>NC_140582.1:427509650-428759650 GCF_964204655.1 Triturus cristatus | reverse complement strand
AATGGCGTCTGAACTCGGACGTGGCGCAAGGTCTCTTTCTGCAGTGGGGAGAGCCTTGGTTAGATCTATTCGCCACCGAAGAGAACGCACAATGTCAGCAGTTCTGCGCGTTGGAATTTCCAAGGCAGCACTCGCTCGGAGATGCTTTTCAGCGCGAGTGGAGTTGCGGTCTGTTGTACACCTTTCCGCCTATACCACTTCTGCCCAGAGTGCTGAAGAAGATCAGGCGCGAGCGGGCCCAAGTCATCTTAGTGGCTCCAGATTGAGCACGAAGGTTCTGGTATCCCGAGCTACTCAGTATGTCAATCGATCCCCCGATACGACTGCCTCTTCAGGAGACCTTCTGTCGCAGCAGCAGGGCACGGTCCTCCACCCGAACCTGTCCAGCCTCCACCTCCATGCGTGGAGATTGAGCGGCGGCAGTTTATTCCATTTGACTTGCCTCCTGAAGTCTGCGATTTCATTCTGGCAGCCAGGCGTCCCTCCACAAAGATGGTATACGCCTGCCGGTGGAACAAATTTGTGGCATGGTGCACAGCAAAGGCTGTGGATCCCCTTTCCGCCCCTCTTTCTGAGGTTCTCCTCTTTCTTCTTTCTTTGGCCCAGCAGGGCTCTGCTTTGGGCACCTTGAAAGGTTATCTTGCTGCAATCTCTGCCTTCTTACGGCTTCCTGTTCAGCCTTCTCTTTTCAGGTCCCCTGTTGTTTCACGTTTTCTCAAAGGCATTACTCACATGTTCCCTCCTGTCCCCTTCGTAATGCCTCAGTGGGACTTGAATCTTGTTCTGACCTTTCTGATGTGCGCTCCTTTTGAGCCTCTTCACAATTGTCAAATTCTTCTTCTGACCCTGAAAACTGCTTTCCTGGTAGCTATCACCTCGGCTAGACGGGTGAGTGAGCTCCAGGCTCTGTCATCTAAGCCTCCCTTTCTTTCTGTTCATCCGGACAAGGTTGTCCTCCGGACACGTCCTTCTTTTCTACCAAAAGTGGTGACCCCCTTTCACATCGGGCAATCTGTCACGTTGCCCACCTTCTTTCCGCCTCCGCATCCTTCAAAAGAGGAAGAGAGGCTCCACCACCTGGACCCAAAACGGGCGCTGTCCTTTTATTTGGACCGCACCAAACAGTTCCGGGTGGACGACCAACTTTTTGTTATATACGTAGGAGCTAAGAAGGGGAAAGCGGTACACAAACGGACCATCTCACGGTGGGTCGTGTTGTGTATTAAACTTTGTTACTCCTTGGCAAAAAAGGACCCTCCTGTTGGGCTGAGGGCCCATTCCACCCGGGCCACAGCGGCTACTACTGCCCTGGGCCGGGGAGTTCCCTTGCAGTACATCTGTCAGGCGGCGACGTGGGCTTCACTGCACACGTTTGCCAAGCACTATTGCCTGGACAGCCAAGTCGGAGAGATGGCTACTTTGGACGTTCTGTTCTCCAGGACCTTCTGGTGTGATCTTGGTTCGCAGACCCACCTCCGGGGTTGGTATTGCTGGGGTATCTATTCTAAGGTGAGGAATCTAACTAACTAATGTTTCTTACAGATACATCGTTACCGAAGGTAAGTAACTTGTTCATTAATGGAAGATGACATACACCTATGGATAATGCTATCCCAATGGAAATCTTGGTAAGAAAAGTGTTTATGGAACCTCCCTAAATTTATTGTTCTAGAGAAGAACGAGTGATTCACATGCGTACATTTGCTGTGCCAAAAGATTCCAACAATGTAAAATACCGCTAAATAATCATGAAAGCAATTTATGTCATTAAGAATTAGGCTATCCCACTGAGAACTAACATTGGAACTTGGGCACGCTGAGAACTAACATTGGAACTTGGGCACGAATCCCTGAATAGATCGAATGTGTACCATTTGTAATTTATGAATTCAGGATATAAATCACATTTAATGTGTATATTTTAGTTCATAGCAATTTTGGCGAAGATATCTATGTAAATGAGTCCACAAATGTAATAGATGAGTAACACAGACCATGAATCTCGTTTATGCACCACCCACTCGTTGACAGAGTTACAACAAAAAAAAAATCTATTTTGGATATGGTTTAAGATGCGTGAATGCCCCGCACCCACCCAGCATTGGCGATTGGGCTAAGGACATGGACTGGTGCATGGTGACGGAGGTGCCTATCTATGTCTCTAGGGGGTGCCCGACGAAATGGTCACAAATATGGGGGCTATTGAACACTTTTCGCGGGGATATATGTGAACCACCGGGGGGGGGGGGGGGGGGGGAGGGATGCTGTTGCACTGCTATAATGTGTGTTTTTTTTATGACATTTGGAACGTATTTTGCCTTGGACTAATCCTGCCGTACTCATGTGCTAAACAGGCCCTTTGAGCATTGTGGTGTTATGTCTGTTTACATGTCTTTTTACAATAAAAAGAATTTTAAAAATCTTTTTTAAAAAGAGGCGTGAAATTAGTTTTTATGTATTTTAGTTAATTCCATTTAATAACCTTCAAATTGTATTTAATTTGAATGCAAACGGCGTTCGAAACGTTTGTTTACAACTGCAAATAGCACAGTGCACTTTTCTTTATCCCACATTGAGTTAGAGATTTCTGTTTTGAAATGTTATCATTTGAACTTCGTTATCTAAGGCATCAATCTGCCCGTTTGGGTTACCACTTACTCTAATTTTGTTTCCTGTTTTTGCAGCCAGCCGAAAACAAAAACCGCAATCACCAGATTTTCCTAATGGTTCTCCTGACGTGGCACTGAAGAAGAAACCTAGAGAAGGAAAAGGTAATATTCGTAGCATGTGTTGGCCGTAGATATATATGCTTAGCGTTATCCTGCCATCTAGTGTTGGGTTCGAACGATTACACATTGTTTTTCTTCGAATAAGTCACGAGGTATAGTGACCCTTCCTCCGGTGTATATTACGCATGTTTCTCAGCTCTTCTGTTAGATTTGTTTTTCCGCCAACGGGTTTGGACGTCAATATCGCAGCACCAGTATTGAAGCTTATTTCCTCACCGATGCCTTTCCGGCGCTCGTTTTTTCTCTCCAATCTAAAGGATTCCTATCCAAACAACATCAGCTGGGGTTATTAGTCATTTATCAGCTCCCGACCTTCCAAAACTACTACGCCTCCATTCTACAGGACACCATCCACGAAGGATAGAAAACATGCCCTTTAGCTTTTGCCTCAATTACCACACAAAGTACTGCAGGCAACATCTACACAAATCTATGTCACTGGAACTCAACAAGCTTCCTGTGAGGCGTGCTTGACTTTCTGGTCAAACAAAACACTTCGGCAGTGAAGGGAGCGTCGTTGGTCCCAAATCACCATGCAGCGATGCACAGAGGATGCACTAGACTTCTGCTGGGAGCAGTCGCCATACCACAAACATTAAACAGAGGACACGGATGCGCAAACGGCGCCACCAGATGTGCAGATACTTCTGGCTAGCAGTGCTTGGACTCCGACCCTGATTCCACACAAGCACGTGAGTATCTTGGCGTAAGCTGCCCCTACCAAACAACCCAATCCAGCTTTCGTAGGCCCACTGCCCTCTGGTCATAGAGATCTCCACCAACAATCACTCTGCCTGGAAAGCCTTCGACAAGCGTAGAAAAATATAAAGCTTCAAAGTTTGTTTCGGTGCCAGCACTGAAACGCACCACATCGGCATACTCTAAGCCAGATAAAGACTTAGAGCCGAAGCAGTGCACATTGGATCTGATAAAAGCCTCAGAACCGAAAAAGGGGTCATCCTCAAAGTCCTCCGCATCGAAACCGCCCCCTAGGCTGTTGGAATCGAAACCACATACCCAAAAGACTGCACCCTACACAAAAGACCCTTCAATGTCCTCCATGCCAAAAAACACCAAAGGCCACAGCAAGAACAATTGCAGCCCATTCTTGAGCGCTTGCAAGACAAACTAGAAGGGGACAAAAAACTATTTTTGTACACCTGGACATTGGGAAACTAGGCACTAAACCATCACCACTGTTTCCCAAGTGCTACCCAAAAGGAAGGACACATTTCAGGAGAACATTGGTGGGTCTGAATCGACCATTCAACAAAAAAAAGGAGGACAGAGGCACACGCCCTATTTGTTTCCCTCTTTCTCCTCCTCCTCCTATTCCATCTCGACCTAGTCTACCTTCACCACCAGCAAGGCCAGTGCAGACCCCTCTCCAGAACACTTGCCTCCGAGCAACCAATATTCACAGATCAGTCACCTACTGCTAATGATAAACCTGAGGAATTCAATATCGCTTATTTCACAGATCCACTTAGGGATCCCAACACTGCCACTGACCCATGGGATATTTATGATACCGATCCACTGGATGATACAGATCCTAACATCTACACATCCAAACCCTCTCCACCAGATGAACAACATATTGTGATCTTATCAGTAGGGCTGCTGCATGTCACAAAATAACCCTACACACTATCCTTCAAGAAGATGATTTTCTAGTTCAGATACTTAAAGTAGGAACTATGATGCCCCTGGTAAGCATGTTGCAGCACAAGCTGCAAGCAACATGCGCCTTGTAAATTCTGTGGGGCTACTCTCCATATACAATTGTGCCACATGGGATGAATTGCAAGAATTGCTGCTTGACCTCCCTGATTAATACCAAAAGGTTTCTGCACAATTGGTGGAAGTAGGCAGGGTCATATCTAATGCACAATACAATGTGCCTTAGACTCTGCAGACACAAGTGCCAGCGAGGCTAACACCAGTGTCCTTATCAGACGCCATGCTTGACTCAGAATATCCAGTTTTAAATCGGATGTACAACACCTGCTCAATTTATCTTTTGGGCAAAATGTATTTGGGTCACAGATGGATGAAATGCTAGAAAAGCTTAAAAAAAGACACACCCTACTAAAGCAATGGGAGCCCTACAAACATTTCAACACCGTGGTTCCTATCGTATGGGTCAATACAGGGGTACAGCCAGAGGGGGTTCCTCCACTGACTCTGGCACTGGTCATAAACCACAGGGCTCCTATCGGAGTCCATTTACCAGAGGATCTTTGTATAAACAAATGATAGAAACAAAGGTAGAGGCCGTGCAACCACTACCAAACCCCCTAAAACCGTGACCGCCAACACCTCTCCCAACCACATATAACACAGTAGGGTGGAAGGGTAAAACAGTTCTATCCACACTGGCAGGACACCACCACGGATCAAGGGGTACTATCCATAATTAAGGCTCCCGGTTTTATGGCATTTATGTTTTTTTAACATTTCCGTCTGTATTTATCCGTATTTATTTTTTGGTCATTTTAACTAAATGTTCGAGGCATGTGGGCTGCTGAATTCATATCTGTGCATAGATCGCCGCCTAGTGTTGGGTCAGGATGTTTGCACGTTGTTGTCCTGGAAGAGTCTTCGAAGTATCCTGAGATAGGTGACTCCTCCCCTGGACCATAGTGCGCATGGGCATCCTCTCCATCCTCAGATTGTTTTTTTCCGCCATTGGGTTCGGATGTGCTTATCTTGACTCAAGTTAGGAAAAACTTTTTTCAGGCCAAAAGGCCTTTAGTTCGCGTCGGTACTGTTCTCGATCGGTATCGACAGTTACTTGTTAGTTTTATTAACTTCTAAAACAACTTTTTCCCATCGACACCATCGACGATGGAATCGAGGACACCATTCAAGCGGTGTCCTGTTTGCAATGCGAAATATCCCCATATCGACGTCCACCCGGTGTGCAACAAATGCCTTTCACCGGATCACGACGAATCCACATGTATGGCCTGTGCCCGATTCCGATCCAAGAAGACCCTTCGGAATCGACGAGCGGCAAGACTTGAAGCGCAGCAAGCGGCACCGGCCCCGACCAACATCTTCAGCGCCGAGGACGAAGATGTGGAAGGCGTGGAGAACCTGCCCTCCAGCCCCGCTTCCGAACACGATTCCGGATCGGAAGACATCGAAGAACAACTATTTCACAGAGATGAAGACGACACCGAGGTAGGAGACTACGATGAGGCCTTAGGGGCCGAAGAAAGTGGCTCCGGTGACGAGCAAGGCCTACCCGTACAGACGGAGGATATCCCAGTGCGTCAGTCTATGGCTCCGGTCGAGGGATCGCCTTCGGGCCTTACCCAAGACCTATCTCGCAGTTCTTCGGCCCCGCCCTCGGGCCCGGCCTCGGACATTCAGCGACAGCCATTAGGACCCAAACCGGCTGGTTTCCCTTCCTCGAAACCGAAACCAAAAGTCGTGTCGGTTCCACAGAAACCGAAACTGAAAGTGGTACTGGTCGGATCGAAGCCCACTACACCTTCGACGCCAGCAAAACCCGTCGGCACCGACCGCACCAAACGGGACTTCGGTGCCGAACTCGCAGCAGCAGACGTCGGCGCCGACACACGTAAAAAGGCCATCGGCACCGACAAACCGCCTCGGCACCAGGCACCGAAACAAACGGCTCCGGCCACGAAGGTCAAAATGGCCGCTGCGTCGCACACCACTTCGAAAGCAGCACCTAAGGCCCAATCATCGACGGCTACCGCCTCTCCTCGACTCGATGACCCCGTGGCCCCGAAGAAGCCCACGCCTGCCTCTACTGAACCGCTCGGCGCCAAACAACCGTCGGCGCTCCAGGTGCGACAAGTTGCAGAGTCCTTGCAACGCATCAAAGAAAAGGCAGCCCTCCAGGACACATCGGGCCCCGAGCCAAAAAAAGCTCAAAAAGCTTCTCCAGCAACACCTCATATCACTTTTGGCCTGTCGCCATCTACGGCGCCAAAAATGTTTGAAATAAGAACTCGTGTCACCCAAACTAGGATCACACCTGCCGAACGATCTCCTACGGAGACGTCACCATCCCACATCATCGATGCCGACACCGGCAGAATTATGCTCCACAAGCGGAGAATATCTTCCGAACACACTTTGGACTCCTACCGGATCCCGCTGAAGAAAAAGCTGCCAGCAGATTCGAAGCCAGTTCTTTACGAACGTCTCCATACCTCCTACCCGGATCCACAGTCCTTCTCCCCGAAACCGACGTTTTGGAGGACTATATGGGTGACGACGTCCCCTACCCAAGAGAGATGGACCCTGAGGGCCAACAGGACCCTGACCAGGCTTGGGATGACCCTGTAGACACAGGTGCACCTATGGATACACAGGACACGCAGCTCTATGGCGCAAAAACGTCTCCCACAGAGGACACTGCCGCATTCAACGCCCTGATTGAACGTGCTGCGGAAAAATCATGGTGTGCAACTCCACTCTGACACAATCGAGGACGATTTTCTAATGGATACTTTCGCATCCTCAGAAAGGAATATCAAAACTCTACCCATGCTCAAAGGTGTCCTCAAACCAGCAAAGGACATTTTCAAAGAACCCACCAGGGCAAGAGTGATAAACCCCTGGATCGACAAAAAATATAGGTCGGCGCCTGGGGACCCTACGTACATTAGAGGCCAGTTGCCTCTAGATTCCATAGTAGTCGCAAATGCTCGCAAACGGGCGCACTCGCAAACCACTGGGGATGCTCCTCCCCCGGACAAAGAGTCCAAGGTGCTAGAGACCTCCGGCAAACGAGTTGCAGCCCAGGCAGCTAACATATGGCGTATTGCCAATACACAGGCGCTCCTAGCTCGCTACGATCGCGCACACTATGACACATTAGAAACCTTACTCCAACATCTCCCTGACCAATACAAAGAGGGAGCAGAGATCCTCATCAGGGAGGGACAACTCCTCACAAACGCATCCATTAAGTGTGCACTGGATGCTGCAGATACAGCTGCCAGAGCAATAAACACCAGCGTCATGCTACGACGACACGCCTGGATACGAATCACCGGATTCAAACCTGAGGTTCAAAATAACATTCTCAATCAGCCGGTCAACCCCGACTACTTATTCGGGCCGGAAGTTGACGCCACCCTAGAGAAAATAAAAAAGGACACAGACACTGCAAAGTCCATGGGGGCTCTCCAAACACAGACCTTTCGAAGTGGCTCCTTTCGTCGCCCCGGGAATAGAGGAGCAGGCAGAGGACAGGGGTCACAGCAAACCTACAACAAGGGCAATACGCAAAGTACCTACGATAAAAACACCCGGGGTGGGTATCGTGGCTCCAGCACAAAGGGCAGAGGACGCGGATACGGCAATACCAGGTCCTCCCCCAAGAACAAACAGTGACGCCCTCTCCCTTCCTCCCGACCACATAACACCTGTCGGGGGAAGGCTACAAAGGTTCCTGTCCACGTGGAACTCCATCACCACGGACAGGTGGGTCAAAGATATTATCCAACACGGTTACTGCCTAGAATTAACCTCCACTCCACCCACAATACCGCCAAAACACCGTCCTATGTCCTCAGAGCACTTAGCGCTCTTACAGCAGGAAGTGCTCAGTATGCTGGAAAAAGGCGCAATAGAGGTCGTACCCGTCCACGAGCAAGGCATGGGGATATACTCCCTGTACTTCTTAATACCAAAAAAGGACGGGTCACTCAGACCTATACTAGACCTGAGGCCCCTCAACCGCTACATTCTGTCAGAGCATTTCCACATGCTCACCCTACACCAAGTCCTCCCGCTGCTCCAACAGGGAGACTTCCTGGCCACGCTAGATCTCAAAGACTCATATTTCCACATACCCATTCACCCCTCACACAGAAAATATCTCACGTTCACTATTCAAGGGCAGCACTACCAATTCAAGGTTCTCCCCTTCGGCGTGACAACAGCACCCAGAGTTTTCACAAAGTGCCTAGCTACTGTGGCTGCACATCTGCGGAGGCAACACATTCACGTCTACCCTTACCTGGACGACTGGCTTGTTCAGGCAAAGTCAGCCCAGCAATGTGCCAGCCACATGTCCCACACCATTCACCTTCTTCACAGTCTGGGGTTCTCACTAAATTACCCAAAATCACATCTCCAACCCGCACATGTACAACAGTACCTAGGTGCGACCATAGACACTCTGACAGCCACAGCTCAGCCAAATTTAGTGAGAATCAACAGCATACAAATGCTGATTTCCAAGTTCAAACCACAACACTCCCTTCCTGCGCGAGTGTTCATGCAGTTGATAGGCATGATGGCCTCCTGCATCTTCATAGTCCCACACGCGAGACTACATATGCGCCCGCTTCAGGAGTGCTTAGCACGTCAATGGAATCAGGCTCACGGGCAACTGAAAGACCTAGTGTTGGTGAGCGGTCGGGCATACAACTCTCTGCATTGGTGGAACCCACAAAACCTTTGCAAGGGCCGACCGTTCCAAGAGCCTGTTCCACAAATAATACTGACAGCGGACGCGTCTCTCCAGGGATGGGGAGCTCATGTACTCAATTACACAGTGCAGGGACTATGGACAATACAACAAAAGAAGATGCACATCAACCTTCTGGAACTGATGGCGATCTTCCTAGCAATGAAAGCATTCAAAGTACACTTGTGCAACAAAGTCGTGTTGATCCGGACGGACAACATGACCGCCATGTACTACATACAAAAGCAGGGAGGAACACACTCTCCACAGTTGTCTCATCTGGCTCAGAGCATGTGGAAGTGGGCCATTCAGAGGAACATGTTCCTCATGGCGGAACACCTCCCCGGCAAGGACAACCAGATGGCGGATCTGCTCAGCAGACACAGCCACCAGATGCACGAGTGGGAGTTACACCCCTCAGTACTCCAACCGTACTTCCAGCAGTGGGGTCATCCAGACATAGACCTATTTGCCACAAGCGAAAACGCAAAATGCCAAAGCTTTGCCGCCAGGTTCCCACATCCGCAGTCGCAGGGCAATGCGATATGGATGAACTGGTCCGGCAGATTTGCGTACGCTTTTCCCCCAGCACCATTGATACCGCTGGTGGCGCGCAAACTCAGACAACACTCACTGACACTCGTCCTGGTTGCTCCAACGTGGGCACGCCAACCATGGTACACCACCTTTCTCGAACTTTCCGTGGTGCCGCATCAAAGGCTGCGGATCAAACCCGCGCACTTGACGCAGAACCATGGAGAGATTCAGCACCCAGATCCGCAACAGCTGAACCTGGCAATCTGGCTCCTGAAGTCCTAGAGTTTGGCTACCTGAATCTGCCACCTGACTGTATGGACATCATTAAGGAAGCTAGAAGACCCACTACCAGAGCTTGCTATGCAGCCAAATGGAAAAGGTTCGTAATTTATTGCAATAACAATGACATTAACCCGCTAGATGCATCCATCCAAACAAAATTTGTTACCCATTACACCTATACCGATGCAATCTGGCATACACCTCAATACGTGTCCATTTGACAGCAATATCAGCCTATCTCCAGAACAGGCAGCACCTCTCTCTATTCAGAGTGCCTGCCATCAAAGCATTCTTGGAAGGACTCAAACGAGTAATTCCTCCAAGCCACCCACCAGCTCCAATGTGGAACCTCAACCTGGTCCTCACACGCCTGATAGGTCCACCCTTCGAACCTCTACACTCATGCGAGATTCAGTTCCTCACCTGGAAAGTAGCTTTCCTAGTAGCGAACACTTCTTTGAGGAGAGTTAGTGAACTCCAGGCACTAACCATTCAAGAGCCATTCATACAGGTTCACGCTAACAGGGTCGTACTACGTACCAACCCAAAATTCATGCCCAAAGTGATCTCGCAGTTCCACATGACTCAAACTATTGAACTGCCTGTTTTCTTTCAAAACCCACAAACTGTCGCAGAAAGAGCACTCCATACACTGGATGTAAAGAGAGCCCTCATGTACTATATAGACAGGACTAAAGTCTTCAGGAAAAATAAACAACTTTTCGTTGCCTTTGCCCCACACCACAAAGGTAACGCCATCTCCAAAGCAGGTATAGCCAGATGGATCGTTAAATGTATTCAAATTTGCTATCAAAAGGCTAAACGCACATTAACGATTCCCCCACGAGCCCACTCAACACGTAAGTTAGGGGCCTCCATGGCTTTCCTGGGAAACATTCCTTTGCATGATATATGTAGAGCAGCCACCTGATTCACTACACATAAATTTACCAAACACTATTGTGTAGATGTGCAATCAAAACAGCAAGCAGCTGTAGGACAGGCTGTTCTCAAAACTCTTTTTCAGACCGCTGCAGCTGGCACTGGTGGCCGCCGCTAATAGAGGGTACTGCTATGTATTCTATGCACAGATATGAATTCAGCAGCCCACATGCCTCGAACTGAATATGCTACTTACCAGTATGCATCTGTTCTTGGCATGTAGGGCTGCTGACATTCATATCGCCCACCCTCCTCCCCGGCGCCTGTAGCAGCTGCAGCTCTCAGAATTACTGTAAGCGTGGTCATCACTTTCTGTATCTACTCCATCACTGCCACAATGGCGAAAAACAATCTGAGGATGGAGAGGATGCCCATGCGCACTATGGTCCAGGGGAGGAGTCACCTATCTCAGGATACTTCGAAGACTCTTCCAGGACAACAACGTGCAAACATCCGGACCCAACACTAGGCGGCGATCTATGCACAGATATGAATGTCAGCAGCCCTACATGCCAAGAACAGATACATACTGGTAAGTAGCATATTCATTATCCACATTTACTTTTGTTGCAAGAAAAAAAATAGCTGAAACTAGTGTTTTTCCACATTTATTTAAATTGACATGCACACTTGCAATAGTTTGTTATAGCTGTTTTTTAAATTGGAGACTATACTAAGTGCACTTTACATATTGGGAGCACATTTTTTCCCTGTCCTCAAAGAAAAGATGCGTGAATTAGTGATTTTGATTAGGTCTCGTTTGCGCAGCTGTCTGGCAAAATGTCAACGCATTACTCCCTCCTTTACTCACATTTAATCAGCCATCACCGAGTGTGTCTGCTCGAAGAATATCAGATCATTCTTAGTGTGTACTAGAAGACAACCTACCCACAAAGCATTGTAAATCACCAAAATATCTGAAGAATCCTGCATCTTCATCTGTACAGAATAGTGTTCTGATATGGACACTATGGAGAAAATGTAGAGCACAGGTGGTGCAACAGTCATTTCTGTTTTTATTTTTAAGTGCTACTAGTTTTCCAGAGTCTGGCTGTTATTGCTAAGAAAAATGAAGTAATGCTAACTGACTTGCTCACCTCTCACTCGGCCTCACTGCCCCACTGCATGCATAGTCACTGAGGGAGGCAGCCAGGCTTTATGCTAATTGTTGTTGGAGGCATGTCTGCAGCCCGTACCCTGCCACATCAACCTCCTTCACCCTCCCATTCAACAAAAAACACAAAAGGTTGCTGGGGCTGCACCCGATGTCCTGGGGTGTTTTCACACCTCTTAATGGAGATCGGCTGCTTGCACTGCTCCAACAATTATCTTGCAAGACTACCACTGTGAGGGGTGCTGGAGGGTCTCTGCAGACACGGCGCTCCCAGCTGCACTTGTTCTCCTGTCTCTGGAGCAGTTTCAGGGCAGCAGTTTCCTGTTTCTTATGGCAGCCCTGTGCACCTCTGACTTGGATTTTACAGAGGCAGCAGGAGCATTTGTTTTGTAAGTATTTTCCCGTTTTTTAAATATAAATACAGACAAAAACGAAAAAGTTTTCTGTCTCTATTTATGTGTAAAAATTTGTTTAAACGGAAAACCTGGAGCCTTATCCATAATCAAAGATGGGTATTGTTTAGATCTCCAACAATCTCTTGTTCAAAAAGGGGCAATAGAAATTGTACCAATCTGGACGAGTGGGGTCGTGGGTCCTGTGCTAGGAGGCTCTGCGCCTCTGTAAGCGGCTAAACAATCAGGGCATCTTCCTGCCCGCCCAACACATTGCAGAATCCTTAATCACCATGGTGGATGAACTCAGCCACCAGAGTCTAGTGGATCACAAATGGCCATTGCGATAGGTGGCACATTTCATTTTCCTGCAATGGGGAGAACCCTGACATAATCTATTCGCCACCGCAGAGAAGGTACAGTGTCCGAATTTTTACACGTTGAGTTTCCCAAGGCACTTATCTGTAGACTACTTCCGTCTGCATTGGGAAATGGGACTCATGTATGCTTCTACTGCCCTCACTCTCCTGCTAGAAGTGCTGGAAAAATCATGAAAGACTTGGACCAAGTTTGTTTATTTTTTACTTTTATTCGGTATCTTTGTCTGGTGCACAACTCGCTCCCGAAGGAGTATCTCTGCGCTGTGCTGATCATGACAAGCTATCAAAACGAACAACAGGAGGATATCTGTAGACCCAGTTGAGACCTGGGTAATTAATATGTTTAACAAGCAACAATGTCCCAATAGGGATTGGTAGAGGGCAAATTAAAGAAAGCATGCACAAAAAAGTAGCAAAAGGAGGAGGCAGGGAGACGGTAATCGTTCAGGCAAATAAATGCAGAAATATTGTCAGTTGCATTAAATGTACATGTAACCTGTACAGATTTGTGCACATTAGTGCTCGTGAGAAACTAGGTGAACGGCGCCAGTGACAAGTGAAAAATACAGCGATAAAACAGCTCAAGAAAGACTCTTGACTCTTCTCAGAAAGAAGGATTCACTCTTAAATATATTGAGACACGAGACTTAGGGAGGCATAATAGGGCAGAATTAGGTTGACTGTCCTCCCTGAGTTTTTTTGAGCTTCCCTCGGAGGAAGCTTTTAATAAAACTGCCATGAGTGTATCTTCAGGGTCCCCTTTAGATCCTCTCCCTCACAAGATTTGGAAGGAGCTGGGCCCTGAGCTTTTTCCTATTCTGCGCCAGATTTGTAACTGCACTTTAACTTCTGGTTCAGTGCCAGCCTGTTAGAAACGGGCAGTGGTTACACCGCTCTTAAAAAAATCGACATTGGATCCAGCATGTGCTGGGAACTACAGACCAATCTCTCTCTTACATTACCCGATCAAAATCATTGAACTTCTGGTCAGCAATTCTCTGTCTCAGTTCCTGGAATCTAATTCTAGGCTGGATGATGTTCAGTTTGGCTTCCGACCTGGCCATGGAACTGAGACGACCCTAGTGACCGTGTTAGACGACCCTCGACTGCGGGCAGACCGGGGACAATCGGGCATTCTTATTCTGCTCAACCTCTCGGCCGCATTCGACACAGTGGATCACTGTATTCTGTTGACCAGGTTGGAAGAAGTCGTAGTGTCAGGGATGGTCTTGGAATGGTTTTGTTCTTATCTTTCTGACAGAAAGTCAAGCAGTTTACCTTTCTCGTTACCAGTCTAAATTTTTCAATATCCACCATGGCGTTCCTCAGGGATCGGCCATAAGCCCTATTCTCTTTAACATCTATATGAGACCCTTGATAGGAACTACGAAGGCGAATGGTGCGAGAGTGGTAAATTATGCCGACGACACCCAACTTTTCTTTTCCTTGGAGGGAGACTAGTCGTTCTCCTTAGCATCCTTTCATGACTGCATGCAGGATACTGCCCATTGGTTAAGAACTAACTCACTCCAATTTAACTCAGATAAGACGGAAGTCTTATACTGTGCTCTGGGGAAGGTCCCCCCCCCATTTTTCCGCACAACTTCCGCCCCCTCAAAACCCCCGCCCCTCCCCCCACAACTACGTCTGTTCAGGCGCCAGATGGAGCAGTACGTAATTTGGGAGTGATGTTGGATGTGAATCTGACCATGGAAATGCAGGTAAATAAGGTGGTGGGAAATTGTTTTTCCCTGATTAAAGCACTAAGGAAGATCCTTCCGCTGTTGACAAAGATGGCCAGGGCGTTGGTTGTTGGTAGCATCATCCTCCGTAGACTTGACTACTGTAATGCCTTACTATTAGAGGCCCCTAAATTCCTGATTGAGCGCCTCTAAAGAGTCCAAACTGTGGCAGCCAAGTTGGCATTGATGAAACCTCGACGCTCGTCTGGTTCACTAGCACTGGCAGAGCTTCACTGGCTACCCATAATGTAGCGGGTTCAGTTTAAGTCTCTGTGTCTGGTCTTTAAGGCCCTCCATGGCCTGGGACCTAGACCTCTTCCGGGGATCTTTACATGGTATACTCCATCAAGGTGCCTTCAGTCTGCCACCGCCTGTCTGTTGATAGACTCGAAAAGACAGAGCTAGATCAGGAGGAAGAGCGTTTAGCTTGGCTGCGGCCAAGCTCTGGAACAGCATCCCTCTGGAATTTAGACAGATGCAGGATCTGCTACAGTTTATGAAAAAGATTAAAACATGGTTGTTTCCCAGAGTTTGTTAAATTCTGGAGCCGCCCTGTCAGTTTATGCTCGTTTCTTCCCCCCTCCCCCCCCCCCCCCCCCCCCTTCCCACTGCCTGATGAGGATTCACGTACTAGCGCCAAGATACCCGTTGGGTGATAGCTGCGCTCTACAAGTACCGTATACAATACAATACAAAAAAATGGTTGTCAATATATACAGGGTACTTTTGGTGTTTTCTTTGAACCATGAAAGTAGCACTGAGGGGTCAACTGCGTTTCGACCTGTACAGAATTCAGGTCATCTTCAGGGTCCGGAGGGGACGAAGAAGACTGCTGACCCAAAAACTGAGTTGCACTACTGACTTGGAGCCAACCTCGCGAGCCTGTCTGCCTCACCTGACCTTATTGGAGTACCTGACTCATCCTGCCGCTGTGCAGACATCATGAAACCCGAAGATCTGCCAGTGCTTCGCGAATTTTCAATGGAACCCCCTTGGAACAGAAGAGCTAATCCCCTGCAGCTGCAGGCACCAAAGAAGCAAACCCCTACACAGACCTACCGCCTACCTAGTCTACCAACACAGCAGCTGCCCAGTAAGAGGTAGCTGTGCTCCTACAGGTCAGATCCGTCCTCCCTCCAAGTGTGGAGTTGCCAAGACCGACTTGAGCCACGCAGTACTGCTTTGCTTTTTCTTCAGGACACCTGAGCAAGACTTCAAAATTCCAAGACACAACTTGAATATTCTTCAAAATAGGAATCTAGGCCCCATTTGAATGCATCATCCTGTATGGGCATGTCACGAGGCAGTAGACCACGAGTCAGTGTAGATGAAGCATTTTCTAGGCAATTCTTGTTTCAAAGCTTGATACAAAGCATACAGTTCTGCAAACTGGCTACTCTTTCCCTCTCCAGTAGTAGTTAACAATTGCTTAGTCGCTCGATTCTTTGACACTGCTTTCCAATGCCTCTAAGCCCCCACATATCTGGCTGAGCCATCAGTAAACCATACATGTCTCTTTTCTTCTGAAGGCAATGCTTCAAACGGCTCACCCCACTTCACAGGGGACTTCTGAATCTTAGGTACATCCTCTAACACCTCTGTATCGTCCACTGGGGCCTGCACCACCTATTCATGCATTACTGCAGTACCTTTGGAGCCTACTCGGGCCCTGTCTTGTATGTACCGCTTCCACTTGATTATTCTGGCTTGTTGCACATGCCCTATTCTGAGTCTTGGGGGAACTCATCGCTCATTGCATTATAGAAATCTTCTGTCTCAAAATCACATTGTGCCTCATAGTCAACTGTTCAGTGTCCACCAGGGCCCAATGACCTGCTAGCAACTGCTTTTCAAATGGTGTGTACCACTCTCCAGCATCTGGTAACTTCTTTGCCCAAAATCCTAAAGGCACCCTCTTCTTTCCTTGCTTCTGCTACATACTCCAGTTGGCATACTACCCCTGGACTGTCACATTTAGCTCAACATCCCCCTCTCGTACTGGCCACAGATCCAAGGCACGCTGTATAGCCTCTTTTGTTGATTCAAATGCATTCTGTTGCTGATCTCCCCATTCAAACTCCTGTTTCTTTTGCGTAACCTTGTACAAAGGGGCCAAAGTCTGACTTAAGTGAGGGATATGCTGTCTCCAAAAACTAAACAATCCAATGAACCTCTTAGCCTCCTTCCTATTTCGTGGCACAGCAAATTCTTTAATCTTTTCTCACTTGTGGCACCACTGCTTTGTGTCCCTGATGCCATTGGGTACCCAAAAACTTCACATTTTTGAGCGGGTCCCTGTACCTTCGCAAGATTTATCTCCCACCCTTTACTCTGCAAGTGTTCCACAAACCTGTTCTTATGTCTCTTCCTTTACCTATGACTCCCACCTGTTTTTGATTCACCTTATGCTTCTTATTGACCTGCCTACTTCCTTTCTTTCAATCCAGCCCTCACCCCCCACCCCCAATACATCTTCTATATATTCTTGGTCTCAAGGCCGTCCATCTCTTCCCTCGACATTCCGTCTTTAAACAATGCCATAAACCTTTCTCTCCTAGACACATTAGTATTATCAGTACAAGTTTTAGACCGGGAAGACCTCTGTCTTTTTCCAGTCCCCCAACTCTCCTAATTCATGTACTGCCTCTAGCAGACAAGAGATTGCTTGTTTGATTGACAAGAGATTGCTTGTTTGATTAATCAACTATGTCATTATAACAGGTTTGTAGGCTGGGGAAGCTAAACAAAGTCTTATTTCGCATTGATGTATTTAGCAATCCAGTCATCAAATCATTACATCCTCATTCTCTGCATTGCATCTCTTAGTGTAAACCAGGGCTTATCAGTAGGCGTCCAATCTGACTCAGTTGAGTATTTAAGAGGATCCAGCCTCTTCGACTCAAAGTACAAAATTCTTTCCCATTTTCAATTGGCACTTTTTGCAAGCAAATTAATATATTTTCTGCCTGTGCATCAGGCAAACATGCACTCCAGTTCTCACTCAACCCAGCACAATGCGACCACTCATGAGCAAGTTGACTATATGCAACTATTTCCCATCCTGGTATCTCATTTGATATCTAGGAACCGCTATATCCATTTTTTGTTTATCTGCCAAACCTTCTGCCCCTTTCACTGCATATCCTGCTAACTACTCCAAAATGTCTTGATTTCTCTTCAGAACACTTGAGCAACACTACATAACTCCAGTACACAGTGTGAATAGTCTTAACGCGTTTGCCAAGTAAAGAGGAAAATTTATTACAAGTTCCCATATATCAAATAGCGATGGTGCACTTGTGTATTAAATGCATATAATGAATATATAGACACACACAAGAATAATTGATAACAAGGATAACTGCATGTACACAAGAATGAGTCATTACAACTTGGAATACTTCGCCGGCTGTCTGTCTTGCATCATCCTGCCAGCACGACTGGGGAACCCATTGACCGTCTCAGCAGGACCTTCTCAACCAGGAAAAGCTCTTCAGGCAGTCCTCCACACGTAGTGTTCATGTCAAAATGCCAACAGGTCTCTGTCTTTACACTCTTTACAAACACAGAGAGAGGCTTCTAGAAGCTGCACCTCCCTTCATCAGCACTGTAGGTGCTGGCTGCACTCTCTGCTTCGAAGTCACTCACCAGAGCTGGCCAGGCTCCGATGAGAGCTGAGGCAGAGTTCTTCACTTTCTCATCCTTGGGTTACGCAGTCCGCACTATCTGTTCTAGCAGCTTATCTCTCCTGCTCGGTGAAGTGAAAAAAATATAAATATTTATGTGTGCGCGTGAGTAACTTGGGTGGCCTTCCTGTGTTTGTAGCTGAAAGCCCGGGTCAGACAGAAACAAGATGAAACCATGCTCACAAAATGTAGTTAAAATGAAGCAACATGGAGTCAATGGTCACCACATGATATCGCAATGTATATAAATGGCTGTAGCATTATAATTACCAATCTCTGGGGTACTGGACCCCTTGCAGAAGCCATGGCTTGTTATGTCTAGACC
Source organism: Triturus cristatus (assembly GCF_964204655.1). Taxonomy (NCBI): domain Eukaryota; kingdom Metazoa; phylum Chordata; class Amphibia; order Caudata; family Salamandridae; genus Triturus; species Triturus cristatus. Next base: position 428,740,998 of record NC_140582.1, on the reverse strand, counting down.
AGACACCAACGCCGCAGAAAACCGACCTGCACGATGAGGGACTTAAGGGACAGTGAATCCCACATCATGAGTGGCCCAGCTGTCCTGTTTGTCCCTTCGCAGCAGAAACCAAGACAAAGAGCGAGTCTGTAACTGCCGCGAGCCAATGCCGCAAAGCACCTATGCACCCGCGCTCCCGAGTCCAAGGGAGGTGTCTATGCCGGTCAGGTCCCCAAGCCCACGCTTGGTTTGCCCAAACTGGACTTCCAGTCACCCCCTGCAGCCTCTTAATGCAGGTGCCCTCCAACCAAGAGTGACTCCATCACAGAATCTCCCCAAAAAACCACTGCACCCGAGCCCCACAGCCTGAGGAGAAGTGAACCAACAATGTCCCTAAGTGCCTGAGGATCTTATGGGTCGAGCCCCCCTGTGGGTTTCCCCAAATTGGTCCACCAGTCCCAGCTTTACCGATTTACTGTCCTCCCATTGAAGTGAATGGGACACCCAATGCTGTGAATCACTTTTGCACCCGTATGCCCCAGAGCCTCCCGAAGTGAACAGTTGGTGTGGCCTTAGACCAAGCCCCATATTCACCTTAACTCCTGAAGACCAGTCCTGTAAGTTGCTGCTAAGTGCCCGATTACAATACATGTGTTTCCTCAATAGGATAACATTGCCGATCCAAAAAATGCACAGTGCCTATTTTTTAAAACTGTAAAAATTCATATCTCATAAAGTACTTACCCGATTACGATGATCTTGGTATCTAAATTCATATAAAAGTCTGTTATGTTTATAAATTGGTGCCTAATTTCTTTATTGAGCATGTCTAATTTACTGCCCTCGTGTGTGTTTGTGGGTAATAAATGCTTTGCACTACCCTCTGACATGACTTACTGCGAGTTTCCCTGGACTTTCTGCATAGTGTTCCTTATTTTGGTGCACAATATAGAGAGCAAGCTTCCTACAGTAGTAGATTTGCTAGAAAGATCAGCTCTCTGCAACAAACTGCAAACGGCCGCGGCAGACCGGGGAGCAAGGGAAAGCAGCCACACGATACCAACAAATGAGGACGCACCAACGCACACAAATTCAGGAAACAAAGTTTTATTAAAAATCAGATGCCCCTTGCCTCAGCAGCGCTGTGCGTCCACGCCCTGCAGCTGCTTATATGCTGTTTTGCGGCAAGTCATCCTAGTGGCTCCCGACTGTGCAAGGAGAGTGTGGTACTGTTAGCCATGAGTATTTGTCCTCCATTCCGGCTGCCCCTTAGGGAGAACCTTCTGTCGCAACAGCACAACCAACTACTGCGCCCAGTCCTGCACAATGTACACCTCCATAGATTGAGTGGCGACACTTGATGGTTTTTGATCATCTTCCCGAAGTAGTGGGCAGTCTGGTAGCCAGTCACCCTTCCACTAAGTCGGTATGTTGTGGGTGTTGGGAAAAGCCCCGTCTATGGTAACATTTTCCAAAAGACTTCCTCAGGGCTTAAGCAAAAATACAATAAAGGTGATCCTTAGGTAATTGATATCTCCATAAAATCATATACCAAATATGGCGCTTCCTATTTCAAGAATACCGGTTCCGAATTAGCAATGTTTTCAACGACCAGCACGTAACAAACTTCTCCTTATTTACTGACTCCTCCAAATTCGAGGCACGGCATTCCAGCGTGTGTTGCAGAGAGGTATGTATGGCGTGTATCTATTTTTGATTGAATTTTTAGCAATTGCTTGCAATTGTAAATTAGCAGCTTGAGGTGGTGGCTGTTCGAATTTCCCTTTGATGCACAAAAACTCTGGTAATTTGGCTGTCGATGTTTTAACCATCAGACTTTACGCAGTTTAGACCTCACTACCCGCTAGTAAGAATCGCTTCCCTATCATGTTCAACCCTTACAAACAAGTTTGTCAGACATCCTTCTGTTTTGTCCTTCATTGTCCTAGCAAAGCCTTACTGTTAAGGTCATTTGTCGGCCCTTTCAGCCTTCTCTCTTTTACCAGATCAGCCACCCCTCTTGAAGTCACCAGTTGGAATGCGTTTTTTTTTTTAAGTGAGTGACCCACATGTTTCCACCAGCACCTCTTGTGATGCCACAGTAGGACCTTAATTTGGTTCCCACTTATCTAATGTGAATAACATTCGTATTGGTACTTAATGTCTCTAAACCATCAAGACGGTGTTCCTTGTCCCAATCACATCTGCTAAACAAATAAGTGAAATCCAGACATTGTATTTCCAACAACCACACACTTCGTTCTTTCTGGGCAAATTGGTCCCGGATCAAAGGCAGGTTCACCACCTTAGCCTTGTAAGGACCAACATGACCCTAAGAGGGCTCTTGGTTTTTACACTCACAGGATCACCAGCTTTTCATTGGCTTTTCTGGGGCAAAAAAGGGAAAAGCGGAACAGAAGAGCACCATCTCACAATGAATTGTCCTATACGTGCTCACTCCACAGAGCAAAGGCTGCTACCACTGCATTGGTGTTTCACTTATGTACCTTTGCCAGGCCGCTACTTGGTCATCTCTCCACACATTTACAAATCACTATCACCTACACATACCGATCTGGCGGGATGGGCAATTTACCATTCCACAGACACACCACCTACCGAGGTACTGCTTTGGTATCTATTGAAAAGGTGGAGAGTTAACGGTTAGATCAGGGGTCTCCAACCTTTTCTGTAGTGAGAGCTACTTCTGATCAGTGAAAATCGTCGTGAGCTACTAAAGACCGAGCAACTCGCGAATTGTTCCCAGAGTCCCCCCACGCACAGCTTCATTGACTAAAGGGCCAATACAGAGAAATAGCTACCCATTAAGTATATGCAATGCACAACATGAAACCAGAAAACCTATTCCAGCGTCCCTCTTCAACAGATTGTATGATCCTGGCCTCTGCAGTCACCAGCTAAGCACACTACAATCATGAAATTATAGGGACTTGCAGAGCTGTGTAAAGCTACCAGCATGCTGAAAACCATAAACTGAAAGTCTGTCTCTCATACCTGGTGATCCACTACACTGCTCCGTCCCATAACACAGTAAAGGCACCTCAGTGGTCATCACGTATGACACGGAAACGCTTCCACACAGGATCACAAGACAATGACAACACCATACCAACCACACACACCCTACATGGCATAGTTTGCTGGCCATGTAAGTACCTCAGTGCCCCACAAAGGGGTAATAATCTCCAAATATAAATGCTGTGATACAACTGTTATTACATCGTGCCTCCTTTTTCTTTATTATCACACATAACTGTAACTTGAAATGCTTGGGTTCAGGGTGTGCACTGTGCAAAAATCTCCCCCAAGAGAATATAAAGCTGTTACACATGACTTGCCTCTTAGTACATTAATATAGCATTGTCATAACATAGGGGACGGTGGCAGTCCCTGACTGTTTCATGTTTAAAAACTATCACTTTTAAAAATGCCTCTTAATGCAGTGGTGTAATTTGATGCTCCGTTAAAATGCTTCTCCATGCTGGAGAAATAAAAGAACGTAATTTTTTAAAGGATACAATCTTTGTATGACTTTTGTGTCATTCTTTGCAATATTTTCAAACCTGTGCTTGTGCAAGAAAGGGGTCAGACACCTAAGCTTGAGTCATGTTTCAGCTTTCCCTGTTCATTGGCCTCGGAAAAATATAGCTAGCCTCTACAGGGGTTAGGGACTTTTTGCAAATGGGATCAATTTAAAGTGAGGTGTTGAGCCTTATGCTTATTATGCCATAAAATTAACACTTGATTTTAAATTTCTCTTATTAAATGAAAGCAGCTTTTTGTCAGGGATTTCTTTTTAAATAAGGTACCTCTTGCAAGTTGTCCCTAGGCACAAACAGAAGACAGGAAGTTATTATACCTTTCTCTCATCATTTCATAAAATTGTAATAAAAAGAAATGTAAAGGATGTTCCTAGGTCCGGTTTGTGGCCAGGAACAACTTCACAGCTGCCAAGTTTTCAGGTTGCTTACGTATGACATTTGAGCATAATATCCATGGAAACAAATACATATCACAAATTGCCCACTTCTGAGACATGAAAAGTTCTGAAACTGATGTAAAACTTCTCAAATGGAAGGTCACGAACCACTGTGTCTGACCTTAAAACAGAGCAGGCCTCGAAAAAATAAAAAAAATAATACCTAACCTGCAGATGAAATAACTTCACTTCTATGCTCTCCCTTTAAAGAGGAAAGTATATTTTTTATTTAGTGTCAAAATAAAGTAGTTTGGTCATACACTTAAAACTAACCGCACAAAATGCATGGTTTTGTGAACTTTAGTAGAAGGCGTCACTGTCTATTTTCTTTTTTTTTTAAATATAGGATAAATTAAGGGTGAGATGCATACTTTACTCTCTTGTTGTTTTATACAGATACAGACGCCTCTCTATGCAATACTACACAGCCACCTCAGGCCAAGCATAAATCAAAAACGATTACACATGTAGGCTGCACCAAGGTATTTTAAACTACTTAAGACTTGTTATGAACTAAGGAGCATATGACTTTCCCATTTGGCTCTCCACAAAGTGCACCCAGATGATTATTTGAAGACTTACCATAACTTGGTCTTACTGCTGGTGGTTGCGGTGCTAATCTGCTGGCATCTCACGTACAACAGGGGCAGAGGTTCTCTGTCTGAAGGGGGCATGCTCCTGCAGGTCGAGTGGCATCATTTCGAAAACACTACTGGCTGCAGGCATCACTCGTCCCTCTGTGGCCTCAGTCAATGCTGGTGTTCTGCTGCTGGCGACACGCTGGGCAAAAATGCATACACTACTCTCTTGACTGGGCCTGGGGCTCAACAGAGTGCACGGAGTGCATGTTGCCTTTAATGCTGGTCTACCGTCGCTGCAGAGGAGTCTTTTAAGCGGCAGCAGTAGTCTTTTAAAGACAGCTCAGCGCTGCTGGGAACAGCGTGTTTAGACAAGAGGTGTGTGCCCCAGCCTCTCTAACATGCAGGCCTGTCAGGAGAGGACCATCTCTATAGTACAATGTGGGGCAACAGTGTGCCCTATACACCCTTCGCCTTCTGCATGAGGTCTCAGATCAGTGCTCCTCCTTTTTTCTCTGGGCGGCAATCATTGTCTGCCAGTGCTTGGGGTGGGGTGGCCTCCAAGAATAAAACACACATCTTCCAATGCCTATTTAAAAGGTGCTACTTGAGCCGAGCAGCGTCTGGCACCAGGAATGGCAAATTTAAGCTGATGTCCACATTGTCCCTGCGTGGTTATGGGGGGTGGGTAGGCGCACCTTGCCAGAAAGAAAAGGTAAGGCACCACCCCTCTGATTCATGTGGGCACTGCTCAGTGATGCTCATGCTGTGACAGGCCACATGGTATCAAGGAGGCCGCAGCAGGGCTGAGTGAGTCTCCATTCGATCGAATCACGCAGCCAGCCCCAAGTTGAAAATTGTAATGTGCATTGTAGGTCCCGGTAGGGTTGCAATCTAACCCTGCTTCGGCCAGGCCGACATCACCCGCTTCTCCCCATCCCAGCTAACTTAACAGCCAATGGCAGCATTGTGATACCGGAAGGAATACCGACAAGAACAGACAAGAGGCCGAAAAGGCCTAAAAAAAAACATAATGACAGTAACAGGGTACAAAAGATGGTATCGGACCGCGAGCTACTGGTAGGTTGTTGGCGAGCTACCGGTAGCTCGCGATTGACCGGTTGGAGACCCCTGGGTTAGATCCCTCAATCAGAAGTACAAGTTCCTTACCTTCGGTAACACCTTTTCTGGTAGAGACCCTATCTAACTACATATTCCTTACCCTCCTCGCTGACTTGTGGATTGGACTGATGCAGTCCATTAGTAAGACCCAAATATGTACCATCTGCACTTCTGAGTTAAATGGCTCCACGTTAGAAGGTGCAGACAGAGATCAAATCTGTCAGTGCGCTGAAGTCACAGCCTTATAATGAACCCAGTGGACTCTGCAGAGCCGCACGATGCTCCCTGCAGTCGTTCAATGGAATTGCTATTAAAGTTTTGAGATCCAGTCTGGCTCCTGGGGGAAATTCACAAGGTGAGGAATTTGCAGTTAGTGTGTCTACCAGAAAAGGAGTTGCTGAAGGTAAGTAACTTAAGCTTTCCTTTTTTTTTTTTGTAGTTTAATGTTTTTACTTGAGCAAGCTAATGACATTTTCCTGCCCTAAGCCCTGCAGCTGTCTTAGGTCACATGACTGGGTGTAATTGACAGTTAGACTTTGTGAATTCCTCCCAGACAGTCACACTATAGCGGGATTAGGTGTGCCTGAATGGACCATCTGTTGGCAGGATGGAGGGGAGGGGGTCACTGTAGAACCTCTTCGATGCGCAATCCTCTACCCTAGATGGTATTGTCTTTGATCATGGTTCCCCATTAGACGTGCCACGTTCCAACTGAGAAAACCTTCGATCTGATAACTCGAGACGGGCCGTCGGGCCTACCCGTGCCGACTGCGATAGCAGTCTATGGAACGGACTCCATTTAAACTATGTCCCTGGTGTTGTGCTAAGTTTCCACGCACCGATTTGCACGAGGTGTGCGACCTCTGCTTCTCCCCGGAACACAACGAAGAGGACTGTGAAGCGCGTCAATCATTCTGATCCTAGAAAACAATTTGTGAACGTCGGGCTCGACGCCACGAAATGCTCTGTACCGGCCATTTTTGGAAAAGATCCAGATATCCAACATCCAGCCAAAGGAGCCGAGGAAGAACAGGTCTCCATGTCCGAAGCAGACTCCGACATGGAGGAAGAACAGCACATCACTCTGGGTCAGCATACCGTGAGTACTGATGCCCCTGGGACCAGTCAACATAAAACAAAGGCTCTGGTACCACCTTCGCCTCTGGTCTCAGGTCGGCACTGTCAAAGATTCCGATGCCCCACCCGCCAGCCCAGCTAAGAAACCTAAAAAAAGCCTTCTGGCACGGGCTTGAGCCACCCCCATTCCGGTGCCGAACCAACACCCTCTGCACCGTCCAAGTCTCTACCGGTCACCACACCACCGGGACCAAAGACTATACCTCCCACACCGAAGGTTGTGGAACATAAGGCCTCCAAATCTAAAGGTTTGGATCCGAAATCCCCAAAACCTACAGGTTCGGAGCCGAAACTTTCCGTACCGAAAGGCTCGGAGCCAAAATCCTCAGCATCAATAGACTCTTAGCTGAAACCCACCAAACCCAGACGTGCAGCCGAAAACTCCAACACCAAAGGCGCCGGAGCCGAAACTCTCTACACCAAAAACAACAAACAAAGAAAGGCACTCCACCCAAAGAGCCTTGGTCCGATGACCCATCTTTGGACCCAAAACAAAAAAGACTTGTTATTAACCCTAAAACAGGGCATATTCAGGCACTCTTCCTAAGAAACGGAAGCTGGAACTTACAGAGGACCCTTCTATACCTCTTAAGAAAAAGGACTCTGGTACTTACCCTTCTCCACCTTACATTCCACCTCCTTCTCCTCCTATTAATCCGAATTTGATTATTTCACCATCAAATTCACCACCACCTCCACTTTCACCTAGCATTCAGGATGAGGATTATGGGGGTGGAGATACTTATGAAGAGCAGGACATACCACCATATCAGGATAAACCTCAAGGTACTGCTCCATGGGAAAATTACGATAAGTAACCAGATACAGATAATGAACCTGACCTGTATCCTTCTAGACCCTCCCCACCCAATGATAAAATTGGATACCCTCAACTCATGAACAGAGCTGCACAATATCACAGAGTGGTGTTCCATAAAGAGCCTCTAGAAGAGGATTTCCTCTTTGAGACACTCACCTATTCTCAAGATCTCCTCACACTTTACCTATGCTACCTATGCTAAATGGCATGTTAAAGCACACTGATGTCTTTAAAGACCCAGTTAGAGCTCGGATTCTCATACCCAGAGTCGGAAAAAAATACAAACCAGCTCCAACAGACCCTGCTTATATTAGAAGCAAGTTACCTTTGGACTCCCTTGTAGTCTCTAACGGTCGCAAGAGAGCTAACTCTCAAACCATAGGTGAGGCTCCCCCACCTGACAAGGAGTGTAAACCCATTGATGCCTCAGGCAAGAGAGTGGCTACACAGGCTGCAAATTATTGATGTATTGCAAACGTTCAAGCTCTGCCAGCACGCCATGATAGGGCTCATTATAATGAGTTAGAACAGCTCATGCAACACGAAGGCAAACTTATTAGTACCACTTCCATTAAATGTGCACTCGAACAGCTCGTGCAGTGAATACTAGCGTGCTACTGCGTAGACACTCTTGGCCTAGGATTTTCGGTTTTAAGCAGGAGGTATAATCCTCCATACTAAACCAGCCTTTTGATAGGAACATCTTTTCGGACCAGCCGTAGATACCTCCCTTGAAAAGATCAAATAAGACACTGAGGTCGCAAAATCTATGGGGCCTTTTACAGGGGTGGTTCAAAGACAGCATCCACAGAGAATCCCTCTTCCTCTTACAAAAGGAATAATCAATCCACCTCCCCGGAGGTTATTTCCGAGGAAATTATAGAGGGAACAATAATAGGGGAAGAGGCAAGGGCAACTCCACCCGCACCTCCCCCACAAACCAACAGTGACTGCCCTCCGCTATCCCCGATCAGTCCACACTTGTCGGGGGACGTCTCACAATTCCTGCCTGTCTGGAACTCAATCCCCTCAGACAAGTGGGACCTACAAATTTTCCAGTATGGTTACTGCATGGTGCTTACAAGCACTCCCCCCAACTATTCTTCCAAAACCACGTACAATGTTTCCAGAACATCTCACACTAGTAAAACAAGAAGTTCTCTCTATTGGAGAAACATGCAATAGAACCAGTTCCATTTCAGCATCAAGAAACGGGAGTATGCTCCCTGTTCTTCCTAATCCTAAAAAAAGGACGGCTCTCTCAGGCCTATATTAGACCTCAGACAGCTAAATCTCCACATTTAATCAGACCACTTCAACATGGTCACACTCCAACAGGTGCTGCCACTACCTGAGCAGGGTGACTTTCTATCCACTCTGGATTTAAAGGACGCCTACTTTCATATTCCCATTCACCCGGCTCACAGAAAATATTTCAGGTTCATGGTGGATGGACAACATTACCAATTCAAAGTTCTCCCGTTCAGGGTAGCTGCAGCACCCAGTCTTCACCAAGTGTCTAGCAGTAGTCGCAGCTCATTTAAGAAGGCCACACATTCACGTCTTCCCTTACCTGGACGACTGGCTAATAAAAGCCAGATCACAACACAGCTGTATACATCATACTCGCAAAACAGTTCAGCTGCTTCACGACTTAGGATCCACTGTGAACCTCACCAAGTCTCACCTCCAGCCATCCAACGTGCAACAATACCTAGGAGCCACCATAGACACTTGAAAAGCTCTAGTATACCCCAACCCAGTCAGGATACGCAACATGGAAAATCTGATATCCCAATTTCAACCAGCCCAAGTGTTCATGCAATTAATAGGCATGATGGCCTCTTGCATTCTCATAGTTCCTTACGCAAGACTTCGAATGCGTCCCCTACAGGAATGCTTAGCACATCAGTGGAACCAGGCTCAAGGTCAGTTAACAGATCTGGTGTTGGTGGACGGCCGCACCCATCGCTCTCTGTAGTGGTGGAATACACAAAACGTTTCCAAGGGGCGACCATTCGTTGACCCGGTTCCACAAATAGTGCTAACAGCAAACACATCGGTCACTGGTTGGGGAGCACATCTTCAAAAACATACCATTCAGGGCATGTGGACCCTACAACAAAACAACTCCGCATAAACCACTTGGAGCTACTACCAATTTTTCTAGCATTGAAAGCCTTTCAACTGCATCTAATAGGAAATGTTGTCCTAATTCGTACAGACAACATGACAGCAATGTACTAGATACAAAACAGGGGGACACACGCTCTCTACAGCTTTCACAATTCGTTCAAAGCATATGGAGATGGGTCATTCCTCAAAAAATATATCTCCTTGCAGAACACCTCCCAGGAGTAGACAACCAGATTGCAGATCTGCTCAGTCGCTAAAGACAACAGATCCACGAATGGGAACTACCTCCTCAAGTTCTCCTCCCATTCTTCCAGATGTGGGGCTATCCAGAAATAGATCTCTTCGCCACACACCTCAACGCAAAATGCCCAAGCTTCACGTCCAGATATCCTCACCTATTGTCCAAAGGCAATGCGCTATGGATGAATTGGTCAGAAAAATTTGCTTACGCTTTTTCACCTCTCCTGCTAATTCCATTAGTGGTTCGGAAACGCAAACAACATTCCCTCACAATAATCCTTATTGCTCCCACATGGGCTCGACAACCATGGTTCACAACCCTGTTGAAACTATCAGTAGCTTCTCACCAAAAACTACCTCTTCCCCCAAGCTTCTCACTCAGAATAATGGAGAGATAAGACATCCAGATCCCAGTCAACTCAACCTTGCGATCTGGCACCCGAAATCTTAGAGTTTGGCTACCTCAATCTTCCGCCATTAAAGAGGCTAGACGTCCTACCACAAGAGCATGCTACGCAGCTAAGTGGGCACGGTTTGTAATTTACTGTACAACAATCAAATCAATCCACTGGATGCTTCCATTCAAAACATCTTTTGCTATCTATTACACCTGCAGCGTTCTAATTTGGCGTACACATCCATACGCTTACATCTTGCTGCAATAGCTGCTTATCTATAAAAAAAGACAGCACTTGTCTTTGTTTCGAGTGCCTGCTATCAAAACTTTTATGGAAGGACTCAAGAGAATCATTTTGCCTTCTACAGTGTGGAATCTTAATATAATTCTTACAAGACTAATGGGTCCAACATTTGAACCTTTAAACAAATGTGACCTACAATTCCTAACCAGGGAGGTAGCCTTCCTTACATCCATCACATCTCTTAGAGTTGGTGAGCTTCAGGCACTAACCATACAAGTACCCTTCATGCAATTACACCAAAACAAAGTGGTTCTTAGGACTAATCACAAATCTGTACCCAAAGTAGTCTCTACCTTCCAGATCAACCAATCTGTTGAACTACCCATGTTATTCCCTCAACCAGACTCTATGGCAGAGCGCGCTCTTCACACACTAGATGTCAAAAGAACCATACTATATTACATTGAAAGAACTAAACCCTTTAGGAAAACAAAACAACTTTTTGTTGCTTTTGCACCACCACATAAAGGTAATCCCATATCAAACGCAGGTATTGCACGGTGTATAGTTAAGTGCATTCAAACATGCTATAGTAAGGCTAAACGTACATTAACAATTCCCCCTAAAGCGCACTCTACTAGCAAACTGGGGGCTTCTATGGCATTCTTAGGGAATATACCATTAGATGACATATGCAAGGCTGCAACATGGTCTACACCACACACTTTCACAAAGCACTATTGTGTAGATGTGTTAACAAGATAACAAGCTAGTGTGGGCCAGGCAGTTTTACGAACATTATTTCAAACCACTGCACCAGCTACAGCTGAGCCTCCGTTGGGAGTTAACTGCTGTATAGTCTATGGTAAAGCATATGATCTACAGCTCATATGCCTCAAACGGAAAATGCTACTTACCACAGTATGCATCTGTTCTTGGCATATAGAGCTGTATATTCATATGCGCCCACCCGCCTCCCCGGGAACCTTTATCTGTTGCAGTATTATCATACTTAGATACATTATACATGGACATCTCTTTACTACTCTTACTAACTCCATCATCACCCTTCCGGAAAAACAATCTGGGGATGGAATCGATGCCCATGTCACTGAATGGAGGAGTCATCTACCTCGTGACTGAAAAGACTTCTTCGAAGAAAAACAAAGTGCAAACATCGGATCCAACACCAGATGGCGATCTATGCTAAAGCATATGAATATACAGCTCTATATGCCAAGAACAGATGCATACTGTGGTAAGTAGCATTTTCCTTTCCACCAATGATCTTTTTTCACTCTTCAATTTTTCATCTTTTTTTGTTGTTTTTAGAATAGGCCAGCTCTTAAGAGCTCACAACGGTTTTATGGTTTCTACCTGATTATACAGGCATTATGCAGATGGTAAAAATTATTTTTGCTATATTTTTCTTTTGTATGAGGGTGTTTTTTCTTTATTTTTTAAATAACTTAACTGATTGTTAACGATTTTCCTGTCACTGTCATTGTTTTCGATGGGTTTGGTACTTCTTGTGCCATTAGTCTGCCCTCCACTTGCATGAAAAAAGTATGTCTATTTCACACAGATTTTTGCAGTTTTAGGTCCAGGAATATTTTGGATTTTTTTTTGACTGCTTTGAAACCCATGCATTTAAATATAATGCACTGTCTCTTTATAAAATTATCTTGAGAGGTAATGTACTATAACTCCTTTCACTTCTTTTGTGTTCAAATATTGTCATTACCAAAACATAGAGAATTGTCTTAAAAGTGACATTGCAGAATAGAGCAACAGCTCACTATTCAGGCATATTTTGTTCTATTTTGTTTCCTTATATGCCATGCAAATCTACTATTTGTTTCTCTTTATTTGTAGGAAACACAACCTATTTGTGGGAGTTCTTGTTGGATCTTCTTCAAGACAAAAATACTTGCCCTCGTTATATCAAGTGGACTCAAAGAGAGAAAGGAATCTTCAAACTTGTGGACTCAAAAGCAGTATCAAAATTGTGGGGGAAGCATAAGAATAAACCGGATATGAACTATGAGACAATGGGCCGAGCCCTAAGGTATGGGAATTAAAGAGTGTAACAAAGTGTATTCACTCACTAAAACAGACAAACGCATAGGAAAGGTAATTTTCTGAATGCTTGAATGAAGGAAAATAATGTAGTTCAGACATACTGTGCTAAACTCATGGGTAACAGGATCTGTGTGTAATGGCATTTTTCTAGTGCTTTGGTTTCAGGAACTGTGCATGGTACCTTGCAGAAATCCAAGTCATTGAGATGACTTCCTGGTTGAGGCCTATACTCTTAGATCTCTGGATTGCTTTGTACGTATTAGTCCTGAAAAGTGGGCTGTTCTTTTTATACCAAATACTTAACTGAAATTGTATGGCAGTGGTTGCTGTTGACATGGTAACGTATCACAAATACAATGAGAAGGTCCCCTTTAACGCCGAAGGAGTAGGGCAAAAAAAGACGTAGTCAAGAAATAATCCCCTTTGGGCAGCTTAATACACCAAGGCAAAAAACACTCATGCAGACATATATATCACCAGAACATAACACCCCCAACATCAAAGGCTGAGTGCTCACAATTAAAAAAATATTTTATTAAAATTAACCAAACATATGGTCAAATACACTAAAAAACAATTATCATACTGTGTTTCAATAAGTTAAAAGCATTGACAATTATTACACAAAAATAATTAATGGGAGAACCTGCAAGAAAAATAATTTCTAATCATCAATAAAGGCCCATACATTAGATCAAGATCATTTGTTCAACATATAATTTTTGTACAGAATGTTTTGACAGGTGCTCCCATTAATTATTTTTGTGTAATAATTGTCATAATGCTTTTAACTTGTTCAATCACTGTATGATAACAAGTTTAGTGTATTTGACCATATGTTTGGTTAATTTTAATAACATATTTTTATAATTGTGAGCACTTGGCCTTTGATTGTTGTGCTGTTATGTTCTGGTGTTATATTTGTCTGCCTGAGTGTTTTTTGCCTTGGTGTATTAAGCTGCCCAAAGGGGACATGGTAACATACCCAAGGATCGCTCTATGGTACTTATGCAGATGAGACCCAAAGTGTTTTCTCCCAGCAGTCTTTTTTAGTTTTACAAGTTATGTCAGTCTTGAATCAAGATGTTCTCTCTTCACCTTCTTTCTGATGTTGATCACGTCTTAGCAAACATTTTTCTGATGGCGGCTTTATATATTTTTTCATAAAGAGGAGTAGCCTTTAGAGTTGATGTTCATTGAGAAGTCAAATTGGTTATCTCCTCATACTAGCTTTCCAAGTACCTACCACTCTCTTAAACTGAAGAAAGACTTCCTTCATCACTTGCTGGGAAGAAACAAGGAAGTTAAATATAGAGTACTTCCTTGATGTTGTAAAGGGAATACACACTTGCATGTAGTTGTGTGTTCAGCAATATCAGTCTCTGCCAATACCTGTAGAAGAGAGAAAAGGAGAGCAGGTAATGTAACCATTTTATGATTTGGGTGCCTGCAATGAATTTGAACTTTTAATTAAGAAAATAAATGTACACAAGTATTTGCTTTAAAATTATACTTTCTGAGAATAGTCCTTTTTTGTGACAATGGCCAATGAAGTTTTATTTGTGAGGTATATATTGTTCTTTCGCTGATCAATATACTATTTTTATGTAATTACTCCTCTTCCCAGAACACCCCTGACCCAGAAAACTCTCCCCTTTTTGCTGGCAGAATGAAAATTTCAAAACCATCTGCGTTATTCATTTGAACGTTAGGAGAATACAAATGAGTAGTCTTAATACTATAGCACTCCTCTGAAAGATGTCTTTGAATTGCTACATTTCCAGCTCCAGATCTTAAAAAACCATTGAAAGGTGTGAAAACTCGATTTGTATTTATACACTACTATTGAAGTTGTAACCTTTTTTTGATTTGTGCTGTGCTTTATTCTGCCATCTAGTGACTGGCCCTGGAACTGTCGAACTTGCAGCCCTCCTCCACTCCCCTCTTTTTTAGCTCTCGCTTGCTTAGGAGGGGACCTCCTGGAATCGATTTGCTTTTTTGCCCAAAAACGTGCACGCTTTGCATTGCTTTCAATTGCAACGCGTGCACGTTTGGCGTTTCCCTTGCGGGAGCGAGCTTTGGCAACATCTGTTTGTAATTATCTTGCAGACAGATGGTGCCCAAGCTCGCTCCCGCAAGGGAAACGCTGTTTGTGTCTGGGATGCAGGCCGTGTCGTGTCAGTTGCCTTTGAAACCGATGCCACGCCGCACACTCCCTGGTAGCAGTAATACGTTTTTTTATTCTGCAAGAATCAAATACCTTATTTATTCAAATACTTTGAATAAATATGTTATTACAGAGAACCGCACTGTGCGGAGAGGCGCTTTTTTGTAAGAGACGTGGGGGAGAGCCCTGTGGGCTTCATAGTGAAAGATGTGTAAAGGGCAAGAGGAGTCTCAGTGGTGTCTGCGCGCGTGCATCCACATAAACCAGAGCGGGAGAAATATGGGCTTCACCCTGAAATATGTGCTTAGGATAGATATATATTCACTGAAAAAACCATAGGTTTCAGGCACGTTATAGTTCGAAATTAGCATTTAAAAAATCTTTGAAAATCACTGAAAAAACCATAGGTTTTAGGGAAAGTTATAGTTAGTTGGACATTTCACTTGTACAAAACCATAGAAATTCCCCCGTTATAGTTAGTTCAGCTAACTATAACTCGCGCCCCCGCAATGCACTGCTGATGACGTCACATGTTACATATTGCTCTCTCTTCCAAAATCCAAACCAGGCTTTGCTATGACAGGGCGGGAGCCCTGAGGCACAAGATGGCTGCCAACACTTCCTGGTTTGGAGTGTTGACAGCCATTTAGCATGAAGCTCGTGATCGGGAGGGTGCACGGATCCATGCGACCATAGATATCCCTATCTTTATTTCTTAATTTCTCAAAAACTCCTGAACGGATATACACAATTTTTTTTAAAAAAGGTCGTTTTCTGGGCCAATAAGTACCTTTTTGCCAAATTTGGTGTAATTCCGTTCAGCAGTTTTTGCTATAACCGTGTCTAAACTTTCCTACTGGAAATTGATTTTTTGATCTCTATTTTTTTATTTTCTCAGGAACTACTGAACGGATTTACACCATTTAAAAAAAAAAGTTCTTTGTGAGTCAAGGGCTACCTTTTTGCAAAATTTGGTGTAATTCCGTTCAGCAGTTCGGGCTGTAGCCTTTTTTCTCGGCCCCCGCTTGCCGAATCATCCCCAAACTTCCAGGATAGGAGCTGACCGGAGCACCCCACCAGTTTTGAAAATTTTGCGAAGATTCGTCATCCGGCGCCAAAGTTACTGGGAAAAGAATGTTACGAATTTCCTATGGATAGTCGGTCCTAACTATAACTACCTACCGTCTATATGAGATATATATATAAAGAGAGCACAACAGGAATGCATCAAAAGGTTCAGATCCCGTGGATATAGCAATAAATGTCTAGATAAGGCTCTCACTAAGAGTAATCTAAATGATAGGGAAAAGTCACTGGAAAATAAATCACAGCTAACTGGCTCCAATGATACCCCAAACAATTTTAGATTCATTTTAGATTACAACCAACACCAATTGGCAGTAAGAAAAATCATCAAAAAGAATTGGTACCTCATAAAACAGGACCCCATTATTGGCAAATTGGTACCAAAAAAACCATCTAACATATAGAAAAGGAACCTCAATGAGAGACTCGCTAATTGACAATGACCCGTGTGGTACACCAGTCAAGGGATCTTGGTTGGCACAAAGACAGGGATTTTATAAATGCAAGACCTGCAAAGCCTGTCAACATGGAGTGTCTACGACCAATTACTCTGCTCCTTTTGGCGGCCCCAACAAAGAAATTACAAAAGTTCTAAATTGCAAAACTGACTGTGGTGTATATATTGGAGTGACCGTGCAAATTAAGGTACATTGGTAGCACTATTCTACCAGGTCATAAACGGGTGCTCCAACATCTACGAGCCATCAAAAATAATGATCAGGCGTACCCAGTAGCGCGTCATTTTCATGACAAACATGATGGCAACTCCAAAGATCTTAAATATTTTTTCATTGACTCTGTTCCAAGGAACAAAAGAGGGGGTGATAGGGAGAAATCCCTTAGACTATTGGAGATGCACTATATCCTAAATTTAGACAGCAAACAGCCTAATGGGCTTAACAGTTCAGAGGAGTTGCATGCTAGTCTATAAACTGTGACATATTAACAAGAGAGAGATATATATATATCCAATACATCACATAGCTACATCCTCTACTTTGAGAATAAAATCTTTGAGCCGCCTACAAGTATACATTCAATATATTATGAATAAATAAGTATTTTCGCTCCCCCCCCCCTAAATCTCTTCAACACAATAGTTTTAACTACCTTTGGTTTTAATTAGGTACAATTTGTGTGAGGAAGTGGCTCTGTATATACTGTTCCCAAATAGGTACAGGGTGTACAGAGTCCACAATCCCCAAGGGTTTGACAGAGGCTAAAGTTAGATATAACCTTACTCTCTAAAGTGGTAGCTTGGTCGAGCAGTAAGGCAGTATCAGAGGACAGTGTAAAGCATTTGTTGTACACACTCAGTCAGCAAATGGTCTCACACACTCAATAACTGAACTCTAGGCCAATGGTTAATATATAAAAAATATATGCTTGTTTTATTTTAGAACCAACAATTGGAATTAAAATATACTTTCTCAGAATGAGATGCTTTATATAAATACTTTTGCAAGATGTAATTGACTTTTGTAAACAGTTACAAGTGGTTGCAATAGGCAACACTATTTTAAACACAATAATGCATTGAGTTCAATGGAAGTTTCATGTTATTTGCCACAGATTACTTTTAGGATAACTTTTGGAATTCCAGGACTGGATCCTAGATTCAGTCCTGGGTCAGTACTCAGAGTCAAGTGATGAAAGTCGACTTAATTACTGTAATGATTTTTAAACAATATTTAGCTATTTTAAAAGTTGACACTTTGAAATATTTCAAAGAAAACAGTCAATGATTCCCTATGGAAGAAAATTCAGGTTACAGGTACAGTATTATTTATAATTTATTTATTATTATTTTTGCTCTTGTATAGCGCTGGAAGTCAACCCCCGAAGGGGTATCTCCGTGCTTATGCATAACCAAGAAGCCATTGTCTGATGCTAAAACAGAAAAGAGATAAGACGGAAAGAGACCTAACAGGCTACAAATAAGAGCGTTTTCAGGGACTTCTTAAAGGAATGGAAATTGATAATGTTTTTAAGAGCAAGGGGCAGTGAGTTCCAGAGGATGGGGCCTTTATAGGATAGGGCTCGCCCTCCCTGCCTAACTGTTTTTATCCTAGGAACCTGAAGTTGTTGTTGACTGCTAGAGCGCAATATTCGACTGGGTTTGTAGGGTTTAAATATCTCTTTTAAATATTTAGGTCCATTGCCAAACAGACATCTATGGATAGTGCAGCAGATTTTAAATTTTACACGCTGTTTGATAGGCAGCCAGTGAAGCTTTGTCAAGAGGGGAAGAGATGTGGACCTTGGCTGAGCGTTGAGAACTAATCTTGCAGCCGTGTTCTGGACCACCTGCAGTCTCTGTAGCTGTTCCTCGTTTGCCGAGACCAACAGTCCATTACAGTAGTCTAGTCTACTTATGACCAGAGCCTGGATAAGAGTCTTCCTATGAGAATCAGATAGAAATGGTAAGACTCATCGTAGCAGTCCAATGATCTGAAAGCAGGAGCCTGCTACTTGGTTCGTATGCTCTTTGAACAAAAGAGATCTGTCTAAACGTACACCAAGATTTTTGACAATCTGTTTGGGGCATGGTGTTGGTCCTAAGTCTGGGGGCCACCAGTCCGGGGACCACAAAAGTGTGGCCTCCCCAAACAGCATAACCTCAGTCTTGCCTACATTACACTGGAGGCGATTAGTGGCCATCCAGTAAGATATTGCCCTCATACGTCCGCAAAGGATTTTTGTATTGCGGGCGTGAGGGTTTTAAAGGGGAACAAAAGCTGAGTGTCGTCAGCGTACGACATTGGGGTGAACCCATGAGATCTTGCAATGTCCGCCAGGGGGGCCACATACACGTTGAAGAGTGTAGGGCTTAGGCAGGAGCCCTGTGGCACTCCTTTAGTGAGCTCCCTTGAGATGGAATGGTGGGAGCCCAGTCTTACCTCTTGATGGTGATCAGAGAGAAAGCTTTCTAGCCAGGAAAGAGCCACTCCTTCTATTCCCCTCTCCCTCAGGCGATCGAGAAGTATCTCATGGGATACAGTGTCGAAGGCAGCGGATAAATCTAGCAGCACTAGAATCAGTATGAAAAAGTATGTTCTTGTTACTTTTGTAATCCAGTACTGGGTGCCTAGACTCAGTACTGGGACCTTTATCCCAAACAGGCAAGTAATTACGTTTTCAGATGTTATACGATTTTTGAAGAATATTTAAAGATTGCAGAAATCGACACTTAGAAGAAATTTCAGGAAAAAGCCAGTCAATGTTACCCTATGAGGAAAATAGAGTTTGCGGGTTAAGGGTAACTACTCGACTGGCAGAGTTGAGGTTCTGGGCATAGACTCAGGGGTCCCCCAGGGTCAGGTAGGTTCAGTTGGTTCACCCTCAGCGGCAGTAGGGCGGCCGGGTGCAGAGAGAGTTAGGCCCAATGTTATCCTATGAGGGATAGGGGGGGGCCTTGGTTGGTGGCTGCTGACTGGCAAGCCACGCGGCTGTGGGAGCTGGGCTCCTGGTCACTTACTCAGGGCAAGTGGGGAAGTAGGTAGGTGTAGAGTTTTCACTGCCAGGGCCACTTGGGCGGCTGGGTGCAAAGTGCTTTTGAGCCTTCGGGCGCTCAATTGATTTCAATGGGAAATCTCCGGTTTAGAAAAAGACTGCAAGCTCGGGGACGAGGACTCTTCAGGTGCCACCACCATTTCGAGAGGTAAGTTGGGTAGTTGGAGGATAGGTAGGTACCCTGGGATTGGGGGCAGTGGGGCCCCGCATGCAGGGGTGCCTTTTGGTGTCGGGAAATCTTACCCTCTGTTGATCGCGGTTGGGGGGGGCACCTTGTTCTGAGGCTGCAGGCTTCTTCAGGAGTGTCGCGGGAGGTCCTTGGGTGCCGGACTCGGGGTCACAGTCGCCGTGGGTCGTCCTCAGGGTCTTTTGGCATCCGTGTGGATTTAGTGTGCTGAAGCGTTTGATACCAAACTTCTCAGTCTTCAGTGCTGCCATTATGGTGCTGTGGAGTTCGTGTTTGACAAGCTCCCAGCACCATATTCTCTTAGCTGGCAGTACTGCACTTACAGGACCCAGGAACGGACCTGGGTACTGTAGGGGCACAGGGCTCCTGCCTCTGTGTCCACACCACTGGCATAGGGCACCCAGCTAGAGGGGTGGCTGATGTATGCCAGGGCAGTGTAGGTTGTGGGCATGGCACACAGGGATGTGTGCCAAGTCGACTCTGTTTTGTCTTGTATCCAGACACTCAGCCTGCAAGAGCAGTGTGTGTGTGTTAGGGTACAGGGCCTCTAAGGGTGGCACAATGAGTGCTGCAGCCCTTGGAGGCCTTCCCTGGTCACAAGGCCCTGGGTACCTAGGGTACCATTTACCAGGGGCTGACATGTGGCCAGGGTTTGCCAATTTGGGTTTTGGCTGTTAGGCAGTTTTTAGGGAAGGAAGACAGGCCCTGGGCACCTGATTGGCAGGAGCCCAGGGCACAACAAGGAAAAGTGCATCAGCTATTAGGCAAAAAAGAGGGGGCGGGTTACTTCAACAGAAACCCACATTCTTACAATTTGCACATTACTTTTTTATATATATATATTATCTACTGGCGGTCGCCAGTAGATAGTTATAGTTAGGACCGTGTTTCCATAGGAAATCCGCAACATTCTATTTGGAATAACTTTGGCGCCGGTTGACGAATCCTCGCGAAATTTCCAAAATAGGTGGGGCGCTCCGCTCCTACCCTGAAAGTCTCGGGGGGGATTCGTCAAGCGGGGGCTGAGAAAAAAGGGGGGTCCCAAAACGCGTTTTCCCCATGCAATTTTCCATAGGGACCTTTAGTCCAAGGTACAGCCTGAACGGCTGAACAGAATTACTTGAAATTTGGCAGAGAGGTAGTCCTCAGCTCAGGGAAGTGCCTTTTGCAGGTCTGGTGTCAATCTGTTCAGTAGTTCCTGAGAAAATCAAAAGTAAAATCATATATGTGGGCGGAGCCTAACCACACATCTCATCCTGAGATCTGATTGGCTCTCAGCACTTCATCCAAGAAGTGTTGGCAGCCATCTTGGGACCAATATACATGATAGCACCTCATTAAAAAGCATTGCAGTTAATAGAAGGTTTTAAGACTTTAGTTACATTATAAATCATTTGTTGATGGTACCATACTCATTTTAGGAATTGTGGTATGTTCTAAGGTGATTTCACCATGTGAAAAAGCCTTCTGCTGGGATATCATGATTGAGCGAAAAATCTTTTCTCATGCTTTTCCCACAGAGGTTTGGAAGGTGATCTATAAGCTAAACTGAGAGCTTATTTTCTGTAAATTCACATTATCTTTCTCAGTCATGTGAGAATGAAGTCTGACATTCTCAGTAAAACATGTACATCCAACAAGGGGAGAGACTGTCAGTTGATTCCTTTGTGTTCTACTGCAGCTTCCCAGAGTGTTCCAAAGAACAACTAGAGCGCTAACAGTCCTACTTATGATAAACGTATGGCACACCTGAAGCCATCTTGCTTGGATTAAAGTGGTAACTCTTAAAACATTTAATTTAAAAAGGAACAAAATGAGGGGGTTCATTTTTCCATAACAGGTATGATTAGTGCTGCAGAAAGAAAAACTACGGCACATTTTGACTTCTGAAATCCTCTTTTATTTCATTAAAAAATTCTGACATGCAGACTGAAACATGCACTTTCAATACCAGCAGCAGTTCTCCCTGGTGAGCAGTAGCTTCACTACAGTGATCTAATGAGCAACTAGAGTGCTAACTTTCAGAATTTATGGCAAATGTGTGACATATCTGAATGCCTTCTTGATGGAATCAAAGTAAAAAACTGAAAGTATTTCCTACTGAGGAGACTGCAGTAAATGAGGAAATTAGGAAACTTCATAACAAATAAGTCTCCCAAGATGGCCACCAGAGACAAAAGAGCCCAAATGTAGCCCAAATATCACCCATATGTAGCCCAAGTATAGCCCATTGACAGAATGTCCCAGAGTGTTCTTAAAAACAACTAGAGCGCTTACTGTCTTCATTATGACAAAAGTATGGCACACCTGAAGCCATCTTGATTGGAATAAACTGGTAACACTTAAAACATTTAATTTAAAAAGGAACACAATGAGGGGGTTCATTTTGCCATAGAAATTATGATTAATGCTGAAGAAAGAAAATGAGGGCACATTTTGAGTGACTTCTCAAATCCTCTTCTATTTCATTAAAAAATTCTGACATGCAGACTGAAACATGCACTTTTAATACCAGGAGCAGACTTCCATGGTGAACAGTAGTTTTACTACAGTGATCTAATGAGCAACTAGAGTGCTTACTTTCAGAATTTATGGCAAATGTGTGACATATCTGAATGCCTTCTTGATGGAATCAAAGTAAAAAACTGAAAGTATTTCCTACTGAGGAGACTGCAGTAAATGAGGAAATTAGGAAACTTCATAACAAATAAATCTCCCAAGATGGCCACCGGAGACAAAAGAGCCCAAATGTAGCCCAAAATCGCCCAAATATAGCCCAATGACAGAAGTGTGCAAAACACTTATTATTTTGTGTTTTTGCAGTGTTATATAGTGCAGACTTGTCAGGTATTGGAGTGCTTTACATGAGCATTGGTTGCATCACACAAGAACAAATTCATTTTGGTTGTAGACCTGGGGAGACTAAGTGATTTGACCAGAATCACAGAATGTCGAGCTGAAGCAGAAACTCCAACCTGGTTCCCCAGTTGCAAAGTCTGCAGTTCTGGAAGTAACACCACATCCTCTCCCCTAAGTGCAGCATTTAATCAAGTGGTCAACTGGTTAAAAAAATCATAAAGATAACAAATAATTTAAAAGTGCTTTGTCGCTATTTGAAAACTCAGAAAATATGTCCTTATTTTAGTCTTTTAGAGCACTAACCATAATTTTTATGCCAATAAGACCCTCTCATATATGTAATTTCTAAAGGAAATGCTCTAGGTATTACAGTTTTGATTACATCAAGATGACGTCAGGCGTTCCACACTTTTGTAATAAATATAGAATGTTAGCAATCTAGTTGTTCATTAGGATACTGTTGAGAGGCAGAGGCCAGGGGCACGGACTCTGAAAATTGAAGGCAGGTAGGAGGGTGCAAAGGCAACAATTTAACCACACTGAGCAGGCAGAAAGGGCCGTGGCAGCACAACAGACTATGGAGGGCAGTGGAAAGGGGGGCAGGGGCAACAAACCAACAATACAGGACTTGCAAGAGAGGCTGTGGCAATGTAATAGACCATTGTGGGCAGAAGGAAGAGGCAATGGTAGTACAACCATACATGCCAACAGACCCGATTCAGCCAGGAAACGTCCAATGTTTTTAAGCTCAAATGGGCTTTATTTGATCTGTCTCCTGTCTACAATCTCTTCTTTTTCAATGTAACTCAAAGGGGAAAATCAATACCCCAGTTTTTTTTTCAAAATCTCCCTCTTACCAAGTTCAAAATGTTCGCATGTATGGTACATTGGATCATGGAAGGAAATGGGGTAGGGACATGGACTTGGATAACAGAGGACAGGAGGGACCTGGAGAGGTGCACCAAACCGACCCTGCAGGGCAGGCATCAGGGTTTGCAGCAGCACAATACACCACACAGGGCATGCGGGACGGGAGTGCAGCACAACAATCCATAGAAAGCAAGAGGGAGGGGACAGGACCATGCACATGGACAACAGAGAACAGAGGGGCAAGAGGCAATGGTAGCTAGCTGACCATAATGGACAGACAGGAGAGAAAGCTGCAGCATAACAGACCATAAAGGGCAGGAGGGACAGATCAGGGGCATTACAATGGAACAGACAAGCCAGGAGGGAGGGAGTAGGGGTCTGCACATGTAAACAGAGGGCTGGGGGCAAGGGGGCAGGGCAGGAGCAGCAAGATAGCCATGGAGGTCAGGCAGGATGGGCACTAGAAGCAAGACACACCATGAAGAGCAACAGTGAGACTGTGATGGCATACACACAGACCATGGAGGGAAGGTGGGAGGGGGTCAGGGACAGCTAACTGACCACACAGGGAAGGTGGGAGGGGCCATGGCGGCACAGAAGACCATGCATGGCAAGTGGGACGGTTAGTGGCAGCACAATGGCTATGATGGGCAAGAAGGAGGGTGCAGGGGCATGCACAAAGGACGATGGAGGATAGAAGGGAGGGTCAGGAACTGTGCACAGACAAGAAAGTTCAGGGGAAGGGGCCTCACAACAGACCGCACGGGGCAGGAAGGAGGAGCAGTTGCAGCACAACAGACCACGGAGGGCAGAAGGGTGTGGCAGTACAATGGACCATGTAGGACAGGGGGAAGAGGATAGGGGCATGGCATGTGGACAGGCAGGGTGGAGGTGGCAGGGACAGGTTACAGTCATCTGACAATGCTAGGCAGGTGGGAGGGGAGTGGCAGCTCAACAGAACACTCAGAGTAGATAGGAGTGGCAGGTCCATGGAACATGGTGGGCAAAAAGGATGGAGCAGGGGCATGCACAAAGACATCGAAGGGCAGGGGGAAGGAGAATAGGGGCAGCAAGCTAAGCACAGAGTTTAAGCAGGAGGTCAATGATGGGGCATAGAATTGGGCAATGGAGGGCAGGAGGAGGGGACTGGTACATCATACTAAATTGAGGGCAGTGGCAGCACATCAGACCATGCATGGCAGGAGGGAGGAGGCTAGTCCATGGATTCACACAACAGAGGATAGGGAGGAGGGGGATGGGGCAGCAAGCTAACTGTTCAGAGAAGGTGGGTATTAGGAACTTTATTGTTTTTAAAACGTGTGTCTGTGCGAACTTCTTAAAATATGAACAAGTATGCAGCATAATCTCACTTTTATTCAGGAAGAAGAGGACGTTTGTGACTGTGACTCCGGGCTCACTTGGCAGAAACACCCCCTGACCCTCCACCCCCTATCGCAAAATGTAATGCCCGTGAAAAGGGTAGGTGAACACAGTGTTATATAGAACATAGTCCTGAGAGCACGATTGAAAAAGAAAACTAGATATAGTGTATGGTATAAACTATGCACCAAAAAGTGTGATATAAGATGAACTGGGCGTGAAATATAATATGCAATACATTGTGCGCAATGACAGATTCATTGGAGAGCGCGAGATAGCACAGGCACTAGCGCGTGCTATGCGATGTGCGCCTCGGAGTGTAATATGCACAGGGCAGTGTTGTGTAACCTAACTAGTCCCTAAAGTTGTAATATAAAATATGTGCTGGGGAGTGTAACGTTGCATATGCACTGTGACAAAGATATGGATCCCAGATTGTAATATGTATGGCATAGCACTGTGCGTTATAACATAGGCATCGAGGAAGGCACGTTACATGGGGCAATATAACCCGTGCGAAGACAAGTGTGGCATGACATATTCACGGGGTGGTGTTACAGTGCACATGGGCTAGAGAGTGTCATATCATATGCACTAGCTGGTGGAATACAACACAGAGGTGTGTGGCACTCGGCAGGCAATGGTGGGTGTAACACAGCATTGGGCTCTGCCAGGAGCGCGCTGTGACTCTCGTGATGTTCGTCCCCTTTTCAGAGAGTAAAATAAAAAGTATTACACATCCGGCAGTGGATGTGTGTTTTATTAACCGTGAGGGGGGGTTTCTTGCATAGTTTTGGTCGAATTCTTGTCGAATCCCCTTTGAATGGCTTGGTGTGCATGTGTATTAAATGTGCCCGTCAATAGCTACCCATGTTTGTATAAATAAACGACAAGGGTGTCTACCAGGATTAGGCACGGTAGGGCATCAGACATGTCAGAGCTTCACTAGTGGTGTAAATACATTCCATGTGGATTCATTGTATGCATAGTCGCCTTTTAATGAATATCACGCAAATCGTCATGGTGATAGGTATGTACGGTTTGTCCAGCATGTCCTAGGTGTGTCTATAAATATATATTTTTTTTAAATAATAAAAAAACAGTGGCCGGCCCTGGGGATTGGGGTCAAAAAAATATAATTAGGAGACAGGCCCTGGGGGATGGGGTCATCAGGGCCAATAAATTAGAATAAGAAGGGAAACCACACAGCCCCCCTTCTTAAAAAATTAAAATAAATAAAAGACTGGCATCGTGCCGGAGGCCACGCCCCCTCCTTGCAGCACTCTGCAAACGCGCCCCCTGGCGAGTTGTAAGTTGGGGAATTAATTCCTCTTCAATACTGAGGGTCCCTGAGGGCCAACTAGCCCAACAGGCATCTCCAGTATGCGCCAGGGAGCTGCGCTGCAGAGAGGTGTTCTGAGGGCAAGCCCCTTTTTACACCTCTCTGCAACGCAGCTCTGTGGCACTTACTGGAGGTACCTAGTGGGCTAGTTGGACCCTAGGGACCCTCAGGATTCAAGGGGACTTAATCTCCCAACTTAAAACGGCTACAGGGCGTGTTTACACAGTGGGGAAGGGAGGGGACGGGGCCTGAGGTGAAGTGTGCAAACACGCCCTGTGGTGCGTTTTAAGAGGTAGTTTTAATCCCCTGCCCTATTATATACTGGGGCTTACAGAGGAGGTCATGCTAATCACGGGGGGACCCCAACGCATAGTGTTCCCTAGTGTATGTAGGTGTTTTCACTGTATTCTAAGTGTCTTTTAACATAGCACTGGCTCTAGGACTGGTTAGTCAGACTCAGTTACCACCAGTATCCGTCTGAAAAAGTTAAGGGTACAGGATGATTTTGCAACAAGGATTCTTTCTGCTCTTCTTTTTGTTCTTTCTGCATATTATCCTTCTTCCTGCACTTTTCTTCGTCTTTGAGGACTTCTGTTGCTTCTTTCTGCACTTCTTTTTTTTCTTTCTGTGCATTTTTTCTTCTTTCTTCACATATCCTATCTCTGTAGGCATAGTTAGAAATTAGCATTTAAAAAACCTTTGAAATTCACAGAAAAAAAACATAGGTTTCAGGCACGTTATAGTTAGGAATTAGCATTTAAAAAACCTCAGAAATTCACTGAAAAAACCATAGGTTTCAGGGGTGTTATAGTTAGCTGGACTTCTCACTTGTACAAAACCATAGAAATTCCCCCGTTATAGTTAGTTCAGCTAACTAGAACTCGCGCGCCCGCAATGCACTGCTGATGACGTCACATATTACATCACTCATGACATGGTCAGTGACATCACTGATGACATCACTGATGACATCTCAATGACATCACTGATGACATCACTGATGACATCATCCTTGTGATAGAGTGGCAGACCTCCTCTCACCCTAATATAACCTTTGATACACACATTCAAAAATAGAGACTACAAATTTCAAAACAATGGACATACCAATACCAGTTACAACAACCTCTTCAGTAATTCTAAGATCCACATACACATCCACTCATTCACCAACAGTCCTATACAGTCACTCATACATGTACTCACTCATCATATGTACTCATACACCTATACATCCTGTTACACAATGCCACTCATCCATAGAGTTACTCACACACATAGTCACTCATGCTAATAAAGAATCAAACATACATTTACTTGCATATACAGTTATACACACACCACCACACTTACTTCTACGGAAACTTACACATACTTAGTCTTTTAAACAATCACTTATAGAAACACATACTTATTCATACAGGAACTCTTTCAATCTCTCACTCTCTCATATACTCACTTATATACACCAATAATCACATATACTAGTTTAAAACATATGTAGTTACTCATAAAGACACTATTGAGACCACTAACACACCCATACACACACTCATCCACCCATACAGTCCTGCACACATGCTGTCTTCAACACATACAAACAGTGAGTCACTCATTCATGCACCTATGCACTACGTAATACCCCCCACCGAACCATGCAGACACTCAGACTGATACTCAAAAAACCAACTAATAACCTATATAGACACCCATGTAGCTACTCACCAACCCATGCAGCCACTTATACACAAAGTGAGAGACTGATACAGATATTTACATATTTAAACATTACTCACTAAGCCATGTATTCACTATGATACACTTAATCAGTCAGTTACACAATCAATTTTTCAAAAACAAATCATCCATTTAGACACTTATATACCCATTTATTCTTCCATCGACCTTGAGATATACATATATAAAACATATTTAATTTTCAGAAAAACAGACATTCACTGGATGATGTCATCAGTGATGTCATCTGAGATGTCATCAGTGATGTCATGAGTGATGTAATATGTTTCGTCATCAGCAGTGCATTGCGGGCGCGCGAGTTATAGTTAGCTGAACTAACTATAACGGGGGAATTTCAATGGTTTTGTACAAGTGAAAAGTCCAGGTAACTATAGCACCCCTGAAACCTATGGTTTTTTCAGTGAATATATATATATATATATATATATATATATATATATATATATATATATTTACAATTTTTGAGTATATATATTTTTTTATATAACTAATCCTTTCCTCACTTTCCTGTTTCCCTCCCTTCCCTTTTCAATTTAGATGTTAGGGCATCAATACTGTTCAACACACAACCAATCAGGATTTAATAGGACACAAACTGCCATATATGGTTGATCAAATCCAGTACATTATAAGGCATAAGACCCAGAATTTAATGAAATCCATAAATAATGAGGTACTGAGAGAACAAACAAAACAAAAAATCTTGTTTTCAGGGCATGATTCCATTATAAGTTTGAATGGAATAATATTCATGATGATTTTATGGATATAGTAACACCTAATTTATATTACATATATTTGTATATTTATATATTTATAATAATATTTTTTATTACTATTTAATCTATTATGTTATTTTTGGATGTGTATTTATTTATTTATTCGGAAATGAGTATTTGTATTTATGGCTATATTTTGCACAGTGAAAACTCCACTTGTACCTCATCCAACACTGGGGCAGTTTATCAAGGTGTCGACTAGTAATATGCAATTTAATTGTCGGAAATTTTTAACAATTGGTGTATTTATGTGACATTTTAAATTCTCTTTGAGTAGGTTACCGGGGATTTATCCCGACATATTTAGTCACTAAGACTGAAATATTTGAATGTTGAACAGTTTGTGTAAATGCGATTTGTAACACAAAACTTTATGCACTAGCAATCATGTATTTAATTTTGCCCAATCACATTGAATAACACAAAATAGAAAAAAATGAAACCTTTTAAAAACCAAATGCCATTGGTAGATCTGCGTCATGTGATCAAGTCCCCCAGGAGGGATGAAACGCGTAATGGCTGCCGTTCTGTCTGTGAGATTCAACGAATAAACGGATATTGAACAAGAATCCTGTGGTCCGTGCTCTCTTTACTCGACTTGGTTGGGTAATATGCGCCAAAGGAGATATTTATATATATATATATATATATATATATATAACACTGTCAGTTTTATTGAAAACACACATATTTTAAGTGTAAAAATATAAACCAAGGCAACCCGAGCTTCTTAGTGAAAGGTTTTAAAGACAGGATACTATTCGTTTTTTTGTTGTTAAATACATATATAATGAATGAGTGACAACATTAACGAAGGCAATCATCTTCTTAGCAAAAGGTGTTAAAAATAGGACACTGCCAGCATTGTAATAACACATATATGTAATGTGTAAAAACATTAGCGAAGGCAATCTGAGCTACTGAGTGAAAAGTATGTAAAACCGGCAAAATATGACACCCAGAGTGTAAAAAATCAGTATGATCTTTATTTGACACGTGTAATAAATATCAATCCAGCACTGTGAGCCTCACCCTGAAAAATGTGCATAGGGCACTATAACCTTCATAGTGACATATGTTCATAACTCTCACTCCAGCACTGTGAGTTCATAGTGAAAGGTGTGCTTAGGGCACTGTGACCTTCATAGTGAAACATTAATGGCGGTACTGGCGCACCCCGAGCTTCACCGTGACGTGCCTACCATACGATTTGATGGTGACATTTGTAGTAACTGACATTCGACCACAGTGCACATCACAATGAAAGATGTGTATTAATAACTGACTATTTGGCACTTTGGATTCCACGGTGAATTTTGTATTAATTGGCAACGAGGGCTGCGAGCTTCACAGTGAGAGATGTGTGTGGTAACCTGCACCCGTGCTCTCTGAGTTTCATTATAAAATGCCAGCACTTCACGCTCTGAGCATTATAGTGAAAGGTGTGCACAACAGCCTGTGAGTTTCGTAGTGAAATAAGTAGTGATCATCACTGGATCCATCTGAGTTCTCTATGAAGTGTTTCAACGGTGTGATCTTTAAAGTGGGAAAAGTAATTGCTGGCACTAATTGCCAGACCGTGCCAGACACTTGAACTTCAGAGCACTTGATGTGCACAAGTAATTAGCTCAGTGCACTGTGAGCAAAAGATTTACATGGGTGAGCAGACATGGGCTTGCAGTGTTAAATGTGCACGTCTAACCTCCAGCGCGCTTCTAGGCTCTCTGCACTTTATAATGTGTGAACACCAGTCCATGGATGTTATGGTGAAATGCGCGCTGAGAGAATTAGTACCATGGTGCCTATTGAACATATGTAACAAGTAAAGGGTACTTTGTAAACCGCGGAGCCAGGCATGTCAACGCTGTAAAGAGCGTGGGGATGGGTGCGGGGGGGGTCTATTATTTGTCAATGTATTGTGAACAAGTCTGTTGGCTGTTGAGTGGTTCTAGTGTGCAACGTACACATGTCTGGCCTGTTCGGATAGCTACATCCTCAGCACTATTAGGGCAGTACCTTATAGGCAAAAGTGTGCAAAGCGCGGCCTCCACAGAGGGATTCGGTCTTCTAGTGAACGTGCACACTGATTGTAGGTGCACAACAGCTGTTCGACCTGATGCTGCAGAACACATTTGGATTTCATAATTGAGTCCACTGTCCTGCGGGTGCAAACGCTGTCGTGAAGGGCATGTTTATTTCAGACACTGTGTGGGGGGGGGGGGGGGGATGTTCAATCTCCTCTTCGGGAACTGTGCGTCATCTTTGGTTTACATGCACACGTATGTGTGCTTCACATTACCAGTTTGGCATAAAAGAACAACTCGGGCGAGCCTCGAATAAACACAGGAGAATAAAAGGGATCGCTTATTGCACGCGCCGGGTCACGCAAGGAGGGAGGGAAGGTGGCAGCGCGCGCACCACCCTGGCCAAGCCTTCCATCTTCGCGAGGTCAGCAAAATGGGCTCCATTTCATAGGCTGTAGCAACAGCTGGTATTGGCTCCGCTTAAAAACAGAAAATGCTATATATAAAATGATTCTTTTTTTACTATCATTACTTTTTTTTGCTATTTTTTCATAGTTATTTTTTGTATATTTATTATTGTTTGTATTATTGCTGTCACCGTGACGTTTATTACTTTTGGTATTATTGTTATTAATAATCTGATTGTATTATTGGTATTTATTATTAACATTAACAATAGTGACAAGACCACTAATACCTAAAATAACAATAATATAATTTAGGACAATAATAAAAAATGATGATAATACCAACATTAATATAGATCACAGTTACAGCAATAAGACAAATATAATAAATGTACAAAAATAACCGTTGGGGGGAAGGGGGGTTGCTCCACCCGTGCTAAGGCTGCATAATTACACACCGGGGCTATGGGAATTGCACGTGCACAGAGCAGGTCTCGCGTTTACTCTGGCCACGGCTGAGGTGTTTATTCATTCCCAAGGACTCCCCACACCCTCAAATAAAATAAAAAAACAAGCATTGGCATAGCCAATAGGTCTCGCCTTTGGGACCGTATAAGTGTTTAGCCATGCAACAGTTGATGTTGTTGCACCAAGGATATTGTGCTGGATAACTAAACACTTATAAGGTCCCAAAGGACATCGACCAGTATGTGGGTATAGCCATCCTTCCATGATGGTAGACGTACACCCACTATACCCCAGTGCATTTTCCCCGCCTTCAGATTCTTTTTTCAGTTGTTGGGTTTGGAAGCACATTCCAGAGCTCTCGGTCACAGATCATGGAGGACACAGGGACAGCACAAAGGAAAGTAAGGAAAATACCGAAACACTGTACAAAATCTTTGAAGTGGATGTGGAGAAAAACAAAAAAAAAGACTGAAAACACGTGTTCGAGGTATGTGAGCGGTAGATCACATGCTTTGCATACTCCTGCCAACTACTGTTGGGCCCGGATTTTTGGCAAGTTGTGTTTTTTCAAAGAAGTCTTTCCAGTCAAGAGGTAATGTGACTCCTCCTTTCGGTGATAGTGCGCATAGGCATCAACGATTTTTTTTTTCTGCCATTGGGTTCGGACGTGTATTGCTGCACTCCGTTTCAGAATCGGTCCTCTAGTTTCCCTCGGTGCGCAATCCACTCTACCCTCGACGGTATTGTTTTCAAGCCCGTTTCCTTTTCTCCGCGGTTTGACTCAACATCAAGAAATCTCCAATTTCGATTGCAATTTGCGCGGGTGGCCTTCTGGCCTATCTGCGTCGGTCCGGCACCAGGTCGATGGAATGGATTCCTTTCAAATTCTTTCCCCTGTGCCACGCAAAGTATCCGCGTACGGACCTACATCAGGTGTGTAACTTGTGCTTGTACCCTGAGCACAAAGAACACGACTGTGACGCATGTCGATACTTCAGATCGAAGAAAACTCTCCGTGATCGCCGGGCTCTGTCGAGAGAGGCAGCAGCAGCGGCAGCAGTTGGACGACATACCGGATCTCTTCTGCAAAGACTCGGAACAAGAGGAAGTCTCCGTGAAGATGACGACGTGCCGTAGGGACAAGGGGACGTGAGTACGGAAGACCCTCCCATCCCCCTTCACACCCCCCCACCCCTTCCACCATCCCTAGAAAATCTAAGGCTTCAGCACCACCTCTGCCTTCTGGCCAAGGGCGGCACCAACAAGAGGTGTTGAACGTTCCGCCTTCCGGCTCGGCACTAAAACACTCTGACAAGCCTTGCTGCTTGGGCCGACACCTACTTCCGAGCCAAAACCTTCAGGCTCTAAACATAAAATAGGCTTGGAGCCAAAACCTTCAACACCGAAACCAAGGACACATTCCTTGGAGCTGAAATCTTTGGCATCGAAAGGACATTCCAGCTCACTTCGGTGCCAAAAATACTCCGCTGCCAGTACCGCAATCTGATCCAAGCGTGGACATTGTACCACCCAAATCAGATCCGAAACAGAAAAAACTCCATATTAATCCGGATACTGGACAAATTCACGCTAACTAAAACGCCATCCAAAGACAAGCTTCCGGATGACGACCGCTGTAAAATTCCATTGAAGAAGAAAAATGTGGGGACTAGTCCTTTCCACACACTACTTTCACCTCCTCTTCCCTCTCCGTCACAATTTTATCCATTACACATTACATCTAGGCAATCTCCTCTACCTCACCATAATGCAGATGACACTGGTGATGACGACGCACAATCACCAATAGATCCTTGGACGGATTATACCATTGATCTCCACAGGATACAGACCCAGATTTTTACACTGCCAGATCATCTCCACCAGATGACAATCTATCATATCAGGTGCTCATTGCTAGAGCTGCACACTACCATGGGGTAGAGCTCCATAAAGAGTCCTTAGACGAGGATTTCCGCTTTGAAACTCTAGCAACACACTGCCTATGCTTAAAGGTATGTTAAGGCACACAGACGACATCTTTAAAGACTCTGTACATGCTAGGATCCTCACTGCTAGAGTGGTTAAAAAAAATACAAACCTTCCACAACAGACCCTATTTTTATTAAGGGTCAGTTGCCACTGGATTCTGTCGTGGAATCCAATGCTTGAAAGCGAGCTAATTCTCAAGCATCTGGGGATGCTCCTCCCCCAGATAAGGAGTTGAAACTAATTGATGCCTCTTGCAAACGTGTAGCTGTGCAAGCAGCTAATCATTGGTGTATTGCTAACACCTAAGGTCTCCTTGCAAGACATGATCGAGCCCACTGGGACGAAATAGAACAACTTCTACAGTTTCTTCCAGATGAACATAAGGCCAATGCACAAGAATTAGTTCAGGAAGGTAAACCTATTTTCAACACTTCCATTAGATGCGGCCGATACTGCAGCTAGAGGGATAAATACAAGAATCCTACTCTGGAGCCATGCCTGGCTATGTGTTTCTAGGTTTTTAAACCTGAAGTAAAGCAATCAATTCGAAACATACCCTTCGACAAAAATTTTTTTTGGGCCCTGAAGTTGATCAAGCGCTCAAAAAGATGGAAAAAGATACAGATGTGGCAAAATCCATGTGAGCTCTTCAGTCTCCCTCTAACTGGGGTTCCTTTCTGTGCTCTTTTTACAAGGGAGGGTCCAAATCTACAGGAACAGACAAACACTTGCTCTTACAAAAACACTTCTCAATCATCCTTTACAAAAGGTTTTTTCAGAAGAGGCAACAGTGGAAATAGTCCAAGGGGCAGAGGTAAAAACACCACAACCTGCAATTCCCCTTCTCCAAAAAAGCAGTGACTTCCCTACACTTCCCTCTGACTATTCCCAACCTGTCAGAGGAACAACATCAATCCACTTGATGCATCTGTACAAAACATCATTTGTTACCTGTTCCATTTACAGCAATCTAAATTGGCTTACGCATCCATCTGTTTACACCTCGCAGCGGTAGCTGTATACTTGCAAAATCTACAGCACTTCTCTCCATTCAGAGTACCAGTGATCAAAGCCTTCATGGAAGGATTAAAAAGGGCGATAACACCAAGAGTTTCCCCTGCAATTTAGTGGAACCTAAACATGTCCTTATAAGGCTAATGGGTCCACCTTTTGAACCAATGCATAAATGTCAGTTAAAATTCCTTTCATGGAAGTTGCTTTCCTCGTAGCAATAACCTTACTAAGGAGAGTTAGTGAACTTTAGGCATTAACTATACAAGATCCTTTCTTTCAGCTTCACAAAGATAGGGTGGTTCTTTCTCCACTTCCGAAAGGCAATCCCATATCTAAGTCGGGTATTGCAAGATTAGTTCTGAAATGTATCCAAACATGTTATGACAAAGCAAAAAGAAATGTGAAAATACCCCCTAGAGCACACTACTCGCAAAATAGGGGCTACTATGGCCTTTTTAGGGAATATTCCCCTAGCCGACATCTGTAAGGCAGCAACATGGTATACACCGCACACATTCACCAAACACTATTGTGTAGATGTGTTTGTGAGACAACAAGCTATTGTAGGCCACGCAGTACTTAAAACACTGTTTCAAACAACTACAACCACTACAGGTTAGCCACCTCTTTAGGAGTATACGGCTATATAGTCTATGCAAAGCATGTGATCTACAGCTCATATGCCTTGAGCGGAAAATGTTACTTACCCAGTTAGCATCTGTTCTTGGCATGTAGAACGTAGATTCACATGCACCCACCCATGTCCCCGGTCTCCTGTAATGGTTGTAGTTCTACACTCACTAACTCCATTCTCACCCTCTACGGAAAAACATTCTAACAATGGAGTCAATGAAAATGTGCACTATCACCGAAAGGAGAAGTCACCTTACCTCGTAACTGGAAAGACTTCTTCGAAGAAAAACAACTTTCAAACATCCAGACCCAACACTAGATGGCAGGAGTATGCAAAGCATGTGAATCTACAGCTCTACATGCCAAGAATTGATGCTTACTGGGTAAGTAACATTTTCCTTTTCATTTGATCTTCACACACGTAGTTAGATAATGTACTGTTGGGGATTGGGAGATTTTCTGTGACAAAAAATATACCCTTAATTTACCCAAATTACTACTTGGAGCATACAAAGAAACACATGGCTGCAATGTCTCGGTTGCTGTGGGACTGAGCTGAAACCCCCTGACTCAGAGCCATCAATCACCCTTGATGCCAAATACAACAGTAATTGAAGGTAGAAGAAAGATCAAAGAATCCCACATGCAAAACACAAACATGCCGCAGGGTATAACCTTCTGACACAGACCCAACTATAAAAGGGTGTTAAGATTAATGGAAGGAAAAATTGGGGAAAGGAGACTTCAGCCACAAAGAGAAACACACACCTGTCATCCCTCCACTTTCTCGAAGGCTCGATTCTAAACGTGTGCTCAAGGCAAAAACAAAAGCATTGAGGATGAAATGGCAACCCTTTTGTAGAAAAAAAACAAGTTTGACAATTCCCTCAAGGGGTTTAGAAACCCTTCAAGAAAAGAAGATTTTAGAACTCCGAAAGACAAGCAGGTAGAATTAGTGCCACCAGCAACTTCTGAACCTAAAAAGGAAGAGCAAAAACTCTTCTATGAGGAATATCAATGGGAGAATAATAATCTACTTTATCAAGGACAGCAGAAGAGGGGGATGGCAGGGCCTGCATACAGACTCACCAGAGGAAGGCTTTGCTTATATCCTGCAAGACCATCAGCCACTAATATGTTCATATATAACTCCGTTTTGCAGCGTGAATCTTTCTGGATTCGCTATGCTGGGCATTATTCCGCCATCTAGTGGTTGGGTCCGTAATTGTAGTATTTCTTCTCTTTTTTTTTTTTTCGTGGCCCAGGTAGGCTTTGACATACCACCATTTGGTGTCCTTCGGGACGTCGACGCGCTTCCTCCGGAAGCTCCCACCTTTGGTCGCCACCTTCAGATTCTTTTTTCCGCCGTTGGATCAACAGGAAGGAGCTCCAAGAACTTTGGAGAGAAGAATCGACGAAAGATCGGAATAGATCACCGGAGAAGACACCGGAGACCAAGTAAGAAGAAACTAGACTACAGTTCAGAGAACTTCGAAGAATTCGACGTTTTCGAAGGAGAATGCGCATACAGGGGGCTCTCTGGGCGCGGTGATGGACAAGACTCCGTTCAAATTCTGCGCAAACTGCCACCACAAGTACGCGCAGAAGGACCAACATCCGGTTTGCAATCTCTGCCTGCTGCTCGACCACTGAAGCGAGGACTGCAACGCCTGTGCAGCGTTGACCCCGAAGACTCTCAGAGTAAGGGAGAGACAGAGATGAGCAAACTACAACATGCAGGGGCAGGGAACGCCCCCATCGCTACGAGACTTGGGACTCTCCAGCGGAGAGGAAGACAACATAGCAGAAGGACCAGAAGACGTCGAGGTCGAAAAGTAAACATCGAAGGAGGTAAGAGTCGTCGAACACTAAACCCTCCACTGATACTCGCAAAGGCGAGCCAAAGTCCTCGAAAGGAGCAGGGCCGTCGAAGCACTCGACGTCGACTACTGCATCCAGGGACAAACAGTCAGTCGGATCCTCTGAGAAGGACCACCAGACGGCGAAAACCCAAGACAAGGGAAAGGCGCTGAAGAGCAGCCACGAAAAAGAGGCTTCGACGTCTAAAGGCGAAGGCCTGAGACAGGTTTTGACTTCGACGTCGACAACCGTGAGAGGAAGGTCTAGGCCTTCGAAGCCGATCATTCGGCAGAGATGGAGAAGAAAAGAAAGAGGCTCGAGGCTGAAATAGCTAACATCTTGCAACGCAAGAAAGACTTCGACGAAAAGCTAAAATCCTACAGCATACCGTCGAAGACTACACCCGAAACAGGAAAGGGCGTCGAGGAATTCGAAGCGCCGAACACACCTGAACCTGGAGAGGAACAGGGAGAGGACCTGTACTACAGGACAGGCGAAGGGGAAGAAGATGAGACTTACCAAGAGTCGACTTCTTCGGAGGCTCAAGACTTGCCATGGGAAGATCTCGACACCGAATCACCGGAAGAGGGCGTAGACTCATATCCGTCGAGTCCTTCGCCGCCGGACGACATAGGGATCTACAATCAAGTCATCAAAAGGGCGGCTGAGACGTATGGGGTGCAGTTAGAGGAAGAGAAACCCCAGTCTTGCTTCCTCTTAGAGACCTTGCTGCCTTCACAGACTAGAAGCCAGTTCCTGCCCATGCTCCCAAGTGTGCTGGACCAGGGGAAGGAGGCATTCTAAGAGCCTGTCATGTCTAGAGCTGTGACTCCACGAGCAGAGAGGAAATATAAACATTCTTTGAAGGACCCTATGTATATCAGAGGGTCAGTACCAGTCGACTCCATCATTACATCCACAGCTCGGAAAAGAGCAAATATACCCACAAATTCTAGCCCTCCACCAGACAAAGAAAGCAAGAGGATGGACATGATAGGTAGGAAGATGGAAAGGAGTGTAGCCATACAATGGCCCATCGCAACTCCAATGCGCTCATCAACAGTCACACATACCAGCACTGGGAAGAAGTGGGAGAACTGCTCAAGCATGTACCAAAACAATACCAGAGAACAGCAAGCCACCTGGTAGAAGAGGGGAAGAACATGGCTAATACATGTTTAAAGTCAGCCCTGGACGCAGCAGAGACATCGAGCAGGCAGATGATGCTGGGGATCACAGAAAGGAGACATGCCTGGTTAAGAATTTCTGGTTTCAAGAATGAGGTCCAAAACAACATCCTCAACACACCCTTCAACGGGGAACAACTTTTTGGAGCACCAGTTGATGAGAAGTTGAACCAGCTGAAGAAAGATAACGAAACAGCAAGATCTATGGGGGCGCTGCAGTTCCGAGGTATGAGAAGAGGAACACCTTCCAGGAGACCGACAGGCAGAGGAAATCATCAGCCTGGGGCAACACAACAAACCACCCAGCAAAGTTATCAAGGAGATAACCATGGACAGCAGCAAGGACAGCAGCAGCAGAACTGGCAGTACCAGCCCGAGGACAATCCTTTCGAGGGCACGGCCGAGGAAGGGGTAACAGCCAGAGGGGAAGTCAGCCTCCTACAGGAAAGTAACTCACCAGCAGAAACAACGCACTCCTGATGAGACCTCAGGAAGTGCAAAAAGAGACGGGACAAAAACCAGCAAAAAATAAAAAAAATTCAAAGACTCCTCCAACACGCATCACCGGTAGGAGGCAGATTAAGACACTTCCTCCAGGAGTGGAGGAAAATAACATCAGACAAATGCATATTAAAACTCATACAATATGGGTACTGTATAGACCGGGAAAGCCCACTGCAAAACAGAAGGCCAAAGGTCAGAGTGCGCACAACAAAAGAGCTGACGCACTTGAGGGAGGAAGCAAAAGAATAGCTAAAGAAAAGAGCCATAGAAATTGTGCCACAAAAACAAAGGAACAAAGGGGTATACTCAACCTACTTCCTCATACCAAAGGTAGACGGAACATTACGTCCAATTTTAGATCTCAGATTCCTAAACAGGTTCATAAAAACTCAAAAGTTAAAGATGACCTCCCCCCCCCCCAAGAGGTCATACCTCAACTACAAAGAGGAGACTACATGGCGACTATAGACTTAAAGGACGCCTACTTGCACATCCCCATCAACAGCAAACACAAACACCTCCTCAGGTTTGCAATAGGCACAAATCACTACCAGTTCACAGTGCTAGCTTTCGGACTAAAATCAGCACCGAGAGTCTTCACAAAATGTTTGGCAGCAGTAGCAGCACACTTAAGGAGGAAGGGGATACATGTATACCCATGCCTTGACGACTGGCTGGTAAAAGCAAGCTCATA
This sequence comes from Triturus cristatus, assembly GCF_964204655.1. Lineage (NCBI taxonomy): Eukaryota > Metazoa > Chordata > Amphibia > Caudata > Salamandridae > Triturus > Triturus cristatus. The sequence goes on along the minus strand of NC_140582.1, from coordinate 428,701,539 downwards.
CCACAGGTGCAGGAAGCACATAGAGATAGTCATACAGACGCTGGCACAACTGAGGTTTTCAATCAATTGGGAGAAGACGTCAATAGAACCAGAACAACTGAAGAGGTTCTTAGGGGCAGAAATCAACACCATACAATGCACTGTGATTCCATGTGCAAAGAGGACTCTGGCTATATGCAAGGAGACGCGTCTTTACCGCTAGGGGCAAGCTCTGACAGTGAGGACTGTGAGCAAACTGATGGGGATGATGGCATCATGCATACATTTGGTACCAAATATTCGCCTACACATGAGGCCCTTCCAAAAATGGATCCAGCAGCAATGGTCACAAGCAAAAGGGAGTTGGGAGGATCTAGTGGTTGTCACACAAACAGTACAGCAAGAAATAGCATGGTGGAACCAGAAGAACTTAGCACAGGGGATATCATTTACCCAACAACTCCAACTGTAACCATTACAACAGACGCCTCCCAGAAAGGGTGGGGAGCGCACACAAACAACCTCAAAGTAAGGGGGTTGTGGGGACATCAGGATGCAATAAAGCACATCAACTACCTAGAACTCAAGACCGTGTTCCTAGCCTTAAAAGCCTTTCAGAAACTGCTGTACGGGAACAGAGTTCTGATACAAACAAACAATACAACTACCATGTTCTACATCAACAAGCAAGGAGTGACACATTCAGTGACACTCTCACGGCTAGCGCAGGAAATATTGAGATGGGCAATTCCCAGAAAGATAGACCTATTAGCAATACATCTACCAGGGAAGGACAATGTAGAGGCAGATTGGCTCAGCAGACAGACGTCCGCATCCCACGAATAGGAGATCAACCAATAGAAAATCCAGAAGGTATTCCGCAAATGGGGGACTCCACAAATAGACCTCTTTGCAACACACCAAAATCCAAAACTTCGCAACCAGAGTACCGTCCAAACAGTCCCTGGGGAATGCGCTATGGATAAGCTGGTCAGGGACATTTGCATATGCTTTTCCACCAATACCACTAATACACAGAGTGCTGAACAAGTGCAGGATCAGCAGCATGACGCTCATCCTGATAGCACCCCAATGGGCCAGGCAAACATGGTTCTCACACATCATGGAGATGTCACAAACGCATGCACACAGGTTCCCCACCAGGAAGGACCTGCTAACAATGCAAAACGGAAGAGTACTACACCCAGAACCAGAAAGCCTCAGCCTAGCTGCATGGCTCCAGAGGACCTAGAGTTCGCACACCTCAAATTACCAGCAAGTGCGATGGCGGTACTCAGAGAGGCAAGAAGACCGACCACAAGGAAGTGCTACGTAGCAAAATGGAAAAGATTCACCGAATGGTGCATTGGGGAAAATCTGCACACAAAGATTACTAAAGAATCAACAGTACTAAGATACTTAACGCATCTACTGCAAACCAAGCTAGGCTACACGTCCCTAAGGGTCCACTTGGCGGCAATTGTGGCTTACACAAGAGGAGAAACAGTGAAAAGTTTCTTCACATCACAGGTGGTAAAAAGATTCCTAGAAGGTGCAAAAAGTATCGCTCCTCCAAGCAGAATGCCAGCACCAGCATGGAACCTCAATGTAGTGCTCACACAGCTAATGAAAGCACCATTTGAGCCTATTCACAAAGCTACGCTGCATATGCTCACACTAAAGACAGCCTTCCTAGTAGCTATCACATCACTACGAAGAGTAAGTGAATTGCAAGCGTTAACGCTCCAAGAACCCTACCTGCAAATACACAGTGATAGGATTGTCATGAGAACGGACCCGCATTTCATACCAAAGGTGGTGTTTAAGTTCCACATCAACCAGACAGTTCAAATACCAAGTTTTTTCCAAATACCGTCCACGAGCACAGAAACAGCCTTACACACACTGGACACCAGGAGGGCAGTGATGCAGTATATGGAAAGGACAAAAGAATGCAGAAAAACAAAGCAATTTTTTGTATCTTTCGCCAGCAGTTTTTTGGGACGACCTGTTACCAAAAATACCATTGCACGATGGATTGCTCAAACCATTGTGCTCTGCCACAAGCAGGCACCTCAGCCATTACAAGGAGCAGTTCATGCTCACTCAACAAGGAAGAAAGGAGCAACAATTGCGTTTCTAGCAAACACACCTATGCAAGACATTTGCCAAGCGGCAACATGGTCTTCAGTGCATACGTTCACTAAGCACTACTGTGTGGATATACAAATGAACAAAGAAGCGCAAGTGGGACAGAAGGTCTTGCAACACATTTTCAGTAACCAGTGCTCATCTTCCACCCAACCTCCACTATGAGGAGAAACCGCTACAAAGTCGATGCACAGCATATTGAATCCAGAAAGATTCACGCTGCAAAACTTATAGTTTCTTACCTGTCTGTGTAGTTTTGCAGCTTGAAGACTTTCTGGATTCACTAGCGAACCCACCCTCCTCCGCCAGAAAGATGAGACAGAAGGATAAAAGGGGGGTAGAAGGTGAAAAGATTTTACAAGGATTAAATAAAAAAACCAAGAGAGAAAAAAGAATCCGAAGATGGTGACCAAAGGTGGGAGCTCCCGGAGGAAGCGCGTCGACGTCACGAAGGACACCAAATGGTGGTATGTCGACGCCCACCTGGGCCACGAAAAAGAAAAAAAGAGAGAAAAAATACTACAATTCCGGACCCAACCACTAGATGGCGGAATAATGCACAGCATAGTGAATCCAGAAAGTCTTCAAGCTTCAAAACTACACCGACTGGTAAGAAACTATACGTTACTAAAGGGGCAGCTGAACCATATGATGCATGTTTCAGTATCTAAGCCTAAGTTACTGCCAGCACAGAAATAAAACCAGTACGTACCTATGTTGCTAAGCATGTTAGATCAGGGAAAATAAGCCTTTAGAGAACCTGCCTCTTCTAAGGCAGTCGTGCCTAGGAGGAGATAAAGTATACACGCATCCAAACGAGACGCCATTCACTGTCAGCAAAAGAAATAATGCCCCAACATTCACTGATCCACTGCCATCTCAGTAAATTAAAGGACTAGCGATGGTAAGAAGGAGAATGAAGAGACCTGCTACCGGAAATTGGCATATACCAAACTCCAATGACCTGTCGAAAAGGTATACACAACATTAATGGGAGAAGGCAGAAGAACTAATGCAATGCCTCCCGTACAAGAAGAGGGCCAAAGGTGTCCTCCTAAAAGAGAAGACTATAACCAACACACGTATAAAAACAGAATTGATACCTCTTTTAGGCAGATTTGCACTGGTACCACTCTCAGGATTCATGCCAGGCTGAGGGTCTTTGGGTTTAAATAGAAAGTATAGGCATCCATAGTTAACATGCCTTTCACTGAGAAAGTCTGTTCAGAGTGGCAGTTAATGACTGTCCAGCAATGGATATGGGGTCCTACAGATTAGAGCATCTTTTTCAAGAGTGGAGCTCCCTCTTAGTAAGTGGTGGGGGTTGAGGTTCAGCCTAGCACTCAACAAAGCCATATACACAGCCAGTAGACCGGTCCCAAGCATGGAGTGGCATGTCCTATGACACCAGGGCAGCCCTTTTAAGGCATAGGCAGGAACGCCGGAGTGTTGCGGTCTCAGGCTCCAAATAACTTTTGAATAAAGGGCCCTCTGGCACCAAACAACTGTAGGGGGCAGACTGGAAGGTTTCCTCAGAAAGTGGAACGAAATTACTCCTGACAAAGTATGCATGCTGTATAGAGCTCGAACACATACCACCAAATACCATGCCAAAGAAAAGGACTTGCACTAGCATTTCACCTTCTTTGCAAAGAGATGAAAGAACTCATGCAGAAAAGTGCTAAAAAGGGAACACAACCTGGGAGTGTACTTGATATACTTGCTGATCCCAAAATAGGATTTGACATGGAGGTCCATCATCGACCTCTGTTCCTTAAACAAGTTAGTGAAGGCACTGAAGTTCAAGATAAACATACTGCAAGAAGTCCTTTCACTTCTCAAGAATGGAGACTACATAGTGAGGAGCCATAGACCTTAAGGATGCCTCCTCCTGTATCCTTATGATCAACCAGCACCAAGAAATACCTCAGGTTTGTGATAAACATTTTATGTTGCCAATCTAAAGTGCTTGCATGTTAGATAAAATCAACACTAGTAGTGTTTGCAAAGTGTATTGCAGAACTTGAGAAGGCAGGGTATACATGCATACCCTACCTAGACAACTGGCGAGTAATAGCAAGCTCACATACTTGAAAGCATAAACAGTATTGCAAATGCTGCACAAACAAGTGTTTTCCCTGAACCTGAAGAACAAATAGAATCATTGCAAGATGGATAGTGCAAACCATACAAAGATGCTAAATCTAGCGTAGAAAATGCTAAATAGTAAACCAAAGGCACATTCTCCTAGATAGAAAGCATTCATAGCTAATGCACCTATGACACACACATCATGGTCATCTGTCCACACCTTCAGAAAACACTACTATGTGGACATCTATGCTAAAAGACAGGTGGGCCAGAATGTATTGAGACACCTATTTGCAAACGTGATCCTCCTATCTTCTCAAAAGGAGGTGTGAGTTTAGCGTATTAGTCCCTCATCCTTCGCTTAAATTGATAATAAGCTTGAAGACAGTACAATTACCAAGAATGGGAAACAAAGAATCTGAAGATGGTGACCATGCACTGGTACATTGTAGGTGTGTAGTTTACATCATAGAGGGTGGCTATACCCACCTTATGGTTAACAGCCAAAATAAAATTAAGTACATTTCAAGACCCACTTACTAGATGGCCAAATAATGCACAGAATGTTGGTGCTGAAAAATCTTCAGGCAGCAAACTTATTGTTACAAGTAAGTGCCTTTTCTTCCTTAATCAGCTTTGTTCTGTTCTTTCAGCTGACCGTTGCATGTATTGAGCGGAACAGTACAATCCAAATCTATGTCTTGCGTTTTGCTTAGTTGAGTGTTGTATGTATATACTATTTCTATTTAGTGCGAACCTAGCCAAAAGGCAGTGTTGAGACTAATCTAGTTGGATTTCATCAAATTTGATTATGACCACTGTATCCTTCTCAAATGTCCCTACCTTTTTAGGTCTCGCCTGAGCCAGCGCATGCGCTGCTCGGAGAGACATTTAGTATACAGTTTCCAAAGTGCTACCAGACCTCGCTGGCCTAACGCTTACGTTCACACGCGCAGCCGCCAATCACTGCTGCACGCGCACCACTCGCGTGCTTACCACACAGCGCGTCCCGTCATCGCCATCACTCTCGCTTTGATCACGATTACTTTCGCTCTCATGGCCGCGCGGCCGTTACTTTTACGGCCGCGCAGTCAATGCTTGTATTGCATACCCCGCTGACAGTCGACCCTGGGAGATTTATGAGTTCTTAAGTGATAGAAATATTTCAGGACGATCTGCTTTCCTTATCTGCAGCAGACTGACCGACTCTGCTCGTCCCTCCCGTTCTCCTTAAGGATCGCTGAGTGCTGCTTTTTGGCCTAGGCAATTAGAAGAGGGATGTCCAATGAGACAGATCCTTAATAGCAAAGTCACTTTACCAAACACAGAGACAGCTAGTCACTTTTATGTATTTATTTGGTCTTTTTTTGTGAATCATGGTTGCACTGAAACCACAGGTGATTTGCACAATATGCTTTCTTTGCACCAGCCTCGTAAGTCCATTTGTGGGCAAAGCGCTTATCTGTGATGGGAATCCCCATCCTGGGTGCATCCTAAAGCCCCATTCTGGCGTACATGATTGTTGGTGAGACCCAGAGCTCGGGGCTTGCCGCATAATAGTTGGACTCTGCATTACTTCGGTGTAAGAAGGGTTTTTTTTTTCCCCACACACATGCCGCCGGACCAATTGCCATAGCGCCTTTGCACAACAAACAAAGCAACCAAATGTGTCTGGGCTGAAAGATTTACGTCAGCATACTAACAAGGCACAGGAGCCGCTCGCTGGGACTGGGCCGCCCTGATCCTTTTACCTTAATCTCAGCCTCAGAACACACAACTACATCCTCCAAATCCTGCCCTTGCACCCCCTCCCCTTTTTCCACCCTCCACCTGGTTAAAACTTGTATTTTCTCCCTTCGCCCAGCACGCGCGAGCCTCTTTTACGTCTGTATACCTTTTCATCAAACACCAGAGGCTGTGCCCTGAAACGCAGAGACGTATTTAATGTTTTCTTTCAGCCACCTGACAAGCAAGAGTGAGCAGCGCTAAGGTCTATTTTCTGATAATTTTGTTGGCACCAGGGGGACTGTCGGTGTGCACAGGAATGTTTGAGCGCAGTGAAAGCTCGCTTTAAGGTTAACATAGAAACAGAATGTTGTGGCAATTAGAGCCCGCCAGGACTGCCCCCTTCCTGCTCTCACCACAGACATACCATGGTCTCTGGCTTTACCCTTGCTTTCGGAGACCCATAGGTTTGCCTTATCTCGTCTCTGCCTTTTAAATACATTTTTAGTATTTTTTTAGTCTCACTAAAATATATTTCTATGTTTGTGTGAGAGTAAGGGTTTGCATCTTGTTCCATATTGTTGGTTGTCCATAGAGTGGGGAGAGCGGCAGCTTATTGTACACTAAGGATGTCCAAAAGACACTGCTACCATTTTGCGAATAGGTCACCACCGCAACTTGGAAGTGAGCAACGTTTCAATGGTTTGCAACCAGAGTTCCAGTCACAAACCATTGATTTATCACTGAATCACAGTTTGGAAGGGTTGCCCAAAAAATGCTCCTACCATACTGAGATTCTATAACCATTCAGAATCCCATTTTAGGAGTCGGTAAAAGTTGAAAGAATCCTAAAATCGAATCTGTACATAAGGAAAACCTATTTTGTGGCTTCAAACTCTTCTATTTTGTAAATTAGAGTGTTTGTGGCCACAAAATAGGTTAGTACATCTGGCCCTATATTCTTCACCTTCTTAAGCACCTGATATCGCCTAAAAGTCAGAGACTATTGAAATCTGCTAGGTGTTACCCCATCCGTTGTTAAGAGAAAAGCTCTGTGAACCCCACCAGAGTAGAACCAACCTAGAGAAGCCCTTCAAAACATCTGATAACCATGAACCTAACATTAGTCATTGAGAGACCCCTACCTCCCCCTGCAGCAATTGAGTTTTCTTAAGGCGGCTTCACCGTGATGACCCAATTGGCATGTTTCACCTTTGAAGCTGTTGCTGGGTGAAGCTTTGTAACCTGGCCTACCTTTGAAGTTTGAGCTCCATAATGAAATATAAGAAGGCGATTTTAGAGTTGTTGGTAGCAAAACCCCTCCTCTTTGGTCTAAACCCTCCTTTAGGGATTCTCTCCAGGTGAGGAATCCTTTGACTACATTAGCGGTATGGAACTAACCGCATGGTGGTAGCAGTTCCACTGGATAATTGACCACTGACAGAGAACACTCTCAAATCAGAGAATTTTCCTTTGCCACCCATTATTAAATCGGGTAATAAGTTTTAAAGGTATGGTTTTGTTCACTGGGAAAGATTGCCAAGCCCTGACCTACAGCTTGCACTAGGGAGCCAGACAATCTTTCACGCAGGCCCTCTTTAAAACAAGCATTGGCATAGCCAATAGGTCTCGCCTTTGGGACCTTATAAGTGTTTAGCCGTGCAACGGTTGATTTTGTTACACCAAGGATATTGTGCTGCATAACTAAATGCTTATAAGGTCCCAAAAGCGAGACCTATTGGCTATGCCAATGCTTGTTTACAATACAGTCGGTAGAGCACCTTAGATGGGCGATCGCTTCAATAGTAAATGCATCACTGTATTAGACTGCCATTCTAAAAAGACCCACCACTACTCATTTTCTGAGAATTTAAATCTATGTACTTGTTAGTCACACACACATCTGTATGAACATTGATATCTTATCACTAAAAGCAACATGAGGCTTTATTTACAAACTAAAGAAAGGATTTTTAAATATATGAATACATGCCTGATTTCTTACAAAGGAGCTATCTGGGAACTATGACATGAAATAACTAATTCAGATTAATTGGAGATCTACCTGACCCTGCACTACTCAACCCACACAGAAAAGGAACGCGTCCAGTCTATACATCATAACTCACAATATTTGAGTTTGAAATGTGTATATAAAAACATTAATATTAACAGAATAATATTTTTCAAATATGTGTAAAATATGATTTACATTTATTATTACAAAATAAAACTTTAAACATTTGAGAATACATCCATTAAAAACAATTACACAAAGTTTTTTTATATGAAGTGAAAATCATAATTAGGTTCATAGACTTTGGCCGATCTGGTTTGTCTACCTGCAGGACTTGCACCCTCAAATTATGGCTACACAGTGATTTAGGATGAGATATGACTTGGCTTCTAATTCAGGCTTTGCTTGGTTGGTGGCAATACTTCTATGTTGATAGATTCTAAAAAATACCTAAATTCATTTATGTAACTGTGAGGATGACTCAATAGTCACATTGATGAGGAAAATGCGATTCAGTCAAACTTTATGGAGAGAAAAAGATTTTCCTGAGTTTTCCCACTTTAGCCCTGAAGAAGCATACTGAAACACTTGTAATCATCACTAGAACAATACATTTTCATCAAAAAATTAAAAAGACAAACATGGATTATTTGTAATTGCAAGAAAAGCTTGCGATAAGTCGATGTTAAAACCATTGGATTTCTGTATAACCCTGATGTATGTAGGTATGTCAAAAAAGGATAGGCAAACGGCATTAGCATTCTTGGGATAATGAGGATCATTGTATCTAGTGATATTAAATTGAAACAATGAATGTATAATTTTTATAATGGATGTATGTAAGATCTTTATTTTTCTGTGTCATAATACATTTGAATACTATTTTACACAAACATTTTTGACATTATTTTCTTAACATCTCCCAATCAAAAAATGTGATTTATTTGGAACTGTTTCATCATAAAAGCCAATCTTTGTTCCGTAAAAGGGCAACAACGTTGAAATTGTTTAGATGTTCGTATGTATTGTCTGATCTTGTTTCAGTTATGAGTAAAAAGAAATAAAAAGTAGATGTTTTTTATGCAAAGAACATTGACATCAGGGGCATGCGCAGACCATTACCATCAGTGAAAGCTATAGTTGTATTAAACTGGCAAGTTCGGACTGATTACGAATCTGAATGAAGTCATAACTGAATGTGTTTAAGGCTGCATTCTGTTATCTGTGGGTGCAGATGACTGTGCTTGTTCAGGAAGTGAGAAAGGCTGTTTGATTACTGCTTTGATGCCAGGTGTACATTTTTAGATCCTGGTTGCTATTGCTGTAATAACCAGACAATCCATGCCTGTGTCTTCCTTAATATTTGACATATCTGATGAAGCTTTGTTTTTCATGCCACAGGTACTACTACCAAAGGGGAATTCTTGCAAAAGTGGAAGGCCAAAGGCTCGTGTATCAATTTAAAGAAATGCCAAAAAACATTGTGGTTATAGAGGATGATAAAGCTGAATTTTGCAGTGAAGAAGTAACCAGCCCAACGGAGGACAACTCTTTAGAGCGGGTGTCAATCTCCACAGAAGGCATCTTGAAAATGGCAATACCTGCACGTGGAGGAAGGAACTTGTCCCCATCAAGTGCTACAAGAATGGGAAAGCCAATTGCACGATTAGTGAATATCGCCTCGTCTGGACATGACCTTTCGCCTCACTCAACAACAACTACGTTAACGACCACTGTAGCTCCTAGGTAAGCATTATTGATGTATTTATTATTAATTTATATGCATAAAGTGCAGCATTCACTTAGAACTGATTTGTGCTGTCAACAAATACTGCAGTTTATTCAGTTTCACCCGCTTAAGTACTCAAAGACTCCATCTACTCCATCAGGAGGAAAACACCCATGTTTTAACTTCTTCAGAAATGTACTGTGGCTAGTTTCTGTTCTCTGCTGTTCCATAGCACTGTTCTTGGAGTGCTTAAGGGTCTGGTCTGCCTCTGCATTTCTTATGCTTTATTCTGGTCACTGATAGCAAATCTTCAGCAGGCAATCTCAGGACTGCTTGTGGACAATACTTATGAACATAGTTGACACAAACTTGGGGCCTTATCCATAATAGAGCTTGTGCATGATATAGAATGCATTGAACTTGATCGCTTTCTGTGTAGGCAGCCCGTGCTAGTGCCAGAGCGATCTGGAAACATTCGAAAACATCCTAAGATCTAGCAACGTTCTGGTTTCTTCATTCTGCATGCTTTACAACCTCACAAGGATTTTAGAAGATCCTCGGGTTCATTGATTTTCCCAAATCAATGAGAGAGTGAATACATGTGGTGAGTACTTTTTCTCATCACCAATGAGGGACAAGGGAAGGCTATGGGAGAGCCCTGCCAGAGACAATTGTCATATATGTTGGGCTGAATAGATGTTGTCGTCCTTGCAAGATTTGACTAAATCTAAAGTTGCCCATCCTGTCATAAACTCCCTTGAGAGCTAAAGAATACAGGTGCCCATACATGGATTATCTCATAAAAAGGAGATGTGAGATGTCTTGCCTGTTTGGCACTACCAAGATTACGGGTTTGGATTAGATGTTTGTATATAGAGTTACGTAGCTCTCATTCTGTCCTTCAGTCACTTTAATTCAGTCATGACGTTTTGCAAAAATCAAAGATATGAGAGCGGCTGTAAGAATATATGATAATTGGAGGTGTTGAACACTGCAGAAAAGTCAACACCCCCTACATCTGTGACGGTTCTCAGATTGATGACGAAAGTTTCCTCAAATTAACTATCCATTGTGCGTATGAAACCTACCAGAAAATGCTCCAACAGAGGCTGTTCATCTCTACAGAGCACTGTAATTAAATTTTTTTTTTTAATTAACATTTTATTGTATACAACAAAGATCTGCATGTACAATTTATCATCTGCAAAACACTTCATCATAGTTATTTCATTACATTTAGAAACGTATGACTTCACCATCACCCTCCATTATTATACGTCATCATCTGAATCACTTTCCTCCTCCGGGGGGTGCATATATCTCCTCTATACATATTCCATTTTGCCCATATTCTACTCCATTTTTTGGGACATTTCCTATTAATAAATGTGGCCTTCTCCGCCACCATAACATCCATATCATTACTCCATTGCGCTGCAGATGGTATATTTTCGGCCCCCCACTTTTGCTCAATGTTCCTCTTGGCTATCATGCCTGTCGTTGCCCATTGTCGTTCGACGTGTGTAAAGTCCGTAGGTCCCCACACATTCAAAAGACAACATTTAGGCTCCAGCTGAACTTGTTTCCCTGTTACCTCTGCAATGGTCCTCATCACTGTCTCCCAGTACGGTCCCAGTTTCATACATCCCCACAATGTGTGGTAGAAGGTGCCCAGGTCCCCACACTGCCGTAGACCACCCGGGTCAGGGGACCTTCCCATCTTATGTAGAACCACCCTGGTGCAGTAGGACCTATGCAGTATTTTGAACTGTACCAGTCGTAGTCTAAAGAGATTGCCACCTCCTTAGGCGACACTACGGGGTCTCGCCAGTCGGGGTCATCCATTTCTCCCACCTCTAACTGCCAGGTTTCCCTCAGTCTGTCAAGTGGATCTGCACGGTTACTGATGATTTTTTATATGTTAGCGAAGTTGCTCGCTTGTACAAGTGGTCCGTGAGCAATCAGTCTTCTAGGGGTGACGATTCTGGTAGTCTCGGCAGGAGGGAGGACCGCCTCTATGGCATGTTTAAATTGCATATATCTAAACTGTTCCCTCTGGGCCATTTTGTACTGATCTTGCAGATAGGCAAAACTGACCACCTCTCCATTATGCCAAAGGTTCCCCAGCCGGGAGATTCCAATCGGGTCCCAGTTTCGAAACCCTTTGCTGTTGCCTAATGTTCCTAATCGGCCTGTATCCCATAGGGGTGTGTGTTGTGTGAATCTGCCCGTCCATCCCAGGTGTCTGTTAACCGTATGCCATATACGAACAGTATGCATCGCTGGGCCCATGAGGCTACTGGTTCTGCGTTGGGCATAAAGTGCTCTATTAACCCCTCCAACCCCCAGGGTCATCCTGTCTAGGTGATATGTGGGATCCGTGTCTGGAACGTGCAGCCATTGATTAATTACTGTGAGTTGTGAGGCCCAATAGTATGCCTTTATGTCTGGCAGGGCTATCCCGCCATCGTACCAACTCCGCGTCAATTTGTGGGCAGCTATTCTGGACGGTTTGCCGCCCCACAGAAGGGCCGCAACTTCTGAGTTCACTGCTTTAAAGTATGTGTCGGGGATTGCATATGGCGTGTTGTGCAGGACGTAAAGGAATCTGGGCAGGGCCATCATTTTAAAGAGGGCCGCTCTGCCCAGCAGTGAGCGGTAGTGCCCTCCAATGTTTGGTGTCCCGTTTCAGCCTTTGCAAGGGGGGCTGCAGGTTGAGGGTAAAAAAGGAGTCTTGGTCTGAGGTAATATGAATGCCCAAGTACTTAAAACTGTTCATGACTATCTGGACCTTACAGTCTCTCGGCAACCGTGGGGGCGCTCCATGTAGGACGTATAGTACCGATTTATCCCAGTTAATGGCATATCCTGATACCGAGCCGAACACAGCACAGATATTAAGAATTGCGTGAAGAGATCGTGTAGGCGAGGTAATATATAGTAATACATCCCATTCCTCCCTCCACTTTAGACCTCGTATCATAGGGTCCCACCTTATCCAGGTCGCCAATGGTTCTAGGGCTAATGCAAATAGTAGGGATGATAGTGGACAGCCCTGTCTCATCCCTCTACCCAGGGTGATTTCCTTTGCTATATGGCCATTCACCACTACATGCGCTTTGGGGTTGGTGTAGAGTAAGTGTATCCATGAGCAAAATTTTGGCCCGAGTCCTAGCTGTTGGAGTACCGCGAATAGGAAGGACCATTCCACCGAATCGAAGGCCATCTTTGCATCCAGCGATAGGACTGCGGCGTCTTCCAGTATAGTGTTTTCTGCCCAACACGCCGTGTAGGCGTCTTAGATTTAGTGCGGTGTTTCTACCGGGCATGAAACCGGACTGGTCCGGATGAATCAGTTTGGTGAAATAGGGTGCAAGTCGAAGCACCAGCGTTTTTGCTAATATTTTCCCTTCCACATTGATTGAGATCGGGCGATACGATGAGCATTCCTACACTGGTTTGCCTGGTTTATGTATGGCTACAATAGTGGCTAACCGTTGGTCTTTAGGGAGTGTCCCTATTTCTCGACTTGTTTCATACATGCATAACCAGTATGGAGCTATCTTATCTGCTGTGCACTTATATAATTCCAATGGAATACCAGTTGGACCGGTGGCCTACCCAGATTGTATTTTAGTGATAGCTACTTTGAGTTTGTCTACTGTCATGTTAACTTCTAGTCTGTCGGCTTCTTGGGGTGTGAGTCGAGGCATATGAATATCTTTAAGGATAGCGAGTGCTTCCTGTATGGTGGTTGTATTCGTGGAGGTGTAAACTCGCTCACAGTGCCGTGCCAGTGTGTCCACTATGAGTTGTGGGTCCGATGTAATTTTGCCCCTATCTGTTTTAATCTGTGCTATCCATTTATGTGATTTTTCCCTTTTGTCAAGCCATGCAAGGAGCTTACCCGCTTTATCTCCGGATTCGTAGATCCGGTGTTGGGTGGCTGTCATGCGGGACACGGCAGCGTTTCAGAGACTTTCATGATATTCCTGTCTTTTTTATGCGGAGAGTGTGATCGCTCCCATCTGTAGGGTTTGTCGCCTGCCGGGATTCCAATCGCTCTCTCATGCTCCATATTTTCTATATCCTGTTTCTCCCCCTTCTTGTGTCCCTCAATTTGCGATATAGCATGACCTCTTGTTACTGGCTTGTATGCTGGGGAAGGGACTGACGCTTCATTATCTTGAAAGTAGTGGGAAGTTGCCCTGATTAAGGCTGCCTTAATTTTAGAGTTCAGGAGGTACCCCGGGTATATAGGATACATACGACTTTGAGTAGTGCGATGTGTTAGTAGTTCTGCCGTAACCGGTGAGTGATCTGAGATTCCCCTGGGTAAATGTGCGACTCTGCCAAGCTTACTCAAACTGTCTATTGCTACAAGTATGTAGTCTATACGGGAAAGGCTGTTATGAGTGCCGGAGTGGAATGTGTAGTGCTTCGCATTTGGATTTTGAAACCTCCATATATCTTAACAGGCCATGTGCATCTAAGAAGTCGGCCAAAGGTGAGCCAACACGATGTTGTGGGCTAGTCGGTGTGCGATCTAGTGTGTCGTTTGGGGTCATATTAAAATCTCCTCCTATTACTAAGTCTCCCTCTGGTAACGTTAAGAGAAATTTGCCCAGATCTTGTAGGGCGGGAGCTTGTAGCGCAGGTGGTATGTAGACAGATACAAAATTAATCGTACGTCCTTCCCACTGCATCGAGATTGCAGCAAATCGACCCTGGTCATCTTTAAAGGTACGATGGAGAATGAGGGGGAACTGTTTTCATATCAGTATCCGCACCCCCACCCCCCCCCAAAGGGAGCCGGTTGTGAACTCTGAGTGCGACACTAATTGAAACCCCCATCTATCAAGGGCCCTACATGTGGAGCCCGTTAGGTGCGGCTCTTGTAGCAGTGTACCTGCCGGAGACACACGTCTCGGGTATTGTAGTACCAAACCTAGTTTTATCTTATCCCGCAGGCCATTGATGTTCCAAGAGAGGAAGAACAGCTTTGGTCTCATGGTACGCTGTGTTGTTAGGTCATGTGATGCCATTGGGTATGTTCGTCGTTGTGACATGTTGAGGTGTGAGAATCGTTATGTGCATATTTTGAAAGTGAATATACAGTGACAATTGCTGATCTATAACCATTAGAACTTCAACATGAGCATTTCTACAGAGGAGATACACCGATAGTGGTAATGTCTTCCCCATCCCTTCTCCCCTCCCCCAAACACATCCCCCCTCCCTGCATCCCTGCCTAGTAGGTTCAAAACTACCCACCTCCCCAATAGCAGAGTGCCTAAGATCCCCAATAATGAATAAATCATAAACGTAGGATTGTGCGGTGTGGCGCCTGATAGTCTCTCCCTCCTGGGCCCGCAGCAATCCCAATTACATTGTTTTTCCCTAATGGCGCATATAAGTGTCTTTAGTCCCCAACTGAAACTGTGCGCCCCCAGTTCGTTCATGGGTGCCGCTGAGGCATTCAAATCATAGCTTTTCTACCCACCATTATAGACAGGCCAATAAGTGAGATATCTACCGACCATTGTCGTCGTTGCAGTCCTTCACTTCCCGGAGCTTGCAGTGTCGCTGCCAGTACTCCCCGACCTGGAGCTTCTGGATCTTGACGGTGAGCATCGCCTGTCTTCGAATCTGCGATCAGTGTCTTTGGAGTAGGAATTGGCGTTTCTGTTGGCGGTGTCTTCTCTGCGGCGTTGGGACGTAGCCGGTCCCCCGTCAAGCCATCGTTGGGCGTCGTCCAGAGTCATGAAGAACCAGGATTTTTCTCCATCCAGTACCTTCAATTTAGCTGGGAAGAACATCATATATTTGAGACTTCTGTCTGAGCGCCCGTTTAATGCCTTCAAAAGAGCGACGGTCTCTGCACTTTGAAGGTGAAATTCAGGAAAAATCTGATAGTCGTGTTATCATAGGGGAGATCTCCTTTCACTCTAGCTGCTTGCAGGATTGCATCTCGGTCTTGAAAGTTCAAGATATGGGCAATAATAGTGCGGGGTGGTGCACCAGGCCATGGCTTCGGGATAGGAGCCCTTTGCGCCCTCTCGATAGAAAATAGCAGGAGGAGTCTCTTGGGTTTAAGGTGATTAAGGATAAAGTCTTCTAGGAAGAGGTCTACGCTGGGTCCTTCCGCCCCTTCAGGCACCCCCACCACTCGTACGTTGGTGCGACTGGCTCGTCCTTCCTGATCGTCCAGGTGCAGTGCCATTTCCTTATGCTGGTGAACCAGTTTTTGCACCTTTTTCTCCAATTCACGTGTGACGTCTTGTAACTCACTTACATTTTCTTCCGTGGCCGTAACTATTTCAGACGTCTTCCACATGTTGGCCCGCATACGGTTCATTTCGATCGTGAACTTGTCTATTTTGGTCTCCAGGTTAGTTCCGACTGCCTGTATTGCTGCCATTATTGAGCCTAGTGAAGGCTCTTCCGCTGGTGTGGCCTCCTCATTTACCCCAGTATCAGTCGTGAGCTGTCGTGGTACTGCGTATGTATCCATTTTCTTAGCCTGGATGGCGGTAGTCCCGCTCTTCGGCTTCGTCATGTTGATACGGAGAAGTTGTCTGGACCACCACCGCATTTCAGCTTTTCAATTGTCCTATACCGGGGTGGTCTCGCGATGAAGGGCAGCGATATTCCTGCGTGGCAGTTGTGATGTCCCAGTAATTAGGGGAGGGGAGGGGTCTCGGTGCAGTACTTGAGCGGTCCGCTTCTTATTAGTGGCTCCCCGGATTGCGGACTCGTCCCCACTGCCGCTTCGTTATTTGCCGGTGGTATGCCGCGTCTATCGCTTCTTGTTGGGTGCTTCCCCGCAGCCCCCGTCGGAGGTCCGCTCCAGTGTCGCCGTTCGCCAATTCCTTTGCTCCACCCTTGCCAGGTTTGCTGTGTCTATTGCTGAAGGTGGAGCATGCAGTGGCTGGCGCTTAGTTTCGCACTTTTCAGCGTGGCTTATCCCGCACAGGACTCACCCGGTCTTCCTCTCTACTGTGTTTGATGTATTGTCTCCCGACTGGCTGCCCCTTTCTCGTGTACCATGCAGATCTCAGTTTTCTGGTGCTATGCGTGCCCCACACTAGGGGGGGGGGGTGATCGCCAGTGATTTCCCCCCTCTCTGGTCTCACCTCAGCGCTTGGCCGCTGGCTATTTCGTCCAGTTCGTGTGGTTGCGGGGCGTTTCCAGGGCTGGGATGTGTGCAGCTGTTGCAGGCCTGAAGCCGCGGTCCTCAGCCTCAGTGTCCCGCTGTCTGCAACGAGACTCCGCCGTCGATATCGGGTCCGCGTTACGCTGATTCGCAGCGGCTCGGATTTTGTTGTATTGCGTACGTCTGGAGCGGTGAGATTCTACCCACCACCGGTCCGCAGGTATGGGGGTCCAAACGGCACCAGTACCTTTTCAGGGGTTGCGGATTACTGCCGGATTAGGGGTGTATCGCTGCGGGCCCTGCCGGAGCTACGTCGCCATTACGATCGGCGCCAAGCACTGTAATTATTGGGAATGGGGGGGTCTCTCGTACTTTGTTATATTATCTTTATGTCCAGACAGTCTAATCCTCATCAAGGCTATATGGAGCTGAGAAAGCTTCATTGGCTGCTGTTATGAAATGTATTGTAATAGGCAGTGCAGAAAGCTGGCTTTTTATATAGTATACCAAAATACTGTACACTATGTAGAATGTCCAGACGACCCATATTGGCTTACAGGGCTTACATTAATAATCCCAAATACTCTCTCTTGTGGTAGTGTGGGCAAGCAGTTTAGGCTTATCAAAGGGTAGTGTTAAGCATATGTTGTACATATAGAGTCACAAAATGAGACTCAATGTGAGAAGGTGCCTCTTTTGATATGGTTAGCCACCCACTTTGCGCCTGGAAATTGATATGGTTTCGATTGAAAGTGCACAGGGCCTCTGCCAACCAGGTCCACTGTGCCAGATCTCCTTCCCTAAAACTGTCCCACGATTGGCAACTTCAGACCCCCCCCCTCTATTTAGATCCCTAGGGCGTTGGTACTGAAGAGGGTTCCCTAGGAGCCTTCACTAAGGCCATGCAAACAACCACTGCAGCCTGCACACCTTGGTGCAGACAAAGTCGACATGGCACACTGCCTTTGTGCCATGTCAAAGCCGCACATCTTAAGGTATGGATAGGTCACCCCTCTGGCAGGCCTTACAAGCCCTAAGGCAGGTTGCATCCTATCTCGGGTATGGGCATATCTGCATGAGCAGATATGCTCCTACAATATTTCAGTCTATTCTTCATATAGTAAGTGCCAGGGAAGCGATTGAGAGTACATGGGCTGTTAACTCAACAGCTCGAGTTCCCGAGCACCATGATGGCTACACTCAACCTAGGGGAGTTTATACTACACTATGTGTTACTTCCCATTCCTTGGATTTCTCTTGTTGTCAGGAAACTGCATCAGGGCCGTGCAAAGATGACCTTGGTTTTTCGTCTAGACTGGCTGCAAGTGTATGGTACACAGCTCCGTTACATTGGTCCCAGTGTGTAACTTGGTGAGCTATGGAGAACATGGATCCTCTTAAAGAGTGCCTTTTGGATATGTTGACCTTTGCTCTGTCTTTAATCTGCTGTGGGCACAGTTAAAGAGTACCTTCATCCTTGTCTGACTTTTTGTTCACCTAACAATCCTTTGTGGTTCAAGCGCCCGATTGTCATGAGGCATTTCAAAGGGTTGACTTGCGTGTTCTCTGTCAGCGTTCAGAATGCCTAAGTGGGTCATTAATTTGGTACTCCTATTCCTGGTGGAGGAAGGGCTCCGTTTGAACTAGTGCATAGCCGTCCATTGCAGCTGTTCACTATTAAGACAGTGTTTTGGTTGCTGTCACTTGGGCTCACCTTGTTAGCAAGCTGCAGGCTTTGTCTGGTCTTCACGCCTTTATTTCTATTTGGATAAACATGCTCTCAGGACAAAGCTTTGTTTCTTCTGAAGATTGGCTACCTATTTGACGTGGTAGAGTTGGTCAACCTCCTAAACCCACCAAAGAGGAAGAGTAGCTCCATTGAATGGATCCTTGCAAACCTCTTATGTTTTTTATGGACAGGTCCCAGAAACTGGATAGATAGCTTGACAGAAACAAAAAAGGAAGAGAAAATTTGGGAAATGGTGTGTTCCAGGCATCTTGTATTTTATACAGAAATCTGTTTAGCTCTTAGTTAAAAGGTACCTCCTGATGACACCAGGACCCATTTCACTAAGGCAAAAACTGCTTCTTTACAACTGTCTAGTGGTGTGTCGTCTTGGGCATCTCTCAGGCTGTGACGTAGGCTTTGGTTCCCACTTTCACCACGAGACATTATTGTCTCCACTCAAAAGTTTGCAGGGGTGGTCATTTGTCAGATCAATTATGCAAAACATTTTGGTGTGACTTTCTCCTCAGACATTTCTCCATGGGGATACTTGTTTGGTATTTATTCAATAAGCAAGGAATCTTTAGTTTTAAGTACTGTTACTTACCTTTGATAAGGATCGTTCTGTTGTATACTTTGTTTACCTGCAGGTTCCTTGCCCATCCCACCCACCTCCCCATCATGGGTGGAGTGCATAATTTGGTTAATAAGGTCAATTTTGGTACAGTGCATAAAATTGTCAATTTCGATGTCATCATCTTCGACTCTAAAGGTGTGGAAAAACCGTCAAGGCTCTGCCAGGGTGGCACTTATGACTCTGGTTATGTCATGCCCAGTGCAGTACCAAACATCAATATGTAGTTGAGTGCTTCCTACTCGTGCAAAAAAAAAGCTGTTTTGAGCCTTCTATTCTGGCAACTGTAGGAGATTTAAGAGGCAGTACGGATGGACTCCGTTGGAAAATTAAGCCCCATGGTAGACCAGTGATGGTATAGTAGATTGAGCGTGGGGTTGCAGTTATTTTTGAAGTATGGCATGGCTATATGGACAAACTCACCTCGGTGTCACACTTGTATTGAAAGTTACTACTAAAAGAACAATATCTTGCTCCACCTGATACCACCTCGAAAAAAACAATTAAATGTCTGTTTCACACATTACATTTTGAGATTTGTTTTTTACTAGTTTCCTGAATTGAATTTCATATATTGTGCATAGATCGAGGAGGTTATCAATGCCGTTAATAACCTAATCGTTACATGCTTACATTTCGAGTCATTCGTTTTCCTATCCAAGAAACTTGGCATGTGCAGAAGATTCTCCTGCATTGTGCGATTTAGGAACCTCGAGCAAAAGAGATATTAATTTTAGAGTGAGGGAATGTACAAGACTGGTTGAATAAGAACCAGTAGTATAATTTCATGTGCAGTGCACTGATATGAACTGAATTCATGGTTAGACCTTGGGATTGGAAAGAATATGGCTTTGTGTTTGATAAACGTTTAGTGTATTGCAGGCTTTTCAGCATTAGAGGTTTTTATTAAAAAGCGCAAGTAAGGTTGCAGGTGAGTCGAGTACACAAGCGAAAGGATGGTAGATTAGGTATATGGCTATTTCAAAGCATTTTCATCTGAAAATATTCGACATTTGGGTCATTGTGAAATGTTCATACAGGGTACCCGAGACCACTCTTTACCTCAAGTCACTACTTTCAGGGCTGCTTCATCACTGGTTTACAGATCCAAAGGATAAATACTGATAATAGAAATTACTCGAGTTCGCATTTGGCAAATTCAGTTCA
The DNA here is from genome assembly GCF_964204655.1 of Triturus cristatus. Classification (NCBI taxonomy): domain Eukaryota; kingdom Metazoa; phylum Chordata; class Amphibia; order Caudata; family Salamandridae; genus Triturus; species Triturus cristatus. The sequence continues at coordinate 428,681,164 of NC_140582.1, read as the reverse complement.
TGAATCTTTAGCCAGCTTGTTGCTGGCTTTCTTAACTTTTATAACTAGTTGTTGGCTTAGTACACTTTAATGATAAGTGGCCAACCAGTCTGTGGCGGCTTTGCCACTTTACAACCTCCTCACTGCTATTCTTTATAGAGTATTTGCAGATATATTTACTTACTGACACACATCTAGAATTTAATACTAACTTGAAGCTTGTTACTTGTGTATTGCTTTGCAATTAATCGTTGCTAGGATCCGTTTTTTCAGTTGCTGTTTGTAAACCCAAGAGACTAATCCAGATGACCCATTGATCACGATGGTGCAAAAGTGACTGTAGTGAGAGAGTTTTTCAAGTTATGAACTTGATGCATTTTTTATGAACTTAGGATAAAATAGAAGTCTAAAACTATTGTTTTCCTTCATCATGCAGGACTCTCCGTGTAGCGATGCAAGTGCCGGTCGTGATGACGTCTCTGGGTCAGAAAATCTCAACGTTGGCAATGCAGCCAATGAATACAGGGTCGCAGCTTATAACCAGCACCAGCCCAACAACTGGCAATGCTCCAAAGGTTGTAATTCAGACAATCCCGACAATGATGTCCGCTTCTGCTGACAGCACGGACAAAATCACCATGCAGCCTGCCAAAATCATCACCATCCCGGCATCACAGCTGGCGCATTGTCATCAACTGCAAGCTAAAAGCGGTCTCCCTGCATCTGGAAGTATTAACATAATGGGAACCCCATTGGCCATGCGAGCACTTAACCCCATGTCCCTTGCACATGCAACACCACTCATGCGGCTGTCTGTTCCCAGTCAGCCGGCCGCTTGCCAGACTCCTCGGGTGTTCAGTGCAGTATTCAGAGGGTCAGACATAAAGACTGATTCAGTGTGTGTCCGCCAAGAAGGTGACGGAAAACCCCTGCAGCCATTGAAAGAGGAGAGCCCTATTGATGGCAGCAAGACTGTGACACATGTGGTAGTAGTCAGCACGCCGTCTGGTATTGCCCTTCCAGTAACTGTTAAAACGGAAGGAACAGAAAGGTCCGACATTTAAAAGAAGCAACATTGTCTACCAACTGAACAAACTTGTGAATCTGCTCATATTAATGTAAAAATGCATTGTTTGGGTTGAAAAGAAAGAGCTGTAGCGAGGAATGGTGGCATTTTAACAAAACGCATGTAAAATAGCAAAGGTTATGGCCAAAAGACTGACTGGAATGTGTTTTACTTGTCCCATGTTTCAATGGGAATGGAACTGCCTGTTCAGATGTCGACAAACCCCACACCCCACTGCCTCCTACTGTTGCTAGTGGAACTAGATGAGAGCCTACACATAGAAAGCTGTAGTATATACAAAATATGGGACCAAGCAGTTCACTACAATATCAAGACACACTAAGGACTGGAAACACTAAAGTTGATTCTGCAAGAGAGTATTTTGTTATATTTTTATTACAGTGGAGGACGGGTGGGAAGAGGGCAGGGGAGTAAGAAATGCCGCGCTACAAATGATAAATCCTGATGCAACTTACATGGAAACTAGCAAAGCCCAGCTGTGTTCTCACAGTGCTCGCTTCATTGGTGCTACATAGAACTCTGCTGAGTAGTTATTCCAGAATGTGAATTGCATAAGGAAGAAAAGCAACTGCAGCAACCTTTGCTCAAGATCTTCTGAAAAGCTACATTGCAGGAGCAGACCAGAGAGATTTGTAATATACCGCTTTCAAGCAGAATTTGATATAGAAGCTTTAGACTGATTTTCAGTTCCCTCTATTGAAATAAGCTAATGGCTTGTTTGGTGTACAGCATTTTTTAATGAATTAAAACAGAAAGCATATTACCTAGCACAGTATTGTTCTAGAATTAAACGTAACATTTTGTATGGTAGTTAAGTCTGTCTTAATTTCTCACTTGTGAGCAAGTTTGCAGCTGGCACTATTGCGCTTGCCTGTACCATGACAGTCACTTGCTTAGCACTCACGCATACATTTCAGTTTCAACTCAAGGTCACACTCAGCATGAATTTGCGATATATTTTTTTGTCAGGTAGTTCAAAACCTGGAATTATTTTGTATTTTTTTTAGTTGAAGTTAAGAGGGAAAGTTACCAGTGTTCAGAATGAACTATAATAGTTTGTATATTCAACATTTGAAGTATATTCTATTTTGTTGTACTCTTGTTTCAAAGTGTATTCAAGTAGATTTTACTGAAATATAGAAAAAACAATTTAAGCTGACGGTTTGTTATTTTTCTATTATTTTGAGTGTTTTTACTGTTTTGCAAAAAGCGGAGAAGTTTGGTATGCTCTCTGTTCTGGTCAAATTACTGTGAAACCCATGTGGGAAATGATGTGTGTGTATGTATTTTGATCTGCATTATATCCAGTTATTTCGTTCTTTCCTAAAAATGGAAATTTTGTAAACTACTAGCTAGGCAGAAAAGTCACTAATGAATCAATGTCCTACTCGTTAAGAAAGCAGAGATTCTGACAAATCCCGATCAGTACATTTTAATTATTGGAACACACCTGCGGTCACCAAAACACTTTAATTCTATGTGAACTGAAACGGAGTAGTTTGTATATTTTCATTTTGTCTTTGCATTCTGTTAGTCTGTACAGTGCCCCTTTGAGAAATATTACATAACTTAGTCTGGTTGGACAGAAATCTTTTGGAATAGGGTCTATTGACTGCATAATTACACAAACTACTTCAGGTGTTTTTTTTTTTTATTGTGCCATTTAAAAGTGGCATATCCTTTTTACCCCATTCTGCAATTTGATCCATGTTAACATGAAACTGCTTTAGGGGTAGAACTGCACAAAATCAGAACAGTTGACTTTGGAATCCTTTACATTTTTTGTATATTTCAAAGCCTACTTTAGGTCGTTTGATTTTTAAAGAAGCCTTCAGCCTGATTACTAAAGACCAACTTTGTTTTCAGATCCATTGAGGTGAATGTGCGTCTGAATTTTAGTTCATTAACTCGATATTAAAGGTTGTGCGTGTATATGAGGCTAGCTTAAATTTGAGTCGTTTCACTGCCCCCTAGTAAAACCGTTCTCTCAGGTTCCAATCCGAGAAAAAACAGTGAGGTATATTGCATGCCTGGCTGGCCTGTTATCCCACATGTGTGAATGAATGAAAATTGTATTCTCTGCCCTGAAATGTGGCAGAATAATTTTTTCCAACTTGCTGGATACAGAGTTCTACCCTGGATGTGCTACCCACAACACACTGATTAATTGAACACTAACGTCCCTGACCTACTTTAGCTTTGAGAAAGAAGTGTCTGGCAGAAGTGTACAGTGGAATCGCTTCCCATATTTTGTAGCCTAGTCTTGTGTGCAATCATCTTGGAGTTAATTTAACTGTTGATCACGGCACTGAAAGCGAAAGTCTACCGGACATAGGAGATTCCTATTGAAAAATAAAGCAAGTATAGGAAAGGGATTCAGTTGTCCAGGTGGTTATGGTGTTTCTTTAGACACTTGATTACTTGCGGAGAAGAACTGTTCTCTAGGGGATCGCTTTGCCAGTTCAGCGCTGTCAATATGCAAATACAAGTCTGAGATCCAAGTTGCAAGGAATAGAGGCTTTAGTCTTTTATAGCCTTTGGTGATGAAAAAGTCTCAAGTTGGGTAAGCGTATCACTTGTCATTTACAGTACTACGAAACAGCAACATATTTTTTGCATTACGCACTATATTACCAACATACGTATTTGTCCAGTACTTCAACATAATAAAAAAATTCCTAGCTATCGTAACAGAAAGTTTCAATTCTATTAAGGACACGTAGGCGAGGATTAGACTTAACTTTCTCTTCTTTTTATTCACCAGCAGCCATTAACATCATGAAGATTTAACAGTAAACCACATTTTCCATAAGTTCTTGGGGAAACAAAACAGTCCATCCAATCAGGACTCTGCACATCCATATAACATTCCCTGGAGACTCTTTATCCTTCTCTTTCTTCCTGCGAACACAGCTGTCTTCTCCAAAGATCATTCCAATGTATTGGAGTCTGTTCCTGTGAAAGCAACCATAGTGTAAGGTTCAGGTGACCAGGATTAAAGTATCAACCTACAATGTCGAAATATTAACCTAAACATGTCTAACAAGATAAACCGTAGCAAATTATCAAATGAATAAAGTACATACATTTACATAACCCAAAGCATATTAATACCTCATATCCAGTCGGGTGGGTATGCTAAACGTATTAGAAGAATGGGTGGGCTAATCCTTGCCTCTGTGTCCTTACTAGAATTGAAACTTTCTGTTGCATTAGCTAGGACCTTTTTCATTCTATGTCAGGACCCGGAGGCGAGGATTAGGCTAGTCTAAAGCTGTTTCACCTCTTAGAGTTTCAAGATTTGAGGCTGGATCTGAAAGAAACACGTTAGTTTTGCAGCGTGAATCTTTCTGGATTCACTATGCTGTGCATTATTCCGCGATCTGGTGGTTGGGTCCGGATTCGTAGTCTTTCTTTTGTTTTGTTTTTTGTTTTTCCATAGCACAGGTGGGCGTCGACGTCCCACCATTTGGTGTACCTCTCGTGACGTCGGCGTGCTTCCTGCGGAAGTCCCACCTTTGGGGCGCCATCTTCAGATTCTTTTTTCTGCTGTTGGGTCTGGATCGTCAACGAGAAGCTCCAGAGTTTGAACGAAGAAAGAAGAAGAGCACGAGTTTCATCGAAGGAAAATAAAGCAAAGACTACAGAGAGGAAGAACATAGAGCCGGGACGACGAAGAAGGAAGAGAACCTCAATCTTCGACGTCCAACGGAGAATGCGCACTCATGAACTCTGAGCGCAGGAATGGACAAAACACCTTTTAAATTCTGCCGTAACTGCCACCACAAATACGCGCAGAAGGACCAACATCCGGTCTGCAACCTTTGCCTGCCCATCGACCACGAGAGCAAGGACTGCAACGCCTGCTCCGCCTTCACACCGAAGACCCTCCGGGTGAGAGAGAGGCAGAGGAGAGCCAACTTCAACATTGAAGGCAAGGGTAAGGCCCCGTCTCTGTACAACCTGGGCCTCTCCACCAACGATGAAGACAACATCGCCAAGGGACCTGATGACTTCACGGTCGCAGAGACCGATAAGAAAACGTCTGACAAGGTAGGAGAGACGTCGAGCACAAAACCCCCGAAAGGGTCCCGAAAACCAGACACTGACTCGAAAAAACCAGAGTAAGTCCTCGAAAGGAACACCGGCGCCGAAAATTTCAACGACCGCGAGTGGATCCAAGGACGATAGGCCCAGCAGATCCTTCGAGAAGGACTCCCAGGTGCCGAAGACCGCCGAAAAACAAGGTTCGTCGAAACAGGCCCACGAGGTGGGGCGTTCGACTTCGAAAGTCAAGGCCGCGTCGACGCAAGCTCCATCAAAAAGACCAGCGCTCGACGCCGAACATGCCTCCGAAATGGAGAAGAAAAAGAGAAGGCTCGAGGCGGAGATGGAGAGCATACTTCAGAGGAAGAAGGAGTTCGATGAAAAGATGAAGAGATTCACAATCCCAGCGAAACCGGCGACTGTTCTCGTCGAAGTCGAGGAGCAGGAAGAGTTCGACGCCGAAGAGCAGTCGAAAGCTCCCGAAGAAGGGGAAGAAGAATTCTATTATGGGGGAGAAGAAGAGGAGGAGGAGGAGGAGCAGTCGATCTACGGCTCGGCACCGTCGACGACACAAGAGCTGGAATGGCAGGACCTCGACGCCGAAAACCCAGAAGAGCCCGTAGAGACATATCCTTCGAGGCCTTCGCCGCCAGATGATATTGGGGTGTACAACATGGTCGTCAAAAGCGCGGCTGCAGCTTTTGGCGTGAAACTAGAGGAGGAGAAACCGAAAGCAGATTTTCTACTCGAAACACTGCTACCCATCCAAACTAGGAGCCAGTTCCTCCCCATGCTCCAAAGTGTGATGAACCAAGGGAAAGAGGCGTTCAAGGACCCAGCAACATGCCGATCCATCACGCCCAGAACAGAAAAGAAATACAAACACTCCTCACAGGACCCTCCATATATCAAGGGATCTGTCACTGCTGACTCCATTATTGCATCCTGGGCCAGAAAAAGGGCCAATGTCCTGGCGACCTCGGGGCCACCTCCTGACAAGGAGAGCAGAAGGATGGACCTCACTGGAAGGAAAATAGAGAGGAACGCCGCAATGCACTGGCGCATGGCAAACTCAAATGCGCTACTGAACAGGCACCAGTACCAACATTGGGACGTGATGGGGGACCTAATCAAACATCTTCCCGAACAATACCAACAAAGGGATTCCCATCTAGTGGAAGAGGGGAAGAATATAGCTTACTCATGCCTTAAGACGGCATTGGACGGGGCAGAGACATCAAGCAGACTGATGGCGATAGGAATCACTGAAAGGAGACAGGCCTGGCTCAGAATTTCAGGATTCAAACAAGAGGTCCAGAATAATATACTGAATACCCCTTTCAACGGAGAGACACTGTTCGGGACACCGGTGGATGAGAAGCTCACCCAACTCAAAAAAGAGAATGAGACGGCAAGGTCCATGGGGGCCCTGCAATTCAGGGGGATGCGAAGAGGTACCCCGACTCGGAGACCTTACGGAAGGGGAGGTAACCAGCCGGGAACGTCACACCAAAGTTTCCAGCAAGGCGAGAGCCACGGCCAACAGGGGCAGCAGAAACAAAACTGGCAGTACCAGCCTAGAGGCCAGTCCTTTCGCGGTAGGGGGAACGGACGAGGACAAAGAAGAAGAGGGGGAGACCAACCCACCTCAAAGTGACTTTGCATGAAGAAGATGGCTCACCCTCAATATACCTCCGAGGGTGGAGCACAAAAAGAACAAAATGGAGGGGGTACACAAACCAAACGCCTACGAGCATGCAACACCAGTAGGCGGAAGACTGAGGCTTTTCCTCCCGGGATGGCAAAAAATAACTACAGACAAATGGATACTCAACATCATTCAGTACGGATACTGCATAGAGTTGGAAAGGAGCCCTCCAAACAGAAAACCAAAAAGAAGGGAACACTCAAGACAGGAGCTAGCACAACTCGCAGAGGAGGCACTACAGCTGCTCCAAAAGGAGGCCGTAGAACCAGTACCTTTCAAGGAGAGGAACAAAGGAGTGTACTCCAACTACTTCCTGGTACCAAAGGTGGACGAGACACTAAGACCCATCCTGGATCTACGGTTCCTAAACAAGTACGTAAGGACACAAAAATTCAAAATGACATCCCTACAAGAACTACTCCCACAGATGGGAGACGGGGACTTCATGTCCACAGTGGATCTCAAAGACGCCTACCTGCACATCCCAATGAACAGGCAGCACAAAAACTGTTAAGGTTCACAATCAACAAAGATCACTACCAATTCACAACCCTGGCATTCGGGCTGAAGTCCGCACCAAGGGTTTTCACAAAAGGCCTTGCAGCGGTAGCAGCGTACCTGCGGAGGAAAGGGATTCATGTGTATCCTTACCTCGACGACTGGCTAATAAAAGCAAGTTCACGCGAGGAACACGCACAGCGGGTCACAAGGACACTAACGAACCTGAGGTTCTCAATACACTGGGGGAAATCATCAATGAAACCAGAGCAGGTGAAGATATTCCTGGGGGCACAGATCAACACCATAGACAGAACGGTGATGCCCAGCGACAAGAGAACAATAGCCCTTCTGAAGGAGACGCGCCTCTACCAGAAGGGGCAAGCTCTGACAGTGAGAACAGCGAGCAAGATCATGGGGATGATGGCGTCATGTATCCACCTAGTCCCCAATGTACGGCTTCACATGAGACCATTCCAGGAATGGCTGCAACAGCAATGGTCACAGGCAAGCGGAAGTTGGGAGGATCTAGTGGTTGTTACGCACGCAGTGCTAGAGGAGATAGCATGGTGGAACAGGGAGAACATAACTATAGGAAAGCCCTTGACACCACCAAGCCCAACTGTGACCATCACCACAGACTCATCCCAGATAGGATTGGGAGCGCACATGAACAAGCTCAGAGTGAGGGGTCTGTGGACTCCAGCAGATGCGGTCAGACACATCAACTACCTGGAATTGAAGACCGTACTGCTAGCCCTGAAGGCCTTCCAGAGGCAGCTATACAACTAAAAAGTGTTGATACAGACGGACAATACTACAACAATGTTCTACATCAACAAGCAGGGAGGAACACAATCGTTCCCCCTTTCCACTCTGGCACAAGAGATTTGGAGATGGGCCATCCCACTCAAAATAGACCTGCTGGCCAAACATCTACCAGGGAAAGACAATGTAGAAGCCGATTGGCTCAGCAGGCAAACCTCGGCATCCCACGAGTGGGAGCTCAATGGACAGGAAAAGCAAAGGCTATTCAAAAGGTGGGGTACACCTACAGTAGACATGTTTGCAACACACCTGAATGCAAAATGCCGAAACTTCGCATCCAGACAACCAGAAAAACAATCCCAGGGGAATGCCCTATGGATAAGTTGGTCAAGGACATTTGCATACGCTTTTCCACCAATACCACTGATACACAGGGTACTCAACAAGTGCAAGACCAGCAACATGACAATGATCCTGGTGGCACCACAGTGGGCAAGACAGACATGGTACTCACAAATAGTGGAAATGGCACATTCCTTCCCTCTGGGGAAGAGTGGTGCAGGTGTTCACGGACAACACCACCGCGATGTGATATTGCAACAAACAGGGCAGGGTGGGGTCGTGGACCCTATGTCAGGAGGCCCTACACCTCTGGACATGGCTGGAACATCAGGGCATTTCCTTGGTGGTTCAACACCTGGCAGGTTCTCAACGCCAGGGCGGACAAATTCAGCCGAAAGTGCATGATGGATCACGAATAGCTTCTTCACTCGGAGGTGGTGCAAGGTCTCTTTCGACAGTGGGGAGAGCCTTGGTTAGATCTATTCGCCACCGAAGAGAAAGGCACAATGTCAGCAATTCTGCGTGTTGGAATTTCCAAGGCGGCACTCGCTCGGCTACGCTTTTCGTCGAGAGTGGAGTTGCGATCTGTTGTACGCCTATACCACTTCTGCCCAGAGTGCTGAAGAAGATAAGGTGCGACCGGGCCCAAGTCGTTCTTGTGGCTCCGGATTGGGCACGAAGAGTCTGGTATCCCGAGCTGCTCAACATGGCCTTCGTTCCTCCGATCAGACTGCCTCTTCGGGAGGATCTTCTGTCGGAGCAGCAGGGGATGGTTCTCCACCCGAACCTATCCAGTTTCCACCTCCTTGCGTGGAGATTGAGCGGCGGCAGTTGACGTCTTTCGACCTGCCTCCTGAAGTCTGTGATGTAATCTTGGCAGCCAGGCGTCCCTCCACTAAGACGGTATACACCTGTAGATGGAAGAAATTGTGCACAGCAAAGGCTGTGGATCCCTCTTTCTCAAGTACTCTTGTTTCTTCCCTCTTTAGCCCAGCAGAGCTCTGCTCTGGGCACTATCAAGGGCTATCTTTCAGCCATCTCTGCCTTCCTTCGGTTGCCAGATCAGCCTTCTCTTTTCAAGTCCCTGTTGGTTAATCGTTTCACGTAGGAGGTGGAGGTGGAGGTGGGGGCAGGCGCCAGGGCGGTGGGCTTTTTGAAGAAAGGCTACTAGCTGCCCACGTCCGCTCTAGGTGTGTGTGTGTGTAGTCGGAAATAGGAATGTCTGAAAGGCCTAGTGTGTCTAGGTGTCGAAGCGGGGAGTGAGTAACTAAGGCGTAGTCAATATGGGAGTAGGAAGTGTGTACATGCGAGTAAAAGAGTAATCCTGCGTGTCGGGATGTTTGTAACACGTCTACTAAACCCAGATTCTCTAGGTTTTGTTTAAGGTGAGAGGACATGTTGAAATGTGGCTCCGCTGCGGTCTAGGACGGGGCCCCACACAAGATTAAAATACCTGCTCACGATAATGTCACCTTCCACCTCCTCTAATTGTTCTAACAAAATGCGTCTAAGGTAAACGCCCTGTGAGTTACTGGGCACATATATATTCAGTAGAGTGAGCCTCCGCTGACACCGAAGGAGATGTAGTGCCAGTTATCGACCCTCCCTGTCTGGACCACCTTGTTTACCGATGAATAGAAGCTGTGTCATGCGGTGGTGATCAGTCCGTAGCAGGTGAGTTTCCTACAGAAGGACAACATCAGTCATGTTGCAGTATGTATCACCAAATTTACTTGTGTTGCTTTGGGGAGTTTAAGCCCTGCACATTCAGAGATATCAATTTAGTTTCTCTCAACATAGACCTGAACACAGAGGCTGTGTGTGAGGTGCTCTCACAAGGAGAAGAGGTAGCACAAAAGGGCGCTTTGTACCTCTATGGAGGGGGAGACCATCCCCACCCAGCTCATCCCTAGACGGAAGCAGCCCAAAGAGAACCCAAACTAAGCCCACCATGGTGAGAGTTCATTGGACAGATACATATAAGAGGAAGCAATACTGTATGCCACTGCGCCTCCCTGTTACTCCTGATATTGGGTGTGACAGTTGCCATCCACAGTAGACGCCACAGACAATAAGTCGACCTGAAAGAAAAAACAAAATATAACCAATAATAACAGACCAACAGGGTCCAACAGTAACTTCCATGTATTGCGGAGGCCGGAGCGTGAGCACGCCAGACCCGCTAGAGGAGTCACCCTCCCGGGAAATAAGTCACCGGGGATGGCCATCATAGGAGGAACAAAGTCAATAGCAAAGGGTGGGTAAAAGGCTTCTCCTAGGCCCCGCAGAGCCAGTAATATGCAGTTATGGTCAACTAGGCCCCCAGGAGTGCGGGCCTCTACGGTTTAAGAGGATGCTCCCCAAGCACCCCTGCAGCCACCACATGAGCTGCCCCATGAAGACTCCAGCCTACACTGCTCCAGTGAGGCCAGGAGGTTCGTTGTGTCAAGGCCTCGCAATCCGCACCAGTGAAGGTAGGAAGCACTTAAGAAAGCACAGTCCCAGGACCCTCTAGCAGTTTGAATGTCGCCAGCAGCTCCAGGAGACAGGGCGTAGACCACTGATCAAAGGCAGGCATTTAGGATGGAGCACAGCCCACGAGGGAAGCTTCAAGGGAGGAGGCCTGTCTGTTAAGATGTTCCCAGGAAGCCAGCTATGTAACAAGCCCCCCTCCCCCCCCCCCTCCCTGTTTTCAATAAGTCTAGCACTAAATTGAGCGCGTATCAGCAAGCCCAGGGCCCGCAGCAAGGAATGTAGAGCTCCGGGGCCTAATGCATAACAGGCGTTTCGCTCTGCCCCTGCACTCTCACCTCCGATCCTTTTCCCAGGGGCAAGTCATCGATGGCTCGTGTCCCAGGCCGGAAGTAAACCAGTGCGACAAGGCGTGCCCTCTCTGTGGAGGCCTCAAATCAGGAGGTTCTGCTTTTGGACCCTACTCAATTTGTAGTTGCTGTATACAGAACCTCCAGGTGCCAGAGATGCCGGTAGGCCACAGTCCAGCAATGAGAGCACTGCCACACTTGCACAGAGAGTCGAGCCGTGATGCAACTCCTCCAGCAAACTCCTTGCGCTCTATAATGAGCAGCATTGGGGTGGCTTGCTTAGTTCCCGCATCCACGCAGCTGCTCCGACACCTTTTCAGGGACCGGAGCGCTGGCAGGCCACACCGCAGGTCTGGAATGGGCAGGCGTGGTCAGGCAGGTCCACACCATAGTAACCACAGGCTGGAAAACTCGGCGCCCAGGTCCTCTTCAGCGGACAGCCGCCGTTGGGGTCACCGCTGGGGACTCCATAGGCCTATGAGCTGCGGCCTCACAGGGGGAGTGCAGCCAAGGCACTTTCGGAGCACCAGGCCGCCGCATTGTACCTTCAGCAAGCTCTGGGGGCTTCCCAATGTTCAGCCGCGGTGTGGCCCCCTCTGAAGGTGGCAGAGAAGCGCCACCCTCCGCCAGGAGCAGTTCAGACTCAGGCCGCTGCAACCATAGCAGGCTAAGCGATGCGTGGGCTGCCTGGCAAGATTGCAGCAAGGGCACCCAGCAGCCGCGTAGGGCCTCCACTGTACAGCAGCCAGCGTCGATACTGGAGGGGAAAACATCCCCTTCACGGTAAGGGCAGGAGGGTAGCCACTTTCAACGGTTAGAGAGTGCCTATTCCGCTGTCCTGGTGCAGTCAGTGGCGTTAGATGGGCCCTGGGGACTCTGAGAGCAGGTGAATCACGTCCTACTCTATTCCCGCATAGGTCATGCCCCCCTTGGTGTTATTTTTAAACACCATGCCGGATGAACTAGGAGGGTGATGCCTGGTGGATCATGAATGGCGATTGCACCCCAAAGTGGTGTAGGGTCTCCAACTGTGGGGGGAGCACTGGTTGGATCTTTGCACCACCATCAAAATCCCACACCGTCAAAAGCATCTCTATTTGAAACATTCAGGCTAGAGTGGAGCACTGCACTCCTGTATTCCTTACCGCCTCTTTCTGCTCTACGTTCTGAAGAAAGTCATGAATGACTGGGCCCAAGTCATCCTAGTGCAGTGGTCTTCAAACTTTTTAATGCCACCACCCCAGTGAAAAGAAAAAAGAAATTCCGGGCCCCTGCAAAAACTTTCACAAGTATTCTATTAATTTGACATTGTTTAAATATGTATAGACTTATTTAAACATTGCAGTTAAGTTGTGTTACAGTTTTAAAAATGAACTTTAATGCATGATTGCCAAACATACTATTCTGGTCAGGCAGGTCTAACTAATGTGGAAAGGTATCCACAGTGTGATTATTAGAAATGGGGGTGGGGGTTCTGAAGAGTATTTGTAGTCCCTTCCCTTTTGACACCTTCTCCCAGCCAGGATATAAATAACAAAAGATGTTAGTGATGGCCCATTACAGAGCAGCTTACTGTCACTCATTTTTTTTCTACTGAAAACAAAGCACTGTTATGAGCATAATGCTTCTTTTGTCCCAAGCCTGGCGCACCCCCATAAGATCTCTTGAGGCTCCCTTAAGGGAGCCCACCACCCCCAGTTTGAAGAGCCCTGTCATAGTGGCTCTGGATTGGGGCAAACTGTCGAATGTTTTATGGTTTGTTTTGTCTTTAACCCAGCAGGGACTTGCAGTGGGCACCAATGAGGGTTATTTGTTGGCCTTTTTTGCTTTTAGCAGCGCCAGCAATCCTTGTTTAAATCACCTGTTGTGTTGCCTTTTGATACACATGTTCTCTCCTAAATCATTTGTGCTGTCAGGGTGGGATCTTAATTTGGTCTTGACGTTCTTTGTGGCCCCTCATTGAGCCAAAGCATAGCTGCTCATTGCATCTTCTGACTTTCAAAATTGCTTTACGCATGCGATCACTTCAGCACGTCGCGTAAGTGAGCTCCAGGCTTTTACCAGACAAACAGTATGTATATGCCTGTGACTCAATTAATTGAGTAACGGTCAGCCCTTGGAGCTCTAGCTGACTCATACAGAACAAATGCAGGTCCTGGGGGTTTTTGGTTGCCAAAGTGACAGTACCCAGGCAATACCAGGGCAAAGGTATCTACTCCCTATACTTTGTCATTCCCAAGAAGGACAAATCACTCAGGCCAATCCTAGTCTATAGGAAGTCAGCTCTTTATATAGTGGACCAAAAAGAGTTACAATGTGTAAAGAGTCCAGGCAAACCCAAAAGGAAGTACAGAAGCACAAATGACACCCTAAATGCTCTCTTTTGTGGAAGTGTGGCAGAGCAGTTGGGCATATCGGAGGGCAGCATTAAGCATTCATTGCACACACAAAGGCATTAGTGAGACACACTCAAAGAAATCTGACACTAATTTATAAAAATAACAGACTCATCTCAATTTAGATACCAAGATCATCAGAATCAGGTAAGTACTTTTTGAGTTATTAATTTTTACACTTTTCAAACATTTACAGTGTCATTTTTGGGTGCGGTAATGTTAAACTATGGGGGGAAAACATGTACTGCAGTCGGGCACACTCAACAGCGACTTATGGGACTTTTTTCCAAGGAGTATGGGGCAAAGTCCAAGGCCACACCAACAAGTCACCTAAGAAGACCCTGTGGTATCTTAGGTTATGTCATTGGATGTCCCAGTCACTTCAATGGGGGAACAGTCCTGTCAAACAGAGGCTTCAAGCTGGGAATTTGGGGCCAGTCCAGGGGAAACCACAGGGGGGCTCGACCCTTGAGATGCTTGGGCACGGGGGCACCCTTGGTCCACTTCTCCTCAGGCTCTGGATCGCAGGTGCAGTGGTGTCTTTTGGCATCAGATATTGTGCTGGAGATACTCGCAGTTGTAGGGGCCTGCAGAAAGAGGCTGCAAAATCCTGGGCACCATGGCAACAATCACTGAGCAACCTGGCAGCTCACATTATAACTTCTTCTCTCTTTACACAATAAACCGTAGAAAATTAATATTAAAACAAAAAAAAACACCACTTTAAGTATCCCCCCCATAACACCTTCCTCCTACATAATAAACGAAACACATCATTTAATTACACAATCTTGAAACCTGGCAGGCACATGATGTTGGCTGCATCCATTATCCCACGAATCACCAACTTAATGTATCTCCCTTTCCACACTTCTCATCATGCCCTCCATCACTCTGCCATCCACTCCATTCTTACAACACCCCGCTTTTGCCATTTCCGTATCATCCATCAACATAAATCTGCTGCATCTCTGTTCCCCTCATCCCTAGCGCCCCATTTTTTCCTCACTACATCATTTCTTTCACAGTACAGTGCCACCCTTCTTATATTCCTTCATAGCGGTGCAGTTCCATGCACACACAACAGCCGGGTCGGACTGGGCCAGAAAATAGTCCTGGCATCAAATAAAAGTAGCCCCCCATCAGGCCCGGCCCCAGGACTTTTTATTTGGATGGGCCAAGGGTGCATTCGGGTGGGCCACAGCGGGCCCGATTTGTCACATATATGTCTAGCCAGGCCTGCTCAGGGCCCTCCTTTATCTCTCCTTAGTCTTACAAGGGCCAGGAAAACGCATTATTTTCTTTCCAAATCTCTTTTTATATGTTAGCACTTTATAAAAGTGTTTTTTTCTATGTCATGCCCCTTTGATGGGAAGAGGAGGTTTCTGAGGTGGGAGTATCGGGCAAGTGACACTTCTCGGGCTCTCCCTCATGACCTCTTCCTCGGATTCCCTCACTGCCGCCCTCCTCCAGTGCCCCTCATCTCTTCATAGCCCCTCCCCCTCATGGCCTCATCCTTGACTTCCCTCACTGCCACCTTCCTCCAGTGCCCCTCAGCACTCCGTAGCCCCTCCCCCTCATGGCCTCATCCTTAAATTCTCTCACTGCCACCCTCCTCAAGTGCCCCTCATCTCTCCGTGGCCCCTTCCCCAATGACCTTCTCGGATTCCCTCACTGCTACCCTCCACCAGTGCCCCTCATCTCTCCATAGCCCCTTCCACTCATGACCTCTTCCTCGCATTCCCTTACTACCACCCTCCACCAGTGCCCTTCATCTCTCTGTTGCCCCTTTCCCAATGACCACCTTCTCAGATTCCCTCACTGCACCCTCCGCCAGTGCCCCTCATCTCTCCGTAACCCTTCCCCAATGACCTCCTTCTCGGATTCCCTCACTGCCACCTTCCACTAGTGCCCCTCATCTCTCCATAGCCCCTTCTACTCATGATCTCTTCATCGCATTCCCTTACTACCACCACCTTCCACCAGTGCCCCTCATCTCTCCGTTGCCCCTTTCCCAATGACCTCCTTCTCAGATTCCCTCACTGCACCCTCCGCCAGTGCCCCTCATCTCTCCGTAACCCTTCCCCCTCATGACCTCCTCTTCGGGTTCCCTCATTGCCGCCCTCCTCCAATGACCCTCATCTCTCCGTAGCCCCTCCGCCAAACACCTCCTCCTCCTCGGATACCCTCTCTGCCACCCTCCACCAGCGCCCATCATCTCTCTGCAGCCCCTCCCCAATTACCTCCTTCTCGAATACCCTCTCTGCCACTCTCCACCAGTGCCCTTCATCTCTCCGTAGACCCTCCCCCAATTACCTCCTCGGATTCCCTCACTGCCACCCTCCACCAGGGCCCCTCATCTCTCCGTAGCCCCTCTCTCGTATGCATTTAATTTGTTGTATAGCACTACTTGCAGTGTAGGGTGTCACAGTACTTTACATAATGCACACATTATACAGATCCAATGAAGTATACAAGTACGTAAATCAGTCTACAGGGAATGTCAAATAAACCAGTGAGCATTGCAAGGTGTAGGAATCACATGTCACCCATACTGGTGGGCAGTATATTTTAAGAGGGTGTTGTCTGGAGAAACACAAACTCTGGATTTAAAGAGGTCTCCAGTGCTTGGGGGTTGGTTTTACTAACATAAATGTAGATCTGCCCAAACTAACTATTTTTTAGCAACATTAGAATAATAAAATACCTGGAAAGTTCTAACTATATCACAACACAAAAAAAAGCTATGTTCTAATTATACTATTCAGGTTTGCATGCAGCTCTTTGATGACAGTTCATAGGTAACTGTCCTATGATAGATTTGTAACTTCTGAACTGCAAGGAACACACGAATCTCTGTGACAAAGGCAGTAACCCAATGAGCTATCCACATAAAATACAGTTTATCTGCATTTCAAAACTACCAAAGGACAAAGGGTTGCTCTCCAGCAGGATCATTAATCACCAGATTTATCTAGACATGTTTTATTATAAATGAAGCATACATGAAGTATGTGTCTTGCTGTGCCTGCCTTGATTTGTAAAAAGAACAAATAGCCACACATTCTCTTACCTGCTGGTTCCTCTTCACAGCCATCTAATAAGCAGCTGTTGGGCCAGGAAAGGTGAATCAGGATGAACAAACTTTTTTCTCCAGTGTGGAATCGAAAAGGAAATACCCAGGCCGCAGAACGGGTAAAGTTACAGTTAAGGTTGCCCGGTGCCAAAGAAAGGATGTGTCTCCTTCCAGTGACCCAATTGTACGTGCACGAGTGGATGGGGACGCAGCCCACCTTTCTAAAAGGCGATGCGTGATTGGGGGTGCCTGTGGGAGAGCCCAGGCCCAATCACGCAACTCCTAGGAATAAAATCAACCTTCGGAAGAACGTTTTAAATTGAAGTGGCCTTTTACTACTGGCCTTCAAGACTTCAGTGCCAGGGCCAGTCTCATGTTTGGGTGGGCCTGGCCCAACCACTAGAACCGGGCCTGCCCCCCATTAGTTAATTATACAGCTAGTAAAGTGGCCAATGTTTGAAAATGAGGGCAGTGCCGACACACCGAATGAGTGATTCGTAAGGTATTCACTTCTTGTGTGTGTGTGTGTGTGTGTGTGTGTGTGTGAGAGAGAGAGAGAGAGAGAGAGTCTGGAAACGTCACATATTTGTATGCACATTTATGCCTAGCAAAGACTAACAGACCTGGGGCTGACCAGGCTTCTCCAAATTTCAGAAGATACTTCACCATTAGTGTGGATCATGTAATCACAGAAGCAAGCTGCCTCAGTTCGGCTTCTCTAATTCTAATCTAGACATTCATTTTTAAAGCTGCGCACTTGAAAAACCATGTTCAAATAATCTGTGTTACATGCTTACCATTCTATGACTGCTCTGTTACTTGTGCACTAAAGTGAGCCTTACTATATGCTGGATTGAGATGTTTGTGTATATAACTGTAAAACTAGAGTTGGTCAGTTAGCCATCAAGGTAGTGTTGCACTCTGGTTGTTTGTACGTTCCGAAAGTCACGTTTCAGGCAAGCTGTGTTTTTTTGCGGTTAAGTAAATGCTTTGTTTATATTTCTGACTTGCAAAATTGGTTGAGATTCCAGCTCTGTGTTTACTGCTTACTCTTACAGTGTAAATTCATTGTCATATATCTGGGTCTGAACTGAGGTGGCACAGTGAGCTAAAGAATGATGATGGATTCAACCCAGATCTGTGACTGGGGGTCAGTGTCTGTAAAGTTTCAGTGCTCCGTCCATCATCTCCTTGTGTTTGCTTCGTTGTTTTCTAGACCAATCTTAAATCCTTTGATATTATTGACTAGATTAGAACTAGATTATTGAAAGATGGCAACACAGCTCGGGCAACAGTTTGATTTCCTAACCATTTTTGAGGTTTCAGAAACGTGGTTCTCCAACTTAATTAGAATTTCCCGTGGGCAATGTTGGCGTGGCTCTTCCACCTTCAATGTCATGTTTTCCGCGTGCCGCACTGCTACCTCATTTAGTTTGCCTGTCTCTGATCCAGTCAAAAAGACTTCAGGATCATAGCGGAAGAATATGTGGTTTTTTATGTGATTATCTCTTGATTGCTTCCTGTTCAAATCGGTAGATTAAAAATGAGACATAAATTGTTTTTTAGGACAGTAAGCAATCTAGTTTGGCGGGGAAGACCATGGCATGGATATGTAAGGGCCTTCTGATAAAGGATGGAATATAATTGTGGATTCTGGACAGCTCACTTGGCATCCTGAGTCTGTCCGAGCCAGCGTCAATGCAGTTATTACTTCTGTCCCCCCTATGTTGAGAGCTCTGATTTCACATGGTTATCTACTACTCAAGGATACTAGAGAGAATGAGGACTGTAAGCAAGGCGTAAGAATGTTAAACTCCGTATCTCATGTTCTTCCTATCTCTAGATTTCCACATTTCTAAATTTTCCCGGAAGGCAAACAGAAACTCCAAATGGATAAGTTTATAAATAGGAAGCAAAAAGCTGGTGAAGATGGCGTTTGCGAAGAACAACATGTAGCAGCTATTGAACAAAGTACCCAAGAATCAACTGAGCGGTCTGTCTCAGCACGTAAGAAGTGTAAAGGGAAAATCTCCAATCCTCGTTTATATAACAAAGCTTATATGAAACTGGGGTTCACATTTTCTGGTAACGAAAACCATCCTTGCCCCCAGTGTTTAGTTTGTGGGGAAATACTTGCAAATGAAAGTATGGTACCAAATAAGTTAAAACGACATTTTACCACAAAACACAGCCATTTGTCAGAAAAACCAGAAGAATACTTTATTGAGCTTTCTAAATCTACAAGGAAGCAGTCTGCATCATTCACAAAGAGAATGAAGACATCAGAGAAAGCTTAAAAGGCAAGTTACTTGGTTGCTCAAATAATTGCCAAAAACAAGGAACAACACACTGTTGCCGAAACCACCATAAAGCAATCTTGCTGTGCTATTGTTCGAACAATGTTTGGGGCAGAATTTGAGATAGAAGTTAATAAAATCCCTTTGGCAGATAACACAATTTGAAGACGTATTCAAGATATGTCTGCTAACGTTAAGTTACAAATGAAGGATATTTTCCAAGATGATAATAAGGTCTTTACATTGCAGTTAGACGAATCAACGGATGTCAGTGGGTTAGCTCAATTACTGGTTTTTATACGTTTCATTCATAGTGACAGAATTATTGAGCAATTCCTGTGTTGCCTAGAACTTCCCTTGAGAACTAGAGGTAAGGATATATTTACATCTTTAGATTGCTTCATGAAGGAAAATAATTTGCGCTGGTTAAATTGTGTCGGGATATGCACGGATGGTGCACCCTCAATAGTTGGCTCAACAAAAGGTTTTATAGCTTGAGCAAAGAAAGAAAATGCAAATATCATATTTACTCATTGCTTTTTACATCGTGAGGCACTAGTCGCGCAAACCATTGGAAATGAATTAAGAAAAGTTATGGACAAAGTGATTCAAATGGTCAATTACATTAAAAGCAGACCTCTTAAATCACGAATATTTGCTCATATTTGTGAATATTTGCTCATATTTGTGAACAAATGGGGGCAAGGTTTAAAAAGCTCTTACTGCACACAGACGTTCGTTGTCTCTCAAGAGATCGCGTGCTTTGTCGTGTATATGGATTGCGGGAAATGATGCTGAAGCTTTTTGAGGAAAATCAGCAACCCGAATTCTGCGATCTAATTCAAGACAAACTTTGGTGCACAAAATTGGCATATCTTGCTGACATATTTGAACATTTGAATAAAATGAACACCAGTATGCAAGGAATAGGAGAAAATATCTTAACAGCAGTAGATAAAATTTGTGCTTTCAGAGACAAAATAAAAATTTGGGAAAGGAAAGTGAAAGAAGGCAGTTTTGAAATGTTTTCCAAAACTGATGAGTGCCAGCTGAGAAATGAGATCAGCCCGCTGATTGTTGACCATTTAACATTGCTCGGAGAGAAAGGTTCTCATTACTTTCCAAATGTTGAAATCCAAGACTATGATTGGATCAGAAATCCATTTCTTGCAACTGGGAACTTTTCACTAACTGAAGAAGAAGAATTAGCTGAAATAAAAAATGATCGAAGTATGTTCATGATGCATGCAGAGGGTGATTTAGACAGCTTTTGGATTCGTGTTACAAAAAAGCATCCAAACATAGGTAAAAAAACGTTAAATATTCTCTTGCAGTTTTCTACTACATACATTTGTGAAGTATCCTTTTCAACGATGACAAATTTAAAGACACTGAAACATGGGTGCTTGAAAATGCTTGATGATGAAATGCAAGTGTCTTTATCAAATATTCAACCAAATATTGACCAGCTGTGTTCATCCTATCAGCCTCATATTTCTCATTAAAATAGTAAGACAAGTGCTGTTGGTTTTTATTAAAATTTTGTAATTCTTGTGCTATGAGAGACAAAAGAGCAATTTGGAAAAGCAAAGCGCAAGGAGGAAATTTTGAAAGGTTTTCCAAAACTGCTAAGTGCCTGCTGAAATAGGATATCAGCCCCCTGATTGTTGACCATATAACATTGCTCGGAGAGAACCTTCATCATTACTTACCAAATGTTGAAACCCATGAAAATGCTTAATGCCGAAATGCGAAATATTGACCAGCTGTGTTCATCCTATCCAACTCATTCATCTCAATAAAATAGTAAGTGCTGTTGTTTTTATTCAAAGTTTTTCATTCTTGTACATACTTACATTGTTACTCATAAAGGACAACATGCTTTGGGAATGTATATGTGTTATATTACAAATCTTATTTTTTCTTTTAAAAATCAATGAAAGGTTTTTGTGAAATATGTTGTGTCCCCATACATTTTGATATTTACAATTTATATGGCATGTAAGTATTTGTCCTTATGTCTTGTATCCGGTTAATTTTACCTCAAAGTACTGATTGGAAAAACATATCACTTGTCTTATTTTCTGTTGCCTTTTGGCACGCTGCAATGAGGAAAGCGGTCCCACCTGAGTTCAATGCGCAGAGACCGGCTGATAGGTTGAATGATAGTTTTTCCACTCACAATTCCCCCTTCCTGAACGGAATTTTGTATAACTCATATTTAGCAAGGCAACAGGTGGACTTTGTGCATGGTTGAAAGGGTTGGCAGTGCGCGCACCCCCCTCCCTTTTTGTGCCGTAAATCACTGGGGCATGTGTCAATGTGTACATGATTATATTCTTGTTTCAGGCACAAACCTAACCTTGCTTACACCCAGTTTTGCCAGTCACTGTCTTTGTTAGAACAGATTCACAATTGCTTTATTAATCTTCCTGCTTTCTCAAATTTGCTTGGAAATGCACCATTTGGCCACTATTTTGTCAATTTTCTCGGGGGGAGAACCCCCCCGGACCAACCTGAGGTGGTTTGGGCACGCTCGCTCGCGTTACCGTGTCCCTAGTTGAAGATTATATAAAAGGTGTTTCACCAACATGAAAAGTTTGGAAAGCTGTGCCCTAGAGGTGTGCCCAACTTTGCGGTGTAACACATCTGTTCATGCAGATATGTTCACACATGCAATACAATGCACCCATCCTTAGGGCTGTAAGGCCTGTTGTAGGGGTGACTTACAGATATTACATGCAGTGTTAGGGTACATGGCACACATGTGTGCCATGTTGGTTGTGTTTTTGTAGCACCTTGTCACACAGCCTGCAGTTGCAGTCTATGAGTTTGGGACTGGATCCCTTAGAGTGGCACATGATATGCTGCAGCTCTTAGAGACCCTCTTTATTATCTATGCCCTAGGTGCCAAAGGTACCATGACATACAGGGAGCTAAAGGCCTGGTCACTTGAGGATCAATTGACCAGTTGTCTTGTTTTGGCATGGGCAGAACATTGGCACTTGGGACCTGGTTAGCAGGAGCCCAGCACACCTCAGTCAATGTTGCATCAAATACCATGCAAAAAGTGTGAGGGGGACCCTACTGCATCAAAAACCCAGTTTCCTACATCAACTTCTGCTCTCTCAACAGATACAACCTTTCACATTTCCACATAGTCACCCTACAGGACATCATCCCTTTGCTACAGCAAATGCGACTTCTTAGCCACATTGGACCTGAAAGATGCCTACTTTCACATTCCAATCCATCCAGCACATTGGCACTACCTCCGCTTTATGGTAAATGGTCAACACTACCAGTTCAAGGTACTGCCCTTCAGCGTCAATACAGCCATGGGGTCTTCACCAAATGTCTAGTATGTGGTAGCCACTCGCCTAAGGAGGGGAGAAACACATATCTTCTCCTTCCTAGACAACTGGCTGATCAAGAGTGCAAGCAAACAGGAATGCGTAGCCCATGCTCAGTCTGCAATCTCCTTCCTGCACAGCCTAGGGATAACAGTAAACACGACAAAATCTCACTTGGAGTCACTACAAGTCCAACCCTTCATAGGGTTAGTCCTAAACACAGTCATGGGCACAGCTTTTCCCAGCAGCACCCAGAGGCTGCATGCATTCCAACAGCTTCTACCACTTTTTCAGTCACCGCAGACACTTCGAATGTGTACAATCATGCACCTTCTAGGTAAGATGGCCTCATGCAATTCATAGTGCCCCATGCCAGACTGCATATGCGCATAATCAGGTGTGCTTGTCAAGCCAATGGTAAGAAGCACAGGGTCAATTACAAGATCTAGTGTTGATACAGGCCAGCATCCATTGCTTTCTGCCATGGTGGAACAGCAATAATCTGTTGCAGGACAGGCTCTTTGCAGACCGGGTTCTGCAGGTGACTATCACCACGGCACATCTCTAGCCAGGTTGGTTGCACACCTCAATGACATGACAGTCCAGGGTCTGAGGCCACCTCACCAGTGCAGCCTCCCAGGGCCGGCTTTAGCCCTGGTGGCGCCCTGTACGACAATGTTTGTTGGCACCCCACCCAAAGACTCCCTCACTACTATCCTTTAACAGTGCCCCCTCAAGTCTCCATAACCACTCTCTCTCAGATAGATTTAATTATTTAGATAGCGCCACCTATACCAGTGTAGGGTGTCAAAGCACATTACATCACACACACATTAAACGGAGACGATCAATCATATGTGTGTAAATCAGTGTATAGGAAACGGTATATAATCCAGAAGACTACAAGGTCACATATCATCCATACTAGTAAACAGTATAATTTAAGAGTGCTTGGTTTGGAGAATCACAATCTCAGAATTTAAAACATAACCTCACGGTTGGTAGGCTACATTTAATAATAAGGATTTTTTTTTTTACCAAAGTGAACCCTTTTTGAAACATTAGAATAATGAAAGACTGAGGAAAAAAATCACAATTGTCTAATCTATACCTTGCAGTTTGCATGCAGCTCTTTGATGACTGTTATTAGCTCGCTGTTTCATGTTAGGATTTTAACATGTACACTGCTAGTACCAAAAGGATCTCTCTGACAAAGGCACTGACCTATTTAAACTATATGCACTTTGTGATCTGCATGGTACACATTCTTTGCAGCAGGCACATTAACTCTCTGTGCTACCATAAAATGAGTTAAAACTTCCACTTGACAAAACTCCTTCTCTCTGCAGGAAGAACATTAATCACGTGTTATCTTCACATTTTTATTTTTGTATGAAAATTGCAGAGGCCAGCAATGCAGCAGCAGGTGCTTTTAAAACCAGAAAATACTTCCAAACACGGTGCCCCCTTTGAAGAGGTTTGTCTCATAGCAGAGTATCTTTTAGGTGTGGAAAACAACTTTGAAGACCTGCTCAGCAAGATGCAGCAACAAGTCCACAAACGAGAACTCCCCCACCCCACCCCCCCCCCCAGGAGTCCTGCTCCCCTACTTCAGAAATGAGGCACCCCAACCAGACCTTTGCACCACAAACAAAAATGCTCAAACTTTGACTCCAGGTTTCCACACCCATGAGCAATGTTCTGTGGATGAACTGGTCCGGGCTTTTATTTTTTTTTTGCTATTCTTATTTTATTTTTTTATTTTTCTTCACACCTCTCCCACTGATACTGTGTGTGATCAGAAAGCTGAGGCAAACTTTCCTTAGTTTTATCTTAGTGGCTCTAATGTGGTTCAGACAACCATGGTTCTCATGAAAAGCCTCCCAACAGGCTGGATGTTCTCTAGCAGAACCACGGCAAAGTTGGACATCCAGCACAATCTGGTGATTTGGCTCCTAGAGTTTGGTTACATTGTACCTCAATCAAGAGTGCATAGACATATTCAAAGAAGACTGTAGATCCGCTACACCACCTGCTACGCTGCTTAGCGAAATTGTTAGGTCTACTATTGTACATCTAAACAATTACACCCGCTTACGCCTATAATGCAAGATATTTTTTGGTAGTTCCTACTGTTACAAAAGTTGGGGTTGATAGTGTGCCAGAACAAGTAAGAATCGTCAATCTTATTTCAGGAAAAATTCCAATTTATTGCTCTATGTGAAGATTTTAGTGGTACTTGACTCTTTCCAGAATTCAGAGTCCTACACTGCAGCACTGGATCACAGATCCATAAGGCAAAGAGTATTTAAATAAACAGCCAACACGTGTTTCGCCCCTTACATCGGCCGTCTGGCCATAGGTCTTTCTCAGGGCTGTACAATCAAGAAAAAGCAACACAAAAAGCAATAACCCAAGTCAAAAAGAAAAAACGTAACATAGCGTATTTACAGCAATACAGCAAACTAAATGTGAAGCAAACATCGCCCTTGAGAAGGTGTTAGGGGTTTTGTGCAATGACATTATAAGGGCGGGAAGCGATGAGGGGATATTAATGAGAGGGAGAAGGGGGGAGAAAGAAATAGGACCAAGACATTTATAGTGACAGTTTGAGGAGGGAGTGGGAAAAAAGGATTAGGAAAAGTAGATATATTCCAGGGCACAGCAGGGAGAGAAAGGGCAAGAGAAATTAACCGGATCCGTAGTAGTCGTTGGGCCGGTTGAAGGAGGGAAAGGGGAAAAAAACAGGGGAGGAGAGAAGCAAATCAAAATAATCCCAAATTATCACTGAGTTTACATAATTATTAAATCCCAATGGATTCATAGCGATACATACAGGATGTTGGTATCCAGGTTATAGGAGCATGAAACATAAAGAAAACCAGGAGAAATGAACATCAAACATGACCATTGGTTTAGTTCAGTATGTATACGAAAATGTGTTGTAAGCGATAGACCAAAACTCTAGCTTGTATAAAAATTAGCGTCATATTGTTTGGTCTGGGGAAAATGAAAACCAAGTGTTTCCGTGGTGGCTCATTAAAAATTGGCCTGTGTGATAAACAGTATATAGAAAAGGTGATCTAGGCCTGGCATTGTAATAGGGGACAAAGGTGAGCTGCTTATATATCCCTGGGGGCATATGGAGAATAGTTAATGGAAGAGCAAGGTTCCTACAAGTAGGGACGCATGCTCCTGAGTCCACCGTGGGTCGTGTAGGGCCCCGCTTACCGTCATGTATATTAATGGTAAGAGGGAATCCTGCTCAGTGTAGCGAAAAGCAAATTCTACAAAGGGGGAGGCAAAGAGGAAAGGCACTGATTAGAAAGGAATGCGGCCCTCGTCAGTCCTGGGAACAGCTTTGGGACATAATCATGAAGAGGAATAAGGCTAAGAGGCCGCACGGGTTCCTGCAGACCACTTCACGGGTTCTACTTACTTGGAGAGAAACAAGGATGTCCGGTCATTGGCGTGTGGAAGTTATCAGTCGGCATGAGTACAGAGCCCGGTGTACGCGGGCCCTTAAGAACAGTGATGGGCGAAAAAGAAATCTATTCCGGGTCTCGTGGGGAGGCAAAAAGCTCGGCACCATCTTGGAGTGGTGTGGGGTCACTGGGAATCGAACCCACTAAGGGGGTGGTCAGCAGGGATGAAAGTATACAGAATAGTTTTGCATTTGTGAAATAGTGCAAATATAAATAACATGTGGATGACAGTTCCTAAAGAAAGTTCAAGGTCGCTGGTGAATTTGCCGCACGGGTCCCGATTATGTTTGAGGGGAAATAAGTCCCGCGGTGGCGAGAGCCCTCATGGTAGGGGGAGGGAGTATCGGGCCTACCTGATGTGCAGTTACGAGTCCTCGTGGTAAAAGGGGATTAGTCTAGGGTTCGAGAGTCTGCCCCTAGATGACAGAGGCCAAATATGCAGATACATTTGCTCTAAGGCAGCGGCCATCTTGGAAGGTGGTAAGAAGGATGGGAGGGGGAAAAAGTTCATTAAGGAACCTGTGTGTGGGTGAGGAGTATTTTAAGGGGTCGAATGGGCAGTGCTCATAAGGAAGCAGGGTCTAGGTAGAGGCCTCCGCTTCAAGAATTGGGTTTATGGTCGTATGTTACCTGGCGGTATCTGGGATAGATAGACCTATTAAGCGAAAGCGTGATGTGTTTAAAAACAGCTGACGTGTCAGGGTGGTCGGGGGGGACTGGTATGTCATTGTGGTAAGGGCGAAAGGGATGTTATTGGTATTCGTAAAAGTCACTCATACATCACCCAACCAAACATGCATTTCTGCGTCCTTGTTAAGTCCCAGTTTAACTGTGTCGAATTTGAGAATGAGTTCACTCTCTCTTCTCTGCAGTTTCAACTCCCGGTCTCCTCTTCGTTTAGAGGGATGTATCACCTCAATGCCATAGAAGGTGAAGCATTTCTTGTGTGAATGGGCGCTATGGAAATGATCTGTTAGTGGGTAGCCTGTATTGTATTTGTGGATATACGTAGGGGTCGAATCGTACTCCCTATGTATGGTCGATTGCAGGGGCAGAAAATCACATAGATGGTGAACTTGCTGCTGCAGTCGATCCATTCTTTGATTCGAATTTGCCTGTTCTGTGGCATGGGTACAACTTGGGTTTTGTTGATACCCAGTTTGCAGATGTTACAGTTGTGACACGTGTGAAATCCTGCCGGTCTGTCCAGGAAAGTGGGCACCTTTTTTCTTTTGTCCTCAAACTCAAATCTACAAAGCATTTTTTGTTTAGATTAGATGCCCTTCTGAAGCTCATTTCCGAGTAGTTGTGGAGATGATCCTTAAGTCCCGGAATGTATTGAAGTAGGGGCCACTGGCGTTTAAGGATTTGTCTGATGTTATGGTGTCCGTTATGGTAATCTGTGATAAATCAGATCCTGTTGTCCTGTTCATGTTTGGTAGCAGATTTGGGATCTAAGGTACTGGCTCTCTCAATCTTTGAGATGGTTGTCAGAGTATTTTGCAGCAAACTTTGATCGTAACCTCGCTGCTCTAAGCGTGCTATTGCTTCCCTTCCTATAATTTCAAACATCTGTTCTTCACTGCAGTTTCTTCTGATTCAAACAAGTTCTCCTCTGGGGATATTTCTGATATTGTGTTTGGGGTGGCAACTTTCTGCACTGAGGATGGCATTGACCTCTGTTTCTTTTCTGTATAGTTTACTTTGAAGACGGCTGTCTTTCACATAGAATGAGGTCCAAGAAGTTGATTTATTTTTTTTTGTTGAAATTTCTTTTAGTGATTTTTTAACATGTTCGATACAGTTAAACATCGGCAATGGCTTTAATCTTGAGATACATACTTAGGCATACAAAGGTATTATAGGCTAGTCCGATGTACATTTATAGCTGCAGTAAGAAGTTGATTTATTTATTGGAAAAATTGGACGTTGCTTTGATTCCCCATGGATTGTTGCTCATGAAGACACAGGCATATGTCGGCGCGAATTTGGCCCCCATAGCTTGTTTATAGATCTTTCTGTTGAAACTGAAGATATTGTTGTCTAGGCAGAACTCCAGCCTTTTCGAGTATCTTTTGTTTGTTTCCAAGAAGTTAGCAGGTTGTGCTCAAAGAGATTGTTGTACTGATTTTGATCCATCTTTATGTTCAATGGAGGTGTAGGGGCTCACTATATCGATAGACACTAGAAGAAAGTCCAGTTCCCAGGTGATATCCCTAACTTTGAGTAGGATGTCTTTGCTGTCTTGAATAAAGTCTTTCATCAAAACTTGCAACTTCTTTTCAATGAATTCGCCGATCCTGGAGCAGGGCGAGTTAATGCCCGCAATGATTGGTCTTCCAGGAGGCTGGTAGGTGCCCTTATTAATTTTTGGAAGAAGGTAGAATGTAGGAATAGTAGGATGTTCAATATAGAGGAATGCTTTTTCTTCAAAGGAGATAAGTTCTGACCTATACCATTTGTCCAATTTTTCTCTTAGTACATGTAAAATTTCAGGCGTGGGATCTAGGAGAGGAGTTGGTAGCATGTGTTGTCAGTTAATTGTCGGTTTGCATCATTGATGTAGTCGTTCTCATGTAGGGCCACTGGGTTGCCCCCTTTGTCTGCTTCCTTGAGAATTAAGACCTTCTTCTCTTGCAATGTTTTAATCGCCATTCTCTCTTCCCTTGATACGTTTGTGGAAGAAATATTAGTTTTTTCTGGTATTTGAGATGTTCTTTTTCTAGATCATGGGTCACTGCTAGGTGGAAAGCATCTATACTGTTACCAGCCAGTAACTGAGGGCAGAAAGTCGATTTCTTTCTAAGGTTGGTATCTCTAGTCATGTCAGTACTGAATCCTATTTCCAGAGCAGTTCTGGCAAGTGAATTAGGATCGGTCTCTCGTTCACTTAGCTTGGTGAGTAAGTCTGTTTTCCATATCTTGGATGAATATATTGGAGATGGAGGTATGCAGTGGTCCATGGTGTTGTGACGGTCGGTCTTCAAAAAACACTTTAAGCTTAAGCTTTCTGGTGAATTTGAAAAAAAGATCAATGTGTGTTTGAATCAGGTTCCAGGAGGCCGTGGGGCAGAATGACAGTTTCTTATTAAGTATGTTAAGTTCATGATCAGAGAGTGCAATTTTCAAGAGATTTTTAACCAAACTTTCTGTAGCTACTTTCTTCTGTCCAGTTCCTTCTTCGTGGCTCTTGTGGTGACCCCTACAGGGGATGTTAAGGATCATCAGTTTTGAAGGGAGGCTGCTGGTGTTGTAGTATTTTGGACGTTTTTTGTATTTATACCCAGTCTGTAACGAAGGACCTCTTCGAAAAAATGTACTTTGCATCTTCAGGTATCACTTTCCAAGTTGGTCGTTGGTGAGTCTATGTCTGAGCTTGATGACGTCCCGATTGCTGTATTGTGTTATCCTCTTTACTATTGACTACTACCAGTTTTGCATCATATCATTTGGCAAAAGTGTAGACTCTGCCAAACCAGTAATCCAGCTGGTTTCGGCAAAACTTCTTTTTTTTTTCTTTTGATAATATCCTCTTCGAATTCGCCAGTGATGTTATTCAATACTTCATAATTCCTGTTGGTTAGGTCCCCCCAGTTAGAGTTCTCAATATATTTTGTTAGATAATCCACTTCTGTTTTTGCCTTGTTGTATTCTTCTTCTGCGAAATCAATGAGTTGTCTGATCTTTTTGTTTGAACATTCCTTTAGATTTCCTTCCCATTTCTCTATGTATTCTGGGTCTGTTGTATCTGAAGGTTGGAAGATGAGAATCCGTAGACCTCACGGAATTCTATCAGCTTCCAAGTACTTTTTCAGGGAAGCTGCTTCCCACCATTTAGAGGTTTCTTTTTTCACAGCACATTCTAGTGCTTGGAAAGTGCTTCTAGCCGATGTTGGGTTAGATTTGCTTGAGGGATTTCTTGTCATAACTGGGTTGGTTGCCAAGGTTTCTTCAATTCTGGTTGAACGTTCTGCTCTTCTGTCTTGGCAGAATGCCATCTGTTGGATCAGCGTAGTTATTTCTGGATGGTAATCTGGAAGGGTATTCTGCTCTCAGGCAGCTGGGGAGTCGGACCTCCGAAACATGGCCAGGAAATAGGGGGTAATGGGTCCCGATCATCAGCAGACCTTTGGTAATAAAGCCTAAAACTTAGGGTTCACTTGTTCTTGACAATGGGAGACCCCTTCCCCATTATTAGTACTGAACTTGATGGTGTGCCAGAATAAGTAAGAATCGTCACCCTTATTTCAGGAAACATTCCAATTTATTGCTCTACGTGAAGATCTTTGTGGTACCTGACTCTTTCCAGAATTTAGAGTCATGCACTGCAGCAATGGATCACAGATCCATAAGGCAAAGTGTATTTAAATAAACAGCCAACACGTGTTTCACCCCTTACATCGGCCATCTGGCCATGGGGCTTCCTCAGGGCTGTACAATCAAGAAAAAAGCAACACAAAATGCAATAACCATAGTCAAAAAGAAAAAACGTAACAGAGCGAATGTACAACAATACAGCAAAGTTAATGTGAAGCAAACCTCACCCGTGAGAATGTGGTAAGGGTTTCGTGCAATGAAATTATAAGGGCGGGAAGCGATGAGAGGTGATGTTAATGAGAGGGAGAAGGGGGGAGAAAGAAATAGGTTAATTTCTCTTGCCCTTTCTCTCCCTGCTCTCACCCGCTGTGCCCTGGAATATATTTCCTTTTCCTAATCCTTTTCCCCACTCCCTTCTCAAACTGTCACTATAAATGTCTTGATCCTATTCCTTTCTCCTCGCTCTCCCAGAGGTTTCTGGACCACTGGGTAAAGAGCCTCAGCTCTCTGGGTACAGAAACAAAGCCCATCCTGGGCAGAGGTGTCATGCCTCCTACCCCAGGATGGGCTGGGCCCACGAAGCTTCAAAGGCCGCCTTTGTAAGCTGTCCCTGCCTTTTGCTGCCCCCAGTAACTGACTCCCACCGAATCAGCAGGTAAATTAAGCTAGGAGGAAAGGTGTGCCCACCTTTGTGAACCCCACCGCTCAGGTGGGGAAGCCGAGGTGAAGCACACATCTCAGTCCCCTCTATCTTGAAGATGAGGGGACCCAGCCAATTAGGAAGAAGCACATGTCCCCTCCCACTGGAGGGTGGCATAATACGGGGTGTACCCAACCCAATGAAGGGACCCCTTTAATGCCCCCAAATTTAGTATTTAGGGACAACCCTGAACTTTGCCTCCTCAGATTCGAGGAAGAAAAGATAAAGACCGAAGAGCTGTGCTAACCCAGGAAGAAAAGGACACCTCCTGCTTTTGCCCCAGCCCTACCGGCCTGTCCTGCCTTAAACCTAAATACAGCGAAAACCCCGGCGAGTCCAGCAGCCATCAACCTCCCGTGCCCAGAGGACCTGTACTTCACTCGTCTAACAGATTTTGTCTCCCGTGAGCATCGGATTTGCTCAAGCCAAGGCTCACCCACAGAATCTGGATCCAGGTGGCTCTGCGATTCTGCACCTGATGCCCACGGCCCAAGTTCGAGTGGCCAAACACCACGAGGAGGTCTCTCCAGCGACCCTTGCCTGGGATCTGGTGATCCCCGACCTCCCTTAAGCTTCAAGACGATGCCTGCAACTTCAACCTGAAGGCCCTCCCCTGACCACGACCAGAGCTGGTAAGAAGACCAGACGACAAAAGACACCCAAGCACCAGACACCCCACGGCCTTGAGTGGCCCATCCGATGGTGTCAAGGCATCCCCCAGTTACCCAACTTATCTCTCCAGCTGGTGATCGCCTTCAGGAAGCCTCCCTGCCCAAACCTGCAGAATCTCTGCTGAACTGAAGGTCTCCATTTGAATCCACAGGGTCCCCAACGTCTTCTTGGCACACTGCACCCTGCCACCCCTGTGCCGCTTGTGGTGCAGCTCCTGTGCGGATTGTTGGCCCCTGCAGTGCTGACCCTAACTGAAGGAGCTTTGCTCCCACACTCGAGTGGCCTGCTCGTAAGCAGTCCCTAGCCCAAGGCCCCCTTAGCCCCATTGGCTAACATTGGGCCCCCCCAGGAGCTTTGCTCCCACACTCGAGTGGCCTGCTCGTAAGCAGTCCCTAGCCCAAGGCACCCTTAGCCCCATTGGCTAACATTGGGCCCCGCACTCTCCATCACCAGCGGCACTGGGGTGTCCAGGTGCAATTTGAGTGCCTACCTAGACCTTGGGGAACCTTGGTCCTAACCCCCAAAACTCTAATTCGTAGTTCCAGTACTTACCTGTAAAACTGATAACCATTTTTCTCTCTAATGTTACGAGTTTTTGTTCCAAAAATGTTGTTCAGCTGACTCTGTATAGAAGAATAAGTAACTAAACTGCAAACCCTAAAAACTCTTACTTACCTTGTATTGTGAGATCCCCGATGTGGTATCTAGGCATACCACTCCGAGTAGTCGATGTAATCTAAAAGTAATCCAAAAGTATTCCAAAACTAATTACTGTAAATTTAAACTGCTTTTTGTACCAATACCAACCCGTAACAATTGCAAATTCCACCACAACTGCATTTCTCTGAAAGTCTTGCATTTGAGAATATATTTGACTTATCTGTGCCAAGTCCTGCTTGGTTCTAAAAAAAAACGTTAGTATACCCTTTTAAGGTCTCGCCTAGCGTGGCAGCGCATGCGCTGCTCACTCGGCGAGAGGAGGACTTTCAGAAGATGGCGTGAAGCCCCGCCCCTCATTTCCATTGGCTGGCGTCACCGTTTATGCTAAACGGTGGCCTGCCATTGAAAATGAGGGTTTTTGGTTCACACCCTTTCGCCTCCGATCTGGACTCGGTGGCCTGCTTTGCTGCTGTCGCAAAGCAGTTTCTTATCTTTATGGGGCCATGTGTTTCTAATTAGAAACACATGGCCCCATAAAGACAAGAGATCCCCATGCTCCGGCTGCAACGCGGTCCTCTTTCACTTTCGGGACCACGCTTGTTCTAAAGATGGTTCTCAGTATTTTATCCAGCACTAATGACTTCCTTCAGGGGAGAGGGGGGTGGTGTGGGGCGCCTTCTGTGCTCGCAATCCAAGTGGTAATGTTTTTAGGACAGTGGTATTTTAATGTTTTTGCAACTAGATTGCTGCGCGG
This sequence comes from Triturus cristatus, assembly GCF_964204655.1. Lineage (NCBI taxonomy): Eukaryota > Metazoa > Chordata > Amphibia > Caudata > Salamandridae > Triturus > Triturus cristatus. The sequence continues at coordinate 428,648,203 of NC_140582.1, read as the reverse complement.
ACCGCTGCTGCAGCGCTCTGTTCTTTTAAACTTTTAAAACTTGAATTGTATTTCTGATTGTATCACTCTGTTTTAAATACTTAAATATCCGGAACTGATCTTGCTCACTCACGGACTGCCACTGTCACTCTGCTCGGCACCACCCCTCGGCTTAGCCTATCTCGCTGGGAAGGGGAGGAGTCAGAGGCGGGCCCAGCTACAAATGCACGCCGCAGCGAGGGAGCGCAGCAGACGCGCTGGCGGCATGCCAAAGGCAAGCCCGTCCGCGCCCTGACGGGCCCATGGGCTGCAATCTCTGGCCAAATCAAACAATATTCCTCTGAGGAACTCAGATTGCTTGCCCAGACGGCCGTGCCCCTCAATTTTGTTTACCCACAAATGCATCAGAGTCAACCAGATCGATCGATCAAGAAACCCTTCTGCTGACCCACTACCCCCACTCCTCACCGTCCCCAAGCCTCCTTACCTCCCAAGATAAAACACACCACCCTACGTATTTTATATCTTAACACCCGCTCACTGGTCAAACACCAGTTAGACATCTTCCTGCTGCTTATGTCCAAGAAACCAGACGTCTTTCTGGTTACGGAGACCTGGCTCAACCTCGACTCCACCCCGGACATACTAGCGGCACTACCTCAGTATTATTACATTCTAAACGTTACCCGGCCCCCAGGTAAAACAGGCGGTGGAGTAGCTGCGTCATTCACAAGGATCATAAATTCACCACTATTACCCCACTTAGTCTCCCATCGACAGAGAATCTGGCCATCAAACTGGACTCCAACGCTGGACCCCTCATCTGCGTTATTGTCTACAGGCCCCCACAGTACATGCCCTCATTTCCTTTTTCCTTGAGTGAACAAATGGCCAATCTGGCCACGAGTTACTCGAATATTTTACTCATAGGAGACATGAACTATTGGTTCAACGACTCCCTCGAGGGCCACATGCCAACAAACTATCTGACTTACTCTCCAACCTTAATTTTACACAGCACATATCCTCGCCCACCCACATCAAAGGGCACACATTGGACCACCTTTGGTTGATCAATCTAACCTTGTCGGTACCCACAATCTTACCATGCATATGGTCAGACTATCATCTAATAAAATTCACGGTAACAATCCCCCTCAACATCAAGGCCCCCGCGGTTGAGGGTGGCATGATAAGGAAGTAGAGGGCACTGATTAAACAGGACTTCATTGACACTTTAGCCAGCTCAGTACCTGCCCCCGACTCCAATATCAATTCCACGGAAGAGAATATCTCTACCTGGCTACTTGCAGCATGCAATATACATGCCCCGCTTACTAAACTCAACCGAGCACGCCAAGCTGATGCTCAGAAATGGTTTTCTGCGGAGCTAAAAAAGCAAAAACTAGCTCTCCGACAAAAAGAAAGGAGATGGAGAGCTAGTTACTCCCCCGAAGAAAAAATTCAGTACGCTAAGGCCCGTAAAGAGTATAAAATGCTATAACAGCAGCTAAGGCAGCCCACTTTTCTGCCAGAATCCTGAAATCTCAAAATAGGTTGAAGGAAATCTTCATGATAGTTAATGATCTTTGCAATGCTGAGGGAATCCTCCCTAAACAGACCCCTACCCAAGATTTATGCAACTCCTTGAATTATTATTTCCTGGATAAAATATCCAGCATTAAAGGCAGTATTTCCTCTTCAAGCCACACGGAGCCTCCTGACAGTCTGATAATCAATACAGGCACCATGGATCACATTCCCGCTATCTGCTCACAGACTTTCTTAGACCTATTGGCCCGAATCAAGTCAGGTTCCCCTAGAGACTGCTGCCCCCCCTTACATCCTAAAGGACATCTTCTCTGCCCTTCCACACACCGTACTGCCTTTCTTAAACGAGTCCCTAGCGCAGGGCAGGGTCCCGAACGCATTCAAGAATGCAATTGTGGTCCATTTTCTAAAGAAACCAGGCGCCGACCCCCTGAATCCATCAAACTATCGCCCCATCTCCTTGCTCCCCTTTCTGGCCAAGATTTTAGAGGCCCATGTCGCCAGGTGTCTATCTAATTTCATTGAACACTCCGAGCACCTGGATCCTCACCAGGCAGGCTTCCGACCCGCCCACTCTACTGAAACTGTTATCCTCACGGTTCTAGACGCCTTACGAGCCAATGCAGACAAGGACATCCCTGAGGCCTTGGTACTCCTAGATTTATCGGCTGCTTTGGACATGGTCGACCACAAAATTCTGTTGGACCGTGTCAGACAGGCCAGCATACAAGGCTCAGCTCTCAATTGGATTAAGTCCTTTCTCGAGTGTCGCACCCAAGCAGTACGCCGCGCCCCTTTTACTGGCCCCAAGATCACCATCACGTATGGGGTCCCACAAGGATCATCATTGTCCCCCCTCCTGTTTAATCTCTACCTCCTGCCCTTGATTAATTCGCTTAGGCACAGGAAGGTAACTACCTTCAACTATGCTGACGACCTCCAACTCGTCTTCACCATTGACAACTCCCCTGACTCAATCCAAAATTTCCAAGATACCATGCTCCATATCCAGAGTTGGATGGACCTTAACCATCTCAAACGTAACCCGGACAAGACTGAACTAGTACTGCCCGGGAAAGGCCAAATCTTCTCGGGCCCACACTATTGGCCGACCGAACTGTGACCTCCCCCTTTTCCGTCCCCCTCTGTAAAAAGTCTTGGAGTTACTATAAATGTGGATCTTTCACTCAAAGGACAAGTAGGAGCGGTGGTGTCCTCATGCTTTTACCAGTTACGCAAAATTAGGAAGATTGCCCACCTGCTTACCCACACCGCTCTCATACAGGTAGTGATCTCCTTAGTACTCTCCCGTCTTGATTTCTCCAACTCTATCTACCTCGGCCTCCCACTGTTCTTACTCAAAGGTCTCCAGCTGGTACAAAACCAAGCTGCGAGATTAATCCATAAACAGCCAAAATGGCAATCTGTCAGACCCCTACTAACAAAACTGCACTTGCTACCAATTGCCCAACGCGTAGCTTTTAAGACAGGGTGCTTAATCTTTAAGGCCCTCCACTATAGGAGCCCTAAATTTATCAGTTGCATGATATCAAGATACGCTCCCCCGCGCAACCTGCGCTCAGCACACCTCCAGCTGCTAACTACCCCTACCTTAAAGCGCAAACGCCAGGGAGGGTGTAGGTTCTCCTATCTGGCCCCCAAATTCTGGAACTCCCTTCCACTAGCGATTAGATCCTGTAACAACCTTTTGGGCTACAGAAAAATGCTCAAGACGTAGCTGTTTGAGCAGGCTTATGCATAATCCGTCTCTGCCTTGATACTATTCAAAGATCAGCGCCAAGAAACCTCTCGGTGTACGTGCTCTATAGAAATATTTATTAACATAACATTTAATTAAATCTACTTCAGGGCGATTTGTGACCAAAATCAGCATCGGGGTTAGTGGTTCTTTAACTGGTATTCCCTGCGTGAACTTGGCAGCCAAGGAAGGGGTGGTAAGGGTATGCGGCTTGGGAGAAGGCGTTATTTTATCCTCTGCGAGTGGGTGGGAGGGGTCCCGCTAACCACCCTCCAAGTTGCTTTGATTGCGTGAGCGTGGGGGTTGTATACATGCAAGGTGGTGGCTGCTCACACATGCTCGAACTATCGCATGTGGGGGTCAAAGAAACACTCCAGTTGGGCCCCCTCAAGTTTCGTTGTGCAACTGTGCTCCGCAGCACTGCTTGTTCATGTGCGTGCTCAGCAGGACAGTTGGGCTGTGCGTTCTCAGCAACACTGCTCCCTACCTAGGTGTTTGTTCTCAGCAGCATTGCCCCCTACCGTATGGGTTCTCAGCGGCGCAGCTCCCTGCCCTGTGCATTCTCAGCAACACTGCTCCATATCTTAAGGTATCTCAGCAACACTGCCCTTGTGTGTGCCCAGCAGCACTATCCTGTACCTCGCGTGTGCTCAGCGGCATCGCCTCGCGGACAGTGTGCGTTCTAAAGTATTGCTTTACATGTTGTACATGCATCTTTCATGCTTACCACACGGGGGCGTGGTTTAACCAGCAGTGGCCTCTTACGTGTGCAGCCGTCTTCGGGGTTTATAACCAGTTCTCCGGAGTGCTTCAAAGTTTAAATAATATCTTGACGAATTGGGTAGCGGCACATCGGAGCCAGGTGATGTGTTTAAACTGCTAATGAGGTGAGCTGGGGAAAATAAGCTTACAGTTTTTGAGGACACAGTTGGCAAATCGCATTTTTTCCCTTTGAGCCATCTCTCACGATTAAAGAACACATTTAATTTGACAATCCTAATCCTACCACAACAAGACATTTCACATTTGTGACTCTTCAGTTTTATTTTCAAGTGTATCCCTTTAAATTACTGTCCGTTTTGCCTTGGACTCCTAATGTGCTTTTGACAAAATGCACGTATCTTTCCCCTAATGTGCCATTTGTTTTATTATTTTACCTTAATCCCGATTTTATTGTTTAGAGAACACATTTGCAAGTGTTTAAGCTATTGTTATTGTAAATGACAGTGCCTTTTATTTATCTGTTTTAAAAACAACACATGAATAAAAGACATATTTATCTGTTTTAAAAACAACACATAAATAAAAGACATTGTCACAATACCACAAAGAGCTGTTAGTACTTACCAAACACTGTTCCCCTGATGGTCGGTTTTTAACTGATTGGTATAAGGTATACTATATACTCTGTGTGATTGACGTAGGGATGGCTATTGTAAGTGCACAAACATTGACCCCCCCCCCCCCCCCCACCCCACCGCTGAGTAGTTTTGCCTATATATGGTTCTGAAGAATTGACATGATTAGTATTGACATTCTAAAGGCAAAGAAACATGTTGACCTTCACATAGCTTTTTAGAGCCATCGTGGACTATTGCATCTATTTCTGGCTGCTGTTTTTAATATAAAAAAACAATCCACATATTAAATTGAGCTTGGATTAGCCTTTGTTATTTTTAACTCACTCCACTGCAATCTACTCACTTTATCACACCCACATAGCACCTCACTCTTCACATCCACAACCAAAAAAACTATGGCAGAGAGACCCCCTGAGGGGCTCGTTGGGCATTGCAGCGCCAGCCCAACGAGTAGCTGCCCGATGATGAAGCATGATACACCTTGGGGTGTGTGAGGGCCCTTGCGTCTGATGAAGCAGATCCTCTGATCTGATTTCCAAAGAGCTGCTGACCTGTCCCCTCCCCATTTTTTACATAGGAACACCATACCTTTGAAAGTACCTGACTCAGAAGCAAACCTGTCTTGACCTCGACTGAAGTAGCTTCTAGGAACAGTGCCAACGCAGCTCGTCCCTGTTCATTCAGACTCAGGCCAAACTGCACCTTTGTCTAGGATTCACATCCTGGAGCTCGAACAACTTTTCAGACCATATTCGGACCAAAGCTAGCCAGCCTTTGACAACAGTGGAGATGATGGGGATGAATGTCCCTCACAATATGATGACATTCTTTATCTGGACCTACAAGAGGCAAGTGGACTGAACACTTCTCCAGACACAGGGCTGGGTTCTCCTATGGTTCCCTCAGCTGAAGTCCTGGACTTAACAATTGCTCTCTGTTGAAGTAAAAACAAATGTTCTCATTGAAATTCTGCTTCCTTGTCTGAACCATTGCTGTCTTTCAACGAAGCCCTGACTGATAGGCACCTGTCCTGCCCTCCTGTAAATAGACTGGGTACCACAACACCACAGACCTGCCTCATTGACACATCACCCTACTCCAAAGAGCATTGTGGTTCTGGACTTAATAAGCAGGCACAACTCAAACTGTTTTCCTATTACCCATCCAGATAGGGAGTTAAGTTAGAGACTGGAGTCATTTGGTAAACAACTGTTCACCTCAGCAAGTCTTGCCCATTGGTTATTTAACTCCATCTGTTTGCTTTACAGTTACTCCAAAACATTATGAGACTGTGGGATACCGTTACAAAGATCTTGCCAGCGAATCTGGAGTAGTTTGAGACAACGTGGCACAAACTATTCTGGGTGGGCAGGACACAGGCCAATAGGTCATACGCTCCAGCCTAGACACGACTGACTGTTTAGGCAGAGCTGTTGGGACGAGTAGGCATCACTCCAGGATATGCCTTTTGACATAGCTCGCCTCTTTGGCCAACTCTGTCCTAGAATAATTTGAAGAAAGTAGAGGCAAAGCGCACTTCCTGGGCCTCTCTACGCCCGCAAGGCAGCACCTGCAACAGTTTTGACTGTTTCTAGGCATCAGCAAGGGTTCCGTTGATAGGTAATGCCAAAGTCCACCACCTCAACAGCAGGCACCCCAGTCCAATCGGGCCAGGGGATCCAACAGACATAGTCCTAGCCCTCAGGTGCAGCAAACCTCCCAGTTCTCTGTTCCCCTTCTTTCTACCCCACCAACCAGCAGCCTTGAAGCCGATTTAGTTTGCCCTTACTGGCACATGACTAACCTTTAAGAGACAAGATCAGTCATTTCCTCCACAGGTGACAGGCCATAACATCTGACAAGTGGTTTCTGAAGATAGTTCAAAAGGGCTACACCCTGCAATTCCTTTCCGACCACTTGTCAATTTTGCTGCAGGAAATTCAGGCTTTTTTTGGCAAAGGGAGTCCTAGAGGGAGTCCTGACCTTTGGAATCAGAAATGGATGTCTTTCCTGTTATTTCCTTGTGCCGAAGGAGGCGGAGGAGTCCACCCTATTTTAGATTTTTGAGCTCTCAATTTCTTCCTTTGAAAAGAAAACTTTAAGATGCTTATGTTGGCCCAGGTTTTATCTGCCCTGATTACTGGAGACTGGATCGTAGTGCAGTACATCTATTTCCATTTTCCAGTCTCGCAGGCCCACAAGTGCTACTTGCAGTTCAACATGGGCCAAAAGCATTTTCTGCTTGCTGTGCCCACTTTCTGCCTCATCAGTGCCTTTTGGGTGTTCACAAAGTTGATTGTAGCGGTCGCTTCATACATTCAGAGGTCAGGAATACCTGTCTTCCCCTATCATGAAAACTGGCTGTGGAAGGCGGGCTCGCCACAGACCTCTAGATGGTAGCTAATCTCCTTACCCCGTTGCAGTGACTGTCAACGTTCCAAAGTCACACATGACTGCTTCGCAAAGGCTCCTTTTAATTGGAGCCATCCTGGATACGGGGCTTTACCAGGCATTCCCTCTGGATCAGAACATCCAGTGCATTTAGGCTATGATCCAGATGTTTAGCCTTTGTCGAGAGTCCCAGTTAGGCGGACACTCAGGCTTCTTGGACAATTGGCATCCTGCTTGTCAACCATGTCAGATAGCATAGGCAGGGTCTGCAGTGGGCTCTTAAGTTTCAGTGAACCCAGCACCAAGAGAACCTGTCAGAGTCCATCCAGGTTTCAGAGGAGTCTGCAACAGATCTGCAGTGGTGGCTGCACAACTGCAATTGAATTAGCAGCTAACCCCTCTTCCTACCCGGCCCAGAGCTGATGGTGGTGATGATGATTGACATGTCACTGTTGGGTCAAAGGGGTCATTTTGGAGATCTCCAGATCAACTTGTTGGAGCTGTGGGCTTTTTGCTTTGCTTTGAAGACCTTCCTACCATCCATCCAGGGAAGGCTGGTTCAGGTTCTTATAGAAATACCACCGCTATGTGGTATTGCAACAAGCAGGGCGAGGTGGGGGTTATGGGCCCATTTTTCCAAGATGCACTGCACCTCTGGAACTGGCTGACCATCAGGGCATTTCTCTGATCGTTTAACACCTGGGAGGATCTTTAAATAGCAGAGGGGACAAATTCAATAATATCACGAATAGCAGTTACATCCGAAGGCGGCACAGGGCATCTTTGAGCCATAGGGAGAACCCTGGCTCAATCTCTTTGCCGCCGCCAAGAACACACTATGTTAACACTTGTGTGCTGTAGTTCTCAAAAAAAGCCTTTCTGTTAAAGATGCATTCCGCCTAAAGTGGAGCACAGGACTCCTGTATGCTCCCTCTGGTGTCTTGAGTTCTGGAGAAGATCAGGAATGACCAGACTCAAGTCATGCTAGTGGCCCTTGATTTGGTCAGGAGACTGTGGTACCCGACAATTCTGGGCATCAGCATCTGCCCTCCGATCAGGCTGCCCCTTCAAGTTGATCTATTATCACAGCAGCAGGATATGGTCTTGCACCATCTACACCTTCATGCCGTGGAGATTAAGCGGCAGCAGTTGATTGCACTCTATCTTCCTCTTGAAGTAGTAAATGTCATCCTTGCGGTCAGGTGTCCACAGGCTCATGCAACTCCACACCTTATTTTATGGGGAGTTGAGGGGGATGTGTACGCTCACCTCCATTGGCAATCAAAGACTAGTCACAGAAGATATTCAGGATCGTGTTGAAGCCTCCCTCTTTGATTACTGCTCTACCCAGTTTACCCTGACAGCTATGCAGTAGTGTGGAAAGCTAGACGACCTATTTTGGGCCACTGGCATTACAATATAGGTTCCCCTCTTTAAAGGGAAAAACGCCTGTCAGGTGTTCCTTAACTGAAGGAATGCTCAAATTCTTTTATATGTGAACTAATACAAGTTTTCCCTCTGAAACCTTTTATATCTGAAGCAAAGTCCCCATTGGGTCCCCAACATGCACCATTCTAAGGTACTCCTAATAGGTTGTCTTGCAGCATCGCATGCTTAGCATGCGACCTATTCACATATATCAATATCGTCCTCAGTTTTTTCATCCATCTAGCAGGACATGTAAGTGCAGCACCTCTTCAATTCTAACCCCATGCATAGTGCTATATGCCATCAAAGAAATTAACTGGTCTTTTTTTTTTTTACTAAACTTCCAACAGTGGGCAACGAACAGTGATCCCCATTTCACAATTCTATCCTCGCCATCTTCTGGCCCCAAAAATACACGATTTAGACCTCCAAATATCTCAAAAGACAACCTGAAAATCAGTGAACGTACTCGGATGTTCACCTATTTTAGGAGCAACTTGGGTTGATCTCCATTTTCCTCCGAGTTGTTATTCTATGAGAAGAACTTGGATCCCCTACGGCACCTCTTTACGTACTACCCATTCTTCAGGGAGGAACAAAGTAACATCATCTGTAACTGATTATTTTACACACACCCTAACACAGTCAACGAAACAGTCTGGCTACATCTGCCCTGCATCCATCATTACATTACAGGCTGCTCATCTCAACTGCTAATCAATTTTATTTTTGTCTTTTCCTCAGGTTCCACGGTGTAATCTCTTTCCACAGACACTCAGCCGCCATTTATCTCTGCTCTTTGATTCTCTGCAGAGCTGTCCTAAATTCCTTGCTCTCTTGCTTCGCACCACAACCCTGGCCTGCCACTACAAGACTTCACTGCACAGGGGTACTTTCTGATCCATCTGCGGCTACATCATTTGTTCACTTTCCGCATGGTGACATCATTCAGTCAGCTACCTTCCATGGGCAGACTTTCATAAAGAGCCCCACAAGTATTTCTCAGCCCCATAGTGCAGGCATCTCAGATGCCTGCGTCGTGAGTGGGCTGAGGAGTGAGCCATTGTTCTCATGACATGGTGTTTGTCTATTGAGTAGGTGTGCCCTCGATGCTTAGGGCCACCCACCCATGATGATCCAGCTTCCCCACACTTGTTTTTAGCACTTGCCTGTAAATACAGGAGACTGAGTTCACCGCTTATCTGCTACAAACACCTGTATGGCATCATAGTCTTCCCCCATTGTTGACATCCGCAGATACAACAAATTGCTCATGTTACATCATCACTTATTTTACACTTCAATAACGGCATATTCCTCGCTGGATCGGCTAGTTGAAAGAAACTGTAAATCCAGTATTAAAAAGTTGATTCATTGTACAAATATGCAGCACAGCAACAGGAACAACTGACGCCCAGACAGCTCCAGTACAACTCGCCAGTCTCAGCCCAGGTTCTAGCAGATGGTTCCAAATGGAACTAGAATGTATAACAAAAGATAACTTATGTGGCACAGAGTAAAAGTGAGAATGTAACACTAGTCTTCTCTGTTCTGTTTTCACCATTATGGGCGATGGACTGGCCCATCTCTTGTGAACTGCCTCATCCCACAATTGTGGGCGGCAACTGACCTCTCACGAGCCCCAGTATGTGAAAATAAATGTGTGTTCTGGGCTTTTTACTAGCATCAGTTTTGAAAGGTGGAATATAGCATATACATATTCAATAGTGTATTATATAAGGTTTTTTTCCACATGGTTGAACTACCTTCTAGCTCTCTGAACAACTAGAGTGAAAGCAGGATAGGAGTTGATCCTATTATGGGTCCATGCTGATGCCTTGTTTGTCCCAGCCCGTTCTCAGTATCCTGCCTCTGTAATTCAATAATCTTGCAAATATGGGGCACAGGTACGCACAATGGGGTGAACGAGGGACCGAAGAGTCTATTCCACAAGAAAAACATTCAACAAAGCTGAGATCTGATAATTGTTTTCAACAAATGATTCAACTAGTCCACTTTTGATATTCTACACAACACTCATAACACAGACATTATTCCTTCTTGCTCTCCTTTTTTCGGTCTTCCAGCCTTCCGCTATTTTATAAGCTCTATTCACTACTATTACCCCACGCACCCCTTTTTTATGTGCTCTTCTGTAGTCTTCATTGCCTCCCACTTTCATCTCGGCTTCATTGATCCTGCCTGCTAGGGAATACAAACGCTGCCACATTAAGTTCAATTTGAGCTCATCTGACTGCTACACTCCATATAGCTTTAGTTGTCTGAGTAGCAGCCATGTTGGAGCACAGGTTCTGTGAAGAGGTGCCGAATTTAGAAACTATGACCTCTGCTATGTGATTTGACTTTCTCAAGTAGTGTGCTGCAAAGCATCCCTTAGCTGTTCATGTGACTTTCCCTACCCATTCATTCTGGAACAATGCTCTAAATTAGCTGTTTATGCTGCGAGATTCAGGATCACCAGGACACAGCTCCCAGTTATGCTGAATCGTTTGCCTACCAGGTTAAGCACTTTCAATAGTAAACATTCCAATTTAAGCTGGAAGGGTAAGTGTTACATGTGCTGGGATGGGGGGGTGCATGAAGGTAGGTGATATTTGGAAAAAGGTGTTAGGGTAAATTGACGAGGCATATGGAACATCCCTACATCCCTGTTCCAGACAGTTTAGACAGTTAACTGGGAATCCTGATTGAGGACATATTCCACCTACACTTAAGTAGAATACACCTGATTTCTCTCTTTCCCAACCCTGAGCAAGTTTTTTAGGTCGAGCCTAGGCAGCTCTCATTTTTTGTTTTTTTTTGGAAATATTTTTATTATCATTTTTACAACAAACAAAAGCCACAGCTCATCTCATTACACTTATGTAATCGACAGTAGTTGTGCTGTCCAGTTGTAGGACGTGCATCCTGTCCTCAGAGGGGGCATCTGTCGTTACAGTCCATATATCCTCTCTGTACTGTGATGCCAGGGGGGGAACCGGGGAGACTAAAAAAAAACCAAAAAGCTGGGGATGCTTTGCAGGGGGAAGCCAGGGTGAGGGCCATGAGTATGGCGTCCGGGTCAGTTCAGCTGTAGTATGTAGATGGTAGGACATTGTTTGTGGGCAGGCGCCAGGACATCCGAGCCAGCGGCAGTAGGTCGTGTAGTGCACTGGGGGGTTTTGTGTGCCTCACTCGTTAGCCGGGGAGGTGGCGGCAGCGTTATGTGTGCTCCCGTTCAGGGTACATGCTTCTAAGTCTGTAGTGGTATGTTGAGATGTGCCTGAATCGGCACGCCATTGTAAGTGCTGGAACTGGTGTGATAATATGGCCCATTCCGTAGATATGGGATGTTTTCGTAGTCCTTTCACCTCCTCCTCCCGAAGTGTTTCTTCTTCCGCTGCCGCACATTTTTTCACCGTCCCCACCCATGCCTCTACAGGGGGGCCCAATGGGGCTCGCCAGTTCATGGCGATGCTTCTTTTTGCTAGTAGCGTTGTTAAGGTTACGAAGTGGATGGGCACTTTGAGTGTTTTTGGTCTACGGAATATTCCGAGAGCGACCGCCTCCCAGGTGTGAATATCCGGAAGGTCTGTAAGTTTTTTAAGTGTCTCGAGGACCAGAACTGTCGTAGGGTGGGGCAGCTCCAGAAAATATGGTGAAAGTGTGCGTCTGACGAGTGACATCTGGGGCATAGAAATCGAGTGTCCGGGTAGAACCGCTGTAGGCGCGCTGGTGTTAAATACGCTCTATGTAAGACATAAAACTGTATGTTTTTAAAACGTGCGTTCCTCGATACTTTTTTAGGGAACTCTAGGGCCCTCTCCCACTCCCTGTCGTGCAACTGACGTTCAAGTAGTGGTTTATTCGTAAGCTCTTATGGATTTATAGATCCATGTAACTAAGTGCCGACCTGTACCCATATGTAGGATAGTGTGAATGACCGGGTGGGTCTTGGGCTCGCCTATGGAGAGGTCCGCGTGTGGCCGAAAGTGTTCTAGGAGCTCTCGGTGAGTTAAAAAATGTCCCGCGGGTAGATAGTAATCCTCCGTGAGCTGGACGTAAGGTCTGACTGCCCTTCTGCAAACAGTGCCTCCGCTTCTGTTATATCGCAGTCCGTCCACGCACGGAGCATGGCTGCCGTAAAGTATGTCTCCCGCTTGGGCCAGCCGACCAGCGATAGCCATGGGGAGTAATGTGGGGTCCCCGCCTACATGCGGTGGATTCTTTGCATACATCGACGGGCCACCGACACCTGTAACGGATATGTCCGTCGAGGTTTAGTACCTGGGAGCAGTAGGCGACGCAGTTCCGGGGTAGGGACCCAGCCCTGGGACGTATGAGTTTCTCCTGTATTCCTACCCGCCGTCCAGTACGATAGCCATTGTAACTGCGCCGCCAGAAAGAATGACTCGAAGGAGGGGGCGCCTAGGCCCCCTTGTGTGGTGGGTAATTGCAGCTTAGCGAGGGCTATCCGATGTCTGTGCGTGCCCCAGATGAGTGTGCGGAGGAGCGAGTCTAGGTCTCGAAAAAAGGCCCTAGGTGGGATCACCGGTAGATTCGTGAAGTGGTACAGTAGACGGGGGACAACAATCATCTTAGCTATGGACACCCGGCCTATCAGGGCCAGCGGGAGATTCTTCCAAAATCCCACCGCCAATCTAATGCCGGCTAGCACTTTGCGATGGTTGCCCTCATATATGTCTGTGGGGGAGTGGTATAGGCGGATGCCGAGATGTCGGGGGCATGTGTGCTCCAGGATAGGCGCTGCGTACCAATTTGCACCTCCAGCGGCCTGAGGTTTGGGTGCAGTGTGTATAATGTAGATTTGTCCCAGTTTACTTTAAGACCGGACGCCTCTGCGAACTCCTTTAGGGTTGTCGAGAGGGGTGTGAGGTCCGTGGTGATATCACGGATCTATATTAGGAGGTCGTCCGCGTACATGGAGACGCTATGGACGGTGTTCACTACGGGGATGCCCCATTCGGTTCCCTCCGCACGCATTCGGATTGCCAGCGGTTCTACCGCTAAGGCGAAGATCAGGGGGGGATAGTGGGCACCCTTGTCTCGTCCCCCTCTCCACCTTGAATGATGAAGATATGTAGCGGCCCAGTCGAATACGGGATGTGAGCGCGGTGTAGAGAAGACTTGTATATGCGAGGAGGGTTGGGCCTATCCCTACTCGCTGCAGCACAGCGAAAAGGTATGGGCAAGCAAGAGTATCAAAGGCCTTTTCTAAGTCTAAGATTAAGCAGACCGCGTTAGGGTGTGTATGTTCCACTTGATCCTGAATATGGAACAAGCGCCGTATGTTTTGTGATGTATTTCTGCCGGGTACAAACTCACACTGATGGTCGTAGAATTTGTTCGTACCTCTCCGCCAGAATTTTCCCCAGTATTTTGCAGTCGGCCGAGAGGAGCGTGATTGGACGATAAGAAGACAACTGCTGCGGGTCTCGATGTGGTTTAAGGAACGTCACTATGACCGACTCGCGGAGGGAGCTGGGGAGTTCTCCCCTCTCTAGAGCGACCGCAAACATCTCAGTTAGGCGAGGAACTAGTAGGGGGGAGAAAGTGCTATAATATTCTAGAGGCAGACCGTCAAGGCCCGGTGCCTTGTTCTGTGCTAGCGCACGAATCGCGTGGGTGACATCAGTCGATGTTATTGTGGTGTCTAGGGTGTTTTTCTCTGTTTCTGAGATGTGTGGGATAGATAGGGGGTCCAGAAAGTGTCCGATCGCCTCCTGTCTGAGCTGTGACTGGGTGCGGTAAATTATAGTGTAATAATGCTGGAATGCAGTTATGATGTCCAGTTGGGATCGCACTAGATTACCGGAAGGGTCTATTATTTCGGTGATGGGTTTTGCTTCCGTGTCCTGTTTTGCTAGCCAAGCTAGGAGTGTGCCCGTTTTATCTCTTTCTTTATGCATTCGAGAGGCGAAGGCTCTAAAGTTGTATTTGCGTAGGTCTGCCATGGCAACAGCGTGCTGTGTTTTGGCTGCCGCTACTTGTGCTGCTGTTGCAGCATTGGCATCTTCCTGTCGAGTGAGGGTGGCCAACTTCAATTCTGTGGTGGCGAGTGTGCGTTCTAGTGTGCGTTTCGCCCCTATTATTTGCGTAAAGCATGCTTCCCGAGCCACTATCTTAAATGCGTCCCATTCAACCAGTTTGGAGGAGGCCGTCCCCGAGTTGTTGGAAAAGTAGTCCTGTATGTCTTGCTTGTGGTCGTGTTTGAACACTTGGTCCGTCAAACAGTCACGCGGGAGGCGCCAAGTGGGCACCGAAGTGTGAGGGGCCTCCATTGGATACGCAAGATGTGCGCATCGTGATCCAAGATCACGCGTCCTAGATAATCTGTGTGTTGTATTTTAGGAATCAGTGACGGGGAACATAAAAATCTATCCAATCGGACCCGTAGGTTATGTGGTATAGAATGGAATGAGTAAAGACGTGTCAGAGGGTGGTGTGCTCTCCAAGCGTCTATTAGCGCCCAGTGTGTCACCCAACTTTGAAAGTGCTCAGTCTGCTTCGGTGCAGGCGAGTGTGGTGGGTGGGATCTGTCCAGTGTAATGTTGAGCGCGCAGTTGTAGTCTCCCCCTAGGATCCATGGGATAGTTGCGAATTGAGCTAACACCCCAGTAAGGGATTCCCAAAACTTGTCTTGGTCGATATTTGGGGCATATATGCTGCCCAATAGAATGGATTGCCCCTGCGAGTCGGTCCCTAGATCCGTCACCGTCTGTAAGGCCTTGCGTCGCTCCTGCATGATTTCCTCCAGGTCCGGAGAGTCCAAGACATGATTTTCTGCTAACTCTCTCCTGCCCTGCCGTCTCCGAGTTTGTGATGACTGCTGGCTACGCCGCCTGGTGCGCAGAGCCCTTTTCGTCCGCTCCCGAGTGGCCTCCGCTGCTGAGCTCTGTGCGCAGTGGTGGTCTGCCCAGTCACATGCCTCCTCAGCAGTGGAGAAGAAATGGGTGGTGCCAGCGTGGATAACTTTCAGACGGGCCGGGAATAATAATGAGTATTGTATGTTGTTAGCCCGCAGTCGGCGTTTCACCTCCAGGAATGATGATCGTTGTTTCTGCACCACCCGTGCATAGTCGGGAAAGACCATGATATGCTTGTTTTCCACCTGTAGTCGGTGCTTAATTTGTGCCGGTGCTTTCCGGTGCTTAGCACCGGCACCTAATTATCAAGGCCGGGTCTACACACTCAGGTGCACTTAATTATTTATATACAAGTAACTTACTTGCTTCGCTAATGCTACGGGACACTTGGCAGTGTAAAACTCAAGTGTTTAACTTCCCGTCGGACTACGGACTCCGGGGACACTGTGTACAGTGTGCAGACTGTATGACACACTTCATTTTGCGGCTTGATTGTTGATGCGGACATTGCGGAGCCGCGGGACACTGTTGGGCAGGGCTTTTTGGTTCTCGCTTCTCGCCGGGCCTCGGGGGCGCGGGGCGGGGGCTGTACGCGGCAGCGTGCGCACTGCGCTGATGTTCTCAAATTGTGCTTCGATTGCGCACGCCACGCATTCAGTGCCACACCCCAGCATAGCGCTGCCGCGCACCTAGTCTTCGTGTTGGTGTTGGTTCAACTTCTTCGCCGTGGCCGTTCACAAAAACTTCACACTCACAACAATTAAAACCCGGCCGGACGACGTGAGCCAGTTAGCCAGGGTCTGGCAACAGCGGCTGCACCAGGTGAGAGTGAGTCTAAGTGTCAGAGTCCAGTCAGGTTTGGAGGAGGGGATCCTTGCTCTCAGCCACCACGCCTGCCCCATGCTCCACCTGGCAAACGTGCCGTCGTGGCAGTGTCTGCGTGGGAAAGCTCCCATTTTTTTTTTTTTTTTTAAACATGTTTTTATTGCAGCATTTGAAACAAAACATCCCTCGGGGCAACCGGCACCCGCGTCCAATCTCAAATCACACCCCTGGTTGTAGCAATGCACACAGCCGTTTAGCCCACATCCCGGGGGCCGGGCGGCGTAGTAAGACAGTGATTCAAATTATCACAACGATCTCCTCATGGCGAAGCCCGGTCTATGTCTCATGATAGCCTCTGCTTTTATTCCCACCAGATTCACTCCCCAAATCCAACTCGTCGTAACACTACAAACACACCCCAGTAACTCCCCCCCCCGCCCACCCCACCCCCCAACTGCTGCTGATGTGGGCCCTACCAGTGGTTCCTAACACTAATGTGTGCCAATCCTCGGGGTTTGCTTCTAGTCTCCCCAGCCTCAAGGAACTCCGCTCTCCTAACGCTCGTGCTCCGCACGCTCCAGCCGGTGATCCTGCAGAGCTTGTACGATCATCTCCCAAGCCCTTACCCACTCCAACCCCTTCTCGTTATCCGCCTTGGTTGCCTGCCTCCTTCTAATCACACTCTCGCATCTAGACCATTTCAGCAGCTCGGATAACCATCGCCCGACTGACGGGCCCTCCCGGGATTTCCAGTGCCATGTAATTTCTCTCTGGGCCAACATGAGCCCTAAGTCAATGAATTTGCTCGTCACCTTCGTCTTTGCCGTGTGAGGAAACCAAAGCAGCAAACATGACGCCATGTCAAACTCTACCTCCCGGTCAGTTACTGCATTCAAAATCTCCCCCACCTCAGCCCAGTACGTCCCAAGCTTCGGGCACCCCCACATCATGTGGTCGAGTTCGGCTCCCAGTGCTAAGCATCTCGGGCAAGCGGCATCCTGCACCTTAAAATATCGTCTAATCTTTCCCGGGGTCAAATATGCTCTATGGAGGACGAAGAAATGCACCTGCTGAAAGCGGGCATTCCCACTACCCTTCCAGGTCCTCCGCAGGACGTGGCTCCAGACCGTGTCCGGAATGGGTTTGCCTATGCTTTCCTCCCACTGTTCCTTCAATGCCGTGAGCGGCTCCAGCCCCTCCTGCAACAGTCTAGCATGGAGGCAGGTCACCGCCTTAATTGTTCCCGCCGCCATCACCACGTACTGGCAGGTCAGGGTTACGGTAGGTTCCGCCAACCCTTCCCTCCAATGTTTTTGTATTGCCGCACTCACCGCCGCATGCAGGAGGTAACTCCCATCCGGGAGGCCAAACTGCCCCTGCAAAACCTCGAAGGGGGCCAGCGCCCCGTCGACGTAGAGGTCCCCCACCATCTGCAACCCCAGCTCTTCCCACTCCGCCAACGGGGACCAGTCGCCTCCATGCGGCAACGCCGTCAGCATCCCCAACGGGATCTCCGGTGCATAAGGTCGCGCCGATTTCGCTCCCTTCATGCTCCTTTGCCAGCATAACCGAAGAGTTCTCTCTTCAATGGATAAGTCTCTCGGGTCTAGTTTCTGTTGCATGACTATGTAGGATAGAACATGCCTCTGGATGCCGGTCCCCCGTCCCTGTTCCGGGCCTCTGAACACTTTAGCAACGTTCTGTGTCAGCACTTGTAGCTGTGTCGCCAGGTAGTATAATTCAAAATCAGGGACCGCCAGTCCCCCCTCGAATTTAGGCCGCATCAGAGCAGTCAAGGCCACCCTCCGCCGTCCGGTCCCCCATAGGAAGCCAATTACCAGTGTCTTCAGTTCTTTGAAAGTTCTCTGCGGGATCCATATTGGCAGGGTGCGGAAATAATAGAGCAGTCGGGGCAGAGCCACCATCTTCAACAACGCAACCCGGCCCAGCACCGAGATCGGGAGGGAGGCCCAGAAGGCCATGCACCCCTTCAGGGCCCTTATACAACGCCCTATATTACCGTCCAACAGGTTCACGATGTCGTGGTATATCCGGACCCCCAGGTAAGTGAAGCACGTAGCCTCCCATACCACATCCAGAGTGGGAGGGGAATATGGCACATCCGCCCGCAGCGGGAAAACACAAGTTTTGGTCCAATTGACCTTGAGGCCCGAGAGCCTGCCGAAGCGCGACAGCATCCCCATAGCCCCTTCCAGAGCGTCGCCGGTGTCCTCCAGGTACAGCAGGAGGTAATCAGCGTACAGCGAGATATAATGCGTCTCCTCCCCACAACTAACCCCGCCGTACCCTGCCCCCGTCCGCGCTTGTGCCGCAAAAGGTTCCATCGCCAAGGCGAACAACAGGGGAGACAGCGAGCAACCTTGTCTCGGCCCCCTGCGCACCGGATAATCTGAGGATATGACTGCTCCCAGCCGTACCCTGGCCGTAGCAGAGGAGTAAAGGACCCTCGTCCAACGTCCGAATCCCTCCCCTAGGCCGACCTTCTCGAGCACCGCATCGAGGTACCCCCATTCGAATCTATCGAAAGCCTTCTCGATATCCACGGAGAGCACTGCTGGTTTCTGATCAGGGCCCCAAACACTGTCTATGATACGGACCAGGCGGCGGATATTCAGGGCCGTGCTCCTGGTGGGGATAAAACCGGCTTGGTCCTCGTGAACCAGCTTGGTCATATGTGGCAGTAATCTAGTGGCCAATATGCGACTCAGTATTTTATAATCGACCGTCAGCATAGACAAAGGTCTATATGATGTCACCTCAGAGGCGTCCCTGCCGGGCTTCAACAGCGGCACCACCAAGGCCTCCCTCATCGATTGGGAAGACGCCCCAGCGTCATGGCTTCAGCGAAGACCTGCAAGAGCCTGGGTGCCAAGGCATCCACAAACTGCGCATAGAATTCAATCGGCAGGCCATCCACCCCCGGCGTTTTGTTTCTGGCCATCTGCTTAATGGCCACCCGGATCTCCTGCAGCGTGATGGTCCCGCCCAGTTCCGTCGCAGTTTCGGCATCCACCCGCGGGAGACAAATAGTCGCCAGATAGTCCGCTATTGCGGAGACCTCCACCCCCAGTTGACTCTCATAGAGGTCCGTGTAGTACGACCTAAAACGCTTCAGTACTGCCTCTTGCGAGTAAACCACCTCCCCCGTCTCCGTTCGAATGCTCATGACCGGGCAACCTCGGGGTTCTGGGTTAGCTAGTCTAGCTAGTAGCGTTCCTACCTTGTCCCTTTCCGCATGCACTCTGACTAGATACAGCTTGTAATCAAAACACGGCAGCCGCTCTGTTTCAGTCGCTACCACCTCCTTCGCCTCAAGCAGCCTGTCCTGCAGATCTGGTCGCTTGGGCCTGCGCTGTTCCATATCCCGCAACACCCCCTCCGCCTTCCCCAGAGCAGTCAGGACTGTAGCCCGTACATTCGCAAATTTGCCCATACAAATGCCTCTGGTCACCACCTTCATTGCATCCCATTCCATCGCCCTCGTGGCAGTGGAGCCCTCATTCTCCCTAAAGTAGTGCTCTATGCCCTGTAGGACCGCATCACTAAACACCAGGTCTTCCAATGTATCCGGTCGCAGCCGCCATGTTGGAACCGCTGACCTCGGCCGCTGCCACTGCACCGACAACAGCAACGGGTTATGGTCCGAGATAGTTCTAGTAAGATACTCCGTGTGGGCCATCACGGGAGCCAGGGCCCCGCTGCACAAAATGGCATCTATCCTGACATGCAGCGCGTGCAACGCGGAGAAAAAGGAATAGTCCCGGGCTCCCGGGTGTTGCTCCCTCCACACATCTATCAGTACCCACCTCTCCTGCCAATCCGCCCTGTGCGCCGCTAACCGGCGCACCGGCGAGTCGGCCAATGGCGGGTACGACCGGTCCAGTGCCACATCAGTGATCGAGTTGAAGTCCCCTCCTATCAATATGGGGCCCGCTAAGAAGTGCACCAATGAGCCCGTCAGGCTAGCAAAAAAGCGGGCCTGGTCCGTATTGGGAGCATATATACTGCATAAGACTACGTCCTGACCATAGAGCCTCCCCTCCACCGCCACAAATCTACCCTCCGGGTCCACCAACTGATTCGTGGCCTGGAATGGGACTCCCGCCCTCACCCACACCAACACCCCCCTGGCAAACGCTGAACACGTAGTTCCAAACACCTGGCCACGCCATCTTCTCTGCAGCGCAGTGAGTTCCTGTTTAGTTAAGTGAGTTTCTTGCAGGAGTGCAATTTGTATGCCGCGCCTCACCAGGTGGGCGTGTACCTTATATCGTCTAGACATAGTGCGGAGACCACGAACATTCCACGTGAGGCATTTCAAATTAGGTAACGTCCCCATTGCAGCCAGCACCCCACCAGCATACCAGTGTCCCAGGCCCACCTACAGCAGCGCAGCAGAACCCCTCAACCAAAACATCCCCACAAACTCCCCCCCTCCCACTCCCCAGAACAGGACCCAATAATGCAATATCAGCCCCCATCCAAACCTGCAACCCTCCAAACCTTCCCTACTCTGTGGTCGTCTCCACAGAAAGCCTTAAGGGCAATGCGAGGGTGATTCAGAGCCGACCCAGGGCAGGCCAAGCCCCCGCCCCGAGACCACAACCCCCGGAGTGTCTCAGCACAATACCTGCGAGTCCGCTAAGCACCGGGACCCCCAGCCAGACCAGGAGTCGTGAATGTGGCCTCACTCCCAGTGTCACCCGTTAAACAATCCATCAGCCGTCTGTGGGGTGACCACCGGCCCCCTGGAACTGTCAGCCTCCGATACCTCTCCGCCAGACTGCCCGGCCTCCTCACCAGAGTCCGAGCCCACTGATGTCCGCTCCCGTTGTGAGCCCGTAATGCTCGCTGCTGCAGCCAGCGCTCCCCGTCTGTCGTCCGCAATCTGTTCATCCCGCTCCGCTCTCTGGAGTTTGTTGCGTTTGCGGATGCGTTGGGATTTCCGCACTTGGACCGGTTTCTGTCGCTCCCTTTCTTCCTTCCCCCCCCCCGGGCCGTCCCAGCGCGATACGACTCCAACCACGTCCATACCTCAGCAGGGGCCTGAAAGAAGTGAGTCGTTCCTCCCAAGATCACTCTCAACTGCGCTGGAAACAGCAAGGAATATTGTAGGCCCTCACTCCGCAGTTCTTTTTTCACGGCCAAAAAAGAAGCCCTGTTCTTCTGGACCTCCTGCGTGTAGTCTGGGAACACCGTGACTGAGCTATTGGCCACCTGAAAGGGGCCTTCCGAGCGCGCCCTCTGTATCAGTAGGTCTCTGTCCCTGTAATGCAAGAGTCTGACCACCATTGGTCTGGGAGGGCGGTCCTGCGCGAGCGGGCGGGCCGGGACCCTATGCGCTCGCTCCAAGGAAAAGAAGGGGGAGAGGCCCTCCGGGGCCACAGTCGTTTTAAACCAGTTCTCCATGTAGGCCACAGCGTCATCCCTATCAGCGTTTTCCGGCAGGCCCACTACCCTCACGTTGTTCCTCCGATTGCGACCTTCGGCGTCCTCCGCCCGTTTCTCCAGCGTCGCCAGACGGCCCAGGATATCAGCAAGTTTGCGTTCCGCGGTCACCGCTGCTGGTTTGAGCTCCTGGAGCAGCAACTCATTGTCCTTTACTCTGTCCGCCAGTTTGGCATGATCGGCCCTCAAGAGGCCCAGTCCAGTGGCAACCTGCGCTATGTCCTGATGCAAGGCTTCCTTGGTCGCGGTGATCGCCTCCAGGATCCCATCTAGCCGTTTGTTCAGTCGCCGTTCCTGCGCCGAGCCCTCCGGTTCATCGTGGGCCCCGCCAGCCGCGGCCGACATCGCCGCCTGGCCGTGCCCGGGAGTCAAATGCGGTGCGACACCCTTAGTGGTCATCCCGCCCCGTGCTAGCTCCAGTTCAGGGCACCTCTGGAGGGGAAGCCGGTTCCAACGTCCGTCCACTCCGGGAGAGAGGACCCGGAGCCCGCCTACTGAGATCGGTGTCCTCCTCAGGGGTCAGTCCACTCCCCCAGGGCCCGGCGGCCCGACAGCCCGGATACTCT
The DNA here is from genome assembly GCF_964204655.1 of Triturus cristatus. Taxonomy (NCBI): domain Eukaryota; kingdom Metazoa; phylum Chordata; class Amphibia; order Caudata; family Salamandridae; genus Triturus; species Triturus cristatus. The sequence continues at coordinate 428,625,987 of NC_140582.1, read as the reverse complement.
CCTCTCGTGGCAAGCAGGGTGTCCCCCCGCCAGAACCACCCGCTGCAGGCGCCAGTAGCCCCTTGCCTCCGTCCTCGTGCCCCCGAACGCCACCCAGGGCAAGGGTCCTCCGCCACACCTCGTAGCATCAGCAGCAGTGCCAGCTCACCTCATCCCTGCTCCAGCGCCGAGGAAGACCCAGCTCGATCCACCCCACTGGGCCAGCCGCGCACCCGGGGGGGCGCTACTCCGCAGCCGTCTGGCGTACCGGCCCTCAGCGCTCCCCAATCCGAGTACTGCTGTCCCTTCAGGCAGCCATCACCGTCCGCCCACAACCACTGGGTGCGTCTCACCCGGCTCCGCCGCCAGCTCCCGTATCGCGTCCGAGCCTGTCCCCTCCGCAGCCCAGCAGCCACTCCGATCAGCCACGTCCTTCCGCAGGCAGCTGTGCCCCAGCGGGGCCGGCGGCGGGGGCAGCGACTCAGCCCCAAGTTCCGGCGCGGGATCCACCACTCTCCTCACCGTCTCCGTTGTTCGCCTTGGTGTGTGGCGTCTCGGACGGACGCCGCCCGTGTCCTGGCAGCCGCCGGCGTACCGCGCCTCCCTCCAGGAGCTGGATTCCCCTCACGAGGCTGATGCGTTCAGCTATGGGGGAGGGGCGGCAGAATCCTCTGCCGCCGCCGCGGCGGAAAGCTCCCCGCACCAACGCCGGGTCCCCGGGATCGCGGACAGTGGGTGACCGGCACTGCCCAGTCCCGCCAGCGGCGAGCCTCCCCTGCAGTCGCGAGCCTCTGTCCGGCACTCGTTAGGCTCCGCCGTTCGGGGCCGCCGCCATCTTGCTCTTCAGTCGCCACACGTCCCACTCTGCAATCCGGCTCCAGCACCTCGCCCGGACCCCCGCCGTCTCGTTCTCACCGTCCGCTGCAGTCCCGGCGCCCAGCGCAACAGGCTCGCGCCACCAGCGGCGCGTTTTGGCCGGCAAACAGGATAATTATCGGGGATCAGGCACGGAGCTGCAGGCTCACGCCGCCATCCCGATCGGCGTCCAAACCACGCCCTTCGTGGGAAAGCTCCCATACCAGGATCGAGCCCAGAAAATAAACACACACACGGAATAAAAAGTGCTTTTAATTTGCCCAGGTGTGCGCATTGTTGTCCGTGACTGTGCGACGGAAGCACTCAGTGTTAGCAAACACACAAAGGTCAAGCCCACACACGAGGGGTAGGGGTGAGACATTTACTCAGGTGCGGGCGGCATCATGTTGCGGCCTCTCGGCCTGGCGGCGCTGGCGCCATATATGTGTTCACACTTCACTGCAGCTGAAACGGACTCCTCGAGTTCTGGCCTCTGAAACTGGCAGACTATCACTCCTTCCACGCCACTGACCACATGCACTCCAGTGGCCTCTTATTTATTCTCCATGGCAGACCTCGTGCACTAAAACGGCGCCTCAGTTTAGTAACCTAACCCTCTTCTATTCTTACGAAGCCTGTCTCTTTCACCCATTATTACTGGCTGCTTACATTAATATAACTAACTGGTGCTCGGGTAAAGCGATCCGATACCTTCGGTTCCAGTTAGCGCTATATAAAACTGCAAAGGACAAGTAAAAACACACACAAAAAAACACTGGGCTATTCACATACGCACTCATGTCTAGCATGCTGGAAAAGAGGAAAATCGGGCTGCAGCCTTTTATTGATCCAAGTAAATCGAAAGACCATTTATATGTTAACGAGGCTTTGTTTCACCCCTTCATCTCCACATGGCAAAGGCGACAATATTCTGCTGCGTGGATATTTCTTTTTCTATGTAGCGCAGGAGAAAAGAAGTTTGTTTATTCCTATTCACCTTTCCTAACCCATGCAGCTGCGTATCACATCAGGCTGTGACACAAAGTTTGACTAATGGAGTAGGTAAGAGAATGTGTGTTAGACCTGTCAGCCCTTTGGGTGGTCCCTCCTCATCATTATTTATTTTGTCCCACTTTTGCCTCAAACCTTGTTATGATTTTTCCTTTTTGGGAACCACCAGACTTTTTAGTGTTGATGCAGGGTCAGGGAGCCATTTTCCCTACCCCTGGAACTTCTGTCTGAGGGCCTGAGACACAAAATGGTGGCCACCTGTGACATCATCAGAACCCACTGGAACCTACTAGAACCTTCTGCAACATTCTGGAACCCTGTGACAGTTGGAGGCGGTTTAGAATGTTGGGAAGCTAACTCAGAGTTGGCAGTTGGCACCTGACTGGTGAAGGGAGAGCAGCAGAAACCTGAAGGAGGAAGGAGTGAGGCAGCAGGGGTGGAAACTTGTGCCTGGAGTGGGGTCCATAAACCCACCCTTGATACTAGTCCCTACTGACTGAGCCCAGCCTGGAGCCCTGTGTGGGAGAAAGCAAGAAAAACCATCTTAAGGACCTGGACAGCAGGAACAGGCCTTAAAAGTAAAGAACAGCAAGTTCCTGACCTGGTTACTGGTAACTTCTTGAAGTCCGACGTCGAGAAGCCTGGAGACCTGGAGCCCGAGGTGGAGAAGCGGCGCTGACTGGAAAGCAGACGTCGTACCCGGAGCCGCCAGAGGTCGAGAGAGGGCGCCGACGGAGGTCGTGGAGAGTACCAGAGGTCGAGGAGGAAGTCACCCGAGGTCGAGTGTGCGGCGTCGACGGGGGAGTGAAGTCCGCCCCCCGGAGTCGCCGGAGACCGAGGTGAAGCGTGCCGGAGGTCGGGAGTGGAGATCGCACTCCGGAGTCGCCGGAACCTGAAGGGAATCGTGCCGGAGGTCGGGAGTGGAGGTCGCACTCCGGAGTCGCCGGAACCTGAGGAAAGGAGCACCGGAGGTCGGGAGTGGAGATCGCACTCCGGAGCCGCCGGAAGTCGACATCGAGCCAAGGCCGGCCGACGTCATCGAACCGGAGCCGCCCGAAGTCGACATCGAGCCAAGACTGCCCGACGTCATCGAACCGGAGGTCGACATCGAGCCGAGGCCGCCGACATCGAACCGGAACCGTCTACCGGCGTCGTCAAGAACTGTCATTGCGCCGAGGCCGCCGACATCGAACCGGAACCGCCTCACGGCGTCGACAGGACTCCAGCGGCGTCGGAGCTTCATAAAAAGGGCAGTAAGTGGAATAGAGGGCGCCTAAGGCCCTGTGGAGCCCTAAGAGACCATCCTAGGGGCTAGAGAGGTGCTGGAACCAGCTTGATTGTGCCAGGGGTGAGCTGAGACTAATACAGAGGGGTTGTGTAGTGTGGGAGAGCCAGATCTCTAGATTCCCCCTTGATCTACCTCAGTTTAGGCCTCAGCCTTGTCCAAGCCAGGGAGTATACCCCTCAGGCCATCCAAATCTCTACAAGCTGGGATTGGGTCAAATCATCCCATAGTACCTCAGAAATGTGAACTGATTTTCAAGTGTCACTGTTGGCTTTTATTATTTATTGAGAGCACTGTATTTATTGTATTCATCCTATTTATTGCCTCACAGTATTTATTGTTTCACAGTATTTATTGTCGCACAATATTTATTGTCTCGCAGTATTTATTGCCTCATAATATTTAATTGCCTGTTATGTAATGCACTTATATTTATGCCTTGATTATTTATGATCTACCTTATTTATTGAATCGTTGAAGTATTATTTATTTGACGTACCCTTCCACAGGAAAAGCCTTGTGTACTGTGATTGTATTATTATTTATTTAATCAGCAACTAAGAGAAAAGAAGATAAAGAGATATATTTTCAGTATAATTTTTAAGGTGTAGTGTCGTTTTTGGAACGGATGAACGCATGGTTATTGTGAGGGTGTGACGTATGCTTAACACGGTGCCTTCCTTCCCGCTCGAGCCAAGCTACCACAGTGTGTCTGGGAGAACACCACCACCCTTCCGGTGTGGGAGTGTGTTTTTCTAACATGATTGGTGTTCAGCGGTGGGATTGAGCTGTGCCTACGTATACTCGACAATAACTGTGGGTAGTCCATAGGCCTACACCGGGAGTTTTCTCAAAGCGGCCTTCCTAATTGTGAGTTTTTGTTTTTCCAAATTTACTCTGGTGGTGGGAGGAGGTATTATATAAGGTACCCCCCTGCATAGCTTCTGTAAAAACCTGTCTTCTGTTCTGAGTGGGCAAAATGGAGTTTGTGCTAGAAGACCTGGAAAGTTATACTGTGGCCCAACTCAGAGAGTTTTGTCAGAGAGAGGGGGTGTACTGTCCCCCAGGTGCCAAGAAGGCTGAACTCCAGACCAGCTTGAGGGCTTGGGGGGAGGCACGACGAGAAAGCAAGGCTGAGCAGGAAGACAGGGATGGAGAGCCTGACAGCGAGGGGGCTGGGTTGTACCAACCTGAGGTGGGGAACCTGTTAGCGGGGCCCAGAACCATATCCAGGAAGGGCAGCACTGTCTCTAGCGGGGGCTTGTCGGAAGCAGAGCTAACTGACCGGAGGGAGAAAAGACAGCTCACATGGAAGTTAGCGGAGCTGGAGAAAGAGAAGGAGGGACAGAGGATGGCTCACGAGTTAAGGCTGAAAGAGATAGATCTTCAGATCCTAAGAGTCAGGGCACACCCTGTTCCTAATGGTGGCAGCGAAGAAAGAGAGTTCACTAGGGAACCCAAACCCTACTTGCCGAAGGACATAGTAGCTAGCTATGGGGCGGGTGACGATCTCGCCAAGTGGCTAGCGGCCTATGAGGTCTCGTTAAGGGCCCATGGGGTTCCAGAGAAGTACTGGGGAGGGGGATTGTACAAGTACATGCCTCCAGCTGGTAGGGATGCATTATTGGCCCTAGAGCAGGATGAGCAGACCCACTACCCCACCATGAAAGTGGCGCTCATACGAAAGTTTGGACTAACACCCGAGAAATACAGACAGAAGTTCCGGGGTAGCCACAAACTGGGCACACAGAATTGGGTGGACTTCCTGGACTATGCAAAGAAGGCATTAGAGGGTTGGATTCAGGGCAGTGAGGTGAGGGACTACGAGGGGTTGTTTGATTTAGTACTGAAAGAACACCTGCTCGAAAAATGTTTCCCTGAACTGCGTCAACACCTGGTGGATAGCAAGCTGACCAATCCCCGGAAGCTTGCTGAGGAGGCGGACATTTGGGCTAGTACCCGGGTGTCCACAAGGGGGACTGGAGGGGAAACTCAAAAGGCCGGACAGGGCGCCCCCCAGAAGAAAGAGGGAGGGGAAAAGAAAAAGGAGTTCTCCAAAGGCCCCCAAAATAATTTCCAAGGAAAGGGAACAGGATTCACCCCTAGGGCTAACCCACCCAGAAACCCTAATCCTGGCCAGAGTCAGCAGCCAAGGGTTGTCCATTGCTTCGAGTGCGGTGGCGTTGGACACTATAAGGGAGATGCGAAGTGCCCGAAACGACCACCCCCTCCCATTGGAGGAAAGACCCCCGGAGTAGCTAGTGCAGTGCTCGGGGAGGAGATGCCCTTAACTAAGGGAAGGGAGTGGGCGGGTGTCACTTTAGTGTCCCTGGGAGAACGGGAGATGGTTCCTAAGATCCAGGTGCCCGCAAATACCGTAAAGTATGGGCAGTGGGTCACCATCAACGGCCAAAGAGGGGAGGCTCTGAGAGATACAGGAGCCAGTATGACTATGGTACGTAGCCAACTGGTGTCTCCAGAGCAGGTAATTCCCGATGTACTCCACCCAGCCGCGATGGCTGACGGCAGAACAGGCCACTATCCAGTGGCCGAGGTTCCCTTTGAATGGGAGGGGGTTGCAGGTTCACTTCGAGTTGCCGTAAGCCCTGCCGTGCCAGTTGATTGTCTGCTGGGGAATGACATGGAGCACAATGCTTGGAAGGAGGTGGAATACCGGACTCATACTGAGATGCTGGGTACACCTGACTGGGCCTGTGTGAGCACAGGGTCCGCGACTACCCGGAGAGGGAGTTCGTTCAGGCTGGAGCCTGGAACAAAGTCCCAGCCAGCTGCCGATCAAGGGAAGAACCGAGGACAGGAGGAGCCTGCCTCGGCGTCCACACCCCGTAGGACGGATAGGCCACCGGAGGTGGTGGACCAGGAGTCTGCGGTAGGGGATGTCACCAAACTGGAGGACCTACCCATCCCGGCCGAGTGGCACGTGGAGGGAGGCCCGACCAGGGAGGAATTCTGCCAGGGCCAGAGGGAGTGCCCTACCCTTGAGGGACTGAGGCGTCAGGCCAAAGTCCAGGCAGCAGGGAACGTTGAAGGGAACTACAGTGTTTACTGGGAGGATGGCCTCCTCTACAGTGAACCCAAGGCACCCCTACATGGATCGTCACGAGCCTTGGTAGTCCCTCAACGTTATCGAGCCTTCCTTCTGGAGTTGGCTCACGAGATCCCATTGGCAGGACACCTGGGGCAAGACAAGACCTTCGCCCGTCTTGTCCCACACTTTTATTGGCCTCAAATGAAAGTGTCGTCCGATACCTACTGCCGGACATGTGTGTCTTGCCAAGCCAGTGGGAAAACAGGGGTGAAGCTGAAAGCTCCGCTGGAACCACTTCCTGTCGTTAGCACCCCCTTTGAAAGGGTGGGCATCGACATTGTGGGTCCGTTAGATCCGCCTACGTCAGCTGGTCACAGGTTTATCCTGGTTCTGGTGGATCATGCCACACGGTACCCAGAGGCAATACCTCTGAGGACCATAACAGCACCTGTTGTGGCTAGGGCCCTGATGGGAATCTTTACCCGAGTGGGTTTTCCCAAGGAAGTTGTGTCCGACAGGGGGACCAACTTCATGTCAGCGTACATGCGGGCCATGTGGAAGGAGTGTGGAGTGACCTACCGGTTCACAACTCCTTACCACCCCCAGACCAATGGTCTGGTGGAGAGGTTTAACAAAACCTTGAAAGGCATGATCAGAAGTCTGCCTGAAAGCCTGCGGAGGAAATGGGACGTCCTCCTACCCTGTCTATTGTTTTCCTACAGGGAAGTGCCACAGAAGGGAGTGGGCTTCAGCCCCTTCGAGCTTCTGTATGGGCACCCTGTGCGTGGACCTCTCAACCTGGTGAGAGACGGATGGGAAAGAACTCCCAGAAAGCTTCCCCAGGATGTGGTGAGCTACATGCTGGCCCTCCGGAGCCAAATGGCTAAGTTGTGGAAGCAAGCTTCTGACAACTTGGAAGCCAGCCAAGCAGTAATGAAGGCGTGGTATGACCACAATGCTCACCCGGTGGAGTTGGAGCCTGGCCAGAAGGTGTGGGTGATCGAACCAGGGGAGCTTAGCGCCCTCCAGGATCGCTGGTCAGGACCCTTTGAGGTATTGGAGAAGAAGGGTAAGGCTACCTACTTGGTGGATCTTAAGACCCCTCGTCAGCCCCTACGGGTGCTGCATGCCAACCGCCTCAAACGCCACCACGAGAGGCCCGAAGTCATTTTGATGATGGTGACTGACGGAGCAGAGGACGTGGAAAGCGAGCCTCTCCCCGATTTGTTTGCGTCTCAAGAGAAGGATGGGTCGGTGGAGGGAGTGATTCTCTCCCCATCTCTAACTCCTGAACAGCAGGAGGACTGCCGCCAGGTCCTGGGGCAGTACTCTTCGTTGTTCTCCCTTGTCCCGGGTAGGACTCACCTGTGCGTCCATGACGTGGACACAGGAGACAGCCCACCTGTGAAGTCCAAGATCTACCGGATGTCAGACAAGGTGAAGGCCAGCATTCACAGTGAATTCACTAAGATGCTGGAGCTAGGAGTGATCGAACCTTCTAGCAGCCCCTGGTCCAGTCCGGTGGTACTAGTACCAAAAGCTGCACCACCGGGTGCCCAACCGGAACTGAGGTTCGGTGTGGACTACCGGGGACTGAATTCAGTAACCAAAACTGATGCTCATCCGTTCCCTAGGGCGGATGAATTGATTGACCGGCTGGGAGCTGCCCAATATCTAAGTACCTTTGACCTTACTTCTGGCTACTGGCAGATCTCTGTGACTGATGGAGCAAGGGAAAGGTCAGCCTTCTCCACGCCCAATGGCCACTACCAGTTCTGTGTGATGCCCTTTGGGCTCAAGAACGCACCTGCCACGTTTCAGCGCCTGGTAAACCAGATCCTCATGGAATGGAGAGTTTCTCTGCTGCTTATCTGGATGACAGAGCCGTCTTCAGTAACAGCTGGGAGGATCACTTGCGTCACCTGCAAGCTGTTCTCCAGGCCCTGGGACAAGCTGGATTAACGATCAAGGCCAGTAAATGCCAGATCGGGCAGGGGTCGGTAGTGTACCTTGGACACTTGGTGGGTAGGGGAGCGGTGCAACCCCTCCAGGCGAAGATCGAGGCCATCATGGCCTGGGAACCCCCCAAGACACAGACTGAGGTCCGAGCTTTTCTGGGCCTCACGGGATATTACCGCCGCTTCGTGAAGGGGTACGGTACCATTGTAGCCCCCCTCACGGAGCTCACGTCCAAGAAACAACCTCGACGGGTAGTCTGGACGGAGGCTTGTCAGCAGGCCTTTGTGAGACTGAAGAAAGCCATGTGCGAGGCCCCGGTCTTAAGGGCCCCAGACTTTTCCAAGGAGTTCATTGTCCAGACGGATGCATCAGAACATGGCATTGGGGCAGTGTTATCGCAACTCAATGAAGAGGGTCTGGATCAACCCGTGGTCTTCCTATCCCGGAGACTACTTCCCAGGGAACAGAAGTGGAGTGCAATAGAGCGTGAAGCCTTTGCAGTGGTATGGGCTCTGAAGAAGTTGCGGCCATACCTGTTTGGCTCGCACTTCCTAGTTCAGACCGACCACAAACCCCTTTGTTGGCTGATGCAGATGAAAGGGGAGAATCCCAAGTTGTTGAGGTGGTCTATCTCCCTACAGGGAATGGACTTTCAGGTGGAACATCGGCCTGGAGTGGACCACGCCAATGCAGACGGTCTCTCAAGGTATTTCCGCCTTAGTGAGGAGAACTCCCAAGGGGTTGGGTAGCTCTCCCCACTTTCAGCTGGGGGGGACGCGTGTTAGACCTGTCAGCCCTTTGGGTGGTCCCTCATCATCATTATTTATTTTGTCCCACTTTTGCCTCAAACCCTGTTATGATTTTTCCTTTTTGGGAACCACCAGACTTTTTAGTGTTGATGCAGGGTCAGGGAGCCATTTTCCCTACCCCTGGAACTTCTGTCTGAGGGCCTGAGACACAAAATGGTGGCCACCTGTGACATCATCAGAACCCACTGGAACCTACTAGAACCTTCTGCAACATTCTGGAACCCTGTGACAGTTGGAGGCGGTTTAGAATGTTGGGAAGCTAACTCAGAGTTGGCAGTTGGAGTTGGCAGTTGGCACCTGACTGGTGAAGGGAGAGCAGCAGAAACCTGAAGGAGGAAGGAGTGAGGCAGCAGGGGTGGAAACTTGTGCCTGGAGTGGGGTCCATAAACCCACCCTTGATACTAGTCCCTACTGACTGAGCCCAGCCTGGAGCCCTGTGTGGGAGAAAGCAAGAAAAACCATCTTAAGGACCTGGACAGCAGGAACAGGCCTTAAAAGTAAAGAACAGCAAGTTCCTGACCTGATTACTGGTAACTTCTTGAAGTCCGACGTCGAGAAGCCTGGAGACCTGGAGCCCGAGGTGGAGAAGCGGCGCTGACTGGAAAGCAGACGTCGTACCCGGAGCCGCCAGAGGTCGAGAGAGGGCGCCGACGGAGGTCGTGGAGAGTACCAGAGGTCGAGGAGGAAGTCACCCGAGGTCGAGTGTGCGGCGTCGACGGGGGAGTGAAGTCCGCCCCCCGGAGTCGCCGGAGACCGAGGTGAAGCGTGCCGGAGGTCGGGAGTGGAGATCGCACTCCGGAGTCGCCGGAACCTGAAGGGAATCGTGCCGGAGGTCGGGAGTGGAGGTCGCACTCTGGAGTCGCCGGAACCTGAGGAAAGGAGCACCGGAGGTCGGGAGTGGAGATCGCACTCCGGAGCCGCCGGAAGTCGACATCGAGCCAAGGCCGGCCGACGTCATCGAACCGGAGCCGCCCGAAGTCGACATCGAGCCAAGACTGCCCGACGTCATCGAACCGGAGGTCGACATCGAGCCGAGGCCGCCGACATCGAACCGGAACCGCCTACCGGCGTCGTCAAGAACTGTCATTGCGCCGAGGCCGCCGACATCGAACCGGAACCACCTCACGGCGTCGACACGACTCCAGCGGCGTCGGAGCTTCATAAAAAGGGCAGTAAGTGGAATAGAGGGCGCCTAAGGCCCTGTGGAGCCCTAAGAGACCATCCTAGGGGCTAGAGAGGTGCTGGAACCAGCTTGATTGTGCCAGGGGTGAGCTGAGACTAATACAGAGAGGTTGTGTAGTGTGGGAGAGCCAGATCTCTAGATTCCCCCTTGATCTACCTCAGTTTAGGCCTCAGCCTTGTCCAAGCCAGGGAGTATACCCCTCAGGCCATCCAAATCTCTACAAGCTGGGATTGGGTCAAATCATCCCATAGTACCTCAGAAATGTGAACTGATTTTCAAGTGTCACTGTTGGCTTTTATTATTTATTGAGAGCACTGTATTTATTGTATTCATCCTATTTATTGCCTCACAGTATTTATTGTTTCACAGTATTTATTGTCGCACAATATTTATTGTCTCGCAGTATTTATTGCCTCATAATATTTAATTGCCTGTTATGTAATGCACTTATATTTATGCCTTGATTATTTATGATCTACCTTATTTATTGAATCGTTGAAGTATTATTTATTTGACGTACCCTTCCACAGGAAAAGCCTTGTGTACTGTGATTGTATTATTATTTATTTAATCAGCAACTAAGAGAAAAGAAGATAAAGAGATATATTTTCAGTATAATTTTTAAGGTGTAGTGTCGTTTTTGGAACGGATGAACGCATGGTTATTGTGAGGGTGTGACGTATGCTTAACACAGTGCCTTCCTTCCCGCTCGAGCCTAGCTACCACAGTGTGTCTGGGAGAACACCACCACCCTTCCGGTGTGGGAGTGTGTTTTTCTAACAATGTGTTACTAGTTGTTTTTCTTTTTAAAAGCTGCGCAGGCCCAGCAGGACACATACTTCGTGTGTGTTTCATTTAGACAGTTTTTAGCAATATCGTGGCCGATGCAGGACAACAATAAGACAATACAAAATGCCCAGATAGCGCTGGTGATAAATGATCCTGCTGGAGAGCAATCATTTGTCTGTTAGTAGTTTTTAAATGCAGATAAACTGTATTTTATGTGGAAGCTCAGTGGGTTACTGCCTTTGTAACAGAGATCCTTGTGTTACATGCAGTTCAGAAGGTACAATCCTAACATAGGACAGTGACCAATGAACTGTCACCAAAGAGCTGCATACAAAGTTTAAACATGAATGGTATAGTTAGAACTTCGCTTTCTTTTTTTGTGATATAGTTAGAACTTCCCCAGTCTTTCATTATTCTAATGTTTTCAAAATGAGTATGTTTGGGCAGATATACATTTTTATCAGTAAAGCTGACCCCCATTGAATAATCTTTAAATCCTAAGGTTTTGTTTCACCAGCCCAAACCCACTCAAAATTTCCGTCCCACAGGTATGGATGACACGTGATTCATACACCTTGTAATCCTCATTGGCTTATGTGACATTCCCTGTAGACTGATTTACATACTTGTATGATTCATTGTCTCCTGTATAATGTGTGAGTGGTGTAAAGTACTGACACACACTACACTGATATGAGTAGCGCTATACAACAAATGAAATGCATATGAGAGAGGGGCTACATGAAGATGAGGGGCACTGTTGGAGGGTGGCAGTGAGGGAATCTGAGGAAGAGGTCAATAGGGGGAGGGGCTATGGAGCGATGAGGGACACTGTTGGAGGGTGGCAGTTTGGGAATCCGAGGAAGAGGTCATGAGGTGGAGGAGGGAGCGATGAGGGGCACTGCTGGAGGGTGGCAGTGAGGGAGTCTGAGGAGGAGGTCATGAGGGGGATGGGCTACAGAGAGATGAGGGACACTGGTAGAGGGTGGCAGTAAGGGAATCTGAGGAAGAGGTCAATAGGGGGAGGGGCTATGGAGCGATGAGGGACACTGTTGGAGGGTGGCAATTTGGGAATCCGAGGAAGAGGTCATGGGGTGGAGGAGGGAGCGATGAGGGGCACTGCTGGAGGGTGGCAGTGAGGGAGTCTGAGGAGGAGGTCATGAGGGGGATGGGCTACAGAGAGACGAGGGACACTGGTGGAGGGTGGCAGTGAGGGAATCCGAGGAGGAGGTCATGAGGGGAAGGGGCTATGGGGAGATGAGGGGCACTTGTGGCGTGTGGCAGTGAGGGAATCTGAGGAGGATGTCAATAGGGGGGGCCATAGAGGGATGAGGGGCACTGTTGGAAGGTGGTAGTAAAGGTTATTTACGGAGAGAGAGGTTTTTGGTGCGACGCCAAAAAAGACTTTCACATCAGCGCTGAAGCCGGCCCTGTCATGGCCTTTCTGATTTTGTTTATTTAATTAGCAGTCGGGGTCATAAGGGCTACTGTGGAACATACTTTGAAGTGCGTGCTAATTATATTTACCACTATATTCAATGTTTTAAGTTTGAAGGTGATTTTACTAATGTTTTTACCGGGATAAACAAGCCTGTAAGGGAGTGCGTTGCAGAGTCCAGGGTCAGGGAGGTAGTAATGAAGAGGGATTCTCCCTGAAGGCTTGCACAGAGGGAGCCCGAGAAGTGTCACTTGCCTGATACTCCCACCTCAGAAACCTCCTCTTCCCATCAAAGCTACTCAACTGTCCAAAGCATCAGCCGATATGCAGGCATTCTACCACAGCACTGGATAGAGCAGGAAGTTGAGGCAATTGGGGTTGGTGAGTTTAGGATTGTGGAAAGATTTGGTTCATACAGTTGAGTTCACCAACACCACTCAACAAGCAGTGGGCTTCTAAATGCTCCACTGCAACATACCACACTCTCACCACCTCCACCGGAATGGGCAAGGCTCATTTGCTATGTTTGTCCTTAGTGTGCGTGATGTTTGCATTTTTCTCAATCTTATGACTTCATTCAGTGATGTAACATTGAGGGCAGCACCAACACTCTGAAAATTGTTCTAGCCCCACTGGCTTGGGTACCTTTCTTTGACATTTTCATGGTTTCTGGCCGGCTGGCCCGGGTGCCTTTGTGTGACGTTTCTATGCTTTCTGGCCAAGTTGCCTTTGTGTGACGGTTCCATGCTTTCTGTCCTGGCTCGGTGCCTTTGTGTAACATTTCTATGCTTTCTGGCCTGGGTGCCTTTGTGTGACATTTCCATGATTTCTGGCCTGGGTGCCGTTGTGTGACATTTCCTTGTTTCCTTGGCTGAGTACTTATGAGTGTGAGATTTCCATGCTTTCTGGCCTGGGTGCTTATGTCAGGTCGTCATTTATGATTTACTATGCTTTGAAAGTTGATACAGATAAATATGTAATGGAAAATGTGTTGTGCACCATTTTGGTTTTTCTTTTTGCAAAATGTTTTTGAGGGGAGAATTCCCCCATGCAAACACCTGTGGCAGTCATTACGCTTGCTGTGTTTGTGTGCTATGCACCGTATGGGGGCTGGTGTAACAAAACTTGCCAGGGCTGCTTTGGGTTCCCAGTCCGGCCCTGAGTGTCAATTAATTAATTAATTTTTGTGAATCACAGTGTGTAACTAACTGTGCACACTGCCACCTTACCCTGCTTTTGCTATTCCAGAAGCCAAAGCTTAAAATTGAGGCAAACTGTATAGACTTTGTGTCTCTTTCGAGTGAGCGCTGCAGGGCAAGCAGGCCGGGGTATGATTTGGAAAAGGCCTGAATTTGGGTGGGCAAAGTAGGAGGAGGATCCATTTGGATTGTACTTGTAGTCAGTCATGGATGGTAATATATGTGCAGATGCAGAAATGTCTTTGGGCAAACTGCAAATAAATATTAATTGTGCATGTTACTTAGACGAATTAACATCGCACTTTGCACGTCTAGCGTGTTTTCTTTCACTTTGCATCCCTAGAATGTCACACACTGGACAGAAGAAGATTTCAAGCTACTTCACAAAATTTAAGCCCAAAGATGATGAGGAGCCAGCAAGCAAACTTGCTAGAAAAGACCATGTACTTCCTGTGGATGAAGGGAACAAGGAAGATGAAGAAGTGCGAGAGAAGGCACTAGATGAGAGTGACCCCACTACTAGCAGCAGCGTTATCACCCCTACAGAAGAAACGACACAAGATAGTCTTCTTAGAGATGAGCAGCATCATGCTGTGGAAATTGATACAGAGACAGAGGAAACACCAAGCACTAGCAAACAGTTTACCATATCACTGAAACCACATTCAGACAGAGTTTTTAGGAAAGGCATTCTTCCTAAAGGTTGGAAACATGACCAAAAAATACATTTCCAACGCAAGCATCCGTGGTTAATTGTTAAAGGCCCTAACCTTGGCTGTTCTGTGTGTCGCCAAGTCCGTGATCTTGGTGCTGAGAAATCCAGGGGAATGAAATTGTCCAAAGAAAGCACGGAGTCTACTGTGAAGGCATATGGCACCAATATAGAACAGCAGCAGAAATCATTGAGGAAAAATATTGGAGAACATGCACAAAGCAAGGCTCATATTACAACTTTAAAAATCTTACAAAATGCAAAAAAAGATCCTTTATTGAAAGTAACTGCAAAAACGCAATCTTTACAAATGTCAGCAACAGCCAGAATATTCCGAGTAGCTTATAAGGAAGCAAAGCGGAACAGGCCAGCGTATGGTTTTGAAACCGAGATAGACTGTCACCAGTTGAATGGACTAGATATGGGGCTAATTTTGCACTCCAATGTTGCTTGCTCAAACATACAGCGCCACATAGCCTCAGATATGAAGAGGAAGATATTTGCCAATATTATTGAACTTTCCCCCAAAGTAAGTCTTTTACTAGATGAAGCCACTGCATTAAATAGGAAAAGTTCTTTAATTGTGTACATGTGAATGCAGCTACCTGACATGGACTCCCCAGCTAATATTTTTGTTGACCTCATTGAGCTGAGTGATTTGTCAGCTGACGGCATAGTAAACAGTTTACTATCTGCACTAAAAAAAGATCCAGTTAACATAAGTGAGGACTTTCTCTCCAAATGCCTGGTTTCTGTTGCCTGTGATGGAGCTTCTGTGATGTTTGGCCGCCACAGTGGTGTTGTGAAGAGGTTGCAAGAAAAAATCTCTCCCAATATTGTAGCCGGGCACTGCTCAGCACATCGCCTGGAACTTGCCGTTCATGATGTCATGAAAGATATTGGCGCTACAACTCATTTAAAAAACTTACTCGATAAGCTTTATTCTCTATTTGCCACATCTGTTAAAAACCGTTTGGAGCTGAAAGAATGTGCAGAAGCTCTAGACATTCAGCTTTGCAGAATAGGTCGAGTGTTAGATACTCGTTGGGTTGCATCAAGCTTCAGAACAGTGGAGGCTATTTGGAATGCTTACCCTGCCCTCTACAAGCACTTTACTAGAGCAGCTGATGATGGGTCCCGTGACCATTCAACACGAAATATGTACACAGGCCTAGGAAGGCGGTTATCATCTATCCAGTTTGTTGCTAATCTTGGGCTCATGTATGATGCTCTTCAGGAGTTATCAGAGTTATCACTCGAGTTACAGAAACGTGAGTCTACAATCATTGATGCTCATCGAGCTATTTGTTGGCAAATTTCAGTGTTTGAGGCAATGGTAGACAGGCAAGGGAACCACTTCTCACAGTGTAAAAAGGGCATAGAAGAAAATATATTCCAAGGTGTGATGCTGCACAAAGGAAAGACCATTGATAAAATCATTGAACAGGGACAGTTTTTTCGTAGTCTTGCAGAAAATCTAAGACATCGTTTGTTGTCTACAGGAGGTACTAATTCTACTGACAAAAAGGCTGAGTATGATACACTGATTAGCGAAGTGAAAGTTTTATACAAACAGTACTGGCCTGATGAGCTACCTGTTCTTTATGGTGAAAGTGACATTGAGTCACTGTGTAAACGATTCAACATTGCCAGTCGAGAGACTATACGTGCTTACAGAGTGTTTAAGGAATCTGGAGGGAAAGAAATTAAAAGGCAGTTCAAGGAGCTTTTGATGGCCTTACACACTATTGCAATCAGTACTGCAGAATGTGAGCGGGGCTTTTCTCAAATGAATCTTATTTGCACATCTTTGCTGACTGAAACAACATGTTCTTTAATGTTTTTAAATCTTGTTGGCCCACCATTGAAGAGATTCAACCCCATCCCTTATGTTCAGTCATGGCTTGCAAAAGGACGAAGAGCAGCTGATGACACTAGGAATAAAGCAAGGAAAGAGGAAGACTTGGAATGCGCAAGCAATTTAAACTATTTGTGGGCATTTCTAGAAAAATAGATGCTAGCCAATTCCAACTGACAAAACACGTGTCATTGCAATGTTTTGAAAAAGTTAGGCTTTACTGTGTTTGGATATTTAACGCATACACATACTGTTCTATTTACTTTTTGTGGCATAGGCGTACCCGCCGTCGCCACTACATTTCCCACAGTCCTTTGGGGCAACTTGCTGGTGTGACGAGCGGTGTGCGACCTACTTTTCCTCATTGTTCTAGTTTATATCGGTTATTTATTTGAAATTATAACACTTTGTTGACAGTGTCAATTTATTTAATATTTTGTTATATTTATGTCTCTTCCTTTTTTTTGGATGTTATATATATTGTTATATTTTATATATGTTATTTATTTTGTTTTTATGAGACAATTCTTTTTCGTTTTTCATTTTAGAACATGTATGTATTTATTTGACTGTATTTATCTATACTTTAGTTTGAGTCATTTTGTCTTTATTTATATTTTGTATGGTACTATGGTCATTTTGCACTAATGGGTATGACTTGAGATACAGAAATTCAAACTGCCCAGGCATACACTACCTATTCTTTTGGCTTAGGTACCTATAAGATTGTTGGGGGAGTTGACATTTTTCTGTGCTTTGTTAATATACAAATCTTTAATTAAAAAGTCATATTTTGAATATATATGCCTCTTTTCTAATCTCTGTCTTGTCTGTATGATACAGAACTACATTGGGAAACGCCAGTTAAGTTCCATGTTTTTTACTATTCAGAATGTCTAATAAATGAACATATAGCTCCATGCCAGGGAGTAAGTTATAGTAGCAAGCCCAATTGTTAATCATCTTTTTTAATTGTTTCTCTAAAAGTAATCGCTTTAACTCTGCTTTTTATGAATCCCAAACCCCTTCGGACACTGGAAGTGACAGTGACTCATTCAAGTGTATTTCATGATTTTATGCAGCTTATCTGTTCTGATTTGACTAGTGTTTGTTTTCACAACATTTTGGTTTATTTTGTCACATAAGCTATGTAAACATTGTGTCTTTGATCTCATAGACTCTATTAAAAAGGGCATACCCTACCCCAGTATTGTCCTTTCCCCAAATTAGCACATACAGCACTGGAATTGTCCCTTTTCAATGCATTAGTGATTTTATCTAATTTATTTCAAAATTGTGCTTTAAATGCACTTTTGATTTAATCTTTTTGAAAATGTTCACAGGGCAGGGGAACCTCCTATCTAAACCTTACTATGAGGAAGGCAGGCTCCCTTGCTGAAATTCATCTGACTTTTCGCAGTGCCAGTTGACGATGTGGGTGGAGCTAATAGAGGAAGTTGGTGGAGCCAGTGGAGGAAGTGGGTGGAGCCAAAGAAAAAGTAGGTGTGGCCTCCAACAAAGATTTGAGCACCTGCACTTCAAATTTTACAAATTAAGCACTGCCTGTAGTGGGCCCGTGTTTCTGGCGGCCCTGAGCACCGCGGTCTTGGAAGTGTAGAAATTTAGCCAACAGTGGCCAAGGTGGGGCGTCGGGTGGTGGTCTGCGAGCTGGATCTCGGTGGGCTTGTTCTATTGAGAAGAAGGCTGTGCGTTCCGAGGGTGGGGTGAACGATTTGACCCAGGCCTCCATGTACACGATTGGATGCGCCCCTTCGACTCCCTCCGGCAGGCCCAAGACGCGGATGTTGCTGCGCCGCGAGCGTCCTGCCAAATCATCCATCCGCTCCTCCACAGCCGCCAGGCGGTCCAGCGCAGACCACATCGTCTTTTGTTGCACAATGACGGTGGGTTGTAGGTCTGCCATTGACTTCTCACCATCCTTTACTCTGTCGGCTACCTTTCTATGATCGTCTCGGATGAGACTAATGTCCGTGGTGAGGGCGCCGAGACGCTCCTCCATGGAGACCCTTGAAAGTTCGATGGCCGCTAGCACTTGATCCAATTTGTCCGAGATGGTCGGGTCTGGCTGGGTGGTGGAGAACCTGGCCAGCGTATGAGTGCGCGGCAGGTTCTCCGGTGCGTGGCTCTAGGCTTCCCCATTTTGGCGTTTGAGATAAGGTTTGTTGTGCTCAAAGTGGGCGGCGGCTGGGGCGTAGTCGGCCTGGCATCGTTGTGTGGCCAAGTTATCTTTCTGGTCACCCGTTTGGTGTAAGGGGCATAGTGTGTCCGCAGGTCCCCACTGCCCCGGTGGGGCGTCCCCCGCCGAGCCGCCCGAGTCACGCGAGTGGTGGGCCCCCTCAGCAACACTCGCGCTCTGTTCTGTGCGCCCCAGTACATGTGGTGTATGGTATTTGGGCTCGCCGATTTTCAAACTTCAGTCTCTCCCAATTAGTGTCTTTCTCCCAATAGCCCTCGCTGGGTATGAGGCCCTGCGCCCTCAGAGCCACTCTGCTGGATTCTGGCTGGTGTGCGTGTCGCTGGCGAGGAGTGCCCAGGACCTGTGCCGAGGGTGTTTCAGGCTCGTGTCCGCTGCCAGTGTGGGACAAGCTTCAGTGTGCCCACCGATCCCCCTGCACCCCTACGGCCTCCATGTTAGGGTCAGGCAAGGATGGTCTCTGGGTATGACCACCACTCGTGTGCTGCAGGGGGCTGGGGGGCATCCACGTTATCCGTGCCAGTAGGGTTGGATCTAGTCCCCGCTTCTCACCTGCCGCCGTGTCCTGGAAGATCTCTCAGGGATCGTTTCTCGGTGATCCAGGTCTTCCTACCTCACGGGCGTCATTTTAGAGTCAGGCTGACTCGGCGCGACAAGCCCCATGTGAGGTGTCAGGGCGGAGAGCTCCAGCGATTCGTTTCCCGGCAGTTGGATACCGGCAAAGGCATCAGCCGGCTCAGCCGCCACTCCCGGTGCGCGCCCCTGGGTTCCTGCCACTCAGGTGAGGTCTTGCTGTCCGAGACCCCGGACTGCCGCCGATCGTCCGCGACTCCCTCCGCAGCACGTCGTATAGAAGACGCCCGGCAGTGGCAATCCCAGGCAAGGGTGCACCGTCCTGTCTGGCCGCCGCCGAGGCCAACCGCTGAGTGCTTCTCCCTGCCGGCACCGCGCTAGTCGGCAGCTGGGCCCAGGCACGCCACAATCACGGGTAGGTGCGGGCGGGCGCCATCTTGCTGTCGGGCCCCGGGGTGAACTAACTCCGAAAATCACCTCAGGCTCCGCAATATTCAGGAGTTCACAGGCACCATCCCGCACAGCTCCGGTTCCGACCCCCGCGGAGATGTTTGGGGGCCGGATTCAACGATGTGGTGCTGTCTGCTTGTCTGCCCGATCACGGCGCCTCAGCAGAGCGCGTCCGCCATCGTAGCCTGCTTGGCCACGCCCCCGAGCCTAGGCAGCTCTCATGATCTGTCTGCCTGGCTGTTGTATTCAACAAAAAGTACTTTATTCCTGCCTGCTACTTACCATTGGTTCACTCCTGCGTTGCTCTTCTATGCTGCCTCCTAAGTCATTAACGCAGCCGACCAAGGCTAAGGAGCACCGGCCAAGCACTGTCTCCTTACACTTACTTGCTTGTTTTAAGAATTTTTTGTTTTAAGAACTTTTTTAAGGTTGCTTTACGCCGTCCCTGCTTCCATCTTTCCACACAAAGTGTTTCCCTGGTTGCTTTCTGCCGTCACTGCTTTCGCCCTCCCCCACTGTTAGACTTGGCATCTTTTGGCGTTTTTCCCCTGAGTTTTTGCTTATTGCCCTCCTGGTTTTGCCTCTGTTTTTGCTGGAGTAGTGTTTCTGCGCACTTTCCTCACTGCTGATCAGTGGTAAATTGCAAGTGTTCCTGTGGTAAATTATGATATGGATTAGTGTTTCCATGATTGGGTATTTGATTTACTTGTTTGTCCCTAGAAAAGTGCACTGGGGTTGCCAGGGCCTGTAAATCGAATGTTACTAGTGGGCCTGCAGCACGGATTGTGCCACCAACATGAGTAGCCCTAAAACGATAACTCAGACCTGCCATTGCAGAGTCTGCACGTGGTTTGTAACTGCCATGTCGACTTGGCAAGTGCACCCACTTGCCAGGCCCTAAACCTTCCCTTTTGTACATGTTAGTCACGCCTAAGGTAGGCCCAAGGTACCTCTGTGGGCAGGGTGCAGTGTATGTGAAAGGTAGGACATCCCCTGGTTTGTGTGGCATGTCCTGATAGTGAATTACAGCCCATTTCATTTTTCACTATTGCAAGGCTACCTGTTCCCCATAGGACAGAATAGGAAGTTTGTTTATAACATCTTATAAACATAACTGGCCCTGGGAACTAGGTGGGAAAATAAAGTTTAGTACGCCTGAACAAAGAATCTAAAGATGCAGCTTTTAGTGAAGGTGATTTTTACATTCTGTGTTTGAAAATACCACTTTTAGAAAGTAGGTGTAGGAGAGTAGGGTCTGCTTTCTATGTTCACCCCCACTTTTTGCTTTTGCTTTACTGGTTTTCGACTTAGATGTGGCTGTGGGCCTGCTAATCAGACCCACAGCCCTGCTGTTCTCTCTCTAAATTAATACTATGTACTTTAGGTGCATAACCCAATTGGATAGGATCACCTTATTGGCCCCTGTACAGTGTACCCTAGGTACCCAGGGCATAGGTGTACCCTAGGCCTACCAGGGGCTGCAGCATGTATTATGCCACCCCTGGCCTGGCCTTCCATTTTGAC
The DNA here is from genome assembly GCF_964204655.1 of Triturus cristatus. Classification (NCBI taxonomy): domain Eukaryota; kingdom Metazoa; phylum Chordata; class Amphibia; order Caudata; family Salamandridae; genus Triturus; species Triturus cristatus. Next base: position 428,605,099 of record NC_140582.1, on the reverse strand, counting down.
ACAACTGGCTGATCACTCAGCTGGGGCAAGGTCGTGTAATCACCCCTTGCTTAGGTGTAGTATTCCTATACCTAACTTACATATAGACACATGTGTACCTATCAGTCACTCCTATGGCAGGCCTTGACAATCCTGGAGGCAGAGTGCTTGGTAACATGTGAGATGGTGCTCTAGCATGAGCTGAGCCTGTCTGCAGCTTTCGGAACCTTGTCCTTATAGCTGTTCTATGATATAGCCTACCATATACTCTTAAAGTGCCTTATAATCTTAGACGGTTATGGTAACTATGGTTTGGCTTTATCGAAACATGTCGTGTAAGGTGTCTAACACTGTGGAATAATACCCCCATGCCATTTCTGGACATGAGAATATTATTCCCCCCTTCTAGAGGGAAAGACATGTTAAAATCATACTTCAACTGTTAGCCTCTGACCAAAGCCTCAGCATCACAAAATGGATGCTGCTGCCACGACACAAGTCTGACCTCCTGCAGCTGGGAGTGATCCCAGCCAGGGAGGCCTGGACAATAGGTTTCCTGCTTGGGGAGGTGCTAGCACCTCCCCAGACAGCCTTTAGTGTATTGGGGCAGGGTGGGCTGAAAGGAATGAGACATGCCTGGGGCACACAAGGTGTCCCATGCATAGTCCAGTTCAAACCGGTGCTGGGGCACACCAGCCCCAGCTCTGGCGCGAAACTGGACAAAGGGAAGTGGGTGTAACCACCCCCTCCCAGGTCCCACCCATAAGGCGTGACCTAGCAGGTATCCCAGCCCCCCAGATTAGTATAAGAGTGGGAGTTGGGCCTCAAGACTTTAGATTATCCTGAACCTGCAAAACTGAACAGAAACTCTGGACCTTCGACATTCGACGAAAGAAGAAGACTGAAGAATCTCCCTTGTAGCCAAGGAGTGGCTACCCTGTGCAAACAGGCACCATCAAGAGACTACCCTTTGCTTTGCCCACGTTCTACGAGGAACCGACTGCAGAGCCCGACCAGAGCCTTGACTTCCAGACTTCTCCGACCCTGATCCACATCGACAGCAAAGCTGAGATCCGTGGAGGCGACGAGCGACGTGGGACCGGCTACCTGGAAAAAGTGGCTAGTAACTTAAAGCGCAGCTTCTGAGGTACCCTCGAAGTTGTGCACCGGGGATTGAGAAGCCCCAACGCCAAGCACCATCTGCACCGAAGATCAGCCCCCCACACTCCACGAGTCCTGCGTGGGGCCCTTCTGCATTTTCCTGCTTGCCGCGTCGGTCCGGTTGCTTGCCCGCTGGCTAGTGGCCTTTGTGACGATGCTCCCTGAAATCTTCTGCGCTGGTTTGGCTCCTCCAGACTGGCTCCCACTTCTCTGCAAAGAAGAAGCACCCCAGACCTTCCTGGTCTGCACCAGAAGCAAGTCCTCCGTTCTTCGTGGGTTCCGCTTGCCAAGGCTTGGTGAGTCCTAGTCCAACTTCGACGCCGCCGACAGCAAGAGCCTTCGTGGGACAGCTCGCCTCCTGGTCCTGGTCGTCCTCGACGCTTCCTGGTCCTCCTGGCTGCAGCGACAAGCTTCACCTTCACCTGCAATCTTCACGACATCGCCTGGTTCCTTCCTGGTTCCACGTGGTCACTGGCTAGTGACCTTGACTCTGTCCCTTCTGCTTGCAGGTTTCCTCTCTTCTTGATCCCAGCCTTGGGATCCACCGGACACTCTTCACTGACTGCCTGTCAGCATCTTTCTTCAGGCATCCATAGGAGTCGACGACGAAAACGACGCATCTTCACCCCTATGCACCCGCAGCCTGTGGGCTAGGTAACTTGGGTACTCCGGTGCTCATCAGGATAGTGACTATCCTAGTGTCTAGTTTTCAAGTCTCAACTTCCTAGCTACTCCGGAAGTGTCCTAAATCTACCGTTTTCTAAACTGTACTATTGCTATTGACTTTTACGCATTACGCGTGAGTGTTTCCACTCTGCACACGAATCCCGTGGGCCTCCCACTTCCTAACTAACGCTAGTGTAGTGTAGCCCCAGCGATTCCCTAGGCCTAGGCCTATTCTATTTCCGTGACAGTGGTCCTTATACCACTTACTTAGTATATGGTTTGCGTGGCCCCTAGGGCCTAACTGTATTACTTACCTGTGTGACTTAATGTATGCTTAAATAAGACTGTGTTGTACTTACCTCTAATCTCATAAAGAGTGCTGAGGGTTTGACTAGAATAAATACACTTCATTTTATATATATATCTGTTGTGGTGTCCTTTCATTTGGTATTCAAGGGATTATATATGGTATCACAGCTGGCTTCACATGCCATTCAGAGTTTAGCCTAAGACTGCTCTTGTCCATGCTACCACTAGGATAGCTGGTCTATAAGGTTGACTTTACAACCAATCACCATAAGGGTATTTGGACTGATATAAGGTGTACACTAGAACTAGTGACATCATACATCAGGCCAACTTCTCACAGTAGGTATTTTCTTGCTCAGTCATCCTGTGTGCCTCTGCTGGAATGTGAATTGCCGGTGTGGGTTTTGGATGACAGAAGGCTGGGGAGCAGGAGTGTAGGTAGATCAAGAAAGGGCTGAATAGACCTGGGCTGCGATGGGGGAAGGGGGGAGATCTGCCTCTGACTATGCCGTCCCCACCTCCTGCCAGGAAATCACACCAGAGAAGGCAGAACTGGTTCTGGCTGGGCACAGACACTCTCTGCCTAAGAGATCAAAGGATATTGGGGTCCAGACCTCTGAACTTTAGAACACTTTTGGATCAAGGAGACTGCCAGGAAGAAGAGCTGGAGAAGCTGTGAGGAGAACCTACCACTTTGCTGTGTGCTTTGCTGTGTGTTGGCCTGCAGTGGCTGCTTCTGACTTGGGCAGTGAAAGGACTGGACTGAACTTTCTGCAATCTGCTTTCTGAGTTTCTCCAAGGGCTTGAGGTAGAGCTTGACTCCTGTTCAAGAAGTCTCAGGAACAGCAAAGACTTCAAGCTCTTCTGCCCTCAGCACTGGGGACTGTGTGTTTTGTGCTGCAACAGAAGAAAAGCAACTCGACAACGTCTATGACGCCGCTGCCTGCACCATGACCTGCCAGCACCGGGATCTGCCAGCACCGGGACCTGCCAGCACCTTGACGAGCACCGCCTTCATCTCGCACCGCGACCTTGGTCTCATCGAGGGCGCCATCTGACGCCGCCACCGAGCCGCTGCTTGCACGGCGACCTAAGAGCACCGCACGCCGCACTGCTGCACTTCGCACCGCAGCACCCGACGCCTGCCGACGCCAGTGCTCCCGATTCCAAGAAAGAGGAGATCGACCTGCAACGCATGTGACTTCGAGGGCCCCGACGACTCCTGCACCCACCTCCAGAACCAACGCCTGCGGATGCCATGTTTTGGAAAGCTCAACGAGAGGTCGCCGACGCCCTGCATTTCTAAAAGGTACTGTTTGCGGGTCTGCCCGACACCGTAGCTGGCCCGCGATGCTGCGGTCAGCCAGAACTGTTTGTATCTGCTTGCTCACGACGCCGTGATAGCCCCGGACGGAGCTATCAACATCAAGGAACTGTTTTTAAAGCTTATTTTGACAACTGTAGATTTTTAAGTATTATATTGTGGATTTTTATTGTTTTTGGTCTTGTCTTAACGTATATAAAAATATTGGCTATTTTTCTAAACTAGTGTGGTGTCCTTTTGTAGTGATTACACTGTATTACTGTGGGTTATGTGCAAATGCTTTACACACCGCCTCTAAGATAAGCCTGACTGCTCGTGCCAAGCTACCAAGGGGTTGAGCAGGAAGAAGGGTTCCTATCTGGACAAAGGTGCAAGCCCTTTCCAACTAGAGAGCCCGATTTCTAACATTGGTTGTCAGCGGTGAGGATAGGACTTGCGTTTGCACTTGACTTACAGTGACTGGTGTGCACTACTACCATATCGCAGACCTTTACGTGCCACATACTAGTTCTTTTTAGCCTATTTTTGATCTTGCCAGTTTGAACTTGCTACTTCATCATGCCGGAATCAAGAGCATCATCTGTTGCATCCCTGGAGATTGCCTTTGAGGAGGATAGGATGGAAGCCTACAATGTTAGGGAATTGAAATAAATTAGCAAGAACCTAAAAGTCCAAGTCAGAGGCCTCACTAGGAAGGATGAGCTACAAAAGGCGCTGAGGGCCTGGGTAGCAGCCAGAGATGCAAGTGGGCAATCTGGTGATCTCAATGGAGAGGCGGAGGAGCCTATTCCTAGGGTGGATGTGCTTTTGGGAGGGGGGGAACCCTCCAGGCAGCAGTAGCCTGTCCCCAGAGGAGCTGGAGGACAGGCGGGAAGCAAGGAAGTTCGAGTTGGAAAAACTCAGGATAGAAAGTGAGAGGGAAGACGAAAGAATAGCCATGGAGGAAAGAAAGATGCTCTTAGACCATGAGCGAGGTCTTAAGGAGCTGGAGCTAAGAATTAGGCCCAGCTCAGATGGTGGCAGCAATTTGTCAAGACAGGCAGACAGAATTGTACACATCCTTAAAATATAGGCAATGAATTCAAGAAGGGGGGTAACATACAAAGGTGGTTTCAAGGGTACAAGGCAGCAATCCACATGAATGGGGTCCCTGAGGAGAATTGAGGAGCAGGATTGTGGCCTCTCTTCCCAGAAGAAGCAATGGATACTTTAATAACTTTGGGTAAGGGGTATCACCTCACCTATCCAGACATGAAGGACGCCCTTCTCACAAAGGGGCATATCAGCAACGAGGCGATATAAAATTATCGCCGGTTTTGCGTCCGTTTTCGGACGAAAAGCGGCGATAATTTTATCGCCTAATTAGCAAGGTCACGCTATCGCGTGAAACCTTGCATTAGCGCCTGCATTCTTAACGCCCAGCTTTGCATCTCTAATGAGATGAAAGGTGGGCGTTCCTGACCTGACATGACTAGAGAAATGTCGCTAAGCGACATTTCTCCTATCATCAAAACCCACGCTATGAAGTATAGCAGCAAGAAAAGTAGCGATAACCCCTGTTATCGCTGCTTTCCTTACGCCTGCTTCAGGACTGACTTAGCCATGATATCCTATGGAAGGTGGATATCATGGCTAAGTATGTGAGGCCCTATCATCAAGCTAACGCCAAACTTTGTGAGATTATCGCTGGGCTTCCAGCGATAATCGAACGTTGACAGTTAGCGCTAGGATTTTTATCGCTTTTGAGATAAGCGTCGCTAATAGCACGCTATCTCAGCGATATAAATCCACGTTAGCCGGCGATAATTATCCTAGCGCTAAGTGCGCTTAGCGATAATTATCACCGGTTGTTGCTGATATGCCCCTTAGTATGGTCTTACCCCTGAAAAGTACAGGGATCACTTCAGGTCCAGTAAGAAGTCTGATGCCAACACTTGGTTGGAATGTGTGGATGTGTTTTGCCGGTCACTGGATGGCTGGGTGAAGGGCAGTAATGTGACAGATTTTCAGGGGCTCTACAATTTGATTGCATGGGAGCACTAGTCCAGTCTATGTTTTGCAGATCTGCGCCAGCACCTAGTTGATAGTAAGCTGACTGACCCTAGGAAGCTTGCTATGGAGGCGGACCGCTGGGTGAGTATCAGGGTCCACAAGAAAGCGTTTGGGGGAGACTCAGCCAAAGGTTGGCTGGGTCCCCAGCAGAAAAGTGGGGGGGGACAAGGGTAAAACACAGGAGTTCTCTAAAGGGCCCCAAACTAACACCCAGGGTAAAGGTGCCCATCCCCCAGGAGATAAGAAACATCGGGGTCTCATCAGGAAAGCCTGCTGAGACCGGCCCCCGCATGTGTTTTGCATGTGACCAGGTGGGGCATATGAAGGGGTACCCCAGGTGCTCAAAGGGGGCTCAGCCACCCACCGGTGGGCAGTCCAAAGTGTTGGCTAGTGTAGTGCTTGTGGAGGAGGAGAAGTACCCACAGGAGGGTGGGGACCCCGCAAAAATGACCCTCGTTCACTAGGGGACAGTGAGATGGTCCCAGGAAACCAGGTGCCCCCTAACACAAAGAAATATAGCACCTGGATGACCATCAATGGGAAAAGGGTAGAGGCTCTCAGAGATACTGGAGCCAGTGTGACCTCAGTCCGGTGTCACCTGGTCTCTGAGAAGCAGATAGTCCCAGGGGCGTTCCACCAAGTAATTGTGGTAGACAATTCAGAGCGCCAGTGTCTGGTGGCGCAGGTTCCCTTCAAGTGGGGGACGGTCTCAGGTCCCTTGAGGGTGGTTGTGAGCCCTTCCATGCCTGTAGATTGTCTGCTAGGTAACGACCTGGAGCAGTCCTTGTGGAAGGATGTTGAGCTCAGGTCTCACTTGGAGATGCTTGGATTGCCAGAGTGGGCATGAGTGTCCACTCGGTCAATGGCGGCCAGAGAGGGTGATCAGGAGGACTTGGAGCCTGAAACAGTAGCCCAAGTCCCTGCCAAGAGAAAAGGCAAGGGTCGTGGAAAACTGGCCCCTGAAGTTCCCACGGACCGGGAGGAAGTGGACCTTGAGGGGGACGCCCCGGTGCCTACAGGGAAGCAGGTAGCTGAACTGGGGGACATCTCTGAGCTGACCCATTGGCAGCAAGAAGGGGGTCCCACCAGGGAGGAATTCTGCAAGGAGCAGAAAGAGTGCCCTTCTCTTGAGGGTCTGAGGCGGCAGGCTGCAAACCAGGCAGCTGGTGATCAGTCTGGATCACATTGGATGTACTGGGAGAATGATCTCCTGTATAGTGAGTCTAAGGTGGCTGAGCCTGGGTCAGCCCGTGTGCTGGTGGTACCCCAGCGTTTCAGGACCTTCCTTCTGGGTCTGGCTCATGATGTGCCTTTGGCAGGACATTTGGGGCAGGAAAAGACCTTTGACAGGCTTGTCACCCACTTCTTCTGGCCCCAAATACGAAAGCAGTCAGATGGACATTGCCGGTCTTGCCAAACTTGCCAGGCAAGTGGTAGGAGTGGGAGGAAGGTCAAAGCTCCTCTCCAACCGTTTCCAGTTGTTGGAACACCCTTTGAAAGGGGAGGGATCGACTGTGAGAAGTTGGCCTGATGTATGATGTCACTAGTTCTAGTGTACACCTTATATCAGTCCAAACAACCCTTATGGTGATTGGTTGTAAAGTCAACCGTATAGACCAGCTATCCTAGTGGTAGCATGGACAAGAGCAGTCTTAGGCTAAACTCTGAATGGCATGTGAAGCCAGCTGTGATACCATATATAATCCCTTGAATACCAAATGAAAGGACACCACAACAGATATATATCAAAATAAAGTGTATTTATTCTAGACAACCCTCAGCACTCTTTATGAGATTAGAGGTAAGTACAACACAGTCTTATTTAAGCATACATTAAGTCACACAGGTAAGTAATACAGTTAGGCCCTAGGGGCCACGCAAACCATATACTAAGTAAGTGGTATAAGGACCACTGTCACGGAAATAGGATAGGCCTAGGCCTAGGGAATCGCTGGGGCTACACTATACTTCCAAAGGTTAGGAAGTGGGAGGCCCACGGGATTCAGGTGCAGAGTGGAAACACTCACGCGTAATGCGTAAAAGTCGATAGAATTACTAGCAGTTAGAAATAAACAGTTTTAGGACACTTCTGGTATAGCTAGAAAGTCGAGACTCGGAAACTAGACCCTAGGATAGTCAATACCCTTGTGAGCACCGGAGTACCCAAGTTACCTAGCCCACAGGCTGCGGGTGCATAGGTATGAACTTGCGTCGGGTTTCGTTGTGGACTTCTATGGATGCCTGAAGGAAAGTTGCTGACAGGCAGTCAGTGAAGAGTGTCCGGTGGATCCCAAGGCTGGGATCAAGAAGAGAGGATACCTGCAAGCAGAGGGGACAGAGTCAAGGTCACTAGCCAGTGACCACGTGGGACCAGGAAGGTACCAGGCGATGTCGTGAAGATTGCAGGTGAAGGTGAAGCTTGTCGCTGCAGCCACGAGGACCAGGGAACGTCGAGGACGACCAGGACCAGGAGGCGAGCTGTCCCACGAAGGCTCTTGCTGTCGGCGGCGTCGAAGTTGGACTAGGACTCACCAAGCCTTGGCAAGCGGAACCCACGAAGAACGGAGGACTTGCTTCTGGTGCAGACCAGGAAGGTCTGGGGTGCTTCTCATTTTCAAAGAAGCGGGAGCCAGTCTGGAGGAGCCAAACCAGCGCTGAAAATTGCAGGGTGCGTCGTCTCAAAGGCCACTAGCCAGTGGGCAAGCAACCGGACAGAAGCGGCAAGCAGGAAAATGCAGAAGGGCCCCACGCAGGACTCGTGGAGTGTGGGGGGCTGATCTTCGGTGCAGATGGTGCTTGGGGTTGGGGCTTCTCAATCCCCGGTGCACAACTTCGAGGGTGCCTCAGAAGCTGCGCTTGAAGATACTAGCCACTTTTCCCAGGTAGCCGGTCCCACGTCTCTCGTCGCCTCCACGGATCTCAGCACGGCTGTGGATGTGGATCAGGGTCGGAGAAGTCTGGAAGTCAAGGCTCTGGTCGGGCTCTGCAGTCGGTCCCTCGTAGAACTTTAGCAAAGCAAAGGGTAGTCTCTTGATGGTGCCTGTTTGCACAGGGTAGCCACTCCTTGGCCACAAGGGAGATTCTTCAGTCTTCTTCTTTCGTCGAATGTCGAAGGTCCAGCGTTTCTGTTCAAGTTGCAGGTTCAGGATAATCTAAAGTCTTGAGGCCCAACTCCCACTCTTATACTAATCTGGGGGACTGGGATACCTGCTAGGTCACGCCTTATGGGTGGGACCTGGGAGGGGGGTGGTTACACCCCCTTCCCTTTGTCCAGTTTCGCGCCAGGACTGGGGCTGGAGTGCCCCAGCACCGGTTTGAACTGGACTATGCACGGGACACCTTGTGTGCCCCAGGCATGTCTCATTCTATTCATCCCTCCCTGCCCCAATACACTAAGGCCTGTCTGGGGTGGTGCTAGCACCTCCCAAGGCAGGAAACCTATTGTCCAAGCCTCCCTTGCCGGGATCACTCCCAGCAGCAGGAGGTCAGACTCGTGTCTGTGGCAGCAGCATCCATTTTGTGATGCTGGGGCTCTGGTTAACTTTAACCGGGTAAGTAGGTTACAACATGTCTTCTCCCTCTAGAAGGGAGGGATAATATCCTCATCCCCAGAAATGGGATGGGGGTATTATTCCAAAGTGTTAGACACCTTACACGACATGTTTTGATAAAGCCAAACCATAGTTACCATAACCGTTTAAGATTATAAGGCACTTTAAGAGTATATGGTAGGCTATATCATAGAACAGCTATAAGGACATGGATCCGAAAGCTGCAGACAGGCTCAGCTCATGCTGGAGCACCATCTCACATGTTACCAAGCACTCTGCCTCCAGGATTGTTAAGGCCTGCCATAGGAGTGGCTGATAGGTACACATGTGTCTATATGTAAGTTAGGTATAGGAATACTACACCTAAGCAAGGGGGGATTACACGACCTTGCCCCAGCTGAGTGATCAGTCAGTTGTGTCATAATGGAAGGCCAGGCCAGGGGTGGCATAATACATGCTGCAGCCCCTGGTAGGCCTAGGGTACACCTATGCCCTGGGTACCTAGGGTACACTGTACAGGGGCCAATAAGGTGATCCTATCCAAATGGGTTATGCACCTAAAGTACATAGCATTAATTTAGAGAGAGAACAGCAGGGCTGTGGGTCTGATTAGCAGGCTCACAGCCACATCTAAGTCGAAAACCAGTAAAGCAAAAGCAAAAAGTGGGGGTGAACATAGAAAGCAGACCCTACTCTCCTACACAACCCCCCCCCCCCCAAACTTAGGGACATTAAACTAACCTTGACCAGTTGAGTCTTCATGTTCTAAGTGGAAATATCTGGAGAGTCCATCTGCATTGGCATGGTCAGTCCCAGGTCTATGTTCCACTGTGAAGTCCATCCCCTGTAGGGAAATGGACCACCTAAGAAGTTTGGGATTTTCACCCTTCATCTGATTTAGCCACAAGAGGGGCTTATGGTCTGTCTGAATCTTGAAGTGAGTGCCAAACAAGTATGGCCTCAGCTTCTTCAGGGCCCAAACCACAGCAAAGGCCTCCCTCTCAATAGCTGACCAACGTTTCTCTCTAGGGGTCAGCCTTCTACTTATAAAAGCAATGGGCTGGTCTTGACCATCTACATTCAGTTGTGAAAGAACAGCTCCCACACCTAACTCAGAAGCATCTGTCTGGACAATGAACTCTTTGGAGTAGTCTGGACTTTTCAGAATAGGTGCACTGCACATGGCCTGCTTCAGGTCATCAAATGCTTTTTGACAGCTTACTGTCCACTGAACTTTCTTTGGCATCTTCTTGGAGGTCAAGTCATTAAGTGGTGTCACAATGGACCCATAGTTCTTCACAAACTTTGTGTAGTACCCAGTCAGGCCCAAGAAAGCTCTGACCTGAGTCTGGGTAGTTGGAGGAGTCCAGTCCTTTATGGTCTGGATCTTGCTCTCCAGTGGTTGAACCTGACCCCCACCTACTAGGTGGCCCAGGTACACAACCTTGCTCTGCCCTATCTGGCACTTAGTGGCCTTGATAGTGAGGCCTGCCTTTTGCAGGGCCTCTAAAACATTCCTCAGGTGGACCAGGTGATCCTCCCAGGTGGAGCTAAAGACAGCAATATCATCAAGATAAGCTGCTGTAACGCCCTGAACGTCTCAGGATCGTTTAACAGACACGATAATGAGAACGCAACCACTTGTGAAGGTTTAGTTATTTTAATGAAGGCAAAAATAATACAAGGAATAAACAAAGGTTATAGTCACTGGAATCCTCCAGGCTAAGTACGTTACCAGCCCACAGCACGGATGGTCCTAACCGTCCTCTGCATATACGCCGATCCCGGCGTATGCCAACAGAGGGCAGAAATGAAATGGCCGACAATGCCAATCGGTAGGCTGTGAGGGGCACGAAGAGTGTTGGGGAGAATCGAGGAGTCAGGGAAACACCCAGCCGGGGTCTCTACCTGAAGGGAGCAGCCGCTCAACCTCTTCCTCAGACTGCACCGGGACGCGGAGTCACCTCCTGGTGATGCGTCACCGATACCCCAATCACAAGCAAAGAAGACTGAACCGAGAGCAGCCGCTCGATCGATCCTATGGACTTCCGAGTCTGTAACGCGGCAAACACCTCCTGGTGTGCGTTACAGCTGGCAGTCCCTGTATCTCTGGTCGGGCTGGGAGTTACGACTCCAACCAGCAAAAGCGCCACTGCGCTTTGACTCAGCCGAGTCAAAAAGCGAAGCTCAATGGTTATCCGGTAGAGCTTCCGGGTCCTTCACAGGTGACGATGGGGCAAGACACGGCCCAGGGAGTAACGACTCGACCTACCTCCGTTCTTGCCTTACTGGAGCACCACTCCGGAACACTGCTCTTCACTAAGCAGGTACGTCGGTGTAAACACAATATCCGACAGCGTTGTACCTCCCGGTTCCTCCCTTTATAGGGCGTGTTTTCCTTGAGTTATGCAACAGCTCTCCTGTTTACATAAGGGCGTGTTTTCCTTGAGTTATGTAACAGCTCTCCTGTTTACATAAGGGCGTGTTTTCCTTGAGTTATGTAACAGCTCTCCTGTTTACATAAGGGCGTGTTTTCCTTGAGTTATGTAACAGCTCTCCTGTTTACATAAGGGCGTGTTTTCCTTGAGTTATGTAACAGCTCTCCTGTTTACATAACCTCTCAACCGCTAAGCATCCTGGGAGATGTAGTCCGTTTTCGCTGGTTACCGTTTTCCTCCCCTCGCATGACAGGAATTCTTGACAGTACATCCTCCCTCTCAGCGGCTCCCCACGGGTCCAGCGCTGGCAGGAAAACGCCGATGGAACAAGGAGACCAAGCGCGGAGCATGAACCCCTTCAGCCGGTTCCCATGACTGCTCCTCCAGGCCATAGCCTTTCCACGCAACCAGGTACCACAGCTTCCCCCTGCGCCATTTGGACGCCCGTATGCCCGACACTTCATACTCCACCTCCGACTCCACGCATACCGGCCTAGGTGTCCCAGACGGCTTGGAGGGTGCTGGTTTGAGCAATGATACATGAAAGACAGGGTGTATCCGCAATGACTGGGGCAAGCACACCTTCACGTTCACGGGACCCATACACTTGGTAATTCGATAGGGGCCCATGTACTTGGGATGGAACACACTGTTCTTTCGAAACCTCATGTTTCTTGTGGATATCCAGACGTAGTCTCCAGTGCGGTACAGTGGCCCGGGCCTTCTCTTCCTGTCTGCCGCAGCCTTGTATCTTCTCTTGGCCTCTATTAGGACAGCCCTTGAGCGCATCAACGTGTCTTTTATGTGTGCCACCCTGTCCGCTGTGGCGGGAATCCTGTCCTCTCTGAACGGATGTAGAAATGGCAAGAACCTGGGATGTTGGCCATAGTTGCTATAGAACGGAGATGTCTGTGTGGAGCTGTGAGTGGCGTTGTTATAGGCTATCTCTGCAACCCATAGCAAGTCGACCCATTCTTCCCTGCCCTGGTCCACAAAACATCGCAGATACTGTTTGAGCGTTTGGTTCAGGCGCTCGGTTTGGCCGTCCGTTTGAGGGTGGTAGCTGGTGGACAGGGCGGTCTTAACATGCAGCGCAGTGCACCAAGTCTTCCAGAATTGCGCAGTAAACTGCGATCCCCGGTCCGACACGATCACCCCAGGTAATCCATGCAGTCGTACCACATTCTTTAGGAGTAGTGACGCCAATTCCCCGGCCGTAGGGACTCTCTTGCAGGGGATGAAGTGCCCCATTTTCGTCAAGTAATCCACCACCACCAGTATTGCCGTCATCCCCTGGTCTACCGGTAGGCCCACCACGAAGTCCAGTGATATGCTATCCCATGGTCTATCCGGGGTCGGAAGTGGATGTAGGAGCCCTTGGGTTCGGCCATGGTCGGCCTTCATGGTAGCACACGTAGGACACTCCTGTCCCCACCTCCTGACATCCACTCTCATGGTTGGCCACCAGAAATGCCGTCCCATGCTAGCCACCGTTTTTTCAAAGCCCAAATGACCTGCGCATGGAGAGTCATGGCACCAGATGAATGCTTGTTTCCTTAGCCTAGGCGTGGGTATCAATAGGCACCTGCCCTTCAGGGGTATCCCGTCCTTCAGCTGCCATTCTCTGTGACTGAGGAGCCACCTCCGCCATGCGAATGACCTGATCCCTCTCTTTATTCCCCTCAGGAAAGTATCCGGTTGGATAACCCCCAATACCATCCTCGGGGAAATGATGGAATGCTCGGTCGCAGGCAATGGTTCCTTAACCGCAGATTGACGGGACAGGGCGTCCGCCTTCCAGTTTTCCGTCCCCGGCCGATATGTGATGCGGAAGTTGAACCCCGCAAAGAAGATCATCCACCGCAGCTGTCTGGGAGAAAGGTGTCTTGTGGCCGTCATGAACTGTAGGTTCCGATGGTCCGTGTACACCGATACCACATGTCTTGCCCCCATCAACCAATGCCTCCATTCGGTGAAGGCGTCCTTGATTGCGAGAAGCTCCTTCTCTGCAATATGGTAGTTGCGTTCGGCGTCGTTGAGTTTGCGGGACATGTACGCAACGGGATGAAGCACCCCTGTGTCGTGGTTGCGTTGGGACAAGATAGCCCCCAGCGCCACATCCGATGCGTCCGCTTCCACCACGTAGGGGAGATCCGGATCGGGGTGAGCCAACACCGGCGCCTTACCAAAGGCGCTTTTCAGGGCCTCAAAGGCTTTGTTCGCTTCAGGGGACCAGACAAACTCCTTGGACTTCCTCAGTAGCTGTGTGATTGGGGCCACCAATCCTGAAAATCCATCTATAAACCGCCTGTAAAAGTTGGCGAAGCCAATGAAACTTTGGACGTCCTTCACGCTTTGGGGCACCGGCCATTCTTTCACCGCCTTGATCTTTCGTTCTGCCATCTCCTGTCCCTCTGGACTCAGCATCACTCCGAGGAATTCCACGGATGTGACGTGGAAGTCACACTTGCTGAGTTTACAAAACAGCATGTTTTCCCTCAGCTTTTGGAGCACAGCTTTGACGTGGTGTACGTGCTCCTCCACACTGGACGAATAGATGAGGATGTCGTCGATATATACGACCACGTAGATATCCAACTCCTCTCTGAATACCTCATTCAAAAAGTACTGAAAGGCTGCCGGGGCGTTGCACAGACCGAACGGCATGACGAGGTACTCAAAAAGGCCGAACCTGGTCTTAAAGGCGGTCTTCCACTCGTCTCCGTCCCTCATGCGCACCAGATGGTATGCCCCTTTCAAATCCAACTTGGTGTAGATACGAGCTTTCTTGACCTGTTCCAGAAGTACACTGATGAGAGGCAAGGGGTACCGATTCTTTACGGTTATCGCATTCAATGCCCTAAAGTCCACACAGGCTCTCAGCTCCCCATTAGCCTTCGGGATGAAGAAGAGTGGCGAGGCGGCCGGAGACTTGGACGGGCGGATGAATCCTAGCTTGAGGAGTTTATCCAGGTACCCCCGGAGATGCACGTTTTCAGGCTCCGTCAGGGCATACAGCCTGCCGCTGGGAACGCTGGCCCCTGGCACCAGGTCGATCTGGCAGTCAAACTGTCTATGTGGTGGTAGCACTTCCGCCTTCACCTCATCAAATACATCCTCAAAACTGTGATAAGCCTGGGGGAGAGCCACATCTTTTTGTGCCGCTGTAGCCACCGTCTGACTCCCGCTCTCATCTGCGTCAAGGGATTCCGTTCTTATTCCACAATGCAGGATGCAATACGGTGACGTCAGTTCGATGCGATGTGTTGGCCAATCCACAGAGGGGTTGTGTTTCTGTAGCCACGGCAATACCAATATGACGCCATATTGGGGCGCTCGGATGATGTTAAAATCGATTTGTTCCAAATGGTTCCTCCCACATCTCATCGGAAGGACCCCCGTGTGCTGCCCGATGGGCCCCGTCACCAATCGCCTTCCGTCTACAGCATAGACGTCTTCGGGTACAGCTTTGGGAAGAAGCACTAGCCCTAGCCTGCATGCCTCGTTGTGGTCCATAAACATGCCAGTGGCCTCTGAATCCACCATGGCCACAATGGGTATCCACTGGTCATGCACTCCCACGTGCACCGTGAGAAACAGGTGTCGTTGTCCCTTAGTGACCGAGTTGGAAAGTGAAGGGATGGATGAGTGACTCCGAGATGCCCCTTCTTTGGTCTGGGAGTCCTCTAGTTTTCCGCCGGTACGTCCACCACGGCTGTTACTGACCGGTTGGCCCGATAACGTGACGTCTTCGGTTTGGCAGGGCATTCACGTACGTAGTGGCCTTTTTTGCCACAATATAGGCACAATCCTTGTTTACGGCGTGACTCTTTCTCCGTGGCTGTGAGGCTCGCTCGTATTGCGCCGATGTCCATGGGTTCTCCCTTGGATGCGGTGGAAGTTTCAGGACTTCCCACTGTCACATAGGATGGAAGGGAGTTTCCTTTTCTCCCATGATCCCCCTTTCTTTCACTTAGCCTATGTTCCAGCCGTAATACCAGGTTGATAAGGCCCTCACATGTCTTGGGTTGTGGGTCAATATGAGCCACGGCGTCCTTGAGCTCATCGCACAGCCCGTGATGGAAGAGCGCCGTCTGTTTAGCAACAGGCCACTTGGTTTCCGCAACCAGCCTTCGGAACGCGTTGAGATACTGCACCAGGTCGTTGGATCCCTGTCTCAACTCAAGCATTTCACGGTCCGCCGTGTACGAGTCAGCCCTTCTGTCGAAGACTTTCAGGAATTCCTCGCGAAAAGCACCCCAATCACATAAGATGGGGTCGTCCCTGCTCACCAGAGGTACGGCCCATTGTGCCGCGTTTCCAGCCAAATAGGATATAAGGAAAGCCACACGAGCCTGACTCGTGGGGAACGCCCTTGGTTTGCACGATAAATGTAGCGCCACTTGTGTGAGGAATACCTGCACTGTGTTAGGATCCCCACTGTACCTCTCTGGTGTTGCCAAGGGGACGGCTATCGGCATTTCCACTACTACCGCAGGGGTCTGGTTCGTGAGGGAGGTGCTGGGCGTGAGCGGGTCCAATTGGATAGCATCCAGTCTGGCTTTTACATCGGCTGTTTCTTGCCTGGAGGCAGCCAATTCAATTTGCACGGTCACTAAAGCAGCCAGCACATCATCAAGTGTTGCCATGTCTGTTATCGACCGGGAGACAGTTAGTGTTATTAAGGGTCGGATATTTTGTAACGCCCTGAACGTCTCAGGATCGTTTAACAGACACGATAATGAGAACGCAACCACTTGTGAAGGTTTAGTTATTTTAATGAAGGCAAAAATAATACAAGGAATAAACAAAGGTTATAGTCACTGGAATCCTCCAGGCTAAGTACGTTACCAGCCCACAACACGGATGGTCCTAACCGTCCTCTGCATATACGCCGATCCCGGCGTATGCCAACAGAGGGCAGAAATGAAATGGCCGACAATGCCAATCGGTAGGCTGTGAGGGGCACGAAGAGTGTTGGGGAGAATCGAGGAGTCAGGGAAACACCCAGCCGGGGTCTCTACCTGAAGGGAGCAGCCGCTCAACCTCTTCCTCAGACTGCACCGGGACGCGGAGTCACCTCCTGGTGATGCGTCACCGATACCCCAATCACAAGCAAAGAAGACTGAACCGAGAGCAGCCGCTCGATCGATCCTATGGACTTCCGAGTCTGTAACGCGGCAAACACCTCCTGGTGTGCGTTACAGCTGGCAGTCCCTGTATCTCTGGTCGGGCTGGGAGTTACGACTCCAACCAGCAAAAGCGCCACTGCGCTTTGACTCAGCCGAGTCAAAAAGCGAAGCTCAATGGTTATCCGGTAGAGCTTCCGGGTCCTTCACAGGTGACGATGGGGCAAGGCACGGCCCAGGGAGTAACGACTCGACCTACCTCCGTTCTTGCCTTACTGGAGCACCACTCCGGAACACTGCTCTTCACTAAGCAGGTACGTCGGTGTAAACACAATATCCGACAGCGTTGTACCTCCCGGTTCCTCCCTTTATAGGGCGTGTTTTCCTTGAGTTATGTAACAGCTCTCCTGTTTACATAAGGGCGTGTTTTCCTTGAGTTATGTAACAGCTCTCCTGTTTACATAAGGGCGTGTTTTCCTTGAGTTATGTAACAGCTCTCCTGTTTACATAAGTGCGTGTTTTCCTTGAGTTATGTAACAGCTCTCCTGTTTACATAAGGGCGTGTTTTCCTTGAGTTATGTAACAGCTCTCCTGTTTACATAACCTCTCAACCGCTAAGCATCCTGGGAGATGTAGTCCGTTTTCGCTGGTTACCGTTTTCCTCCCCTCGCATGACAGGAATTCTTGACAGCTGCACAATAATCGTCCAACCCAGTAAGGACTTGATTCACCAACCTTTGGAAAGTGGCAGGTGCATTCTTCAAACCAAAGGGCATTACCACAAATTGATAATGTCCTCCTGGGGTCGAGAAAGCAGTTTTGGCCTTTTCATTCTCAGCTAGTCTGATTTGCCAGTAGCCTGCTGTCAGGTCAAATGTGCTCAAAAACTTAGCAGCTGCCAGTCTGTCAATGAGCTCATCTGCCCTAGGTATTGGGTGGGCATCTGTCCTAGTGACAGCATTGAGACCTCTGTAGTCTACGCAAAACCTCATCTCTCTCTTATCATCTTGGGTGTGAGGTTTTGGCACAAGAACTACAGGACTAGCCCAAGGGCTCTCTGAAGGTTCAATGACTCCCAGATCCAACATCTTTTGTACCTCAACTTTTATGCAGTCCCTGACATGGTCAGGTTGCCTGTAGATTTTACTCTTTACAGGCAGACTGTCACCAGTGTCCACCTCATGGGTGCACCAGTTTGTCTGACTTGGGGTCAGAGAGAACATATGTCTGTAGGATTGCAGAACTTGTCTGCAGTCCTGTTGCTGATGATCAGTGAGGCTGTCAGAAAAGACCACACCATCAACTGAGCCATCATGGGGCGTGGTTTGGACGCCGATCGGGATGGCGGCGTGAGCCTGAAGCTCCGTGCCTAATCCCCGATATTTATCCTGAACTCCGGCCAAAACGCGCCGCAGCTGGCGCGAACCTGCTGCGCTGAGCACCGGGACGGCAGTGGACGCCGCACGCGGGACGGCAGGGCTCCGGGCGAGGTGCTGGAGCCGGGACACGGAGCGGGACGAACGGCGGATGCAGCACAAGATGGCGGCGGCCCCAGTCGGAGAAGAGTAAACAGCCCCAGACGGAGGCTGGTGACCGCGGAGAAGCCGGCCGATGGTGTAGCGGGGCGGGGCTGATCGCCTATTGCTCGGGGCTCCGGGACCACGATGTTGGAGCGCGGCGCTCTCCGCCGCGGCGGTGACGGCGGATCCCGCCGGCCCCTCCCCCCTCGGGGCACCCGGCACAGACTACGGAGGGGACAGCGGAGCCGGCGCCGGACACCGGAGCAAAGCGCCTGCCCGCTGGCGAATGCGGCAGCTGGGCTGTGGAGGGGACGAGAGTGAGAGCGGCGGAGGAGCTGGCGGCGGAGCCGGGCGACTCGCGCCCGTTGGTGGTGGCGGATGGTGATGGCGGCCTGAGGAGATAGCAGCGCTGGGCTGCGGGAGCGCTGCGGAACGGAGGGCCTGAAGACCGCGTGGAGGCGCCTTCCCCCCGGAGGTGAGGTTGACCCATTGGGGGGAACTGAGCGGGAGCGACCCCGGCCCTGGAGCAGGAAGGTGGTGAGCCCGCGCTGTGTGCTGTCGTTGGGTGAAGCCGCGGAGGACCCGTGCGCTGGTGGCGGGTGGCCTTGGCGGGGGGACGACCTGCTGGCCACGAGCGGAGGGACCCTGGGCTGCTGGGCTGCCGGGCCCTGGGGGAGCGGACCGCCCCGAGGAGCACATTGAGAACGGTGAGCGGGTGCCGGGCCCTGGCTCTTCTCTCCCGGAGTGGACGGACGGCGGAATCGATCTGCCTGCTGGTGGGGCCCTGAACTGGATCGGGTGCAGGGCGGGATGGCCACGAAGGGTGTCGTGCCGCATGTGCCCCCTAGGCACGACCGGGCGGCGGAATCGGCCGCAGATGGAGGACCCCAAGATGACCCGGGGGACACAGCGCAGGAACGGCGCTTAAACAAACGGCTGGATGGGATCCTGGAGGCAATCACGGCGACCAAGGAGGCCTTGCATCAGGACATAGCGCAGGTGGCTACTGGGCTGGGGCTCTTACGGGCCGATCATGCAAAACTGGCGGACAGAGTCAAAGACAACGAGGTGGCGATCCGGGAGCTCAAGCCGGCGGCGGCGACCGCAGAACGCAAAATCGCTGAGATCCTGGGCCGTTTGGCGACGCTGGAGAGGCGAGCGGAAGACGCCGAAGGTCGCAATCGGAGAAATAACGTGAGGGTGGTGGGCCTGCCGGAAAAAGTTGAAGGGGATGACGCCGTGGCATACATGGAGGACTGGTTCAGGAAGACCGTGGCCCCGGAGGGCCTCTCCCCCTTCTTCTCCCTGGAGCGGGCGCATAGGGTCCCGGCTCGCCCGCCGGCGCAGGGCCGCCCTCCCAGACCCATGTTGGTCAGGCTTTTGCATTATAGGGATAGGGACCTGCTGATCCAGAAGGCGCGTGCAAATGGCCCCTTCCAGGTGGCCAACAGCTCGGTCACGGTGTTCCCAGACTACACGCAGGAGGTACAGAAGAACAGGGCTTCCTTTCTGGCCGTAAAAAAGGAACTACGGATCGAGGGCCTACAGTACTCCCTGCTGTTCCCAGCGAAACTGCGGGTAATCCTGAGCGGGACGACCCACTTCTTTCAGACCCCTGAGGAAGCGTGGACATGGCTGGAGTCGTATCGGGCGGGCACGGCCCGGGGAAGGACGGAGGAAAAAGGGAGGCAGAAACCGGTCCAAGTGCGGAAATCTCAACGTATCCGCAAGCGCAATAAACTTCAGAGAGCGGAGCGGGATGGACAGATGGCGGACGACAGGCGGAGGGCGCTGGCAGCAACGGCGATCATAACGGGCTCTCAGGGGGAGCAGACTTCAGTGGGCTCGGATTCTGGCGAGGAGGCCGGGCAGTCCGGCGGAGAGGTGTCGGAGGTTGACAGCTCCGGGGGGCCGGTGGTCACCCCACAGACGGCGGATGGACTATTTAACGGGTGATGCGGAGGGTGGGGCCACATTTGTGACTCCGGGTCGGACTGGGGGTCCCGGTGCTCGACGGACTTGCAGGTATGGTGTTGAGACATTCGGGGGATGGTGGGTGCGGGGCGGGGGCTTGGCCTGCCCTAGGTCGGTTCTGACCACCCTCGAGCGGCCCTTAAGGCTTTCTGTGGAGACGACCACAGAGTAGGGACGGTTTGGTGGGTTGCAGGTTTGGATGGGGGCTGATAGTGTGTTATTAGGTCCTGTTCTGGGGAGTGGGTGGGGGGGAGTTTGTGGGGTTGTTCGGGTTGCGGGGTTCTGTTGCGCTGCTGTAGGTGGGCTGGGGATGTTGGTGTGCTGGGGGGGTACTGGTTGCAATGGGGACATTACCTAATTTGAAATGCCTCACGTGGAATGTTCGTGGCCTCCGCACTATGTCTAGACGACACAAGGTCCATGCCCATCTGGTGAGGCGAGGCATACAAATTGCACTCCTGCAGGAAACTCACTTAACTCAACAGGAACTCACTGCGCTGCAGAGGAGATGGCGTGGCCAGGTGTTTGGGACTACATGCTCAGCGTTTGCCAGGGGAGTGTTGATATGGGTGCGGGCAGGAATCCCATTTCAGGCCACGACTCAGCTGGTGGATCCGGGGGGTAGATTTGTGGTGGTGGGAGGGAAGCTCTGTGGTCAGGATGTGGCCTTATGCAGTATATATGCCCCCAACACGGACCAGGCCCGCTTTTTTGTTAGCTTGACGGGTTCCATGGCGCACTTCTTGGCGGGCCCCATATTGATAGGAGGGGACTTCAACTCGATCACTGATGTGGCACTGGACCGGTCGCATCCGCCATTGGCTGACTCGCCGGTGCGCCGATTAGCGGCGCACAGGGCGGACTGGCAGGAGAGGTGGGGGCTGATAGATGTGTGGAGGGAGCAACACCCGGGACACAGGGACTATTCCTTCTTCTCCGCGTTACACGCGCTGCACGTTAGGATAGATGCTGTGTTGTGCAGCAGGGACTTGGCGCCCGTGATGGCCCATACGGAGTACCTCACTAGAACTATATCAGACCATAACCCGCTGCTGTTGACGTTGCAGTGGCGGCGGCCGAGATCGGCGGTCCCGACATGGCGCTTGAGGCCAGAGGCATTGGAAGATCCAGTGTTTAGTGATGCGGTCAAGCGGGGCGTAGAGCAGTACTTTACGGAGAATGAGGGTTCAACGGCCACGAGGGCGATGGAATGGGATGCCATGAAGGTGGTGACCAGAGGCGTTTGCATGGGAACATTTGCGAATGTGAGGACTACTATCCTGACGGCTCTGGAGAAGGCGGAAGGGGTGTTGAGGGAGCTGGAGCAGCGTAGGCCTGAACGACCAGAGTTGCAGGACAGGCTGCTTGAGGCGAAGGAGGTGGTAGCGACGGAAACTGAGCGGCTGCGGGGCTTTGACTACAAGCGGTATCTCGTCAGAGTGCATGCGGAACGGGACAAGGTAGGAACGCTACTGGCTAGACTAGCGAACCCGGAACCCCGGGGCTGCCCGGTTCTAAGTATTAGAACGGAGACGGGGGAGATGGTTTACTCGCAGGGGGCGGTGCTCCAGCGGTTCAGGTCATACTATTCGGTCCTCTATGAGAGCCAGTTGGGGGTGGAGTACTCCGAGATAACTGAATACCTGGCGACTCTTTGCCTCCCCCGGGTAGATGCGGAAACTGCGATGGTGCTGGGAGGCCCCATTACGCTGCAGGAGATTCGGGTGGCTATTAAGCAGATGGCCAGAAACAAAACGCCGGGGGTCGATGGCCTGCCGATCGAATTCTACGCGCAATTTGTGGATGCCTTAGCGCCCAGGCTCTTGCTGGTCTACACTGAGGCCATGGAGCTGGGGAGACTCCCCCAGTCGATGAGGGAGGCCTTGGTGGTGCCGTTGTTGAAGCCCGGCAGGGATGCCTCGGATGTGACATCATATCGACCTTTGTCTATGTTGACGGTCGACTACAAAATATTGAGTCGCAT
This sequence comes from Triturus cristatus, assembly GCF_964204655.1. NCBI lineage: Eukaryota > Metazoa > Chordata > Amphibia > Caudata > Salamandridae > Triturus > Triturus cristatus. The sequence goes on along the minus strand of NC_140582.1, from coordinate 428,583,012 downwards.
ATTAGCCACTAGATTATTACCTCACATGACCACATTGGTTCACGGGGACCAAGCCGGTTTTATCCCCACCAGGAGCACAGCCTGGAATATTCGCCGCCTGGTCCGTATCATGGACAGCGTCTGGGACCCAGCACAGCGGCCGGCAGTGCTCGCCGTGGACATCGAAAAGGCTTTCGATAGCCTCGAATGGGGATACCTCTACGCGGTGCTCGAGTAGTCCGGCCTGGGGGAGGGGTTCGGACGTTGGACACGGGTCCTTTACTCCTCTGCTACAGCCAGGGTGCGGCTGGGAGCGGTCGTGTCCGCAGCATATCCTGTACGCAGGGGCACACGGCAGGGTTGCTCGTTATCTCCCCTGTTGTTCGCCTTGGCGATGGAGCCTTTGGCGGCGCAAGCGCGGACAGGAGCGGTGTACGGCGGGGTTCGTTGTGGGGAGGAGGAACATCATATATCCCTGTACGCGGATGACCTCCTGCTGTACCTGGAGGACTCCGGTGACGCCTTGGAGGGGGCTGTGGAGATGCTCTCGCGCTTCGGCGAGCTCTCGGGCCTCAGGGTCAACTGGACCAAAACCTGCGTTTTCCCGCTGCGGGCAGATGTCCCATATTGCCCTCCCACTCGGGATGTGGTATGGGAAGCTAAATGCTTTACTTACCTGGGAGTCCGGATATACCACGATGTCGTAAATCTATTGGACGGTAATGTAGGGCGTTGCATAAGGGCTTTGAGGGGATGCATGGCCTTCTGGGCTGCCCTCCCGCTCTCGGTGCTGGGCCGGGTCGCGTTGCTGAAGATGGTGGCTCTGCCCCGACTGCTCTATTACTTCCGCACACTGCCGATATGGATCCCGCAGAGGATCTTTAAAGAATTGAAGTCGCAAATCATCAGCTTCCTATGGGGGTCGGGACGGCGACGGGTAGCCCTGACGGTTCTGCTGCGGCCTAAACTAGAGGGGGGACTGACGGTCCCCGATTTTGAACTGTACTACCTGGCGGCGCAGCTACAAGTGCTGACACAGAATGTGGCCAGGGTGTTCCGGGGCCCGGAGCTGGGACGAGGGACGGGCATCCAGAGACATGTCCTGTCTTACATAGTCATGCAACAGAAATTAGACCTGAGAGATTTGTCCATTGAGGAGCGGACTCTCCGGCTATGCTGGCAGAGGGGCATGCGGAGAGCAAAGACGGTGAGACCTTATGCACCGGAGATCCCGCTGGGGATGCTGACGGCGCTGCCGCATGGAGGCGACTGGTCCCCGCTAGCAGAGTGGGAGGAGCTGGGGTTGCAGATGGTGGGGGACCTCTATATAGATGGGGTGCTGGCCCCCTTTGGGGCTTTGCAGGAGCAGTTTGGCCTCCCGGATGGGAGTTATCTCCTGCACGCGGCGGTGAGCGCGGCAATACAAAAACACTGGAGAAAGGGGCTGGAGGAGCCCTCTGTGGCACTAACCTGTCAGTACGTGGCAATGGCGGCGGGAACGATTAAGGCGGTGACATGCCTACAGGCTAGACTGCTGCAGGAGGGGTTGGAGCCGCTAGCGGCATTAAAGGAGCGGTGGGAGGAAAGCATAGGCAAACCCATTCCGGACACGATCTGGAGCCACATCATGCGGAGGACATGGAAGGGTAGCGGGAATGCCCGCTTTCAGCAGGTGCACTTCTTCATCATTCACAGGGCGTATTTGACCCCGGGAAAGATTAGCCGGTACTTTAAGGTGCAGGAGGCCGCTTGCCCGCGCTGCCTCACACTGGGAGCTGAACTAGAGCATATGCTGTGGGGGTGCCCGAAGCTAGGGTCGTACTGGACTGAGGTGGGAGAGATCTTGAATACTATAACGGACCGGGAGGTGGAGTTTGATATGGGGGCGTGCCTGCTGCTCTGGTTCCCTCACACAGCAAAGACAAAAGTGACGAGTAAATTTATTGACTTGGGGCTTATGTTGGCTCAGAGAGAGATTACGTGGCACTGGAAGTCCCGGGAGGGTCCATCAATCGGGCGGTGGATGTCCGAGTTATTAAAATGGTCTAGATGCGAGAGTGAAGTCAGACGGCGGCAAGCGATTAAGGCGGACAATGAAAAGGGGTTAGAGTGGGTAAGGGCATGGGAGCTGATCGAGCAGGCCCTGCAGGATTGCCGGCTCGAGCGGGCGGAACGGGAGCGCGAGGAGAACGGAGTTCCTTGAGGCTGAGGACAATAGATGTAACCCCTGACGGATGGCACGACTTAGAGTTAGGGACCACTGGAGGGGCCCACAACAGCAGCAGTTGAGGGGTGGGGTGGGAGGGGGGGGAGTTCCTGAGGTGGGAGGGTAATGCTATATTGAGTTGGATGAGGAATGTAGCTGTTGGGACAGAAAAGCAGAGGCTCCCATGGGGCATGATCCAGGCACCGCTATGAGGCGATAGTTGTGTTACAATGCTTAACTGTCTATATATGCCGCCCGGCCCCCGGGATGTGGGCTGAATGGCTGTGTGCATTGCTAAACCGAAGAATGTGATCGGAGATTGTAGGGGGTGCCGGTTGCCCCGATGGTTATTTTGCTGAAAATGTTGCAATAAAAAACATGTTTTAAAAAAAAAAAATCAACTGAGCCATCATTAGGGCTCTGAGTCAACAGGTCTGGGAGAGGGTCACTCTCTTCCTCCTGCCCCTCATCTGTAGCCATGAGTAAGCCCATGTCTGCCCTGTCAACATATGCCTTCAATCTGTTGACATGAAGCACCCTGTGGGGGCTTCTGGGAGTCCCAAGGTCCACCAAGTAGGTGACTTCTCCCTTTTTCTCAACAATAGTGTGGGGTCCAGACCATTTGTCTTGGAGTGCTGCTGGGGCCACTGGCTCCAACACCCACACTTTCTGCCCTGGCTGGTAAACAGTCAGCACAGCCTTTTGGTCATGCCAAGCTTTTTTGAGTTCTTGGCTTGCCTCAAGGTTTTTAGAAGCCTTCTTCATATACTCTGCCATCCTGGAGCGGAGGTCAAGTACATAATCCACTATGTCCAGTTTGGGTTGTCTGAGAGGTCTCTCCCATCCTTCCCTTACTAAACACAGGGGCCCCCTTACAGGATGCCCAAACAAAAGCTCAAAAGGGCTGTAGCCAACCCCCTTTTGTGGGACCTCTCTGTAAGCAAACAGAAGGCAGGGTAAAAGGATGTCCCATCTTCGCCTAAGCTTGTCTGGTTAACCTTTTATCATCCCTTTTAGGGTCTTGTTGAATCTCTCCACAAGCCCATTGCACTGTGGGTGATAGGGTGTGGTGAACTTGTAGTTCACACCACACTCCTTCCACATAGCAGTCAAATATCCTGACATGAAGTTGGCACCTCTGTCAGAAATGACCTCCTTTGGAAAGCCCACTCTGGAGAATACTCCAAGCAGGGCCCTTGCCACAACAGGAGCTGTTGTGGTCCTTAGGGGTATAGCTTCTGGATACCTGGTGGCATGGTCCACTATCACCAGTATGAATCTGTGCCCAGATGCTGTTTGGGGGTCCATTGGTCCTACAATGTCAATCCCCACTCTCTCAAAGGGAACCCCCACCACAGGTAGTGGTATGAGAGGGGCCTTTGTGGTGCCACCTGATTTGCCACTGGCTTGGCAGGTGACACAGGAGCGACAAAACTCCTTGGTATCTTCTGACATGTGAGGCCAGTGAAAGTGAGGGACAAGCCTATCCCAAGTCTTGTTCTGGCCTAAGTGTCCTGCAAGGGGAATATCATGGGCCAAGGTAAGAAGGAAGCCTCTGAAACTCAATGGTATGACCAACCTCCTGGACGCACCAGGCTTGGGGTCTCTAGCCTCTGAGTACAGTAGCCCTTCATCCCAATACACTCTATGGGTACCTTGAGCATTCCCTGCAGCCTCAGCAGCAGCCTGCTGTCCGAGGGGTTCAAGAGAGGGGCAGTCTAATTGTGCCTGCCTCAGATCTGCCCTTGAAGGTCCCCCTGTCCCAAGAAACTTAACCTGATCAGGTTCAAGTTCCTCTAGGACAGTTCCTTCAGGGCTCTCAGAATCATCCTCCTGTGAGGGCTGATCCACCACCTGAGGCAGGGGGGAAGGCACAGCCTTTACCCTACTGCTCTTTCTCTTGGGTTGTGTCTGGTCCATTGTCCCAGGATCCAGCACTTGTTCAGTGTTACACTTTTTGGCCTGTGACCTGGTCACAGCAAGGACATGTGCATCTATCCCAAGCATTTCTGCATGGGTCCTATACTCCACTTCAGACCAAACTGAAGTTTCAAGGTCATTTCCCAACAAACACTCTACAGGAAGATCTGAACTTACCACAACTTTCTTGAGGCCAGTTACCTCTCCCCAGGAGAAGTTAACAATTGCCACACTATGGGAGGTAGTGGCATTGCTAGCGTTGGTCACTAGGTAATTCTCACCTAGCATGATCTGTCCAGGGTCCACAAAGGCAGGTGTCACCATTGTGACACTAGCCCCAGTGTCCCTGTAGGCCTGAGCCATTCTCTGGTTGATAAAAGGAGTCTGTCTGTACTTGCCCAGGTTACTGGGACCTATAGTAGAGGACAAAGCTATGTCCCCATCACAGATCAGAACAGCCTGAGTAGGTATCCTGACTAGGCCAGAATCCTCCTCAGTTCCCAGGGTTAACCCTACTACACCCTTTTGCTGGGAACCACCACTTACAGCTGGACTAGGGGGTACAGTTGCCTTAGGGGCAATGGTGGCTGGGGGCTTATCCTTTTTGGTGCACTCACTAAACCAATGTGAGTTTGACTTACAATAGTTGCACCAGGGTTTCTTTTGGCCATCTTTCTTCTTATCCGTTTTGGAACCACCCTCCTCCTGAGCCTTTTGGGGGCCTGGTGAAGACTTCTGGTCTTTTTGTTTCTGATCATTACCCTTCTGGTCTGCCTTTTTCTGATCACCGCCCTGGTTCTGGTTTTTCTGCTTAACTCTAGTCCTGACCCACCTATCTGCCTTCTTTCCCAATTCCTGGGGAGAAGTTAGGTCAGAGTCAATCAAGTGTTGATGCAACAGCTGGTTTTGACAGTTATTAAGGATTTGTTCTCTCATGATCAAATTATACAATCCTGTATAGTCCTTAACCTTACTACCCAATAACCAGCCTTCCAGAGCCTTAGTGGCACAATCTACAAAGTCAGTCCAGTCCTGAGTCTGTGTCTTCTGGGTATCCCAGAACAACAACTTGTATTGTTCAGTGGTTAGGCCAAACCCATCAATCAGAGCACTCTTCAGGACAGTGTAATTGTCGGCATCCTCATCACTAACTGTGAGGAGCTTGTCTCTACCTTTCTCAGAGAAGGAGAGCCAAAAGATAGCTGCCCACTGACTTTGGGGTACCTGCTGTACTTTGCAAGCCCTCTCCAAAGCAGTTATCCATTTGTGGATGTCATCCCCACACTTGTAGGGAGGGACAATCTTGCTCAGGTTTCTATTATCATAGGTCCTGTCTCTATCCTTAGGGATATTGCTGCCACCAGTGGGTTCTAACCCACTTAACTTCTTCTCTCTGGCCAGAGCAAGCTTCTCCTTGGCAAGGGCAAGTTCTTCCCTCTCAATCCTCAGATTAGCTTCCCTCATTCTGGCCTCATGCTCTTTTCTCTGTGGGGAAGTCATTCCCCTGTGAGAAGAGGCATTGGAGCTGTTAGAGACATGGGAGTGGATGGATTCCCTTGAAAGGGATCTGTCCCTTCTGCTTCTCTGGTTAAGCCCACTTGGGGGTCTGAATGGGGGGGACCCCATTCAGACTCCCATGGAGGCTTAAGTTAGCCTGGTTAAGTCTCCCAACTTGGACCTGGCTGTCTACCTCATCTTCTGAAGTCCCATCTGACTCATCTGTAGTGGGTAGACCCTCACCTGTACCTAGGGTACTAGCCTGGGAGGCCCTACGAGCATCATACTCCTCTAGGATCTCTACTAGCTGAATGAGGGTAGGGTTTGAACCCTGTTTTAACTTTCTGGAGGTACACAACTGTCTCATCTCCTGAAAAGTTAGGGTATCATATCTAGAGGGGATCTTTCTAGGATCTACCCCTCCTGGGAGAGAATCAACTTGATCTCCTCTCAGAGACATGATCTAGTGAGGGTGTGGTGTGTGCACCTACCTACACTAGTTGTATCTACTAAACCTCTCTAGTAGTTGTAGTCAGGGTGTGCTAGGCCCTTCAACCTACAACAACTAAGTCCAGTAGGACTTAAGTATTTATAATCTATGTTATATGTACCTAACAATATCTTATGTGATCTTTCAATTTAGTATCTCAAGATTACAATGGTATTACAACAGCAAGCTCAGATCCCAACCGCTGCTCACCAATGTGAGAAGTTGGCCTGATATATGATGTCACTAATTCTAGTGTACACCCTGTATCAGTCCAAACAACCCTTATGGTGATTGGTTGTAAAGTCAACCTTATAGACCAGCTATCCTAGTGGTAGCATGGACAAGAGCAGTCTTAGGCTAAACTCTGAATGGCATGTGAAGCCAGCTGTTATACCATATGTAATCCCTTGAATACCAAATGAAAGGACACCACAACAGATATATATAAAAATTGAATGTATTTATTCTAGTCAAAGCCTCAGCACTCTTTATGAGATTCGAGGTAAGTACAACACAGTCTTATTTAAGCATACATTAAGTCACACAGGTAAGTAATACAGTTAGGCCCTAGGGGCCACGCAAACCATATACTAAGTAAGTGGTATAAGGACCACTGTCACGAACACAGGAGAGGCCTAGGCCTAGGGAATCGCTGGGGCTACACTATACTACCAAAGGTTAGGAAGTGGGAGGCCCACGGGATTCAGGTGCAGAGTGGAAACACTCACGCGTAATGCGTAAAAGTCGATAGAAATGCAAGTTATTAGAAATTAGCAGTTTTAGGACACTTCTGGTATAGCTAGGAAGCCGAGACTCGGAAACTAGACCCTTGGATAGTCAATACCCTTGTGAGCACCGAAATGCTCAAGTTACCTAGCCCACGGGCTGCGGGTGCATAGATGTGAACTTGCGTCGGGTTTCGCCGTCGACTCCTATGGATGTCTGAAGGAAAGTTGCTGACAGGCAGTCAATGAAGAGTGTCCGGTGGATCCCAAGGAGGGGATCAAGAAGGAAGGAACCTGCAAGCAAAAGGGACAGAGTCTAGGTCACCAGCTAGGAGCCGGGAAGGAACCAGGAAGGAACCAGGCGATGTCGTGGAGATGCAGGTGAAGAGGTGAAGCTTGTCGCAGCAGTCACGGATACCAGGAGGCGTCGAGGACAACCAGGACCAGGAGGTGAGCTGTCCCACGAAGGCTCTTGCTGTCGGCGGCATCGAAGTCGAGTCAGGACCCAACAAGCCTTGGCAAGCGGAACCCACGCAGGATGGAGGACTTGCTTCTGGAGCAGACCAGGAAAGTCTGGGGTGCTTCTCTTTTACAGAGGAGCGGGTGCCAGTCTGGAGGAGCCGGACCAGCAAGATGAAAACAAAGGTTCGTCGTCGCAGAAGTCACTAGCCAACGGGCCAGCAACCGGACAACACGTCGAGCAACTCAGGTGCAGAAGGGCCCCACGCAGAACACGTGAAGTGTGGGGAGCTGGTCTTCTTTGTAGATGGTGCTCGGGATGGGGGCTTCTCAATTCCCCAAGCACAGCCTCGAGGGAGCCTCGGAAGTCACGCTAGTCCGGTACTAGCCACTTTTCCCAAGCCGCCGGTCCCACGTCCCTCGTCGCCTCCACGGGTCTCAGCTTCGCTGGAGGTGTGGATCTGGGTCAGAGGTGTCTGGAAGTCTCGGCGCTGGTCAGTCTCTACAGTCGTCCCTCGTAGGATCAGTCGCAAAGCAAAGCAGCGGTCGCTGGATGGTGCCTGGTTGCCCAGGGTGGTCACTCCTTGGACACAAGGGAGATTTCTTCAGTCTTCTTCCTGAGGTCGAATGTCGAAGGTCCAGAGTTTCTGTACAAGTTGCAGATTTAGGTTAATCTAATTTAGCAGGGCTCAGCTACCTACTGATATACTGGGCTAGTGGGCTGGGCTACCTGCAAGGTCTCTCCTATGGGTGGGACCAGGAAGGGGAGTGGTTACACCCCCTTTCCTTTGTCCAGTTTCGCGCCAGAGCTGGGGCTGGAGTGCCCCAGCGCCGGTTTGAACTGGACTATGCATGGGACACCTTGTGTGCCCCAGGCAGTGTCTAGTTTCATTCAACCCTCCCTGCCCCAATACACTAAATCCTGTCTAGGGTGGTGCTCGCACCTCCCAAGGCAGGAAACCTATTGTCCAAGCCTCCCTTGCTGGAAGGACTCCCAGCAGCAGGAGGTCAGACTTGTGTCTGTGGCAGCAGCATCCATTTTGTGATGCTGGGGCTCTGGTTAACTGTAACCGGGTAAGTAGGTTTCAACATGTCTTCTCCCTCTAGAAGGGAGGAATAATATCCTCAGTGCCAGTAATGGTATGGGGGTATTATTCCAAAGTGTTAGACACCTTACACGACATGTTTTGATAAAGCCAAACCATAGTTACCATAACCGTTTAAGATTATAAGGCACTTTAAGCGTATATGGTAGGCTATATCATAGAACAGCTATAAGGACATGGTTCCGAAAGCTGCAGACAGGCTCAGCTCATGCTAGAGCACCACCTCACATGTTACCAAGCACTCTGCCTCCAGGATTGTTAAGGACTGCCATAGGAGTGGCTGATAGGTACACATGTGTCTATATATAAGGTAGGTATAGGAATACTACACCTAAGCAAGGAGTGATTACACGACCTTGCCCCAGCTGAGTGATCAGCCAGTTGTGTCATAATGGAAGGCCAGGCCAGGGGTGGCACAATACATGCTGCAGCCCCTGGTAGGCCTAGGGTACACCTATGCCCTGGGTACCTAAGGTACACTGTACAGGGGCCAATAAGGTGATCCTAACCAATTGGGTTATGCACCTAAAGTACATAGCATAAATTTAGAGAGAGAACAGCAGGGCTGTGGGTCTGATTGGCAGGCCCACAGCCACATCTAAGTCGAAAACCAGTGAAGCAAAAGCAAAAAGTGGGGGTGAACATAGAAAGCAGACCCTACTCTCCTACACAACCCCCCCCCCCCAACTTAGGGACATTAAACTAACCTTGACCAGTTGAGTCTTCATGGTCTAAGTGGAAATATCTGGAGAGTCCATCTGCATTGGTATGGTCAGTCCCAGGTCTATGTTCCACTGTGAAGTCCATACCCTGTAGGGAAATGGACCACCTAAGAAGTTTGGGATTTTCACCCTTCATCTGATTTAGCCACAAGAGGGGCTTATGGTCTGTCTGAATCTTGAAGTGAGTGCCAAACAAGTATGGCCTCAGCTTCTTCAGGGCCCAAACCACAGCAAAGGCCTCCCTCTCAATAGCTGACCAACTTTTCTCTCTAGGGGTCAGCCTTCTACTAATAAAAGCAATGGGCTGGTCTTGAGCATCTACATTCAGTTGTGAAAGAACAGCTCCCACACCCAACTCAGAAGCATCTGTCTGGACTATGAACTCTTTGGAGTAGTCTGGACTTTTCAGAATAGGTGCACTGCACATGGCCTGCTTCAGGTCATCAAATGCTTTTTGACAGCTCACTGTCCACTGAACTTTCTTTGGCATCTTCTTAGAGGTCAAGTCATTAAGTGGTGTCACAATGGACCCATAGTTCTTAACAAACTTTCTGTAGTACCCAGTCAGGCCCAAGAAAGCTCTGACCCGAGTCTGGGTAGTTGGAGGAGTCCAGTTCTGTATGGTCTGGATCTTGCTCTCCAGTGGTTGAACCTGACCCCCACCGACTAGGTGGCCCAGGTATACAACCTTGCTCTGCCCTATCTGGCACTTAGTGGCCTTGATAGTGAGGCCTGCCTTTTGCAGAGCCTCTAAAACATTCCTCAGGTGGACCAGGTGATCCTCCCAGGTGGAGCTAAAGACAGCAATATCATCAAGATAAGCTGCACAGTAGTCATCCAGGCCTGTAAGGACTTGATTCACCAACCTTTGGAAAGTGGCAGGTGCATTCTTCAAACCAAAGGGCATTACCACAAATTGATAATGTCCTCCTGGGGTCGAGAAAGCAGTTTTGGCCTTTGCATTCTCAGCTAGTCTGATTTGCCAGTAGCCTGCTGTCAGGTCAAACGTGCTCAAAAACTTGGCAGCTGCCAATCTGCCAATTAGCTCATCTGCCCTAGGTATTGGGTGGGCATCTGTCCTAGTGACAGCATTGAGACCTCTGTAGTCTACGCAAAACCTCATCTCTCTCTTACCATCTTGGGTGTGAGGTTTTGGCACAAGAACTACAGGACTAGCCCAAGGGCTCTCTGAAGGTTCAATGACTCCCAGCTCCAACATCTTTTGTACCTCAACTTTTATGCAGTCCCTGACATGGTCAGGTTGCCTGTAGATTTTACTCTTTACAGGCAGACTGTCACCAGTGTCCACCTCATGGGTGCACCAGTTTGTCTGACTTGGGGTCTGAGAGAACATATGTCTGTAGGATTGCAGAACTTGTCTGCAGTCCTGTTGCTGATGATCAGTGAGGCTGTCAGAAAAGACCACACCATCAACTGAGCCATCATCAGGACTCTGAGTCAACAGGTCTGGGAGAGGGTCACTCTCTTCCTCCTGCCCCTCATCTGTAGCCATGAGTAAGCCCATGTCTGCCCTGTCAACATATGCCTTCAATCTGTTGACATGAAGCACCCTGTGGGGGCTTCTGGGAGTCCCAAGGTCCACCAAGTAGGTGACTTCTCCCTTTTTCTCAACAATAGTGTGGGGTCCAGACCATTTGTCTTGGAGTGCTGCTGGGGCCACTGGCTCCAACACCCAAACTTTCTGCCCTGGCTGGTAAACAGTCAGCACAGCCTTTTGGTCATGCCAAGCTTTTTGGAGTTCTTGGCTTGCCTCAAGGTTTTTAGAAGCCTTCTTCATATACTCTGCCATCCTGGAGTGGAGACCAAGTACATAATCCACTATGTCAAGTTTGGGTTGCCTGAGAGGTCTCTCCCATCCTTCCCTTACCAAACACAGGGGTCCTCTTACAGGATGCCCAAACAAAAGCTCAAAAGGGCTGTAGCCAACCCCCTTTTGTGGGACCTCTCTGTAAGCAAACAGAAGGCAGGGTAAAAGGATGTCCCATCTTCGCCTAAGCTTGTCTGGTAAACCTTTTATCATTCCGTTTAGGGTCTTGTTGAATCTCTCAACAAGCCCATTGCACTGTGGGTGATAGGGTGAGGTCAACTTGTAGTTCACACCACACTCCTTCCACATTGCAGTCAAGTATCCTGACATGAAGTTGGCACCTCTGTCAGAAATGACCTCCTTTGGAAAGCCCACTCTGGAGAATACTCCAAGCAGGGCCCTTGCCACAACAGGAGCTGTTGTGGTCCTCAGGGGAATAGCTTCTGGATACCTGGTGGCATGGTCCACTATCACCAGTATGAATCTGTGCCCAGATGCTGTTTGTGGGTCCATTGGTCCTACAATATCTATGCCCACTCTTTCAAAGGGGACCCCCCCCCACAGGTAGTGGTATGAGGGGGGCCTTGGTGGTGCCACCTGATTTGCCACTGGCTTGGCAGGTGACACAGGAGCGACAAAACTCCTTAGTATCTTCTGACATATGGGGCCAGTGAAAGTGAGGGACAAGCCTGTCCCAAGTCTTGTTCTGGCCTAAATGTCCTGCAAGGGGAATATCATGGGCCAAGGTAAGAAGGAAGCCTCTGAACTTCAGTGGTATGACCAACCTCCTGGATGCACCAGGCTTGGGGTCTCTAGCCTCTGAGTACAGTAGCCCTTCATCCCAATACACTCTATGGGTACCTTGAGCATTCCCTGCAGCCTCAGCAGCAGCCAGCTGTCTGAGGGGTTCAAGAGAGGGGCAGTCTAATTGAGCCTGCCTCAGATCTGCCCTTGAAGGTCCCCCTGTCCCAAGAAACTCAACCTGATCAGGCTCAAGTTCTTCTAGGACAGTTCCTTCAGGGCTCTCAGAATCATCCTCCTGGGAGGGCTGATCCACCACCTGAGGCAGGGGGGAAGGCACAGCCTTAACCCTACTGCTCTTTCTCTTGGGTTGTGACTGGTCCATAGTTTCAGGATCCAGCACTTGTTCAGTGGTGCACTTTTTGGCCTGTGACCTGGCCTGGTCACAGCAAGGACATGTGCATCTATCCCCAGCATTTCTGCATGGGTCCTATACTCCACTTCAGACCAAACTGAAGTTTCAAGATCATTGCCCAGTAAACACTCTACAGGAAGGTCTGAACTAACAACAACTTTCTTGAGGCCAGTTACCCCTCCCCAGGAGAAGTTAACAATAGCCACACTATGGGAGGTAGTGGCATTGCTAGCGTTGGTCACTAGGTAATTCTCACCTAGTATGATCTGTCCAGGGTCCACAAAGGCAGGTGTCACCATTGTGACACTAGCCCCAGTGTCCCTGTAGGCCTGAGACATTCTTTGGTTGATAAAAGGAGTCTGTCTGTACTTGCCCAGGTTACTGGGGCCTACAGTAGAGGACAAAGCTAAGTCCCCATCACAGATCAGAACAGCCTGAGTAGGTATTCTGACTAGGCCAGAATCCTCCTCAGTTCCCAAGGTTAACCCTACTACACCCTTTTGCTGGGAACCACCACTTACAGCTGGACTAGGGGGTACAGTTGCCTTAGGGGCAATGGTTGCTGGGGGCTTATCCTTTTTGGTGCACTCACTAAACCAATGTGAGTTGGACTTACAATAGTTGCACCATGGTTTCTTTTGGCCATCTTTCTTTTTATCCTTTTTGGGACCACCCTCCCCCTGAGCCTTTTGGGGGCCTGGTGAAGACTTCTGGTCTTTTTGTTTCTGATCATTACCCTTCTGGTCTGCCTTTTTCTGATCACCGCCCTGGTTCTGGTTTTTCTGCTTAACTCTAGTCCTGACCCATCTATCTGCCTTCTTTCCCAATTCTTGGGGAGAAGTCAGATCAGAATCAATCAGGTGTTGATGCAGTAGCTGGTTTTGACAGTTGTTAAGGATTTGCTCTCTCATGATCAAATTATACAATCCTGTATAGTCCTTAACCTTACTTCCCACTAGCCAGCCTTCCAGAGCCTTAGTGGCACAATCTACAAAGTCAGTCCAGTCCTGAGTCTGTGTCTTCTGGGTATCCCTGAACAACAACCTGTATTGTTCAGTGGTTAGGCCAAACCCATCAATTAGAGCACTCTTCAGGACAGTGTAATTATCTGCATCCTCATCACTAACTGTGAGGAGCTTGTCTCTGCCTTTCTCAGAGAAGGAGAGCCACAAGATAGCTGCCCACTGACTTTGGGGTACTTGCTGTACTTTGCAAGCTCTCTCCAAAGCAGTTATTCATTTGTGGATGTCATCCCCACACTTGTAGGGAGGGACAATCTTGCTCAGGTTTCTATTATCATAGTGCCTGTCTCTATCCTTAGGGATATTGCTGCCACCAGTGGGTTCTGACCCACTTAACTTTTGCTCTCTAGCCAGAGCACGCTTCTCTTTGGCAAGGGCAAGTTCTTCCCTCTGAATCCTCAGATTAGCTTCCCTCATTCTGGCTTCATGCTCCTTTCTCTTAGAAGGTTACAACATGTCTTCTCCCTCTAGAAGGGAGGGATAATATCCTCATCCCCAGAAATGGGATGGGGGTATTATTCCAAAGTGTTAGACACCTTACACGGCATGTTTTGATAAAGCCAAACCATAGTTACCATAACCGTTTAAGATTATAAGGCACTTTAAGAGTATATGGTAGGCTATATCATAGAACAGCTATAAGGACATGGTTCCGAAAGCTGCAGACAGGCTCAGCTCATGCTAGAGCACCATCTCACATGTTACCAAGCACTCTGCCTCCAGGATTGTTAAGGCCTGCCATAGGAGTGGCGGATAGGTACACATGTGTCTATATGTAAGTTAGGTATAGGAATACTACACCTAAGCAAGGGGTGATTACACGACCTTGCCCCAGCTGAGTGATCAGCCAGTTGTGTCATAATGGAAGGCCAGGCCAGGGGTGGCATAATACATGCTGCAGCCCCTGGTAGGCCTAGGGTACACCTATGCCCTGGGTACCTAGGGTACACTGTACAGGGGCCAATAAGGTGATCCTATCCAAATGGGTTATGCACCTAAAGTACATAGCATTAATTTAGAGAGAGAATAGCAGGGCTGTGGGTCTGATTAGCAGGCCCACAGCCACATCTAAGTCGAAAACCAGTAAAGCAAAAGCAAAAAGTGGGGGTGAACATAGAAAGCAGACCCTACTCTCCTACATCGACATTGTGGGACCACTGGATCCCAAGACAGCCATGGGCAACAGGTACATTCTGGTCTTGGTGGACCATGCCACCCAGTACCCGGAGGCAATCCCTCTCAGGACAACGACGGCACCAGTGGTGGGCCGGGCGTTAATGGAGATCTTTTCCCGAGAGGGATTACCCAGAGAGGTGGTTTCTGACAGGGGTACCTACTTCATATCGAAGTATATGACATCCCTGTGGAAGGAGTGCGGTGTAACTTACAAGTACACCACTCCTTACCACCCACAAGGTAAAGGTCTGGTAGAGAGATTTAACCAGACCTTGAAGGTCATGATCAAGGGTCTAACAGAACCCATGAGGCGTAAGTGGGACATCCTCTTGTCGTGCCTTCTCTTTGCATACAGGGAGGTACCACAGAAGTCTCTTGGGTTCAGTCCCTTTGAACTTCTATATGGTCACCCTGTGAGAGGACCTCTGAGTTTGGTGAAGGAAGGCTGGGAGGCAGCTCCTAGGAAAACTCCCCAGGATGTGTTTAGTTACATGCTGGCCTTCCGAAACCAAACTGCCTGCTTCGGGAAACTTGCTCAGGCGAACCTGAAAGCAAGCCAGGAAGAAATTAAGAAGTGGTATGACCAGAATGCCACTCTGGTCGAATTTCAACCTGGACAAAAAGTATGGGTCATGGCCCCAGTGGAACCTTGTGCCTTGCAGGACAAGTGGACTGGGCCGTTTGAGGTGGTGGAGCGCAAAAGTGAGGTCACCTACATGGTGGATTTGCAGGCCCCCAGGAACCCTTTGAGGGACCTCCACGTGAACCGCCTCAAACCCTTGCCAACTAGAGATCCCCATTTCTAACACCCACCCTCCAACATAAACGCATTTCCCTTATTAGAGAAGCCCCCCGACACAAATGCTGTGTTGTAACACGCTGAACTCTCAGCACACACAGAGCGAGTTGGTTCATCAACATGTTGTCAAGCTTGCCTCAGTTTCTGTCCACTTCCTTTGTTCCATTTTCTGCTTCCTGCCTCTGCCTCCCAGCACCAAAACGGTACCATGGCATCCTAATACTTGTTATGAGCTGGCTCTCTGGAAGCCAGCAGATGCTTTTTGTTGGGGGAAGACCTGCCATGTCCAGAACACGAGCCAGGTAAGTAAGGCTTCTAGAAAAAGCCATAGTTAAGCGGGTCCGATACGCAAGTCCAGGAACGGCAGTGTTTAATAGCAGGTGGGTTAATGTCACTAAATTGACTTAGCTAGGAGGTAATGAGAAGGAGCCTCTTTGGAAGTAATGTTGCAATAATCTGATACGGTTGAGGTTGTAAGCATGCACTTTAGTGTATTTCGTGAACGACAGCATTTTTCACAGAAACAACCAACTTATAACATAGGGCATTCAATCAAAAACATGTGTTGACAAAGTTTCTTACCAGTGCAAAATCGGAGACTGGGCATTCCACGGACTAACTTGTTCCTGCCCCATTGCCCACCGGCCAACAACATGGCGACCAATGTGCTACACAGAAACCACTTAGCAAAGAGAAACTCAAATGTTGGTAAAGTTGTGCTCTATTGTGGCAATAGCTGCAGGGTGTCAGAGAACAGAGGTGGTGTCAGCCCACCATGCCCCTTTAACACACTGCGTGGTGTGTGGCCACATTTCCCCAAAAATACAAGTGTCTCAGCCGCCACGGTTCAATTCCTTTCACAGAAAAATGCAAGATCTATGCAGTCTTTTCTCAAATCACAGCCACCTCTCTCACGGTGGCGCTCAGGGGGGCTGCTAAATAAGTCTGCTGTAATAGAAACCAACTGCCCCCTGTATGTAAATACTTAACAAAAAGCAGCCACATGTCACGTGCGCCGAGCCTACCAGATGCATTCTGATGGAAACACGCGGCCGCCACCATGTGTCAAAATAAGTTAAAAGAAGTAAGGGCGTATGTAGGTAAAAATGAATTTGCGATTCTGAAATTGCGATTTTCCGCGAATCGCATTTTGAGAATTCCGATGTAGGTAAAATATTGAAAATAATAGCATATTCCCAAAAATTTGCAGATTTACATAGCGATTACTGAAATTGCGATTCCTTAATTGCGAGAACCCAATTAAGGAATCGCAATTCCGGGAATCTGCAATTCAGGTGCAGAATGATGACATCACAACCAGGAAGTGTGACTGCCTATGCTGCACCTGATTGTCAGAAGCTGAGTGAGAGCCTGTGAGGAGAGTTGGAGATTTGTGCTCAGCTACTGAAAGCAGGAGAAATGGAGTCCCAGGGGACAGAGAAGCAGCAGGAAGAAACACCCAGAAAGAGGAAACAAAAATTTAGCGAAAGGGAGCTGGAGGTCCTCACCCAGGAAACAGTCAGCAGCCATGACCTCCTGTTTGGAGAAAGTTCACTACATGGGCCAGAGGCACGAAAACGAAAAATATGGACTGACATCCAGGAGAAAGTAAATGCAATTGGCGTGACACACAGCTCAGTTGAAGACCTCAGAAAAAGGTGGTACGACATGCGGCAGAGGTCAAAGGAGAGGGTGGCTACAAGATAGGCCGAGGCCAAAAACACCGGTGGTGGGACGTCCACAGCAACAGACCCAACGCCCCTGGAGGAGCTGGTGGAGGGCACCCTTCAGCCTGAGTGTGTGAGTGGCGTGGCAATCTGAGTGCAACTCCAGTACATGTCAGCCAGCACACCCAGAAATGCATTATGGGAGATGTAGTCACATGCACTGATACCTGGGCCAGTAAGACACAGCAAGGTGGAATAGGGATGAGTCATTCAGGAAATGAAGAAAACATACAGATAGTACTCATGTGAATTTAAAATTGTAAACTGTAATGCATTACAGATGCGAGACAGGACACAGAATTAATATGTGCATTTAAATTCACAGCACCACCAACAACCCATGAAACCGTGGCAGAAGGGGAGGAAACACCAGAAAATGAGGACGAGGCAGGGCAGGAGGAGCAGGGTGAAGCGAGACCAGCAAACCCTGCGGCATGCAGACGGCGCAACATAGTGCCACCACTGCCACTGCTGGAGGCACAGGCAACAGACACACTGCACTGGCTGTGCCTCTCCTGCTGAGGCAGCGTGCAGGACAGCAGACAACACAGTCCCCTGAACAATCCAGAGTAGGAAGTGGGTCGAGACGCAGGGCACGGCCGTCCACCAGCACTGCTCCTGTCGAAGAAGACACGGTGTTCTCAGGCCTTGACGGCAGCATGCTGAAAGCACAGCGCCTGCAAGTCAAAGGAATAAGATCAATACAGCGCCAATTGGCTGCACACAATCATAACATGACTGAGTTGCAGGTTGGTGTAATGGCCATGACAGGTTCTGTGGAAGGACTGTGCAGGGAGATAAGGAGAGACAGGGCAGCCAGGCGCATGGAGAGACATCGCCATCACAACCGGCTGGACTTGTACACAAGAGCAGTCAACCGCCACATCCCTGCTGGCCCGAAGATGTGTCAGTATGCAGCATGAGATGACTCACTGCTGCCAGGACGTGGGCAGGGTCCTGGTGCAGGTTACACATGCGGTGGACCAGATGCGCGCAGCTGCGACAGGTGGCATAGGCCCACTTAGCACAATGGATACGGACAAACAGTCCAGCAGGAGCAGCATCACTCCACAAATTCCACCGGACAGACGCCGGAGTGCGCGCCAGGGGAGAGTAGATGATGACTCCAGGGACTGCAGTGGGCAGCCTGAGTGAGGGGCAACAGGGCGTGCACGTAGGAGGTGAAGGTACACCAGGGACTTATGGCTATGTGTGAAGCAACACATTCCATATGGACATATTGGCTGATGGACATACTGGCACTGTGGTACAAACATGTGCAAGCACTCACAATGAAGTCACGCTGTTTGACAGATGTATTCCTTCACCAAAGGAAATAAACATCACTGTTAAGCACTATTCTGTGGCATTGTGTCCTCATTACTCACTTAGAAGTAGTTCTATGTGATCTCATCTCGTCTCAGCCGCCCCAGCCCCACCTGCAAGTCTGCAATGTGGAGCTGGTCCCTCCTCATCTTATGTGTCTGAATCTGTCAGATCTACTGGGGTGCCTTTCTTGGTAGCGATGTTGTGTAGCATTGCACAGCCAACCACGGTTTTGCAAAATGTCTCAGGGCTGTACTGTAGCGCACCTCCACTCTTATGGAGGCAGCGGAAACAGCTTTTAAGGGTTCAGAAGGTCCTCTCAATGGCACAGCGTGTGGCTCGTAGGCGCTGTTGTACCTCCACTCACCTGCAGTGGCTGGATTCAGGTACGGTGTGAGGATGTAGTCACGTACAGCATACGCACTGTCACCTGCAGGGTATAAGTAGATTTATGTTCAATACTGTCCTGCCACTTCAAACCTTTACTGGTTGTGTGTTTGTAAGCCATGCATTTTCCTAGCAGGTAGCCCTCTCCAAACTCGCCATTTGTGTGGCTGCGATTTAATGCACAGTGGCGAAACATGAATGAGTCGTGTGTGCTTCCTGGGTATTTTGCCACAATATCAGTGATTATATGTTTGGCGTTGCACACTACCTGGATGTTCAGGGAATTATATGACTTTCTGTTCCTAAACACATACTCATTCTGTGATGGGGGTGAGATTGCGACATGGGTCCCATCTATGCAGCCAATGACGTGGGGGAATTGGGCTATTTGGTAGAATTCCTGCTTGGTCTGATCTAGTGCATGTTGTGTGCTTGGAAAATGTATGTGGTGATGCAGCCTCTGTACCATTGCATCAAGGAAAGCGTGGAAGAAGTGCGAAAGTGAACTTTGAGAAACCCCTCCTGCTATGGCTATCACCCCCTGAAAACTCCCTGATGCCAGGAGGTGCAGTGAGCACAGAAGTTGGACATGGGTGGGAATGGTGTGTGCCCTGCATGTGGGGTGTTCAAGTATTGGTGTCAGCTCCTCTATTAAATCCAGGATTCTGTCTGGGTGCAGCCTGTAGTTCACATGGATCTCCTCCTCGGTCAGCTGGAAGAGGGTGATGCGTGCTCTGTAGATCTTTTCCTAGCATCTCTGATTCGCAGCCTCCTGGCTATCACATACAGGCCAGCCATGGTGGAAAATCCCAGTGGCATTGTGGGCCTGTTTAAATAGATAGCACCTGGTTACCACCTGCTCAGAGTTGGTGGTAATTGAGAAGTGTAAAATTGCGAATTTCGAGAAATCGCAAATTGCAACTTTTACCTACATTTAAATTAGCGAATTCGCATTTAGCGAGAACGGTAGTAGCGAATATCGCAAATGATGTGCGGCAGACTGCAATTTTGCAAAATAATTCGCAGAATCATTGGTACGCAAAAATGGTAATTGCTAAATTAGCGATTCCCATTTTTGCACTGCGGAAACCTTTCCTACATAGGAACGGTCTGTTTTGCGATTGCATACACCCTGATTTTTGCGATTCGCAGTGTTTGCGATCGCAAAACAGCTTCCTACACATGGCCCCAAGTTCGGTGGAACTGCGAAACAGCCACATTCACTTTTAGAGGCAAACAGCTTGCCCTCTACGGATTACTTCCTTATTACACTATTAGAATTTTTTTGAGAAGAGAAACAAAAATCATATCAGCAGGGTACATACATTAAAGTAACCTGTCTGACTTTGTCACTTCAGGGACTCTTGCCTTTCACTCTGCAGTGTCACAGAGGGGCTGCACTGCGCCATGTGGGAGATCTGTCAGATGCAGCTGAACCATTGTGGTGTCCATCAAAGGGGGTGTCTGAGGAGCACATAAATCCTCTTTTCATTCTTCTTTCCCACTTTTTTCCTACCTTGTTCCCTTCACTAATGAAACACCTACTCCCCCCAACAAGTCATCATCATCCATCTTTATTTTGCATTTGGATAAATGCATAAAAAGTACATTAAAATGTAATATGCATCATATAATACGGCAAAACAGTTATAATGATATTAAAAAGACAGTGTCAAGTTCATAAAAACAACTATAAAAGTAAGTTAAAAAAATATATAAAACTATATACGTAAACACAATGTGCACCAGCTTATAAGTAATAGTACAAATTCTAAAAGTGTGCCCCATGTGGATTAAAGTGCATTTTTCTGTTTTTTAAAATGGCAAAGTAAAATGTTTGCATGCATGAAACATAGGTACGGAATTTCCAATTATCGGACAATTTCAAGGGCTCGTTTATGCGAGCGGATACAGAATTTTTTCAGCAATGGAATTATGATTTTTTCCCTCCCTACTTTATAGAATGATCAAAAAATAAAAGATATGAGATAGATTGGTGGAAGAGGCCATCACAGGGGCACAGAGATAGTTGGTTTGCCGAATATACTTGTGCCAGATAAGCTGCCATTAATGGTATGTAATTCAGTCTGAATCTGGTTTAGTACGAAGTGATGTCTGATGTTCGTGACAAATGAAATGTAAGATAAGTGGCCACTACTCGCAGTTGGTGAAGCTAGGTGTGTGGACACGGACCTTATTTTTATTTATTTTTTTGCCTCCTGTCTGAGTTGCATTTAGCGACAAAGAGTTCTTTTAGTCGCGATTTGGAAAAGGATATGCACTCAGACAGTGAGTTAAACAAAAACTCCAGATCTAGTTCTCTGAGGGACTGTTTCACAAAAACTAGCCAGCTGATGGAGGAAGCACAATCCAAGCTTAAGATATCCTTTAGTACCGAGTGGTTCAGGGGGACTGATTCCCTTTTCCAGAGAGCCAGGCTAAAAGCGGGGCAATTTTTAATGTATCAGATAGGAACAGAAAATCTAGTTCCTTATGGATTAAAATGCTTGAACAAGAGGTTGGGATAGCTAAAAGTCTCTTTAAAAATGTGTCTTCTATTGCTTATAGAGAGTCAATATTTGCTATTCCCCAAACGGCTGCAACAAGTCACCACGCCACTTCCTAACTTTCCTATAACTCTCCTACATACCATCTAACGCCCCGAACACATACGCTCATGCACACATCCAAAATTCCTGTCACACCGCCTAATTAATATCCCTTTCCTAAAACCACTTTCTTGGCATCGCTCCTTGGCATACAGACACTTCTTCACGCTTCATCTTCAACAATGACGGACTCAGTAAATAGGACACAGCAAACAGTGTAAGCAATTGATTTCAGTATCAGAATTCTCAGAATACCAACTTATAATTTTGTGGTCAAACAATAACTAGGTACTTTCCCTGCTCTGCTGCTTGTCTGTGTTTTTATCTTCCACAACTTTCTAATGGGAGACAATGGTGGCCACCACAAAAAAGAGGTGGGGCGCGTGGAGAGGGCAGGAGAGAGAGCGCAGGGGGGTTAATTATAAAAAAAAAAAACTTACCTGGAGCTGCCGGCCACCTCCCGCGATGTGCTCGGCCTCCTTCCTGGTCCCAGAAAGCACTGAGCCACGTCACGCACTGCCTGTAATCTCATCACTGCTCTCATGTCAGAGAAGCACGGGGATTGGTCTGAGCAGGTGGGAAAGACGCCCTGCTCAGGCCAGGGAGTCTGTGGAAGTTTCTCCAGCCCAGCTGGTCAATGCACTGGGCAGGAGAAATCTAAGTACACATGTGTGTTTAGGTTGGCCTGAGATGGCCGGCCATACACATATGCGCACTTGAGGGGTGCACATAGCACTCCTCCTCCCCATGCAAGCGTTCTCAGAGCCGGAAAATGAAAAATAAAACAATGACAGTATTTTTTTTACATTTACTGGCTCTTAGCCTGGCAGTGGGGGTGATGCTCCTCCGCCATTGCCCTCATGGGAGATAACTCACTGCATGTTGTCTCATATGGTTAAGCACAGAAGGTCATCTTAATTGGTCTGTTACGGGATCCTATTGTGGAGTGTATCATAGTGTATGGTCTGTTGTGTTCAATTAAAAAACTAAACTTGGTGACCCTATTAAAAACATTACTGTGTTTTGGGGGTTTCTAACATACATACTTTATAGCATTCACTTTTTCATTTATAGTGTCAATAGCTCCAACAAATACAAGACCTATTGCATATATATAAAAAACACATTGCGAGACCTATTGCATTTCCATTGCGTGTTTATTCTGTGATCCGGGTAAAAAGTAGCTTAGGGGGTGCACCTGCAGAATTCATTTTTTGCCTTTATAAATGGAGGTGTAAAAGCCTGTTGTATTGATGTGCTCAATACTACAAACCACAAATTGTTGGAACAGGGGTGGGAGCAGAAGCGGTGTGCTCCCACCCCTGTTCCTGTTTAAAAGCACTCCCGTGAGTCATTGAGCTGACGAGATCCTGGAAGAAGCACGCGCGCGCCAGTGAGAGGTACCTGACCTGATGCGATGTTTGGCAGCCTACTCAGCAAACCCCAAATTTGAAGCTTGTAATCTCTACTGATGACGGTTAAAGAACCAGAAACATGTGTCTAGAGATCAGCACCATTTGCGCCAACTCTGGCGAAACACTCGTAAATATTTTAGCAAAGTAAGCAACATGAGACTGCATTTACCATAATGCCAGGGCGAAACTTGCTGGGAGGAGAAGCGGTGTGCTCCCACCCCTGTTCCTGTTTAAAATCACAAATTGTTGTTTTGTATTTAAAATCCCTTTCTCTTGTTAGCATATTATGAAATGGATCCCTTCGCACCAAAGATGTGATCTGACCTGTCAGCTGGAGAATACAAATTATAGATGTGAGGAAAACGGGTGTATTATATGGTGTGGTTCTGCTACCTCACTCTTTAACACTTACCAACTCCTTCAGGACCCTTAGGTTTTGTTTGTCAAACATTTATCTCATCCCTGGGTAGCTGTGGCTCTGAGCAGCAAGGCTTACACAAAGGAACACGTGTAAAGCATTTAAACAGCAAGAAGAAATCGACAAGACACCAAAGAAATCCAACACAAATTTATGAACCAGCATTGGCATAGCCAATAGGTCTCGCCTTTGGGACCTTATAAGTGTTTAGCCATGAAGTACATTATCCTGGGTAGTTCATTTATAGCTAAATGCCTGAATATGTGTATCGCTATATCAAGCCCAAAATGCATTCACTTAAAAATAAAAAAACTACACACAAAATAAAAGTGTATGCCAAGTTGCAGACAGGATGTGTGAAGTAAAGTAAACAAGTGGTATTTGTTTGCTTATAAGAGCGAAACCATAATCTACCATAACAAAATCCAGTTCCTCACACTACAAAACTGTCTTTCTACAAACATACGTCCTCTAGTTAGCTGAACGTCAAAGTTTACACGGCTCCTAGAAGCCTGAAAAGGCTGCAGTGCTGGCTCCAGAATGCACTAAACACAACTGGATGTCTGCACGCGTCAGCTTGTGTATGATTGTGTTTAGTTAATACATGTATTTAAATGTATATTATCTAGCAAATATAGTGCATGCGTGTCAACTATCTGTAGGTACATATCTATAGATGCATATTATGCACCTGCATGGGAAATAGATGGATGGACGGAGGTGGTTGTTGTTGGAAAGACAGGTGGATAAATGGAGAGACCGGTGTGGCTGGTTGTTGGAAGGACAGAGCATGGGTGGACCAATAGAGTGTTGGGTGTGTGAAGGGCAGTGGGAGAGTGGATAGACAGAGGTGTTTGTTGGAAGGCCAATGAGTGGGCAGGCAGAGGTGGGTGTTGGAAGAACAATGAGTGGGTAGGCAGATGTGGGTGTTGAAAGGAAAGAAGGTGGGTAGATGGATCAATCAGTGGGCGAATGGATGGATAACAAATGCAGCAAATTGTAACATAAAGTGGGTGTGTATGGGTGTCTCAATATACACACCATTGGGAAAATGAGAGCCAATTTGACACTTGTTGCAAGTCACAGCACGCACTGCCTCCATTTCACACCCATGTACTATTCAGAGTTATCGCACCTGCTTCTTGAGCTAGTATGGTCCATATCCATGATGGTGTGTGCACTAAATACATAAGATGTTGGGAGGAGAAGGCGCTTATGACGCATTGATCCAATTCATACAGCTTGATTCTCTAGAAGCAAGAGCATTGACCACCGGCGTGCTGGCTCTGCGGACTCCTTGCTGCAGGGAGCAGAGATGTGTGCGAACATATTGCACCATGAAATGCAGGTCTGTCTTCAGGTCCCTCTGATCCATGACGTTGGCATTGTAAACCACTGCAGAAGCCTATCTGCTGTACCGTCACTTGCTAAGCATCTACATGCATTGTACCAAAGTGCTTGGGGACAAGACAGCATGACTTAACAAATGTATAGAGAAAGGTACAAAAACAAGAGGGGAAAGTAGACAAAAAAATAAATATATAATGGGGAAAAAGGAAATGCATATAAAAGGCAAGGAAGGGGTGTGAGGAGGCTGACAGTCGAAGTATTAAAAAAAAAGTCAAGTAGAAAAGAAAGAAGGCACGCCCATAGAAAATGACAAAATATGGGCGGAGAACAGGAAAAGAGAGAGTGGTTAAGTGCAAAGTGCAACAAAAGGTAGGCTGAAGAGATTAAGATAGATAGTAAATGAGAAAAGAGAGACCGAAAGCAGAGTTAACAAGTGAGACATGCAGATAAAAAATGAAAAATGACAGCAAGGAGACAGTTACAGTGAGCAGTGGCTAAAGTGGAGGTAGGCAGATAGAAAAAGAACGAGGAAGGAACAGTCCTGTTTTTGCAAACATATGAAAGTGGCTTTAAAGTAATAAATAGTAAAACTATTACTACCCCAAGGTAGCTTCAGTATGTTTGCAGACAAAATAAATAATTTAAAGAAAAGAAAATTAATAGTAACTAGAGGTTCCTGGATAGGAACGAATATACAGCGCTGGGTGAACTATGGTGCACTACCACAGGCCGACACTAGAGGTTACCGAATAGGAATTAGACAGCGCTGGGTGTAAAATGTGAGGAAACCGATAGTACAACCATATCATTACATTTCGGATATTTTTTTGCAACGTGCATACACTTTTCTTTCTGGAAACATTCTCTAGCACTTGTACTTTCCACCCTCCCTTGCAGATTAATTTAAATGTCCCCCTTTCGAGGCAGACACTGCATAATAAAAAGGAACTTGTTCTTTTGTGGAGCCGACTGCTTATAATTGGGCCAGAATTTGCAGTAGCTCTGTGAATGCACTTGAAGTGTGAATTGTGAAACAAGGTTGACACTGACCTCCACTCAGTCTTCAGGTGAGGGTCACCATCTTGGCAAATGTTCGGAGCGAGAATAGCCGAAATTCAGCGTATGTCTTTCAGTGAAAATACAACCAGCCGGAAACAGGGCGGGACAAGTGCACAGCAAGAAATGGGCGTTATATAGAGTGGCGTTATGCTCCAGCGGCTAAAGCTTGCTTTGCTATACAATACCATTAGCAAAGCAAATGGCTTTAACTTAATCAAAGGCGAGACCTATTGCATTTTCAATGCTTGTTTCTCCTGCTGTCTCGCCTTTACTGTTGCTAAACAGACATTTGTTTATTACCAGTGCCAATTCTTTATAGAGGCAATGGCAATAACATCTATGAAAGTGATAGTGCATACGGTTTTATTTGTTTTTGTTTTTTAGGTCTCGGCTAGCGTGGCTGCGCACATGCGTAGCTCGCTTGGCGAGATTTAACGTTTTTGAGTAGCTTCAGGAAAGGGCTTTAAGTCCCGCCCCTTTTAACCATTGGCTGGCGTCACCGTTTATGCTAAACGATGGCCAGCCATTGGAAAAGAGCTTTCCATGTTGCCTCCCTTTGGCTTTTTCAGACGGGCCACTTGGACGGGCTCGCCTGCTTTCCTCCCGTCGCAAATGTTTTCTTATCTTTATGGGGCCATGTGTTTAAACACATGGCCCCATAAAGACAAAAGATCGACTGCAGCACGGTCCTCTTTCACTTTGAGGACCGCGCTTTTTTCTTTGTTTTAAGTTAATCAGGAAAGTGGTGGCGAGATCAAGCATTTTCTTTCACGCAAATGCCTTTCATTTAAATTGCTGATGGAGGAAGATTTGCAGGCACTTAAAGCATAAGGCATTTTTAAAAGCTGTATTACCCTGAACAATGCGTTTCCCGTTTCCCCGACCATTATGTTTTACACTCACCTCTCTGCCCCACTAAGTAATATAAAGAAAATAGCCTGCAGCAACAAAACAAAAAAAACTCCTCGCATATCTTCCACAGCAGCACGCTTAGATCACAGTGTCCTGGAGACACGAGCTGCTGTTCTGACGCTCCTGTTCCAGGTCAGCTCAGGTGTCCCTCCTTTTTCAAAGGCATGCGTTAAGCAGTGAAGGTGGGCCAGGTAGGAGTTAATGAGCGCAGCCCCACCTGCATCGAGGTTAGGCCCCTATGAGTACCGGTACTCTTGTTGCCTGAGGAGACATTCCGGTATTCTAGGGAAGAAAATGATTAAGAGTCGTTACATCGTACCGGTACATTTAAAGCACTGCTTCTGACAGGACATAACTGGAGCCACTGATACGTGTCCTTACTGCTGCCTAGCTGCCCCTTTCATACATCCCTAGTCGCCGTCCCCGGGCATCCCAGACCAATCCGGAGACACCGCGCAGCGGCCAATGATGAGGAAGCTTACATGCCTCCGCGCTAGAACCGGTCGCCCCAGTTGTCATTGTCGGAGGAGAGGTTCCGGCAGGCAGAGAGGAGTTGCCGCTGGGAGCGAGAAGGATCACCATGGCGGGGGACACTGAGCAGGAGGTTCGCTACTGCTCCCGCTGACTCAAGTTCACGCTCATTGTTTACGACACCATCTTCTGGGTGGGTTTCAGGTTTTATTCTCTTTATAATGATGCTCTGTTGTGTGCGGCAGAGGCGTGCCTGCATTTATTCCTGGGCAGTGTATTAACTTTGGAGCAGGCACTTGAGGCTGTCTTTGATTCTTTTTTTTATTTTTTTTATTATTTTACTTTATTTTTCAGTTGGGCACCATAGTGGAACAGAATATGTTTTGGCTTTTATACTGTGCGAGGCTGCCCAGTGGGTTGAGAGCCTGCTGCTGTAATTAGCAGACGTTTGCATTTTTCACTGAAAACAGTGCTGAACAAATCGTGAATGCTGTTTACTGCCCAAGGTCAACTTCTCAATTAAAAAGTGGCCGAGCAAGCATTTAATCCTCTTCGGTTGAAAAGGAACTATAATAAAGGGGTATGCATGTGTTTTAGCCCCCAGATGCGCCCATAAATATAAATACAATTATTTCAATTTTTGAACTTTGACCACTTTTACTTTTATTTTTGCCACATTCTGTTGCAGTTCCTACTCGTTCTAATTTAAACGAACGGTACCTAAAGGAACGGGGGTGGTTCTCAAGTAAATAGTTGGGTACGATATCTCTCCAAACACAAGCACACACATTTCTTAGTGTTGCAGGAGTAGGTAAACGGAACTGTTTTTTTCCTTTCTCTACACTGGATGGCTCCTTTTAAATTGAACTTAAAATGTGGTTTTGACACATGAATGGATTTGGAAAGATGTGTTTTCATCATTACAAGTCACATTGACAATCTGCTCGACATTTATGCTTTTCATATGACGATGAACTTTTATGGGACCTGCAATATCCTGGTCACGCACACTTCAGGTGGGAGGGGTAACTTTGTTTATGAAAACATGAAATGGCTACTCGGTCGAGTAGTTTACACGAGGGCGTTAAGTGGTGCCGCTTGTCGTTCTTTTCGGTGCTAAATACTTTTTTGTTTTCCGAATCCATGGCTTGCTGGTACCTTTTCAAAAGCGCACTTCCCTGATGATTTTCAAATCTCTGCTGCCACACCCAAGCTTATTTTCCATTCATACTAAGCCCCCCTGCGTCCACTGTGCAGGCGGGAGCCGGCGTTTCAGCACAGGGTGTGCTTGCTAGCGCAGGTTCTGCACTATTAAAAACTGCCCTAATGTTAAATAGACCTTAAGCTTAATTTGCAAAGGCTTTCGGAGTTTGTTTATGCTGCTTACAAAGGGAAGTATGCGGTTGACCATTATTTTTCTTAAATAAATGGGCGAGGTAATATGTTTTTTTTTTTTTTTTTATTCAGTTAGGGTCATCTATACAACTGGTTGCGGCTTCGATTTTACGCAGGAACAAACCTTTAGTTTTGGGCTATGTTTTTGTTCCACGTTTTCTTTATTGAATGGGAGGGATGATTAAGGGGGTTGGCAGACCACCACACGCGTTTTCATTGATCAGTCCCTGCCACAGTGGATTAGAAACGTAAGCAAAATAAATATGCTCCCCGGTTGCATGTTTGTAAGTACGCACCCTGCCTCGCCCCAGGTTCCAACTTGTGCCTCTTTCTTCCACCAGCCAGCACATTCTGTCTATCTCACTCTTGCAGGCTCTTTTTAGGTGAAGCATTCGAGGGCTCTTGTATATACTTTAGTATATACTTATATGTGTATGTACTTTGTGGGCTCTGGAGATCAGCCCTAGGACTTGTCTGCTCCCACTTAGGGACTTTTTCCTTTCTGTTCAACTGCCTCTATTTAAATGTCTTGATGGAAAACGACTAGCAGAGGTCAGTAAAATACCAGAATCACTTAAGCATTCTCTAGATTCCAGTCCATAGAAATTGTCTTCCACGAGAACCCATAGACAATAATATCGTTTTCAAATCTTGTATTTTCAGTGATATGACCACCGAAGGCCCCGATTTTATATTAAAAACAGAGCTTTGGACTATACCATTTCCCACTGAAAGGCATTATTTCTCTCAATGTGTTCCCATACCTGTCGTGTCACGCAGTTTTGTGCTTACTTTCCCTCCATGTTATTGAACAATTGATGTTTCAGCACCCAGGCTAATGTGCTGCATAGCTAAATATATATAAGGTCCTAATGGCGAGACCGATTGCATTGCAAATGCGTGTTTCATGTAGTGATCATAGGTGAACCGTTAGATAATCACTAGAAGGGCATGGGACCTTGTATTCTGACATTAACCTACGGTTATGTGCAACGACATGCTCCCTATGTAAGCAGCTCCTTTCGTTTGAGCAGTGTTATAAACATTGCTTTCATCTCATTAAGCTTTAGAGCGGTCTGCCCATCTGTTCGGATGGCGTCAACGCGCATCACTCTTCAAAGAGCAGGGGTTTTACGCGGGTCCTATTGCTGTAAATGTTCCCTAAAAACTGCTCGTTCTCTTTAACTGGCACACAGAAGGCGCTTCCATCCAGCGACTGTTTTCGAGGGCAGGAAAAGCCAGTAGGGTGGTCAGCTAGTGCGACCCTAGTCCTGTTCGTTTTTAGACTGAACACATGTTCTGTAGTGGGAATAAATGATGCAAAAACAACCTTTATATTGTGTTTGACCTAAAATGTAAAGGAGCTTAACATAGCATTTCGTAGGAACAGAAAAGGAGATTGCTTCTAGGCTCACATGGATTAGCTTTTGAGCACAACTCTCGTTGATTTCCTGGTAAATTCTAAATGGCACAATACATCATTTGAGACCCACATTGGAAGTTTGTGCTGAATTTTAGCATGCAAACCTGTACACCTAACAGCTGTCACCCAACAACAAAGCAGATTATGTAACGTTAGTCAAAACATTGGGTTCAGAGCTCCGATATTATAGCGGTCTTTAATGGAAATCTGAACTAGGGAAAAGTACTTTGACATCACAATTGTTTACTGTTCCAGACATGTAATATGGAGGCGAGCGGCACTCGGGCGTGTTGGTGCGTGCACATGTTTGAACTGGCACGTTTTCAAGCCAGTGAGTACTTTGGCACCAAATCCCCTCCCACGGTGCCCTTGGAGATAACGAATCCGATTCCTTTCTGTGCTAGAATTGGCAGGAAACGGTTGTTTACTTATTCATTAAATACATTCCTCCATATTTATTTATTAGAAAGCATTCATACCCTGCACCAGAGCGCTCGTGGTAAGAGAACCATCTTAATAAAATAGTGCATAAACGGGAAAAACGGGTGCGTGCAACAACAGTGTGGTAGTAGGTACTGCTTGATATAGAAATGTTTACTCACTGGGCTGGTCTGACAGATCAGTGCGTGGCCTGTTTTATAACAGTTTGTGTACTTTGCTTATGCCCTGTGGGCCGGTTTATAATGTTGATTTTCTTGATATTAGCACAAACATTGCCTGCAGCAAATATAAATGCTGCAATCTCCCATACTTTGGAAAAATACTCATGCAGTGTGTCATTTCAAGCTCAAACTGGCGGGCACATGCTGATGAGCTTTGCGGGGGTCAACAGGGGGTAAAAGACATTGTCATGTACAACGCCATTACGTGATTAATGCTTCACAAAGGGAGAAAAAAAACGTTTTCAATGCCAATAGCTCAAAACAATGTAATTGCGAGACCTTTTGCATTGTAAATGCTGGTTTAAGAAACCAGTGAGTAAGGTGTCTCATTTGGCCACTCTCGATAGTTCCATGGCATGGACTACTGTTTTGAAATCCTGTTCAAAGATATAATATTTTATGCTTCAGAGAACGTGGAGCTGGAATTGTTCTCCTTTAGCTAGGTCGGATGCACTTTGTCATCTAGTTGGAAGATTGTGCAGTTTTAACATATGGTTGAGTGCATCTTATTTTGTTGATTGCTAAAAAGTGTGTGAAGAATAGATGTGGTTGCTCTCCGAAGGTATTTTCTGAAAACGTACACTCAGTGGTCAAAACACGTTTCCACAGTTCTTGGATGACCTGAGTATTTTCCAGATAGTGTTTTAAGTACATTCCACAAACATGGGAGCACTCTTTTGAAAAGAGGAAGAAATTATATTCCCACATTAAAAATACTTTCCTTCTTTTATTTGTATGCTTACTTTCATAACAAATGGAACATATGCAATAAATTCTATTTCACATAGGTAATGTAATTTATTTGGACTCGATTTTTAGAGTTAACCAAGTGTTTCTTGGAATTTTACGGTGTGCGCCTGAAGCAATGCCCAACTCCCTCAAGAAAAGGCCCACTCTTTACACACATGGCATTTCTAAACTAATAGTTCAGTTCAGTTCGTTTTTATTTCGATAATTAAAAATCATCATAAAAATACAATTTATCACATTTCATTCCTGAACTTCAACAATTTAAAAAGAGAAGGATTAAAAAACATGTACTAGGACATGATTTGTGGGTCAGGGGCAGAAAGGACATGTAAATACGATTATATTAGTTCCTTGTATTCCTAAGTCTAACAGTAACTTTTAGGAAATTTGAGATAGCATAGAGAGTATACATATCATTTGCTTTTTGTAAAAACAACAGGGCTGCTTTTGCTTGGCGTATTTTCTGGTTTTTCAGTATTTGGACCAGGAAGCGGCGCCTTGGAAATTGAAAAAATGGACATAAAAGTACAAAATGAAGGGTGTCCTGCGGAGACTTATTGTCGCAGCCGCAGGCACCCTTCTGCTCAATCGTTGTGGTGAACCCCGCGGGGTAAGCTAAAATGTTAGGTAAAAGATTGAGCCTAAAACGGCACATTAAAAATCTGTCCTGTTGGTTGTGCATTAAAAACAAATATGGTTCCATGCCTGCCCTGTTTGCTACCAAGCCATGTGCAGTTACTGTTCTCTTAAGTTGTCCCACTTTGAGTCTAGCACTTGCAAAGTTTTCCAGTAACAGTTTCTTTACTATGAGTTTAGACATGGTTGTAATCTGCGTATGATCCAAGAACAAATGTGTCTGATGAATACTTTTCAAGGTATTTTTAACATATTTCAACCATGGAATTTCAAGTGCGTTTTTCCTTAACAAACAGTCTTTAACAATTTCCCTGGTTAATTCCGCCTCTGGGTTGGTCCATACTCTTGACCACATAGTAATTGGTCTGATCTTTACCTCGTCAGAGATATAGCCCATCCCCAGTTCAAGATGAGCAATGTCCGCAGGGGTGGATTTTGGGATTCTGAGAATTCGGCGGAGGAACTGGTCTTCTTCGATTTGCAATTTAGTCACATCCGTAAATCCCCACACCTCTGCCCCGTATAGGGCCTTTGACTTAGTGATGGACCCATAGAGTGTCATGATCTGTTCCGGGCTCCACCGACCCAGTCTGTGTGCAAAGCTTAAAATTGCCCCATTGGATGATGTAAGTTTTGAACAATGTTCGTCTACCAAAGGCTTAAAGTACATGTTAGAGTCCAGGAGCAGGCCCAGGTAAGGGAAAGTATTTACCGTTTCCAGGACATGTGGCCCTATCTTTAACAGTGGTTTCTTAGCTGGTTTTTTCCCTGCTACCAAGACAAATGATTTTTTCAAGTTCACTGCCAGATCTAGGTCAGCCATGAATTCAACAAACCCATTCACCAAGATTTGTAGACTCCTTGGTGTGCGGGCCAGCAGGACCGCGTCGTCCGCGTACAAAAGGACAGGTATTTGTCGTGATCCTACTCTTGGACAATCTGCGGCTAGAGAGATGAGGTGTCGTTCCAGGCCATTTATGTATAGCGAGAAAAGAAAAGGAGCAAGGATGCATCCTTGTCTTACTCCTCCTGTGCAGGGGAAAAGCATCCGTGCAGCCCCCATCCGAGGTGAAACGTACTTTAGCCGTAGTATTCCAATGGAGTTCCTTTAGAATGTTAATCAACTCCGCCTCCATACCCAGGTTAAACATCATGGCCCAGAGTTTAGTTCTATTGACATTGTCAAAAGCAGCTGCCAAATCCATGAACCCCATGAAAACGGTTCCAGTGGAGGCTTTGGTGTATTTAGCTGTTAACAAATACAGATTCAGGCACTGGTCGCTTGTTGACCTCCCCCCTCTGAAACCATACTGGGTGTCCACTAAAGTGCAATGTTCCTCTGTCCAGTTTGTTAGCCTGTGCAATATCACCCGTCCCAGAATTTTCGCTGAGACGTCGATTAGAGAAATCGGCCTGTAGCATTTCGGGTCTTCTCGGCTCCCTTTCTTGAAGATAGGTACTATTAGGGCGGTGGACCAGGAGCGTGGTAGACCAGACCTAATCGCCGCATTTAGGACCCTTGTTAAAATAGGGGCCCACAGGTCTATATTGCTTCTATACAGGTCTGGAGGTGTCCCATCTGGTCCCGGTGCTTTGTTGGGGGTGAGCCCTTGAATTGCTAATTCGAGCTCTTCCAGGGAGAAAGTTAAATCTACACTCCTATCCCCTTCCCACCTACCCTCTTGCAATACCCCCTTCGCATTATTGTACAGTCCCTTGAAGTGACTAACCCATTGTTCTGGGAGAATGTTAGTGCTAATAGTTGGGGCGGAACTATCTTGAAAACAAGGCCTATTTACTATTTTCCAGAATTCACAATAGTCCCGGTTTTCTCCTGCCTCTCTTAAATCTGCCCATACCTCTGCCTGTACTACTAATTTTCTCTCCTTAATTTTGGCCTTGTAGGTTTGCCTCAGTTTGGCCACTATTGCTGTGTCCCTTGGTTTGCATTTTAGTGCTTGTTTCAAATTCCTTAAAGCTTTCGAGCAGTTGGAGTCAAACCACCGTGGGTTAGTTGATATCTTACTGGGGCCTTTTATTTCTGAAAGTGTGTCTGCTAATTTTGTTAGTGATTCAAAGGAGGACACTAGATCTGAACCTTCTATTTGGAGGTCTAAGCAATCCTCTACGTATTTCCCCCCTTTCAAAATTAGAGTTTTATAGAAGTCCTGTGGGTTTATTTTCATCCACTTCAGGCGCCTTCCTCGAGCTTCAGGCTGCAACCTCCCCTCCCTTTCATTCATGTTGTTCCTACGGTCCATATGTGTCAGTTCTATAGTTAAAGGGTTATGATCACTAAAGGGACTCCATTTTGTTTTTACCTTAGTGACTTTAGATAAACCGAAGGTTGATAAAATTATATAATCAATTGTGGAGGAACAATCTCTGCCTTTAAATGTGGGGATATATGAGTCCTCCCCCACCCGAGGTATCATGTCCATTGTGTGTGCCAGTGAGTAGGTAGCCAACATTGAGGATAATAGTGTGCCCTCCTGCGTATGCTCAAAATGCGGTCCTTTATGCTGCGGACAGCTGTCCCAGTCTTTTTCTAAAGTGGCGAGGTGAGGGCAAAGGTGACAATTAAAGTCCCCTAGCAAAAAGATGATTGGATTTCCCCCCTTATTTGTCTGTTCTACCTGTTCCCTCAGTTTGCTATCTAATTCCCTAAATACTGGATTTTCCCCTAGTGTGGGCCCAGGATTATAGAGGTTAAAGAATTGTGATTTGTGCCTTCTACCCTGGTGCTTGAGTACCTGGAGAGTATGTGATGTCCAGTGTGGAATTGTCCACTTCCCTTCCAGGGTTAAATCGACATAGATAGATAACCCACCTCTCGCTCTTCCTGATCTACTTTCTTGTGCAGGGACCCCAAAGCACTTATAGCCCTCTATTTGATACCTTGCCAGATCAACTGCCCAGGTCTCTTGGAAAACTAATATATTATAACCCTGCAAATCCTTCCTCCATTCCTGATCTTCAAATTTACCAGCTAGCCCTGCAATGTTCCAAGATAGGATTTTTGTCTTGGTCTCCTGGATACTACTTCCGACTTGGCCCTGTTGTGCTGGACTTATAAAATTCCCTGACCCCGCTTTTATAGCGTTAAGCGTCGGGGCATCTGGTACTTGCTTCATTTCTGGGTTCATACGTTCCATAGATCCTATCACTATACTCCTCCCTCCATTATCAGTAGCTATGCTAGGCCTTCCTGGAGACCCTAGTCATTCTGTTCCATCGAGTGAGTACAAGGGGGTATATCTATTTGTCCACTGAGGGCCTAGTTGATGTGGGTAGTACTGTGTAGTGGTATCATTTTGCCTTGCCCAATACTCGTTCCCATGTCTGTCTCTATTCCCCTGTTTTGGATTTTGTGGATAAGCCCCCAATTTTCTGGGATAGAAGTAGGCTACCGGCATGGTCCTAATTGTGCTTGTGGCATTCCTATTGCAGTTCTCTAATATGTACTCCACCAAATATGGGTTTTTAAAATGTGCGATGACGCAGTTACCCTCCCTGTCTTTCCTTCTAGAGCCTACCCAGTAAACCCTTCTCACGTGTTGGATTTCTCCCTCTTGGCCAGGTTGTAGGGGTCTGTGAAAATTTAGCCAATTAGCAATTTTACCCTTCAATTCCAGTTGTGATTCTCTCTGTCCTATTCTATTTTCAGGGACCCCTGTAAATATAACTACAAAAGGGCTTGCTTCCGGGGGGAGGTTGACTAATGGGAGGTGAGCTTGGTGTCTCTCGTGATCTTTGGAATCATGTTTAAATGCAGCAGAGGGTCCTATTGATAAGGGCGTAACTAATTCCTGTCTTGGTGGTAGCTCACTTCCCCCATTCCCTTGGTGTTTCCCTATTCCCTCAGTGCCCCTCTCTTCTGCTGTGTTTGGCTCAGTGTGTACCTGTACGATGCTACACTTGGCAGTGCTTACGCAATTATTTATCTGCCGGGGTCGTTGCAATGGGGCATTCGTATCTGGTGTGATCGTACCTCCCTGGTTTGAGGTTTGTATGTCCTTCACTTTAGCCTGTTTCTGGATTTCATGTGTTATTTTGTCAAGTTTGCTAATCAGTGGTTTAATTTGATTGGCTATAAATGCCTCTAGATGGTTTTTTAGGTCTAAGACTATCTCATTTAGCCAACCTGGGGGGACAAAACGGGCATTCGTTTCTTGTCTGGAGTGCTCGTGCTCCATAGTTCTCTGTTTGGAGCTTCTAACGGGGCGCTTCTGATGACGTGTTTTTGTGTTTTTCCTCCCATCTTTCCTCCCTTTCGTCGCCGGGGCTACAGTCCCTTCCCTGTTTGTCAAAGGGTCCTCTTCCCTGACTGGCTGGGCACATGGAACCTCGTCACCTGATTCCTCATGACTGACCCCATGCATTAGGAGACTCGAGTTCTCTGGGTAGGTGAAAGTGGCACAGTGATTAACGACATAGATATGCGTCTTTCCGTTCTCTCCATCTCCCCCGCCACCTTCTGTAACATTAGGTCTATTGCAGTGGGGGTACTCTTGTGTGGAGCGGCAATTACATTCTCAGACACTGACTTTTTGGATTTTGCTGGGGTCACTAATTTGCTTTTGGTTGACCTTGTTTTGGGTTTAGTAGACATAGTTGTTGAAAGCACAGTGTTGTCCTCCTTACTCCTTGAGTCTCCCTGGGTCTTTAACAGTATTTTACTAACCTCTTGCACTGGCGAAAAATGGGTTTTAGTGTCACTGTCACAATTACTACCAGATGCGGAGTTTAACCCTCGAGTTATCAGAGTGTGGATACCTGTGCAAGATGTGTTCCGATTCAACCAGGATTCGCGGCCCGTCCCGTCCACCGTCGTCCACAGACGGCCCGCCCTATGCCCGGGCTTACCCCCGGGCACGGCCCCGCGCGCAGTCCCGCGACACGGAGGTAGCGTCGCTGTTTATGTAGCACCTCCGGGCGCGCTGGTACAGGAGACCGGCAGTGCCCCCAAAGCTCTCTGGGAGCTGTAGTCTCTAGCCGCGGGATGCAACAAAGCGGCGAGACTATCAGCGTGGCCCACCCAGGAGCAGCTCACAGCATCGGCAGGGCAGCAAGTAGGTCCCCGTCACTCCTCCGGCGTTGTTTCCCCCGCCAGCAAACAACTTATGTTGTGGGCGGGTCCCCTGGATTCGTTCAGCGATCTGTGGCCTCCCCTCTCCTTTGAGAGAGACACACAATGCGCCCGAACAGGTGTCTGTCTATAGGGCAAAGTTTACTTCGGCTCTTCGCGGTAATCCTCTCAGTCCCTTGGCCTTGTGCAGTGTCTTTTCCGAGTGGCAGGTACTGCCTGTCCAGGCTCCTGCACACTATTTCTGCGGGTCCAACTCACTGCGTTTAAAGGAAGGGTCTGCAAGCACGGCGTCTCTCCAGGGTTCTCTGTAAAGTGCCGTTCACTGCCTCCGGGATATCTCTGAGTGTCTCTGCAGAGTGCCTGTCCCAGCTCCGGCGCTCTCTTCCCAGAGCCCCTGTGCCTGCTCGGAGCTCCCTGTCCTGGCTGCAGCCTCTGTGGTTCCCTCCTTAGCCATCTCCTCCTCTCCGATTCAGACCTCTCTCTCCTAGTCCGATGCAGCAGGCACGTCACTTCTCCTCCTTGCCCTACCGACAGGAAGTACGGGTAGGAGTGCAGGTAAGACGCCGCTGACCGTGAGGAGAAAGTTTCTGCGTTGAAGCTGCGCGTCCGCTCGGCGCACTTCCTTAAGTCTACCGGAAGTGGGCAGGACTGCAGCAGCAAACTAATAACATATGCCTAATTTAATGGCACTCCATTTGTTAGATCTGCTAAGGAAGAAATGTAGAGTTTTTTTTTT
Source organism: Triturus cristatus (assembly GCF_964204655.1). Taxonomy (NCBI): domain Eukaryota; kingdom Metazoa; phylum Chordata; class Amphibia; order Caudata; family Salamandridae; genus Triturus; species Triturus cristatus. The sequence goes on along the minus strand of NC_140582.1, from coordinate 428,545,562 downwards.
TTTTTTTTTTTTTTAGGAATAATAGTCAGTCATGTAACTTTATTTGGCTAAATGCGGCCATAAAAAGTACAAATAATAATTTCATGAATAATTAGAGCACCATTACAAGATTCAGGGCACATACAGGGATAAAACAATTATTTTCAAGAAAGATCCTAAATAAGGCACATACCAGTGGTAAGATACATAAAACATACATAAAAGTGTCAATGGGTCTCATGCTAAAATCTAAACAGTTTTTTAAAGATTTAAAAGAAATTAGATCCTAACATACAAACATGCTAAGGATAAGTAAGTTCTGTTGAGCCATATTTGTTTCGTACCCCCAGCGAAAGGCAGACAAAATTACCTACTAATAATAGTCAAATGGGATGACCTGATACGGCTTTCGACAAGAATGGTATGACACCACTCGTACTACTGGACTTACTGGCAGCCTCGGACACGGTTCACCTATACGTGCCACTACTCAGACTGTAAAATGCCCTACCAAAGATTGCCTCCTACCTCCAAAACAGACAAAACCTGGTAATCCTGCAAACATTTACATACGACCCTCAGACACTGACTGCATCTCTCCTATTCAAGATCTACCAACAGCCTTGTCCGATTGTATCAAGTCCATGAACCTGACATGCTACAAATATGCAGACAACACACAATCAACTAAAATCTAGACAACCGGAAAGTCATCCACTCCTCAAGACTGGATGAATCCCTCCACATCACAGAAATATGGATGGTGAACAATTACCTAAAAACTCAATACAGCTAAAACAGAAATCATGACCTGCGAGCAGTGACACAAACACCAACAACATGTCCCAAAGAACTTAATGCCCCACCAGTTACGTCAAGAGAAGAGAGGAAACTCAGGATAACCACAGCCCTGTCCCTGATTTCACATGTCAATATGAGTCGCTAAGAACGCCTTCTACTTGATAAAATCACCAAGACGCATCTTCCCTTCCCCTGATACAAACAGAAGCTACAAGATATATTCACTCTTGTGGTGGTTAAGATACCAACAGCCTATATATATATATATCTCGAGGGCCCCCCCTCGATATCTATAGACTACACAAACTATTACAAATCCAGAATTCTGCTGCAAGACTTCTCCTCCGTGTACACAGCTGGGATAATGACGCCATTCACCTTCACTGGCTACCTACTACTTGAAGAGTAGAATGGTTCAAAGAACCTCTCATGAAAAAGGCCCAATATACTGGCAGCTGAAGTTTTAATAATATTCAGACTATGCTCAAGATTAGCACGTCAAATCGAAAAAAAAAAATAATTGAGGGTAAAAATGTTTTAAAAATGGATGGGAACTGCTTAGACAACTGATGAAAACCTAGCTATTTGCAAGATTATTTTTTTGTTTAAATGTTTTTATTGACTGCAAACAAGGCACTGTAATGTACATATCCGTGCGCCACCAACCGGAGGCCCGCCACCTTTTCTCATATCGCAACCAACTGTATCGGCTATCCCACATCCCGGAGGTCGGGCATCGCCGTGCATGACTGATTTAATACCCACTGCTTCTCGAGTGTCCCTCCATCTCGACGCTCATGTGCGGGGCAGACCCCCTGTCGGCGGCCAGGCTCTAGCGTGTTCCTTCCCTCAGAACGTAGGGCACAGTCACACATTTTATGGCCCTAAACTCCAAACCCCCTTCCTCCCCCCACGATTCCCCCCCAACTCCCCTAAAGAAATGTAGAGTTTGCCTTGCCAATATTCGAAATTGTGACCTGCCAGTCAGTGTCAGTACTGAGTGCTTATCTCATAGAACCTCCTTGCTTATCAGGGAGGAGCTGTGTGCTGACACCTGCAGAGTTTGGTGTTTTGCCATCAAGATAGCACTGATCATGTAAGTGCATGGACTTGTAGGTCACACAGGCGGACTAGGAATATTTTAATAGGCTTAGACTTTGGCATGTCCTTGGAATGGTTTGAAGAAGGGGGTGATGTTTTTACATTTTCTTTGAACTGTGATAAAGTGGTCAGCAGTGTGCAACCCGGATGCATGCTGCACCAGGATTGTGTGGAGTAGACGTCTAACCAGAGTGTATGCACTGGTTTTATTAAAAAGATCAAGGTCCTAGATGGCGAGCAAAGGTTGCTGGGTAGGTTAACAGGGATCACTGTGACTGGAAAGTATTTGGTTAAAGGGGTGACTTGGGGAGTTGGGCAAATGGGTCTCTTTCTAGTTCAAAGAACATGCTGCAGAGAAAACCAAGAGACCAATTTCCTCTCTGGAAGGAAGTGAAACCCTACGTCCCTGAAATAAAGTTCAGTACAATGATCCAAACCATGCCACTGTCAAACCTAGATAGGGTGACTCACCTGAAAGACATCCTATGTGTGGTAGCAGGTCTCCTTAAAGTGTCTTAAGAAGTTCAAGGCTAATAGGACTAAACTGGCTCCCCCTTGAAACATCATTAGTATTGGGAAAGGCTGCATCACGTACCGAGCTCTGTGACCCGTCATCTCTCCATGCTTGGCAAAGTAATTATTTCAGGTTGACCACGCCACACCAGAAGCCAGGACATCACCAGTCTCAATACAAAAGTTGCAAAACAAGAAAAAACAGAACACACGCCTTCTCCGTTTTTGCTTCCTGGATCCAGAACTGTATCACCATCCACAGAACTACCACAACCTTTCTGCAATTCTGAAATAGACTGAAGACCCACCTTTAGAGAACATCACATCTCCACACAATAAACCAACAATAACGCTAAACGTCACGATTCATGGTCGCCCATCCTTAATAGTAAAGAGAGGAGGGCGGGGGGGGGGGGTGACTCTTGCCCTTTGCGTTCCATTCCTCTCTAATTAGGTTTGTGCTCAATAAATCCCTATTCATCCATACATTTTTTTCCCCCCAAACCTTTTTTGAAAAGGAAATCACAACACGTTACAAGTAGTCAATGCAGCAGAAATGCAGACACAGTTGCACTTGCATTTACATTGGAAAATGAAGTTGGGCCAAACTTGGCACAGTACACAGCCCATCCCCGACAGGTGATAATTAAGGCACAATTGGGGAAGCACAAATAAGCCGGTTCGATGAGGTTTTGCTATCTGCTGCACTCTCTCTTGCGTTTGGCGTGTCAGTGATGGGGAGTCTGTTGGTGAGCCGTCTGGGGCTAAACTTTGAAGGTAAGAAATGAGAGGGGCCCATATGTCTGGGGATCTGCTAGCTGGCGACATCAAATCCCAGAATTCACCAAGCAGTGTCTGTCAATGAGCCACGTCATCTAATCTATTCTTAACCGTGGGCGCCATTCTGCGCCCCCAGCGACTGGACGCTTTGCAAGCACTAGAAGCTTTGTGGTGAGTTTGCGGTTGGCGTCAAATATGTGTTTTACACAACCTAGGAGGCACACCAGGGGATCAGGAGTGATACGTTCAAGCGTGATGGCGTCAATGGCTGCACACACCCCTTGCCAGAAGGTGTAAACCCTGGGGGACAGCCAGGCAGGCAAAGTCCGCGCCAGGAGTGGCGCACCGCGCGCATCTGTCATTTTCGAGTAGGCCCATCTTATGTAGTGATACAGGCGAGTCGTAGAGTCTATGCAAATATTTAAAATGTATTAGCCACAGGCGATAGTTGTGGAGAGAGGTGCTTGGTATGGTTGAAGCAGTAGAGACAGTACTCCTGAGGAAGGTCCCTATCCAAGTCTACACTCCACGCAGTATGGGCGTGCTCAGTGCTGGTGGAAGAGGTGGCAAATGAGAGGGCATACAGTCTAGTGACCAGCTTTCGCGGGGAGCTGGAGGAATGGACCAATACGAGGGCGGCATTAGCTGGGGGGAGCCTGGGGAAACGCATGGTTCTCTTCTCTGCAAGTCGATCTAATCTGATAGTACAATAGCTTATCCATTAGCGCAGCATTTTCGTGAATGGTATTTTCAGGATAAACGTCCGCTATAATGTTGAGTCCTAGGAGGGCTGCGCGGCGGGCCATGCCTGCTGTCTGCAATGGGGGGGGAATGCTGGATAGGTTCATGGAGGGGGTGTACAGTGTGTTGGCACCTGTGTGTCGGCGCCTGTGTGTTTGCGCAGCCCGTCCCAAGCCCAACGCAGGTATTCAACTCTATCGATCTCACCGTGCAGGGGCCTATGTGGGAGAAATGGCGCTGTCCAAAGCAGCCATGGGGCAGCAAGGTCCGCCTCGACCGCCACATGGAGTTGAAAAGGCATGGGATGGAACCAAAAATGGAGGAAGCTGGCTTGAGCGCACAGCGCGTATAGCTTGTAATCTGGGGCACCCATTCTGCCTCGGACCTAGGGTAGTGTAAGAATGTCATAAGCGATTCTACGTTGTCACCCTGCCCAGACCAGAGTTATGATGGTGGAGCGTAATTTGCGAAAAATGTGACGTGAGAGGGATGGGGATGTTTAACAAGCATTGGCATAGCCAATAGGTCTCGCCTTTGGGACCTTGTAAGTGTTTAGCCATGCAACAGTTGATTTTGTTGCACCAAGGATATTGTGCTGGACAACTAAACACTTATAAGGTCCCAAAAGTGAGACCTATTGGCATAGCTATGCAAAAAGCTATGCCAATAGGTCTCACTTTTGTGACCTTGTAAGTTGTTTGCCAGAGCTATTGGCTTTGGCAATGTCTGTAAGCTATGTTCATGAGCAGCGTGGCTGCTGTATTCATCTGTAGAAAAATGTGTTCAGTCTTTTGGGATAATTAGACTGGCTTGTCGCACCTAGCATTCATGCTGCAGCAATGGGTGTATTCACAAGCAGCATTCAGTGGTCATGCTGTGTGTGTGGATGCCAATACTGACCTGCAGTATCTTATGCACATTGTCTGTTGGGACATATTCAACTGTAGCACCCGGTGTTTATGCCCTGAGGGTAGGATATTCATCTGCAGTACACTGTGGTCATACTCTGGGGATAGGGGTGGTCTCCTGAAGCACCAGAGTTATTATTCAGGTGTAATAAGATTGGCCTGCAACACAGAGTGCACAAACCCTTGGAGTACTGATACGGAGTTAAATAATCAGAGAAGGGGGGGGAAGGCGTGTCTTGGTCAAGGACCAAGATGGCCGCTAAGTAAAACAGCTCCTGTCCAGGCCACAAAATATCCGGGACATATCCTGTAATTCAGGGGCATAGAGTCACAGGGAGCAGCGCTGAGTTTGCAGTCAGCAGAGTCTGACCTCCTGAGCGGAAAAACGGCTGGTTTGGCGATTATTAAGGCAGCGGGAAACCTCCGTGAATAGAAGGGGGTCGGCGCATAACGAAGCACTCAGCTTGCATCAGGGAAGAGAGCTGCGGCGTCAGAGCCCACCCGACAGTGCAGCAGACGTAAATTGGAGCCGGATAAGGCTGGAAGAGCCGGGCCGGGATCCGAGGCTGCCGCGTAAGGAAGTGAGTGAGAGCGGGGCAGTTTGTGACCCGCGGCCTACGGATGGTGCGAAAAAAAGCAAAAGTGAAAGCGAGAGCAGTCTTCACGTTAGGGCCCACCCGACAGTGCAGCGGACGTAAATTGGAGCTGGAGAAGACCAGAAGAGCCGGGCCGGGATCCGAGGCTGCCGCGTAAGGAAGTGAGTGAGAGCGGGGCAGTCTGTGACAAAAGCAAAAGTGAAAGCGCGGACGTAAATTGGAGAAGGTCGGAAGAGCCAGGCCAGGATCTGAGTCTGCCGCGTAAGGAAGTGAGTGAGAGCGGGGCAGTCTGTGACAATGGCAAAAGTGAAAGTGCGGACATAAATTGAAGCTGGAGTAGGCCAGAAGAGCTGAAATCATGTGTTTGCTGGCCCGGGAGTGGTGCGTGCATGTGTGCGTGTGCAGTCTGCTCTTTTTCGAAGCACATAGTCGTGCTTGTGCGGCGAGCCCCTGCTCGCTCCCGCAAGGTGGATGCCGCCATAAGCACGAGTATATGTTTCGAAAAAGAGCAGAACGACGGCTAAAGGTCCTCCATCGCAGCGCATGCGTGCTGCGTAGGCGAGACCTAAAAACTAGATATATAGAGAAAGTGGAAGGAATAGCTCTTTCTATTTCCTCAGTACACCATCATGTTTGTGAGGCACTGGGGCCAGACTTGTTGCTAGTTTCAAGCAGAAATGAAAGACATGAAACACCACCTACTAGCGACTGCCTTAACACGTGTATAGAAAACACAACATAAGCAACCGCACAAGCAAAACACATGGGATTTGTACAATAACTAAAAATATGCTATACGTAGACAACTCCGTGTGTGTGGAGGGGATTCTGTAGAAAAACCTGAATGCAATACAGTGTGACATGAGCAGGAATCGCTACAGGGACAAATCACTGGGGTTTTGCCGAAAAACTAAAAATATGCTTTATGCAGCCAGCTCGGGGGGGGGGGGGGGGGGGGGGGAAGGATTCTGCAGAAAGAACTGTGTGCAATACAGTGTTTGACAGAAGCAGGAATCATTGTAGTGCTGATGACTAGCTGTGGTGTTGTGCTAGAGCAGGAAAAACATACCAGAGCTCAAATCAGAGCAAGTGAAAAGAGATCCCGAAAAGAACCACAAACACGGCAGCGTAAAGATACAGGAAGTTAGCACCGCTCAGTGGGAGGATCCAAATGACAACAAGGCGAGACATTGAAGAATTAACCACTAGCAAGGAAGCCTTTTTGAAGGACAATCAAAGTGAGGAATAAAAAGGCAATGGGTGGAATGCAAGTCCACAAAATGATTACAGCATGTCTCGAAGAGACAGCGCATGCGCTGCCTAGGCTCGACTTATAGACTGCATTTTTCTGGTACTGGAGATATAGAATTTACAAAGCATATGTGGTGTGTAGTGGAAGTCTGTTGTGGAATCATTGTTTAATTATGTGGTGTGGAATGGATGTGTGGAGTTGAATAGTGTGGCATGGAACAGTGCAGAATGGAGAAAGTTTGCTGAGTGTTTATGTGGATCGTTCTGTGGATTTATGTGGGGTGTATTTATGTGGTATTGAGTAGTGTGTATTTAGGGAGTTGAATTATGTGGGGTTGAGTGGTATTGTGTGGCTTGTAATTATGTTGCATGGTGTGGTTGTATGGATTGGTGTTATTGAGTGATGTGTGGCGTTGCATAGAGTAGAGTCGTGTGGCGTTCAGTGGAGTTGCGTAGAGTGGAGTGCAGGTGTGTAGAATTGTGTGGGGTGCAGTTGGGTGGAGTGGTGTTGCATAGAGCAGAGTGGCATTGTGTGGAGAGGAGTGGTGTTGTGTACAGTGGAATAGAATGGCATTGCAAGACCTGGCATTGCATGGGTGGCGCTGAATTGATTGAGTGGCATTGCGTCGAGTGGACTGCAGTTGCGTAAATTGGCGAAGCGTGACTTGCCAATATATTGAGTGGATTGGCATTGTATTGAGTGGTGGTGTGTGTGTAGTGGCATTGCGTAGAGCTGAGTGGTGTGGATTGGAGTTGGGTAGGGTGGCGTGGTGTAGACTGGAGTGCAGCCGTGCAGAGTGGTGTGGCGTAGAGTGGAGTGCGGCTGTGCAGAGTGGCATGGCTTAGACTGCAGCTGTGTAGAGTGGAGTGCTGTGGCTTGGAGCAGAGTGACGTGGAGTGAAGTCAAGCAGAGTGGCTCTAAATGGAGTCAAGCAGAGTGAAATGGAGTGGAGTGGAGTGAAGTCAAGCAGAGTGGCTCTAAATGGAGTCAAGCAGAGTGAAATGGATTGGAGTAGAGTGAAGTCAAGCAGAGTGGCTCTAAATGGAGTCAAGCAGAGTGAAATGGATTGGAGTAGAGTGAAGTCAAGCAGAGTGGCTCTAAATGGAGTCAAGCAGAGTGAAATGGAGTGGAGTAGAGTGAAGTCAAGCAGAGTGGCTCTAAATGGAGTCAAGCAGAGTGAAATGGAGTGGAGTAGAGTGAAGTCAAGCAGAGTGGCTCTAAATGGAGTCAAGCAGAGTGAAATGGAGTGGAGTAGAGTGAAGTCAAGCAGAGTGGCTCTAAATGGAGTCAAGCAGAGTGAAATGGAGTGGAGTAGAGTGGAGTAAAGCAGAGCGGGGTTTAGTGGAGTAAAGCAGAGCGGGGTTTAGTGGAGTAAAGCAGAGCCGGGTTTAGTGGAGTAAAGCAGAGCGGGGTTTAGTGGAGTAAAGCAGAGCGGGGTTTAGTGGAGTAAAGCAGAGCGGGGTTTAGTGGAGTAAAGCAGAGCGGGGTTTAGTGGAGTAAAGCAGAGCCGAGCGGAGTAAAGCAGAGCCGAGCGGAGTAAAGCAGAGCCGAGCGGAGTAAAGCAGAGCCGAGCGGAGTAAAGCAGAGCCGAGCGGAGTAAAGCAGAGCCGAGCGGAGTAAAGCAGAGCCGAGCGGAGTAAAGCAGAGCCGAGCGGAGTAAAGCAGAGCCGAGCGGAGTAAAGCAGAGCCGAGCGGAGTAAAGCAGAGCCGAGCGGAGTAAAGCGGGGTTGAGTGGAGTAAAGCGGGGTTGAGTGGAGTAAAGCAGAGCGGGGTTGAGTGGAGTAAAGCAGAGCAAAGCAGAGCGGGGTCGAGTGGAGTAAAGCAGAGCAAAGCAGAGCGGGGTCGAGTGGAGTAAAGCAGAGCAAAGCAGAGCGGGGTTGAGTGGAGTAAAGCAGAGCGGGGTTGAGTAGAGCAGAGCAGGGTTGAGTAGAGCAGAGTGAAGTGGGGTTGAGTAGAGTAAAGTAGAATGGAGTGGGGTTGAGTGGAGTAAAGTAGAATGGTGTGGGGTTGAGTGGAGTAAAGCAGAGTGGCTTGGAGGGAGTAAAGCAGAGTGGCTTGGAGGGAGTAAAGCAGAGTGGCTTGGAGGGAGTAAAGCAGAGTGGCTTGGAGGGAGTAAAGCAGAGTGGCTTGGAGGGAGTAAAGCAGAGTGGCTTGGAGGGAGTAAAGCAGGGAGTAAAGCAGAGTGGTGTTGAGGGAGTAACGCAGAGTGAAGTAAAGTGGAGTGGAGTAAAGCAGAGTGGCATGGAGTGGAGTAAAGCAGAGTGGCATTGCACTGCGTAGATTCAAGTGGAACAGAGTGGAGTGCAATTGCATAGAATGAAGTGCAGTTGCGTGGAGTGCAATTTTGTGGAGTGGCAGAGTGACATTGTGTGGAGTGGCATTGCATGGGGTGCAGTTGTGTGGCATGCAGTGGCGCTGAGTGGAGTGGTGTTGCATTGAGCAGTGTGGAGAGTGGGGTTGCTTTGAGGGTCTGCTTGAAGTGGCGTTGCATAGAGCCGAGTGGGTTGGGTAGAGTGAAGTGCAGTTGTATGGAGAACAATTGTGTAAAGTGAATATGCGTTGTGTGGAGTGGTGCTAGCGAAACAATTGGCCTGAAAGGAAATATCAGATTCCTAACTACATAAAAAAAATTGTACTTCTACTGCAGAAGTAGAAATATCAAACTGTGAAAATGAAAATGTGCATAAACAGTATTAGCAGTAACATAAAGCAGTGTAATTGGTTCCCTGTTTACAGAAATGGAGCGTTCAGATGTGAGGGCCATCTGGCTGGATTGGGATGGGGTGGTGGGAAAGAGGCCACAGGAGAGAGAGAGCGCGAGCAAAGAGCCATATATTTTAAACATTGGCCATGGCTTGCACCAAGGCTTCACAGACCTATTAATCAGTTTAACATAAGGACGGGGGGGAGCATCAATGGCATCGAGCACAGGTGGGTGGTGGGGCTGTGGGGGAACAGACCTGATCTTTGAATGCACAGCAAATGGGGCAAGATTAGAGCACGATTTACAGCCCTGTTTAAAACAGAGCTCTGTGAACCACAAGCACTGGCCTAGAGTGCTCCAACTTAAAGAAAGAAATAGTGCTCACACGCTCTGCATAACAACACATGTAATAGGGGCAGTTCTTGAAAATAGGCAGAGCTTTTAAAGCGCTGCCTAGGTGAGACCTAAAAAGGGAGGTTTGGGCTTTGCCATTACCTTAAAGAGGAAAGTCGAGTTAGCAGTTGAATTCTGCCCTTCCAGCCTGCAGTAGCATTCTGAGAGACATAAATTACCATGTCATACACGTGGTGGTACAACTAGTGCAGCAGTCAACGAGTTACACCTCAACTTACAGGCCCTAGGTACCCCAGGTATCATATACTAGGGACTGACAAGCAAGTTGGCTGTGCCATTTGGGGACCAGTCAATTGAACAAGTACCATTTTAAGGGTAAAAGCACATGCACAGAGTTCTATGTAGCAGGGCTCAAGTCATTTCACGGCCATTACACCAGCACATAGTAGTCAAAAGGAGGGCAAAAAAATGGGAGTAAAGTCCCATTTGTTAAATAGTACTCCCAATTCCTCCAGTGTAATCATAGTTATAAGGCATCATTGTAGGGTACAGTTGCTATATTTTGTATTGAGGCCACAATTCAACCTCATCTCTGCCAGTGCCCTTTCTAAATACCTTCAGATTTTATCTTAATGTTCTTTATTCCATTCCAACATATTGCATATTGAGTCACCTGAAAGTACTGCAGGAGACATCATCATGTCAGTTTCTCTCATTGGAGTCCTTGGGCAAAAAGTCAAGATCCAGCATGTGACAATTCCACCCAGCACACAAAACCATCCCTACCCCTCTCTACTGTTGCTTAATTTGCACTTGCTGATGCAGTACCCCATGTGCGGCTCCCACACAAAGGCATCCTACACTCTCACTAGGTCCAGTCACACATATCCAGTTGGCCAGCTTGTCCACTCACATAAATCCAGTCGCCAGCTTCCAGAAGATTAGGCACCCAATACCGACCAAGAACAGCAATAGGCTCACATGTGGTAATCTGAATTCATGTCCCCCATTTGTAGCTGCCAGAATAAATAAAAACCTAAGGAACATTTTGGTGCAGCTTCCCAGACTCCACCCCTGTCAGACCTCAGGCACATCAAGAGCTTCACATCCTGGAATGAGGGATGAGGCCTGGTCCAGTCAGGACCCAGGATACGCCCCGACCCAGAGACTCATAAGTATACCCCGTCACTGGCAGGGCCTTTGCAGCAGAGCCTCACTAAAATGTAGTCAAACTAAGTCCAGACTCTCTCGTGCCATATGCTGAAATTTGTTTTTTTTAAACACTGTCATTTCTGCAGTCAAACTGTTGCGATAACGAAGCACTGTCCTGCAGTGCTTGCTTGGGGGAAGGCTCCAAACCGCACCTTATCAGGAAAGCATATCATCTACTGCCTCAATAAGCCACCATGTTGAGAGGGGACATCTTCAGCCCGCCTCTGTCCTTGCAGCTCACAGCAGATGTTGTTCATGCCAGAACCTGGAGAGAAAAGACTTCCCTCCCAGCAGTGGCACCCAAGATGAAGCCTATCCCCTTAAGACTACTTCCTAGTGCCTGCTCTCAGACTGCCTAATGGAAGCAGACAGTTGTCACAATGATGCTTCCATGGTTGTATTTCGAACCTCAGCCTATCCACTCTCAAGGTCACAAAGACTTGTAGGGACATTGTCACCATATGCCCTCCCACAGTCTTCCAATCACCTTAAATTCTTCCCACATACCAGGAGTAGGCTCTGGGTGTTTCACCACGACCCAGCAGCAATGATCACCGCCAAGACAGGGTCTGGTTACAAAGTGCTAAAGGAAGCCACCACTTCATCCCCATATTTTAAAAATTCCATTAAAATAAATCCCAATGAAAGCAGAGCCCCCAGTTATCTGTGCAAACAGAGGAAGAAGCCTAAGTCCCCATTAGGGTGGATAATTAAAAAGGCAGTGCAATGGTAAAGCAGGGACGGTCCTGCTAATTGTAAAACTTTAATGAAACATCAGCAGAATAGGAATGCATTTTAAAACCAAATTCTTGCACACCAGAAACCACTGCACTAAAAACCATGCATCACACCACAGGGAGCAGAGGTTACTTTAGGGGACATTAATATGGATGTTACTCGTATTGCGACCTCTCATGGTATGCACTACTTGGACCAGGAGAAAACTAAAACCCGCTGGTGAAAGTCAAAGATTCAAAGTAGATAATGTATTGTTTTGGCCTTGGAAAATAAATGGTGAATCCATGACTGTTGGAGTGAGTAGGGGATAATTTTTCACATCATGCCTCTTGCAAGATTTCAACATTTCAACTGTACCATATGGGTCAGTGGGACACCACCAAGGCAGTAACAATGTATAAGTATCGGAGGTGGATATTGCAAAGTGATGAAAAAAAGGTTAATTGAATAATGATCAAGCATTTGCAATGCAATAGGCCTTGCATTTATAAGTTTGAGCTACTGGCATTGTAAAATTACAATGCCTTTTATTTAGGTTTTGGTTTTAAAAGAAATAAAAGGCATTGTCATTTACAATGTCAGTAGCATAAACTCGCATAAAAGCAGTGTGTGGAGGTCAGCAGTGTGCGGCGTGTAGCAGTGTGCGGCGTGCAGCAGTGTGCGGCGTGCAGCAGTGTGCGGCGTGCAGCAGTGTGCGGCGTGCAGCAGTGTGCGGCGTGCAGCAGTGTGCGGCGTGCAGCACTGTGCGGCGTGCAGCACTGTGCGGCGTGCAGCACTGTGCGGCGTGCAGCACTGTGTGGCGTGCAGCGGCGTGCAGCAGTGTCGTGCAGCATGCAGCAGTGAGTAATGCAGCAGTGTGCGGCATGCAGCAGTGTGCGGCGTGCAGCAGTGTCGTGCAGCATGCAGCAGTGAGTAATGCAGCAGTGTGCGGCGTGTAGCAGTGTGCAGCAGTGTGCGGCGTGCAGCAGTGTGCGGCATGCAGCAGTGTGTGGCGTGTGCGGCGTGCAGCAGTGTGCGGCGTGCAGCAGTGTGAGGCGTGCAGCAGTGTGAGGCATGCAGCAGTGTGAGGCGTGCAGCAGTGTGAGGCGTGCAGCAGTATGTGGCGGGGTTTGTAAACAACAAGAAAAGCGGACATTAAAGGAAGGGTGGGAGGGAACGAGCATATGGGGTGTGAGTTATAGCGAAAGTTAATTGTTGTAAGAGGGGATTCAGGAAGTGAGGCCCAGAGCGCACTGGCGAAAGCAGTCTGCTGCTTTCAAGTCCGATGCCAGATGCCAGCTTCGCGCTTGAATGCCTCACATGCACTGGCCATAAACCGCATTCCTAAGGTCTTGTGCCCCTTACTAAAGCTCTCTGAATGCGTGAGGCGGCGCACACGCAGGAAGTAGCTGGTGGCAAATGGAATGCGCGTGGTTGTGCGCATAACCGCCACCCGATCCGCCTGGGAAGCCTTTGGGAGCATTTTCTGAAGCCCCTACGTAAGTCTCGCTGAGCGATCGCTTACGCGATAGCCAGGCGAGACCTAAAAACATGGTGCACTCCGAAGTATGTCTGCGATGGTCTAATCAACAGGATTGTGACATTATATGAAGCAGATTATCAACTATTTCCACATGATTAATTGCATGGCTTGAATTTAATTTTGCTACCTGGGTTCCACTTGATATTATGAGCCGCCTTTTTGCTCTCAATTGTCACTCGTGACTCATACTGGTTGGGGGTGAAGAAAACATCTGATGTAGATCGAAATTCAACAAAAACGTACTCTAGAAAGGTCACCTATTAGTGTGCAATCAACATTTAAACATCGTTGAGAACTCCACATCATGAATGTAAAACTAAAAGACTCAAATTGAAGTTGAATAATTTATTTGCACCATTTGTGTAGACATCTATGAGAACATTTTCTTACATAAATTATGTTTAAGTTATAGTATATAAATAATATAATAAAAATACTTTCTTTGAGGCGAAGACATTAGGCGGACTTACACAAATTTAAACATACATATACGTTCATCATGCATCTTTATCTGGAAAAGACAACAATTTTTTTTACTTTCACCCAAACATAGCATCAGTTTGAGTACAGCCTAACGTTCAGAAACAACTACTGAAGACAGCAGGAAGTTCTGCTGAAACGAAACAAAAAATATTCTTTAGTGATCAAGTGAGGACCTTTATGCAAGGCACATAGCCTGTCTGTCCTGTTACCGCCAATACTTGTAACATGGTGCGCTTTGCGCTGAACAGTAGGAATTTGCCTAAAACAGACATCTGGCTTCAATAAACACAGAAATGACCACCTTAAATGAATAGATGAAAAACAAGTGTTCCTCTCATCAAAACCTTGCAAGCCACCTTTTGCTTTACAACACACAAATATTTTCTTATGGGGCTGGGGGAGGAAAACAGAAGTGACAAATTATTTTGGAAACATATTTGGGGATTTCATTGTGAAAACTGAAAGGTTAGTGCATCATTTAAATCCCTTTTAAAAAACAGATATTGGCCATTGCTTGAAGAGAGATTTGAGGTCATCTTACCCCTAACCCAAATCCTAATCTAAACAGACAGTTGCAGGAGAATAGGACTGATCTCAATGAAGTCACTTACAGATTTTCAGGGAAAGGGTTAGTGCTACTGCCACAGTCTTCGTTTTGGTAGAGTGAGCCCCAGCATGAAAACATCCACCTAGAAAAACGTACTTTGTAACTACTCTGCCCTGAGCAAAGGACCAGATACGATACCAAAAGGTAATTGTTCCAAGATCTTGCCCAAGCATCACAAATATTGCTTAGTGACAACACGAAAATGCAGAAAGAAAAAGTTGACTAGCAGCTCAATTGGAACAACATTTTGGAAGTATTCCATTGTATGTCACAACAACTACTAAATACTAATTAAAACATCTGTTGCTAGTTGAGCACTTTTAATAATCATTGCTTGATAATGCTAGAACCATTATTATTTTTAAAGGCTAGAGTATTGATTTGTGCAAGACAGCTCACTAGACTAGACAGTCCTCCTTTGGATTTCCATACAATAGTTTATTTAATAGTGCTGCACTGACTGCATCGCTTAAAAAAAAAAAAAACCACATTGTGTATTCATAATTTAAAGATGAAGTAACATCTGTGTGTTCTATTCTGCCCAAGATAATCCAAGTTGCAAATATTGCCATGCCAAATAGCTTTCTGAAACAGTAAAAGATTTGCTTTTGTAGTGACTGTCTTTAGAACGTCAATACATGCTGCTCAGACGAGTGCCATAGTTTAGAAGCCTAACTGTCAATGTCTTAAAGATTGGGTGCTCCTGGGTGAGAGCTTGTATATCTTAAACGAGACACCTGCAAAAGATTATGGCCAGAGTGAAAGATCAGTCGATCTTCTAATTCTTTGGGCTATCAGTGGCATCAGAAACAAATGCCCAGGAAGCCTCCTCTGCAAAATTAAAGGGAGACTCCTAAAGGAACCCCTCACTGGTGATCCAAATGCACAGCTTTAAAATAGTCCGTTTCTGTAACTGAGAAAAATGAAAGGGGGCCAACAGCAGATTGCGCGAAAAAATTAATATTTAAAAAATGTCAGATGGAGTCTGTTTGCATGTTGCATATTCCCACGGACTTTTTATTGACATACTAGTTAGATTGTAAGGTTAACATTTGCCCAAGATGATGACCAATAATGAGAGATCAAGACTTGAAACTTCCCCCATCCCTTCCATGTTTCTAAGCATAATAAAGTGTGTGTACACAAACATTCTATTTGCAATATTGTTAACATGAGTTGTTCAGGGCAAGTCCACCAACTCAATGTTTGCGTTCAAAGAGAAGCCACTGAAATAACTTATCTATTGTGTGTAAGAGCTCATCTTCCTCTAGGGAGGGTAATGGTAGGTCTATAGCGAACCTGGATGGATGGGGGTGGGGGGGGGGGGGGCTAAAGGAAGGAGTATAGTAGGGTCTGCTAACCAGGGACTAGAGTGTCATTATCAAATAGTTGGCTGAGCAGGTGTGCACTCTGTCCAATACCTGTTAAGTTTTGGAAGAATGTTGGATCTAGGTGGAGGGATGAGGGAACGACCCTCCATCCTCCCACCTCCCTGTTGTGAAAGGATATACCCAGTAACTACAACCCAGGGGAATTCAACAAGTGTGGTTGAAATGAAATACCAGTATTTGTAAAGCGCACAGCTACCTCCGAAATGGTGTCCCGGCGTTGGGGGCCCTTGGGAAGATTAAGCGAGCTATTGCCCAGAGTCACATAGTGCTGGGCTAACCTACCGCAGGCACCGGGGATCGAACCGTGAACCCTGTAGTCCAGAGTCAGGCACCCTGGCCGCTGCGCCACACCTCTTCCACTGGTTCACTGATCTATCATGGGGCGAGAGAATGGTCTGGTTCAAACTCCGTGATAGAGGCCTCTGTTAATGCAAGGGCAAAGCCTTTTACAGGCTATAGAAAGGGGTTGATAAAGGGAGTCAGATAGTGAGCTCAAACGTCTGTTTGATAGAGCCAGAGAAGACTAGTATTCTTTGTTAAAGAAAAGGAATTCTCAATTTGGGGGAAGAAAACTTTGCAAGGCCTATAGAACGGTAAATGTCCTCGGAGGATGCACCATCTCAAAAGCCTAAGCACCAGGTACATATCTAGCTTACCTGCCCTGTACGGATTTTTAAATTTGCGTTAGAAATCGTTTCAATTACCTACACTAAGGTCAGTTAAGGAGACAGTGTATGTGTCCTCTAACAGTCGTCTAAACATGCAACAGTAAAGACGCTCCATATTAGAAAAAGGTAGGTTCAGTCATTGTTATACATAGCAGTAAAGTTATAAAAATGCAATTAACCTAAAAATACTTCAACTGTCATCTAACAAAGAAAAAGATTTTAACTAATAACGACTAGTAGACTGCCTTTCGGTGACTAGGCTGGCTCATTTTTCACACTGAAGGAGCGACACTGATCAAGAAATGCATCCCAGAGGTTTAAGGATAGAAGCTGGCTTCAGGACTAGGTGGGTGCAGGTGAAAGATCCATGTACACCAGTGTCACACCCAAAATGTGGAAAGGTGAGGAGATTCTATGTAGAAACTAGGTGGGACCCACTTTGGCACAGTTGGCTAATATCAAAGAAAAAACTACGATGGAGAAGCACAGCTTCCCAATTTAAGAGCAAAGATTAACATAGCATTGACAAGTCCTGTATCAATTGAGCAAATAGGGCATATGCGCATGCCTTCTTTTAGCCAAGGATCTAACTGTACAAAAAACACTTTGCATTACTAAATTTGAGGTAAACTATTAGCTTGACAAAGTTCTCATAAGTTTAGGTAAAGCTATTTTATATTGGCAAGTACAAAATGTGCTTTCTGGAGAAGTGGGTAGATAGGATAGCACATAAAAAGTAACCAATAATGACAAAACAGAGTGTTTCGATAAGCCGCAAGCCCCTCACCCAGCCTCCCTTCTCAGTGAGCCTGCTTACCGTATTGAAAAGAAAACTTACTATATTCTCTATGAGCAGAAGCACCTAGGACACAAATGTAATCTTGGGAAAACAGAGTTGCCTCTCGGTAAGTAGTTAATAAAGAACCTCTAAATTACTCTCAACTACTTTCATGAGCGAGGCACCTTATTTCAGATACGCTATTTTCAGCAACTTATCGCACATGTAGGGTCTTATGACACTGTATATCTTCAGTTTGTATTTTCTAGTGGAAGAATTAACGCAGCCAACATATTTTGCAAATGCCAAATCTTTTAAGGACACCTGTTCAGAAAGACTGATTTTGAATATCACTTTTTAACCAATTTATGCGTTCCATTACTATTTTCGACCCATCTTTGCTGTTAGAAAACGGAACAAGGGCATAGTGGCACAAATGTTTGGGAACATTTTTTAAAACGAGAGCGTCGTAACAAATATTTTCCATGTATTGTTTTTACATAGAAAAATTAAATGATATACAGATGTGTGAACTATCACCTAATTATATTGATAAATATTAAAGTTAACATTCTTCACTCAAAATACATTTTTTGTTACATTCTGTAAATGTGTAGACACATTTAAATGTTTGTTTTTTACATCCAGCAATTCAAATAGAAGACCCACATGTGATAAAGAGATTACCATGGGAAATCAAATACATGGATAACAGCAGTAAAATAGATTCTGGAAACAGTTATTGTAATCTGACAAACTCTTCGCTTGACACCATTTTCTGTCAAATACCAACCGTTTATCTAGACAGGCATATTGCACGAGTTTACTCAAGGGTTTATTAGATTATGGAGCAGAGGAAGACCTAATGAACTAAAACCCTAATGAGTGGATAGAAACTGGAATACTGAAGAGAATTATAAAAACAGGAGCTTGCGAGGTAGGGGCTAAAATAAAGAATGGAAAATGAGTATCTATGATGGTAATAACATGGTTTTAAAATTACCCTGACTAGCTAGCTGACGATGGACTCTTTTATAAATAGTGTGCAATTAAGCTGTATGAGGTTTATCACAGGTTGGCCTTTCTGTGGTCAAGTACAGCTTTGCCTCATGAAGTGCTGAGATCTGTCTCCAGTCACATGCAATGACAAGACAGAAAACAGACCTTTTCTATGCATGGTACTATGTTAGGTTTTCAACGTTCATGACAATGCAGGAGTTTTCAGTCTTTAGCATGGAAATATTCTCACACAATTTAAAAAAAGGTTCCAAATGGACAGAAAAATACAAGGACATATAGTACGACCCTAAATGAACAAGCATTGCAGTTGTTTTGACTTGGTGTTCAACCAAAAGCAGCAATCTATTAGCAGGATCAGATCATGTCCAGCAGGCCTAAAGCACTGGCAGCTGTATCTCGTGTAAAACAGTTATTTTGCACAAGCCCATTTTTGCCGGAGTCCAATCAGTAGGATTAAAAAGAAACAAAGTCGGTCCGAATTAGAGTAGTATGTTGGGCTCTTCACTAAACGTGAAGTCACACACTAGAGAAAGGTGATCTGAGGGATAGCTAAATGACGGCAACCTATTGGGTCCAATCTGCTCTTCAGTTGGCATTCCTAAAGCAGCAACAACATTTAAGGCATTTTGGGAGTACCATATATAATCCAGTGTGTGGCAACTCTCCCCAGAAGGACGAATCTTCCATGATGTGTATGGGGGCTCAGACTGCCCATCATGGCTCAAAAGCTTATATGCACTGTTCAGATTCAGGCTGGAGGAAGCAAAGTGTTTATAAACTTCTTCAGTGGGCTCTGCATTGAAGTCTCCACAGATGATAAGGGGAATATTTGCTCCTTGAGTTATATCCTGCAGGTTTTGGAGTAAGTTTGATCCCTGAGCCGAACGGAACCTCTCCCAACCGGTCCGAGCTTTTAAGTGAGTGACTGCGATGCAAAGTAGCCTGCCAGTCTTATTGCACTGCAGTGTTTCAGCTATGGCCACTTGGTTCGTTTTCAGGGACAGAGCAGTTAAACGAATGTTGTTGCTACTTACAAGCTGAAAGCGATCTTTGAGGAAGAACAAAGCACAACCATCTGGTCCATTATTGTGTTGTACATCCAGACACGGCGACCATGGCTTTGGGAGGAACGTGCATTGGTAGCCCATCCTGCTGAGGACTGGCTGGAAGGTATCAAAGAAATGGTCCACTTCCTGCAGGCAAAGGATGTCTGGGCAATAAGTGACAATTTCCTCAAGGATTAGATATTTTCTTTCTTCCCACTTGAGAGCTTCCATGGGACACTTTATGAAATTGTCTGTGCCTTCTCCAAGAGCTAAATGGAAAAACAGAAAGGTAGTAAAACACTTTTTCAAAAACATATCAAACTTTCTCATTTGTGCAAATTATGGCACAATGATTATTCGATCAAAGAGAGAGAAAGCAGTCACCTTTGAATTACTACAGGATTACAAGAAATTAATAGCAGAGTAAAATGGTTTGTTATCATTAACGTGTTTCTGCTGCACATGTTTATCTAGTGCTGTAGGCCATTTTCCATGCTAAGACCCTGGAAACGTGTTCATGCCACATTAGGTTCACAGTATCTCGCTGGTGCTCTGTAGTACTTACAGGCTGAAATGTAAATGGCACCCTTGAGCCAGTGATTCTCAGTACTCTGATATTTATGAACCACATAGGGGCCCAGAAAGGATGAAGAACATGAGGGAAAGCAGACATGAGAAAGAACTTGCAGAAAAGAAACCGTATCTATAAGAAACCAACATTAACTAAGGTATGCAGGTTTTTCTTTTATTAGTAACTACTGCATCTGAAAATTCCAGGTCTTCTGAAAGACCTACCCAGCATTACCCAACAAATTTGCATCGAGGTATCGGAGGTAGGAATAAAATACTGAGGAAATTGTCCACACCGTTATTGCAGAATGTTTGACAAATGCATACAAAGAACACTAAGTAGACATTTGTCAAACAACCGGCAAAAACGCAGCACTCCAACCTATCCTCAGAAAAGTAGTGGCTGCAAAACTTCGTTCTACTGTTAGAACATGCATTCATTGGCGTTTTACGAGCTACATAAATCACACTACTTAATAGAAGAAACAGTTCAGTATGAGTGTATCTTAGTTACTGCTGTGCCACTTGGACAATCCTTGCTGGCTAACCAACGGTGTCCAGTCCATTCTGTACTTACGCCACCTTAAACTGAACAACAGAGCTTTTTGGGATTCAGCAGGGGCAAGCTCGCTTCTCCAATAGCTTGATGGGGTTAAAGAAAGAAAATTGGTACCTCCTATGTAGGCTCGTTAAAATGAAAATCTGTTAGAGCTTTGGCCAGAATATATTTTTTACATCATATGGTTATATTATCATTTGGAAATACAATTTAGTGTAACTAAGATGACAGTGCTTATTATT
The DNA here is from genome assembly GCF_964204655.1 of Triturus cristatus. Lineage (NCBI taxonomy): Eukaryota > Metazoa > Chordata > Amphibia > Caudata > Salamandridae > Triturus > Triturus cristatus. The sequence goes on along the minus strand of NC_140582.1, from coordinate 428,524,997 downwards.
AACTTCCGTTTCTGGCTGAAGTAATCACAACCAGAATCATTGTCTTAATAGTCAAGTATTGAACATCATCATATGAAAGTTAAAAATGGAAAGTCCATTACCTGAGACAATATCAGATTCAAATCCATTGGTTGGGTATGCAAGAAGATGGCTGACACCAATTCATTATGCCGTTCAAACAAGATACCCAACTGGAATCCCAAGTTATTAAGTCACCTCATAAAAACAGACAGAGCCACTAAACAATGCTACAATAGATATTTTCAACCCCTACATAGCCTGTTTCAATTTCATGCTATTTAAGTCTGGTTTAACCTACTGTCCTCTTGCAAGGAAGCAGAGGAACGCCAGTATTTTAAGACCTAACCCAGTTGAGAAGATCAGTACGCTATACAGAGCTATTAGATGCTTTCTTTCATTCATTCATTCAAAACGCTGATGGGATTGTTAGATGGTCTGAGAGGATGCTGATACCTAACCCAGGCCCCAATCCACTTTTGCATTTGTGAGCATTTTGTTGAACACCAGATACCGCATTATGTAGAAATGATATCCAAAAGTATTTCTATTCTGGTAATCCTTAAGGGCATTCCATAGGTAATGCAACATTTTTAATGGTTGGGTCCAGTTCCATAAGAATGAAGCAGCCCTCAGAAACAGGTCACTCAAATGAGTAAAATGATTATGTTTCCTGTGGTAGCTAGACTACCTTTAACGCTGATACAATTCTTAGCCTCAACTGGGATTCCTGCACAGAACCAAAAAATTAGAAATCCACTGAAAGATTCTAGAAGCAAAACCAGGCTCGATCACTGAGAAGCAACTAGGTGTACTGCTTTAAGATGGTCTTCAATTATATAAGTCGAGGAAGAAGAGACTTTGTGAAGAAAAAAAATAGAAGAGACTTTGAAAAAAAAAAAAGAGAATTTAAAGAAGGAACTGATAAATTAACATTCCAGTAAGGAGAAAGCATTCATATTCAAAAAAACAATGGGGTAACCCAGTATCCCTCAGAACCTGGGCAGTAAGTTTATAAGGTAACAGTGGTTCTGTTGGGTGAAAGTATTGCTTTGCGCATTCGGTTTAGTGAAGCCTTTTTCCAACAATGTACATTAATTTGACTTTAAGCAACACACAAGACAGTTCAAATGCAACCAAAAATTCTTTATATATGAATTGCGTCATTCATATATGCATACATCAATATTTTCATGAGTGGCCGTCATGCAATGATGTGTTGACAGAAGTGACACAGTGAGAAATAGGCGCTCGGTGACAATGTGCGTGATATGTACAGTAGTTTAAAAGCGAATTTTTTTAAAGTGGCCAGGATGTGTCGAATAGTAAAACTGCGCTATGGAAGAGTTCTTTTTTGGCACAGGTTCTATACGAAGGTCCACAAATTAGTCGACGTTTCAACCCTAGTACTGCCCTCTTGATAGGTCAGTGCGGGTCTTCATCAGGACTTGAATTTAAGCGTGACGGCCTGTGAGTAAAAGAAGACTAAGTCAGGTGTGTTGTCACTAGAACAAGGATGATCTATGTGCTAAGGATGGTAGCTGACTCACCTTAGAAGGTCTAAGTCTATGGAGTAGGTAAAAATCCGGCGTTAGTGTCAGGATGGGGTTCACTCCAAAGGTTTATCCTATTGACGGGCCTGTGAAGTAGTTACACACATTGTGAATATTAGTAATATTGTGTAAAGTTGTTTGATAACGACTAACGAGATAGGGGGGGCTTGACTCGCTCACCCTTGTTAATTCACTTGAGGCTCCATCATAGTGTTTGATATTGACGGTGTCTAGAAGATAATAAATAATAGAGGTGGTTAGCGTGAGAAAAGCCATGGCACCTATGCTGTGTGATGGGCTGGAGTGGTGCAAGGCTAACGCTCACCTATTTACTTGAGCGGTGCTGTCTATAATCCAGATCCTTCTACCTCATTAGTGTAGGTAGGAATGGGCTTCTTCAGACGAAATTTTACTGTAAAGAAGCAATAATGAGGTAAGGGTTAGATAGCCTCGAAACAGAAAGGGCGAGGTCTAAGATTAAACACGGTCTCTTCGGGATTCCCAATTACCTTGTTCTGAAGAAACGGACAGCCGGCCTGTGGGTCCTGGCTCGTCTGGTGTGAATCGGCAAAGAAGTCTGCGGTGAGTCTGCATATAAGCCTAGTGTGGCGTGCGCGTGGACGCCGAGCACTGGTGGTTGCTAGGCAATGGGTTACGCTAACGTCGATGAACGGGTCAAATTCCCATGCTGACGGAGTGCAAATCTGTCATCTGGGGGATTCTGTGTGCTAATTGGTGCGAGGCGGGAGCGTCACAGGACGTCACTGCTCGTCAAACGTTGCCATAGTAACTACGTAAACAAAGTGTGTCATCTGAGGGATTCAGATGCGCCGATTGCTGTGACGCAAGTGTGGCGAGAGCAAGCCCGTCACTTGATATGGGCAATTTTGAATTCAAAGTGGGATATAGTGGAAACAAATCACAAAATAAGGAGTGTAATTAATAATGGCATATACATCGATCGACGTGAGCACTTAATTCGACACACGGCATAGAAATACTGTCTACATACGTAAATTGTACTAGGGTACAGATAAACATGGTAAAATCAACATTAAAGGATTACGGTGATAGCAGTCATGCACATAACATAGACCAAATCACGGAGTACCAAACAGGACATAGATCAAAAAGTCAGGTAGTTCTAAACCCGCTTGAACGGGGGGGCGGAAGGAAAGATTATATTACACTCAGTGAATCTAAAGTATGTTGGATGATTCAGCCAGTATTATGTAATCAAGCGACTCCTGTATACCGCGTTAAGGGGTGATCAAAGTAGGCCCATTTGTCTTGAGATCTCCTCCATCTCATTCAACCCATTCTGGACCGAGTTAAGTAAATGGATCCATCTACACTCCTTGTAGTTCAGCAACCTCGCTATTGACCCACCCCTGCTGCTGGGGACAATCTTTTCAAGTACCCACCATGTGATGTTGTTGGGGGAGTGATTGTGTGAGGCATAGTGCTCTACCATTGGGGCCCCATGTACCATGTACCTTAACCTGCTCATGTGTTGCAGAATACGCGTTTTCACTTTCTGAGTTGTTTGTCCCACATATGTAAGTCCGCATGGGCATTGGATGGCATAAATAACATTCATGCTGTTACAGTTTGTGAATTGGGAAAGTTTGTATGTTCTTCCAGTGTATGTGAATGTAGTTCCTTCATAGCATACGTCGCACGCCTTGCATTGCCCACATTTATGGTGTCCAGTTACAGGTGCCAACCTCAAAAGGTCCCGGAGGTCAGGTTGTTTGGGTGTGTCCAAATATGCATTCACCACCGAATCCTTGATGTTTTTACCTCTCTTGAAGGCGAATGTCGGGTCTTGTGATGTCTGTAGTTCACTCGCTACCAGGTTCCAGTATTTCTTTACAACTTTCTTTATTTCATTGCTTTTAGTGTTAAATGTAGTCACACAGACTATTTTTTCTCCCTCTGGTTGTTTTTGGTTGGTCTCCAACAGTTGCTCCCGGGGGCAATACCATGCCCGTTTCTTTGCCCGTTTGAGTAGACCTCTTGGATAACCTCTCTCTCTGAGTCTGGATACTAGTATTTCAGATTCCCTGAAGTAGTCTGTCCTTCTCGTGCAGTTCCTCCTCAGTCTGAGGAATTGGCCATAAGGGAGGTTGTCTCGCAGGCTGCGTGGGTGATGGGACTGGTATTTGAGTAAAGAGTTTCTTTCCATTGGTTTGCGATACAGATCACAGTATAACAGATTATCTTGAGAGCGGAATGTTAAGTCAAGAAAATCGATTGATTCGTTATTGCTCGTCATTGTGAACTGGATATCTGTAGATCTCATGTTTAGCCAGGTAAAGAAATTATTGAGTTCACTGTTGTCCCCATTCCAAATCCTTATCACGTCGTCTATATAGCGCTTCCATACCGCGATGGCATTCAGGTATGGGTTGTCCAGACTATATAGATGTTCTTCTTCATAATGGTCCATGTACACATTCGCCAGACTTGGGGCATATGTAGCCCCCATGGCCACGCCCTTGCACTGATAATAAAATTGTTTCTTGAATGTGAAGTAGTTCTTTTTCATGGCAATGTCAAGTAAAGAGATCAAAAATTCAGTGGGGATCCAATGCGGTCTTTGTCTGGAGTCCAATGTGTTTCTGACGATGTCCAATGCCGTGTCTTGAGGAATTGAAGTGTACAAGGAGGACACGTCTAGTGTGACCAAGAGCTGGGTCTGGGGATCAAATGCCTGTCCTTCCAGTATTTGGATGGCATGTGTCGTGTCCCTTATGTGTGATTTCGTTTTAGACACGAAGGGTTGTAAAAAATGGTCTATAAATTGATTGAGTGGCTCCAGGATCGAGCCACATCCCGAGACAATAGGTCTTCCGGGTGGCTTCTCCAATCGTTTGTGTATTTTAGGTAAGGTGTAGATGGTCGGTGTTCGAGGGTTTTTGCTGTTGAGGAAGTCATGTTCATGCTGGCTTAGGAATCCATTGGAGAGACCTCCTTTGGTCACTTTTTCTATCATAGATTTAAGAAGAGGCATCGGGTCACGTGGGGTCGGTTGGTAACTATCCTCCATTCCTAGTTGCCGTTCAAGCTCATCCACATAGTCGTCTGTGTTTTGAAGTACCACTGCACCACCCTTATCTGCTGATTTGATAATGATGTTTTTATTATCGCTCAAGGATCGTAGGGCACATTTTTCCTCTTTGCTGATGTTGTACTTTATGTACTTTCTTTCTGCCACAATTTGCATAGTTTCCTCAAGTACAATCTTCTCATATGCAAGTATTTTTTCACTCACCATATGTGACCCTGGGGTGAAGGTTGAAATGGGTCTAAATCCTGTGGCAGCAGGTACCGGGTTATAGGTATTTTTGCTGAAATAGTACTTTAATCTGATTTTGCGAAAGAAGCGGTGCAGCTCGATTTTAATCTGGAAAGAGTCCGGGATGGTTGTAGGGACGAAGGAAAGTCCTTTGGCAAGTACGTCTTTCTCAGCCTGAGACATAATGTGACTTGATAAGTTGATGATTGGATCAGATGAGTTGGTGCTATTCTGGATCATGGGAAGCGTGTTGTTGGCTTCACTCAAATAGAGTATGGGATGTAGAGTAGTTCCCGATTGGTCAGGCACCTGGACAAAAGGAGTATGGGCCTCTACCATCTGTAAGTTTGCCTCCGTGTAGATATTTCCCCGTGTGTCTCCGGTTGGTAGAACCGAACTCGTGATGTACCTTGCTGGGTGTTCCTCCCCCTGTTCCATCCTCTCGGTCTCTCCCAGTTCTGAGCTCTCCCTCCGCCCCTGTTGTGTTGGCGGTAGCCCTCTCCTAAAAAACGTGCACCCTGGTTGGTTTGTGGGTTTGAGGAAGGTCCGTCAGATTCAGTATCTGAGCCACTTCCCACAGAGGAATTTGAGAAGGTGTAAAATCTTCTGGGTCCCTGTCGACTTCTATTGCTGAAGAAACCCTGACTGTCTTGCTGGTAATAGTCGTCCGATAAATAGGGATAAGTTATATTCGTGTCGTAGTTCCTTATATCCTTGGCTAACTTATCTAGCTTCCTATTCAGAGTGATGGTGTTGAAGTCAGAGAGTGTCTTTTCGGCTCTTTCTAATGCCTCCCTGGCGTTGGAAAGGGAGGTGTCATCAATTAATTCCTTTTTAAGGTTCTCCATTTCTTTTGTTAAGTTTTTAACGTATTCTAATGCGGTTTCCACCCCCAGGACCATCCAATGCCTGGAGCAGTTGTTTGCTACGTAACTGAATCCTTCTCTGAATTTCGGGATATCTATAAATATAGCCGGCTCATTACGTACTTGTAAGCCTTTGGGAATTATGTTGGACTGGAGATATTTTGTCAATACATGCCCGTGAAGGCGTGCTCTGATTAGCTTCTTCTCCAATCTCTCAATTTTGGCCAATTATTCATTCAGACTAGTGTCTGCGGAAACTATCAGAACCTAGTAGAAATCCAGACGCTCCCTGATCATGTATCAATTTGGCTATATAGTCTTCACTATATGACAAAGTTTCTTTTTCAGACATACTAGAACAAAACACAAAATAATATACAATAGAATTAATGTTGATTTTACCATGTTTATCTGTACCCTAGTACAATTTACGTATGTAGACAGTATTTCTATGCCGTCTGTCGAATTAAGTGCTCACGTCGATCGATGTATATGCCATTATTAATTACACTCCTTATTTTGTGATTTGTTTCCACTATATCCCACTTTGAATTCAAAATTGCCCATATCAAGTGACGGGCTTGCTCTCGCCACACTTGCGTCACAGCAATCGGCGCATTTGAATCCCTCAGATGACACACTTTGTTTACGTAGTTACTATGGCAACGTTTGACGAGTAGTGACGTCCTGTGACGCTCCCGCCTCGCACCAATTAGCACACAGAATCCCCCAGATGACAGATTTGCACTCCGTCAGCATGGGAATTTGACCCGTTCATCGACGTTAGCGTAACCCATTGCCTAGCAACCACCAGTGCTCGGCGTCCACGCCACACTAGGCTTATATGCAGACTCACCGCAGACTTCTTTGCCGATTCACACCAGACGAGCCAGGACCCACAGGCCGGCTGTCCGTTTCTTCAGAACAAGGTAATTGGGAATCCCGAAGAGACCGTGTTTAATCTTAGACCTCGCCCTTTCTGTTTCGAGGCTATCTAACCCTTACCTCATTATTGCTTCTTTACAGTAAAATTTCGTCTGAAGAAGCCCATTCCTACCTACACTAATGAGGTAGAAGGATCTGGATTATAGACAGCACCGCTCAAGTAAATAGGTGAGCGTTAGCCTTGCACCACTCCAGCCCATCACACAGCATAGGTGCCATGGCTTTTCTCACGCTAACCACCTCTATTATTTATTATCTTCTAGACACCGTCAATATCAAACACTATGATGGAGCCTCAAGTGAATTAACAAGGGTGAGCGAGTCAAGCCCCCCCTATCTCGTTATCAAACAACTTTACACAATATTACTAATATTCACAATGTGTGTAACTACTTCACAGGCCCGTCAATAGGATAAACCTTTGGAGTGAACCCCATCCTGACACTAACGCCGGATTTTTACCTACTCCATAGACTTAGACCTTCTAAGGTGAGTCAGCTACCATCCTTAGCACATAGATCATCCTTGTTCTAGTGACAACACACCTGACTTAGTCTTCTTTTACTCCCAGGCCGTCACGCTTAAATTCAAGTCCTGATGAAGACCCGCACTGACCTATCAAGAGGGCAGTACTAGGGTTGAAACGTCGACTAATTTGTGGACCTTCGTATAGAACCTGTGCCAAAAAAGAACTCTTCCATAGCGCAGTTTTACTATTCGACACATCCTGGCCACTTTCAAAAAATTCGCTTTTAAACTACTGTACATATCACGCACATTGTCACCGAGCACCTATTTCTCACTGTGTCACTTCTGTCAACACATCATTGCATGACGGCCACTCATGAAAATATTGATGTATGCATATATGAATGACGCAATTCATATATAAAGAATTTTTGGTTGCATTTGAACTGTCTTGTGTGTTGCTTAAAGTCAAATTAATGTACATTGTTGGAAAAATGCTTGACTAAACCGAATGCGCAAAGCAATACTTTCACCCAACAGAACCACTGTTACCTTATAAGTAAGGAGAAAGCAGCAAGATAACACGACAAAAAATAGATCAAGAAAAGACCGCCACAAGTCCTAGTAATGAAGCAAAGTAAAAAAAAATTTAAAAATGGCCTCAGCTAGTTGATGACACATTGGTATAATGCAGGGTTGGTGTGTAAACAAGCATTTGCAATTCAATAGGTCTCGAATTTATGAGAGTTTGAGCTATTGGCATTGTAAATGACAATGAATTTTATGTGTTTTTTTAAAACTGATAAATAAAAGGCTGTGTCATTTACAATGCCAATAGCTTAAACTCTCGCAAATGCGAGACCTACTGCATTGCAAATGTATGCTATAACATTTTTCAAAAGCGTTAGGAAAGAGCGTGTTTTGCCTGCAACAGCAGGTAGGACAAAGCTATTTTAAGGAAATAGTGTACAGCAGCTGTAATTAAAGCCTCCCGAGCAACAACATACGTAATAGGGGGTGTCGCCATGGGAGGTTACAAAATTAGACAAGGCGGTACTAAGGAGGGACTGCGTAGCCTTTTGACCAATGAACAGCCACAGTTTACAGTGGACAATGACACAAGCCAATGAAAAATGTGGGCAGAGATTGGGCGCAGCTTTAAGTCCCCCACTTCAATACAGCATGCCTTGCATAGCAGCGCATGCGCTGCCCTGGCTCGACCTAAAAAAGGGACAGGGGAACTATGTCCCTTTGCTGAACGTAAAGCAACAGCATGCAGTGTAGTCATTATCAACCACTTGGACTTGAAGAAAGGACAGAACTACAGAGTAAAAAGAAAGTAGCCACTCAAGAATGAAAAAGCAACATATACCCCCTCACCCCACGCAGATGTTAATGAAATTAAGCCATTAAAACATGTATCCATTATAAAAGTGTACAACACAAAACACTAACAAAAACATGTGAAGCAAGTGCAAAAGCAGGGGAAGTTCTCTTAAAGACAAAGGATCGATCTGTTTTTAGATGTTCAACGATCCCTGAGCCGTAAATCTATATATTACATTGGATGTACATGAGGGCCCAAATAGGACTCATATAACACACACCTATAAGATAAGTTAGGGCCTGACAACTACCAGGGAGGTACTGTGAAGTTCTTTTTGGTGGGGGTCGGTCGTCTTTAAATGTGCTGTTCTAAACATCAAAATACCACAAAATTGTATTTTCCAAAACGAGTGTAAAACTGTTCTGAAGGAGGATAAGCAGTTGTGAAAAAATGATCGTAAATAGAGGAGTTTGATGGTGGTGTGGTAACTGTGTGCCGTCCGTCCAATAAAGTGCATTTAAAATTTGCTGTTTTGCAATTTTAAACTCGGTTACGAAAAGTGTTTTCAGTCCTTGTAAATTAAAAGTTTTGTGGATTTAAAGGTCCCTTCACTATTTCTTTGGGCTGGTATAATCCTCCCAAATGCTGAGCACTCCGACAAAAGGTTTTAAATACAGCATACCTTGTGCTAGAACGTTCCATTGCATGACTCGAATGGGATGCTGGTCACTACTGGAGAGGCTCATCAGATTCACGAAATTCCTCTGCAGTCGTGCAGGTCTTGATTTCAGAGCTTCGTGACATTCATCAAGGAGATCCTTTGGGTCGATTGGATCAAGTTCATCCTCATCTTGTGGATTCTGTACCTGGGGTTGGGGCACAGCACTGCTGCTGAGTGTTTTGGAAAGCGCGCTATAGAGCCTGCTTGTACTGTTACCCATCGAACACGCTGCGGAGGAAATAAGAGGGCAGGGTTAAATTGAGTCCAGCAAACTCTGGGTCATTTCACAATTAATAAATCTCACCTCTGTGGCGGCATCTGAGACAATACCGTATGGCCTGAGGTGATATGGATGCCAAACCTGGCCCCTGATAGATTTGATCCAAGTTAGGATTTAGACCAACAGCAGATGCGGCTTTTTAAATGCATTTTATCATTCGAACACATGTGCATAATTAATTAATCTCAAAGAATATACATTAAAAAAGTTAGAATATAGCACATAATTGGGGAACAGGACGGACTCCTAACCAGAGAAATTGGTGCCAAGACATGGATAATGCAATGGTAACTAAAAAAGCAGTATATATCCATAGGGGATGCCCCAAAAAATGGGCCCGAATTTGGGGGAAATGGAACACCTTCCGTGGCAATATATGTGAACCCTCTGAAGAGGACACCCTATCTGAGGTTAGTGACTAGCAGAGATTATAATGGAAAGAGTACGTATTGGGAGGCAACCCCACCTAACTATATTTTATAGATAACTTAAGTAGCACAAGAATGTGTAAGAAGAATTTAAAATTTATACCTATGTCAAATGATTATAAATACTGTCAATTATTGGTGAAAGTGTACAGACTGTAATTTGTTGTAAAATAAAAAATATAAAAAATAAAATATAGGAAGAATAAAAAGCTCATATTTTCAATGTAATTTATTGCAGAGTGGCTCACATAATACTAGTTACATTCTATTGCACCTTTGTACTGTACGCCATTGCTTAGGAATATGCTTGTAAGTTCAATGGATCATAATAAAAAGGCCCGACTAGTTTTCAGCTAATTTAAACCTATTTAATGATCCAATAAAAGCGAATACCAACGTAAATGTTTGTATATATTGAAAAATTCACATATCACGGAAACAGGCTGTTAAACAAAATTGCCCAACCTAAAAATTGTACACCTGCAGTGTTAAATCTTTTATTGCAGCCAATTGTTCAAAAAAAGGGTAATTTCGTTCTCAATTATTGTTTGGTAGTGCAAGTAATTTAAGGCTGACCCAGAATATTAATTAGGTAGGCTTCATTTTCCAAGTTGGACAAGCTGATGGATCAACCAATATCCAACTTTAAATATGAACTGTTTCCCAAAAGTGAGCGCTACAAACATTAACTACAAACAAAACCGGGTCTGATGGCTTAGTGGACTAATGCGTCCACTGTAAGAGCCTCTGTTCGACCTCCTATTTACAGATTCAAATCCTGGCGGGTCCACTCAGCCTTTCATCCATCTGAGGTCAATAAAATGAGTATCATTGAGTTGGGTAACAATATGTGGTGTGTGTACAAGGGAGACGGCCTGAAAACACAAGTACTTCTATCGAGTGTGTAGGAGTAGGATCGGCTTTCATGGTTACCCCCACTTTTGGCTCGATACAATGCTGTTTCGGACTAGTCTGACTGGGATCCTGCTAATCAGGACTCTAGTCTATGTGCTTTCTCCCCTAAATTGGTTTGTTAAGTACATCCCAGATTGGACACTGGTGTAGCCTTATAAGTCCCGAGTATATGGTACTAAGGTACACAGGGCATAGGTACACCAGGGGTCCCCAAAGGGCTGAAGCATGTATTATGCCACCCATGGGAGACCACTCAATTTGTAACTACAAGCCTGCCACTGCAGCCTGTGTAAGTTGGTGCTACCACCACTTATGAGAGTTATAGGTTTACCTATATCCAAGGTCACTGCCCCTAAAACCTATAAGTCACCCCTAAAGCAGGCCTTACAATCCTGAAGGCAGGGTGCTCGATTCCAACTGTGAGGGTGCCCCTTCATGAGCAGAACACCCTCACAGCGCCCATTCTCCCCGGTTGTAAGTGAGAACAGCCATATAGAGGGGCACGGAGTCATTTCATGGTGACCATCTCGAAACTGGCTATAACTAATCCTTTCATGTTTGGTATCAACCATGTTGGACCGTAAAGCTCCTTTGAGAGGCCCTCTATGCTCCCGGTACCAGTCTTCTAGACCTTGACAGCAAGCTAGGGCTGCTGCTGACCAGAGACACGTTTCTGCCCTCCTGTGGATGAGCCAAGCTCATGCAGGGGAAGGCAGAATGGGTATCCTGTCACAGGGAGGTGTGACCACCTCCCAAACAGGGTTTAGTGTATTAGGGTGGGGGGCACTGGTAAGTGCCACATAGTCTGCGTTCAGGGCACACTTGGTGTCCTCCATGCATAGTCCAGTTCAAACCAGTTTAGGGAGCCATTGGCTCCCGCTCTCGGGCGAAACTGGACAAAGGACAGGGGAGTATCCTCCCCCTTGTCTAGCCCCTCCTTAGGGAGGAACCCTTGAATTGTTCCAACCCTTTCCTTAGGGTATTTAAAGGCTCGCCTGTGGATGAGTCTCTAGATTTGTGGTGGGACAAGATATATTTCAGACACCGCTTCAACCGTCTGGGCACGCTTGACTTTGCTGTGGGCATCAAGGCTTCAACTGGGAAGAATGCTGCTCCTGATTTCGCCGCCATGCTCCTCTGCTGCAACGTCCCTGCTGCTGCACAACACAGGAGCCTTCCAAGGCCTGTGGGCATCCAAGACACCTCAAGGAATCTCCCTTGAAGTGAAGGAGTCACTTCCCTGCATCTGCAGGAACCACAAAAAAGCTGACGGGTCTGCTGATCCTGGGCTCCCATGGACTCCAAAAGGCTCAGCAACACAGCTGGTTGTTCTTCACATCTTCGAGGCCTGCCCTGTCCTTTCACCGAGTTTGAGGCCAGTATCCCTCGGAGCCGAACCCCTGTGCGCCACGTCTACTTGCAGTTGCAAAGGCTTTTTGGCTTCCTCCCACCAAGATTTTCGGGCTCCAAGTAGCCCCAACCTCAAGCATCTCCAGTGACCAAGATCTTCAGCTTTCCTGCAACACTCGACATCGGTGGGCATTAGTCTTCCGTGCCTCCTGGTCACTCCTGAGTGGCATAGACTCTGTCCCCTCCGCTTGCAGTTCCTTCACATCTTGAAAACACCTTTGGGTTCCACCGGACACTTTCACTGTCTCCAGCAGCAGCATCTTCCTGAAGGCTTCCATTGGGTTCGACAGCGGTTTCTGAAGCCACTTCACACCTAAGCACCTTGGCTTCCCTGGTGTAGGTATCCTGGTTCTTAGGGTATCCATAGGTGGGGTGGCTCTCCAACCTTCTGTCTTCCACGGGGTTTCTTAAGAGTCCACTGGGAAGGGTCCTTCTTTAAAATTGCAACCACGACTTACCCACTGACTTGCATTGATCCCGCTGTCGTGTTCCCACTCTGCGCACGGCCTCTATGGGGCTCCTGGTTACTTACCTTGTGTGGTTCCTTGGGTCCCCAGCACTTCTACGTGTTCTGGGTATAGTCTTGACTCGAGCCGTGGTTCGCATACCACTATTTTAGTATATGGTTTGGTCTCCCCCGGGGACCACTGTGTATTTCGTGCTACTTACTAGTTTCTATTGAAAAGTACTGTATGCATTAAGGATATCTCCAGCTAGGAGATGTCTGTATGTGTTAGTGTCTCATAATAAATACATATTTTTTTATTAATACACTGTGTGGTTCTTTTTCACTTAATCTATACCTATAAGATTGCATTCTGGTAAAACAAGCTGCTTTACACTACTTCTGGACGAAGCCTGAAGGCTGCTCTCCACAGCTACCAATTTGAGAGCTTTCTAAGGTTGTCTAAGACCACTAAAATAACCATGAGGGTTGTCTGGATTGGTGAAGGTGCCCAATTACCTAAGTGTACACCATATGCCAAGCCAGCTTCACAAAGTGCTTGAAAACCAAGAAAATCTAGCGGTACAAACCAGGAACAATGGAAGGAGACAGGTACTCGATCCATGCGCTATTGGAGGGCCAAACACAAGGAGAGGGCATGACGCCCACATGCCATGGCGAACGGCATCAAAGAAAACAAGACATATGCTGGCGTTTACAAATAGTAGGCCAACAATAGAATTAGCACAGGCAAAACCTACTGACTTGGTCAATGCTTGTTGTTTTTAGAAACGGGGTGATTAAGCGATTTATCCGTAATCACAAAATGTGGAACTGAGGCTAGGTAGATATGCCGTTCTTTGGGAGAGGATGTGGCATAGGGGCCAGAGCTTCTGACTATGTAGCTGGGAAACCGGTTTCAAGTTTCAGTGTCGGCTTAACATTCTTGATTCTGGGTAAATCACTAAATTTTCCCCATGTCAACAAAAATAAATGTTTGAGCAAATTAACTGGTGCTAATGTAAGGCGCTCCAATACCTTCGTGTGATGATGGCGCTACATAAAACTGCACACACAAAAGACAAACAAAAAAAGCAGATTGGGGGTTGTGGGAAGAGGAAGGAAGAGCAGACTCAAGGGGGGGGGGGAGGGGGAGAGAGCAGACTCAAGGGGGGGGGGGGAGGGGGAGAGAGCAGACTCGGGGGGGGGAGGGGGAGAGAGCAGACTCAAGGGGGGGGGGAGGAGGGGAAGAGAGCAGACTCAAGGGGGGGGGGAGGGGGAGAGAGCAGACTCAAGGGGGGGGAGGGGGAGAGAGCAGACTCAAGGGGGGGGGAGGGGCAGAGAGCAGACTCAAGGGGGGGGAGGGGCAGAGAGCAGACTCAAGGGGGGGGAGGGGCAGAGAGCAGACTCAAGGGGGGGGAGGGGCAGAGAGCAGACTCAAGGGGGGGAGGGGCAGAGAGCAGACTCAAGGGGGGGGAGGGGCAGAGAGCAGACTCAAGGGGGGGGAGGGGCAGAGAGCAGGGGGGAGAGAGCAGACTCAAGGGGGGGGAGGAGGGGGAGAGAGCAGACAAGGGAGGAGGGCGACCTCTGGGGGGGGGGGGGGGGGGGGGGGGGGGGGAGTGCGACCTCTGGGGGGGGAGGGGGGGGGGGGGGGGGGGGGGGGGAGTGCGACCTCTGGGGGGGGGGGCGACCTCTGGGGGGGGTGGGGGAGTGGGAAGAGCGACCTCGAGGGGGGGGGAGTGGGAAGAGCGACCTGGGGGGGGGGAGGGAAGTGGGGAGAGCAACCTCTGGGGGGGGGGACACCAGGCTCTGGGAGGGGGGGAGCAGACTCTGGGGGGGGTAGGGGAGTGGAGAGAGCGACCACTTGGGGGGAGGGAGCGAAATCTGGGGGGAGAGCGACCTCTGGAGGAGTGGGGAGAGCGACCTCTGGGGGTGGGGTGGGGGTGCGACCTCTGGGGGGGGGGGGGGGGGAAGAGACCAGGCTCTGGGAGGGGGAGAGCAGACTCTGGGAGGGGGAGTGGGGATGGCAGACTCTTGGGGGGGGGGGGGGAAGTGGGGAGAGCGACCTCGTGGGGGGGGGGGGATGGGGGAAGCGACCTCGGGGGGGGGGGGGGGGGGGAGTGGGAGAGCGACCTCTGGGGGGGGGGGAGCGACCTCGGGGGGGGGGGGGGGGGGGGAGCAGGCTCTGGGAGGGGGAGAGCAGACTCTGGGAGAGTGGAGAGAGCAACCACTTGGGGGGAGGGAGCGAAATCTGGGGGGAGTGGGGAGAGCGACCTCTGGGGGTGGGGTGGGAGGGGGAGAGCAGACTCTTGGGGGAGGGGGAGAGCAGACTCTTGGGGGAGGGGGAGGGTCGAGCGACCTCTGACGGGGAGAGGAGCGCAAATCAGAGGGGGGGGGGGAGAGCGCAAATCAGAGGGGGGGGGGGGGAGAGCGCAAATCAGAGGGGGGGGGGGGGGGGGGAGAGCGCAAATCAGAGGGGGGGGGGAGAGCAAATCAGAGGGGGGGAGAGAGCAAATCAGAGGGGGGGGAGAGAGCAAATCAGAGGGGGGGGAGAGAGCAAATCAGAGGGGGGGGAGAGAGCAAATCAGAGGGGGGGAGAGCAAATCAGAGGGGGGGAGAGAGCAAGGGGGGGCGAGAGAGAGCAAATCAGAGGGGGGGCGAGAGAGAGCAAATCAGAGGGGGGGCGAGAGAGAGCAAATCAGAGGGGGGGCGAGAGAGAGCAAATCAGAGGGGGGGCGAGAGAGAGCAAATCAGAGGGGGGGCGAGAGAGAGCAAATCAGAGGGGGGGCGAGAGAGAGCAAATCAGAGGGGGGCGAGAGAGAGCAAATCAGAGGGGGGGCGAGAGAGAGCAAATCAGAGGGGGGGCGAGAGAGAGCAAATCAGAGGGGGGGCGAGAGAGAGCAAATCAGAGGGGGGGCGAGAGAGAGCAAATCAGAGGGGGGGGGCGAGAGAGAGCAAATCAGAGGGGGGGCGAGAGAGAGCAAATCAGAGGGGGGGCGAGAGAGAGCAAATCAGAGGGGGGGGCGAGAGAGAGCAAATCAGAGGGGGGGGGCGAGAGAGAGCAAATCAGAGGGGGGGCGAGAGAGAGCAAATCAGAGGGGGGGCGAGAGAGAGCAAATCAGAGGGGGGGCGAGAGAGAGCAAATCAGAGGGGGGGCGAGAGAGAGCAAATCAGAGGGGGGGCGAGAGAGAGCAAATCAGAGGGGGGGCGAGAGAGAGCAAATCAGAGGGGGGGCGAGAGAGAGCAAATCAGAGGGGGGGCGAGAGAGAGCAAATCAGAGGGGGGGCGAGAGAGAGCAAATCAGAGGGGGGGCGAGAGAGAGCAAATCAGAGGGGGGGCGAGAGAGAGCAAATCAGAGGGGGGGCGAGAGAGAGCAAATCAGAGGGGGGGCGAGAGAGAGCAAATCAGAGGGGGGGCGAGAGAGAGCAAATCAGAGGGGGGGCGAGAGAGAGCAAATCAGAGGGGGGGCGAGAGAGAGCAAATCAGAGGGGGGCGAGAGAGCAAATCAGAGGGGGGGCGAGAGAGAGCAAATCAGAGGGGGGGCGAGAGAGAGCAAATCAGAGGGGGGCGAGAGAGAGCAAATCAGAGGGGGGGCGAGAGAGAGCAAATCAGAGGGGGGGCGAGAGAGAGCAAATCAGAGGGGGGGCGAGAGAGAGCAAATCAGAGGGGGGGCGAGAGAGAGCAAATCAGAGGGGGGGCGAGAGAGAGCAAATCAGAGGGGGGAGAGGGGGGCGAGAGAGAGCAAATCAGAGGGGGGGCGAGAGAGAGCAAATCAGAGGGGGGGCGAGAGAGAGCAAATCAGAGGGGGGGCGAGAGAGAGCAAATCAGAGGGGGGGCGAGAGAGAGCAAATCAGAGGGGGGGCGAGAGAGAGCAAATCAGAGGGGGGGCGAGAGAGAGCAAATCAGAGGGGGGGCGAGAGAGAGCAAATCAGAGGGGGGCGAGAGAGAGCAAATCAGAGGGGGGGCGAGAGAGAGCAAATCAGAGGGGGGGCGAGAGAGAGCAAATCAGAGGGGGGGCGAGAGAGAGCAAATCAGAGGGGGGGCGAGAGAGAGCAAATCAGAGGGGGGGCGAGAGAGAGCAAATCAGAGGGGGGGCGAGAGAGAGCAAATCAGAGGGGGGGCGAGAGAGAGCAAATCAGAGGGGGGGCGAGAGAGAGCAAATCAGAGGGGGGGCGAGAGAGAGCAAATCAGAGGGGGGGCGAGAGAGAGCAAATCAGAGGGGGGGCGAGAGAGAGCAAATCAGAGGGGGGGCGAGAGAGAGCAAATCAGAGGGGGGGCGAGAGAGAGCAAATCAGAGGGGGGGCGAGAGAGAGCAAATCAGAGGGGGGGCGAGAGAGAGCAAATCAGAGGGGGGGCGAGAGAGAGCAAATCAGAGGGGGGGCGAGAGAGAGCAAATCAGAGGGGGGCGAGAGAGAGCAAATCAGAGGGGGGGCGAGAGAGAGCAAATCAGAGGGGGGGCGAGAGAGAGCAAATCAGAGGGGGGGCGAGAGAGAGCAAATCAGAGGGGGGGCGAGAGAGAGCAAATCAGAGGGGGGGCGAGAGAGAGCAAATCAGAGGGGGGGCGAGAGAGCAAATCAGAGGGGGGGCGAGAGAGAGCAAATCAGAGGGGGGGCGAGAGAGAGCAAATCAGAGGGGGGGGCGAGAGAGAGCAAATCAGAGGGGGGGCGAGAGAGAGCAAATCAGAGGGGGGCGAGAGAGCGCAAATCAGAGGGGGGGCGAGAGAGAGCAAATCAGAGGGGGGGCGAGAGAGAGCAAATCAGAGGGGGGGAGAGAGAGAGCAAATCAGAGGGGGGGGGGGCGAGAGAGAGCAAATCAGAGGGGGGGGGGCGAGAGAGAGCAAATCAGAGGGGGGTAAATCATTTGACGAAATTATGATTCAGTTATTTAGACCCATTGTAGACAAAGTATCCGAATGACCTGTTAATCTGCTCTGGCAATTTTATTGTATATTTTGGAAACAATATAAGCGCGAGGGCTAGTGTCCAATTGCAAGATGATTACTAGCATATTATGAAACCTAATATGGGTACATGTAAGAGTGACAGTTGAGGGAGCAATAGTATTAGCATTCTGCTTCTTAGGAACCCAACATTCAAACCAGTGTTGACCTTCCGACCTCCAACCTGATCAAGACTAGTGAGGTAGGTAAATGCATAATAAATAAGGCTCCTGCTTTTCCGTTTTTACGGATTTTTAACAGATAAATACAGACAGAAAACAATGTGTTTTCTGTCTGCATTTATTTTTAAAAGTGAATACAGATAATTGGGCTTCTTTTAAGTCACTCTGTGCTACCTTTCATGAACTATATGCCAACACCTGAGCAGATGGACAGCACGCGAAATTTAAAAAAAGTTGCAATTTCATTAAATAATGCCATGTGTCAACATACATTTGTGGTAGAATACGAATATTTACCAGTGGATGTTTTGTTATATAATATGCGGCAGCTGAAATAGCTAAAAAAAGACAGACATCAAAGTATGTGTGCGCGTCTATCAGTTAAATAAATATGGAAATGTACTGTTTTACCACTTCATTTATCTGCAAAACACAAAATAAATATGGATAAATACAGACGGAAATGCTAAAAAACATAAATACCATAGAACCGGGAGCCCTAATTATAACTTTGTTGAGTGATTTGTTAAAACCCTTGCAACGATCTACATTGTAGAGAATCAATGCTGTATATAAAATAGAGAATATGATTAAGAACTTTGCATACAATTAAAAGTCAACCGTCATCATGACATATAAAACTCTGTTACAAAAGCACTGTCCTTGGCTTTCGGTAGATTGTGTTCGGACAAGGAGATGGCAATCCCAAATAGACTGTAGGTTTGACACGTCACACCTCCTCTAGCTTTTTTAAGAAGCGGTCCATTAACCTGACCAAGGCGCAGTTTAGTATGGCGTTTCAGGGGTCGAGGAAGGCCAGCACTGCTCTTCTGCAAGATCTAACGTCCTTATCGATCCAGCCCCTTCTTAATAGGGTTCTTCTATTCTCTAGAAGATTGGGGCACAAGCATAGCACATGCAGTATGTCTTCCATATGTTCACCGCACAGCTGGCACGTTTCCTGAGAACGATCTCTTTCCCATTTAGGGAGATGGCAGTTTATAGGAATCACCCCCATTCTCAGCCTTAAGAACTGGAGCTTAGTACGTGCATTGAAGGTAGTCGTTAGGTAGCTCTGAGATTTCAACTGTGGATAGGTGTGAAGGGTCATCCAACCGTGACGACAGGCTGGCCAGTCATTTTGCACTGAGTTTTGCTAGCCTCTTGAACTCGTGTTGGTTTGCATGTAGGGCCCAGATGTTGCTCAGGCCAAGAGTGCGAAGGCCGCAGGACAGATAGCGGTTCCCTGCCTGCCATCGACTTGTGTACAGCTGGCTCCAAAAGGTAGTGGGCCAAGCTGCCTTCCTTTGACGCCTTCAGCTTATGGCAGCTTATTAAAAAAGTTGCCATACAGGCCCAGTGACTGTCTACAGATTCCAAATTCCAATCTAATTTGTGCCGATGATGTGTAAGGCGGTAACTGGAAGATTGTTCTATACATTTTTGCGACTTTTATCTAATAGCGAGCTATCCAGCCCTTTTAGCGCCATGCACCCGTAGGTTAGAGTTGGAATGACCTTTGCCTGGGCCACCTGGAGGACTGGAGTGAAAGTTGGGCCATTTAGTTCTTTTTAATGGAGTTAAGTGCGAAGGACAATACAATTCCTTTCTTTTTCAATTCACCCAGCTTGTTCGCATATCTGCCATTGTTGTTAAAGAAGACTCCTAAGTACTTATGGCATCTGGTTGCTTCTATTCGTTCCTGATTTAGGAACCATGCCGGATTTTTGGGCCCTGATGTACGGACCACCAGAATTTTACTTTTCTTGTTGTTTATCTGTAGCCCATTCTTGTTAGAATATGTAGCAGTTGCATCCAAGAGACGTTGCAATCCTATCTTTGTATGACTAAGAAGGACCAGGTTGTCAGCGTACAGAAGATTGGACAGACGGAGGATACCCATATTGGGTGGATGTGAGTTGACTGGATTGAGGGCTGCCGGAAGATCAGACTGGAATAGATTGAAAAGTGTGGGAGCAAAGACGCACCCTTGCTTGAGGCTTTGCGTTGTTGGTACTGGTCGAGACAGTTGTGAGCCGTCTCCGATCTTGATCCTGACCCACGAGTCCTGATGCAGGAGCTGCAAGGCCTTAAGTAAGTTATTTGGAATGTTCAGCAGGGAGAGTTTCTGCCACAGCCTCGTCCTGTTGACCTTGTCAAAGGCCGATTTGTAGTCTATGAACCCCATATATATGGGGCTAGTGCTGGATTCAGCCTGGTCGATCAAGTGAGAAACTGTGATGAGGTTGACCGTTGTGCCAGTGTTGCTCATGAATCCGGTCTGATTTGGCCGAATTATTGAGCTTGCGTCGGCCCATTCCCATAGAGAATTTAGCAGTATGCCTGTGAAATATTTCGCATCATTGTCAATTAAAGCGACCAAGCTATAGTTACCTGGAGATTTTTTTTTCGTTACCTTTGAAAATCGGAACGAGGATCAATCCTTGCCATGAGGCCGGGATGGTACACTTTTCTAAGATGGAAAGGTAGAGCCGGGCTAGCTAAGTGGCCCAAAAGCTGGATCCTCCTTGAAAAGGGCTGGTGGAATGCCGCCCAGACCCGGGGCCCCGTCCTTGACCGATCTGCTTTTGAATTGTTATCACTGTGTATGAGTGCCTAAGAGGTGACTTGTCGTGAGGCAAAGGTTGCGCCCCCGGGGTCATGCTGCCCACAGTGACATTGGACTGTTTGTATGTCAGATCGGGCTTTGTAGGGTCACTGAAATGGTTATATAGAAAGAGGTACCACTCAGACTCCAGTATGTTGGATGATGCAACTTTGGGGGCCCTACCCCCTAAGCTATTTATAATGCGCCAAAACCTCACAGGGTTGCTGGACCTTATATCGTAATGTAGTCTGGCCCAAAAAGAGTTCCAGGAGTTCCTTCGTTCCCATTTGGCCACCTTCAGTTGACAGCATGCCTCTCTTAGTTTAGTTAAGGTAGTTCGGTCCATTGGCATCGTTTTCAGTTTACGCCACAACCGATTCATGCTTCGTTTGGCAGACCGTATTGCGGGAGCGAGAGAGGTCGGTTGTTTGGGCCCAGTTGCTTGTACATGCTGTATTGGTTTTGCAAACCTGGCTGCCAGGTAGTCCGAGAACATTGCCCAATTCGCAATTGGGTCCTCCGTTGACCTACAAGTGTTCACAATTATTTGCTTTGCTTCTGTCGCCAGGAGCTGAAGGTTATTAGCTGAGCACTTGATACGTTTTAGATTGATGATGAAGCTTTCGAAGCTCTAGTCCACTGCCTGATTTTATTGCAGCTAAAGTGGTCTGTTAATCTAGCTCAAAGCCAAAACTGTTCGCTTGTGTAGGAGAAGTACTATTTTTAACAATCCACTCCTCAAGACACAGTGATAACTGCTTTGTAAAGTCTTTCACTTGTCATCCAAGATGATTATTTAAGAGTCTTTTCTTATCCCTTTCTTTAAAGTTAGGACAAAGTCCGTTATCTTCCATGACCTAGATTATTTCCCTGACTTTTCATTTTTTCGCATCACGGAGTGGGATGAGGTGTGGAAGTCCCTGTAGTCAAGGCAAAGTCAGGATGCATGGAAAGTCGCTTGGTCACTGGAGGGTAATTATCCTTGACAAATAGGCGACTAGATAGATTATCCCATCCATGAGGCAAAAAAAGTTACTGCGTATTTCTTTACATTTAAGTATTTTGCATGCATAGAATTAGACAATAAGCCCTGACGAAACCCATAGACCCTTTGGCCTGTATTTACATGGCTGAAACATGTTGACTGTAGGGATTTGAGAACCACTGTAGATAGTGCCATATAAAATGCTTTGTTAGTATTTAATCTTACCATGGGCCCTAAAAAGAAAGGTCCATGGGTGGGGGTGGTCTAAAGTAATGTTTACAAATTATTCAGCCCTAACAATAATAAGACATATGTTATACAAGAGCTCCCAAGTTCTGCTGAGCCCAGATAAATGAGACAGTTCTATCCAGGGGAGAACCCTGTGATGAAGCAGTCCATAAATGTGAGTGAGGGTTATCCTACAACAAATCTTGGCTTGGCATTTTAGGCGTATACTACACGTGTTAGTGTCATATAACTATCATAATCTTTGAGAAAACAGTTTAGAACGGACGGATATACTGACGGGGATTTTCCCCTCTCCCTTTTGGTAAACATATACAGTGCCCTCTAAAACCATATAGTATTCATAAAGTTAATATGGGCTGTAAGTTCCTTCAAGTAAGCACTATAAGCTGCTTGGAGATAAGGGTTTCTAGTGGGTCGATAATAGGATATCGTAAAGAGGCAGACGTCTCAGTATCGGGGATGGGAGGGCTGCTGCACTATAGATGTGAAGGTGAAAAAGAACAGTCACATAGTCATATCTGGCCACTTATATACAGCTAACGGTACTCAAGATTTACCTGAACTGACTATAGGTATTTCAATAACAAGTATGAAACAATTAGCATAACAAGTATAAGACATTAATGAACAGAGAGCAAACGGATGGCATGTCTTTTTTTCTGGCTATTTTGGTTCTTTTTCTGTTTTTTTCAATGTGGTTTAGCATTCATGCTGTTGATGTTTATTGGACTTTTAGTTCGCCTATTAATCACCAGTTATACTTCTTTACAGTCTTTATTATATTAAAGAATTGTATTGCCCCTGTGGTACCTTGGTAATACAACAGTGAACATGAAATGTTATCCTGATTAGTGGGGCTGTCAGAAATGCACAGCAATTGAGTGACGATTACAGCCCACGAGAGCAGACAAAATGTTTTAACACTGCTGATGCAACTCGAGATTATGGTTTCATACAGAGCAGGGGATTTCACGGTGCCGCCTTAGATACACCCATATCATTACTTTCTGGGGATATGAACGGCAGGGATGTCTAGCTTAAACACCACCTCTTAAGTTCTTTTTGTGTTTTTAGCAATTACGTTTGGTTTATGAATATGTAAATAAAATAAACGTTTTACATGAAGTGGTGCAGTGCACTAATAATTGTTGGTAACTTCGAGCATTTTTACTTTCCCATAAACATCTGGGTCGTTTGTTACACTCCGTGATGCAAGAATTGTGTGCTCCCCTTTTGCTTTCTATTGATATCCCTGACCTGTCCAACATATATGTCAGGCTCAGGGGGAATGCGATAGGGTCCCATCTGAATAGTGCCTACCTCGGGGAGTCCTGCACAACTAAGGCCATGCAGTGGTAGAGCGTAGCTAAATATTGTTTTCACCACTGTGCTCGAGAGGAGTGAAAAAAGTGCATTACAGAAGACTGCCCTCTTAACCTTTATGTTTTTTTTTTTTAACAAACTTTATTGCTGACTTTAGCAAATTTGAAATGTATCCGTCAGTTTACAGTGACAGTCTTTTACTTTGTATGGAGAACATTACACATATGGCTTATAGTGGCTATGTGCGGCATTTCGTAAACGATAAAATCGAAGGCAATGATCTCCAATAGCGTCGTTAACATCAAAGTAAGTGATCTGGCAATATAAATCGACAGTAGGAGACAATTACATTCCAAGCAACATGCGAACTTCATTAAACCATCCCCTCCCTCCCTAGCCCGCCCACTCCCCACTCCTGGTCAATCGAGTTTCGGTTTCGCCAACTATCACTCTGTGGCGTTACAATAAAGGCCCCAAAAATAGCATTATCCTCGGGTTTAGCAAGGCTGTGTGTCTGAGTCCCGAAATCTATCTTAACCTTTATGTTGACGTGCTATATATAAATGCCCTTAAAGCAGTTGTGGGTTTAAATTGGTAACTGAAGTCACTATCTTTAAGTGACATAGTGGAGAAGTGTGGCTCAATGATTGGAGTGGCAGACCCTGATGCAGAGGTCTAGCCCGGGATCAGGGTTCAAATCCCCGCTTCAGCGGGTCTTGGGCTCAAAAATTCCATGGACCTGATAATTCTCGCCTCGGTGCCATTCCAATCATGGAGTCCCACTCTGCAACTCTGGGCAATAGCTTGCTTAATCTCCACAACGGCCCCCACAACGCTACGGATGCCTGGCCTCCACCTTGGGGGTGCCCAGGAGTGGACGCCTCACAGGGAAAGCCAGGATGGGTTCCACAGCGGTATTCGTACAAGCGCCTTAAGACCCTTGCGGGTGAGTAGTGCGCTATACAAGTACCAATTTACATAGCAATAACTCTTAAATAAAAGTGCTCTAGCAGGCAGAGAGTAGGCCCATTCTCAGCAAAGCGTTCCCATAACCAGCTTGGGCTGACACGAAATTCCATACCATACCTTGTTTACAGCCCTGAGCTTTACTAAACGAGTTGACATAACTGATGTAACCATCCTAAGAGAAAACTTATATAACCTATATTTCATCATACGTGCAATTTAAAAAAAAAAAAATTAAAAAAAAAAATTAAAAAAAAAAAAACCACACACACCACACTATTTCGAATACCGTGAAACCTAAAAACAGTCCATTACTTCAAAACGAGTTTGTAACCTTGTAACTGAAACCACAATATTTAAATGCAGTTGAGGGGGAAACGTCATGGCAATTTCTTAACACTTAAATACGGGTGTTTTTACTGGAAGAGGCTTTACCACAAATACTGCAACATCGGTTTCGGAGTTCTAAAAGGAAGCAATTTCTGCCGCTCACGGGCAAGATCTCGCACAAAGAAAAAGTGGTACTGGACGCAACTTGCAGCTATATTATTTCGACAAAACTAGTTTACTTAAGTCTTTACATTACCCAAACACTACATATTTGACAATTGACTGGCACAATATGGCTTCAGGTCATTTACCAGCAAAGCGTTGCCAAGGCAATGGAAAACGCAAGTCCAGTTATACTTAGCCTACACCAACAGAGCACATTAGACACATCAACTGGCACCATCACGCATACAACGCATTCACGGATGTTAACTCTGCTCCTCGTGGCACTACCCCTTTCTGACTCCATCATGTCAACCCCCCCTCCCCCCCCCCTTGATTTGTGGGTGTCTGGAGTAGCTGATTTACAGCACTGAGTGTACCTCTAAAAGTTAGGTCTCGTGTGATGAAGGAAGGGCCATAACCTAAAGCATACACACCCTGGAATGGTCATCGGGCATATCGTGTTTTGCTGCTAGAGGCCAGGGGTGGGTACAGATGTTAAACACAAGTCCAACAAGGGGACAAACAGTCAGAACGCTCCCCACTCCCGACCCATTGGTCCTTCACCTGCTCTGGACGCGGCGCCTCGGGTGACTGCTCTGCCCGCAGACGGCGGTGGCCGCGGGGAACAGCTCCGCCCGCGTCTCCTGCCTCCGCTGCTGTTTTCCGTGGCCGCAGCTGGGCCACAACGCCAGCGCAGAGGGGTGCAGATCAACGCCGAGCAGAAACTACGGGCAACGCTAGGCCCCTGATACATGTCGCGCCGCCGGACCTGCCGGGCGGCACCGGGGACTCAGAAAACTCGAGGAGTCACGACACGGTATACTTTGAACCTTAACAAGCTTACACTGTAACGTAACCTACCAGCCGGCTCAGAACACCCGACCTCCGCTCTGACATCACCGGGCGCGTCCATCTCCAGCAGCCTTCAGCGTCGAGAGTGAGGCAGCACTTTATATCATTCTGACCCCGGGCGATAGTTTTGCCGTGAAGCGGTGCTGTTTCGTGTATTTAACGCTTGCCCTCTTCTTGTAAGGGCCACATTTCTGTTGTTGTAACTCTCATCTACCCCTTCTCACGCCAGATGGAACGTTCCGTCTGAGGGTTTCCCTGGAAAGAGAGGAGGGAGGCCGGGTGCGGCTATAAAAGAATGGAGTGACGCCAACCATCTGGCACATCCGGGGGATATAGGGTAAAGGTGATGAGCCACGTCACAGGCAGGAATGCTGCTGCGCCTGCGGGAGGAAATGCGTCACGGGCCTACAAGACGTGTCTGTCTTGCCGGGTGTCCAAAAGCATTGCTCTTTTGATTCAGTAAAACCGAAGGTGGGTACTGTTGTTTGGGCACTACACAGGGTTGCAACAGCCCTAGTCCTCTATTTAAAGCACATTGGCCACAGCGCAGGTAGTGCGGGGCTAAAGATCCTGATCGGTTTTCATCCCAGTTATTTATACCCTTGGTCGCGCCCGACCCTGAGGGGTGCTTGTACTCCACCCGGGTGTCCCTGTGTAGTGAGTGCTTAGTTCTGAGGCACACGCACCTCTTTGTTGAGTAATTGTTATCTTCCATGCGCTTATTCACGTGCTGCGCTCATTCACGTGCTTGTATGCACGCTAATCTGCATCTTTTAAATGCCTTACTGTTCTTTGCGTGCATATATGTAACCATGTTATTGTTTATAATTGAAACTGCATTCTCGTGCTATCTATCTCTCGAGGTATGAATGCCAGTTGCTTACATTGGCAGTTCGTACTTCAAGGGGATTAGATGCACTCCAGTGGTGTTCATGTTCTAGTTTTCAATAAAGCTTAATCTTATTGAATTTATACCCTGTTTTTGGTGGATTAATACTAACTTTTCATCTGGTGACGAGCGACTTCTTTTACCTTTTTGACGTGACACCACCAGTTTTGTGCAATTTTCAAGGATTCTTCCTGCTTTGGCTTCTTAACGGCTTTCCTGAAGCCGGGATTGAGTGGGACCTGTGTGAGATCATTCTGCTCAACTTCCTACTTCGTTTCAGCATCATTTTATTCAGACGCTCGCTTCTGCTGGCTTGTATTGCCGAGTTCCTCCTTCTCAAAAAGCCTCCGAGCTCCCCTACGCTGATTACCTCACCGCTGAGCTGACGTGATAAAGGCGTCTTGGTTTGGACACTCCTCCTTTGCAATTAAAGGCACATACACGCATTTATACGCCCAACGCGTGCAAGATTAAAAAAAAAAAGGAAATGCGTCCTGCTCAAATCGTTCGGCATCATTCTTTGGCAGTTCTGCTTCAATATTGAAGGTATCTACATGCGCATCGCGCGCAACCTTTAAAACCATTTTCAAAATACAAATCAAAATTTACATACACGCACTACGCGTGCAACATTGTCAAGGAAACTCAAGTGAGTCCTCTTGGGTCTCTTTATTCTTCACTTCATTTTGGCAGCTTTACTTCTACATTAAAAATACTGTTTATGTCAACACTTTACAAGTTTTCTCTCAAAGGTTTTACTTTTGCATGATTGTTCCTGTTTTGGATTTTCATAGACTATTTATTGGAAGCATACACATTCCTACTGTTTATTGCAACATGGCTTCTTCACAACAATTATTTCAACAGGACTATTTTCTTCCCAAGCCTGGTAAACCAAAAGAATCCTGGAAACTGTGGTTTCGCTCCTTTGAAAATTATCTAGTTGCAATTGACCCTGAATCCCATTCTCATAAGCACAGATTAGCAGTTTTGTTTAATTATCTTGGCGCTGCAGGCAGAACATTTTTTGACAATCTTCCTCTGACTCTACCCCCTCCAGGAGAGGGTGATGGTTGGAATGTCTACTCTGAAGCTGTAATAAGACTCAACAAAACGTTTATGGAACAACCCAGTGTAATGCTTGAAAGGTTCAACTTTATGAAGAGGAAGCAGGAACCTGATGAGTCTGTTGAAGATTTTATTTCAGTGTTAAGAAATTTAGCAGCTACTTGTAACTTTGGCGCATGCTTGGATTATCACCTCAGAGATCAATTTGTATATAGTTGTTATTTAAAAATAATTCAGGAACACATCCTCAGCTGTAGAGATCCCTCTTTGGCTGAGGTCATTGACATTGCGAAGGGCATCGAAAGATCCATTATTTCTTCTAAATGTACTGCAAGTGATAAGCATAATTCTGTTAATGCAATTCATCCGGATGCTTCAGTTAATGCTCTTTCTTACAGGTCTAAATTTACTAATCCTGTTAATACAAATTACCAGGATTCTTCTGTTAATGACGTTTCTTTCAGGTCCAAATTTACAAAAGCTTTTCAAAACAAACAGTACACACCTAATGCTTTTTGTTACAGGTGTGGTTCCAGATCTCATCTTGGAGATAGCCCTGTGTGCACTGCTTTGGGTAAAAAATATACCAATTGTAACAAAATGGATCATTTTCAATCTGTTTGCAGGGGCAAGAAATTGATTAGAGTTAGCACTCTCCAAACCTTTGATCTTCCTGTCAGTGATAATTTAAATCACAATGCTGTCTTACCAAATGATTTGGAGAGGTTCATGCTTTCCATTGATTGTATGGCTCTGGTATCTTCTTCGCATAGTCAAAGATCCCATCTGTCAGGTTACTGTTGGAAAGCTTGTTCTTGATATGATGGCTGACTCTGGAACACCTGTCACCATTGTTTCTGATATCTTGTATAAGGAACATTGGTCGTCTGAAAAATCTTTGGAGGTCTTAGATATCATTCCTAAAGCATATGGTGAGCACACAATTGACATGTTAGGTTATTTCGTTGAATCTATATCCTGTTTAGGTCGGAACATTTTTACAAAAGTTTATGTGGCTATAAAAGGCAAGAACATTGTTGGCTGGCAATATTTGGCCAAGATGGGTCTCAAGTTAGTTCCTTGATCTGATAATCCAATACAGATAAATGATGATGTTTGTATTTCCACAATTTCACATTGTTCAGAAAGTGATTCAAAAAAAATAATTTCTGAGTTTCCTGAAGTTTTTTCCTCAACCATAGGAAATATTTCTAAATTTGAGCATGTAATCAAATTAAAGGCCAATGCTGTTCCTGTTTCACACAAACCAAGACCCATTCCCTTGAGTGTGAGGGATGATCTTAAAGTGTTACTTGACAAATTAGTCTCTGAGGGCATTATCAAAACTACTGACTCATCTGAGTGGGTCAGTCACATTGTCATTGTCAGGAAAAAGGATCAATCTATCCGTTTGTGTGCTGACTTGCGCTCACTTAATAAAAACATAGTAGTAGACTGCCACCCTTTACCCAAAATCCAGGATCTATTGGCAAATATATCTGGTGCAACTTATTTTTCTCTCTTAGATCTCCGTTCAGCTTACCACCAGATTCCACTCAATAATATTTCTACTGACCTCACTACTTTTGTTACTCCGTTTGGAGCATATCAATTTTTGAAATTACCGTTTGGTTTAGCCTCAGCAGCTAGCGTTTTCCAAAGATTCATGGATCATATTTTAAAGGGTATTGATTCAGTGCAGGCATACCAAGATGATGTTCTCATATTTTCAAAGAACAAATCAGATCACTTAGTTACACTCAGAAAAGTCCTTCATAAGTTCAAAGAGGTTGGTGTCACCCTAGGTACTGAGAAATGTAATTTTTTTGTTACTTCGCTTGATTATTTGGGACATACGATTTCTGCCTCTGGTATCACTCTGAAATTCTCCCTCACAAAAGCAATTTCTAAAGTCTCAGTTCCCAACAATAAAGATTCACTCAGATCCTTCTTGGACATGACCGAGTATTACTCCAGATTTATTTCAGGTTATGCTCAAGTTGTCCAACCACTTCGCACTCTTCTCAAGAAGAACACAAATTTCAACTGGACTCACGAAATACAGGAGGCATTTGATCTTGTTAAAAGTCTAATTCTGGAGGCACCTGCTCTTTCTGCCTTCTCACCTTGCCTAAAATGCACCATCTCAGTGGATGCGAGTCAACGTGGTCTTGGAGCTGTCCTCTGTCAATGGTCTAATGGTAAAGAAAACACAATTGGTTTCTCCTCTAGATCACTCACAACTGCAGAAAGTAATTACAGTACCATTGAGAGAGAGTCTCATGCCTGTTCCTGGGCTGTAGAGAAATTCAGGACTTTCATTTGGGGTTCTCATTTTGAAATTTGTTCAGATCACAAACCTTTAATTCATTTGCTCAATGTTAATGGCACAGGCAAAGCGTCTTCAAGATTAGTTCGTATCTTATCACGTTTACATGAGTACAATTTTACTATAAAATATATTCCTGGTGGATGCAATTTAAGGGCTGATTGTTTGTCTAGACTCCCTTTACAGGATGATTCATCCTCTTCAAGGTTTGACGATGTTGAATGTGTTGTTGCCACCATTGAAGACTTCATTGGCAGCATGGCTTCCATTTCTCAAGATGATTGGCTTAAAGCTTCAGATGAGGACAATGTCCTTTTGGAAGTTAAGAATATGATCATTAATGGTTGGCCCAGAGAACGCTCTTTACCAGCTCCCCTGAAGTCTTTTGCACAAATCTCTGATGAGCTTTCTCTTGTTGAAAACTTGATTATGCGAGGTGATTTGGCTGTACCTCCTGTTTCTCTTCGCAAAAAGATTTTCTTATTAGCACACGAGGGGCATTTAGGTGTGGGTGCAACATCTAGAAGATTAAAAGAAACTTTTTGGTGGCCTGGGTTGGAAAGAGATGTTTCTACTTGGATAAATTTGTGTCAAACGTGTCTTGTTTCAGACAAGCACTGGAAAACTTTGAAGACTCCTTTACATAATGTGCTTGTTCCAGTTGAAGCTTGGTCCAAGTTAGCCCTTGACTTTGCTGGACTTTTTGGAATGTTACCAAGTGATAAAAAGTACATTGTCTTCATTGACTACTACTCAAAATGGTTAGAGTTTGATTTCTGTTCTTCTCCAAATTCATCGTCTGTGATAAATTTTCTTTCTAGGGTTTTCCTATCTGAAGGTTTTCCAAAAGAACTTGTCACAGACAATGGATCTCATTTTACTTCAATTACCTTAGCTGATTTCTTAAATGCTCATGACATTAAGCATTTGAGAGTGGCACTATATTCTCCTTCCTCTAATGGCTTAGTGGAACGCATGAATAGGTTCATTAAAGAAGGTATTCAATCTGCTATAGCTTGTAATTCATTAGTAGATCTGTTTTTGAATAAAAAGATTTGGTGTTACCTTACCACCCCTCACTCTTCCACGGGTGTCTCTCCCTTCAGATTGCTTAAGAAGAGAAACCCCAATGGTACCGTGTGTCCTAATTGGCTAAATGTTATAAGAAAAGAGGATGAACTTTGTTTGGTGTGTAAAGATAAACAAAAGATGTTAAAGAATGCTACGAGAAATAAACTTGTTAAAAAAAAAAAAATTGTTTGACACTAAGACTTGTAATATCACCCATGACTTTAAAATTGGCGATTGGGTCATGTTTAAGCTTCCCAGTAAGGTTAAAAAAGGTCTTTCGAAGTTTTCTCTCCCTATACAGGTTCTAAAGGTGTCAAAAGCTTCTCTTTTCTTGGGGAAAAAAGGGTTGGTGGAGCAAGAGAATGATTGTCAAATTAACTCCTGCTCAAGCTTCTAAAATTTTAACTCACGAAAGTATTGATTTACAAGAGGATTTGCATTTTTCGCATTTCTCACATGATTCCTCCTTTACAGAATCTGACACAAACCATGTTAATGAACTTCAACAGGCTTTGTCCCCCTCTTCCAGCACAGAGGCTTTGTCTACAGACTCACCCCAACATCGTCATTCTATTCCCATGCCTGAACTTACCTTCTCAAGGTCCTCATGTAATTGTTCTTTTCCATCCAAATTTAAGGATTATTACATGTCTTAGTCAGTTACACTACACAAAATTTGTACCTTCTTTGGTTTAAAAGTTAAAATTAATTTCATGCATTAGCTTGCTTATTTTATTTTGATAAGGGGAGGGTGATGTAGTGAGTGCTTGGTTCTGAGGCGCACGCACCTCTTTGTTGAGTCATCATTATGTCATCTTCCATGCGCTCATTCACGTGCTTGCATGCACGCTATTCTGCATCTTTTAAATGCCTTACTATTGTTCTTTGCGTGCATATATGTAACCATGTTATTGTTTATAATTGAATTTGCATTCTTGTGCGATCTATCTCTCGTTGAGGTATGAATGCCAGTTGCTTACATTGGCAGTTCGTACTTCAAGGGGATTAGATGCACTCCAGTGGTGTTCATGTTCTAGCTTTCAATAAAGCTTAATCTTATTGAATTTATACCCTGCTTTTGGTGGATTAATACTAACTTTTCACCCTGCTCCGTCGTAGTAGCCGAGTAGCTCACTACAGTTACTAAGAACTTTCCATGCCCCAGGCGTCTTTAGAAATTGTCTTTAGATGGGGCGCTATTAAATTTAAAGATTAAAAGGCATAGGCAGCTCTTTGCGTGGGATGGAAAAAGTGGAGGGTCTATTAAAGGGCATGTCCAAAGAAATTATGTGTGCGGCTTAAAATATGAACTAAATTGCTGTGACTACCATAGTGTTTCCCTTGACGACCGGTATTTTGGTGTCTTGCTGAGCTAGTCTGTTACTGCATCCAGATATATAACACAACAACACTGACATACACTTACAACCAGCCAGGATGTGGTGTGATGAATAATCCACTGGTATCCTCTCAGATAAATGTTCCAAACAATATAAGTTTATTCACATAAAGGAGCCCATGTTTGTAACCTAAATCCACCAAGGTCGTCTCAACTGTCTGCCTAGCTGCGCTAGTTGAGATCCCGTTGGTATCGGCATGAAGATGGAACACATCATCAAAGAATACACATTTGAATGAAAACATATTAGTATACAATGCAAAGGGCTTGCACGCCAGCATGGAGGGAACAATCGATGCAAGAGCTCGCGTGCAAGCAGTGTACGTCAAACTAGCAATCACACCAACACATGCACATTAACGTGCGGGGGCCCGAGAAGCATTACTACGTCATCTTCCCTCTTTTAAATAAAAAAAGAAACCCAACTACTGCATGCAAAAATCTTTTAACTTCGCAGGGCAACCCACATTGCGAGCCGGCTTGCTAGTAAGTTTGCCCAGAACCGACTCCACATTTTCTCATTCCACATTTACATTGGGTGCAGAAAGACAACAGGCTGAACTTTTTCCACCCGACCAATTTCGTGCAGAGAATTTGACTCTGAAGCGCTATCAGTGGTATCCACCCACCATGAATCAGCAAGATGAGTGGACACACCTGTCTAAGCCAAAATTCCAGTCATCGCTTGCGTGATCTTAACAAGAATCTCTTGCTCCGCCACCCTGTGCCATCAATTAATACAGCACCTTTAGACATTTTGACTATGTTTACAGGGGACGAGAGCTTTGATTTGCGCCTGCGGACCCTGTCTGGTTTCTTAATGAGTACCCAGGTATCAATTTTAAAAACAAGTTCTTTCACCCCTTTCTTTCTATTAAAGAATTCTTTAGAACATCTTTGAGACTCTTGTGCTGACTGAGAAACCCGACTACGTACTACAGTGTCACTCAATCTCCGTGGCAGTCAATGTCTCAACCAGTCAGGATACAAGTTAGAGCATGGATCATGTTTTCTTAATAATCTGAATGGAGACACCCTCGTGGTACTATGGGGTGTAACCAAATATCTACTAGTAACAAGATTGGGGAGTGTAGAGGGATGGCCCTTCATGGGCTTCAGAGATGGATGCGTCCTCCACTTCAAATTATTTACTTAACAAAAAGATCCATCTCTTAAGGGGAGAAAAGAAGGAAATTCAAACCTGGGTTATATGGGTGTAAATGTCCCACAATGGTTGGACATACACAAAGGTGTTTAAATACCCCTCACACACCAAGAATGACCAGTGGTGTCATGCTTCATCATAGGGGTCTTCCCGCTCCGCTGCGGGACGGGGCGTGCTACGACCTACGAATACGTGGGAGCACTGATAATAAAGTGCTATGTGTAGTGCAGTGGGAGGGTCTGGGATAGGTGTGAATGTGAGTTAAAAAGGACCTGGCCCCTAGGACAAAAGAACTTTAATAAGTCGGAGGGGGCTGGTACTAGTAAAAGGGTGGTGCGGAGACTTCCTACTCAATGTGTGGTGTTCTCCTAGTATGTTGTCGACATGTTTCGATGCTAGGCATCTTCTTCAGGACAGGGTTAAGATCCCTCCTATGTGCGCATATTGGTACTCATGATAAGTTTATCAATGTAAGAGAAAACATGCGTGAGTATACAGTACCTAATGGTATTCGTATTTAATTCTGTAAGAAAAATAATAAAGCAAATTTACTCGTTCAGATTCCCAGGAATTGTGAACATCGTACCTGCAAACAAAAGAAGTGTGCCACGAAGGTGACAAAAAACGTGATAGTTTTAGCCATAACTCTAAATGGTTGCAGAAGAAAGTGCAGTGACCTGTAAGAAAAGTAGAGACATACATGACACTACAAACAAAAAACAGAAAACACACACTCTAAAAATAATGGACGTTACTCTTATTCGGATATGGAACCAATGGTATATTGAAAACATACTTAAGTGTATGTGAGGTATTGCCTCATGGACCTTAGGGTTGATGGAAAAAACAATAAGGAGCCTCAATGCTGAAAAAGATAATAAAAAGGAGAGATGCCTGTTATCTACTGATTACTCCTAGAGAAACGCCGTTATCGGTGTCCTCCAGCGGCTAAGCCGTACTCGCGTATCCTTAAGCAGCCAATCGCTACATGTGCATCCATCCCGATGTCCGGTCGTACTGTGGGGAAATCCCTACTGTGCCCAGTTTAAATACAGCCAGCTTTCACCAATTCGCGGGGAAACTAGTTGCACCTGGTGAGTTTCAGAAGACTTTCGGTTCAAAGGGTGCCGGTAGACTAGACCGGATCGAGTAAAAGATCTCTGTCAACCGGAAGTGAGGACCCAATACGGGTATTTGAAGTGGTATGATCACATGCGCCCACTGGTAAATGTAAAAAACAAATAATAAATCAAAAAATGAGGATAGAGGTCTCCCAAGTGTAACGCCTCAAAGCCTGTTTGACGGATCAAAGAGGTACGGGCTGGACTTAGTGAGAGCGAGAAGCGTCTCTCGTATGTCGAGAGGTGTGATAACTGAATTGGCTCTCGTGTGTCGAGAGGTAGCTGAATTACAACGGGGAGAGAAAGAAAAGGGCCAATGCTGAGAGGAGGTGGGACTGATCCGAGGGAGGGGGTCAAAGGGTGTCAAAATTAGAGGATTGACACATGGTTAGTAATCCATCCGAGCCCTTCGTGTCATTTAACAAAGACAGAAGAAGTTCTTCTGACGGCAGAAAGGATGCTTGGGTGGTTTGTTGTGAATACAAGTACAAGCATCCAAATAGTGCCAGGAAAAGAGTCTTCGAGAAAGAACAACGTTGGGTGTTCCGTCTGGGCACTCACGTGTTTGGTCTGAACGATGACATACCATGGTCACAGCTGTCATAGTGACTTGCCTCACCCCTTTCATTGTCAGTTATGACCAACGAGATCAATTATGATACTCCTTTCCTGGCACTATTTGGATGCTTGTACTTGTATTCACAACAAACCACCCAAGCATCCTTTCTGCCGTCAGAAGAACTTCTTCTGTCTTTGTTAAATGACACGAAGGGCTCGGATGGATTACTAACCATGTGTCAATCCTCTAATTTTGACACCCTTTGACCCCCTCCCTCGGATCAGTCCCACCTCCTCTCAGCATTGGCCCTTTTCTTTCTCTCCCCGTTGTAATTCAGCTACCTCTCGACACACGAGAGCCAATTCAGTTATCACACCTCTCGACATACGAGAGACGCTTCTCGCTCTCACTAAGTCCAGCCCGTACCTCTTTGATCCGTCAAACAGGCTTTGAGGCGTTACACTTGGGAGACCTCTATCCTCATTTTTTGATTTATTATTTGTTTTTTACATTTACCAGTGGGCGCATGTGATCATACCACTTCAAATACCCGTATTGGGTCCTCACTTCCGGTTGACAGAGATCTTTTACTCGATCCGGTCTAGTCTACCGGCACCCTTTGAACCGGAAGTCTTCTGAAACTCACCAGGTGCAACTAGTTTCCCCGCGAATTGGTGAAAGCTGGCTGTATTTAAACTGGGCACAGTAGGGATTTCCCCACAGTACGACCGGACATCGGGATGGATGCACATGTAGCGATTGGCTGCTAAAGGATACGCGAGTACGGCTTAGCCGCTGGAGGACACCGATAACGGCGTTTCTCTAGGAGTAATCAGTAGATAACAGGCATCTCTCCTTTTTATTATCTTTTTCAGCATTGAGGCTCCTTATTGTTTTTTCCATCAACCCTAAGGTCCATGAGGCAATACCCCACATACACTTAAGTATGTTTTCAATATACCATTGGTTCCATATCCGAATAAGAGTAACGTTCATTATTTTTAGAGTGTGTGTTTTCTGTTTTTTGTTTGTAGTGTCATGTATGTCTCTACTTTTCTTACAGGTCACTGCACTTTCTTCTGCAACCATTTAGAGTTATGGCTAAAACTATCACGTTTTTTGTCACCTTCGTGGCACACTTCTTTTGTTTGCAGGTACGATGTTCACAATTCCTGGGAATCTGAACGAGTAAATTTGCTTTATTATTTTTCTTACAGAATTAAATACGAATACCATTAGGTACTGTATACTCACGCATGTTTTCTCTTACATTGATAAACTTATCATGAGTACCAATATGCGCACATAGGAGGGATCTTAACCCTGTCCTGAAGAAGATGCCTAGCATCGAAACATGTCGACAACATACTAGAAGAACACCACACATTGAGTAGGAAGTCTCCGCACCACCCTTTTACTAGTACCAGCCCCCTCCGACTTATTAAAGTTCTTTTGTCCTAGGGGCCAGGTCCTTTTTAACTCACATTCACACCTATCCCAGACCCTCCCACTGCACTACACATAGCACTTTATTATCAGTGCTCCCACGTATTCGTAGGTCGTAGCACGCCCCGTCCCGCAGCGGGGCGGGAAGACCCCTATGATGAAGCATGACACCACTGGTCATTCTTGGTGTGTGAGGGGTATTTAAACACCTTTGTGTATGTCCAACCATTGTGGGACATTTACACCCATATAACCCAGGTTTGAATTTCCTTCTTTTCTCCCCTTAAGAGATGGATCTTTGTGTAACCAAATATGCCTACAATTTTTGTTTTAGAAATTCCTCCTCCTCTAGACCACTAGCTATAGCAGACTGTTTACCTTCCTTCAAAAAACGGATGACTATCTCCACCAAACCATTTGAAGTGGGAGAGTAAAGTGCAACCTGCATGTGAGTGATATGATTGAGAACAAGGAATTTCTTCATCAAGGTAGAGGTGAAACGCGTACCATTCTCTTTAACCAAAAATAAGGCACTCTCTTTCTTCAAAAATTCCATCACACATTACGTAGAAGAACTGGCAAACTCAAATTATACCCTTTTAGAGAAGTAATCTACTAGGACTAAAAGAAACCATTTCTCACTGGTAGCATGTCAAAAGGGCCTGCAAAGTCTCAAGCAACCTTTTCTCAAGGACCGTCCGGTAGCTGATTGACATATGATGGTGACTCAAATGTTTTTCAGTGTTTATCAGACTGAAGACAAACACTGCAAGTATCTGTTAGCTTCACCTCCTGATAAACCATGGAAGCCCACCAATGGTGTTGCTTCGGATTCTTGCATGTGGCACAGACACCTAAATGACTCTCAAGGGTAAAATTAACCAAGGTATCATGAAGAGTAACTGGAGGGATACACACATCATTGCGTGTAACTAGTCCATTAATAACAGATAATTCTTCAGAGATCTTGGCTTTTGATCGATATCCACATCGCTTTCTGGTGGCCAACCCTTTGTGATGAAACCCACCACACTTTTCAACACGGAGTCAAGTGCCTCCAACCATTTAGCCTTTGAAAACAACTTTGTTGCGTAACATGTCTTCCACATAAGCCACAACGCACTTCACATCTTCCTTACTCTCCAAACTCATATCACACGGCATGTGTACCCTGCATAAATAGTCTGCCCTACAGTTTTTACCACCAGGTATTAATTTCATGATGAAAGAAAATTCTTGATGGCATGTTAACAGCCTAACTAGTCTAGATGATGCCTTATCAGTGCCACTCCCATCCAATGTATAAATTAGGGGTTCATGGTTGGGAAATCTCAAAACTGGAGCCCCACAAAAACGTTCTGAACTTCACCACTGCCCAACTGCAAGCAAGAGCTTCCTGATCAATGGTGGAGTAGTTGACTTCTGGCTGTCTGGGGCAATGAGTAGCAAAAGCCGCTGTCTGTTCTTTGCCCCCAATCACTTCGAAAGCATGCTCCTAACCCCGCCTGACTGTCATCCACTGTAAGAAAACATTACTAATAGAGTTAAAAGGTGCAAGTGTTGAGGCAGATGTGATCATTCTCTTAATAGAGGAGTACACTTACTCTCACACATTGTTCTACATGAACTTGGCACCTTTCTTGAGCAGAGCCCTCGGACTAAACCACAAAGGCATTTCCCTCAATAAACCTTAAGAAATATTCACTAAGTCCTAGAAAGGAACAAAGTGAAACTTTGTCCTTAAGTGGGGAAACCTCGACAATGGTTTGCATCACGGAAAATTTAAGTTTGATGCCCTCAGCAGTGATGCAGTGTCCCTCCCAAGTAGTCCAGCTCCTGAATAAGAAATTTGCGCTAAGTCCTAAGTGTGACACCCACTCTTTTGAAAATTTGCAACACCTTCTCAAGAATGGCATCATGTTCCTACACAGAGTTGGCAAAAATTAATACATCATCACGAAAAGATAGGCCACAGCTACCTCAACTAGCATAGCATCCATGAGTCTCTGAAACACACTGGCAGCTGAGGCCAGACTGAAAGGAAGATGTAGAAATTTAAACGCACCGAACGGCATAACAAAAGTGGTTAGCTCTTGAGACTCTTCCATGAGGGGAATCTGGTGATAAGCTGAACGCATAACCATAAGCCTGAAGAATTTAGCTTCCCCAACACTAGTTACCATTTCTTGAATCTTAAGCAGGGGATGACAGTCTATCACTATGTTTTTTTTTAGTGTGCGAAGATCCACACACAACCTGAGCCCTTTGGACTTTTTGCATATAACAGCAATGGGACTGACCCATTCCACTGACTCTGTGGCAGCCATAACTTTCTCAGAAACAAACTTTTAATTTTATTTTTTTAATTTTGTTGAAAAACCTAAAGCAAATAGACACAATGACTATTAAGAGTTACCGGTTGCACTCATCACGACGAATTGCAGAGCATTTAGCCTCATATAGTACAAACCTCACATTGCTTCCAGAAAATAGCTGCAGCGCCAGCCCAATGTCCACATCACGTTTCCCGCTCCCGGCTGTGCAGTAGACTTCAGCAACATTACCTTACATAACAATGCTACATGTGCAAGGGTACTCCAGAATTGGAGTGCATCGTCTATTTTTCCCCACATCTAAATAGGGCCTGTGCCCTCAGCCTCACCCGTCTCCTTTCCAATCATTTATTGCTGGTACAGTCCCCAGAAGCTTCTGGGGCGGCTCTGAGGCGGTAACAAATCATTATTCAGTTCAGATTGTGTGTTGCAATAAACCATATCTTTAGACCACTCAGTTACGGTTGGTACAGGTCCCCGCGCCCATCACATAGCAATTCTTCTTATGGCAAGCAACAATCCCATACCTATAAGCTACGCATTTCTTTCGGCAGCTTCTCAGTATAGCCCAGCAGCGCCAAAAGTGGGTCTAATACGATCTCCAAGCCTGTGATTTTGTTTAATGTTTGAAAGACCTGCTCCCAGAACTTGGCTCTCACCGGACTCATCCAGGCTGTATGTAAAAAACCTGCTGGGTCGGTCTCACATCTCTCGCAGGCTACGGTGTCCTGTAAACCATACCGGTACAAACGTGCTGGCGTATAGTAGACTCTATTAAGATATTTAAAATGGATCAGGCAATGTCTGCCATTCAGAGACCCTTGCTGCATAGCCTTGCAACAGTATCGCGAAACAGTATCCTCGAGTACCACCCCCATATCAGTTTGCCATTCCAGTCTATCTTTAATGTAGTGATTTCTTCTGTAATCTTACATTACATCATATATAATAGAGAGG
The DNA here is from genome assembly GCF_964204655.1 of Triturus cristatus. Lineage (NCBI taxonomy): Eukaryota > Metazoa > Chordata > Amphibia > Caudata > Salamandridae > Triturus > Triturus cristatus. Next base: position 428,485,384 of record NC_140582.1, on the reverse strand, counting down.
ATCCTGCTGGGGGTCGTGCAATGCAACAGGTGAGAGAAAGCTCCCAGCTCAGGTGGCTCCAGCATATTATCTACCAACAGTTTGCGCAGTGCATGTCTCACGTAGAAGCTAGTCCGAGGACTATAATCGCAGCCTTCAACATCAAACTCAGTCCAGCCCCGGGCTTGCCTTCAGAGAACAAGTCCCCTATCTTGGTGACCTCTGTCTTCTCAAGGGCCTGCATTAACCCCTTCTCTCCACTCATCAGCAGCAAATTGCACCAATCAATCGGGGTCAAAGGAGAATATCGTATAGTGCCTGCCTGTCTTTTCAACAAATTCTGCCACGCATGTACAACCGAGTTAAGAGTCCAGGACACCGGTCCTTCTGGTGGGGGCCTGAAATAGGACCCTTACTAGTGACTCAGGCGCTGCTGCCACCTTTTCAATTGGCAGACGAGGAGGTCGTATTTCCTCATGCAGCCAGTGAAAGGTATGAGATCCCTGCACCGTTCTATAGTATAGCTCCAGGTCTGGCGCCCCCAGTCCCTCCATAGAGTATGGCAGCGTAAGAACGTCCCACTTGACCCGGGGCTCCTTCCCTGCCCAAGCCAATCTCATCAATAAAGAGAGAATTGTCTTGAAAATATTGGCAGGTAGCACTACCGGGATGTTCAGGAATAAAAACAAGAATCTGGGTAGCACTACCATCTTCATTAAAGATATGCGTCATAACAAGGACAGGGGGAGCCGGATCTACCTATCTACTTCCTCCTCTAATCTGCTGATTGCTCTGCCATAGTTTTCGCCAATCACCAGGGCTGAATTCGTATGCAATCGTATGACCAAGTAGCGAATCAGATCTGAAGACCACTGAAGGAGATCATCTAAGTCCACCGGGGCCATGGTAGGGGACAAAGGTAAAATTGTCGATTTAGCCCAATTGATTTTAAGTCCAGGCAGTTCGTCGTATCACACATCCTCATCCAGGATCGGGGTCAGGTTGGTCTCCGGATGTCTGACATATAGTAGCGTATCATCTGAATATGCTGATATAATGAGGTTATAGTCAGGAATTCTAATCCCCCTATGCCCGTGATACTCCTTTAACTCACATGCAAGGGGTTCAGCTATTAAGGCATAGATCAAAGGGGACAGCGGGCAACCCTGTTGCGTGCCTCTCGATATTCTAATAGGGGATGTGACCATGTCGCCAATTCGTATCCGAGCAGCGTGGAAGTTGTAGAGCACTCCTATCAGCCCAAGGAAGATTTCCCCTACCCCATGCGCCTAAGCACTGCTTGCATAAAATACCACTCCATGGACTCAAAGGCCTTTTCTGCTTCCAGAAAGACCGCTGCCACCCTAACCTCCGGCCTAATGTGTTGTATGGCGCCAAAGACGGTTCTCAAATTGTATGACAAGTTGTGCTCTGGGACAAAGCCCGACTACTCCGGGCCAATCAATAACGGAACCAAGGGGGCAAGCCGGTTAGCCAATATCTTCGCGAACAGCTTAGTGTCCACATTAAGAAGCGACAATGGCCGAAAGGACGAGCATTCGTCCGGTGATTTGCCGGGTTTAAATATAGTGGGGCCGATTCACAGAACTAATCTGAGATAAAATCCTAAACTTACTACTTTTGGTATTCACAGAAGGCATTTAGTAGTAGTAAAGTTAGGACTCCTAACTTTACTACTAAACTGAGACAAAATCCTAAGTTTACGACTTTTGTTATTCACAAAAGGCATTTAGTAGAAGTAAAGTTAGGAGGCTTAACTTTACTACTACTAAATGCCTTCTGTGAACACCAAAAGTATTAAGTTTAGGATTTTATCTCAGTTTAGTAGTAGTAAAGTTAGGCGTCCTAACTTTACTACCACTAAATGCCTTCTGTGAATACCAAAAGTAGTACATTTAGGATTTTATCTCAGATAAGTTCAGTGACAATAAGAGCTTCTCTTATTGAAGATGGCATCGTCCCCATCTCACCCATCTCCTCAAATGGCGGAACAGAAGGTCCTTGAATTCTTTATAAAATGCTACCGCGAGGCCATCCAGTCCAGGTGTTCCTCCCACTCTTATCGAGTTTAATGCAACAAGGACCTCGTTGGAGTCCAACGGCTTCATTTTTAAATAAAAAAAAATATTTATATTTATTGTACTTTTTTTAAACAAACAAAACAAGTGCATTTATATCAAAGATATCTGTACACTCAGCATCATGTTATGAAAAGAACGTATTTTCTGGAGACATCCCCCTGTTTCCAATCATACCTTGGTAGTTAGAAAAGACACTAGGCATAGTACATTGTCACCTCCCAAAAACATCATACCATCAGTCAGACTCTTCCGACAATAACGCATGATTGCAACCATCCATTGCTCGGTGTATCAAATAACACGATATGCAATCCCCTTCCCTCCCGCTTAGCCCCCCCCCCCCTCCCTAATGGCGTAACAATGGTTTTTAAACAATATTCAATGGTAAGTCATAGGTGCGGCAATAGCAAGTGTGTCCTTCACAATAAGCCAGAAAGCCGGTCTGTGTTGTCCGAGGTAATGACATGAGAGAAAGCATTGCAGTCATCCTCTTAAGGAGGTGTAAGCCCTCGAGGAGGAGTCTCCTAACCTTGTGTGCTTGAGTCTTCATCAGTGTCAGTGGGAGGTACCCTCAATATGTGCACTAACGCCTCCCAGGCCCTCGCCATCTCTATCATCTTGTCACTTTTAGCGTGGGTTGCCAGCTGTAGTCGCGTGGTTCCCTCGCATTACGCCCATTTAAGGAATTCGGTGCGCCATCTCTGAAAACTAGGGCCCTTCACGGCCTTCCAGTGGGCTGTTATTTCCCTCTTCACCAATAAAAGCCCCAGGTCTATAAATGTACTTGTTATCTTATTCTTAGAGGTGTGGGGGAACCAGTGCAGCAAACAGAGGCCTATGGTGGGTTCTATGTCCCTGTCTGTAACTATATGCAAAAGAGCTACCACCTCCTCCCAGAATGTACCAAGTTGAGGACAATTCCACAGCATGTGGCAGAAATCCGCTCCTATCGTACTGCAACGCAGGCACATTGCTGTAGTCACATTCAAATATTTATAAATTTTCTCAGGTGTAAGATATGCTCGATGAAGTATAAAGAAATGTATCAGCTGGAAGCGTGCGTTCCGAGTGCTTTTCCATGCACGTTGCATCAATTCTGCCCATGCCTTCTCAGGAATTTCAACACCTAGGTCTCCTTCCCACCGCCCCAGAGCGTTACTAGTGGGGTCAGACGTTCACTTATCATACGGCGATACACACAAGTAACTGCCTTGATGGTGCCAGCAGCTAGGACTACATACTGACAAACCATGGAGGTGGGTGGTTCCCCGAGTCCCATTTTCCAATGCGCCTGGATGGCCGTTACGAGCGCTAGGTGTAGTAAGTAATCTCCCCTGGCCAGTTCATATCTGTCTTGTAATATCTCATATGGTATCACAGAGCCATCTTCGTACAGATCCCCTATGGTGGTCAACCCCGTCTCCGCCCAGTCCCCCAGCGCCGCCCAATTACCGCCATGCGGTAGTGCACCACATACCGCCAACGGGACTTCAGGTGCATACGGACGCACTGTTTGTGCGCATCTCTGACTCCTATTCCAACAGAGCTTAAACGTCCCCATCTCTCGAGTCAGGAAGGAGGCCGGAAGTGGTAATTGCAATAGTAGCTTGGAAAGCGTTTGCCTATGTAATTGATTCCTCTCCCCATCATCATCACTGCGGAACGAACGTGCCACCGCTTGAGTTAGCCACTGTAGTTGTGCCGCTAAATAGTACGATTCAAAATCAGGAACCGCCAGTCCACCCTCCGATCGTGGCCTCATAAGTGTATTGAGAGCTACTCTGTCATCCCCCAGCCCAAAGAAATCAAACCACCGACTGAAGTTGCTTAAAAACCGATCCCGGAATCCAGATCGGTAGCGTTCTAAAATAGTACAACAGTCTAGGGAGCGCTACCATCTTAAGAATGGCTACTCGCCCAGCTATCGAGAGTGGGAGCGTACCCCAAAACGCAATACATCCCTTAAGTGCCCTGCCCACGTTACCCTCCAATAGGTCAGTTTGGGTGTGATAAATGCGAGAGCCAAGGTACGTCAAAGATTGTCGCTCCCAGGGCACCCCTTGTGTCAATTCTCGGCTCTCAGATTGCAGCGCCGCAGGGAACAGGCAAGTCTTTGTCCAATTTACCTTCAGACCGGCAACCTTGCCAAGATCTTCCAATAAAACCTTCGCGCCACGAAGGGCACCCTCTACATCCGCCGAAAACAGAAGGAGATCATCAGCATATAATGCATTTTGATGAGTTTGCTCATGTACTCTCAGTCCTGAATAGTGCAAGCCCGTCCTAGCCCGTGCCACCAGCGACTCCATGGCTAGGGCGAACAGCAGAGGTGAAAGGGGACAACCCTGTCTCGTCCCTCGACCCACAGAGCAGGTGTCCGATATCATCATTCCCGTCTTCATCCGCGCTGTGGCCCTGTTTATACAAGAGAGATGTCCAATCTACAAAACCATCCCCCAATCCAAACAAATATGGCCATTCCAAACTATCAAAGGCCTTTTCAATATCTATCGCCAGTACGGCAGCAGACTCTTTGTGATAAGTGTCTGCCTCTAAGATAGCAATGAGGCGCCGAACATTCTGAGCCGTATTCCGTGTTGGAATAAACCCCGCTTGATCTGTGTGTATTAAGTGGACCATATATGGGAGTAGGCGGGTCGCCAGAATCCGGCTCAATATTTTATAATCCGTGGTCAGCATTGACCATGGACGATAGGTGGTCCTGTCATGAGGAGGCTTACCCGGTTTTAGCAGCGGTATAATTAACGCCTCTCGAGTGGTGGCAGGCAAAAGGTTCTCCTTCCTCGCAGTATTATACAGGGTCACCAACCTAGGGGCCAGCAGGTCAACATACGTGCTATAAAATTCCACTGGGAGACCATCCACGCCAGGAGTTTTCTTCAGGGCCATATGCTTAATCGTGCCACGTACCTCTCCCAGAGTGATATCATGACCTAGTAGCTCCGCCCTCTCACTATCTAGCACTGGGAGAGCCACCACTGCTAGAAACTCCTGAGTGACCTCTTCGCCAGGGGTCACTTTGCTTTGATATAAATCTTTATAGTACGCAAAAAATCGGTCATTTATCCTCTTCAGCGAGCGTATAGCGAGCTTCCCTATAAGGGGTATGGAGTTCTGAAATGACCATCCCTCTTCGCGCTGGGTTAGCTAGCCATGCCAACAGCGCCTCAGATTTATCGTGCTCTGCATGCGCCTGTGCAGTGTATTTTTAATAGTCAAAGCAGCGTAATCGCTCCACTTGTACTGTGACCTCCTCTCTCGCTGCCAGTAAGCCTCATTGGCGTTCTGTGTGCTCAGGCCTTTCCCTCTCAATATCCTACAACTGTTGGTCCGCCCTCTCTAAATCTTGCAGTAGCATTCTACGCACTCCCAACTTATACTCTATGCATTGCCCCCATATTACACTTTTGAAAGCATCCCACTCCACCATTAGCGATGAGACAGTACCAGTGTTTCTCTGAAAATATTCAGTAATGCCACTTCCCACCATTTCGCGAAATGTTTAATCTTCCAGCAATTCTGGGTTCAAGCTCCAAGTTGGAATTTTGGGGCGATCAGGCAAAAAATTCACCCGTAATAACAACGGATTATGGTCAGATAGCGTTCTAGTTAGGAATTCGCTATGTTGTACTACAGCATCTAGTCAGGAGAGCAAAGCAGGTCATCAAGTCGAACATGGAGGTCGTGTAAGGCAGAAAAGAACGAATAATCCCGGGTAGTCGGATGGTACGCCCTCCAGGTGTCTTATCAGCCCCCATCTATGCTGCCATTCCCGCCTGATCTTTGCAAGAGCATGAGTAGGCGAGTCCAGAAGGGGAGGGTGAGATCTATTCAAGTGGACATCCGTGACAGAGTTGTAATCCCCCCCCACTAACACTGATCCAGTTAAGAAGGGTGCAAATTTCCCAGACAATTGTGTAAAAAAGGCCGATTGTTCTGTGTTTGGTGCATATATGCTGCCCAGCACTACATCCCTACCATTAAGCCGCCCTGCAACCAATATATAACGACCCTCAGGATCCTTCAGCTGCCGAGTGAGTTGAAAAGGAACACCCGCCCTGACCCATATCAAGACCCCTCGTGCGAAAGCGGAATACGTTGTGCAAAGAATCTGCCCTCTCCATGTACGCTGCAATGCCACATCTTCTTTTGGCGCTATGTGTGTTTCCTGGAGGAAAGCTAGTTGGATCCCCCTGCTCATCTCAAGTGCCAATGTTGAGAGGGCCTTTTCACAGAAAAACGTTTACATGGGAAGGAAAAAGTGAGTGCACATGACCAAAGACTCACTGAAGTATTGTATGGTGTACTACAATAAGTTTGATTTGCAAAAATGTATTTGGATCTCATATACACTGTACATACACTGTGTATATACCGTTGACCGTGCAGAAAGCAAGCAATAATAAAAGCAAATTGTTTCATAAACACAGGAAAAACAATGTTTCTGTTGTTTTAATGGCGCGGAAATGTGTAACCACTGATAGCCACTATTTTATTGAGGTATTGAAATCACTTAAACACTTAAAAAAAAGACCAGAATTTACCAAAAATAGAAACTGAAAACAGGAAAGCCTAATTATACATGAGTAATATACTATACGAAAATATGTCTGTGATTGCTTTTTAAGTAAAGCAGAATATTTTTTAAAATGCATTCCGTTTTCCTTAAAGGAAAACGCAATGCATCTAAAAAGAAAAATATACGTTATTTCATTTCTTTAAGAGTAGGCAGTGGTCCGTGGGACCACTGCCTGCTCTGAAAAAAATATTTTCACTGCCCAATACAAAGGGAAAGGGGTCCAGGGGGACCCCTTCCCATTTGCGACTGGCTTATCACCTACTTAAAGTAGGTGGTAACTGCTATTGTTTTGCGGTCGTAAAACAGTCGTCCATACCAGTGCGACTCGCTATTAGGAAGGGAGGCCCTTGGCACGCACCTTCCAAATACCACCACCCTTTTTAGGGGTCGCAAATTGCCTGATTTTCCGTTTGCCACTGCTAAAAAAGGTAGTGCACCTGCCCACAGTTATTAATCAATAGGGATAATTGGCAAAGGGACAATTGGACCCTCTGTGAGCTTCTATAGCCACAACCAAGGGCAGAGTCGTAGCTTCAGGGAGTTGTATAACGTGGGACACCCCCTATGAATTACTTACCTGACCTTTGCCCGGCAGTGTCAGCTGGATCGGTTGCCTCCAGCAACAGTGACTTCAAGACTAGGTGGAGGTGGGTGAGCCAACCTATTAACAAGGAGAGTCGAGCCAAGACTAAGGTTTGGCTCTAAGCACCCAAGCATGAGCTGAATATATTTGGCAATTAAATTATGTATCAAACATAATGTAAAATACAATAAAGTCTCTATAAAAAGCAATGTATTTTGGGCAAAGGCCTTTACAACGTGGGCTGAGCTATGCGTAAAGAACAATTGATGTACAGAATGCAGAGCAATGTCATATATTCACCCCAGTACAGAGATATGGGCCTAAGTCCATCGTTGTTTTGCTCCCCATGCCATTCCAGTTTGAACCCAGCCATATGCAAATCAGTCTTGACCCTGCTCCCTATGAGAACAGTCTAGCTCAAACTGCCAGGCCAGGTCCTGATGAGTGGTGTTACCTCGAAACCGGTCCCAGGATGCTTGTTTCTGGTTCAGGTAAGACCTGGCTTGGCAGTTCAGGCTGGACTGTTCCCATGAGGCACAGCGTCAAGAGTGATTTGCATACAGCTGGGTCTGAACTAGGGTGGTGAGGTGAGCTAAAGAACGATGATGGATTCAGCCCAGATCTGTGACTGGGGGAAGAGTGTCTGAAAAGTTTCAGCACTCCGTCCAACATCTCTTTGTGTTTGCTGATCTATGCGTGCCATTTCCATGCAAGCATAACAACGCTTGACTGAACCACGCATCTGTCTTAACCACGCATATGCGTGGTTAAGGCAGACAGCGGTCTATTGTCCGGATGGGCAGGGATAGGAACAGGAAGTGTTGGACAGGAAGCTCTGGACACGTACAGGTAAGTGGGTCGGGGGCCGTGTTGCGTGGGTAGTTTTTGTCAAGGGGACAGTGTTTTAGAGCTCAGTTTGGGGGGAGTGTCAGAGAAGTGTTAAGGGCTTGGGCCACGGTGGGGGGTAGTTTTTAGGGTTCAAGGTGGGGAAAGTAGGGTAGTTTCAAGGGCAGGGGTACATTTTAGGGCTCAGGGAAGGGGGCTGGGATTGGGGTAGTTTTTGGTAGGGGGCAGGGTTTTAGGTTCAGGGCAGGGGGAGCGGAAGGGGTAGTTTCAAGGGCAGGGCGAGGTCTGTTTTATGGCTCAGGTCGGGTGAAGGGGGACGAGGTCGGGGGGATAGTATTTTAGGGCTTAGTGCTTGGAGGGGGGTTGGGAGTAGTGATAATTTACCACGCATATCCCTTTCAGCAAACATGCCTTTACAACAAAATTCATTTGAAGTCATGCTTGGTAAAGGAATGCATGGTTGAGATGCATTTGTTATTGTGACCGCGTTGTAGAGGCACATGTGGTTCAGCCATGAGTGCTTCTTTCATACAACCCTTTCTTTAACATGCTGTTGGGTTTCATCCTTATACTTCTCTAAATGCATTCTAATAAATGAATTTAGAGGCATTTATTAAAAATAATAGTTTAAAAACCTAAACTTAAAAAAATTCATCCCTCCCCCTGCCCTGACCGCAATGCCACTAGTGAAATCTGAGGCAAATCAGTTGTCATGCATACCCCATATATGGCCTAGATTCTTAATATATATGAAGCAATATAACATTCGGTTAAATCAAACACAATTAGTTTTTGTACAGTGCACTTCTCAAACTCACACATTTGAAGGTACTCATTTGTGAGAAAGAAGAAAAAAAAGTCTCAGTGAAATAAAATATCTGCCTAAGCCGGGATTTTTCCCAACAAAATCATTGTTACTCATTTATCTGATACTACTACCAGGCACTGGCAAAGCCAATACGTTTTAGTTTTTTAGGTGTACGTTATATATCTGGATGCAACAATATACAACACAGAGAGGCCCCCCAATATTGACCAGGCAGCATGCTTTGTAAAGCACATGACTTTAGTTTTCATGTTTAAGCCACACCTGCAATTACATAGGCCAATATGGTGTGCTGTACTTATTCTGTGAAGGAGGGAAGCCTGTACTGTCATGTTTCAGAAACTTTAATCGCTCCAACTATTGTGTACCTGCAGGAGGGTTGCCACATTCCAAAGAATAATGCTCCACATTTAGTGTATACTGAGGTAATGGAAGGGAAAGAAGGTGGTACTTAAATAGCAGTTTATGTAAAATCCCTTGTTCTCTTTTTCTTCAACAAATGGACACAGTTTTAGTCCACTTAAAATAGCCTAGATGGTTAATATACTTCCAGAACATTGCATGTAAAGCTAGATCTCACATTTGTAGAATCATTAAGATAGCTTAGTAGGTAAATTCTTTTGATACCGCTATTGTTGTTTCCTTTGCCCGCCTTATTCCCTTCTTTTTGCATGCACCTAAAGGCCCCCACAAAGTGAGCTACACAGGAAGTGGAGTTTTGACTTGGAATTGTCTCCCATCCACTTTCTGCCTCAGCCTGGTTCCATTTACGCTTAGTATCATTGTCTCCCTTCAAGTCATCGCATCGCGGTGTTCTGTCACATGCCATTGGGGAAGGAGACAGCTCTTAGGGCAATCAATCGTCTACAAGTCATTCAGGAGGTTCTGTGCTTGCTAGATCGGTAGTGCATCTAGCTCAATCCACACTTACACATCACCCTATAAACACAGTAGACATTAGACAGAATTCCTGTCGCCATCATGTGCACAATAAAGCTCAAAATCTTTCAGTTGCCTATGGTCCTGATTTCGAGAGGGTCGGTTAATTCTGACTCCTGTGTAAACCCCTGTTTACGCATGGGTCGGAATTACGAGTTTAAAGGTATGTACCGCATCCAATAATTATCAAGTGATGTTAGACCTGGCATCTTTTGATGTGGTTTCCCTAGTCTATTTGTCTCTGACCACCTGTTTTTGACTGTGTGCTGGATTTAGTTTTTGTTGGCTTTCGGACTCTGGGCACTTTACCACTTCTGACCAGTGCTTAAGCACACGTGCTCCCTATCTAAAATTTAATGGTATTTGGCTTCTCCATAGTTGACCTATTTGATTTACTAGTAAGTCTCTAGTACAGTGCACGGTGTGTGCCCTCGGCCTGTAAACCAAATGCTACTAGTTGGCCTGCAGCACTGATTGTGCCACCCGCATGAGTAGCCCTGCAAGCATGTCAGACCTGCTATGGCAGTATCTGTGTGTGCAGTTTAAACTGCCATTTCGACTTTGCTAGTGCACCCACTTACCAGGTCCAAACTTTCTCTTTTACTACATGTAAGTCACCCCTAAGGTAGGCCCAAGGTAGCTCCAAGGGCAAGGTGCAGAGTGCTTAGAAGGTAAGACATGTACTGTTGTGTTTTAAATGTCCTGGTAGTGACACACTACTAATTTAGTTTTCACTGCAGCAAGGCCTGTCTCTCCCATAGGTTAGCATTGGAGCTGCCTTGTAACATTTCAGAAGTGTATCTGCCAGTTGGAGGCTGATAGAAAATTGGAGTTTGGAGTCTCTGGACTTATAACAATACAGCTTTCAGTGAAGTTGGTTTTCGAATTGCAGGTCGTAAAATGCCACTTTTGGAAAGATCGCATTTTCTTACTTTAACCATTCTGTACCTCTGTCTGCCCTGAATACACATCTGGGTCAGGGTGCCAGTTGGGCTCTTGTGTATTCACGCTAGAAAGTCACACAAAGGGAGCTGAGGTGTGCCCTGCATGTCCTGGTAACCCATCACCAGGCTGATGGGTTTTCCTTAGCTACAGTTGTGGGAGATGTTGACACTTGCACCTTAATAGGGTTGTGCCTGTCCCCTCACAAAGCAGTCCCCCCTCCCCCTGTAGTGTGTCTGGAGCCAGGTCAAAGGAGGGCAGGGTCTTGTGCACTACAAAGACTTTCCTCTGAAGTTTGCCTACTTCAAAGGCTTAAATGGGTATACGTTCTGGACCTCTGACACCATATACTCAGAACACTTCTGGATATAGGACATTCTGCCCAGAAGAAGAGCTGTGTTGCTTCATGAGGGACTGCCACTTTGCTGTGCTGGCATGCTGCTCGTGTCCTGGGAAGTGAAAGGACTTGACTTTGCTTTCTACATCATGCTTTTGAGGTTCTCCAAGAGCTTGATCTAAGCTTGTTCCCAGTTAAGAAGTCCCACGGCCATCAAATACTTTACCTGCCAGCACCTGGGCTCCTCTGCTGAGAGCCCTGCCTTGCCAAGTATAACGAAATCCAGTTCCTGGGGCCTTGGAAGTGAGTTCTCGTGCAACAAGGAGAGATATTAACACATTGACTCCCAGCATCATTTGGAACAGACGCATCATCGCAAAACTCGCTGCATTGCGGCAGCCGGCACTGAAGCGTGGTCCCCGCTTAATGCAACAATCATGGCTTTCATCGGAGGCCCTGACATTTTGCCTTAGTGCCTCGGAACAACAACCGCAGCGTAAGTCTCGAGCACCGCATCACCAAAGTCAGTGATGTACTGCTCCGACTTAGACGCATCGCCTGCTTCACCACTGTTGAATCGACGCAGCATGACTTGACTTTCTGGATGGCGATTTCATCAACCGCACCGCAGCATTACCTTCCCCACGCAATGCACTGTTTGAAAGCGCCCGCGTCCCACTAACCTGCCTAGCAGAAAGGAACCGATGCATCACCAGCTTTTTTGATGCCTCACCTCCCCCTGCGTCACGTATCGGCTTTGACACGTATAAGGTACTTTGTACAGGTCAAGCTCAACCATTGATTTCCAAAGAACTATAACTTTATTAAACTTTGAAAATTCATATCTTGGGTTGTGTATGTTGGATTTTTGTTGTTTTGGTCTTTCTTTAATCAGATAAAGGCTATTTTTCTAAGTGTGTGTGTGTGTGTGTGTACAAGTGTGTGTGTGTGTGTGTGTGTGTACAAGTGTGTGTGTGTGTGTACGTGTGTGTGTACAAATACTTTTCCCTGTAGAATCATAATTACGTGCCAATCGTTCTGTGCAGTCTGCAGCGAGGCCAAGGACAGGATGAGCAAGTAGTCTGCCACGTGATAGGTACTGTGGGAAATCACACTGCCTTCAGCCTCAGCTCCACCCCCTTTTAGACATCTATTCACAACGTGAACTCACCCTACAATTAACGCAATTTAATCTGCTGTGTATTCTGTAAAACACTCATGTTACACTCATTATTCAGAAAGAGATCAGTGTGTAAAACGTGCCCTGATAATTCCATGTTCTGTTATTTAAAAGTGCCTAATCTCGGGGGTGTGGGGAGGAGGGCACATTTTATCACACCATATGGCAATGTCCGGAGATTAAAGCGTACTGGGTAAAGGTAACGAGAACGATATCACAAACAGAAGAGGTGTCACTGGTGCAAGAATCCAAGAGGTGTTTGTTGAATGTTTGGGAGCCAAATGACCTTACTATCCCAGCACAAGATTGGACTACACTGGGGATAATGATTGCAAAGCGTAATATTGCCCAAAAATGGGGTTCGGAAGAGTCGCCCACACTCGCCGCATGGTGCAAAGACATGGAAACAGCAATGGTGGCCGAAAAAGCAGTGTTCATCAATCGAGGTTGTCCTCGAAAATGGAATAAAGTATGGGGGGCTTGGAATAAATTCAGGGGTTACATCTGTGAACCACCCAGGCTGCAGACAGATGAGGTTTCTGATGAGGAGGATGGAGGGGAGATGTGAGATTAACAGGGAATACTGTTATACCTATGACTGCGGATAATAATGTGCAAAATGTCAAAGGAATGTTTAAAAAGGGACTGCACGGTATTTAGGTGCTAATTGATTGAACGTTGCATTGTTTCTAATAAAATTTTTTTTTTTTTTTAAAGTGCCTAATATCCTTTCTTTAGTAGGTATTTAGAAAACCAGATCCAGTCCACTCAGTGCAGTGAAGCGCCTTAACATTATTTATCATTGTTTTTTATATAAAGTTCCATTGTTCCTAATGGGGAGTTACAAGCTAGAATAAAATGCACACACTGCAGTGTGCACCACAAAAGATCATATGATCAGATCACAGCATCTAACTGAAAGCTACGTGTTCATCAGTTAAAAATTGCACCACAACACATATGACTTGTGTCTTAATATATGCGTAAGGTAGCTCAGTGAGTTAACGAGTACACTGCAGAGATTTGAAACCAGTAAACTAATAAGGCACAAATACCATTTACAAGGGCTACGAGTCTTCTACTAAAGATGTTTTTGGAACGCAATGGAAAACAGTTAATATTAAAGCAACCTGCGCCTATAAATTTTGTCAGAAAAAGTGATTATTATTTAAAGAACACTTTTCAAAGGGAGGTAGGAAGTACATATGGGAGACAAGGTAGTATTTTAAAGCACATCACCACAACCACCACTTAAATCTTTCCATGTACTAGTAGACAGTATGACTTAAAACTCACTTATTAAGTAGCCTAGTGATTGTTCACACTCCAATCCTAATAGGAGTGTGCTGCCATCTTATCTGTTCTGAACTTTCCAGAGAGTACCTTTTTAATATCTCAATCACCTATATGCAAATCAGCAGCAAGTTGTATATTGTCTGTACACTAACACATGTAATAACCATAATTTGACTGCAGACAGCAGCCGATGAATTCCTACATGTTAGTACCTGGGATGCCGCAATGAACAGCGGGTACAAGTAATATATTTGCAGCTTTTTGATTTTCCTTTGCATTATGGTTCTCATAGTATCTCATTCTAAATGCAGGACTACAGCTACCAGAATTCAATGAAGAAATACCAGCAGATATGACACTGACCCATACAATTAAACGACTAGAGCTCTAGTGACTAGTTGGCTATCTAGGGTACCCTTTGCTCTATTTACCATGTAACGTTCTCTTGGATGGATTCCTGGACCACTTTTATATTCTTACCACCTGGGGTGACCCTAAAACGTAGCTTGTTTTCTCTTGGAGTTTGGTAAACAACTGCATGAATAAAAAAATCTTTAGATCAGCAAAGACGTGGACAAGATGTGTTGACTATCCTCGCAGTGATGGGGAACTATTAGACCCAATGCAATTCACCCAGACATTGATTCGAAATTGTACAACTTGCAAGCTGAGTTTTCATATTGAGCCTTTTTTACGCGCAGATTAGTTGAAGTGGAAAATATAATGCCCAGTTTTTGGTGATTTTCTTGGTACTAAGAAATTTCACTGTCCAGCATGTTTTTGTTTGAATTGGCGCCTGCCAGCTTTCTCTTGTTAACATGACCTGTAGAGCAGATGTGCTGAACAGGGCTGCTATGCCTCTCATTCCTGATCAAGAGTTGAAGACTGGGGGACGTAGCTTGGACGGCTCGATGAATGGCAGCTTCACTCTGCTGCTCCCGCCCTCGCGGACTATGAAACCGGAGCGCTGCAACCTAAAGAACACCTCATGTGACCAAATCACTGCTTTCGACTGTGGAAGAACAGGAGCACCCAGACATTCTGGCTTCTACATTTTAACATTGTTTACCGGGAGCAATTCAACTCGGAGCTCTGAGCCTCCAATGCGGCCAAACACCGATTCCAAAATGGCCACTGAGCTCATACGCGACCAGGCGAAGATTTCCTGAATACGAGTCTCGTTGGACCCCAAGTAAGCCGTTCTATCAAGCCATCCTGTATTTTTTGATGCCTCCCTTGTGCACATCTACCAGACATTTCCTACTCCTCATTTTTGGGCTCAGAGAATGAGCTCTTTATGTCTGGAGAACCTCTCTGTTTGCCTGAGTTTAAAATGGCAGCTCCCCACAAGACTTTCCCCTTTTACTGAAGTCCTAAGTGGTGTGGCAGTTTGACCATTTCTTAAGCGCTGTACACAATTTGAACGTCTCCTGAGTAATACTTGGGCACACTGAACAGGAGTACTGTACCTCCGCAACTGAGTATGACCAGTAGTGATCAGTGGTGATCATTGGTGAACATTTCAGAGACTTCTGGGACATACCATTACACTGGTTCCTCCGGCATAGTCTGGTGATAACCTGACTAATTGGGCTCTAATAGTAACCCACTTTATTGCACCGATCATCAAACAACACGTACTGCACCTCTACTTTGCACTGCATACGTTCGTTTCTAGACTTGGGGCAACTACGATCCTTGCTTACCTACAATCCAGCAACTGTGAAATAGAGCGCAATTTGATGCTTCTTGACTGGCTAACACCTCACCCCAAGGGACCAGAAGGTACGAAATAATAGTCCCCCTTGAAGATTCTCCATCATCTTGTCTGGTCACACCACTGTCTATGTTATATTGTAAAGAGTCCCACACGCTCCTCATCTGCGCTGTAAGCCTATATCACCCTACAGTCTGGCTTGCTCCCCAAAACTTCTCACAACAGAAAGAACATGGCTGAAAAATAAATCAAACCAAGTCACAAACGTTCCAAAGTGGAATCTCTGCTACCGGATTTGCCTCTCAAAAGAAAAACAGATATATCAAATACTAGAAACAGAATCCTGAAGAAACTTGCTGAAGTTCATGATTTGGCTAAATCCATTAAAGCAAATACGGACATGATACATCAGGAACTTTGTGCGATCAGAGCAGATATTAATACTATTCTCTCCAATATTTCCGAGGCAGAATCGTGCATCTGCACAATAGAAGACACAGCAGAGGCTTTGCGGAAAGATTTTCAGAAAATATAAGCCTCCAGCAGCGGTTCCTCCATGAAGGCGGAAGAACGCTGCACCCCACACACTGCTGCGCAGAAAGGTGGAAAAATAAAATGGTAATAAAAGGATTTATTTACCATTTTATTTTCCTGGGTTTCTGCCGAACTGAGATGGCAAGGTGTCAGGTGCGTCATTGCTGCTGATTGGCCGCAATGACAAGTGGCCCCTTCTATATGAAATGCAATGTTGATATGGCTGGCTACCTTATTACAGCCAAACAGACATGCGCAATTCAACCGCTCCAACCGGCTGTCATAGACAGCTGGGATGGAAAGCAGGCACAGGCCTTCAGTGCTCTTCGGAGCGCTGAGGCTGCCTGCTCCAGCCAATCCAGACAATGCTCTCATGCAGCATGAGAGCAATGTCTGGACTGGTTAAGGACCCATGGGAAGTCGAGCTTGCAGGAGTCTGGAGCTGGGGCTAGAGAACACGGAGGACGTGCTCCAGGCTAAGGTAAGTGAAAGTTTTTTTCATTTTTAAATGTTTATTTGCATGTTTTTTTTCAAATTGTATTTCTGCCGTCGTTTATCTTGTATTGATGTGAACCCACCATTTTTGTGGATCACCAACTGCCACTGCAAGCCTCAAGCCAGGCCTTTCAAAAGACGTGGCAGAGCTAGAAGACAGGAATTGTAGGGGGCATCTGTATATGTTTGGAGTGCCGGAGTGAGCAGAGGATTCTTCGAGCTCTTGCATTACCTTTCTAGAGAATTGTATCCCGCACATGATGAGCATTCCCTTCCAAAAAAGACTTCAAGCTAGAAAGAGCACACAGAGTTCCCTCCTTCAAACCAGTCAGTCATGTTATTTTAATTTATTACATGCTCAAATCACCCCTGAAGGAATATCTCGGTGCAGGACCAGGACAATGACAGGCTGAAAGTGAACCTAAAATAGATGGGTCTTAAGCGCCTTCCTGAAAAGGGAATGATTTTAGCAGACGCGTAATTGTGTAGGCCAATTATTCCAGAGATGAGGGGCAAGGAAAGAGAAAGATCTGCAACCTGCTTTGGGCTTCTTAAACCTAGGACCCTAAGCAAGGCCTTATCGCATGATCTAAGAAATGAAGAGCAGAAGCTTGGAGGCCAAGTAAGAGGGCCCTTGACCATGGAGAGCATGGTGGGTTAGACAGTATAGTTTAAATATGATTCTCCTTCTCACCGGTAGCCAATGTAGAGACTGAAGAAGTGGGGCTATAACCGAGCCCGGGGGGAGATTGCATACGAGACCAGCAACAGTGTTCTGGACATCCTGAAGATTAGAGAGTCAATTCTCATTAAAGGAGGCCAAACGTGAATTGCAGCAATCAAGGCAACTGATTACCAGGGCTTGAACAAGGGTTTTCCTTGAGGAGAATGGTAATAGAGGGACAACTCTTCTCAACAGACGTAGCATATGAAAACAAGAGCCAGTAGTTGCAGAGGAATGTTCTTTCATAGAGAGTGATTGGACCAGGCGAACTCCCAGGTTTTTTACCACCGGTTTGGGTACAGGGCCAGGGCTCAGCTCTGCTGGCCACCAGTCAGTAGCCCAAAGAAGTTGGGCATGTCCAATTAACATGATTTCTGTTTTAGAAGGGTTGAGCTGCAGTCTGTTTTCCAACATCCAGGTAGCTATGGCTTTCATCCCGGAGGAGACTGAAGCTTTGGAATTGGATAGATTATTTCCAAAGGAGAAAAGCAGCTGCGTATCAGCAGCGTATGAGATAATCTCAAACCCAAAAACACTGACTAGCTTAGCAAGGTGTGCCATATTGATATTAAAAAGCGTAGGGCTAAGACAGGAGCCCTGGGTGACTCCATAGTCAAGTGACCTGGTTCTAGACTTCTAGGGGCCTAGAAGGACTGTTTGGGATCTCAGGGACAGGAAGTCCGCTAACCATTTGAGGGCCATTCCATGGATCCCTATCTCCCGTAGTCTGTCAAGAAGTCAAGGATGAAACACCGTATCAAATGCTGCTGACAAATCTAGCAAAACCAGCATTGTAGGGACATTGACATCAAGAGGGCATTTGATATGGTCAGTGACCGCAAGCAGGGCTGTCGCAGTACTGTGAAGAGGTCTAAAGCCAGACTGAGAGCTGTCTGATAGACTGTTAGCCTCAAGGTAGGTTGTCAGTTGCTGATTGATGTATTTTTCCAGTAACTAGAACAGTCAATAAGAACATTACACTCCAGATCGTCTGCTGTCCCTAAGATACCAGCACACTGAATTCATTCTAAAGTACATGTGCAAAAACAACCACATTTTATAGAAGGGTCACAACATTTTCATATCCAAAGATCACTCCAAACCAACGGTAGAAATCAGGAAAGGTTTCCTAGCCCTTAGACCTAGACTGAAGAAAGCAAGCCTCCAATTTTCTCTCACTGGTCCTGCTAAATTCCAAATCTTTGTTGATGGGAAGCACCACATTTTTGCCTACCACAGGCATCTACAAACCTTCCTAGATTAAAGAGACTGTGATCTAATGGGCATCCAATAAGTGCACTGAGCCGGGTCTGATGCGTCCACTGCAGGGGCCTGTGTTCGACCTCATGGTCACGGGTTCAAATCCCGGCGGGTCCACTCAGCCTTTCATCCATCTGAGGTCGATAAAATGAGTACCATTGAATTGGGTAAAAATAAACATCTGTTATTCAGCTCCAAGACGCAGAGTGAACATCCGCTTAACAAATACAGGTTATGTTTGTTTAATAATCACCCCCCAGTAGGTTGAACTCAAAATTCTTTCTCTCGGGCACTTGTGCCTTTCTCACTACAGGATAAACTCCTCTCACACTTACCTACAGTGACTCAATGCTCTCCCTGTGGACACAACATATAAGTTTTCATGAGCCTCACCCAGTGTTTGTCTACTGCAGATTCTACCACTGTTTTGAGTGCTTTCATTATTGTTTATTCATCATTTTTCCTGATCACTGTCACAATGCTATTAGGTTTGATACATGTATGTACATGTGCGTGTTATAGTACTTATTTAGGTGCTTATGTTGTAGATTTCAGATCAACCCAGGTACTCTGTTGCCTTACTGTATCTTCCCGACATGTTCTCATACTCATGCTCTGGTTTATTGTCCAATTCCTCAGTGCTACCCTCTTGCACAGTAATGTTTACACCTGCTTAATCACAGTCTCATATCCACCTTTTCTTGACTGTACCTGTGAACTTACGTTACTCGGGTGTCCAGTATCTACTGCCTCATGCAGAGTGCTAACCTGTACCTTGAGCTGTTAAGAATCCAATCTTTGCCCACATGGGTGAGTTTGTATTACTGAGACAGTGCTGCCTTCTGTAAAGGCAAAACTTCATGAGTATCCCACAGGTGATTGTAGTTAATAACGTTTGTCTAACTGTTTACAGCGTTGCATCCAGTACTTGATTTTTTATTGCAAGACTGCAGCTTCACTCGTTTAGGTTGTTTTTTTAGTACACCTCCACGATGGTTGAGTTGTCACACCGCGGTAGTCTCACTCGCATTCAGTGTAATGGGTGGGTTGGGTGGGGGGATTGGGAGCAGGTTTAGGGGTTGGATTTCTTTTTTCTTATGGTTGTGCTGTTACATTTTGTGTTTTTTTTTTTTTCTCTTTCCACATTTCGTAATTCATATGGCATGGCACATCAGTCCTTCACACTACTAATACTTGCTGTCTCTCAAAAATTAACAACCTTTCATAGCTACATCCAAGCAGTAAGGACTCGCTTACACCCAGGAGTACCCCTTTTTTGGATAGCGCAGTTCTCTTTCAAACTCCACCATCATTATGATAGAACACATTTTAACTCCCCTCTACATCCTTCGCTCACACAATTCATAACCGCATTTCTGCTCTTATATTATGACTAGCAATCCCCTTGACAAGAACCTCAAAATCAATTGCCCATTCTAACATGACCTCACTCTGGAATAACCCTAAAATCAAATTTCAAGACACACCCATATTTTGGCGTTCTTGGGCATCCACTTCTTGAAATAACTAGGTACACGACACACCCCTCTTTCCTTTAGAGAACTACAACAATACATTCTATAAGATATTGAAGTCTACAACTTCCTAATCTCAAATCCAGCCTCTTAAAATCGAAATGCCCTAATGTAGATCCCTCGTTACCTGCAATCAATTTCACCTTTAACAAAACCGGACATCAAGCCTCAAATCTTACCACCTCATACAACAAAAAAACACGTTTAACCTCCAACCTCTTAAAGTGGGAAAGTTAGAATAGTTTATTGATGCTCAATTAATTAAAATCGTTACATCTTGAGCAGAGCAAAGGATGGAAAATAAAATAGTAAAAGCATGCAAACAAAGTAAAAGCATGCAATCATGCAGTAGGCAAAAAGGGCTGCCATACAAGCTAAATCTCACAGTAGTGTGGCCCAGTGTGCGCAATCCTCTATGACTCAAAAAAGTTCATCGTCCTGTCATTGGTAAAACATGGGTTTAGACTCAATTTAAAAAAAAAAAAGATTTTTTTATTAAAATGTCCACCTCAGTGACAATCAATCTTATATGGTGATTCTTACTGAATGTAATTATTCTTCATGCAGGTATTGTCATCGATATGCTCCTGGACACATCAGTTCTCATCATGGGTTTGTCAGCTTTCCTGTTGCTAATTTCATGAATTTTATAAAGCGCTCAGATAATTGGCAAGATTTTCCTTGTAGGCAGGTGAATACAGCCGCCTCGGGTGATCTTATGTTTAAAATTCAAAATATTGGTCGTAGCCAGAAGCACCTTTGGAATTTCAGGGTTTCACATATGCAAATTACATGCGTTAGAGATTCTTCTGTTTTGCCGCACCATCTGGATCGTGTGTCGGCTACCCCCTCGCTTCGCCCATAGCAGTAACCTCTTAGGGGGATCAACCCGAAATGCATTCTCATTAGGGCATGCTTAGTGTGATGTGGGCGTCGAGTGTAGATAGCCGGGAAGGGTGCCAAGATGATCACATTTTGCAGCCCAACTGCCACGGTGTATAGTTTTTTTGCTTTGCAATTGCTCTTGGTAGTGGGCTGCTTTTTAGTAAGTCTTCAGTGCTTAAGGTCTAAATTGAGGTTTCTAAAAGCTGACCCAGGTGACTGAAACTTCACCCAAAGCAGATGTTCTATTGTGCCCATTGGGGCCATTTATAGTGTTCTGCAGTAGGTAACAAATGTTGCCCTTAGGGCTAAATCCTGCTTTGTCAGCTTAAATGTTAGTCTTATTTGTGACTGGCTAGTGCAATCTGGAGAAAAGATGCGGTGATAGCAAACACGTTGCTGTTTATCTAGCCACTTGTGGAGATCTTTGAACATCTTTGCACTGTATGTCAGGGCGGGCATCACTTGACCACCATCACCGTTAGGCTGGCCTCTGTATTTTGGCTTGTCACACTTCTTTTAAGCTGACCCATCTTGCAGGTAAGATGTTTTGTAGTTGTTTTCAAAGGTTCTTTTCCCCTCTTCCATCAAATGTAACCCAGAGGTTCTTAAAGCTTGCTGTTCTTTCCAATGTTTTGCCTCCAATTGATTAGACACCCTTTTTAATTAGGCGTCTGCCAAAGATCATTGTTTTTGTTTTGTTCAAGCTGATGGTAGTTTCATTTTCTATGCAGCATCTTCTAATACGTCCAGTGATCTTTGAAGGCCGATTTGGGTGTTGTCGAGGATTACAATGTCGTCTGCATATTGAAGAACTTGTATTTTCTTCTTTATCAGTCTGGGTGGTTAAATCCTTGGGACTATCAAGTGATCTTCAATGTCTGCCATGTAAATGTTGAAAAGAAACAGGTCTAAAATTCAGCCCTGTTTCAGCCCTTTGTTTGTGGAGATTGTTTCTGACGTCTCTCAGTTTGCTGTTAATTTGACTCTGACCCAAGTTTTGCTGTATAATGATATAATTGCATTTAGAAGGTTTGATGGTATCTCCTACTTCTTTAACTTTTCCCATAATATGCTTCTGGTGCTATTGTCAAAGGTGTCAGTAAAATCGATGAAAGTTGCATTTAACGGAAGGGCCTTGGGTCTCATCGCTTCCTCTATCAATCATGAAAGTATTAATAGATTGTCCTATAGATGATTCCAATAATTAGGAGAGGATTTGTGAGGTCACTTTTGCTTTTCTTTATAAGCGCGACTGCTTTTCCTGCACAGATTATTGTAGAGTTTACAGCTAAATCTATCTTTATTTGGATTGAGACTCCTCTACTGGTTCATCTGCCTTGCTGGGATAGTAGGGCGGGTGGGCGATGCATTTGCATTTTCCATAAATAGCTCCTGGTCCAGGTTCCAGGTTGCCTGCAGGTAAATTATGTCATACTTAGTTAATTCTTAAAGTTCCCTTAGTTTATCTTCTTGCTCTCATAGGCCTTTCAAATTCCAATAACAGATTTTCCTCTCTCTCATAGGTGGTCTCTCTCTGCTTGTATTGCGTTGGTTAGGAACGGTTATTTAGGCAGCCGGCCAGCCAGGCCTAGTTTGATTGTAATATAGGAGGAGGAGAAAACTCCACTTTGTTTATTTCCTGTCCTGAGCTGCCTTCCACATGTTACACTTCTAGCCAATTATACTCTCCTTCCTCTTGGTGCCCCTTTGTTGATTTGGGGGGCGATCCATTCGTTGCGGTATGGTCATTTGTCCCTTTAGCCTGATCTGGTGCTGAGGCACCAGTCGCTGTACTTTCATTGGCCAAGGTTGGGAGCGGGCAGGTTTAAGAAACTGGAGTATCTCTTAGGCTGGATATATGACAGGTTTATTCCCCACCTATACAGTTGTTCTTTATTTTTTATAGAGCTTAAAGAAAACTTCTCTTTGAAACAAATCTCGCTATGTTCGTTCCTTTCCCTGAACCCCCGGGATTTAAAGGCAACGTATTCCATATAGTTTGAGCTCAAGTTTTTCAGACCATGTAGTTTGATTGCCAGTCTTTGAATATTTTGCCTATTCAGAATGTCCCACTTGCTTTGAGATACATATTCTGGTTGTAATAGGATTGTCTTTATTCCCATCATGGGCGCCTCTGTTTTAATCCTCTCTTCCGACGCCTGTGGATTATTGATATGTCCTTGTGTTTGGAAGTTGTATGGCATTATGATTGGGGCATTCATGCCATTTCGAGACCCAAGTATGGGGCTGGATGGTTTCCCCTGCTGATTCCTTGGGAAAATCTCACTTTTCTGAGCGTTGAGAGGGGCGCTTCCCATTGCCTCTTATTTATTTCAATTTTCATTTGCTTTTACATTTGGGGCGTTATCTGAAGTGATGTTGACATTTGTTTCGATTACTTCCTTTCTTTTAGCAGGGTCTCATTTTGCAATTGTTGTTGGTTAGGTGAGCTATTCCCGTGTGCGGCACCAGCTATCTGAAACTTGCTTGCCATTTCTCTTATATGATTTTGCTCTATATGCTTCAGTCCTATCTTTGGTGGGGCGAGTTAATTTTTTCGCTGGCTGTATCGTCTTCCATGAGGTGTGCTGGCAGCTCACTTATTAATTTGGAATGTTGCTTGTCAGGGTTGTAGTGTTTTTTTTTAGAAAGACGGTTAATGGCTTGTGTTCTTGATTTAATTGGACTGGTTCAGGGGCTGAAGAAATTTTACGATCTGTGAGGTTGTTTGCTATTACGAGCCTTTCATTCCTTTTGTTGTTTTTATTTAGTTTCCTTAGTCGTTTTTTGTTTTTCCTGGACAGTTGATTCCCGTCCTTATTTGCAGTCCCATTTTCATTTGCTTTTGTTGGGGATGCATTCCGGGTGACCACCAGTTTGTGCGAAGCCTGGTTTAGGCTGGTGTACTTCGGCTCCTTCAGCCTGGTTGGAGCAGAAATACCATTATGGAGTGCTGTTTAGCCGGGGTTTCTGGCCAGTCCTGCTTTTTTGCTGGGTGGGGATGTTGCGCTGTTATGGACAGTCTTTTCCGTTTTCAGGGAGTGAGTACTGGATGTGGGTTGGATATATATAAAATCTTTGAGTTGTGTGTTCTCATTTCCCAAATTTTGTTTCCCTGTAATGTGGGTGCAGTGTTGATACTATCAAAGTTGACTATCGCCTTAGTCAAGTCTGAAACTTGTTGCTCCAATAAAAGGTTCTAGTCGGTATGAGCGCTGCCCCTCTGCACGGACACACCAGTTATTCGGTGTGGGCTACACTAAAGATTATATTTGTAAATATTGCTTATCTGCTTACAGCTGAAGGATGAAAGTGTGCTGACAAGCCCAAGGATGTTTTTTTGTTTTGCTTATTGGTCGTTGCTGTGAATTTTATCTTGACTGTGGTTTTGTCGTGATGCCACTGATGCAATGGGGGTCTGGACTGAGGCAGGGAGTGGCCAGACGATTTCCTTACTGGTTTGCTTGACATGGAGCAAGTTGCACCGATCTAACACTGGCTGCTTCCGAACCACTGCCAAGGAGAACCAAGATCTACTGCCTAGTGCATCACACTCTGCACCCCACACACTAACTCACTGGCTCACACATAGTGGCTTAGTTGATTTGCTTCTGCTCATCAGTGAGCTTTACAGGCAAAAGGTGGAAACACTTACCGCAGCTTATGTGGGGTCCTTATCTAGGGTACTCTGCCCCCTGCAGCGCCCTCCAGACGCAGATCAAGCCCACAACCGAACCAAGTTAGATCACTGTCTCCTCTGGCAATCTGGGTAGATCCGGTGGGGTGGTGTGGTCTCGGCTTCACCAGTTCAGGCCGGAGGAGGGAAGTGATCGGCAGTGGTCCAGGGACCAACAAAACAGCAAGCAGCAAGGTGGACCGAGGTGTTGTGGCAGATTCCCCCCCTCCGGCCCAACTCAACACCACCGCCAACACAAAATGCTGCCAAAGGCTGCCACGTCCCTGTCCTAGCACCCGCACCAGCGCTTGCTCCTGCTGATGTGCAGCACAGCGAAGTGAGGCCCCATCCATGTCCTCGTGCTTCACATTTCCGTTTCTGAATACATTTCACATCAAAGTACTGAGCTGTACACACCCTGCTTTTCCCAAACAGTGGGATACACTTGACACTATTTTTCCAGACGACTGATGACTGATCTGGAAATCAGTAGTATCTAAAAAAATAATTCCCTCTATCCCAAATGAAATACTGACTCCTTCATTGTGCTTTTTGGACTCCCTTGCGCCTTCATAAATTGTGGCTTAGATAGGACTCAACATGTTGGAATTGTAATGAAGCTATTGGTCATTTTCCCACATCTTTTATTTCATTGTAGTACTGTCTCCCACTTTTGGAACAGAGTTTTCGATTGTATTTGTTCCCTATTTGGGATTCAGCTGGAACATGTCTTAATTTCCCTCATTCAAGAGTTCCTTGACCCACAGCTCACGTCACCCAATGACAGGCTTCTTGTAGGCATTTTATTGAATGCGGCCTGTAAGTCTGTTCTAGCTAACTGTAAAAATACTGCAACTACTTCCTTCAAGTCCTGTCTAAACTGGGTCTCATTTCTAAGGAGGCCCGATAACATTACTATCTAAAGCTCCCCCTGTAGATCTCAGACCAGACCTGTTTGAAAGGCACTAGACAACTACTTCACCTCTTCCAAAGCTCAGTGATCCCCTACTACAACATTCCGTAGTTGCATAGTTAGTCATTAACATGTTATCTATATTGTCTGCCACCAGACTGCTACCTTTCCGGAAGCGTGCTGCTCTAATACCACCCGCAGAATTGTCATGCCTATCAATATCATTCCTTATTTTATGTTCTGCAACTTGCATTTTGTATTTGGCTTTTTGCTTGATATTCAACATCAGGTTTACCTCATGATTATATCTTGTCTGCCCTTTGGTTTTCTTTACAATGCATAATGTGTTATGTATACTTTACCCGCCTATTCAACATGTGGTTTTTACTACTGTATCAATGCAACGTTTCTGTTTTTTGTCATAAAAACCAATAAAGTTCTTTGAAATTTAAAAGAAGAGCGAAGGCTGGGATAAACATTATATATTTATCAACACAATATTGGAACACTTGGAGACACCATTTTAGCAACCTTTCTCGTCCCATTTTGCTATTTCGGGACTCCACTGTCCGGAAAGGCACATACGGTGTATTTTTCAATGGCCTTGGTGTAGCAATACCATAATAAACAATCTGTTACCCTCCCTTAGGTGGCAGTGTGGAAAACGTTTAATATTTTACTTAGCATAAGCGACAGCCATTTTGGCTGTGGTGTCCATTTCGTTTCCTTCATAATTCTTCCGTCCTCTGCTGCTCGTCTTTTCACTCTGCTTGTGTTATCTATTTTAGTTGACTTCCTGACTCAGCTAAAAGCAATGTACGTGCTGAGGGTTTGTAGCTGCCATTGGAGACGTGACCGTCCGAAGGAGTGGTCTTGCCGGAGGATCCAAAAATTACTGATGAAGCGCACTGCACGGGGAGACCTTTGTCTTTGCAGGCCGACGTGACTATTCCGGTTTTCCTGATTTGACACTCCAGGTGGTGGCTGGTCTTGACTGGGGTTTTCTGTGGCGCAATTTTGCAGTGACCATTAGGTCGACCAAGAGATTGGCAGGTGGGAGTTGGAGACTTCTGTTTGGTTAGGTCGCTGAAGCGGCACTCTTGATTTGTTTGGCCTGGGCTTTTTTTTTTTAGATTGGTTATTCATTCTTTGCAAAGTTTGAATGCAGGTAAGTGGAGATTTTTCTCCTTTTGGAATATTTGTTTGGAGTAGTAATATTTTACATATATTTATAAAACATGCCTGTTCTCAGCACACTTTGTAGGTGGTGATGCTGCTCTGGTGGTACCAAAGTAAGCTTGGAATAAAGTCAGACGGCTCCCCCAGAAGGGACACCTAATAGAGACATGTATGTCAAATATGGTTTTTCTTCCATAATGTACAGTCCACTATGGAATAAATGCACAAAGAAAGATTCCAGTCTACAATGGCCAGTGAATGGGTCATTCGATTCTAAAAAGGTTTAATATGTAGAGCAGTGTTTATTTAAAAGAAAAAGTAGACAGGATATGTTTGATTGTGAGAGAAAGAAGTACGGTACGAGAGAGAGCAAAAGCTATAGCAGAAAAAGAACAATGAAAAATGATATATCAAAGTGCTAGAATTAAAAATAAAGAAAAGGAAAAAATAGAAAAAGAAGATAGGGAACGTTGATTAGAGGTAAATGGCCAGTATTCTATCAGGCGCCCTCTCTATTCCCTACTTGATACATCTAAGGATGATTGCATCTTATTAGAATGCCCCACACCCCCGTATAAACTTCCCACTCCAAGTGCCCCTGATGAGGTTTCTGACGACGAGCACTTATCTTCAGACGACAAAGCTCAAGATAAACAAGATGGGCAACGGACTACTTTGACTAAAGCAGAAAAAGATAAATTAAAATCCCCTGCTAGAGAGGAGGCTCGTCGGCCTCACGCTGCATCGCTCATTGTAACTATGGTTCAACAGTGGAAAAATACAGAGCAATTTTAATTTGTAGAAACATTTCCTTGGAAGGTAATATTTGATTATAGACAAATTTCTCAGGAATTTGAGCCAGCTGATATAAATACTGATTATAAACGATTAACAGAGGGGACTTCGCCTTTTTCGAACCTATATGATTAGACGAGTTGTTAAAATACGAGACGTAACATTACGTTTACGAAAGGAGCAAGAATTAGCTAGAAAACAGAGGTATAGATGCAGTTCAAATTCAAGCACAGGACGTAGATGCTCCGGTGGAAGAGGTTGCACCGGTAGTAATACAGTTACTGTGAAACATATGCGTGAAGCTGCACCCCTGTATGTTCTTCCGAAGGATGCGGCAACCAATGATGATAAAACTTCAGATGATGCAAAGGGATATTTTATATATAATTGGGTTTACACTCTTTGGAGTAGAGCTGATGTGATGGCTCTTAAAGCTGCTTTGCCCAACCCCTGGAAAAATCCTGCCGCCTCTATGAGGAGGTGGAAGGAGCCATTAGCTCCGGCACTATGACCTTGCCAGATATTGATATGTTCTTCTGGCTTATTTTGCCTCCTGATATGTGGAGAACAATACGTAAATTAGATTATAATGTAGCATATGGTGATACCTGGGAACATTTAGAACAAATAGATGCGGAAAGGGAGCCTGCTCAGAAACCTCCGAAGGAGATATTAGATCTTCCTAAAGCTATTGTGACTAGGTTAAAGACTCTCATATGCCCTAAGAAAATAGATTGGACTACGTTAGCGTTTTGTAAACTGAAAAAGGATGAGTTAGTTTCTGATTTCTTTTCAAGATTTGAAGAGACATTCCTTGATTTTAGTGGTCAGTCATTGGCCGATGATACGGGTAAGCATTTGTTTGTTGACAAATTTGTCGCTAATATGTTACCAGAAATAGGTAGTCGCTTAAAGGCCAGCTAGAGTTCTTGGACCACGTCTTCCCCAGTTTTCCTTTTGACTATGGCCCAATATTATGAGCGACAGGAACAGGAAGCGAAAGAGAGGGAGCATAAGAAGGTTAAAGAATTAAAGACAAAAGTTATGTTGGCTCAAGTATATGGTCCACCATTTAGGGGAGGTGGAAGAGGCGGCCGTGCAATGTATACACCTGGAGTGCCCCCTCTTCCTCGAGCAAATTTGTTCCCTGATCAGTGTGCTTATTGTAAAGAGACTGGGCATTGGCGTTTTGAGTGCCCTCTTTTGCGAGGTCAGCAGTATCAGCGGGGAAGGGGCAGTATAAGAGGACGTCCAGGGAATTCAGAAAGCAGGGGAGGTACGGGAGCTCACCCCAGATTTGAAGCAGTTGAACAAGGACCAAATTACTCTAATACTTTTGATAGACTAAATCAATATCAAATGTCTGGTTATTCTGCTGATGCCCTTGCGGATTCCGATTATGCATAGGGATGCCTAGGATGGGGTAAGGAACCGGTTGAGGTGCCAGTAGATCAAATGGGTCCCTATGTTGACGCAAACGTCTTGGGATCTTCTGATCGGTTTCTGGTTGATGCAGGGGCTACCCATAGTGCTCTGTCTAAAAAATGGGTTCCTAGGGCTTCCCTGTCTGGTACAATGATAACATCGATAGGATTCAATGGGACACCTACACCTAGCCCACTTTCACAGCGACTTGATAAATTCACTGCAGCATGTCCATTTTTGCTGTCCCCTACCACACCGGACAACATTGTGGGTATCGATATGCTTAAATATTTCTGTGCCACAATACGTTGTTCTCTGGAAGGTGTGCGTGTTATTTTGAATGACCACTATCCAATGGTTGAGAGATCTTGTCTTATCAATGAGGATGTTGCTCTGGCATCCTTACACAGTACTTTGTGGGCTAAATCAGATACGGATGTGGGTCAAATGGTTATTCCACCTGTACATATTCAAGTAAAGGAGGGTTTTTCATTGCCTCGACTGCCCCAATACAAAATATCCCGAGAAGGTGATGAAGCATTAGCACATATTGTTCAGGATTTGATTAAAGTAGGGGTAGTGGAAGAAGTCCCCTATAACACTTGCAATAGCCCTATCCTTACTATTTTGAAAACAAAACACTGACACTAAAATCTACAGATTCATTATTGATTTGTGAGAAGTTATTAAAATTGTAGTGCCCCAATAGCCGTTATTTTCTGATATTTATTTTATTTATTTATTTGAAAGGTTTTATAGAGCGCGAACAAGACCCTTGCGGGTATCAGAGCGCTTAACAGTCAAATAGAGTTTTTATACATAAATCACAGGGAAATTGTAAGATCTATACAGAAAAAACATAATGCAAGAACACAGTGAACAAGTACAATGGGCCTCTATCCTCGTGAAACAGTGAAACAGTAAGATGGGATGTCCAAAACTTAGCTGGATCCTTGTCATAGTCCGGGTAGTGGTAACACTATTGCAGATCACAAGTCCTCAATGGACAGTACTCAAGTGAATTTAGCCATGAGAATTAATTTAACTTCCTTTTTGAAGGATGCAGAAGAGGTGTTAAGTCTGGTTTCAGGTGGTAGAGCATTCCAAATTCTTGGTGCCATCCCTGAGAAAGTACGGTTGTAAGTCTTTTTCTTGTTGAATCTCTGTGGTTTTAGAATTAGGTTTTCCGCACTTCTAGAGGATCTGAGCCCTCCGGAGATTGTTAGCTTTTGTGATAGGTATCTGGGTGTATCGTGGTGTATGGCTTTGTGCGTCATGCATGCTATCTTCAAGTGAATACGGGCTTCCAGGGGGAGCCAATTCAGGGATTTGAGGTCCGGTGTGATGTGTATATTTCTTTTAGAACTAGTGATGAGTCTCGCTGCAGCGTTGATTGTGGCTCTTAGTGGTGCTGTGGTTGCCTTGGGTAGGCCACATAGAGAGACCCTACCATACTCGACTCTGGGGGTGACAAGTGCTTGAACTGCTTGCTTAAAGTCCTTGGTAGGCAGGAAGTGTTTCAGCTTCCTCAGTGTGTTTATCTGGTAGTTAGCTCCCTTCGTAGCGTTGCTGATATGTTTTTGCATACTGAGGTTCCAGTCAAGAGTTATTCCCAGAGATTTCGCTGAGTCAACAATGATTGGTTGGACGTTGAGTGCCGTAAGGTGTTTTAACCATTCTTGCATTAAGGGGACTTGGGCGGGTGGAGCTATAAGCAAGAACTCGGTTTTTAAGGCATTTAGTTCGAGATGGTTTTTTGCCAGCCATAACTGGATATTCCCCAGCGTTGTGTTGAGCAGTTTGATATCATCTAGGGTGTGGATCTTGAGGTATAATTTAGTGTCGTCAGCGTACATGCGATATTGCACGTTAGAGGCTTGTAGAATTTCGGTGAGGGGTTCCATGAAAAGGTTGAACAAAGTCGGGGATAGAGCAGACCCTTGCGGTACTCCTAATGTTACTGGGACGGGTTTAGACATGGCGTTGTTGACCTTGAATTGTTGTGTTCGATTATGGAGAAATGAGGTGAACCAGTTAAACACTGTACCTGATAGACCCATTCTGTGCTTCAGCAGGTCCAATAGATTCTCGTGTTTGACCGTATCAAATGCTGAGGATAGGTCCAGCAAGATGAGAAGGCATGCACCATTCTGATCCAGGATTTGTAACGCGTCATCAATTATGTGTGTCATGGCTGATTTGTACTGTGACGTGCACGGAAGCCGGATAGGAATTTATTAAGCAGGTCAAACTGGTCGATATGCTTTGTCAGTTGGAGGAATACACATTTTTCCAGAAGTTTGGCCAGTGTGGGGATGTTGGAAATAGGCCGATAATTATTTAGATCCGTGGGGTCGGCCGAGGGCTTCTTAAGAATGGGTGAGACCTGGCCCACTTTGAGGGTGTCCGGAATGCAGCCTTGTTGAAGTGAACTGTTTATGATCTTAGTCCAAAGACGCAGCAGAAGTGGGGTAAGGGTTTTAACCGCGTTAGCGGGTAGGGGGTCGGAGAAGTGATTGGCAGGGTTCAAGGCCCCAAGTATTTTACCAATGGCTTCTTCGGAGTATGTCGAAATGGATGCCCAGCCAGCCTTATTTTTTAGGCTAGGCTGGGATGGGGGATGGTGCGGTGCCGTTGGCCTATTTGGGGGAGTCGTCTTGTGCTGTCCCGTGTGTAGGATTAGATCATTCAGAAGGTCCGTCTTAATATTGTCTGTCTTCATGGTGAAGAAGGCGGAGAATTCTTCACAGTTGTGTTGCTGGCAATCTATGTGTTGTGGACGTTGCGCAGGGTCCTTAGATTGATAAGTTCAAAGAGTTTTTTGGGACGGTTTCTTGCCTGGTCTAGTTGGTGGCTAAAGAATTCTGCTTTAGTGCGCTTGATCTTTCTGAAATAAGCGGTTCTCTTTTTCCTTAGTGTATTTAGGTGATTTGCTGAGGGAGTTGACCTCCAGGTACGTTCCGTGGCTCGAAGAGAGCGTCTGTCTTCGTTGAGCATTCCATTGTACCAAGGCTTGGAGTCCTTAGTGGAGGCTCTCTTCAATTGCAGGGGGGCTACCTGATTTATTATCCTGGTCATGGAATTAAGGTAGTGATTTGTGATGACCTGGACTTCTGAGGATCCCATGGGGGGCAGAAGTAGGTTGTAACTGGAGGATGGAAAAGTAGTGGGGTTGATTTTTTTGATGTCTCTCTTCCAAATTTTCGGTCTTGTGGATTGCATAGAGATTGGTTTCGCTATTTCCTTGATAAAAAAGGTGATGACATGGTGGTCAGACCAGTCACATGGTTGGATAGAGTCTAGCTGAATGCAATCTCTTTTAGAGATTATTAGGTCCAAAATTGAGCCTTTGTCGTGTGTGGGGCTATTGCAGCTTTGGATGAGGTCTAGGTCTTGTAAGAAATTTTTGAGGCTGTTGACCGCTGCATCCTTGTGGTCGTTCCAATGTAGATTGAAGTCGCCAATTTGTGTATTTTGGCGCCCGGTGTTTGTTGAAACCAGGTCCATGAAGTGTTCGGTGAAGGCCAGGTTGTCACCTGGTGGATGATAAATCGTGTGTAGGGAGCATAGTGGTTTATCATTAATGGAGATGTTGAGGCAAATGTATTCGCAAGATGGAAATACCGGAGCAATTGTTCTGCTTACTGAGATATTGCTTCCGTGTATGCAAGCGATGCCTCCCCCTGTTTTACCAACCCTGTATAGTCTTATGATATCATAGTTAGGGGGCACTAGTATGTCCATGATCGTAGAGGAGGATTCATTTAGCCAGGTTTCGGTAAGCAATAATAGGTCGGGTTCTTGTGTGAGGATGATGTCCGCTATTTCTGCTGCGTGTCTAGCTGCCGATCTACAATTTAAGAGGATGCATTTGAGGCGGGGGGAACGGAGGGACGATGTAGGTTCTTGGATGAGGGGGACTCTTTTTAGGTTGTTGTCGATGATGCCTCTACTGTTATGTTTGGTGGTTCTGTGTGGGTTGGGGGGGGATAGTTGGGATGGTCATAGCAGAGGGCGTGATGCGGTTCGAAAGGGGGGTGCATATGAGTGAAGTAGCGCTAGTAGGTCCCTCTCTGTCATCGAGTTGTTAATTCGTCGAGGGCGGGTAGAATTATTCATGAAGGGCACTGATTTCCAGTTAGGTAATGAGGTATTTGATGGCTGCATCAAGCGCCCGCTGGCTTTGGGATGACTTGTAGCTCCAGAGAGCCATGGATGTTTTGAAAACAGCTCGTTAAAAGCTTGTATTTCTACTTTGATTTGATGTAGTGCGGTCATGATCTCATCTAATCTGGGGTCTGGAATGATTAGGAGAGGGGTTGTAGGCTGAGATATGTCAATAGTTGGGAGGATTGTGAGTTGATCGGGTTCCTGGTCTGGTGAAGAAATGGGTGCGGTGGGAGGGGGTGCTGTGGGTGCGGATGGTTGGTTGGGGGATGTGTAGGGTGGGGCTGTTGGCGTGAGTATCTGGGATGGGGGTATATGAGGTGTCCTTGGGGCCAGAAGGGGCTCCGGTGGTGGTGTATCATCCGTGTGGTGCTGGGACGTCTTCTTGTGTTCTGCCAGCTGAACTGTGTGTGGTAGGGTGGGCTGCGGGCAATGAGTGCAAGGCGTCTTGGTGGTTAGTGGCGCTGGAGTGGCTGGAATTTTCGGTGTGGCGGGGAGGGTGATGGCAATCGGTGCCGCTGTGTACGAGTGTAAGGGGGATTGGTTATCTGTTGGCGGTACAAGTGCTGTCACGGTACTGTTGGTTTGGAGTATTGCAAGAGGGTCAGGCAATATGGTTGTTACCTTAGAAACTAAGGTGCCTGACGGTTGGTGTACTGACGGAACCCGGTTGTGGTGCAAGCTTGGAAGGATAATGTGCTGCGTGTTGTAAACAGAAGTAATCTGGTTGGCTGTTGCATCTAAATCAGGAGTGGAGGGGCTGGTGCTGGGGCAGGGCTGTCACTGGGGAGAGGTGCTGGGTTAACTTGTATGGAGTTGGTGAGTGTGGCCTGGTTGCCAGTTTGGGAGCTCGAAACTTGATCTTTAATGATGGGGAAGATGCTATCCAGGAGGTTAACATTACGGTCAGTGGATTGCATGAGGATGGTCCCGTTGTTGTAAATGGTAATGGTTGCTGTTGCGTGAAAGAACTGGGAGGGGGAGATGTAAATAACTAGGCCGTGTGCTGATTTCCTAGTGGCCGCAATCGTAAATAAGGAAAGGACGGCTTTCCTCCATTGCGCTCTTCGTTTCGTATGAAAGATGATATCGGTAGAAGTGCCCGTTGCGTGGTGAGAAGTAAGGATCAGCGATAGGCGTTTCAGGATGTATTTTTATGAGATTGTGTTTAAAGCGTTTGGCTGCTTTTTTAGATAAGTTGGGAGGGTACATGATGGTGTGGGTACGAGTGCCTGTGAGTTCCATGGTGGGAGGGAAATAATAGGACGATAAGGGTCTCGCAAAGTGTATAGGGCTTGGGTTGTTATATAAGGTTGGATTGTGGAGGAGGGTGGCTGTGTTAAGGGGGGGTAAACCACTGTGGGGGAATGTAGTTGGGTCTGGGTGGGGAGAAAGAGTGGATTCTATGGAATCTGATGGTTATCTGAGCTGACCTGAGTCGCACTGTGACCGCTGGGTAAAGGCAGTTAGCTTAGTATAAAAAAAATAAAATTAAAAAAAACGTCTTTATGTAATGAACCTTAGGGGCGGGGACAGGAAACGAACTACATCCGTCGTGTAGCGCCACACAAGCGGTGCGGGGAGAAGTGCGCTAGATCTGTACCTTAATAATAGGTCCTAGTAGCTGAGTAGTAGGATGAAACTTAGTATGTTCTGGGATAATTACTAGGTAAAGTCGCCCTTCCAAGATGGCTGCTTGATTGTCCTGTGATAGTGCTGATCTGGGAAGTAGTCCTATCGCTCTTTCAATGATAGGGACCTCA
This sequence comes from Triturus cristatus, assembly GCF_964204655.1. Lineage (NCBI taxonomy): Eukaryota > Metazoa > Chordata > Amphibia > Caudata > Salamandridae > Triturus > Triturus cristatus. The sequence goes on along the minus strand of NC_140582.1, from coordinate 428,450,686 downwards.
CTAGGTGTAGTCCTCTGTCACTTTCCATGGAGTTGAATAGAGGTGCTGGTCCTTTGTTACAGTTTAGCAGTGATTAGTGGGCCGAGGTCCTATGTCTATTTTCCTGAATTGGGCTGGGGAGGATAGATCCCTATCTAATTAGGTCATTGTGTCTGCCATTTTGATGAGGGAAATACCAATGCTATAAGCCGTGGGAAGACAAAACAAAATGGGAGCCTTATGCTGCCCATCTGCCTAAAGACCAGTTCTCCATACTACAGTTCGTTGTTCTGGTGCTCAGCGTCCTGCGAGACGTACACAAAGTGTATCAACCATTATAACCGTGTTTATCACAGCGCTCCCGCCATCAATGAAAAGTTCAGACTGATTGATTGATTCCCCACAACCTAAATTGACGCTCTGATGCGGTAATAGGGATATGCGCACAACGCGCTTGTTGATCAGACCGCGCTTATCAGAACCAGACTGACCCCTCCAGGCACGATCATCGGCACTTGGATGCTCGCGCCCTGGGGAAAGGGGGGGGGGGTGAAGGTACCTGCAGCGGCGCTCCGTGGATCTGCAGGCTGCCTCGGCGCTGCGGCGGGACTTAGCAGGAAGGCAAATTTTCAACCATGAGGTTCCCGTCACTGACCTTTGCCGTCCGACGGTATGGCGATATCCCAGAAGTCCATGAGCCCCTACGGCAATGCGTGTGATCACGTCGGAGCAACGCAGATCGACAACGCTAGTGTCCGGGTTCAAGCTGCGGTGCCTCTGGTCAAGTGTGCGTTACCAACATCAAATGGCGGGTCGTCTCCTCTGAAGATCAGGACGCCGAGTCCGTGTGCTCCTACGGTCAGCTCGCCTGTCGCAGCGATCTCCCGTGGGACCATCGAACAGCCTCCGGTGGTGAGGGAGAGCCTAGCTGGCTGGCAGGTCGTCGCTGTCCAGGGCCTGCTTCCTGCAACGATGGATACCTAAGGCCCGTCTCCAGTAACTTTCCGAGGGTAAGTGTAGTTACCGTCAATGTAGAGTATCTTGAATCGGTTTTCCTGGGTTCCGGTTTCTTGGTGAGGTGGTGGGCAGCGACTGGCTCAGGCTAACAGGGATAATCGTGTAGTTATGATTCCTAGCCGACGGAGCTCACTTCTTGGGCTCCTCACCCATCGCTCTACACTTCTCAATATGGCCCCGCCTACTGCCACTACATTTTCGGTGATCGATTTGAAGAATGCTTTCTTCTCAATACCCATTCACCCTGACAGCTGTTATTTGTTCGTGTTCACCCTGAACAATAGATCATTTTGGTTCTGTAGAGATCAACAGGGCTATACAGAGAGTCCTAGCATTTACAGTCTGGCATTAAAAAGGCAGCTTGAATCTTTTCCTGTACCTAAAGGGGTGACCCTTATCCAATATGTCGATGATATCTTGTTGGCTGCAGATACCCCTGAGCAGTGTGAAGAAGGAACACTGTTATTGTTATCATTTCTTGCCTCTCACAATCACAAAGTCTCTAGAAAGAAATTGCAATTTTGTAGACAGCAGGTTACCTATTTAGGTCACCTCCTGTCTAAGGAGGGACGTGCACATACACCAGACCGCATTCAGACTATTTTAGATACTCCCGAGCCCCGTACTCAGAAGGTTGCCCGTCCACTGATTGACCTTACTACTTTTTGTAGGCAGTGGATCCCCAGTTTTTCACACATTATTAAACCTTTTTTGGCCCTTTTGACTAAAGACACTCCGATGCCCCTCCCATGGACTACTGAATGTCAGAATTCCTTCCAACAGTTACGCCAAGCTCATTGCTCTTCACCAGTATTAGGAACTCCAAACTACACTAAGACTTTCTCACACTATGTACAAGAGAGGGAAGGTTGTGCCCTCTCCGTTTTAACACAGACACACGGTGATAAGCAACGTCCTTGTGCATATTTCTCAGCTGTCCTTGACCCAGTCGCCCATGCACTGTCTGGATGTTTCCGAGCAGTGGCAGTAACGGCTGTATCAATACATCAGAGTGAAGGAATAGTTTTGTCACATAAACTGCTTGTGTTAGTACCCCATTCTGTTGATGCTCTGCTAAATCAAATGAACTCAGCATTTGATTAGTGCTCGCTTGACAGGATATGAATTGACACTTTTGGCCCCTCATATTACAGTGAAAAGATGTCTGACTCTAAACCCTGTTACACTACTGCCATTTCCAGCTACTCCGTCTCAGTCACAAGAGTTACATGATTGTAAATTACCTTACTGACGAGCAAACAAAGGGCCGCATTGACCTGCAAGATACACCTCTCCCTAGTGTTGATGGGGAGCTATAGGTTGACGGCTTGTGTCTAAAATTGCCTGATGGCACTACATCTGCTGCTTATGCGATTACAACACTTCAGACAGTAGTTGAAACAGCTCACATCCCACAGAAGTCGGCCCAAGCGGCCGAATTGATTGCACTAACGAGAGCATGTGAGCTTAGTACAGATATGCTTGTTAACATTTTTACCGACAGCCAGTACGCTTTCGGGGTGGCACACAATTTTGGTCGTTTTTCGAAAGAAAGGGGCTTTCTCACCTCAGATGGGACACAGTGCATGGCGAATTAGTACATAATCTCTTTACTGCTCTAACATATCCTAGGAAAGCGGCAATTGTTAAGTGTGGTGCACACAAGAAAGTGACTGATAAGGAGCAGGTAATGCAGATCACACAGTCCGTGAAACCGCAATGCAGCGAAGTACCACATCTATGTATGTAGTGAAGTCACAAGCTGAACGTTGGCATGATGTCAGGCAAGAGGTGCTGGACATGCAACAATCTGCCTCCTCTGATGAACTAGACCAATGGTCTAAGGAGGGAACACTGGATGATGAGGGCTGTTGGCAGTGCTTAATTTGTAAAATATGAAATGCAGGTGCTCAAATGTTTGTCGGAGGCCACACCCACTTTTTTCTGGCTTCACCCACTCCCTCCACTGGCTCCACCCCTTACTCTCTAAGCTCCACCCACACCTTCAACTGGCACTGCTAAAAGTCAAATGTAATACCTGATCTGAATTTCAGAAAGGGAGCCTTCCTCATAGTAAGGTTTTGATAGGAGGTTCCCCGTGAACCATTTTGAAAAAGATTAAATCAAAAGTGCATTTAAAGCACAATTTTGGATTAAATTAGCTAAAACCACTAATGCATTGAAAAGCGACAATTTCAGTGCTCTGTGTGCTGATTTGGAGAAAGGACAATACTGGAGTATATGGGTTCAAAGATACAACTTTGAAATAGCTTAAGTTATGTGACAGAATAAAACAAAATGTTGTGAAAACACTAGTCCAAACAGATAAATTGAATAAAATCATGCAATACACTTGAATGAGTCAGCCACTGTCACTTTCAGTTGCCGAAGGGGTATGGGGTAAATCAGTATAGTAGAGTTTTCCGTTAAAGCGATTACTTTTAGAGAAGCAATTAAAAAAAATAAGGGTGATTACCAATTGGGCTTGTTATTAAAACTTACTCCCCTGGAGCTATATTTAAATTTATTAAACATTCAGAATAGTAAAACAAAAACATGAAACAATGTAGTTCTGTATGACAAAGACAACACAAAGATTAAGAAAGAGGCATATGTTCAAAATATGACTTTTTTAATTAAAGATTTGTATATTAACATAAAGCAAAGAAAAATTTGATCTCCACCAAAAAGTCCTAGCGGTACCTAGGCCAAAGGAATAGGTAGTGGCTGGGCAGTTTCAATTTGACTGTATCTTAAGTAAGTCATACCTATTAGTGCAAAATGACCATAGTGGCATACAAAATGTAATTATATAAAGACAAAATAACTAGAAATAAAATATATAAATACATGTTCTAAAATGAAAAACAAAAAAGCAAGTTTAGTCTTATAAAAACAAAATAAATAAAATATATTAAACAGAACAATAAATATAACATCCAAACAAGGAAAAGACATAAATATAACAAAATATTAAATAAATTGACACTGACAACAAAGTGTTATAAATGCAAATAAATAACCTATATAAACTAGAATAATTAAATATCCAAACATAGTAAAGCCTAATTTTTCCAAAACATTGCAATGACACACATTTTGTCAGTTGGACTGGGCTACATCTATTTTTCTAGAAAAGCCCAGAAACAGTCTAAATTGCTTGTGCATTCCAAGTCTTCCTCTTTCCTTGCTTTACTCCTAGTGTCATCAGCTGATCTTCGTCAAGCCAGGACTGAACATAGGGGAATGGGTTGAATCTCCTAAATGGTGGACCAACAAGATTTAAAAACATTAAAGATGATATTGTTTCAGTCACCAATAATGCTCTTGTAGATGTGCATACAAGATTCATTTGAGAAAAGCCTTGCTCATATTCTGCAGTACTGATAGCAATAGTGTGTAAGGCCATCAAAAGTTCCTTGAACTGCCTTTAATTTATTTTCCTCCAGATTCCTTATACTCTGTAAGCACGTATGGTTTCTCGACTGGCAATGTTGAATCTTTTACACAGAGACTCAATATCACTTTCACCGTAAAGAACAGGTAGCTCATCAGGCCAGTACTGTGTGTATAAAACTTCCACTTCGCTAATCAGTGTATCATACTCAGCCTTTTTGGCAGCAGAATTAGTACCTCCTGTAGACAACAAACGATGTCTTAGATTTTCTACAAGGCTACGAAAAAACTGACTCCGTTCAATGATTTTGTCAGTGGTCTTTCCTTTGTGCAGCATCACACCTTGGAATATATTTTCTTCCATGGCCTTTTTACACTGTGAGAAATGGTTCCCTTGCCTGTCTACCATTGCCTCAAACACTGCTATTTGCCGACAAATAGGCCGATGAGCATCAATGATTGCAGAATCACGTTTCTGTAACTCGAGTGATAACTCCGATAACTCCTGAAGAGCATCATACATGAGGCCAAGATTAGCAACAAACTGGATAGATGACAACCGCCTTCCTAGGCCTGTGTACATATTTCGTGTTCAACTGTCACAGGAACCATCATCAGATGCACTAGTAAAGTGCTTGTAGAGAGCAGGATAAGCATTCCAAATAGCCTCCACTGTTCTGAAGCTTGATGCAACCCAACGAGTATCTAACACACTATCTATTCTGTAAAGCTGAACGTCAAGAGCTTCAGCACATTCCTTTAGCTCCAAACGGTTTTTAACAGAGGTGGAAAATAGAGAATACAGCTTATCAAGTATGTTTTTTAAATGATTTGTAGCACCAATATATTTCATTATTTTTGTTTTAAACCTGTTTTTATTAATTTAATGGTTTACATCTTCATGACAGAGAAATAACAATATGTATGGCCGACCATATATTGAACCATCCATCGATCTTAAGTAGGTATTACAGTAGGGCAGGTATAAAACTAACATGCATATCGATGCATTCATTGACTTAGGTACATTTAGAACTGTAACACCAATATCTTTCATGACATCATGAACGGCAAGTTCCAGGCGATGTGCTGAGCAGTGCCAGGCTACAATATTGGAAGAGATGTTTTCTTGCAACCTCTTTACAACACCACTGTGGCGGCCAAACATCACTGAAGCTCCATTACAGGCAACTGAAACCAGGCATTTGGACAGAAAGTCCTCACTTATATTAACTGGATCTTTTTTTAGAGCGGACAGTAAACGGTTTACTATGCCATCAGCTGACAAATCACTCGGCTGAATGAGGTCAACAAACATATTAACTGGGGATTCCATGTCAGGTAGCTGCATTCGCATGTACACAATTAAAGAACTTTTCCTAATTAACGCAGTGGCTTCATCTAGTAAAAGACTTACTCTTGGGGAAAGCTCAATAATTTTGGCAAATATCTTCCTCTTCATTTGTGAGTATATGTGGCGTTGTATGTTTGAGCAAGCTGCATTGGAGTGCAAAATTCGCCCCATATCCAGTCCATTCAACTGGTGGCAGTCTATCTCCATTTCAAAACCATACGCTGGCCTGTTTCGCTTTGCTTCCTTATAAGCTACACAGAATATTCTGGCTGTTGCTGACATTTGTACAGATTGCGCTTTTGCAGTTACTTGCAATAAAGGATCTCTTTTAGCGTTTTCTAAGATTTTTAAAGTTGCAACATGAGCCTTGCTTTGTGCATATTCACCAATCTTTTTCCTCAATGACTTCTGCTGCTGTTCTATATTGGTGCCATATGCCTTCACAGTAGACTCAGTCCATTCTTTGGGCAGTTTAATTCCCCTGGATTTCTCAGCACCAAGATCACGGACTGGGCGTCCCACAGAACAGCCATGGTTAGGGCCTTTATCAATTAACCACGGATGCTTGCATTGGAAATATATTTTTTGGTCATGTTTCCAACCTTTAGGAAGAATGCCTTTCCTAAAAACTCTCTCTGAATGTGGTTTCAGTGATAATATGTCAAACTGTTTGCTAGTGCTTGGTGTTTCCTCCATCTCTACAGCAATCTCCACAGCATGATGCTGCTCATCTCTAAGAGGACTATCTTGTGTCTTTTCTTCTGTGGGACTGATGATAACGCTGCTGCTAGTAGTGGTGTCACTCTCATCTAGTGCCTTCTCTCGTACTTCATCTTCCTTGTTCCCTTCATCCACTGGAAGTGCATGGTCTTTTTTAAGCAAGTGGGCAGCGGTAGGAGGGCTCGCCTGCTGTGGTCGCGACCCGGTCAAGCACGATCCTCCGGGCCGTCCACTGCAGCAAAGACCACGGAGCCTCAATCCATGTGCCTCAGGGGCATCTACACCACCACGGCCCCTCGGGCAGGCCCAAGTCAACAGGGACTCGAGTGACACCACCGAGGCCGCCGCCGCCACGCCCAGGCCTCGCGCAGGGAAAATGGCGGTTCCGGGACAAAGGGGGAGGGGCGGCGGCTCCCACACGCTGGCTCTGTCCTCGCCAGCTATTTCACTTCCCCCCCGGGGGGGGGGGGGCACAAGGCACTGCTCCCTCGACGTCACCCCCCTCCGGTCACGGGCAGGGTCCGCCGCCACCGAGCGGCTACGCAGGATCTGGGCCGGCCGCGGAGATTGAGGCGGCAGCCAGCGCGGCGAGTCTGAGACAGACACTGCAGCGGTACAGCCCCTGGTTCCAGCAAAGAGATTTTGCACTCCAGGGGCGCAGGGCAGGCGACGCTGCAAGGTGAGTGGACTCTGGGCAGGATTTAGGCGGATAAACAGGCGCATTATGGCGTGGATGGACGGAGCTCAACTAAGCTGCGTCCACCATGATGGCTTGCTAAGCCACGCCTCCCCCAACTGCACCTTTTGAGGTCCAGCAAATGGACTACATTCAGTTTGAGCACTGTAATAACTTAAAATATGTCTTGGTAGTGGTTTGTGCTTTCAGTAAATGGGTAGAGGCGTATGCTATGAAGGATAATACAGCTCTCACGACCGCCAAAGTTCTCCTAAAGGAGTTCTTCCCTCAATTCGGCATTTGTCGGGTCTTATGGAGTGACAACGGACCTCATTTCATTGGGCAAGTTGTCGAATATGCCATGAAAGGGTTAGGGACCAAGCAGAAATTTCAGGCCGCTTTTCACCCACAGTCAGCAAGCTTGGTGGAGCGTTACAACTCTACCCTGAAATTTAAATTGGCTAAAATACAGGCTTCCACGTCTTTGAAATGGCCTGATGCCCTGCCCCTTGTACTACTTTCTATCCGATCAATACCACATACACGATCTAGCCTTACGCCATATGAGGTTGTGTTTGGCAGGCCCATGAATATTAGGGGAATCCCTAAGCCTCGCCCTATACATGATTTACCCCATGTGTTGATGAGTGACTGTTTGTCCCAGTTAACTGACAGCTTGTCTTCTGTTTATCAGCAGGTACGGTGAGCCCTTCCAGACAGGTCGCAGGGTGATGGCCATGATCTGCGGCCTGGCGATTTTGTCTTGACAAAGTCGTTTCAACGGACCAGTTCCTAGGCACCTCGTTGGCACAGACCGGAACAAGTCCTTCTGGCTACCAGAACTGCAGTGCGAGTGACCAACCGGAAGAATTGGGTGCATGCCACCCATTGTCAAAGTCCCGCATGCCCTCGTGAGTCCAGCTGCGTTGACAGGTCACCGCAACATCCTGGTTACCGAGAGGACGAGCTGTGTCACCTGAAAGACCTCAGGAAGTCTTCCCGGACCACACGATCCCTGGTACATCTAGATATCTGTTTTGATCCAGGAAGAAAGACATTTCATCGCAGAAAGAGACTGTTTGAGCCACTGTACTGGGTAGTTAAAGACTGACTACAAAGGGGGGGGGGGTAGCCTATTAGTGACTACTAGTCTCAGTGTTAGAGAAGAAACCAACGCCTGCCCAGGACCTTAGGACCTTAGAGCACCATCTGTTTTGTTGTTTACCGACGAAATGAACATGCCGGAGGAGAAGAAATCGAACGCTGAAAAAGTCTGTTGTAAAAATATGATGTTCGCTATTGGACTAACTTTGACTGTTGTCATCATTGCTGTAATAAAGTGGGTTGTAGAGGAAGTAGCTCCGGCTCGAAACTTATTGACTGCTACTATTCCTGTCCCCACCAAACATTATTATTTTACTCTGCCCGATCATGAAAAGAAGCACCGAATGTGATATCTCAATAACACTTTCATACAAATGTTGCATCATACTCATAATGCCACGAACATTACCACCTGCTGGGTATGTGGAATGATGCCAGCTCATCAGAAGAAGGGAGGAACTCCTTTCATTCCCTTGCCATTCTCGTATAATGGCTCCTGTAGAGCCTGGTTTGCATTGTTGTTGGTCTCTGAAATTGCTTATATTACTCTAGCTGATGTAGGAGGACTTAATGCAAAACGTAATAAAGTTTGTTACCCCGATGAGGAAGGGGACCCACAAGCCAAAGGAACTGTATGGGAAATGGAGGAGTATCGCAAAGGAAATTCCTCCACACGTTATGTTTTCCCCAACACTCGAACGGCCAATGGTAACGGGCCTTATGTTATCGCTGTTACTAGAGCCCGAGGAAATCTTTTTGTGAGCATTTTTGGTAGTATCCCAGTGGGAAAAAGTGACTGTACCACAGTATTGAACATTACTGGAATGAACAATAGCAGTTTCCTGTCCTCACATAGCACTTATTTCATTTGTGGGAGTAAAGGCTAATATCATCTACCAATCGGATGGTCTGGAACATGTTATGTGTCCTTCTTGCTTCCTCCTGTGTTCCTAGGACCTGCATCTTACCATAAAGATCAAAAACTGTTTAATGACATTTCCTTGAACCAAGTCAAAAGAACTATAAATACTGATGAAGTGGATCAAACTGACACTGCATTACAGCATTATGTTGACTTAATTTGGGACTCTTTTTCTTTGTTGGTGCAGCTTTAAATAGTAGGAAGATCAAACGCTTAACCCGTGTAGTATAGGCTGTGACTAATCAGATAGCAATGGAGCTTGGAAATCTTACAGAAGAACTCCAAATTACGAGAATTGTGACTTTACAAAACAGAATGGTGCTAGACATTATTCTAGCTGATCGTGGTGGAGCATGTCGCATTATCGGTGGTAGTTGTTGTGTAATTATCCCTGACCACGCCCCTTCTGTTTATGATGCCATTTTCAAAATGCATAAAATAGCCACTGAGATACATCAAGATTCAGGAGCATGGACTTGGGCTGGATGGTTCTGGAGCATATTTTCTGTATGGGGTTTGAAAATATTATCGGTCTTGTTCATAATGATTGCAATTCTCTTCTCTTGTTGTTTATGTATCCAGTGCGGGCCAATGCTTTGTTTCATCTGTATTTCCACATGTACTACTTGTCTACCATCTAAAATGAATGTCCAAAACTTAAATGCCCGTTTAGCAATAGACCGAGAAGTCAGTGATATGATGCTAATTGATATATATGATGTTTATCGTACCCCTTTTTGAAGCATAAGATATTTTACTTAGCATAAGCGACAGCCATTTTGGCTGTGGTGTCCATTTCATTTCCTTCGTAACTCTCCCGTCCTCTGCTGCTCGTCTTTTCACTCTGCTTGTGTAATCTATTTTAGTTGCCTTCCTGACTCAGCTAAAAACAATGCACGTGCTGACGGTTTGTAGCTGCCAGTGCACCTGGTCTCTGATGTTAACTGTCAACCATTTACTGCTGCCATAAGCATTCCTGCTCCCCCTCCCACTTTGCTGACCACATAGTTATTCATCTGCCCTTGTTTGCTGATAACGATTTCTAAAACTTGTTCTTCCTATTTCTGTTCTCATGCTTACATTGCAGAAAACCGGTATAAAAGGGACGACGGTTTGTGAATTCAGTGTATTACCTCCTGCAGCACTTGAGTGTTGTGTGGATGTGGTCCCACCATGAGTGATTAATAAACTTGTTATTTATTCTAACTCCAGTGCCGATCTCTATTTTGTTGGTCTTTGGACCCATGGACAAGAGGGTGACCCTTCACCAGTGTGCCCACTTTAAGGCACATTTCCACAGCAGTGGTGGTGAATTATTACATATGCATACTACAGTTCAGTGGCACATCAAGCTCCTTACTGTGTGTAAATGGATTTGTGTGTCTGGGTAGAGTAAAGCAGGGGCATAGATATTTTCTCGATGTTAAGCAAGAGTGATCAGGTAACATTCAATTGACTAGTGGCTGTCAGTTAGGCAGTCGTGTATTCTTGTGACTTGGCGACTGATGTATAGGAGAAAGAGGGGACCCAGGCAGAGTCTTGGGGGACTCTTCTAGGTAGAGCTTTGAAGGGACTGTTTGTAGCAAGGATCTGAATCGTCCGAGCTGTAAGACTAAAACATTTTAGTACTCTAATGGTGAAGCCTGCATAGGCATTGCTTGTTAGCATGATGAAATGGTATTAAGAGACCCTTATTGACTGCCCTCGAGGACAGAGTGGATTTTAAAGCAGCCTGTCTTGGCCAACTCCACATCTCAGGAGAATGGAGAAACAAATCATCTCTACTCTTTAAACCCCTGAAAAAAAACTCTTTCAAGATTCCAGAATTTGGAACTACCTCTCTAAAGAACTCTGGTGCAATTGAAATGGCCTTAGCCTCCCTAAGACTCTACTACCCATTCAGACTCATCCTTAAGCAGTCTAATTAGGGGATGCATTTGTTGTTTTTCTTCTTCTGTCCTCTAAGTGTTTTGCACTTATTACTCCACACTCCCTTTCTGTTATCTTGCTCTATGTAATCTGTTGTTCTTTGTGAACTGCTCCGCTACCCATGCAGTAGTTCGACACTATGTGAATACTGTAATGACTAATACAAATAAACATGAGAAAGATGGTTTTGAGAGTCATATTGAGGTTTTTTAGGTGTAAATTGTGTATTTTCATTAATCACAAGGATCAACAAAAGAGTTTCTTATAAATTCACCACATAACAAAGAGAAGCATATAACATACATACTAATCATCATAGACATGGGGCCAGGTTTGTGAATGTGGTCTCAGTTTACAGTCGGTGACCACTACTATAAGGCTGTTGTAGAGGCCTACATATTACTATTGAGAGTAGATTCTTTAAACTGTAGTAATCTTACAGTTCTAATCCCCCCAACCTTTAAAGACATTCAATGTGGGGACATGGCAAGTTGCACGGGAACACTAGAGATGTTTCTCACTGGGAGATGTTTGTAGTGTGGGAGAGTCAAAGATCCCAGTGTAAAAATGTTGACAATAGTGAGAACAGCAGGGACATAGTTGCTAGGACTAAGCCAGTACTTTAATTGTGCATAGAAGATTTTGATTTTACACCAAGAGATATATCAGATGATACTTATTTCATGCCTAACCAATACTCCATAGACTCCCAGTGTATGCACAGGTATTACCTCTCACATATGGTGGAGCCCTGATTTGTGATGTGACTAGTGGATTGAATGCAGAGGTGTTGGAAACCAGTTCTTTTACTACTTTTATGTCCTCTTAATATGCACAAAATACAGCACTGCAATGCACTATTAATGAAAAGTTACAGCTGAACCTTGCCAGCCCCAGAAGACTTACCATATAGTTGCTTGTTTTTGCACTTTGTCAACCTTTAATTAAAAAAATATTTTCACTATCACTTTTCTCAAGTCACCTGTGTTTCAAATAACATAAAAGCAAACAATAATTAACATTATGATCTGTGCGCTGGCCTGGAATGGGCATTACTTAAGTGGCTGTTTGCTATTGTGGCTGAAAGGAAAATGTTAATGACACAGCAACAGCCATTGTGCACCTTCCATTATTGGCCTGAGCCACTCCACTGGCTTCAATGCTGCTCTCAATCATCCAGTGGTCTAATATTTAATAATAATACCACACAGTTGAGGAACAATATATTCCCAGATAATTTCTATTTAGGACAGAGCACAGTGGTTAATCATGTAATCGATCTATTTCATATGATGCCCAAAGATCATCTATTTTGCACCTTTCCTTCTCTTCAAGGGAACCTTCTCTGAAAATCATTTAATTGGTTCACTTTAAAAGTGGTCAGAGGTGGAGAGTAGGTTATGGAGCCAACATCTAGAGAATATTTGTTTAACTAACAACATTACTAAAACAAGAAACTAATTACCATGTCCCTGTATTTGGTGATATTTGTTGGAAATGGGCACAATTTCAGATCATGTAGTCTTCTCCATTCAGTTATGTACCATTAGAAAGGATCTAATCTTTTGCCACCACTTATACGCTGCGCTTGCACTTGCATCTTATGCAAAACAGCATATTCTTTGCCTCCAGGTCCAGGGAAGACATGGCTTGGCAGTTCGGGCTGGACTGTTCCCATGAGACACAGGGTCAAGACTGATTTGCATATGGCCATGTCTAAACTGGGGTGGCGTAGTGGGCAAAAGAACGATGGATTTAACCCAGATCTCTTGACTGGGGGAGAATGTCTGCATTGTCAACATTCCGTCCATCATTTGTTTGTTGTAACGCTTTTCGCCCTAAGTGGGATGGGTATTCCCAGACGTGGGACCCATGCTCACTACGCCACTGGAGTCAAGCTATCCTGGCTGATGACGGCTGATAGCCAGAAACCGGTCCTAGGATGCTTGATTCCGGTCCAGGGAAGACATGGCTTGGCAGTTCGGGCTGGACTGTTCCCATGAGGCACAGGGTCAAGACTGATTTGCATATGGCCATGTCTAAACTGGGGTGGCGTAGTGGGCAAAAGAACGATGGATTTAACCCAGATCTCTTGACTGGGGGAGAATGTCTGCATTGTCAGCATTCCGTCCATCATTTGTTTGTTGTAACGCTTTTCGCCCTAAGTGGGATGGGTATTCCCAGACGTGGGACCCATGCTCACTACGCCACTGGAGTCAAGCTATCCTGGCTGATGCCGGCTGCTAGCCAGAAACCGGTCCTAGGATGCTTGATTCCGGTCCAGGGAAGACCTGGCTTGGCAGTTCGGGCTGGACTGTTCCCATGAGGCACAGGGTCAAGACTGATTTGCATATGGCCATGTCTAAACTGGGGTGGCGTAGTCGGCAAAAGAACGATGGATTTAACCCAGATCTCTTAACAGGGGGAGAATGTCTGCATTGTCAGCATTCCGTCCATCATTTGTTTGTTGTAACGCTTTTCGCCCTAACTGGGATGGGTATTCCCAGACGTGGGACCCATGCTCACTACGCCACTGGAGTCAAGCTATCCTGGCTAATGACGGCTGATAGCCAGAAACCGGTCCTAGGATGCTTGATTCCGGTCCAGGGAAGACCTGGCTTGGCAGTTCGGGCTGGACTGTTCCCATGAGGCACAGGGTCAAGACTGATTTGCATATGGCCATGTCTAAACTGGGGTGGCATAGTAGGCAAAAGAACGATGGATTTAACCCAGATCTCTTGACTGGGGGAGAATGTCTGCATTGTCAGCATTCCGTCCATCATTTGTTTGTTGTAACGCTATTCTTTGCCTCCATCCAGTCGGGTGACCTCGCAGTATAATGTTTCATTTAAAAAAAAATGTATTTATTTGAGTTTTCTTGAACATAAAACCAGTACAATACACTTATGACAAAAGTAGATACATACTTATATCGTCTGCTTGGTAACATACAATACATGAGTGTTTTTCACAGTACAGTGAATATAGGTCTACATTAAGGTGTTTTGACACATTGGTTTTCCATCACTACATAGTGCAAATCATCAAAGGCAACATGTTATACGTCCCGCCATCTTTGCTTTCTTTCCGCATCATTTTCACTCACCAGGGTGTGTCACTGCATTGACGTATTGCTCTGTGTCTACTGGGTGCACGAGGAGATCTGTCTTAAGGGGGTCCCATATATCCCTGGTTCGTGAGGCTAATGGAGGGAGCTCAGCTTATGTAAGTGTTTGATCTTGCCAAAAAATCATATCTCTGATCCAATCTTTAAACTTAGGTGCCCTGCCCCGTCCCCATCTACATGCTATTTTTCGTTTAGCTAATAAGAGTCCCAGAGCTACAAAGTGTCTGTACCCAACTGCTATAATCTCCATGTATCCCAGCAGCGCCATCAGAGGTGATGCTTGAATTGGGGGTGATGTCATCTGCTCCAGCGCCATAAATACCTGTTGCCAATAGCTCTGTACATTATCGCACTCCCAGGCAAGATGTAGAAAATCTGCCATCTCCGTCCCACATCTCACATTTATCATTGTCACGTAGCTTATATTTGTACATTTTAACAGGGGTGTAATAGGTGCGATGTAAGAATTTGTAGTGTGTGATGCGTAGGCGACTGCTGGAAGATACTTGCTCTGTCTGCGCACAACAGTAGGACCATTTCTTGTCCGTTATTTCTTGCACAATTTCTGTAGCCCATCTTTCCTGTGCAATGCAATGTTCTGTGATTTGATTACCATATATGCTGTGATATAATGTAGATACCGCATGTGAAGCCGAATCACAGCGTACTATTGTATGCAGTTCTTGCGGATATGAAGGTGTATATTCTTTTACACCTTGTCTCAATCTGACATATAGAAAGATGTCCCTAGGTGAGGGTGTCGATTTTGTGAACATTAGTTGCAGTGTGTGGAATTTCCCGTTGAAATATTTCACCCCATTTTGTTATATCAAATGTAGTTTCTGTCTTTTTAAAGGTCTGTTAGAAATGGGATTTCTGGTTGGCTAGGGCATGCGCCTAAGCCAGGCAGAAACCACCACGCTAGTCAGGACAAGGGAGTTACACACTGAAGATAACCCCTGCCCACCCCCTTGGTAGCTTGGTACGAGCAGTCAGGCTTATCCCAGAGGCAATGTGTAAAGCGTTTGCACAACACACACACAGCAGCAACACACTAGGCACACCACAAAGGAAATTCCACACAAGGTTATATAAAAAATAGCCTTTGTATTATCCAAAACACATTAGAATCATAATCACACATCTACACTCTGCCAGCTGACACCAGGTCATAATTTGCAGGGGATTATATACATGACAGGGCCAATCGGGCCACTGACAGAACCATCACACAGCACAAGTAGCAAAAATAACACAACCAGTAACTACTGGTACAATACTGTACTTAGCATCATCACCTGCAACATAAACGCATTATGTCTGCATCACCTTAGGCATAAAACACATCATGCATAGACAACCTAAGCATAAATCACGTTTAGGAGTGCACCGTGGTAACACTCCCCAGGTGCAAACATCACCCTCAGCATAAACACATTATACAATATCACATTAGGGCCTTGCGCCCTACCAATACTGACCCCAGGCCAACTGGCCTTCCTCTGGTGCTCAAATGCCCTCTGTCCAAAATGTCAGGGCTCTCACAGGACCTTCAACAGGCCCTCTGGCTGCTGCAGCCAGAACAACGTGCATGAGGCAGGGGGCTGCAACTCTCCCCTTCCTCATCACTAAAAGGAATGGCCCCATATTGCAGCTGCCCGTGCTCCTGCGGTGCAGCTGAGGCAATTACCAA
The DNA here is from genome assembly GCF_964204655.1 of Triturus cristatus. NCBI lineage: Eukaryota > Metazoa > Chordata > Amphibia > Caudata > Salamandridae > Triturus > Triturus cristatus. Next base: position 428,434,769 of record NC_140582.1, on the reverse strand, counting down.
GCACTGGCACTACCGTGCCTCTCCGGTCCCACTCCGGGACTTAGGGAACCTAACTTGCCCCCAATAAGTAATCAGCACTGGCACTCTTGGTGCCTGGGAAGCCCCCTCTGGGACTACTGAACAAGAATTGCCCCCAACGATGTAGCTTCCCGCTCTCCCGTGGGGCAGCTAAAGAAAATAGCCTTGCCACTGCCGTGCCTCTGGAGCCCAACTCGGGGACTCCCTCAACAATTGCCCGAAAAGGAATTCAGTCCTGGCACCACGGTGCCTCAGGGAGTGCTCACACTGCTCCGCTCTGCCCCACTCACTTTGGTCTTCTTCTCAGCTTTCTGCCTCCTTCGGTCCCCTTCATTGGCACGCAGGACTCCGGCCACACTGGGGAGGCTTCCGGGCAGCAGGACAACACGCGGGGCTCTTCCTCACTGCAGTGCCGGCACGCAGGGCTTCTTCCCCTTCACATGGGGAGGTTCCACCTGCCATCCACACGAAGGACTCTCTATGGTCATGGGAGCCCCGCCTTGGACCCGGCAGCCTTTTCCTGCCGTCCGCCGTGCCTCACGCTGCTTCTCTCGGAGACTGGGTAGGCACTCTGTTTACAGGGCTCCTATTCCCCTTTGTCAGTTGGGCGCTCGGTCATCAGACACTCCACAGGGGGGCGGAGCCAGTATTCACCCAGGCAGGCACTGACCTTTTCAGGGTCAGGGGACTACTCCTCCCACTACTCCAAATGCAGATCCCCTATTCAGCCTAGCGCTGACTCACCCTGCCCTCCCTGGAGCAACACACACCTCACACAGCCCCTGTCACTCCAAAGCCAGACATGCAAGCCACATCAGGCAGGCAGACACATAGCACACAGAAATGCCAACTTCTAAAAGTGCCATTTCTAAAATAGTGATAATAAATCTGTGCACACCATTGCACAGCATTTATTGTTATTCCAATCATACCAAACTTGACCACGCTGCTCCTCTCATATCGAGAATTACCACTGAAACACTTATCAGGGAGTCCCCAATGCGTTTGAAATAGCTTTATTCGACAACATGTCATAAAAGCATGAACAATACATATAACACGAAACAAATAAATAGTACATAGATTTACACATGATAAAAAGTATTAAATGCATTCCATGATTGTCGAATATTAATCTTAAAATTCATATGTGACCACTAAAATTTCCTAAAAACCTAGAAACCAGCAGAGTTAGGGACATCAGCAATGATTGGGCTGGCAACTAGGATTGTGCAAAACGAGTACGTATAATCCAGACCCCTCTTAAAAATTTAGCTACGGCGATTGCTATGCAAGGGGTACAATCAGACTCTAATATCCTCATGGCTTCGTTATACCGTCGTGTTCCCATGTTTGAGCAGATGGGTTTCAACCACTTACGTCTTGGACCAGTATAGAGGGGGCATACAAAAAATAGATGGACTATTGTCTCAGCCAAGTCAAGACACTTGATGCATTTATCATCAAGAAGTTGCACCCATTTGTACGTAAAAGCTTTTACTGGCAGTGATCCTGCCCTAAACTGAAAATACAGTTTGCGATCTAGGGGGCTTTCAATGATATCCCAGTAGGATTCGCACCATGGTTTAGACTTGAACTCTAAGAAACGGCCTGTGAGGTTTGTATTCATATTGGCTGAATAGATTGTTAAAGAGACCTTTTCCCAATATATGGCCTTTAGTTGCTTTTTTGATGGGAAGGGTGTTGAATCCGGGGCTTCCCATAAAGAATTAAGAACTAATTTTACCATGAGTGATCTGATCTCACAAAGCCAATGAATTTTGTGGAATCGGTCTGCCAGAATTACATCCTTTAAAGCTTGGGCATGGTGTAAAAGTTCAGGTGTGGTCCAGATTCGCCTCCAATATAGGAGGGGGCGCAACCTCGCTATATCAGCCACAGCTTTTCTACCTAGATCAAGTAAAAGAGGAACAGTGGGAGTACTTTGGGGGACGCCAGCTAAACAGCGCAGAATTTTATTTTCTGCTCAGGATAGTTTGCTCAAATTGTTGAACCCCCATAGTTCGGACCCATACAGGGTGGCACTCAGCACTTTCATATTGTATATCTCTAGTGCTGGAGTGATTGGTTTGGTGATGGAAGATTTAAATGTGGACAATAAAACGCCCGCATGTTGATGGAATTTTAAAGTAGCCATGTCCAGGTGACGCTTCCAACACATGTTGTTCTGGAGTAGGATTCCTAAGTATGTAAATTCCTCTACTTGCTCTAAAGGAGTATTGTTTAGCATAATACTACCTCTAAAAGATTTATGCGGATTGATAGACATGAACTTTGTTTTTGATGTATTAATTACAAGTCCATGCTCCTGGCAAAAATCTCCAAAGGCATTAACTGCCTTCTGTAGGCCACTGGGAGTCCTTGAGATAATCAGCGTATCATCCGCATACATGAGGACAGGTACATATTCCCCAGCTATTACAGGGGCATCGGTGGGGGAACTACGAAGATGGTTAACTATTCCATTAATATAGAGTGAAAATAGGGTGGGGGCCAGGACGCAGCCCTGCCGAACACCACGCTCGACGGGGAATGCGTCCGTGACCTCCCCCTGTGCCCCCCATCTGATTCTGGCGAAATTCTCCTGATGGAGGCGGACGATAATAGTCAATAGCTCCGGGGCCATCCCCAGATCAGCAAGGACTCTCCAAAGATTGCGACGCGGAACCATATCGAAGGCCGATTTTAGGTCTACAAATACTGCGTATAGCGACCCCTTATTTAAAAACACATTCCTCCAATAGAGCATGATAAAATAAAAGACCTGATCTACAGAGCTAGTACAAGGGCGAAAACCACCTTGGTATGGGGATAGAATGGTATTATCCTCAATCCAAGATTCCACTTTGTTTAAAACTAATCGGCCCAGCAGTTTTTGGGCAGAGTCTATGAGACTGATGGGTCTATAGTTACTTGGTAGGGATTTATCACCTTTTTTAAAAACCGGGATGATTTCTGCACCCTTCCAAGATGTTGGGATTGGAGCACCCCTAGCCAGGGCATTGGCTAGAAATACAAAGTATTGGCACCAGGTTGGTCTGTCACTCAAAAAAACATCCGCCGGGATGCCATCCATACCTGGGGCTCTGCCCCCTGTCACACAATCCAATGCCAAGTTGACATCATTGGTAGTGAATATCTGGGATTGATAAAAGATTTCGTGTGGTAATGGGCACTCCTCATCGCCTAAGCTGCGGGCATATTGGGGTTTAAAAAAATCTAGCCAGTGGGTCTGGGCAACATTATTGTGGGGAGGTTCGGCAAATCCTCCTCTATCCCACTTTATAATGTTCCAAAACTGCTTGGAATCTTTGGATGCACAAGCAAGTTTCAAATCCCGCCACCTCTCCTCATCCCATTGTTTTTTCGCCACTTGTTGAGCGGATCTGTATTTATCTCTTGCCTCTCTTATTTTGGTGGGGTTTCTTGTCCTTAAAGCTGAACTTAGATTATTACGAGCAGACTTACAGTGTGTGTTATACCACTTAGCCTTTGCTAGCACAGCCCCACTTTTTCTAGGGTTCCTATCTCTAACAAAAAAAGTTTTGAGTCTGAGAAAGAGGGAAGAATGTGACTCTGTCATAATGGATGGAAAGGCTTGGTCACTACAATGAGTCTTGAGGCGAGCCAGTTCACCCACAACCTCGTCTTTGAGCGCATCCATTTTACCAGGATCCTCAATAAATTTACTCCACTTAATCCGGCGCAAGTTGTTGGAAGCAACTATATCTAGCGTGGTTAGCCCATCTCTGGGAGATTCAGCTTTAGCCCCCTTGTTAACTTGAAATTTTGAACAAAGGGGGTTATGATCACTTTCCAGCCGGGTTTCAATGGCCATATCTATTAGACAAGGCCATAGCCTTAAGTCCACCAAGAGGTAGTCGATCCGACTACTATTCCTTCCGTTGTCAAACGTATTGGCTCCCTGCATGTCTGAGGGGGTTCTCCCATTTGCTGCTCTAAGACCTCGTTCAAGACACAGCGCTTTTAGTTGGATAGCTGTGGAGGACCATCTTTTTATTACGGGAATTTCCAGTTTAGGTACTCCCCATCTGAGGTCCTGCTCTTCAGAGAGGTCCTGGTCCTCATGGCCGAGTGGTTCGTAGGTGGTGTTAAAATCCCCTCCTACTATAGTAAAAATCTGGTTGGAGAGGGCTCCTAATCTGGAATCTAGTGCAGCAATTACCTCTGATGTGTGCCCCCCTTTTATACCCCTGGCATATACATTGGAAATAGCCACCCTGTGGCCGTTAGGCCAAACCAATTTGATCATCAGAATATCCTTTTCCGTGAGCTCAGCCTGAACAACCTTACAGTGCAAATTCTGTCGAACCCAGATCACCAGTCCCCCTGCGGGCCGACCCTTTAGTTTTTTTGTGGCTGGAACGTAAAAATTAAGATATCCATGGCGGCATATAGGGGAAATAGACCAGGTTTCCTGAAAAATATTAATGTCAAATTTGTCTATGAAACTGCACCACTCCGGGGACCCTATCTTATTACCCAGGCCAGCAATGTTCCACGAGAGCAGGGAGAGATCTGCTGTTAGCAGGGAGGAGGTATTCAAAGTGGAGAGTCTCTCCTTTCTTCCCTTTGTGACACACTCCTTAGTAAGAGTTTGATTTGGCTTTTTTGGCCTGGGAGATTGGGGATTCAGCATAGTACTTGTCATGGTGATACATCCCTCATTTATTCTACAATTATAGTTTATACCTAAGGGGGGAGTGGTATCATGAGTTAGCCCCTGGTTAGCAAGCTGGCATACTTTGGGGTGTAGGGATTTGGTGAGGACTTGACCTGTGACATTATTGCCCGAGGGCTGGATGGATGCAACACCATTACTCAGGGAATTATCACCTATGGACAATATTTGATCCTCCTGAAGTCAATCACAATCGTCCAATGCATTCCTATGGGAGGGCAGCCTCACAGCAGTGAGAAACCAAAATGGCTGTTTTTCACTACCAGGACATGTCACACACCTAAGGTACATGTCCTACCTTTTACCTACAATGCACCCTGCTCCTAGGGCTAGTTAGGGCCTACCTTAGGGGTGACTGACATGCAGTAAAAGGGGGGTCACAGACGTGGCACACACTTTAGGTGTCACATCACAGCAGCAGTAACACTGCGCGCACAGGCCCTGTAATGGCAGAGACCTGAGGCAGGTTTGAAAGGCTGGTTTGGTGGGTTTCGCAATCGGTGCTGCAAGCCCACCAGTAGCATTTAATTTACCAGCCCCGGATATATGAGATGCCACTTTACAAGGGACTGACAGGTAAATTAAATATGCAAAACAGGTGTAGACCAATCTTACCATGTTTACCACAGAGGGCACATGCACTTTACACTGGACAGCAGTGCTAAAGTGCCCAGAGTCCTAGAACCACCAACACCATGTCAGAAAAAGGCTAGGAGGAAGGCAAAAAGTTCAGGGGTGACCCTGCAAAAAGGCCCAAGTCCAACAAGGTCCCTTCTTGTAATACCGGCATATTTGGATGATACACTAGGGTAAGTAGGGGTGAGTACAGCATGGGAGCCTGCATACGCTTGGCTATCTGTTACCAAGCTGATATTGTGCATGTAACCGATGTAGGATCAGTGTCTCGGGTTCCAGGTGTGCTCAATATAGCCCCTTCCGGAGGTATGGGGTCCGTGAGCCATTGCTCTACTGCCAACTGTGGCATGTTTTTCGGAGGATGAAACCAGTAGTGCGCGTAATGAACTTGTGCGCAGAGATAGTACAGCTCTAGATTGGGGAAATCAAACCCTCCCTGGGCATAAGGCCTGGTAAGGATATCCCATTTCAGCTTGGGTTGTTTGCCACCCCATGTTAGCCAAACAATTTTGGTGCGTAATGTCATAAAAAAATGCCTGCCAGGGTCGTATGGTATATTCAAAAATAGGTAGAATAGTTTAGAGAGAATAATCATTTTGATGAGAGAGGTACGCCCTGCCATAGACAATGGGAATGAGATCCAGGTCGTGACGCAACTATTAATATTTTCCAGGGCTCTGCCATAATTTAACCGCATCAGTTCAGCGCGGTCATTACTTATATATATCCTTAAGTATTTCACCTCTGTGTCACACCATTCTATTGAGAAGTTAGAAGTGAATTGTCACCGAAACAGTAAGTGGGAAGATCTGAGATTTTGTCCAATTTATATGTATTCCAGAGAGTTCCCCAAATCGGACAAATTCTCTCAATAGAGTATTGAGGTTTTGTAAGGGATTTCTAAGATAAAGTGTAATATCATCTGCCCATAATGAGATGAGAATGGGGCGCAGTTGGCAATGCAGTGCTTTATCGTGGTGATGCTGTCTTATTTTTGCCGCAAGAGGCTCGATTGCTAACGCAAATAGTAGAGGGGAAAGTGGACACCCCTGTCGAGTGCCATGCATAATAGAAAAGGGTAATGAGGCTTGGCCATTGATGAGGACCTTGGCCATCAGGGAAGTGTATAAAAGGCGTATCCATGACAGGAACCCTATAGGTATCCGCATATTTTGCAGTATAGTAAATAAGTAATCCCATTCAACCTAATCAAAGGCCTTTGTGGCGTCTTGAAAGACCGCCACAAGGGCCAGTTAAGGATCTACATTTTATAATATGGAGAATAGTGTACCGAGATTGTGATGTCACTCCTTCCCGGGATAAACCTGGTCTGATCCGGCAACACCAATTTCTCCATCAAAAGACTTCACCTGTAGCCAATATTTTGGCAAGAATTTTTTGCGTCATTGTTGATCACAGATAGCGGAAGGTAGGAGTCGCAGATGTCCGCGGATTGACCAGGCTTTCGAAGCAATGCGATCAGTGCCTCTCTCATGCTTCCCAGTAAAATGCCTGTCTATTGGCCTCCTCATAGACTTCTTTCAATATGGGGATTAGTTGGTCCAATGTAAGTTTTGTAAATGTCTATAGGAAGACCATCTGACCCCGGGGCTTTTCCTGACTTCATCTGCATGATTGCAGTACATATTTCATCGCTCTTGAGGGGAGCAGCGAGAAACTCCCTCTGTGTCTCCCAGCCAACCAAGGTCTATGTCTTTCAAGTATGTCGACAAGTCAAGTGGTTGTTGTCTGCGAGTGCTATATAAATTGGTATAGAACACAGTAAAGATATTAAGGATGCCCTGACTGTCTCTTTATCATCTAGGATGTCAATCACGTGATCAGAGAATCTTGGTTTGCGAACTTTCTCCGCCAAGGCCCTTCCTGGTCGCTCTCCCTCCCCATAGTGGCGTTCCTCAAAATATTTCCGCCTAAAACGTATTTCTCTCTCGTCAGTATCTTTGTATTCTGTGAGTTTGTCCCTGAATGTCACTTGGAGCATGCCACTTCCATCCTGTCCCATCTCACCCTCTAGCTTCTTCAGCTCACCCTCCAGCTGTTGCAAGTTGCATCTGATGTCTCGCAAGACCCCAAAGCTTTTGGCTATACAGGAACCGCACATTGTGACCTTAAAGGACTCCCAAACTGTGACCCACATGTGTGACTGAACCTATCTTTCTCTGAAAGAAATCTGCAATTTCTTGGCCCAACTCTGATTGGAAAGCAGTATCCAATAGTGCTTCTGGTACCAGCTTCCAATTCCTCCAATTAGTGGACAGAGCTGTGGGGGGATATCACCAGTCGCACCGGGGCATGGTCGGAATATGATTTGGCTAGATGCTCTGTATTAGTTATCCAGGGGCCCACCCCACGGGTCACGACCCAGTAATCTAGCCTAGCCCATGTTGCGTGCATTGCCGTATAATGTGTGCCCTTCTGCCTAGCTGGGTGAAGGTATTGTGCATTTTGTTGCATGTAAGACCTAATGTTGTCAATATTTTCCTGTACATGTATTAGCCGATCTACCTATCTCAAAACATAACCTGTTTGGATGTGTGGCCATGTTTCCTGTCCCACCCCCTCCCACAACAGCACCCCAATCAAGCTGGCATTACATTACCCTCCCACCACCCAGTCTTCTAAACTGTTGGGGGAACGCCCTTAGGGATCACTAGAGGTCACACGAGGTCCTACCTTTTCCAGCAGGCGTTGGCATAGCCTCTCATTATTTTGGGGAGGAGAAGGAGTGCTCGGTATAGTTCATGTTGGAGTCCCACCTTCTTCATCTCCCTCAACTCCTCCCGTTCCTTTGGACTAGGACCAGTCATTTGGTGTCAGCATTATACTCGCATTTACTTCAGACACTGCATCTCGCCTGTTGGGAAGTATACGCCAAGTATTGCTGCAGCGTCCTAGTTTTAACGGAGGAGAGAGGGCAATCTTACTATACGGTATGTGCTTGACTGTTTCAAAACGCAATTCACTTCTCGCCCCTCCTTAAATCATAGTCCGACGTAGGGGATGTAGATCTGGATGGGTGTTCCGTCGCTTCACGGCCTGACGTCTGTCATTTGACACGCTTGAGGTAGTCATCCACCTGTTGCACATTTGTAAAGAAGTGTTGCCTGCCCTGGTGCGTAACACATAAGCGTGCTGTGTACATGAGAGCATAGGTGATTTGTGCCTTACGGAGTTTCTGCTTGGCGGGGATGAATTTACGTCTCGCCTCATGTACTGCCGCTGTAAAATCGGAGTAAATGGTATAGTCATTACCTTCAAAGTGCAAATGTCTCTTTTCTCTTGCCAGCCTCAGGGCGGTATCTCGATTGTGAAAGTTGTGTAGGCGAGCTATGATCAGACGGGGGTTGCTTCCTGGGGGAGGTCTTGGACCCAACAAGCGATGTGCTCTCTCTATTATCATCTGAGGTAAAAAGACCTCTGCACCGAATGTGTCCTGTAGCAGACGCTCCACAAAATCTTCCATTCGCCCTGTGTTTGTGCTTTCCGGAATACCAATTACGAGTATGTTATTGCGTCTGCTGCGTGCTTCCAAATCTTCATTTTTCGCAGCGATTACCTTAAGCAGCTTGTCCATCTGGGCGATCCGATTTTGCATTTGTGCTGTGATGTCTTCGTTATCTGAAATCCGTGTCTCCGTCTCTTTGATGCGCTCGTCATGCTTGTCAATTTTGAGAAGTATAAGAGTCCATGCGAGCCGTCAGAGTCCATTTTACTTTCTATGAAAGTAAGGCTATGTCGCATTTCCAGCAACAGACTTTTGACATCATCTTCCTGGGAAGTAATTGACTCTTGCATGTTTTCTGCGCTTCCATGTTCCTGTTCTTCAGAAGTGGAGTGTGTGACTTTTTTTTAGCTGCTTCGAAGGGCAATTTAAATTTCTTGCTGTCCGGTTTACCCATGACTGGACAAATGTGATGAGGCTTTGGCGATTGGGACTTGAAGTAGCTGAAAAGGACGTGTCACTTCTGTGTGGGACGGACCTGTGTCCACCAATTTAAAGTAAAAATGGTGTAACTTCAGGGACGGTTATTAATGTGTCTCGTCGTGCCTGGCCACCACCACAGAAGCGTTGTTTAGGGAGGTGAATTCAGTATTCCAAGTGCTGATCGTTTACAATGGGCTTGCTTGTCTGTAGCAAACGCTGCCGTCAGGACAGCTGGACCAAAGTGTGCCTGTGCTACAAGCGAAGCACCAAGGTCAGTTATGTAAGGCAATACAGACAAACACGATATCCTCTCGTCCCAATTGTATTGCTCTCCAGTATTATCCACTGGGCATCCTCATGGATAAGAGTCTCTGGGCTGCGCCACGACTCCGATACTGTTTCTGTTGCTTCTGGCTATGTGAGTGTTGGCGCGGACCCTGCCCGTTTAATTCTGGCTTTGCGTGCTTCCATTCCTTTCACCGGAGTAGCAGGGCAGCCATATAAAGTAAATGCAGTGGTGTGATTAAGACACTTGCTGATATGGGGTGAGTCTCAGGTGTGGTGCGGGAAGACTGGGGGGGGCATCATGGAGCGAGGGTATGCCCCGCAGGATTGCCCCCGTTCTGTCCTTTGGAGCGGTTGCAGTTGCTCCGCCTGCGGTGTGTTCAGTGGGGCCCCGCCGCCATGTGGAATCCCTGGGGCTTGCGTAGCTCCGGAAGCAGACGCCGCCTCCAGCAGTATTCTCTGTGATCCCGGCGTCAACCCGTCAGTAAGGCGCGATCGCGTCAGATATTCTTCTTCTGACCCAGAAATTGTAGCGATGGGCATCAAGTGGTTAATGGACAATTGCCCTCTATTTCCAGCACATTTTGTCGTCCGTGGACAGGATAACTGGCCGGATCATGCTGCTGAGCAGCAAGAGCCTCACTACAGTGCAGCCATTTTGATTGTGTGCCACCTAACGCCCCCTCACAGTATAATGTTTGTATTCTATTCTGCATGAGGTAACTTCTTTCAAATGTTGTCAGTGGCTGACTTTAAATTTAGCATCTGCATAGTCCTTTGTGTGCATGTTGGTCTTTTTCCAGGTTGCTTATGAATCTAGTTGTCCGTTTTCACATGGTTAGGCTCATTCTTTCTTAGCCTCTGCCTTTGTCCTGCATCACTCTGTTCTTCTCTCCATCAGCTGATCCGGTAGGTTCTATGAGGTATAATCTACCATCTTACTTGTCCTTAAATATCATGAAAAACTGAATTAAACCCACTATTCACCATTAAAACATCAAAATCCATAAATTGCCAACTATGAAAAAGATCTCCCATCTTAGTATAATCCCTTCTCATCCACTGACTGAGACACATTTAGATACCACTGGCACTGAAAATAACCTGGTCTCTGTCTGCTGTGTGATATCCTCTTGTGGTTCCAATAAACCTATCGCCAAACATTAGCAGCTACAATTAAGGTAGAATTGCTAGCTCCAAGTATGTTAGTTGTTTTCAAATTCAAATCCAGTGATGATCCTTCTTCCACGACAAGATCGCCGTCATTCACAACAGCTTCGGCCCGCCGACCTCTATCCCCATCACCGAACCAACGCCCCCCACCGCCACCCTCCGAACGTGGACCCCGGTCAGCACCGAAGACACAACACGCACGATGAATACCATCCACTCCGGATCCCCCATGGACCCCTGTCCTCACCACATCTTCAACTCGGCCAGCTACACCATCGCACCCCACCTCCGCGACATCATCAACGCCTCCTTCAACACCGCAACCTTCCCGGACTGCTATAAACACGCCGGGATCAACGCCCTGCTAAAGAAACCTACAGCTGACCCCACCGACCTCAAGAACTTCCGCCCCATCTCGCTCCTCCCGTTCCCGGCCAAAGTCATCGAGAAGACCGTCACCAGACAGCTAGCCTCCTTCCTTGAGACCAATGGCTCCCTCGACCACACGCAGTCTGGCTTCCGTGCCAACCACAGCACGGAGACCGCCCTCATCGCAGCCACAGACGACATCAGATCCCTACTGGACAACGGGGAAACAGCAGCCCTCATCCTCCTGCACCTCTCCGCGGCATTCGACACCGTATGCCACCGCACCCTGATACAACGCCTGAACAACACCGGAATCCAGGAGAAGGCCCCAGAGTGGATCACCTCCTTCCTCGCCGGAAGAAGCCAGAGAGTCCGCCTCCCCCCGTTCCGATCAGCAGCCACCGAAGTCACCTGCGGCGTTCCACAAGGGTCATCGCTCAGCCCCACCCTTTTCAACGTCTACATGAGCCCCCTCGCAGCCATCGCACGCCAACACAACCTCAAGATCATCACCTACGTCGACGACACCCAGCTGATCCTCTCCCTCACCAACGACCCGGACACCGCCAGAGCCAGCCTACACGAAGGGATGAAAGACGTCACAGAATGGATGAAGAACAGCCGCCTGAAACTGAACTCAGACAAGACGGAGGTTCTCATCCTGGGATCATCACCCTCTGCCTGGGACGACTCCTGGTGGCCCACCGCCCTCGGCGCCACCCCCAAGCCAACGGACCACGCACGAAACCTGGGCTTCATCCTGGACTCCTCCCTCTCGATGTCCAGACAAGTCAACACCGTCTCGTCCTCATGCTTCAACACCCTACGCATGCTTCGTAAGACCTTCCGGTGGCTCCCCACCGAGACCAGGAAGACGGTCACCCAGGCCCTCGTCACCAGCCGGCTGGACTACGGGAACGCCCTCTACGCCGGCACCACCACCAAACTCCAGAAGAAACTCCAACGGATCCAGAACGCCTCAGCCAGACTCGTCCTAGACATCCCCCGCCACAGCCACATCTCCGGACATCTGAGAGACCTCCACTGGCTCCCCGTCAACAAGAGGATCACGTTCAGACTCCTCACCCACGCACACAAGGCCCTCCACGGCCTGGGCCCCAAGTACCTCAACAGCCGCCTGACCGTCCACCAGCCCGCCCGCCAGCTCCGCTCCACCAGCCTCGCTCTCGCCACCGTCCCTCACATCCGCAGAGCCACCGCCGGAGGAAGATCCTTCTCCTACCTGGCTGCCAAGACATGGAACTCCCTCCCCTTCCACCTCCGGACAACCCAAGACCACCTCGCCTTCAGGAAGCAACTCAAGACCTGGCTGTTCGAGCGGTAACCTCCCCCCCCCCCCCAGCGCCTTGAGACCCTCTGGGTGAGTAGTGCGCTATACAAATGTGATTGATTGATTGATTGATTGATTGATCCTTCATTCTAGCATAATCTACCTCTTTTTCAAGGAAGCTTTATAGTAGTAGAAGGTATTCTCTAGTAGTAGAGGTTTAAACAGTCCGGTGTCTATCCGAATTACCATGGGAAAAACTTGACATGTATGACATTCCCAGTGATACGATAATTTTAATCATTATAGGCCCCATAGCAAAGGGAAAGCCTCGTCATTTGGGGCTATTCACAAAAGCAACTTACACGTTTGAGTAAGAGCCTGCACCTTTGCATCTAAGGATAGAAGTGGTCTTTGTGTAAGTCAAGTACAATCCCCCTGTAGTGGGCCCAGCTTCCCCAGAACTTCCTGTGTTTCTGGGTGCAGCCTCTGGCTGCATATTTAGGTTTTCCAGTGCATTGCACCTGTCTAGGTTGATCGACCACTCCTCCAGTGGAGGGGTGTCCACTGACTTCCAGTGCCCAGCAATTTCTCCCTTAGCTACTACTATCCTTGTCCATAATAGGGTCCTTTCATACCTATTGCCATCAATATCTTTTGGGATGTGCAGCAAGTTAAGTTTGGGGTCGTCGGGCAGTGGACTCCCTAGGACTTTGCTCAGACAGGCCAGAACTCCTGTCCAGAAAGAGGTGAGGCCCGGACAGGTCCATACCATGAGGAAGAAGTCTCATTAGTGGGTTTCCACAACATTTAGATCAGGTAAGGTAGACCCTGTGTAAGTACTTGAATTGTATAAGGCAAAATTGGGTGGCTATAGCTGCATCCCTGGGGGAGCTGAGAGCTTCATGCCAGTTGTCATCCAAATGTTCAAGGTCTCTTGTCCAGGCCTCATGCTGTTCATAGAGAGTCTGTGGTGTGTAGGACCAGTGATTTGTACATTGCAGATAGTTTGTGTCGTATGGGGGGGCTAAGGAGTACTTGTGTCTCAGGGGGCTGAACTCGGGGAGGTCTTTTAAATTGGGAGTATAGAGCTTGAACGCATGCCTGATTTGTAGGTAGCAGTAGAAGTGGATTTTATGTAACTCAAATTCCACTTGTAGGCTCGAGTATGACTTAATGGTTGGTCCTGTCATGATGTCTTACAGAGTGAAAAATTCAATGATTCCCCACTCTCTGAATTCCTCTAGAGATGATACCCATGAAAGCCACTGTATCGTCCACAACGGGGTTTCCCTTGTAAGGCGCCCACCCCAACCCTGTACTCTCAAAGTGTTGTTCCATATTTGGTAATCTACCCGTGTCTCCAAGGGGAGTGTTCAGAGAAGGGAACCTCCATATAGGAAATGTGAAATCGGAGTCCCTTGCATGGCCCACTGCTAGGAAGTGCAGGCCGGTTCATCTCAGTGTCCATACCACCATTAAGTACGTCCAGATATGCTACTCTATAATATGAGGGGAGGTCCGACATGGCCAGATCTTTGTAGGAGGGAGACTTGTGGCACTTGGTCAGTGTGGTTCTGGGTGGTCAACAATTCCAGAGGAAACTCCACAGAGTGTTGTTCAGACGCTCGGAGAAGTTCTTGGGTACGGGGATATGGTTAGTTTTGTTACTGGTATAGTAATCCGGGAAGCCTGACCATTTTGTAGATCGCTGTCCTACCCATTATCGGGAGTGGGAGCGTGACCCAGAAACCAAAGTCGGCTTGCAGTCTGGCCATATGTGGTTGTAAGTTTTCCTCCCTGGCTCAGTGGATGTCCTTGTTGATGTGTACACCTAGGTATCAGAAGCCATCCGTGCATACCCTGTGGTTCGTGGCCCAAGATAATGTTTGTGTCTGTCCCCCCAATGGGTATAAGGTAGATTTAGCGACATTGATGAGCAGGCCAGCATATTCCCGGAAGATTTCCAAGATCTGGACAGGTGGTGGCCCTGGCGTAGGTAGATCTGACAGAAAGACACGGACAGCATCGGTATACAGGGCAATCTCATCTGATGTGCCAGGACCCCACTCAAAGTCCACTCTTATCCACTCCACTAGAGGTTCTGTTGCCAGCTCAAAGAGTAGTGGGGATAAGGGGCACCCCTGCTGCATGCCTTGGCGTATGAGGAAGATCTGGGACATCAAGTTCCCCACCTGAACTGGCACCATGAGGTTCGTATACAGAAGTCGTACTAACTTGATGAACATAGGTCCAACACTTATTTTGTAAAGAAGGGCAAAGAGGTAGGGCTACCCCACTGAGTCAAAAGCCTTACTGAAATCAACCAGGAGGAGTGCTTTGTCCCCTGCTATTCAGTCTGCCAGAGCTAGTGCATTGAGGATGCGTCTAATGTTGTGTCGTTTGACCCGACCCGGCATAAACCCAGATTGATCTTGAGCACGGTTACTCACAAACTTTCTGTCGGGGGCCAAAATTACAGTGTAGTTTGTGGCCGAGGGCCGCACCGGTAGGGGTGGGGTCAGTGGGGGGCCGGGTCAGTGGGGGGCGGACTAGAGTAAAAGAAATCAAACCTGTTAAAAAAAAATTAGACAATGCTGTATTTCAAAAGCAGATATAACTACGAAGAGCACATTTTGATAATACATTTTTATTAGCACACAATAGCAATCTTAGACGATGCCACAATGCTGTATTTCAAAAGCAGATGTAACTACAAAGAGCACATTTTGAT
The DNA here is from genome assembly GCF_964204655.1 of Triturus cristatus. NCBI lineage: Eukaryota > Metazoa > Chordata > Amphibia > Caudata > Salamandridae > Triturus > Triturus cristatus. The sequence continues at coordinate 428,419,597 of NC_140582.1, read as the reverse complement.
AATACATTTTTATTAGCACACAATAGCAATCTTAAGAGGCATTGCATAGCTTCATACACACTTTTGACCCCAATTCCATCACAGGGTTACTTTTGGCCCACCCTTAACCCCGCAATAGCCTGAATGTTCTGCAAATACAATGGCAGAAAGGCAAGGACCAAAAACTGAAGAAAGTCAAGAGGACTCCCAAGGGTTTACTTTTTATTCCTGGAGCAAACTCCATGACTGCTGAGGCCAGTCTCTCTCTCTGTCTCTCTGTCAGTCAGTCCCTCTCTCTCCCAGTCAGTCAGTCACTCTCACTTAGTCACTCTCAGTCAGTCACTCTCAGTCAGTCTCTCAGTCAGTCTCTATCTCTCAGTCTCTCTGTCAATCAGTCAATCAGTTAGTCAGTCTGTCAGTCAGTCTCTCTCTTAGTCAGTCAGTCTCTCTCTCTGTCAGTCTCTCTCTCTCCCTCAGTCAGTCTCTCTTCCTCAGTCAGTCTCTCTTAGTGAGTCAGTCTCTCTCTTATCCAGTCTATCTGTCAGTCAGTCTCTTTTAGTCAGTCAGCTAGTCTGTCTGTCAGTCTCTCTCTCGGTCAGTCAGTCACTCTCTGTCAGTATCTCTGTCTCTGTCAGTCAGTCTCTCTCTGTCCTAGAAATTCAGTCTCTCTCTCTCCTAGTCAGTTAGTCTCTCTCTCCTAGTTAGTCTCTCTCTTAGTCAGTCTCTGTCAGTCAGTCTCTCTCTCTCCTAGTCAGTCTCTCTCTGTCCTAGTCAGTCTCTCTCTCCTAGTCAGTCTCTCTCCTAGTCAGTCAGTCTCTCTCTCTCCTAGTCAGTCTCTCTCCTAGTCAGTCAGTCTATCTCCTAGTCAGTCCCTTTCTCTATCAGTCAGTCCCTTTCTCTCTATGTCAGTCACTCTCTCTCGGTCAGTCATTCTCTGTCAGTCTCTCTGTCAGTCAGTCTCTCTCTTAGTCAGTCTCTGTCAGTCACTCTCTCTCTGTCAGTCACTCTCTGTCAGTATCTCTCTTAGTCTCTGTCAGTCTCTCTCTTAGTCTCTGTCAGTCACTCTCTCTCTCTGTCAGTCAGTCTCTCTCTCTGTCAGTCTCTCTCTCTCCTAGTCAGACAGTCTCTCTCCTAGTCAGTCAGTCACTCTCTCTCGGTCAGTCACTCTTTGTCAGTATCTCTCAGTCTCTCTGTCAGTCAGTCTCTCTCTTAGTCAGTCTCTGTCAGTCAGTCTCTCTCTTAGTCAGTCTCTCTTTCTGTCAGTCAGTCTCTCTCTTTCAGTCTCTCTCTGTCCTAGTCAGTCTCTCTCTCTCCTAGTCAGACAGTCTCTCTCTCTCTGTCAGTCGCTCTATTTCCTAGTCAGTCAGTCTCTCTCCTAGTCAGTCTCTCTCTCTCCTAGTCAGTCTCTCTCTCTCCTAGTCAGTCTCTCTCTCTCCTAGTCAGTCTCTCTCTCTCCTAGTCAGTCAGTCTCTCTCCTAGTCAGTCCCTTTCTCTATCAGTCAGTCCCTTTCTCTATCAGTCAGTCACTCTCTCTCTCTGTCAGTCACTCTCTCTCTGCAGTCACTCTCTCTCTCTGTCAGTCACTCTCTCTCTCTGTCAATCACTCTCTCTCTCTGTCAGTCACTCTCTCTGTCAGTCACTCTCTGTCAGTCACTCTCTCTGTCAGTCACTCTCTCTGTCAGCCAGTCACTCTCTCTGTCAGCCAGTCACTCTCTCTGTCAGCCAGTCACTCTCTCTGTCAGTCAGTCTCTCTCGTTCAGTCACTCTCTCTGTCAGTATCTCTCAGTCAGTCTCTCTCTGACAGTCTCTCTGTCCTAGTCAGTCAGCCCCTCTCTCTCTCCTAGTCTGTCAGTCTCTCTCTATCAGTCAGTCTTTGTCAGTCCCTCTCTCTTAGTCAGTCCCTCTCTCTTAGTCAGTCACTCTCTCGCTCTATCAGTCCCTCTCTCTTAGTCAGTCACTCTCTCGCTCTGTCAGTCTCAGTCAGTCTCTCTCTGTCAGTCTCAGTCAGTCTCTCTCAGTCAGTCTCTCTGTCAGTCAGTCTCTCTCTGTCAGTCTCCCTCTCTCTCTCTTTCAGTTTCTCTGTCAGTCAGTCTCTCTCTCTCTCTTTCCGTTTCTCTGTCAGTCAGTCTCTCAGTCAATCAGTCTCTCAGTCAGTCTGTCAGTCAGCCAGTCTCTCTCTTAGTCATCAGTCTTTCAGTCAGTCAGTCTCTCTGTCAGTCTCTCTCTGTCTGTCAGTCAGTCTCTCTCCCTCAGTCAGTCTCTCTTAGTCAGTCAGTCTCTCTCTCTGTCAGTCAGTCTCTCTCTCTCAGTCAGTCAGCTAGTCTGTCTGTCATTCTCTCTCTCGGTCAGTCAGTTACTGTCTCTGTCAGTATCTCACAGTCTCTGTCAGTCAGTCTCTCTCTCTCTCTGTCAATCTCTCCTTGTCCTAGTCAGTCAGTCCCTCTCTGTCCTAGTCAGTCAGTCCCTCTCTGTCCTAGTCAGTCAGTCCCTCTCTGTCCTAGTCAGTCAGTCCCTCTCTGTCCTAGTCAGTCAGTCCCTCTCTGTTCTAGTCAGTCCCTCTCTGTCCTAGTCAGTCCCTCTCTCTGTCCTAGTCAGTCCCTCTCTCTGTCCTAGTCAGTCTCTCTCTCTGTCCTAGTCAGTCCCTTTCTCTGTCCTAGTCAGTCCCTCTCTCTGTCCTAGTCAGTCCCTCTCTCTTTCCTAGTCAATCCCTCTCTCTCTCTGTCCTAGTCAGTCCCTCTCTCTGTCCTAGTCAGTCCCTCTCTCTGTCCTGGTCAGTCCCTCTCTCTGTCCTAGTCAGTCCCTCTCTCTCTCCTAGTCAGTCCCTCCCCCTCTCTCTCTCCTAGTCAGTCCCTCCCCCTCTCTCTCTCCTAGTCAGTCCCTCTCTCTATCAGTCAGTCCCTCTCTCTATCAGTCAGTCCCTCTGTCAGTCAGTCCCTCTGTCACTCCGTCCCTCTGTCAATCACTCCGTCCCTCTGTCAGTTACTCCGTCTCTCTGTCTGTCACTCCGTCTCTCTGTCTGTCACTCCGTCTCTCTGTCTGCCACTCTGTCTCTCTCAGTCACTCTCTCTCTCTCTCTCTCTCTCTCTCTCTCTCTCTCTCTCTCTGTCAGTCAGTCACTCGGTCTCTCTCTCTGTCAGTCAGTCACTCTGTCTCTCAGTCAGTCACTCTGTCTCTCAGTCAGTCACTCTGTCTCTCAATCAGTCACTCTGTCTCTCTGTCAGTCACTCTGTCTCTCTGTCAGTCACTCTGTCTCTCTGTCAGTCACTCTGTCTCTCTGTCAGTCACTCTGTCTCTCTGTCAGTCACTCTGTCTCTCTGTCAGTCAGTCACTCTGTCTCTCTGTCTCTCAGTCAGTCACTCTGTCTCTCTGTCTCTCAGTCAGTCACTCTGTCTCTCAGTCAGTCACTCTGTCTCTCAGTCAGTCACTCTGTCTCTCAGTCAGTCACTCTGTCTCTCAGTCAGTCACTCTGTCTCTCTGTCAGTCACTCTGTCTCTCTGTCAGTCACTCTGTCTCTCACTCTGTCTCTCTGTCAGTCACTCTGTCTCTCTGTCAGTCACTCTGTCTCTCTGTCAGTCACTCTGTCTCTCTGTCAGTCACTCTGTCTCTCTGTCAGTCAGTCACTCTGTCTCTCTGTCTCTCAGTCAGTCACTCTGTCTCTCTGTCAGTCACTCTGTCTCTCTGTCAGTCACTCTGTCTCTCTGTCAGTCACTCTGTCTCTCTGTCAGTCACTCTGTCTCTCTGTCAGTCAGTCACTCTGTCTCTCTGTCTCTCAGTCAGTCACTCTGTCTCTCTGTCTCTCAGTCAGTCACTCTGTCTCTCAGTCAGTCACTCTGTCTCTCAGTCAGTCACTCTGTCTCTCTGTCAGTCACTCTGTCTCTCTCTCTCTGTCAGTCAGTCACTCTGTCTCTCTCTGTCTCTCTCAGTCACTCTGTCTCTCTCTGTCTCTCTCAGTCACTCTGTCTCTCTCTGTCTCTCTGTCACTCTGTCTCTCTCTGTCACTCTGTCTCTCTCTGTCTCTCTGTCACTCTGTCTCTCTGTCAGTCACTCTGTCTCTCTGTCAGTCACTCTGTCTCTCAGTCAGTCACTCTGTATCTGTCAGTCAGTCACTCTGTCTCTGTCAGTCAGTCACTCTGTCTCTGTCAGTCAGTCACTCTGTCTCTGTCAGTCAGTCACTCTGTCTCTGTCAGTCAGTCACTCTGTCTCTGTCAGTCACTCTGTCCCTCTGTCAGTCACTCTGTCCCTCTGTCAGTCACTCCGTCTCTCTGTCTGTCACTCCGTCTCTCTGTCTGTCACTCCGTCTCTCTGTCTGTCACTCCGTCTCTCTCTGTCTCTCTGTCACTCTGTCACTCGGTCTCTCTCTCTGTCAGTCAGTCACTCTGTCTCTCTGTCAGTCACTCTGTCTCTCTGTCAGATAGAGGTTCTGTTGCCAGCTCAAAGAGTAGTGGGGATAAGGGGCACCCCTGCTGCATGCCTTGGCGTATGAGGAAGATCTGGGACATCAAGTTCCCCACCTGAACTGGCACCATGAGGTCCGTATACAGAAGTCGTACTAACTTGATGAACATAGGTCCAACACTTATTTTGTAAAGAAGGGCAAAGAGGTAGGGCTACCCCACTGAGTCAAAAGCCTTACTGAAATCAACCAGGAGGAGTGTTTTGTCCCCTGCTATTCAGTCTGCCAGAGCTAGTGCATTGAGGATGCGTCTAATGTTGAGTCGTTTGACCCGACCCGGCATAAACCCAGATTGATCTTGAGCATGGTTACTCACAAACTTTCTGTCGGGGGGCCAAAATTACAGTGTAGTTTGTGGCCGAGGGCCGCACCGGTAGGGGTGGGGTCAGTGGGGGGCCGGGTCAGTGGGGGGCGGACTAGAGTAAAAAAAATCAAACCTGTTAAAAAAAATTAGACAATGCTGTATTTCAAAAGCAGATGTAACTACAAAGAGCACATTTTGATAATACATTTTTATTAGCACACAATAGCAATCTTAAGAGGCATTGCATAGCTTCATACACACTTTTGACCCCAATTCCATCACAGGGTTACTTTTGGCCCACCCTTAACCCCGCAATAGCCTGCAATGTTCTGCAAATACAATGGCAGAAAGGCAAGGACCAAAAACTGAAGAAAGTCAAGAGGGCTCCCAAGGGTTTACTTTTTATTCCTGGAGCAAACTCCATGACTGCTGAGGCCAGTCTCTCTCTCTGTCTCTCTGTCAGTCAGTCTCTCTCTCTCCCAGTCAGTCAGTCACTCACTATCTCTGTCAGTCAGTCACTCTCAGTCAGTCACTCTCAGTCAGTCTGTCAGTCAGTCTCTCAGTCAGTCTCTGTCAATCAGTCAGTCAGTCAGTCAGTCAGTCAGTCTCTCTCTTAGTCAGTCAGTCTCTCTCTCTCTCTCCCTCAGTCAGTCTCTCTTCCTCAGTCAGTCTCTCTTAGTCAGTCAGCTAGTCTGTCTGTCAGTCTCTCTCTCGGTCAGTCAGTCACTCTCTCTGTCAGTATCTCTGTCTCTGTCAGTCAGTCTCTCTCTCTGTCAGTCTCTCTCTGTCCTAGGAATTCAGTCTCTCTCTCTCCTAGTCAGTTAGTCTCTCTCTCCTAGTCAGTCTCTCTCCCAGTCAGTCTCTCTCCTAGTCAGTCAGTCTCTCTCCCAGTCAGTCCCTTTCTCTATCAGTCAGTCCCTTTCTCTCTCTGTCATTCACTCTCTCTCTCTGTCAGTCACTCTGTCTCTCTGTCAGTCAGTCACTCTGTCTCTCTGTCTCTCAGTCAGTCACTCTGTCACTCTGTCTCTCAGTCAGTCACTCTGTCTCTCAGTCAGTCACTCTGTCTCTCAGTCAGTCACTCTGTCTCTCAGTCAGTCACTCTGTCTCTCAGTCAGTCACTCTGTCTCTCTGTCAGTCACTCTGTCTCTCTGTCAGTCACTCTGTCTCTCTCTCTCTGTCAGTCAGTCACTCTGTCTCTCTCTGTCTCTCTGTCACTCTGTCTCTCTCTGTCTCTCTGTCACTCTGTCTCTCTCTGTCTCTCTGTCACTCTGTCTCTCTCTGTCTCTCTGTCACTCTGTCTCTCTCTGTCTCTCTGTCACTCTGTCTCTCTGTCAGTCACTCTGTCTCTCTGTCAGTCACTCTGTCTCTCTGTCAGTCACTCTGTCTCTCAGTCAGTCACTCTGTATCTGTCAGTCAGTCACTCTGTCTCTGTCAGTCAGTCACTCTGTCTCTGTCAGTCAGTCACTCTGTCTCTGTCAGTCAGTCACTCTGTCTCTGTCAGTCAGTCACTCTGTCTCTGTCAGTCACTCTGTCTCTCAGTCAGTCACTCTGTCTCTCAGTCAGTCACTCTGTCTCTCAGTCAGTCACTCTGTCTCTCAGTCAGTCACTCTGTCTCTCTGTCAGTCACTCTGTCTCTCTGTCAGTCACTCTGTCTCTCTGTCAGTCACTCTGTCTCTCTCTCTCTGTCAGTCAGTCACTCTGTCTCTCTCTGTCTCTCTGTCACTCTGTCTCTCTCTGTCTCTCTGTCACTCTGTCTCTCTCTGTCTCTCTGTCACTCTGTCTCTCTCTGTCTCTCTGTCACTCTGTCTCTCTGTCAGTCACTCTGTCTCTGTCAGTCACTCTGTCTCTGTCAGTCACTCTGTCTCTGTCAGTCACTCTGTCCCTCTGTCAGTCACTCTGTCTCTCTGTCAGTCACTCTGTCTCTCAGTCAGTCACTCTGTATCTGTCAGTCAGTCACTCTGTCTCTGTCAGTCAGTCACTCTGTCTCTGTCAGTCAGTCACTCTGTCTCTGTCAGTCAGTCACTCTGTCTCTGTCAGTCACTCTGTCTCTGTCAGTCACTCTGTCTCTGTCAGTCACTCTGTCCCTCTGTCAGTCACTCTGTCCCTCTGTCAGTCACTCCGTCTCTCTGTCTGTCACTCCGTCTCTCTGTCTGTCACTCCGTCTCTCTCTGTCTCTCTGTCACTCTGTCACTCGGTCTCTCTCTCTGTCAGTCAGTCACTCTGTCTCTCTGTCAGTCACTCTGTCTCTCTGTCAGATAGAGGTTCTGTTGCCAGCTCAAAGAGTAGTGGGGATAAGGGGCACCCCTGCTGCATGCCTTGGCGTATGAGGAAGATCTGGGACATCAAGTTCCCCACCTGAACTGGCACCATGAGGTCCGTATACAGAAGTCGTACTAACTTGATGAACATAGGTCCAACACTTATTTTGTAAAGAAGGGCAAAGAGGTAGGGCTACCCCACTGAGTCAAAAGCCTTACTGAAATCAACCAGGAGGAGTGCTTTGTCCCCTGCTATTCAGTCTGCCAGAGCTAGTGCATTGAGGATGCGTCTAATGTTGAGTCGTTTGACCCGACCCGGCATAAACCCAGATTGATCTTGAGCATGGTTACTCACAAACTTTCTGTCGGGGGGCCAAAATTACAGTGTAGTTTGTGGCCGAGGGCCGCACCGGTAGGGGTGGGGTCAGTGGGGGGCCGGGTCAGTGGGGGGCGGACTAGAGTAAAAAAAATCAAACCTGTTAAAAAAAATTAGACAATGCTGTATTTCAAAAGCAGATGTAACTACAAAGAGCACATTTTGATAATACATTTTTATTAGCACACAATAGCAATCTTAAGAGGCATTGCATAGCTTCATACACACTTTTGACCCCAATTCCATCACAGGGTTACTTTTGGCCCACCCTTAACCCCGCAATAGCCTGCAATGTTCTGCAAATACAATGGCAGAAAGGCAAGGACCAAAAACTGAAGAAAGTCAAGAGGGCTCCCAAGGGTTTACTTTTTATTCCTGGAGCAAACTCCATGACTGCTGAGGCCAGTCTCTCTCTCTGTCTCTCTGTCAGTCAGTCTCTCTCTCTCCCAGTCAGTCAGTCACTCACTATCTCTGTCAGTCAGTCACTCTCAGTCAGTCACTCTCAGTCAGTCTCTCAGTCAGTCTCTGTCAATCAGTCAGTCAGTCAGTCAGTCAGTCAGTCTCTCTCTTAGTCAGTCAGTCTCTCTCTCTCTCTCCCTCAGTCAGTCTCTCTTCCTCAGTCAGTCTCTCTTAGTCAGTCAGCTAGTCTGTCTGTCAGTCTCTCTCTCGGTCAGTCAGTCACTCTCTCTGTCAGTATCTCTGTCTCTGTCAGTCAGTCTCTCTCTCTGTCAGTCTCTCTCTGTCCTAGGAATTCAGTCTCTCTCTCTCCTAGTCAGTTAGTCTCTCTCTCCTAGTCAGTCTCTCTCCCAGTCAGTCTCTCTCCTAGTCAGTCAGTCTCTCTCCCAGTCAGTCCCTTTCTCTATCAGTCAGTCCCTTTCTCTCTCTGTCATTCACTCTCTCTCTGTCAGTCACTCTCTCTGTCAGTATCTCTGTCTCTCTGTCAGTCTCTCTCTTAGTCAGTCTCTGTTAGTCAGTCTCTCTCTCTCCTAGTCAGTCTCTCTCTGTCCTAGTCAGTCTCTCTCTCCTAGTCAGTCTCTCTCCTAGTCAGTCAGTCTCTCTCTCTCCTAGTCAGTCAGTCTCTCTCCTAGTCAGTCAGTCTCTCTCCTAGTCAGTCCCTTTCTCTATCAGTCAGTCCCTTTCTCTCTCTGTCAGTCACTCTCTCTCGGTCAGTCATACTCTGTCAGTCTCTCTGTCAGTCAGTCACTCTCTCTGTCAGTCAGTCACTCTCTCTGTCAGTCAGTCACTCTCTCTGTCAGTCAGTCACTCTCTCTCTGTCAGTCAGTCTCTCTCTCTGTCAGTCAGTCTCTCTCTCTGTCAGTCAGTCTCTCTCTGTCAGTCTCTCTCTGTCCTAGTCAGTCTCTCTCTCTCCTAGTCAGACAGTCTCTCTCCTAATCAGTCAGTCTCTCTCTCTCTCTCTCTCTCCTAGTCAGTCTCTCTCTCTCCTAGTCAGTCTCTCTCTCCTAGTCAGTCTCTCTCTCTCCTAGTCAGTCTCTCTCTCTCCTAGTCAGTCTCTCTCTCCTAGTCAGTCTCTCTCTCCTAGTCAGTCTCTCTCTCCTAGTCAGTCAGTCTCTCTCCTAGTCAGTCCCTTTCTCTATCAGTCAGTCCCTTTCTCTATCAGTCAGTCACTCTGTCTCTCTGTCAGTCACTCTGTCTCTCTGTCAGTCACTCTCTCTCTCTGTCAATCACTCTCTCTCGGTCAGTCACTCTGTCAGTATCTCTCAGTCACTCTCTCTCTCTGTCAGTCACTCTCTCTCTCTCTGTCAGTCACTCTCTCTCTCTCTGTCAGTCACTCTCTCTCTCTCTGTCAGTCACTCTCTCTTGGTCAGTCACTCTGTCAGTATCTCTCAGTCACTCTCTCTCTCTGTCAGTCACTCTCTCTCTCTCTGTCAGTCTCCCTCTCTTTCTCCTAGTCAGTCAGTCTCTCTCCTAGTCAGTCCCTTTCTCTATCAGTCAGTCTCTTTCTCTATCAGTCAGTCTCTCTCTCTCTGTCAGTCAGTCACTCTCTCTGTCAGTCAGTCACTCTCTCTGTCAGTCAGTCACTCTCTCTGTCAGTCAGTCACTCTCTCTGTCAGTCAGTCACTCTCTCTGTCAGTCAGTCACTCTCTCTGTCAGTCAGTCTCTCTCTCTGTCAGTCAGTCTCTCTCGTTCAGTCACTCTCTCTGTCAGTATCTCTCAGTCAGTCTCTCTCTGACAGTCTCTCTGTCCTAGTCAGTCAGCCCCTCTCTCTCTCCTAGTCTGTCAGTCCCTCTCTCTTAGTCAGTCCCTCTCTCTTAGTCAGTCCCTCTCTCTTAGTCAGTCCCTCTCTCTTAGTCAGTCCCTCTCTCTTAGTCAGTCACTCTCTCGCTCTGTCAGTCCCTCTCTCTTAGTCAGTCACTCTCTCGCTCTGTCAGTCTCAGTCAGTCTCTCTCTGTCAGTCTCAGTCAGTCTCTCTCTGTCAGTCTCAGTCAGTCTCTCTCAGTCAGTCTCTCTGTCAGTCAGTCTCTCTCTGTCAGTCTCCCTCTCTCTCTCTTTCTTTCAGTTTCTCTGTCAGTCAGTCTCTCTCTCTCTCTTTCCGTTTCTCTGTCAGTCAGTCTCTCAGTCAATCAGTCTCTCAGTCAGTCTGTCAGTCAGCCAGTCTCTCTCTTAGTCATCAGTCTTTCAGCCAGTCAGTCTCTCTGTCAGTCTCTCTCTGTCAGTCAGTCTCTCTCCCTCAGTCAGTCTCTCTCCCTCAGTCAGTCTCTCTTAGTCAGTCAGTCTCTCTCTCTGTCAGTCAGTCTCTCTCTCTCTGTCAGTCAGCTAGTCTGTCTGTCAGTCTCTCTCTCTCGGTCAGTCAGTTACTGTCTCTGTCAGTATCCCACAGTCTCTGTCAGTCAGTCTCTCTCGCTCTCTCTGTCAGTCTCTCTCTGCCCTAGCCAGTCAGTCCCTCTCTGCCCTAGCCAGTCAGTCCCTCTCTGCCCTAGCCAGTCAGTCCCTCTCTGCCCTAGCCAGTCAGTCCCTCTCTGCCCTAGTCAGTCAGTCCCTCTCTGCCCTAGTCAGTCAGTCCCTCTCTCTGTCCTAGTCAGTCCCTCTCTCTGTCCTAGTCAGTCCCTCTCTCTGTCCTAGTCAGTCCCTCTCTCTGTCCTAGTCAGCCCCTCTCTCTCTCCTAGTCAGTCCCTCCCCCTCTCTCTCTCCTAGTCAGTCCCTCTCTCTGTCCTAGTCAGTCCCTCTCTCTCTCCTAGTCAGTCCCTCTCTCTCTCTCCTAGTCAGTCCCTCTCTCTCTCTCCTAGTCAGTCCCTCTCTCTCTCCTAGTCAGTCCCTCTCTCTCTCTCTCCTAGTCAGCCCCTCTCTCTCCTAGTCAGTACCTCTCTCTGTCAGTCGGTCCCTCTGTCAGTCAGTCCCTCTGTCAGTCAGTCAGTCTCTCTGTCAGTCAGTCTCTCTCTGTCAGTCTCCCTCTCTCTCTCTTTCAGTTTCTCTGTCAGTCAGTCTCTCAGTCAATCAGTCTCTCAGTCAGTCAGCCAGTCTCTCTCTTAGTCATCAGTCTTTCAGTCAGTCAGTCTCTCTGTCAGTCTCTCTCTGTCTGTCAGTCAGTCTCTCTCCCTCAGTCAGTCTCTCTTAGTCAGTCAGTCTCTCTCTCTGTCAGTCAGTCTCTCTCTCTCTGTCAGTCAGCTAGTCTGTCTGTCAGTCTCTCTCTCTCGGTCAGTCAGTTACTGTCTCTGTCAGTATCTCACAGTCTCTGTCAGTCAGTCTCTCTCGCTCTCTCTGTCAGTCTCTCCCTGTCCTAGTCAGTCAGTCCCTCTCTGTCCTAGCCAGTCAGTCCCTCTCTGCCCTAGCCAGTCAGTCCCTCTCTGCCCTAGCCAGTCAGTCCCTCTCTGCCCTAGCCAGTCAGTCCCTCTCTGTCCTAGTCAGTCAGTCCCTCTCTGTCCTAGTCAGTCCCACTCTCTGTCCTAGTCAGTCCCACTCTCTGTCCTAGTCAGTCCCACTCTCTGTCCTAGTCAGTCCCTCTCTCTGTCCTAGTCAGTCCCTCTCTCTCTCCTAGTCAGTCCCTCTCTCTCTCCTAGTCAGTCCCTCCCCCTCTCTCTCTCCTAGTCAGTCCCTCTCTCTCTGTCCTAGTCAGTCCCTCTCTCTCTCCTAGTCAGTCCCTCTCTCTCTCCTAGTCAGTCCCTCTCTCTCTCCTAGTCAGTCCCTCCCCCTCTCTCTCTCCTAGTCAGTCCCTCTCTCTCTCTCCTAGTCAGTCCCTCTCTCTCCTAGTCAGTCCCTCTCTCTCCTAGTCAGTCCCTCTCTCTCCTAGTCAGTCCCTCTCTCTGTCCTAGTCAGTCCCTCTCTCTCTCCTAGTCAGTCCCTCCCTCTCTCCTAGTCAGTCCCTCCCCCTCTCTCTCTCCTAGTCAGTCCCTCTCTCTCTGTCCTAGTCAGTCCCTCTCTCTCTCCTAGTCAGTCCCTCTCTCTCTCCTAGTCAGTCCCTCTCTCTCTCCTAGTCAGTCCCTCTCTCTCTCCTAGTCAGTCCCTCTCTCTCTCTCCTAGTCAGTCCCTCTCTCTCTCTCCTAGTCAGTCCCTCTCTCTCCTAGTCAGTCCTTCTCTCTCCTAGTCAGTCCCTCTGTCAGTCAGTCCCTCTGTCAGTCAGTCCCTCTGTCAGTCAGTCCCTCTGTCAGTCAGGAAGTCAGTCCCTCTGTCAGTCAGGAAGTCAGTCCCTCTGTCAGTCAGGAAGTCAGTCCCTCTGTCAGTCAGTCCCTCTCTCTGTCAGTCCCTCTGTCAGTCACTCCGTCTCTCTGTCAGTCACTCCGTCTTTCTGTCAGTCACTCCGTCTTTCTGTCAGTCACTCCGTCAGTCCCTCTGTCTCTCTGTCAGTCCCTCTGTCTCTCTGTCAGTCACTCTGTCTCTCTGTCAGTCACTCTGTCTCTCTGTCAGTCACTCTGTCTCTCTGTCAGTCACTCTGTCTCTCTCTGTCAGTCACTCTGTCTTTCTGTCAGTCACTCTGTCTTTCTGTCAGTCACTCTGTCTTTCTGTCAGTCACTCTGTCTTTCTGTCAGTCACTCTGTCTCTCTCTGTCTCTCTGTCAGGCACTCTGTCTCTCTGTCAGTCACTCTGTCTCTCTGTCAGTCACTCTGTCTCTCTGTCAGTCACTCTGTCTCTCTGTCAGTCACTCTGTCTCTCTGTCAGTCACTCTGTCTCTCTGTCAGCCACTCTGTCTTTCTGTCAGTCACTCTGTCTTTCTGTCAGTCACTCTGTCTTTCTGTCAGTCACTCTGTCTTTCTGTCAGTCACTCTGTCTTTCTGTCAGTCACTCTGTCTTTCTGTCAGTCACTCTGTCTCTCTCTGTCTCTCTGTCAGTCACTCGGTCTCTCTGTCAGTCACTCAGTCTCTCTCTGTCCCTCTGTCAGTCACTCCGTCTCTCTGTCAGTCACTCCGTCTTTCTGTCAGTCACTCCGTCTTTCTGTCAGTCACTCCGTCAGTCCCTCTGTCTCTCTGTCAGTCCCTCTGTCTCTCTGTCAGTCACTCTGTCTCTCTGTCAGTCACTCTGTCTCTCTGTCAGTCACTCTGTCTCTCTGTCAGTCACTCTGTCTCTCTGTCAGTCACTCTGTCTCTCTGTCAGTCACTCTGTCTCTCTGTCAGTCACTCTGTCTCTCTCTGTCAGTGACTCTGTCTCTCTGCCAGTGACTCTGTCTCTCTGCCAGTCACTCTGTCTTTCTGTCAGTCACTCTGTCTTTCTGTCAGTCACTCTGTCTTTCTGTCAGTCACTCTGTCTTTCTGTCAGTCACTCTGTCTCTCTCTGTCTCTCTGTCAGGCACTCTGTCTCTCTGTCAGTCACTCTGTCTCTCTGTCAGTCACTCTGTCTCTCTGTCAGTCACTCTGTCTCTCTGTCAGTCACTCTGTCTCTCTGTCAGTCACTCTGTCTCTCTGTCAGTCACTCTGTCTCTCTGTCAGTCACTCTGTCTCTCTGTCAGTCACTCTGTCTCTCTGTCAGCCACTCTGTCTTTCTGTCAGTCACTCTGTCTTTCTGTCAGTCACTCTGTCTTTCTGTCAGTCACTCTGTCTCTCTGTCAGTCACTCTGTCTCTCTGTCAGTCACTGTGTCTCTCGCTCTCTCTGTCTGTCAGTCACTCTGTCTCTCTCTCTCTGTCAGTCCCTCTCTCTGTCACTCTCTCTCTGTCAGTCACTCTGTCAGTCACTCTGTCAGTCACTCTGTCAGTCACTCTGTCAGTCACTCTGTCAGTCACTCTGTCAGTCACTCCGTCTCTCTGTCAGTCACTCTGTCAGTCACTCAGTCTCTCTGTCAGTCACTCCGTCTCTGTCAGTCAGTCTCTCTCTCTGTCAGTCACTCTGTCTTTCTGTCTCTGTCAGTCAGTCTCTCTCTCTGTCAGTCACTCTGTCTTTCTGTCTCTGTCAGTCAGTCTCTCTCTCTGTCAGTCAGTCTCTGTCTCTCTGTCTGTCAGTCACTGTCTCTCTCTCTCTCTCTCTCTGTCTGTCAGTCACTCTGTCTCTCTCTCTCAGTCAGTCCCTCTCTCTGTCACTCTCTCTCTGTCAGTCACTCCGTCTCTCTGTCAGTCACTCCGTCTCTCTGTCAGTCACTCCGTCTCTCTGTCAGTCACTCCGTCTCTCTGTCAGTCACTCCGTCTCTGTCAGTCAGTCTCTCTCTCTGTCAGTCACTCCGTCTTTCTGTCTCTGTCAGTCAGTCTCTCTCTCTGTCAGTCAGTCATTCTCTCTCTGTCAGTCATTCTCTCTCTGTCAGTCATTCTCTCTCTGTCAGTCGTTCTCTCTCTGTCAGTCGTTCTCTCTCTGTCAGTCGTTCTCTCTCTGTCAGTCGTTCTCTCTCTGTCAGTCGTTCTCTCTCTGTCAGTCGTTCTCTCTCTGTCAGTCGTTCTCTCTCTGTCAGTCGTTCTCTCTCTGTCAGTCGTTCTCTCTCTGTCAGTCGTACTCTCTCTCTGTCAGTCTCTCTCTCTCTCTCTGTCAGTCTCTCTCTCTGTCAGTCTCTCTCTCTCTCTCTGTCAGTCTCTCTCTCTGTCTGTCGGTCTCTCTCTCTGTCTGTCGGTCTCTCTCTCTGTCAGTCAGTCTCTCTCTGTCAGTCGCTCTCTCTGTCAGTCAGCCAGTCGTTCTCTCTCTGTCAGTCGTTCTCTCTCTGTCAGTCGTACTCTCTCTCTGTCAGTCTCTCTCTGTCAGTCTCTCTCTCTCTGTCAGTCAGTCTCTCTCTGTCAGTCGCTCTCTCTGTCAGTCAGTCGTTCTCTCTCTGTCAGTCGTTCTCTCTCTGTCAGTCGTTCTCTCTCTGTCAGTCGTTCTCTCTCTGTCAGTCGTTCTCTCTCTGTCAGTCGTTCTCTCTCTGTCAGTCACTCTCTCTCTGTCAGTCTCTCTCTGTCAGTCTCTCTCTCTCTCTCTCTGTCAATCTCTCTCTCTGTCAGTCACGCTCTCTCTCTCTCTGTCAATCTCTCTCTCTGTCAATCTGTCTCTCTTAGTCAGTCGGTCTCTCTCCACTCTCACCAACTCTCACCAATCTCTCACTTTCTCCACTCTCTCTCTCTATTCTCTCTCTCTCTCTCTCTGTTCTCTCTCTGTTCTCTCTATCTCTGTTCTCTCACTCTCTCTCCACTCTCTCTCTCCACTCTCTCTCTCGACTCTCTCTCACTCTCTTCTGTCACTGGTAAAATTAGGTTTCTGGGGGGCCATGGGTACATTAACTGCATGGTCCGCGAGCCGCCAAGGAAGGCCTGCCGGCCGCTCTGAGTACCACGGGAAGCAGCAACAGTCCTGGGGAGAGGCATGCTTGGTTGTGAACCATAAAACTACAGGGATATTTATGATTCTCCTTCAGTATCTATATACGTTGTGGGCATATGCATGTGAAAACAATGCTGTCAAAATCGTAATATAGCTCAATTAAAAAAAAAAAAGATACCTTGCACGTACGATTAGCATATCACACAAACTGAAACGTCGCGTACTAATTGAAAATACTTAGTAGGGCTGTGTGTGATCTTACCAAGTGTTCCGCAACATTAAGTTCTAGGTTGAGGCCCTCCCGCGACGGAGGAGTAACACAAAGCCGCCTCACGTAAAGTTGCACGAGTTTCCTGGTTTAGAAACTCGAATACACACAAGCTGTGCACCCCACGGCACGCTCGTGCTGCCTTCTTCGCGTGATTATTTGAATTGTGACCACCTAAAATGTGGTGTGCTTTGAGTTTTGTACGCCTCATTATTCAAATCATAAAAATGTACAATTGTGAAAGCGCATGTACACATGCTTGCTCTGTGGGGTGAGCTATTTCAATGACGTGTTCGTAGCATGCTAATTTACTCAGCCGGGGTCACGGTTTGAGGAATAATTTTTGGCATTCCTGCACTTGTAAGTGTGCACCCACGCCAGCCCAGACCCAGGTGCGCAACGCCCATTGGGCTGAAAGGGCTTCAGCAATTCCCCTTCCCCCGCGTGTGTGACAGCCCAGGCTGAGACAGCTTCCCAGGCACACACACAGCCGCACCCGAGTACTTCACAGGTCTAAAAAAGACCATTTAGTTGTTAATGAGGCTAAGTTGTATTTCACCTCTTTTTAGCGCCCCTGCATCTCCACTCTGACTATCGCTGGAAACGTCCGGCCCCCTTAGAGCAGAGTCTCTCGGAGTCCATCCGGCAGTGTTTGCTGACACTTAAAAAAAACAAAAATCAGGTGACTACAAGGTCCTCAGGCCGCCAAGGAAGGCTTGCAGGGCTGCTGGCGGCCCACGGGCCGTACTATGAGTACCCGTGATCTAGAGGGACCAAAGAGGTCACCACCTTCAGTAACCTATACGCAAGGGCCTTCGTCCAAATCTTAAATTCGATATTTAATAGGCAGATGAGGCGACGGGTATAGCAGCAAGTCAGGCGTAGACCCAGCATGGGAATCACCACTATGTCTGCGAAGTGCATGTCCGGGGATAATTGGCCTGTTTTGAGTGCCTCTCGGAACGTATCTGCAAGAATTAGACCCAATAGTGTGTAGTTTGCCTTCAGGAATTCAACGGAAAACCTGTTTGGACCCAGGGTGCTGCCTAACTGAAGTTGGGCCAGAGCAGCCCAAATTCCTCTGTGGTCAAGACCTCCTCAAGTGAATTTCTCTCCTCAGGGGTGAGGCGTCAGGATGGCAAGTCATTAATCTACGCCACTGTGCCTGTGCACTGTAGAGTAGCGCTTGGTGTATTAAGCTACAAATTCCGCTGCTATCAAGGGAGAACCAGTGATGCTCTTGCGTGCTTCGTCTACCAGTCGGAATACTGGAGGACGTGTCAGTGAAGATGAGCATAGACAGTGAAGGGTGGAGTTAGCTTTGTCTCTCCAATGATAGATGTGACTCTGCATTTCCAACCACGCCTGCCGTGATTCGTCTAGGAGTTTCTTTCGAATTAAGGATTGGGTGTATGTAATTTCTCAAAAAGACTGCCTCCGGGTGGTCTGCGTATTGCCATTCCATTGTCAGTAATTGGGCTTCCCACTCGGTGATCTAGTTTTGGTCCCATTATCGTCTCCAAGACTGATAACTGATAATGATCCCCCTCAATGTGGCCTTGAGTGCCGCCTACCAGTATCCCTGTTAAGGCTACAGTGTCTTCATTGTGTTGTATGTATTGTTCCTTTGGCCTCCGGAGATGTTCTCTCACCTTTGGGTCTTTTAGGAGCCACACTTTGAGAATCCATCTCACCCCCTGTCTGTCGTGGACCTTGCCATAGTGTCAGTTTGACCGGGGTAGGATCGGACAGACCGCTTGCCAATAATCTTGTATTTATTATCCGTGGGGCCTCGGAGGTGGGGAGGATGAAGAAGTCCAGCCGTGAGAACATTTTGTGTATTCCTGAATAGTAAGTGTAGTCCTGCTTGTCAGGGTGGTGGAGCTGCCAGGTGTCCTTCAGTGCCAGATTGTCTAGGAAGTTGGCCAGGTGTTGCGCTTGTTAGGGGGCTGTGGTCATATTTGTTGACTGTTCCTGTGGTAGATCACTCACCCCATTAAGGTCACATCTAAATACCCAGAGCTCTGGAGGGAATTGCATCAGATTTTCACCTACGGTATGGAGGAATTTGATGGATAGTGGTGGTGAAGCGTATACACTAAGGAAGGAGAACTGTCGGCCATAAAGCTGGTTCGAGACTGCTATGTATCTACCCCACTTGTCTCTCTTGACGTGTGTTTTCTAGAAAGGTCCAGCAGAGTGGAGCAGGATAGCCATCCCCTGAGAGCTTTGGGTGAAACCAGAGTGAAATATTTGTATGAAGCCTGACCGGGACAGGAGGGAACATCAGTCACCCACCAGATGTGTTTCCTGCAGTAGGAGTAAACGAGGATTCATGCATTTGGCTGCTATAAGAACTGCTCCTCTCAACTTTATTAAGGAGCTAGTTCACATTCCAGGTCAGGAGCTCGATCTGACCCTGATTGTAGGGAAGAGGTCTCAGGATCGCCATGGGGGGAACCATGAGTGCGAAGCACTCATAAACTGGGTGTCAAGGATGTTCTGTGTGTCAGGTGGAATCTCAGATCTGTTCCTAAGTGATACATGTGTTATGAAGTGTATGTGTAACCCTCCCCCCAATACTTTGGGAACGTGAAGTATCTGTTACAGGGAATGGTAGAGCCAACTGAGCAGTTGATCTTTACACCCAACTCTACATCCCAACTCCCGTAGATACTCCCATAAAAAACAACCCATTTACAACTTATAACTAAGGAATCTGTCAGGGTGGGCATCTCCTACAGTTCCTGGGTAGCAAAAATGGCAGGTCGGCAGTCATCGATGGGATTAATTGGTGGGGTAAGCCCAAACGGCCACGGGCATCAGCATTTCAGTGACCACTCTGTCCTGCCAAACCTGCAGTCTCGGGCAACTACCTGCAGTGTTCAGGATCACTGCTCACTCCCTCCCTGGAGCTGTGTCGTCTCTTAATCCTCTAGCTTTGGTGCAGGTGCTGCAGGCAGGGTCCTGGCTGTCCACCTGGCACATGTCAATCCTCCATGTCTGTCCATTGACAGGTACTTTCTAGGTCGTCAAAGGAAATTGTCCTTGCCAGGTAAAATGATTTTAAGATGGGCTGGAAAGAGCAGCATGTTTTGCTCTTGCATGGTGCGCAGTTACTGTTTAACAACAAGAAAGGTGCGGCGCTGCTCTTGTACATGTATTGTATGGTCCACGACCAGTATGATCTTTGAGGAGTCATGGGAAAGGCTTCATTTCTTACATGCCTCCTGGAGGATGGCATCTCTACCTGCGAAGTTAAGAACGCATGCTATGATTGGTCGGGGGGCTCGGTTGCAGACAGGGGACCAAGGACATGTGAGCCCTTTCCTCCAGGAAGTAGGATGATAGTTCATCCGACAGCACCTAGGAGCGCAACCACTAGGAGATCAAATCTGTGGGGTTAGGGCCCTCCACACCCTCTGGAACACCACCAAGCAGATATTGTTTCACTGTGAACACCCTTCAGCATTTTCTACTCCAATTTCGAACATCCGGACTGTTTTGAAGTTGCGAGACATTTTCCATCAGTTTTCGGACCATCTTCTCAGTTTCAGATATGCGGTTATCTGCCTCTGTCCATCTTGTTCCTCAAGTCTTGAAGTAGGGGTTAAAGGTCGACATTGAGATCCTCAATTCTCACCTTCAAGGATAGTCTGGAGTCGTGGATTGCTCGAAGTATAGTGGCTGCTGAGTCTGAAGGGGGCTCCTTTGGATGGCCATGGTGATCCGACTGTTGTTCCTCAGGGCCCTGTGCTGGCTTTGTGAACTTATCTATGCAGCTCTGGTTCGTTTGTGGTACTTGTTTGTCTTTCTCCATATCTTCGATTTTCCAAGCTGTGATGTAAATCAGATACCAGGGGCCTGTGTGTGCAGGTGTAGTATGTCTGGGTAGTGGTCCAGGTGTCAGTACCCATGTCAGGTTGGGCCTTCCAATTTGCCTAGTATGCCACCCTAGCTGTGTGTCTTGGGGTATGTCATCTGTGTAGACCTCCAAGAGGTTAGTCACCACCCAGGCGGCACATTCTTATTTTGTCCTTTAGCAGGGAGAGGGGAATCCAAGATGCGTGGCTGCTTGCCCCCCAGCCACCGCCACTTTTAATCACAGCTTGCAGGCCCGGTGGTTTGCGGAGAGTCTGTGGGTAGTTATTGGTTCCCAGCAGCACCCAGTGAACAGTCCAGGCCCCTGTGACCACAGCACGTGGTTCTGGTCCTCCCCGTGGGGTTCTGTATATCAGGGCCGCCGCCCTCAGAGTCCCAAATAGATGGTCCTGCCCGGCTCTCCGGTGCTGCTCAAGGCTGCCAGATGACACAGGAGTCATGCACAATCCATACCTCTCATTCAGGCTGCCCCGGCACCGATTCTCTATCCCTGACCGTGCCGGGAACAGAAGTGTCCTCACCGCTCCACTCTGTCTGCCACTCGGGACTGATGGCTCTCTGAAGCACACTGCACCAAAGCTCTAGGACAGTATACTGATATCTCGGGGCACACAGAAGTTCCTTCCATCCCGGACTCCATCTCTGGCCTCCTCTCACTTTTGTTGGCCTCATAACCCCTTCCTGGGTAGCAGGCCATGTCACCAGCCCAGACTCGTCCTCGGCACTCCGCAACACCAATGTCTGCCCTGTACACACTGGGTTGGCATGTCTCAGGGCATGCCTCACCTCGGCTCCACCTGACAGTGCCAGTCCTTTAGGGGAGTGTCTCGCCATTGGTGTTGCCTCTGGCACCTGGGCTCTGACCTCGGCCTCCTCCTGCTCCCACAGCCTTTTGAATACTTCTTGGACCACACTGTGGGATAGACAATCGGCACACAGCAATCATGGCTGATCAGTGGCTGTAAACGGCGCACGCCATGTCCCCTTTGCATTTGCCCAATCAGTCTCTCTGCAGAAGGCCTGCCATCAGATTGGGACGCATTACAGGAGGGATCGCAAGTGGAACCTAAAGATGTGCTGCCACCATGTTTGGCGTTCAGACCACATCCCTGAAATTGTAATATGTAATAAATAAACATAAAGATTTTACTTAAGGTGGATTTTTTAAAAATAAATCGTTAATTTAATACATTTATTTCCAAATTAATAGTACCGTAACATTTTGTTTCAATTTTGTGCTACATTTAAAATAAACATTTAATACTAATTGATAATATTATTTAACACAAAAATATCTTTACTATTTTTTCCAAATGTACTAATCTTTTTTTTTTCCCCCTATACTTTACTATAGGGAGATCTCCACCATTAGGAAATTTGTTTTATATATTATTTTAAATGTAGAACAAAAGAAACAAATCTTGCAGCACTAATAACATAATTTGATATTAGATAACATAAATATTGATTTCTGAAATTTAAATTAAAAAAACCCACCTAAAGTAAAAATTAATAATTTTTATTAAAAATTATTAAATGTGATATAAAGAATTAAAGTTATATTTTTAAATAAAATAATTATGTTTTAGTTCCTAGATAATTGTTCAACATTAAATTACATTTATTTATATTTTTAGCTGGTTTAAATCATTTAATTTAATTGAAAATTATTTCCTATTGGGTTTTAAGTACCTACCTCCATTATTTTCAATGGGAAGGTGTTGCGGTACCAGTTGTTGGCCATGTGGGGTGCGTAACTTACTCAAGCTCTGAGCTGGAGTACATTTACTACTGTTTTGGATCCTTTTTGGCTGTAGTAACTTTAGAATTGCTGTTTGTGAATAACAATGGGCTTACCCTTTTGTGGATAGGTGCACACCCCCTCCCTAAACTCAGGCCCCTCCCTAAATCCTTCCCTCACCCTACTTAAGCCCCCCTTTACTCCTCTGTAAACCTTTCCCATTTATTAGTGAGCATGCCCCTTATTCCAGCCATGCTCCCTCCTACATATACTACTAACTTTCCAAATTACTCGAATCGGGGGAGTCCAACCGAACGATTTGGATGCATACGAATGTATTCGGATAGGATGTATGACGTAACAACGCGAGTCATTACAACACGTGCAGTTACATCGCATTCGTTACAACGACTGCGATGTTACTACGCGATGCCATTACAACGCAAGTCTTTACATCGACTTGTGCTAGATGGCGTGCTAACATTAGAAAAGCGTAATTTACTATTCCAACTCCAGTCCACTTAACAGTAGGGAAGGTGTTGGGATAGTAAACTACACTATTTGTAATGTTAGCATGCTATGTAGCGCAAGTCGATGTAAAGACTTGCGTTGTAATGGCATCGCGTGGTTACATCGCGTTCGTTGTAACGACCGCGATGTAACAGCATCGCGTTGTAGTGAATGCGATGTAAACGATGTTTCCCATTCGGATACGATTCGGTCGGACTCCCATTGACTTCAACAGGAGCCTGTGTTCCGAACGTAAACACAGGCTCCCATTGAAAAAAGGGTTGGTTGGGGAAAGTCGTGCATCCTGTGGCGGGCACCCTAGGGTGCCTGTCACACTGTGCATGCATGGGTATGGGAGACATATGGGTACCCCCACGGGCCCGGTTCAGAGGGCCACGAGTGAAGGGGGGCCTGCTACAGGCCCCCAAAGTCCTATTCTTACAGCTCTTTCGTCTTGCCCAAACCGATTCGGAACAGCTGTCAGAATGAGTCATTGTTCTCGCTCGTTCGGAAAGCATCTCCATTGGGCTGTATGATTTAGCTCCGAATGACTCTGGCTACCTGAATCCCATTTTGAACCGATTCGGACAGTCCCCTTACTCGGTCGTCTGGAAAAGTGACCGATTCCGTCAGAAACATGGTTTCCGAATCGGATTCGAACTAATCGAATGCCATTTGGAGCCTTTCCTAATGAGATCGTAATTTGGCCCAAAGTAGTAAACTTACATGTGTGAGGATCTCCCTACAGAAAAGGTAGAAGTGTGGTGAGGATTTACACTCATAAGTTTGTGAATTGCGTTTTGTAGTAAGTATTAGTACTTTATGTACTAGTAAATGCAGTTTGTGAATCTGTCCCTGGTTTTTTATCCCTTTTTTTATGTGTTCCAGTTTCGCAGTGATTTTCTCCCCGCAAGGAACATTTTGTGAAAGTGGCCAGGATAGTGTATCCAAGACGCTAACTTGGGTTACACAACCTGAAAAAAAGATACTTTTGGACAACTTGATTTGAAAGAAGTGTGCAGGGACCGTGGCCTTCAAGAAGAGGTTATCTGAAGTGGCATC
The DNA here is from genome assembly GCF_964204655.1 of Triturus cristatus. Lineage (NCBI taxonomy): Eukaryota > Metazoa > Chordata > Amphibia > Caudata > Salamandridae > Triturus > Triturus cristatus. The sequence continues at coordinate 428,397,104 of NC_140582.1, read as the reverse complement.
ACAGGGTGCTGGGAGGGGGGGAATCATAAAATAATTCTGTGTTAAAAAATTAAGAAATCATCTTTTGCTGTTTCTTGGTTTCAAATGAAATTCTTTATCATTGGTTCACAATTATACATTTCTTTTTCTTCACTTTTGTATTGCATTTTTCCAACCACCCCACTCCAAACCCAGAACAACATGACAATATTGAAAGTCTAACCGTCTTTACTTTAAGCAGAATAAAAGAAAATCATTAATTACTCAGCCATAACCTGTAATGTCATAAATGAAACGGTTTTAAATGGTGTGTTTGTTTCTCAAGATATGAGAACAACAGGGCACACAGTAGTCATGACAGCACCAAAGAAAGCTAGAACCCACAAGCCTTCACAAGGTTAAATCCATACCATCACAACCTCCACTGATAAAGATAACCTTTCATACACCTGTCCATATATCACCAAACATTAAAGCACGGGATTGACTGCCCGTAATCTGGCTATGTTGCATCTGGTACCATAAAGTCAATATCACAAAAAAAATCCTGGAGTATCTTGGCGGCGACTTCTCAGTCTAGATGCCAAGTAACATTGTTGTAGTTGTCAGATGCAACTCCTTCACATCCCTCTTCTGGAAAGAAGTAAAACATTTTCTATCCAACAAATTCCTCTCTCACTGAGGAGTAGGCAACTGGTACGCCAGCCCCACATACCCCACGTAACCTATGCATCACTACCTTGGGGAAAACTATGCCTCTACTCTTCCCACCCTGTAGCTACCTCCCTCTTCTACCTCAGAACCTAGCGTTCACATATTCTACTGTATATTACGTTGTTTACATCTTTTATATTCTCTTACTTTGTATTTTTATTTTACGATTATGTATCCTGAGTAATTGCTGCTATTTTGCTTACATATCCCATTGTATATCGTATACTTTTTTATCGTTACTATGTATTTTTATTTGCTCTTTATGTTCCTCATGTTATTCAGTTGTGCTTACTCTGTAAAGCGCTCTCACACCTCCGGGTCATGTGTGCGCTATAAAACTCTTCAGATAAATAAATGTCAGTGACGTGGTGAGTACCAATGATATAATAGTAACCTTGCCCCAAAACGGTCGGAGCTTATAATACGGCAAAATTATTTCTGTGTAAGTTCCCACATGACCACAGTCCCTAAGACAAACCTCATCAGGTACCCTCTATAAAGCTTTAAATACCTGTGTAATAGACATGCTATAGTATTTTAAGCTAGGCCGCTTTAAACCCAGAACAAACGGCCACTCTTCGGTATATCGGAGTACCTCTCCCCACTGAACATAGACACCTATGTCAGCCTCCCATCTGTCCTTCATCCTATGCAGGGAGTAGTATTCTTATTGTTCATGGTTTATAAATTCTAGAGACAGCATGTCAGGCTAGAGGCTCGGAGAGCACCCTGCTTTCTGGAGTGGCCAAATCTTCAACATCTTGTAGCTCGGTCACTTATATTGCCAGGTAATGTTTATGTTGCAGATATCGAAATCTCTGAGGATCAGTTACAGTAAATTCCACACTCAAGGTTTCAAATGTTTTCATGACATATCTTCAAAAAAGTTTCACTTTACTGAACCCATTCAACTGATACAGGTTTCTAAGTAAATCACTGCCCCACAATGGCATCCCCAGTGTGATTATGCAATACCGTGTTACCCTACTTGTCTTGGTTTGGCAATCCCTGTGGCACTCCTACCCCCTCTCCATTGAGTAACCCTGGTTATGCACAGCTTGCCCGCCAATAAGTTGGATGGTTCTTGCTAGAAGAATACACAGTCATTCAACACCACCTGGTGGGAAGCCCAATAGTATTTCCTCATGCCTGTGAGTACTATAACCCTTCTACTTAAAGTTGTTAACAAAATAGTTTTTGGACTATATTTTCATTTTAATAGACTAGAGCATTAACATTGAGATGGGCAAACATCGTTTAGAACCATGTTTACACAGCGCATGCCATTACAACACGGTCATTACAACGACCGGTTTGTTACATCGCATGCCATTACAACGACTTGCTGTAGAGGGCAGAAGATGTTGGATTTTAAATCCAACACTTTCCCTACTGTTGCATAGATTGGAGTTGGAATAGTAAACTCTACTATTCCAACATCCAGCCCCCCCCCCCAGCAAGTCGTTGTCATGACTTGCGTTGTAATGGTCTGCGATGTAACAATGCGGTCATTGTAATGGCATGCGTTCTGAACGCGTCCATTGTAACGTGGCATATTCATTGAGATGCTACTTATCTGTTTATTAACACAAAACAGGTGACCCATTTATCTGGCCATTTTAGGCTGTGCGTGTTTATTGCAAATGTGTCCACATCCGTTTTATGGTTCACAACATTAGTAACATTAGGGTAACACTTGCAGCAAATCATTACTCATATAAAATTACTTGTCTACTGTGATGAAATTAATCCACTACATTTCAGTGAGTAAGACTAAACTCTTCATCTGCTTCTACGGTATGGTCTTAATGGACTTAATACTGAATCACTCATTTAATACTCCAGTTGTTTGTAAAATGTTATCAGTGGTAGACACCGTTTTATTAACAAATCAGAGGCCAAATAATGCACTCTAATTTGGAAGGTGATTGCTCGCTGAGTTTTGGGAATATGGTTTCTACACAAATCTTGTCACAATATGATTAACAAACAGTAGCGTGTCGTTTTAAGGCAAAGATCGTTTTGAAAAATGTTTTTGTTTTAGAGGGTGTGTCTGATACTTTGAGACAGCTTTGAAAAAGCTTGCAAGATTGATAATAAGCAATTGGAGTGAAATATGTTGGCTGGCAGGAGAAAACAATCCACATTTTTCCAGAAATATTTCACAAACGTCAAACTTAAACACTTGTTGCAGGAACTATCATGGAATAGAGCTGCTGTCCGTTGACTATTGTGAAAATATAGACAGAAGCATCTACATTGCTGCTGGTGATTCACACTATTCTTTCCTCACTTTCCAAACAACTGACCAAGTCAGGATCTCACACCTTTAAAACCTTTTACCTATCTAACCTCTCTAAATATGCAACTAAAAATCTCAAACAATATCTTGAGAGAATTTCCAGAAACGCTTGTCAATCATTTTCACTGCATCCCGAAGGGTAACTTCAAAACAGACCTGCTCTTCATGTTGAACACATACATTTGGGTGGATACACCTCATGCGACTCTCAATATCTCTTCCATTACCAACATATTCTGTGGGCAAAAGCTAACTGTACCTACCTCCGTGCCTTTCAATAGAAATCTGTCAATTTCTATCTTTCATAGTGACAAAATCCAAGAAAGCCGATAAGATGATGTTGTGGCTGCCTCTATCAATTTCTCAGTTCATCTTACAATGCCCCTCCTGCTCATTCTGATATCCTACCTACACCAATTCCGTCTAAATTAGAAAACCAAGATAATCCTATTGCTGATTTATTTCACCTTTGGCTGTAATACTCAAATCCCTCTCCTACCTCTTAATGGCATTCTGCCCAGAGGTTACCTCCTCTTTTGTATCTATGAGAAGCTCACATATAGTTGGAAACAATTTATTTTTAGCTTCAAACACCTTTTCTAACCTCCCCAATCTTCAATCTCTTATCTTATCAACCTCTCATCCTCTCCACTCGAACAGAATAGTCTACTAACTTCTTTAATGTTTTCTCCGACCGGACTTTAACTCATTCCTGCAGACCCAGTCCCATCTCTCGCCTTTTCTTCCCTCCCCACAAATTTCTTCTCTCTGTCTTCACCCCGTTACCTTCTCTCCCAACTCTTTTGCTCAGCCTCTCTCCAAAGGTTTCACACTAATCTAAGATGGCAGTACTTGGCTCAATGGATCCACACTACCCTCATATGATAGTAACTGCACTTTTCACCTAACTCCTCTTCTATCAAACACATTTACCCTGGACCCTGCTGATATCACAGTCTGTCACTCCACCTTCGCTCTTCCAGGATGGCACTCCTTACATTCCAATCAGCTCGCCATATTCAGAACTGATTTGCAAAATATGCTGACTGTATCATCTCGTTTTGAGACAAACACTATTCACATCTCAGTGCACATGATTACTCTGGTAAAGCAGAGAAAATCAGTTTCCTTACACAGACATTTATTTAACTATCTTGTTCCGTTGCCAATGTAGATGGCTATTTTTAAGTAGTTCATCAGCTTAATGGGCTGCATAGCCAGAATTAAAGAGACTGGGGGCTTATGAGATACCACAACCCTTTCTCTGTAAGGAAAAGGTTTTTTCTCCATGAAGGTATACTTTGAGAACATGTTTTAATATTTGCATTCTGAGCTATGCCCCGCACACTTGCTTTTGATCAAACCCAAATCAACCCCTCCATTCCAATTATCACTAACCACAGACCAATTATTACTTGCCCGTCATCGAAGAAAGTAGGACATATTACCCACATATACGTACCCATTAGACCACTGGAAACCCCTTTTGCAAAACTACCTGCTCATCCCTGCAATATATGCTCAATAATTGATGCTCAGCAGTTAAGCACCTTTTGGAGATCTTTGACACCCTTGTTAACTTCTGCCTATACCTTGCACTTACTAAAACTAGGTTCAAAGACACTTTTCAATCTCCCCTTCCCTCCTAAATTACAATATCCTTTAATGTTGTCTTAAAAACAGACAGGGCAGGGGAATAGCAGCTATTTACAAACATATGATCTGCTATAGATGACTCTGCACTAACCTACATCACTCCTTCCAATGCCTCTTTCTGGAAGTCACTGCACTTAACACCTCACAATAAGGTTCAACGCCATTTATCATCCTCTAAATAACATATTGCCTTGAGTAACGCATTGACTAGATTGTGACACAACTGATAATCTGCAAAGCCATCATCTTTCTTGATAATTTCAATCTGCACCTGGGGAAGTCAAAGAACACCGCTTTTACCCGGCTTTCTACTTTTCTTCGGGATTGTGACCTCCGCCAAAAATCCACCCACTCTAAAGGGTCTCTACTTCATCTGATCATTTGTACAGATCTACTGTCAATTTATGTCTCCACCTTGGTTGGGTTCAACCTTCTTCATCTCCTGTTTAACCTAGCCGTTATCTACTGTAAACCTTTTGTCAAGAAAAAAAATGAAGGAAACTGAATTGTATTGGGACACCAAAAATAGTTACATTAACACACTTACAAGCAAGGCCAGATGATCCTTCTTTCTGTTGGTTACAATCTTCAATCTGGATTCAGGTAGGGTTGTAGTACAGAGACTGTCTTTCAACAGATTGTTGATAACACCCTCTGCTTCACGGATTCAGGACTCGGCTTACGTATGCTTCTAGATTTATAGGCTGGCTTTCATATTGTCAACCATAACACTCTGATCACTATCCTTAAGGAAATAAAGATGTGTTGTGAGAAACTGATTCTCCTCCAATTTGTCAAAACAATCTAAGGCAGTTAGAATTACAAAAATATATCCAGCTTTATCATTCTTCAACAAGAAGCCTTCAGGCTCCAGCCTATTGCGAACTATTTTCAGTATTTATCTGGAACAAGTTGGACCTATCCTCTGAAACCCTTGGATCAATATGCCAACAATACCCAGATCAGTCTGAAGAGCTTGAGCTCAACCCTTAATGGCATTTCTCTTCTTCCCCACCACCCTTGAATAAAAATGTCTAAAGATGGATGACTGATCATAACCGAAACTCAACCCTCAAAAACTGGGCTTCTTTTAATGTCACCTTAAATGCCCAAACAACTCTTGAGATAACTCCTGTAGTCTCCCTGTTCGGAAACAAGCTGTCATGGACAAGGCCAAATCTCTTGGTATTGTCCTTGAAAACACATTTTTTAATACAAATTGTAATAAAATTGTGTAAGACAACAACACCTATTAAGTGCCTTTAGTTATATAAATATAGTACAATTACATTAGTGCAGTACACAGACTTGCTTGGTTGCAGTTTCAACACTGCACACATCATGCTATTATTTCTGATTACTATTAATTTTTTACTTGAATTATAGGTATCACAATATGGAAATTATCATGGCTCAACAACAAATGTAACTTGCATAGACAAATTATTGCTATGGCTAAAAGTGCAAGTGACCAACTTGAACTGCTTTGAATTATCAGACAGTTTATTCCTGACCAAGACTTTAGTTCAGGCACTTATGCTCTTCAGCTCTCTTAAAACTGGCCTTCTCAAAAGTTCATCTGGCCCCATAGTAGTGGAACTACATGCTACTGCACTCCGTGTTTCGGGATGCTTGGAATTGGATGACAATTGGCTTCCCATTGAGGCAAGAGCACAGTGTAAAATGCCTGCTTCACTTGCAAAGCTCTTCCTACGTCTGCTTAACCTATTGAAAGCCTCTGGAGGCTAGTGAGTGTCAACATATGCATAATTCCTTCTCTCAGAGCCTCCTCCAATTAAACAAAAAATATGTATGAACCAATCCTCTCGCAGTGCCACAAGCTTCTGGAATTCCCTTTCAACAGATATCTGTACCACCCCTTGTCTTGAAACTTTCAAAAAGAAATGTAAAATCCTCCTCTTCCACAGACTTTGATTTCTTTACACTCCTTGTTGTCAACATCTCAGGCCTCCATTTATTAGTTGACATTATTTCTTCTACTAGAACGGTCTCACTTATTGTCTTTATTTGCCATGATTTGTAACCTATCTTTATTCTGTTCTCACCCTGGTTCTGACTTATTTATTAACTTATGTTCAATATTTGTACTTTTTTGTCTGGGTTCTGTTGTGAGGCTCTCTAATTCCCTTGGGAAATGTTGTCAGATCAAGGAAACCAGTATGATCTCGCCAGATAATTAGTATGTAACTCATAATTCTTAAATCGTGACACCCCTGTTGGACTTAGTAGACACTCACAGGCAATGTCCCAAGCTTGGTAAAAGCAATGAGAAAGAGATTAGGAGGGATTTGATTCTGAAGATACAATAAAGAGTTAAATTATACTTTTGAATCTTTCTTAAACAACAATATATTTATTGTATGTGTATGTATCTCCCTCTTAGCTGGTTGTGCAAGGGTGGGTTCTTGGCTTACACCATGTGATACCAAAACTACTCTTGGTCTTAAGGGAACCTAAAAGAAAAAGTTCTTCAGTAAACCTGCAATTCCAGGTTTGCGGCAAAAAAAATGAAGGTCAGCTATATAACTGTCCCTACGTAAAGCACGTCCTATTAGTCTCTAGTCCCTGCAGTCCATATAGTCTATGGACCCTAGGTAAAAACTCATGAGATTCAATCAGTTTGCTATTTTCCTTTTTAATGTTTGTATTTTCCCCAGCTGAACACCATGACTTCCTCTTTCTTTGCTTACGCCATCCTCAAGGAGCAAATTAGCCTGCGCATAATGTGGAGTGTACTGAGAACGTCATAAACCCAACAACGCCTTAACTGTCCACAGCTGCTGGACATAGATAACTGCAGTACCCTTAAGAAAATTCTTCAAAACCGACTCCTTTGTCATTCAGGCAGTGAGCAGGAACTGATTGCTCTGACAACAAAAAAAGCAACTGTAAGCACAAATTATTTTGTAGAAAAATACAGACTGGATTGCTCTGTAACGTGGATGTTTTTGCTGAAATGCGACTCAAAGGAAGTGTATTTGACTTGCAAACCATTCACCAGACAACTGATGATAAGCAACATTGGCACTTGAAATCAGCTTCTTATTTTACAACGTTATTTTTTTCTTGTATAAACTTCATTATTCATCCTTTACTACTTCACAGAATCTTTCATTTCCATGATATTTTTGACTTCTAGTGCAGGCTGTCATTAGTTTAAATGAGCCTGCCTCAGAATATCTGACTTGTTTGCGCTACAGAAAAGTACAACTGGTATTCAAAATCTTAATTCCACACTAAAGATGTTCGAGATCCTGAGGAACTGCTTTATTGAATTGTGATGCTGAATAATCTTATATCCTTTAATAAAAAAATCTACTTTTTTAGACAGGCATACCAACTCCATGTCAGATATATCTAGCACCAATTCAAAGGTGTAGCAGCGCAAGGCTGGTAAAATGTTTGTATATCCTTACTACTCTAACCATACTGGGCCCTTTACGATTAGACAATCTGCAGCATTTCCATTTACCACAGAGGCAATGATCTTCTGATGAATCTTTCTCAGCCAATAGGAGGTGGGAAAATTAATTGACAGCTAACTCCCAAATCTGAGATCAGATTTAGGTACACCTATCTCAAAACTATGCTGTAGAAATAAAGAACAGCAACGGGAAGACCCAACCTCCTAAAGAAGTTAAGTCGAACTAGAATTATGCAAACCAAAAGCTCTGCAAAAGCTACACAGAACAAGAGAAGTAATATTTGATGTTCTGACAGACATCGCTGATTCTCCCTACAACACATTTAATTATCAGTAAACTAGTACAGTTTAAATGCAAGAACCAACAAGACTCCAACATAGATTCAACAAACACAACAAGATGATGGACGGAGTGCTGAAACTTATCAACCACTCACTCCCAGTCACTAATCTGGGTTTAATCCATTGTTCTGTTGCTCACCATGCCACCCCAGTTTGGACCCAGCCATTTGCAAATTAGCCTTGACCCTGCTCCCCATGGGAACAGTCCAGCCCAACTGCCAGGCCCAGTCCCAGGATGCTTGTTTCCAGTCCAGGGAGGACCTGGCCTAGCAGTTCAGGCTGGACTGTTCCCATGGAGAGCCGGGTCAAGACTGATTTGCATATGGCTGGGTTTAAACTGGAATGGCATAGAGAGCAAAAAAACTATGGATTTAGGCCAGATCTCTGTACTGAGGTGAATGTTTGACATTGTTCAACATTCTGTCCATCAATTGTCCTTTTTGTATCAATAGTAGACTCAGTCAGCTATTAGATTAATTTGTTTATTGTATTAAAGATTCAAAATTCATAGCCATAAGCAATCTTTTGAGAACTTCAATTAAGAATATCACGGCTTGTATTGAACCACCAAACATTAAGGCAAGGCTTTATCGAATGTCTATTATAAAAATCAGTTTACAGAGTTACAGAGTCCCACTACCATTAAAGCAGAAGCATAGATAATTTGTCTAATAGCTTAAATCCTACGAGGAAGAGGAAAGGGTTCAGATTTAAAGTCCATTAAGGGCGAGTCCATTAGCAGAGAACAAAAGTAATAACTGAAACTGAAAATTAAATGGTTTGGCAAAGAAGGTTTCTGTCTTCAGCTACCGACTGTAGCATCAGCAAGCAGTCCAAGGGTAAAAAGAATAGTTCTTAGTAATCATCAAAAATCGATCATCATAGCATCCTCTCGCAAGGGGAAAAGAAAAAGTATGGTGTTGCCCCTCCTTTGAGAATTCTTCTTTTATAAAGTCTCTAGGAAAATTCTAGTGATATAGCATCACACCACCATTGACAAACTGTCATATGCTCAGATTTACATAATGTCACCTAGGACACACCCAACAGTAAAATGCCTTTCCATGCCAGTCATGAGCAACCAAATATTTGAAAGTCCCCATAGACCTAACATTAGTGGGAAAAAAAATACTAAGTATCCATCTATAGCAACTGCTGAAATCCTGTTCCCACAGGAATTTTTCACCGTGAACATTGAAGAAACATTTAGGAATGTCAAAAGCTAAACATGTACAGAACAAATTTCACTAGTTGTAAATGGACCATTGTATTAGGTCAGGAGAGGCATTTTTGAAAAAGCCTTTAAATTGGCATTAGAATTTTAAATGAAATAAACTCTAAATCAATAGCAAATATAATGCAATGGATAATTTCAAATTGGGAATATGTAGAACTTTCACCAGAGATTATTACATGGTAATAGCTTATGTTAGAGATATCCTACTACCACAATTGTTCTTAACATTCATATAAGTGTATAATTTTCTAAGTTCATAATACAAAATTCATTTTTCAATTTCCATAAACTATAGAATCTTTAGTATTACTATGCAAAATGTCAAGATCATACTTAGTTTCTACAGATTTTTGCACTTTTCTAAATGGTGCATTCTAACAGAAAGCTTTAGAAGCACTAGGCCACTTTATTAAAAGCACAATTTCATCAGTAAACGTTAAAAACAACATGTTCTTAAGAAATTCTCATTAGTGCTGCTCATTTGTATGCATTAGTACTGCTTTGTATGCATGTTTTTTTCATCTTGCATTTTAAAGTACTCTTTTAAGGTGCTTCTACTACACTTGACTCAGTTTCATGCGTCACTGTGTCTAACGTGAGCAAAGTGCACTTTCAGCTTTTTGTGTCATTAATCAGTAAGTGTGTTGTATACTATGATTTTTTTAAATCTTGTGTCAAAGGCTAGCCTAGTGTAAATCCTGGCACATTCAGTGGAGTATTGCAGAGACAGCCCAACCTTTTTTCAGTGAAAACCAGACTTAAAGGCACTGGAGACATGGAACTCTTGAATATCACTGGTGACAATAAGATACCTCACGGACAAGCACCACTTTCGACAATACTCTAGGACATGGGTGCTCACAAACATTTTCTCGGGTGCTGCAAAATTCCATCTGTCGCATGCCTGAGAGCCGCACTGATTCTAGCAATGCGAAGATCAGGGTGATGAAAGGTGAGTGTAGAAGGACATGAAGCTGATGCATGGTGTGGACAACAAACTGAGCTTTCACATAATTACTGTCTGCCACCAACGCTCTATTCTCATGCACCAATAATTAAAGTAAAAGCATTAACTTCTAATGTAAAACATGAGAGGGAAAGAGATACACATCTGGTGGCTGAATTGAAAAATATGAAACCAGAAAACCTGGCATCAGTCCTGACTTCCCCACTTGTCGAAATTGTGTGATCCTAGGCAATTAGTTAATTTAGTTCTGCCTCCTATTTCTTCATTACCACATATGAGAGCCTTTTGAAATATACAAGTTCAGAATGTGTGCTATACAAAACCTTCTCCTGTGTTTTAGTTAATAAACTATAATGTTCCAGTTATATAACAACCAAGGCTACACACAAGGTGCACCTGACGACAAATGACTTGCCTCTTGGTTCACTAATGGCATTGTTTTCAGAATAGGGGCAGGATGAATGTTTCTAAGATCATGTTTGAAAACTATCACTGCTATTAAATGCCTCTCAATGTAGTGATATAATCTTATCTACTAAGCTAAAACGCTCATGCATGTTAATAAAATACACTTTTTTGAAGTTTTTGTTTTTACATATTTAGGGCAAGATGTCTTTAAAACTAAAGGTGTTCCTATAGATAAGTTGTCTAGGATACCTTCTTTTCTTTTATACCATTGGTTTAGTTAACCTGCAAATAAAGTATGCCTGTTTGTGTCACAGCTTTGTCAATGTTCCTTATCTGTCAAGTGAACAGCGGCCCAGTGCTGCTGTTTACCAGGGGGCTGTAATTATAGGTCAGGAGGGCCGCATGCAGCCCTGGGCCGTACTTTTGAGTATCCCTGCTCTAGGCTATAAAAATGTTGAATCAAGAAAGCAAAAAGCTTCACAACTCCCACTGGATAGCCGAAGTAACATGTCCATCCATGCAACTACAAAATAACCTTTTATAAGCTCATATCCAAGATAGCACTATTGCCAAAATCATTAATTTCCATGCCTTCACCGGTGCCCCGACAGGCTACACATCTTGAAAGAGCAATGAGGAAGTTGTCAAACAGCCTCTTTTCTCAGGTTGCTGAGCCCGAATTGCCTCTGTTGGACAGGCTGCAGACTCTAATCTCTTTCAAACAACTCAAATTCAGGTAAGGGCCAGAGACCGTGCCAGGTTTTTATCAGAATATTGCTCTCCTGAGGTATTCATGGACATCCTGCTGTCTTCCACTGCGCTGTATTGCCCTGAGCCAGCGTTGTCAACTCCTTAACCATGAGCAGAATGCCCAAGATCTTCAAGACATGATACATCCGATCAGCAATTCTCCAAATAACTGTGAATCAGCAAACTAATTGAAAGTGCAGCCTTCACCCAGATCTGCAATTTCTCGGAAGAAAATATTGTGTGCTTTCTGTTTTCAAACCAGGCAGTGGAATGAAATTAATTTTGGTCTCCATATTGGATGATAAAAGACCATAGTAACAGAAATGCGAATTTCAGCAAAGTTACTACTTTAGTACAGTTCAAGACTTCATGCTTTTATAGAGACTGTAAGCTTTTAGTACCCAAGACATCATCGTGGTGAGGATCTGCTTGAACATCTTTGTTGGATCCGGCATCTTACTCAAACTCTATTTTTTAAGTTATTTGTCAAAACAGCCCTCACATGCCTCAATGTTCCATCATCTTTCCACTCTTCTAGAATGGGTGCTTTAGCCCACTACCGAATCTCATTCAATTGTTCCGCTTACCCTGTTGCAACAATGCAGTCGACAGACATATCATTCTCAAGCTCGAAGACCCAACAAACATAGACTCCTCTAGGCTCATTGCTTTCAATTAGTTGACCAATGGATGTGCATCAGTCTCCTCAAAAGCAAATCTTCTAAAACTGATATATCCTGTGGAAACTGGGTTAAGTAATACCCTACCACCAGCTGTTCTCACTAACCTAGACCAGGTTGGGTGACATAGACAGAAGTAAGAAACCTGAGCGAGATCATGGAATCTTCCCAATTAATGGTGCTCAAGTGAATTAATTAACCTGAAATGCCTTCTTTCCCAGGCGAGCCATGCACCTTAGCGGCAAAAATTCCAGAGGTATTTATTCCAAATATAGTCCACAATTCAGTGCACATTTTCTCATTCAGCTTGGTTGTGAGCACCAATCCTGTATTACATACAGAGAAATCAATCTGCACAACATACCCTGTGCTTCCTCCACTGGCTCCTGGTGACAGAGAGATTTACATATAAATATTTGCATCACCCACAGGGCACTTCTAGGTAAAGGGCCATTGAGCGTCTGGTCATTGTTTTCCCCCTACATACCTTGGAGATTGCTGCACTCTTCTAATGCCCATCTGGCCAAAATCCCTATCAACAGGAGACCAACATTCGGAGGGAGGGCTTTTTCTTACAATGCAGCAAACCTGTGGAATAGCCTCCCCTTTTCTCTTCACTCTGCTGAGAAGGAACTCTCATTCTGCAAATCACTAAAAACTTGGCCATTCCAGAATTTGTCTCCATTTCAATTCAATATTTTTATTAAAGATTTGGAACTCCTATGAGGTCCACATAAAAGTACATACATATTATTACATAAAAGTATTAAAACATAACAAAAACTCATTCCATGGACCATTATAAATTATCAAAGGCCTGCATAGCAGGTCTAAAATTCCCTTGCATAACAATAGTCAATATTGTCAAATACCCTAGTAGACAAAATAACTAAGATATTCAACAATAATACCATTTAGCTCATAGGCAGAAACAGACCCCTAAATACCTCCACCAAAGGAGGTAGCATATGTTTAGGACCGTATTAAACAACAGCAGCTTCATTTAAATATAAAATAATATGTATCACCTCAGTGCTTGAATGTATTTTTTTTAAACAGTTGGGCAGCAGCACATAATTGCTTCGGCAGAAAATAGCATTTGGGATTGGCACCAGAAGGATAGAAGTAACAAAACATATCCTAGAATGTGCAAAGGGCAATAAGTAGCAGCCAGTTTGTGTACAAAATAGAGTTCAAAATTCAGCTTTGGCAGAAAGTTCAATTTGAAATTAGCAGCAAGAAAAAATGAATAACAGAGCATATCCTAACCTGTGCAGAAAGCAATTCAGTAGCAGCCAGTTTTTTGTGCAAAATAGAATCCAAAATCCCGCTTCAATTGAGTTTTGAAGTTAACAACAAAAGGAAAAGTGGGAGAGGAGCACAACATATCCCTATTGTGCAAAGAGCAGTAAATAGCAGCCAATCAATGTGCAAAATACAATCTGACAAAGGAGAATATATTAATACTCCATAAGAAGATGACAGACGGGGGGTTAACAGCCCATTTAAAAGAATATATAAAAGATTTAAAATATATACATAAACGCCTTAAAATAATTAAATAGTTTTACACACACTGCTTCGTTTTTCGGGCAAAAGAGAAAATCACAGGCTGACGCTACATTTTTAACACAAGTTTGTAAAAACATTGGCCGAAGCCAGCGACAACGACTCGAAACCAATGCTGGACAGGCAAACAAGACATGATCCAGGGTCTGAATGCTCAGCTTACAGAAATTACAAGTTATTCAATTTTTCAAATTCTGGGACCAGTTTGCTGTTAAGTCGTTCAAAGGTAAAAGATTCCTACGACATAAAGTGCGCAATCGCCGAGTTCCATGTTCTAAATTCCAGAATAAATATTTTTGTGAAATTCTCGGTGAGTTTGTCCTGGCTATTAGCTTTAATCTCTCTTTAGAATTACAAAACGTTATATCTCTTTATAGCTAATCTTGCCACTTAAGGTTATGAAAAAAGATTTAAATTCTAATGGTGGGAGGGTAATCACAGATTCTTCTTGTACACATCTTTTTTAGTGCCAATGAGAAATCAGGATAGAAGGAGTAATTACCTGCCTTATCACCGAAGATTTCTTGACACATGAAACCTCTTAATGAATCAAGCTCGCTATTTTTTAACTGAGATCTCCAACGTAAAACCCTGGATAAACCTTGGATATAGGAGCATATCAAGCCAAATTCCAGTCTAATAGCAGCCGTTGGAACTAATGTGTTAAAATTGCATAATTCACGTAATATCTGACCTTCAGTCCTATCTATTTGTGGGGTATTTTTGTAGAAAATACGCAAACCATTAGCGTGGGATGCAGCTTTACAGGAGCTTTGTTCGATATGAAGTTTGTTCTTTGTACTATTAGCTATTAGTTTCCCTAAATAAAGGTATGAATCTACCACCTCCAGCTTTTCAGGACCAATTTGCCACTTAAAATTACATGATTTTCTACTTTTGTTACATTTCATAATTAAGATTTTACTTTTAGATACATTTATCTTCAAGAAATGGTCCACTGTATAGTTCTGTAGTGATATCTGCATATAAAAGACATGCAAAAGGCCGGCTACTTATCTTTGGTGCATCTCCTTCTGCTTGAGCAGGACAATTGGGTAAATCTGCTATATATAAAGAAAATAGCAGCGGTGCTAGCAAGCAACCTTGTTGCAAGCCATTTTCTGTAGGGATTACATCTGATAAACCTTGATTTCCACCCATTAATATCTGGCACCATGTTTGCGAATGTAGTGCGATAATTAAGGATAGAAGGGGAGACGGCAGTCCCATTTTTTGCAATTTTCTCCATAGTAATGGTCGATCTACCTTATCGAAGGCCGTAGAAAAATCTATGAAAGCCATGTTTACGTTTGAACTACGAGAAATTGTGTATTTCTCCTCAATTAGTTTCAACATGGAGATATCTAGGGTGGAATAATTTTTTCTAAAACCTGCTTGTTCTATAGGAAGGACCTTCTTCTCCATCACCCATTCCTCGAGATGATCGAGGATACTACGTGCAAATATTTTTCCCGACACATCCAATAAGGCTATTTGCCGGTAATTACCTGAATGGGTTCTAGGGCCCTTTTTGTACAAAGGGATTAGAATACTTCCAGACCAAGATGGTGGTGTCTTCCCCTGAGAGTAGCAAAAATTAAACCGTGGAGCTAGATAAGTGGCCCACAGAAGTGGCTCCTTTTTAATTACCGTCATGGGAATTTCATCAGGACCCATTGCTCCTGAGGAACTCATTTTTTTAATAGATCCAGCCACTTCATTAATTGAATGTACATAATTGGATACAGGGGTTTTAAAATTATCGGGTGCCTCAATGCCTGAACTGATGGAATTAAAATTCGCAGAATAGAGTTCTAACAGATGAAATTTCCATTCCTCTTCTTTAATGGGAATAGGGAGAGATTTCACTCTTGTGCCACAGCAGTCGGAGATTATTTCCCAATACCTTTTGGAATTATTTTTTGAAGCCGCCTCTCTTAGCTGCACCCATACACCATCTTCCTTTATTTGTCTTTGAGAGCAATTTTTGCCTATGTCTTTTCCTCTTTAATAGGTTTATTAAATTACTTCGTTCGGATAAAAATTTCAGGAACTGGGCCCTCACTAATTTATTTATTTCCCTATTTATAGTAAGCATTGGGCTGAAATGTGATCTCTGTTTAGCTGGAGCATGTGATAATTTACAGGATTTAGCCAGAGAACCTATATTATGGGAAAAGGCTTCGACTATATCAGATTGGGTAGAATCACACTCAACCGTTATTAAGTGATGCTGATCTCTTATCAGAGCCGTTAAGTTCGCTTTTAATTTAGAGGTCGCTTGAGTATTCCAGTGAATTCTACCATTTGTTGCATTGAACCCTACTGTGCTACCTTTGAGGATCCAGGGGCCTACCTTAGCACAAGTGAATTCAAATTTAGAGCAGATCAACATATGGTCACTAAAAACATTTCCCAGGACTTCCATGTTTATGAGCTTACAAAAAAAATCTGCAGAAACAAATAATCTAAAATAGATCTCCCAGTTGGCGCCTTATGAGTATAATTTGCTGGAATATCCTTTTCTAACCTCTTATTAGCAATTATCAGATCTAAACTTCTCAAACCTTTGAGTAATAAGACTCCTCTTTTGTCTATCCTGCTTTTATTCGGAAATTGGGCATTGGGGATATTTAGGGCTTCGTTTTTTTCGGTATTTGAGAATACCATTGTACTATGAGATGAGACTTTAGAGTTCAAATCTCCAACTAATAATAGGAACCTGCAGTCTTCACTTTCCAAGGTAGAGGAGATAAAAACAAATAGATCTTTTAATAGATAAGAGTAAGATGCGTCTGGAGGTAAATATGCATTTACGATCAACAGGGAATCCAAATGATCCTGGACATCCTTGTGATCCAGTTTAATCACCTGAATTAGGTTAGAGGCATGAAAAATGTCTTTATATGACCAACTAAGGCTTGTACTTAACATAATAGCAATACCTCCTTTAGCTTGACCTCTAATCACAGGAAGCGCAGGCTGGCTCAGCACTATATAATCTTCAGTGGACCAGTTCTTTGTGATCCAAGTCTCTTGTAGACATATATCGGCATTCTGCTCTTTCAAGAATAAGAGTTTGTTTTTATTGGTGCTGAAGCCGGCTGCGTTCCAAGATATCACATTAATATCCTTGCTAGGAATAGTTCCCACATTTTAGGCCTAAGGGTCTATTTGTATTAAGAGCGCCTGCAACCCAACTCCATTTCTTATCTTCCTCCTCTGCAGAAAGCACATGCTGGGTATTTTTCTCTGTGAGAAGCGAAACCCTCCTACCTTCTTTACTCTCTGAGAAAGGTTTGCCCCTTGTGGTGGTTTCTAGATCGATGTTAGACAGCTTATTTTGGACCACTTTTTTTTAATGCTAGCTCCTCTTCTGGTATTAAAACATCAATGCCACAACAACGTAGTTTATCGCTGTGTGCCATTATCAGGTGGGAGATAGCTTTGGATGCAAATGTTACTCTTGCGCCCCTAAGATTATTATATTTTTGAACCTTAACCAGAGCGATATCATTGCTTTCGATCATTTGAAGGCCTGGAATTTCATCAAAGCAACCCAACAGAAATGTCCTATTCATAAATGGTTCGTGGTAAAAAATAAATAAAAAATCCAGGATATAAGGGGCAATATGTGAATTATTGACTAGGCCGGTTACCTCAGAAATATTTTCATGAGGATTATAAATGACATTATTACCTAAAGAAGAAACAAATAGAGAAGCATTAGGGTTCAAGATACTCTGAGCAAAAGGGATCACTTATATCTAATACCAATGCATTTTGGATAGATTTAATTGGTGCACTTGAGTTCAGAAGAGAAGAACAAGGACCCGATGAATTGAACTCTGTTTGTCCAACTTCCTTCCTCAAAACATTTGATTCCAGGTTTGGTGGTATATTATGGATAAGGTTAGGATCGAAGTATAACCGTTTTGTCCTTTTTTTATTTATTCTTCGTCGTTTTCCCTTTTTTCCTTCTTTTTCTTACAAACGTTGTTACTTTTGTTCTTAATAACCTTTTCCTTAATAGGAGAGCAACCAACCTTTAGTTCTTCCTCTATAGGCTGCTTAGGAGATTTTACACCTGTTTTTAGGAAGATAGGGAAAACCTTTTGAATTGTACTTGAATTTGTATTTTCCATCCTAGCTTGCAGACAGGACGTAGGTACAGCCAATGTAGCTAAAGACTCTGGATAGAAGAGTTGCTCTAGAGAAGAAGAGTGACATTTTTCAAGTATATCTTCATTTCCTTTCAATTTGGTTTTATTTTTCCTACTAAAGAAAGGCTTACCAGCTTGAATGCCAAAGTCCCGCCCTTTAACATATGGAAGAGAGTCTGTTTGAGTAGGATATAACTTGTCGGAGTTATCCTCCAAAAGTAGAGGAGGGGAAAACCCCTTCCCTAGATTAGGCCTACGGGAGGGAAGTAGGCAAGCTTTACCAGGTGATAATTTTTGTTCGTAGGCTATAAACTCTGTCGGCCACAACAGAATCCAAAATAAAGTCGGAGTTACTTACTGATTTCTCCACTAAGGCTAATATATAAGACAGCACTCTTTCCAGGCAAAGTAATGATTCCAACATAAGCATTTTTGACTCTGGATTATTAATTAAGGGAAAAAAATACGGGGCTGGTTCAGGAGTTAATGAGCCCCGTGAATCTAATAAGCTTGTTCCGCTGGGTGTACTTCTGAACAGTTGCATTTTAACAGGGCAATCCTTGGAGGAAGGTGAAGTAGAAGGAATAAATATCCTAGACGATTCTAGATTATGTACGTGAGACAATTTTGGAGACTGATCTAGATTAATGTCAGGGAGCGTAAAATCTTACGTTATGTGTTTTCCTGCTTTTGGCACTAGTTGAGATACCCCTTCGGGTTCGGAGACTCCATTTACAAGGGAGTGGATGGTTAAATTTGCCAGCAAAGAGTCAGCCACCCTAGATTCCGAGTGTTGGAGATCTATAGACCATGATTCCCCCAATTTTGGACGATAATTTGGAGGGTACTACTGGCAATGATTTGTCTCTGAATTCCTTTCTGTGCTGCACTAACAATGCTGGAAGGCCTACGGCTAGCCATGCGCTATATAAGTGCTTACAGAATGGAATATTACACATCGAATGGCAGCCAACACATTTCATCGCAACAGCAACTTTTTCAAGTCTTCATGTAAATCAGTGGATGTATCAGAATTCTGGAAATCAAGTTCCGTCCACACACAAAGGGGTGGAATGTCACTGGGAAAAATTCGAAGGTCATTGAAATCAATGGTAAATGTGAAAATCACCACACCATATGTGGATAATGGTAGGTAGGAACATCAAAAGTATTGTATCCGGGTATGAAGAAGTAGATTTTACTTCTTCATACCCAGACACTTGGCATACACATAGTTGGAGGCTTATCATGGCTACCTGTTCTTTTATATGCACAATTATACTTGGAGCTTATGTCTTATCAAATTGGGGCACAAACCTTTTGATGTTCCTTCCTTCCATTATGCAAGTATAGTATGGTGATTTTCACATTTAACATTGTCTTTGATGGTCTTTGACCTTTTCCCAGTGACAGCCACCCCTTTGTATGTGACGAAACTTGATTTCCAGAACTTGATTTCTGATAAATCCAGTGATTTATGTGAAGCCTTGAAAAAGTCGCTGTTCTGACAAAAACACGTGTCGGCTGCCATTCTATGTGCAATAAAGTTCACAACCAAGCTGCATGTGAAAATTTGGACTGGATTGTGCAATAAATACAGATGGAATGTTTGCCACTAACAGTAGATGCACTTTTTTATACTGGACTTTGTGTGCTTCTGTATCATTATCTATGATTCAGTAATTATAAACCTTTTAGGTCATGATCTTTATATACCCTATGGTAGCAGGATAGAATTCAATGTGAGCACCATCATTTAATACAGGTCATTATTGGTGCCAGACCCCGCGATTGTTTGTTTTGGATGTTTGATTGACAGACCACAGCTACCCAATTATTCTTTTGAGCCATGCACTTTATTTTCCCTTATCTAGAGTTCCCAAAGAGGGCCCAGGTCTCCATCTCCCTCATAATGTTGCTGGACAGCACAGACTGACTATTCCACTATTCTGTATGGAGACTGTTGAGAATCCAGAATTCAGCAGCTAGACAACTGCTATCTATGCCTTTGCTACTCTAAACCCTATAAGCCCTTACCTCTTTCATTCAAAATACATTTAAATTATGCTCCTCCACTCCGGATTGCCAACTCCACCCCCATCCATCAAGATAATGCAGATTTAGTGTGATACTTCCTCTTTTCAGACTGCCAAACTATGAAACTCGCTGGAATTCACTGCCAACAAAGTTAAGGATTATTCAGCATCACCTGTCACTCATGAAAGTGGCAATAACCCGACCTGTCATAAAGCATATGACCCTGAGAACCTCTGAACTAGGGGTAGACTTGTTAGCAGTCCCCACAATAGAGGAACTAGTCGCACACACAAAGATAGCATGCATGTGCAAAACATCCAACTGTATCTCTTACTCCTCTTTGCTTTGCTCAGTGCGTAAGCGCAGCTACACGTTCACCATGACACCTCTCCCGTTGGCACGCACAATACCAAAATGGTTAGAACATAGACAATGTATTTAAACCCACTCTCTCATTGCAAAGCAGTACAAGCAGGCTGAGTGACGTATTTCTCGTGCATGGGGAAGGTACATGTAGATCTCCTACTTTTGTTCTAAATATTCATCAGCTACAGCTCACTACAGAATAATCGAAAGACCCATCTGGTCCTCATGCATGACATGAACATTCTTCCTACGTGGGCGACATTTTAAGCCCACACCCTGCCAGGCACGGTAAACACATGGTGTAGCCTTTTTATTTGTCCCCATCCCAAAAAACACTTCATCCAACACCCAGGTTTTTTAGGTCAAGCCTGGGCAGCGCATGCGCTGCTGCGAGGCACGCAGTAGTGGAGTATGCAATTGAAACTCCGCCCACTCTCCTCCCATATTTTTTACTTGCTTGTGTCATTGTCCTTCTTAATTGCTGGCTTCCAGGTCGTTATTAGGCTTGTTAGTTCCTCCTTGGTACTGTCTTGTCTCCTTTTGTTACCTCCCATAACGATTGGACCTTTAACTTGTGTCTTTACACAGTCTGGTTTAAAAGTCAGTGGGCACTATTTTCTTTAATGGTGTTCCCCTATTCCTTTCACAATATCATAGCACACCGCTCGCGCTTTAACTCTTGCCGCCGTGCTTATTTAATATGTAGTTTACGGCCGGTCCGCTTTAACTTTAGCGGCCACATTGACTACTACTGCTGTTTTACTCCCCTCCACCGCCACCAACTACCCATCAGGGGAGGTCTTGAGGTGCGACTACCACTGTACCCTTTCCCCCTCCACCACCGTATCCTCGAGCATTGCTGTGCGCTTCGGCGCCGGTGCAGCTGTCGGGCGGTGGTAGGAGAGTGTTATTTATCTGACTCGCGCTACATTGCAGTCACTATCTGTGGAGTGGGGGCTTTTCTCTTCACCCTGGTGCCCGGCAGGATGGACCGCGTCAAGAGGCTTGGTTGGCACCTCCACGTGCACTCCCACTGCATCTGTGAGTGTGTGTGATATCGGACAGCGGGGGGGAGGGGGCTCTCATGGCTTGCTATTTTTGGGCAGATTTATACAGCGCGTACTCGACCCGAAGGTATTGGAGTGCTTTACATGAGCACCGGTTACGTTACACAAGGACACATTCATATGTATATTATTTTTTTTGTTAGGCACGGGGAGATTAAGTGATTTACCCAGATTCAGGCGCGCAACGCCCATTGGGCTCAAAGGGCTTCAGCCCCCCCCTCCCCCCCTCCTCTCCCCGTCGTGTGTGTCAGCCCGGGCTGAGACAGCTTCCCGGGCACACACACAGCCTCATCCGAGTACTTCACAGGTCTTTAAAAGACCATTTACGTGTTAACGATGCTTTGTTGCTTTACACCCCTTCTTAGAGCCCCTGAATCTCCACTCTGCATAGTGCTGAAAGAGTCGCCCCCCCCCCCCCCCCCCCTTGAGGCACCATTGCTGAACTCAGTAACGATCGAAGTATTTTCCTTGGAGGTATGAACAGATGAGCCAGCCCCGTGGTATGGTACCCATCTCTGCCATGGAGATTGTAGTTCGAGCTCAACAGGCTGCGTTCTCCACGGGCCCATCTCACCAGCATGAGAGAAAAGTAAACCAAGTTTAAAACAAGCATTTGCAATGCAATAGGTCTCGTATTTACGCGAGGTTGAGCTGTTGGCATTGTGAATGACAATGCCTTTTTTATTGTTTTGGTTTTTAAAACATAAATAAAAGGCATTGTCATTTACAATGCGAATAGCTTAAACTCTCAGAAATGCGAGACCTATTGCATTGCAAATGCTTGTTCTTTAAAATGTGAATCTGATAGTACAGTTTATTCAATCATAAAATCAGGGTTACAATAAATACAAGAACAAAAAAAATGAAAATGTAAGGGCAGGATCAGCTGCTCACGCATGAAAATGTCGAGAGCTCTGAGAATCTGTGCCACGGGGGAGAAGTTCTCACCTTAGAGAGTTTGTTCATTGTAACTATAATTGCATTTATGGGTGTACGTGCTATCAATGGACTACATGTTCCCGTGACGTGATGATGGGCAATCTTTGACGTTGTCCCTTTGTCGCAGGGAGACTCCCACTAACTGTCCCGCCCCACTTTTCCTCTTCTTTTCTCATACACGGGAATACCCCTACTTATCTCGTTTTGTGTCTCCTAGCACGTTGCCCGCCATTGCACGTTTCCTGTTTGGCTGCTGCACAAACGTGACCTCCATGTAACCTGCTCACTGTTTCCAGTCCCGGTCTTTTAATCTACAAATGTTTGCTGTCAGGTGTGAAAGTCTCATTAGTTCACCAGTTTTCTTAGCTGAACTGCAACACTGTACTTAGCACATGAGAGCAAAGTTACCAAATTGCTATTTGGTCATCGCAAAATGCTATGTATGAAAGGAATCGCCAAAGATTTAGCGATTCCTTAATATTACCAAATAGCGATTCGGGAAAAATGTAATTGCTGCTAGCTAATACTACTCCATTCGTTCATATGGGCCTAAATACCCATAGGTGTGAATGGTTTTGTATCAGCTAATTTGCAATTACCTAATTGGTAATTGCAAATTAGGTAATGCAAAGTCAAGGGTGCCTGGTGGCCTATGGCCCCCCCCGAAGCACCCCCCTCCAAAATGTGCACATGTAAAGTGCACACATGCCCTAGGGGCATGTATGTGCTACATGGCACTTTGAAAAATTCATTTTTGTGCATTGGTCAAAATTTGCACATGGTTACCATCGACTTAGAGTCGAAGGTAATAGCATTTTCCTAAATGTACAGTTTGCATTTAGAAAATGCTTGGTACATGTTCGAGGGAACCGTTTGAGATTCCCTATTTGTAGTAATTTTAGGTAACCGCTATTTTTCCGATTACCTAAAATTGCGATTACAAAGCCTTTCATACATCTAGAGAGGCTATTTTGCATTCGCAAATGGCCAAATTACAGATTTGCACCATTTGCAAATTGAAAATTGTTTGATACATGTGGCCCTTAGAGTGTTTACATGTTTACAAAGAGTAACAAAACATACACAGCCTTATTCAGGTTTCTGAAAACGGCGGCAAACGTGCAGAAGATTTGAGGAAAAGATGCGATCTCTGTTTGCCCTTTGTCCTCTTGTTTCAGCACTTCCTCATCGGAGGTGAATCAGCATGTTGGTTAAGTGCTGTAAATGCAGAAGATGTGCATTGAAATGATGGTTGGCCAGAATGCATTGTCATTGTCATTGTCCAAGCGAATGTTTTTTCAGGGTTTTGTATTTTCCTTTCTGTTTCTAGTGATGGTATCCAAATTTACTGAAAGAGTGGGACTGGTAGGCAGAATGTGGAAGATTACGAATGACTGTGAGATTTAGGTTTGGGGATCAGAGTTTGTGTGATGGGCAATATCTAGTAATCATCAGAATGGTAGTTAGGTGATAGTCCATTTATGCCTTCAAAGGGAGGGGTCAGTAGGTTGGACAATGCTCTGTTTTTGCTGACTGCATTCCAATTTGATTACTGTATTCAGAAGTTGGGCAGTGTGTGGAGAGGTTGAATAGGGTCTTTGAATGCAGCAACATTTACTTGAAATGAGTAAAGAAGGAAACCAACTCAATGGCACTTTCAGTTGGCAATGTGGAAGGGGGTCTTGTTTGCAGATGTCAAGTACTTGAAATGTAGCAGCCCTAGATGTGGTTCTTGTGAAGGTTGTACGTAAGAATATCAAACACTAAAATAGCCAGAATCCTGTAGACTTACTATTCTTAATACCTTAAAGATATATGTATTGTCAAAGGACATATAGGTGGAGTTAATCATACTAAACATATACTTATTTATATATAATTTCAAAATACTTAGGTAGTTAATATTTTGGCTACAATATTTATGTAGCATGATCTTTAAAAGTCAGTATTCTGGTAGTAAAGGGTTCCAGGCACATGGTTATGTTTAAGATTAATTTGAAATTTCTGGCTGAGTGTTAGGGCGTAGTACAGCCACAGGTATAGGGGCAGGTCCCAAATTGGCAGAAAGTGGATGATTCCTGACTTCGATCAGTTGAGCATAAGGGAATGAAGAGCCATCTAATGGCGAAAGGCAGTTGGAGATTCTGTATTGAAGAATAGGGTTATTATTACAACAGTGCCCGGGGCGCAATGGGCATGTGTGCCCATTTTCTGCAGCCCCAGTGCGCAATAGTGTTACAGAAGAAGGCGCAGACGCTTGTGTATCCCCTTCTGTAATACAGATAGCACCGGTTTACATAGAGTGCCTAACTGCTATGAAACAATGAGAGGCATTCACGGCAGGAAACCAAGCAAACCCCAGTGGTAAGAATGTAACTGTGTGGTATCATACCTTCGTTGTCAGAATATTGTCTGATATAAATATTATGTCCTGAATGTCGGTTACAAAAATATTGCCTAAAGACTCCTAAGGCAAATATGCAGTACTTCTTGGAGATTCCTAGCACCCAATCATAAACACCATGACCCCTGTGGGGAACACTCAGAATCATATTGGAGTGAGCAGTGGCTAGTGGAAAGTACCCTCCTCTCTACGGTAAGTACCCAGTACTTTATGGAAAGCGGCTAGGATGACATTGGAAGTCCCACAGGGGCACAATAGACATGCAGGCTAGTGCAGGTGATCATTGCAATCACTTGAGAGGGATCTCTGACCCCCTTCGAAATGCCCGCCCGGTTGCCACCTGTAGCCAAAGGTGGACTGACAACTTGAAACAGCTAGTCCGCCTTTCACTAATGCGCTCTTTACAGTGCAGACGCGAGATCGCACCTACACTCGAAATAGCACATCTGTAGTTATAATGCACGCTGCCCGTCAGCGCCTGGTGCACCCAGTTAAAAGTGCGCTGTTGTGCAAAGTGGGACAATGCGTTCTATACATAATAGGTCACATATAGCATATGATGAACAAATGTATTCCCTGTCATATAAAAATAACCCAGAACTGCATGGGAAGGGTCTAGTTCTTCATTGGAAACACCTGGCTGTTTGTGGTCTCTTTCTGATGAGGTTCTTTCACGTTTTTTAACAGGAAGTGTTATACACATGTTTCATGGGGAGGTGCTAGCCCCACAAAGGTTGGGTTTTTATACCTGTGAGTAACATGAAATCAGACCTGGAACCTGTTGATGTATTTACTATTTATTGTGTTTGTGAGTTTTATTGTTTCCATATCATGTGTGATGACCACCAAGGTGCAATCATCATGTTATGTGAAGCAGCACTTGGCGGTATGATGGCTGATGAAGTGTCGAAGATAGGCATGCATTTATAGTGTGTGCCATGTCGCCGGAATGGATTGTGCCTGGACAGTGGACTGTCAGCATATAGAGCCCCTAGTCATGCAGCACACTCTGCACTAGTACTATATTCATATTCAGCACTCTGGCTGCCACAGGTCCTAGCTCTCCAGCACATTGTGGGCTTCACGCTTGTCTACCCCTTGCATATGCAAGAGGTGTACTGCTCCCCCCAGACATTAGATGGCAGAGGTAGGAAACTATTGGCTCTCGCAAGTATCACAAGGATAAGTGCATGAACTGAAAGGTTGTGGGTAACAATGCTGCCACTTTCTTTGAAGTAATGAAAGGAAAAGTAACTATTATTCGCTCACCTTCTACCCTGATTAGATCTTGGAAATTTTTACTCATGTGCGAAGTAAAACTTTTAAGACAATTCTGCCTGCAAAGATCTTCTGTGCCAGTCAAACTGTTAAGTTTGAAATTTGCAATTGTGGGTACATTTGTGCAGTCTGTAGCCAACATTATGTGATGGGGATATAAAATACTTCATGCCCCTACTTTTTCTTTGATATCTCTCCTTAAAACAGAGATTTTGTATAACCTACTCAGCTTTTTTAAGAAATGTTCATAGAGCTTAAGAGTATCTTGAGTGCTTTTCTTAAAGGTATGGTCGCTGGTGCATCTCCAGGTCTTTCTTGGTTCCCAATCTTTGTGTCTTAGTTTTAAGTTGGATAAGGATCACTGTGTTTCCTCGAAATAATATAATACAATATGTAATAATGTGTAATAACGTATCCTTTCAAATCACACATACCATTAGACATTTTATTATGACTTTACACTTTGGGAATGTTCCTTTAAAAAATGAATCAAGAGCGCCCAAAAATCCAATGTTTGACCTCTGCTACACAGGAACTCGAAATAGGTTTCATATTTTGCACTTATGTTCGGCAATGCAAAAGGCTAGAACCAAATATTTATTAACACTGAAAAGGAGACATAATTTGGGCACACACCAAGATGTGATCGAGTTGTTAAAAAAACCTCCAAATGAATTTACTTGTTTTAAAGTTTATAATTTTTTTAAATCTTTTTAAAGTATTTTTTGATGAGAGGATTGTATGCGGCTATTGGTGATGCTATGTTTTGTGGTGATTCTTATTATTGTCGAGTGCGCTTTTACAATGAATTTTTATGATGTTGGTCGTGGACCTCAGCTGAGGTCAATAACCATGTAAATAAACTTGAAACCTATAGCTCCTCTTCTAGCTGTTCTATGAACAAGGGAAAACAACAGGCACTGAAATCTGGAAACCATATAGTGAGTGAGGAAATTAACTGGAATATGGAAGACATGGTTTACTTAAGAGACAAGACCATATTAAAAGTACCTGAGGGAAATAGGTGCAGTGTAGAAAGTAAAAAGCAAAAATTAAAGAAACAAAACAAAGGTAATCTGGAAGAACATGTTCTGTTGGATGATTTCTTGGAGTGAGCGCAGATAACTGAGGTGAAGCGGCAAGAATATTCAGGTAACAATTACTCAATAACACAAGGATCAGATGGAGCTCCTAATTCAAGAATCCAACCTATTTGCTTAATATCTTCTCTCCCCCACACTCTCTCTTGGAATATTTGTGTACTCAGGGCACAAGTCCTAAAAAAGAATTGGGGGGACTAACCTAGTTCGGCAGTATGCAAGTGACATCACGGTGCGTGACATCACAACGCGTGACATCACAGCACATGACATTACGGCGCATGACATTACATGTGGCATCACAAGAATTGACATCATAAGAATAAGAAGTGGCATCACAAGCCACGACTTTAATATGTACGTGTGATGTTAAGCGCTTTGACACTCTGCTTTGGGAGTAGTAGTGCTATACAAGAAAAAATAGTGCTACTTAAATTATTTCAACGCCTCCTCAGGGGTAGTAAGCACTATATAAATTACGTTTATTTTGTGTAAATACTGGGAGAGACCAACACATCTGCCATTCTTACAGTGCATGCATATCTAGTAAACAGAGCCTGAACAAAGTGAAAAGCTGCCACTCTTAACTATGTGTGAAGTGCTAACCTTTGTTTTCCCTCTGCTGCATTTGCTTCTAGGTGTGAGGCTCCTGACTGCTGCCAGCCAGGAGACTCAAACAAAAGGAGGCCTGATGACCCCTCAAATTCGGCCTTTGTTATGGACCCAGCAGGACTCTAAAATAAGAAAGCCCGCCTGCAAGTTGTTGCTTGTTGCAGATGCAAAGCAGCCAACTTGCAGGCACTGCTGAAAGTGTCCTGGTGTTTGGAAATTACACTGGGATGAGTTCAGCACATTATTTAGTGAGGCCCAAGTTCTTGGTAGGGTGGACGGTCTTCACCTTGTGAAAATAGAGGGTGGACGCCGTCCACCCACGTGTACCCCCGACTCGCGCCCTTGTGTTTCCAGAACTCATTTTGTGTTCATGTTGATGATGGTTAACAACCGTCTTTCCTCAGACAGCGCCCTGGGCAAAAATACATTTAGCACCCCTCCTTATCCTCCTCCCCCACCCTTTGCCCATCCACCTTCTCCCATTGGTCATCCTGGTGGTGGGGGGGGGGCCTTTAGCGCTCACTGGTCTCATGCTGTGGCTGACTACCTCCGACCAGTGAACAGCCTGTTAACACACATTTGCCACATGACCCCTCACCTTTATCACCTATTTAGTTGCAAAAGTGAAGGTGAGAGTCCATGGGAGGGGGGCAAGGGAGAATGAAGTGGGGAGTAGGAGAAAGGTAACTGGAAGGAAGGATAACAAAAGTATACATTCTGCTATCTGGAGGTAATGGAATGAAAGGCGGCCTGGAATGAAATTATTATTCAAAGGAGCTCGAGAAGTTTGGTACGAGTGTGCCCCTCTAACTGTAGGCACCAGTGACACAACAAAACTTAAGGGGGCACCCATGCAAAGTAAATGGATGGGGCTCCCACACTCCAGACCCAGTCAGGAGCAGCTCTCCGGCCCGCCCGTGCACAGCGCTGGAGTGGGGCCCCCTGGCCTGCAGCTCGCAACCCCCCCATAAT
This sequence comes from Triturus cristatus, assembly GCF_964204655.1. Taxonomy (NCBI): domain Eukaryota; kingdom Metazoa; phylum Chordata; class Amphibia; order Caudata; family Salamandridae; genus Triturus; species Triturus cristatus. Next base: position 428,368,117 of record NC_140582.1, on the reverse strand, counting down.
GCAGAGGCTATTGTTATGCCACTGGTAGGGGCCACGGACCTGGGCCCAGCTCGCCCATGCCTAAACCTGGCCCTGGTTAGCAGTTTCAATATCTAGTAAAAGTGGCAATTCAAACCCATCACTTCATAAGGTGCCACTAGAAAGCATTTGGCGAAGCAAGTTCTTCACTGCCTACAGGTGTGTAATAGTAAACTGTGAGAAGTTGGCCTGGCATATGCTGGTCACTAGTTATAGTGGCCACCTTGCACCTGTCCAATTCAACTCTTATGGTAGATAGGTTTAAGACAACCTTTTAAAGAAAGCTATCCTAGTGGTAGCTGTGGAGAGCAGCCTTCAGGCTAAGTCTCAGAGAAATGTAAAGCAGCTTGTTTTACCTTATAATCTCTTGAATTACCAAATGAAAGGACACCACACAGGTATATATATCAAATATATATGTATTTATTTCTAGACACACTCTACTAATCTCTTTATGAGATTAGAAGCCAGGAACACATTCAAATATCAACGTTTCACAATAAGTTAAGCACAAATATGGCTGGGGCCCTAGGGGTGTATCAGACCATATACTAAAAAAGAGGGTTAGGAAAGTCGACTTGCAAAATGACAAGGCCTAGGGCCTGTAGAATCGCTGGGGCTTCACTACTGCAGTGAAAGCAGGTAAGTAACAGGCCCATGGGAGACACATGCAGTGTGTGAACACAGCCGCGGGTTCCCTATTGATTATAATGGAGCAAGTCGCGGTTTGATTTTTAAAGTGTTAGGGTACTTCGAGGAAGTCTACAAGCAAGTCACTTACAAGGTAAGTAATTCGAGGGCCAACACACACTAGGGCACCGGAGTGCACGAGTTACCTCATCCAGGGAAGCCGGGTGCATAGGTGTCTTTTGGTGTCGGGTCGCGTCGCTGTTTTCTATGGAGACCAAAGAAGACTTGCTGCTTGCGTCGACTGAAGAAGTGTCCGGTGGAATCCAAGGGTGGATTCGAGATGCAGATGACCTGAAAATTGAAGGGACAGTGTTCACAGTCACTTACCAGTGACCGGGGGCCAGGAAGCTGGTTGCCCACGGAAGTCGGGTGATTTCAGGTGATCAAGGGTGTTTTGACTCTTCCCTCACGAGGTCCAGGAAGAATCGACGATGACCAGCAGCTGGATTCGGAGTGTCCCACAATGTCTGCAGCTGACTGCGGTGTCAGCAACCGGATTGGAGCCAACAAGCCTTGGCAACAGCAAGTCTTGAGTAGAGTGAAGAAAGTCAATGGTGCAGACCAGCAAGGTCTGAGGGACTCACCCAGCAAGGGTGAGTGAGGGCAGGCCTAAAGCAACCAGGGAAGACCTTTGAGTTGATAAGAAAGTCTTCAGGGGACCCACAAGCCAACGGGCAAGGGATCGCAAAGACGCCTCTTGAGGAAATGCTTCACAGGAGCCCGCGGTCACTCAGGACGGGGTAGGCCTCTGATTTTCACAGAAAAACCTGCTGGAGGCTTGGGCCACAAGTGGTCTAAAGCACAAGTTCGTAGAACATCGTGAAGGGGTTGCACTTGACAATAGTGCACAGTTCCCCGGTATTGCAGTTCCTCGTCACTCGTGGGGTCCACTCGCCTCAGCTTTGCTGGGGACTCACAATGGCCATCGAGAAGTCAGGAAATCTACTTCCAGGGCTGCAGGGACTTCGAACTCCGGAGGGAGCGGGAAAGTTTGAGACCATTGATTAGAGTTTCTGGTGCCTGCCAAGCAGGGGAGTCACTCCTTGACTCCAATGGAGATTCTTCTGTCTTTCAAAGGTGGTGGTACGTCGAAGGGCCAGGATTCTTCTTTGTACAGCGTCGTCCAGGGTTATCTGCTTTGCAACGGCAAAGTTTGCTATCTTATACTGAAGATAGGAGAGGGACTAGCTCTATGACCACTCCTCTGGGAGGGTCAGGGTAGGGGGTGGTTACACCCACTTCCCTTTGTCCAGTTTCACGCCAGAGCAGGGCCAGGTAGCCCCTGAACCGGTTTGAGCTGGCATACGCACAAAGGAGCCTACTGCTCACCCAGTGCAGGACTTCAAAGCACTCTAGAAGTGCACCCACCTAGCCCCAATACACTAAATCCTGTCTGGAAGGTGGTGACACCTCCCTGTGACAGGATGCCTATTGTTGGGTTTCCTCCACTGCGAGTTTCATTCAGCAGCAGGAGGGCAGCCCAGTGTCTGTGCTGGTGGCATCCATTTTGTGATGCTAGGGCTCTTTCAGATTTCTACCGTGTTACCACAGTAGGCACATGTCGTCCCCTCTAGAAGGGTGGGATCATGCTCCCACATCATGGACTGATGTGGGGGTATGATTCCAGGTTGTTTGACACCAAACACGACATGTTTTGATGCAGTCATTCCAAAGTTAGCATTATAATGCACTTAAGAGTGTATGGTTTAACCGCATCCACAAACAGCCACAGAGAATAGACTCTGCCAGCTGCAGAGGGGCCCTGCTCATGCAGAGGCACCCCCTCACATTGTAAACCAAGCACCCTGCCCTCAGGATTGATAGTGCCTGCCATAGGGGTGGCTGATAGGTTTATATGTGTGTGTATGGTGAGATATAGAAACCTATACCTCAGTGAGGAGTGCTAACACTACCTCACCCAGGCTGCAGTAGCAGGCCTGTGGTGTCAGATTGAGTCTGCTTCCCAGGGGTGGCATAATACATGCTTCAGCCCCTGGTAGGCCTGTGAAGTACCTATGCCCTAGGTACCTAAGGTACCATATACTAGGGGCTCATAAGGTACCACAGTATCCAATCACTAGTGCATCTAATATGCACACCAAATCGTTTAGAGAGAACAGAGAGACTGGGGCCCTGATTAGCAGGGACCCAGCCAGACTATAGCCAGAAACCAGTGTATACATCAGAAAAAAAGTGGGGGCAACATAAGTGCAGATCCTACTCTCCTACATAAACGCACAGGAGTATTTTTTTATAGCTTAATTGTGCTGTCATCTGCAAAAAGAGGCCCCTGGGATTCCACTCTTTAATACAACTTAAACGTACCCAGTGGGGTACTTACTTTAACAATTTGAGAGGCATCAGCCATTGTGCAGTTCTAGAAAATGACTAGGCTGCAAGTTCCCCATTTACTTCCAAAGGAAAGCATAGTTTGTGCTAAAACAAACCTCGAATGGCAGAAGTTGTCATACAGGAGGGCGAAATTCAAATTCCAGAATATTTGGGAGCGTTACATTCCAAAGATATTCGAATATTTTAGCTTAATGATAAGATAAGATGGCGTAATACAGCAAGGAGCCTGAAAAAATGAAATTTAAACTCGGTATGCATTCACTTAACGCGATAAAGGAACACTGACAATAAATAATGTTTTTTAGACAAAAAAGTTACATCAGAATTTAACACTGATCTTGAAGCAGCAACGATCCCCTAATTTTTCTATACCTACCCATAAAGGTAGATAGGTGCCATAGATGCATGCATTTTTTTTAACATTTCTAAGCCACGACTGGTATTCCAACTGTGTGAAAGGATGCATCTTAAGAATTTTGGATTGAATTTGTAATAATATTTTCTCATTTTGTGAAAACGGATAGTGAAATCAAATGTCCGACAATATAGGTGGGAGTAACAATTACCATTTTTAACTTAAAAAAACGAAACATTGATGGTAGTAAGACATACATGAAACAGTTGAAAACATCCTATGGTTAGAAAATATGTGATGGTGTTTTTAAGATACCAAAATTAGAAATCTTCTTGTCTGCTGCCCTTACACATAAAAATACACACGAAAAGACACCGTGCAATTTCCTTTTAAATGGAAAAAGTTAAGATTGTATGAGGAGCTACTCCGACATTTTAGTTGGAGAAAGCTCAACACTATAAAAGCTGTAGTAAAGGTACACTCAACTGAAATTGGTGATTCAAACATAATTTATATTGCCATCTTAGGGGCATATTTACAATAACTGGCACATCCCTGCATGTCAGCAGGGATGCGCCAGTTATTGTGCGCCACAGCTCCGCCACCATGGATGCGCCGCATTTACAATGTGGCGCACCATGGGGCAAAAACGGCACAGATTCGTGACGCATCTGTGCCGTAAAAGTGGCGCATTGCTTGAGTTGCGTCGCAAGCACGACGCAGCTCCAGCAATGCTCTGGGGGGCCCTATCTTGTTACTGCTACGTCAATCCTTATGCCTGCTTCAGGCAGGCGCAGGGTTTTGAGGCAGCATGGGTCTAAAAGTGACTGAGTGAAATCTTGTAGATTTCACTCAGCCACTTTTAGGAGGCATTCCTGCGCCGGAACGCCCCCCCTGCGCAGGAACGCCTACATGTGGCGCAGGGCTTTACAACGTGACGCATCTCCCAGATGCGTCACGTTGTAAGTACCCCGCACCATGTCGCAGGATTTGCGCCGCCACTGCGTCACAAAAGTGACGCAACGGTGGCGTAAATGAGGCGCAAGGGGCTTGTAAATCTGCCCCTTAGTATTTAGGAATGGCACATATGCCTTCGTGTTTAGATTCATTAAACGCAAAACACTTTTTGTATTTCTTTTACATGATATACTCTGAAAACCATGTTTAATGGCGATTAGACTGGACAGGTATAGTACAGCCCATCACGGTGTATTATCCTTTCCACTCTGTACTTGTTATTTTTATATTCGCTGTCCTATAGTTCCACTAGTTGTTATTACTATCATTTTCACAGTCCTGGCACTAACAGTGAAAACACTCTTTTATTATTTCACAAAAAACTTGGTAGCTTTTCTAGCCGGGTAATGCATGGCTCTGCCTAGCTGGGAGACTTCTCTAGGCTGGACTCTGTCCCTCCAATCAATCCCCTGAGTCAGCGACTCGCGCCGGTCGTGTTTCCACTGCATTTGTTTGTTGGACTTTGCCCTCTCTCTGAAGCTTTCGGTTGAAGTGTTCTCTTACTACGCCTGACTAATAATAGATCTTGGCGCTCACCCACAGTCAAGGCCCGAAAGAACTGTGAGGCATCCCTAAGATGACGTGTTAGTCTTACCTTACACTCTCGTGTCCTCAGACACACCGATTCATTAACTAACACCCATCTCAAAACTCTGTTTTTGGTTCAGGGTGTCTTACAATATGTTACCTTATTTGGATTCTTCTTTTAAAGGGGTTGTGTATCTTAATTAAATTCATACAAATTAATATTTTGTTTATATCTGGCTGACAGCAAGTAACTGCTCACCTATAATTCCCAATAGTTTATACATGGAGTCGTCTGGCTCCGCCCCCTGGAAGTATCATTCTCTGAGCACATATCTATGGCCTGTGTGGAGCGTCATTTCTTATCCTAAGGACGGCTTCCATTTGAGAGCACGAGGGACTCTTTTACATCTGAAAAGTGCACTAAATCATTACACATTACATTCTTTCTCATAGATGTGCACAGAAATTACTCGTTTTTCGTTCTCTTTTTTCCCACTACAACAGGCATTTTTAATGCTTTAGTTAGGACTCAAAATACAAGCAAGACCTCTAGGACTTTATAAAAAGGGGCTATTATTGAAACAAATATCTCTGTTAAAAAAGTCTCTATCGATTCTTGCACTGTTAAGTTTACTTTTCATTTTAATTTGAGGATCTGTAGTTTTAGTGTGGTTTTGGACCGCCACCACGTGGACAAAGTGAGTATAACACACGGTAGGAAGAAAACCGTTCATTATGTTATTGCAGCTTTTTTGCACATCTGTCCAGATGTTCGTTCATCCCGGATTACTCATTTGTCACTGCCTTGCAATTGTATTGTGTCATACCATTTATATAGCGCCTCATACCCCATTGTGGGGCGCCCAAGCGCATTATTGAGCATGTAGCATGCTACACTGAAGAGGGTGTGCGTGGTTTGTAGTGTTGTGCTTGTTTTTGTGAGCCTACCTGGGAAGCGTTTTGGGGTCGTGCAAGATTGAGGTGAGAGGTACTCTTGTCCCGGGGCGCAGGGCCTACCAGTGTGATGGTGGGAGGAAGAGTGAGCGAGAGACGCGCAGAAGTATAACCATAATGAGATGGTAGTGCTGGTTTACTCTGTACTCTGCAGGTCCCACATTTTGTTTAATGACATAATAGAAGCAACAGAAAACGTAAGGCAAATAGAAGCAACAGAAAACGCAAAGCATTAAATTGGCTACAGTGTTATAATTCATTAACTGCTTAATATTGAACACCGATAAAACGGAGGTCTTGTTTTTTAATCATTCCACCACCCCTCCCTCAGAACTCTGGTGGCGTCTGAGTTAAATCCGCTTCCTCTTCCAGTTGCCTCTGCCAGGAATCTAGGTTTCAAGTTTGGGCAAAGCGCAGATTTCCCATGTTTCTGTACAATGTTTCTGGAAGTTGAAGGCTCTGAGGAGATTCCTTCACTTTCTGCCTATGGACTGCAGGAAGACCGTGGTGCCTGCATTAGTCACCTCTCAGCTTGGCCACACGAATAGCCCCTACCTGGGTCTCCCTGAGTATTTGCTCAGGAGGCTACAGATTATTCAAAACGCAGCAGCAAGGCTCGTTAGGAATGTGCCATTGCGACACCACATTACCCCTCATTTGAGTCTACACTGGTTGCATTTGAAAAGAAGAATAGAATATAAAGCACTGACCCTGGCCCATAGAGCAATGAAAGATACTGGTCCGCAGTATCTGAGGCAGAGACTTCAGAAATACAGCAAGAATAGAGTATTTAGATCGAATGACCAGAAATTACTGGTTATCCCTCGTGTTGGGAAGGCCAGGATCGGTGGATGGCCTTTTCGGTCAAAACTGCTACACTATGGAACTCTATGCCTGAGCATTTGAGGAAGACCAAGTCAGAATCTATGTTTAAGAAAGCTTTAAAAACCTGGCTCTTCGGCCTCCCTAAGAGTCCTTTGCTTGTCATGGTCACTCTGGTGAGCAGCCAAAATATCGAAACTAAAATATCTACCTACACTAATATCGAGTTTTAAATATCGAAGGGACAGAATATCGATGTCAATAATAACTATGGACAGAATATCGATCCTAAGGTAAGTATTTTAATATCGATGTTAGTAATATCGAAGTTAGTAATATCGACATCAAATATATCGATTTTACTAATATTGATGTTACTAATATCAATATTTATATTATTGTTATGTATTTTATTATGTATTTAATATGTATGTGTTATATGTTTTTAGTTAAGTGTTCTACTGGTTTTAACATATATGTATACAATTTTTATATGTTAACAATGGTTTTTTAAGTCAATTTTGTGTTTTAGTACCGTAGCGGGTTGTGGGTTTATAGGGGAATAGGGTGGGAAGTAATTTAATTATATGGAATTAATTATACATTTTTAGCAATTATAAATTAATTTTAATTAATTTTTGCGTTTAAGTTCTGTAGCGGGTTGTGGGTTTATAGGGGAATAGGGTGGGAAGTAATTTAATTATATGGAATTAATTATACATTTTTAGGAATTATAAATTGATTTTAATAAATTTTTGCGTTTAAGTTCTGTAGCGGGTTGTGGGTTTATAGGGGAATAGGGTGGGAAGTAATTTAATTGTAATTAATTAATAATTTATTTTCATTTATTGGTATTGATAACTATATTATTGTTAATTAAGTATTAATTGGTAATTAATTTTTATTAATTGGCAATTAGTTTTAATTAGTTGATTAATTGATAATTATGTTAAGTGTATCATTTTATTAGTGGAGTGTGTCGTGCGTTTATACGGGAATAGTGTTGGAAGTAATTGAAATCTAATTAAGTAATTATTAAATTAGTTGTTGGGTATTGATAATTAATTAATTGGACAATAATTAATAATTGGTAAATATTTTAAATTATAATATTTTGGTTATGAAAAATAATTAATTGTTGATTAATCATTAATTGTGAATTAAATATAATTAAATATTATGCATTGATATTTCTAATTAATATATTAATAAGTAATTATTCATTGGTAATTAATGTGTAATATTTATTATTTTGGCGTATGAAAAATATTTAATAGTTCAATATTTTTTAATTGGTAATTAATGTTTCATAATTATTATTTTGCGGTATATATTTTTTTAAATTGTTAAATATATTTTAATTGGTATTTACTTTTTAATAATTCATATGTTTTTGGTTATGAAAAATATTTTAACGTTTAATATTTATTATTTGGTAATTAATATTTATTAATTATTATGTATTGGTATTTATTATTAATGTATTGTTAATTAATTATTCTTTGGTAGTTATGTTTGTAATAATTATTTATTGGTATTTGTAAATAATTTTGAGTTATTTAATAATTAAATCACTAATTATTTTAAATAATTATTTTATTTATAACTATGTTATTTTTAACTTCTACGCTATCCAACACTTTCCCTACTGTTGCACCCTCTGGAGTTGGAATAGTAAATTTTATCCCTACGCTATCCAACACTTTCCGTACTGTTGCATTCTCTGGAGTTGGAATAGTAATTTTTACCCCTATGCTATCCAACACTTTCCCTACTGTTGCACTCTCTGGAGTGGGAATAGTAATTTTTACCCCTACGCTATCCAACACTTTCCCTTCTGTTGCACTCTGTGGAGTTGGAATAGTAATTTTTACCCCTTCGCTATCCAACACTTTCCCTACTGTTGCACTCTGTGGAGTTGGAATAGTAATTTTTACCCCTACACTATCCAACACTTTCCCTACTGTTGCACTCTCTGGAGTGGGAATAGTAATTTTTACCGCTACGCTATCCAACACTTTCCCTACTGTTGCACTCTCTGGAGTTGGAATAGTAATTTTTACCCCTACGCTATCCAACACTTTCCCTACTGTTGCACTCTCTGGAGTTGGAAGAGTAATTTTTACCCCTACGCTATCCAACACTTTCCCTACTGTTGCACTCTCTGGAGTTGGAATAGTAATTTTTACCCTTACGCTATCCAACACTTTCCCTACTGTTGCACTCTCTGGAGTGGGAATAGACATTTTTTCCCCTTCGCTATCCAACATTTTCCCTACTGTTGCACTCTCTGGAGTTGGAATAGTAATTTTTACCCCTACACTTTCCAACACTTTCCCTACTGTTGCACTCTCTGGAGTGGGAATAGTAATTTTTACCCCTACGCTATCCAACACTTTCCCTACTCTCGCGCACTCTCCAATCCACTGGATTTTTGGCACACAGACCCTCTCTGCAGCATAAAGAGGAGTCTTTGATCCGTTTTGCCTGCTGTCTTCTGGAGCCCCGTTGGGCATTGGCATCTTTGAACCTGTGTGCAAGGAGCCCCGTTGGGCATTGGAAATCGAGTGGGGAGCTGCTGTGCAGGAGGACGGGACTGCGAGGCCCAGCAGGCTGTGCGTGTCCCATCGAGCACACCTGCCGCCTCTTCCCGTGACTCCGCCCCCTGCTGACCCGTGACTCCGCCCCCTGCTGACCTGCTGACCGCTGATAACCCCTCGCGGCCCCCGCTTCGCGGGTGCCGCTCGCAGAGGAGTCTTTGATCCGTTTTGCCTGCTGTCTTCTGGAGCCCCGTTGGGCATTGGCATCTTTGAACCTGTGTGCAAGGAGCCCCGTTGGGCATTGGAAATCGAGTGGGGAGCTGCTGTGCAGGAGGACGGGACTGCGAGGCCCAGCAGGTTGTGCGTGTCCCATCGAGCACACCTGCCGCCTCTTCCCGTGACTCCACCCCCTCTATCCACAGTCAGCATAAGACCTGAAGTCATTACGCGTCAGCGGGACGCGTGTGCGGGACATCACCCGGGACAAAGCCCGGACTAAGGGCGGACCCTCTGAGACCCTCATAGACCCACAGAGACTGGACTGGGCCAGAATCCCTGGTCGATTACTGAACAGCCTAGGACTATTGTGTAAGTGCTTGGGGGGTACATTATATTACCAATCATTATGTCAATCGAAATACTAACCCCGGAGTTGCCTGGCTCTGAGAAGCCGGTGAGTTTGATAAATGGGAAATTAGATAATTACTTTAAGAAAACTCTCTTGGATTCTCCAACTACCCCCACCCTTGAAGAACTTCGGGCTGAGCGACGGCGGTCGGTTGAAAGCCTAAAGAATAGACCATTCCCGGTGTCACCAGTGTTAATTAGCTCTACGGGGGACGGAACTCTTACTGAAAATATCTGCATCCCCTCGCAGGACAGCATCCCTCTAATATTTAGAGAGGGAACACCTACGAGCGAATTTGAACCCTTAGGCACTACTAGTAAATTGTCAACCATTGTTACCACTCCCAGTACAACCAAATCTATTGTTATAACCAAAGCACAAATTACCCCTATCCCTAAACAAACAAAAGTAGTTAAAATTAGGGCAAAAAAAGTCACGCCAGTTAAAATCTATGGCCCTCCTCCGACAAAAAGGCGTAAAAAATCTGACCTTCCAAAGAGGAAAATTAATCATGCAGACTTTGGCATTAAAAAGGACGACAGTACTAGGGGAGGACGGGTTAAAGTAACAGATAAAGGAAGGATAGTTATATCACCTACGCATCCATGTGTAACTCCCCTTACCGACCCTGTCATCTCCACCGCCGACAGCCCCCCCACGGTGGTGACGTTACAGGAACCTTCAAACAGGGCCTTGATCGATAGCATAGAGTCTATAATGAGGACCTATACTCTGGCTATCGTAGATAGACTTAGTAAATTAGAAGACAGACTTGGGAAGATAGAACATGAACTGGGAACCAAGATAGTGACTAATAAAGTGTTGCCTAATCCCCCTATACAAACCCCAATTTTACCCTCTTCATCAGGTATTTTTGCTATAACTACTATACCTACCCCTGTTCAGACTACCATTCTGCCTCAATCCTCAAATAATATGAGTGGAAGTACATCAGGGAGTAACCCTGTTGGACCTAACAGTAAACCCACATTGTCCCTGGCTGTAACGTCTAATGGACAGCGGAATAATCTTGGTCAAGCCCCAGGGAATAAAAATAGAGAGAGAGGAAACGAGCGGCCGGCTCGAGGTAATTATAACAAGGGCCCCCTTCCAGAACTCCCACCAGAAGCTGTACCCTTTGTAGTAGTCCTTACTGGGGTACCAGAGCTGGAGAAGAACAAACGGGAGGGCTTTGCCCAGTTGAAAAATAAAATATCGCATTGGTTAAGTCTACACAGACCTATAGCAAATAATATCAATGGAGAAATTGTCCATGTCCGCCGCCTTCCTTGGCTGGGAGGAAGACCTAAAGATATTGAGGGAGACATAGTGGTCATTAATTTTAGAGATCAGAATGCCGTCCATTTTATACTTAACTGGCCGTCTGACCATGGTAGTAAATCTATTACCCCCCGTCCCCTAACATATTTTTATCCTCGCTCAGTGGTGTTCCCACCTAATCATCAATCACAGCGAGCCCCCCCGCCCCCGTTATTGAGGCAAATGCTCTCAAACCCATATCGTCCACCTGTCTACATTAACGGCCCTATATTTAACGACAAGCAACCACCTATAGCTGTAGATCTGTATGGGTGGAATACTATAGGCCCAAGGTATAACTCCCTAACACACAGGAGAATGGATCATCTCAAACCTTTTACACCCCTAGATACCACCAACAGGTTTGACGTGTTTAGTGGCCTGGAAGAATGTGACTGATGCCATCGAGCCACAGGGGAGGGGGATAAGGAATCCTGTGGAGACACAGGGGGAGACACGGGTGTAGGCACGGGGGAAAAAGGCCCAACTGATATTAACCCACCCAATGGGTACAATGCTACTTGTAGCTCTGGGGGTAATACACGTAATTCTGGGCAGCTTCACTGTAACTCAGATACTCCTACCCCGGCCAATGGAAGTACAAGTCCGACCTGACTATCTGAAGACCCCGTGCCAGGGGAAGTAACCCATGTCCACACCTTACCCCCACCATCTATTGAGGCTGTCAGTCTAACAGAACGGGGATATAAGATGGCGAGTTGGAATATTGCTGGGTGGAATAACAAGATAGATCGTCTAGGATGGTTAGAATTTATAACCCAATTTGACATCTTGTGTCTCCAGGAGACTTGGGCGGCCGAAGATGTCTATCTTGATGGGTATGTTGCCTATAATTGCCATGCTCAGCCATCCAACATGGGGAGAGCCAGTGGTGGAATGGTGATATTGCTCTCTGTGAGGTTACCGGTTCGAGTAAAAATCCACCGGACCGTCGGTCTGCACTCTCAGTTGTTGTGGTTACAACACAGGAATGGGCGAAATGTTTTAGTTATAAACCACTACAACAATGTCTTTAACCACTCAAAAACAGATATGGTTGATGAACTTGAAGCGGAGGTGGAAAGGTTATATGGGCGCAGTGATGTGTCTTTTGATATTTTGTGGGGCGGAGATTTCAACATTCACATGTGCCCATTTGTTGGCAAAAGGGTGTGTGGGCATGGGGATGAGGTGGGGGAAGATCAGACCCATTTTTTACATTCGGTTTATGGGGAATCCCTAAACACTCTTATGCTTAAAATGGATTTATGCATTATGTTACCTGGCGTAGACAGTGAGGGCAATTCGGTACCGACCTTTATTGGTAGGAATTGTGCCACGGTTATCGACTACCTCATTGTCTCCTCCAGTATTACAGCTTTGTGTTCCTTACCCGTAATAGTAGACCCAGCCCTAAGCGATCATAACTGTCTAACAATGTATCTCTCCTTGTGGGGGGATAAAGTAAAGGCGTTACATGGTGCAGTGACAGATGTAGTTCCACATAGACCCAATGGCCCTAGAATTAAATGGGGTAGGCAAAATGAGGAACATTTACTATGTACCATTGTGTCTGCTTGTATAGATGAGGTGGAATGCTGTTTCGAACCCGAAAAGGATAATGCTGATATTCTAGCTAGTTTCGACATCATTAATAAAAACATTGCAGAAATCTTAACTGGAAGAAAACCAAAGGGCCCTAGGATTAACGGGGGATGGTTTAACAGGGAATGTACTAAATCCTTACAAAGACTCAAAGTTGCTCTTAAGGGTAAACCCAGAGATAAGGAAGCAGTTAAAACCCTCAGAAGGGAATACTCAATTCATCTGAGGGATAGGAAACAGGAACTAAGGGAAGAGGCCTGGAACAACCTGACTAAGGCAGTGGATCTTAAGGATACCAAGCTTTTCTGGTCCACTGTCAATAGTCCCTTCCTCCAAAATGAAGAAGTCCCGGTAATGTCTGCCCAGGTATCTGAGGAACAATGGGTGGCTCATTTTACTAGTATTTTTAACCCCGAAGGACTAGCTGTAGGGGGGGATAGGGAAACCCTGGCTTTTATCCCCATACCTCTTAATATCACAGTCTCTGAGGTGGATGCTGCCATCCGGGTCAGTAAGGGGGGAAAGGCGCCGGGCCCTGATGGGGTACCCGTTGACCTTTATAAAGCCGAGATTTCCATATGGAGCCCATTGTTAACAAAGGTTTTTAATGCTGCTGCAATGATTGCGGCCCCACAGACTTGGGGGGAATCAATCATTATCCCGGTGTATAAAAAAGGGGAGAGGGGTGAGGCAAAAAACTACCGCCCGATTTCTCTCCTCACTGCTTCCCTAAAAATTATGAGTAGGGTATTACTGAGTCGCCTGGAGGAATGGGTAGAAGATAAAGGGATCCTTGCGGATTCTCAGTACGGATTCCGCAAGGGGTTAGGCACCATAGAACAGTGCATTAATTTAGACCTTATTATATGCAAATATACACGGGCTAAACAAGGCTCGTTGCTTCTTTGCTTTGCCGACCTGACCAGTGCCTTTGACTTGGTTGACCATGGCCTTCTGTGGTCAACCTTGTTGGACATGGGTGCTCCACAGGATATTATCTATTTCTTGGCCCAACTTTATAGGAATCTGACGGCTAAGATACGATACGGGCAATCGGGGGAGTGTACACCCAGTATTAAAGTAGGTTCTGGAATTAGGCAGGGATGCGTCCTTGCACCTCCTCTTTTCTCCCTTTTTATTAATGCAATCGAGTCGGAACTACGGACCATCAGTGCAGATGCACCGACTGCTGGCGGCCTTTCCATCCCAATATTGCTTTACGCGGATGACGCGGTTCTGCTCTCACAAACCCCTCTAGGGTTGCAAAAACTTATGAATAAATTTGCTGATTTTATTAATGGGAGAAAATTAAAAATTAATAATTCGAAAACTTTTATAATGCCCTGTGGGAAGAAAATTAAAAACTTAAGGCCCTTCACAGTTATGGACCAAACTATAAAAGTGGTGGACAAATTCTGTTATCTGGGTATCACTTTTAACAGTGGGGAGATGTGGACACCTGAAATGATTAATGTAAGAGCCAAAATGGCCAAGTGTTCTTTTGGCATATTTAGGTTTGCATCCAAGTTAGGCTCAAGACGGATACCAGACATGTTGTACCTATATCGCCATAAATGTGTTGCTCTGGCCCTATATGGCTCAGGAGTGTGGGGCCATTGTAATAACAACATGCTCCAGGTTGAGGAAAACAAATTTGTCAAAAAACTCCTGTGTTTACCATCTTCTGCCTCAACAAAGCTGATCCATCAGGAGGTTGGTCTAGAACATCTATCTGACTTGATCAGATTAAGACCCCTGTTAGTATGGAGATCTATATGGGCTAAGGAACAGACTGGTTTTACAAGAAAGATTATTTTAGATTGTCTTCACATTGACAAATGTTCCCGCATCCCCTGGCTTAACTATATTATCCGAACATTTAATGATGTTTTTAATCTCACAGTGCGTGATAACCCTTCTTGTGTTTTAGATATCCCGAAGAGTGAGATTAAACATGAATTTCTGAGGGTTAGCATGGTGAAGCGTAACGCAGCTACTGCTCAGTTCTCCTCACATGTTTTTTACGACAGATACACTAAGGAAGAAATGGGGCTTTCAGGATACCTTAAATTGGTTACTATCCGATCCCACCAATATGTATTGACAAGATTACGGATGGGGATTGTTCATTTGCTTGTTGCGTATCCTGTAATGAAGACCTATACTACTGCCCCCTGTCCGTGTGATGGGACCACAAAGCAAAGTACGGAGCGTTTTTTATTGTTATGCCCTCTTTATCTCTACCTTCGAAAAGTATATCTGAAACCGCTTTTCAAAAAATATAATGTATCCACTATTGTATCGGCCATGGGGCTTTTATTTGGACTTAATTCACAGGACATCTGTTTTTTTACTGCTGTATATATTTTAAAATCGATACGCTTGAGGAAAAGCACCCTTTTTTGATATGTGATTAACTTAAAACCTGCTGTACCCTCATGTTTTATTACTTATGTATGTATGTACTTTTATGATTATTAATCAATGATCGAATAAAGTTTTTGAATTGAATTGACACTTTCCCTACTGTTGCACTCTCTGGAGTGGGAATAGTAATTTTTACCCCTACGCTACCCAACACTTTACCTACTGTTGCACTCTCTGGAGTGGGAATAGTAATTTTTACCCCTACGCTATCCAACACTTTCCCTACTGCTGCACTCTGTGGAGTTGGAATAGTAATTTTTACCCCTACGCTATCCAACACTTTCCCTACTGTTGCACTCTCTGGAGTGGGAATAGTAATTTTTACCCCTACGCTATCCAACACTTTCCCTACTGTTGCACTCTCTGGAGTGGGAATAGTAATTTTAATATTTTTTGTATTATTTTAGCTAATGTAATATATAATTAATTTTAACAATATTCAAATTAAATGTAATTTTTTAAATGTGTTATATATAATTATTTAATTTTTATTCATGTTATTGTTTTATGTGTATGATGTATTTGTAATTCATAATCATTTTTAACAAGTTATAAGTTATGAAAACAATTATTAAAATGTATTATTAAGTAAGTATATATATTATATGTATACGTTTAATTAATGTTTTATTACAATATATATATTAATTATTAATTTTAAACATTATAAAATATATTTAATTATGTATATTTTATTTATAAGTATTATTTGGTTTATTTAACATTTTTTTTTTAACTAAAAAATACTTTATATTTTTAATAACGATATTTTTGACATTCTATATTTTATTTTCGATATTTTTGTACTTACCATGTTGTAGATAGGATCTCGATATTCTTGTCATCGATATTTTTGTGTCGATATTTTTGTAGGTCGATATTCTGTCCGTCGATATTCTGTCAGACATTCGGTCACTCTCAATAGGCTGAATGCACTGCTAGTGATGGAGCAAGGACTCGTATAAAAGAGACTCGCTCGGATGCAATCTTCTCAGACAACTCGTAATTCTGTAATAATTGTGTTTGTAAATACTAATAATCCATCAAAGTTTGTACATTTAAGCTTAGGGGAAGCTTGCCTATGTGTCGTACTAACAAGAGCAATTAAAAATTGCTGCTAACGCGGGAATCTTTACTGCGCATGTGTCAACTACATCTACGTAGTAATGACGTGTCTATGCTTTGGAGGGAAATCTTTGCACCTGCGCAATCGCTTTCAAAATGGCCGCTTGGAACTTACATGTTAATGCGCATGCTTTTGCTGAAACTAAACCATGCAAATTTAATAAAATGCTAATGCGAAAGATTTATATAAGCAAAGGGGGTTAGAGTAGAGATTAGTGGTATACAGTGAACTCATTTTATTTTGAATTTAATATGTCTCTTTCTGACTTCTTTATTATTTCGTATTTTGGGCCTCAAGGATGACCAATGTCCATACCCCACGTGACCTCAGCACAGGCACACTTGTAACCCGCCAGGGACCATGACGAATGTATTTGAAACTCATCCAAGGCCAGGGCCTCTACATGTCCTGGGAACGAAATTGTCTTCCTGACTGATGAATGAGGAAAATATTAAAATGTATAATTTTGATCGATAAAAATGTGAACTGGGGTGGGAAATAAAGCATGGGAAAGTAAATTAAGGGGCGGGAACACAGAACAATGGGCTTAAAGAAAAATATTAAACTTAGCATCGTGTGATGATCATCTCCCCTTTTTCTGTCCAATCAGAGTCAGGAGTTTCATAAATTTGAAACATTTAGGGGTGGTACATGCCATTAGAAGGGTATAATTGAGGTAGTTAGTTAGTAGAGAGACCGCAGCGAGACCAGAATGCTGAGAGACCGAGATGCTGTCCGAGAATTAAAAGAATACTGAAGAAGATCCATTTCCAGACTTAAAAATCAGAGCCAATTAATTAGAAGAACATCGCGGAAGAACCGAGGAGGCACATAATAGAAGAAGATCGCGGCAGAATCGAGGAGGAAGGTAGTGTCAGAGAGGGGTGCGACGCAGGCGTCGTATCTAGAAGAGGTCATCTATCCTGTCCCTGAGTCCTGTTCTGAGCCTTTGTCGCCTGATCTGTCCCAGGGGACCTATTCCAGCTCCTTGGCCAAGGGGTTGGTTTCCACACCATTCTAGGTAACTATAATCCTGTGTAGTATGTCATTGCACTGCTCTCTCTGTATTCTCCCTATTCAGGTACTGTCATCGTAATAACTTTGTTTAACGATTATTCTGCTTAAATTTTATTCCCTTCCTTTCCTTGGAGAAAACTGTGGTCTAATTGTATTCTTGGTTCTTGGCTCACATGAATTTAACTAGATAAACATTTACAACTCTCCTGAGTCTGTGGTTTTTAAAGGTTTTATTCTAATGTCACTTTTTACCTACAAAGTTAACTAAAAGGTCCATTGACCAGAGGAAAGTACATTTGGTCAGAAAGGGTTGGTAAGAAATGATTAGATAAATTCATCTTACAGGTATTAGTACAACAAATTGACCCCAGCAGTATCTACTAGCCTATGTGAATGTGTGTGTGTGTTTATGGGCCCAGGTGAGTACATGGTAGTTGAGTATCTGAGGTTAGCAACCCGCTGGATCAGTTTTTCTGGTAGCAGAGCTATGGTTTTTTATTAACTAGTTATTGAATTTGAATTATTGAATTATGTATTAAAAAACCCGTTTTGTATTTTGTTTTATGTTGTCTGGAAATTCCCGGGAATATTGAATAGCGGCAGGGGTGGCTGTTGACATTTGAAAGTGGTGGGGCATAAAATGATTGTGGTACTGCACTGCGGACCTGATCATGTATCTGATCTTTATTTAAAAAAAAAAACAATTTCCCATACTAGGCTCTCTTCTATTCAATTGATGGAAAAAAATCAAGCCCTGAAGCTGGCACTAGGGCGCAGGTTCCGTTCCTTCAAGTTATGATTATATTCCACTGCATGGTCATTCACCCGGCTCATAGTGCACGCTTTGGAGAGATGTGTCCCTTCTTGTCACGCGGTTCAACTCCCCACATGAAGCCAACAGGCGACCCCTTACACGAGAACGCGTGCACAGAAGCCTGGACATCGATCACTCAATATTGATTTGTATAGCGCTGCTGGACACCCGTGAGGGTATCCAGGCGTGTGGGGGGTGGCTGCTGCTGGGGGTGCCTTAGAACTCCAGGACAGGGGCAGCAGGGGTTACCAAGGCATTTGTGGGGCTACTAGAGTCCCAGAAGTCCCAGAAGAGTTGCAGACATTTAAGACACACGGCCTTCTGCGTGTCCTCACTGAGCTGCTCATTAATAAACAGAACCAGCCGTGGGTTCTCCCGTGGCGGGAAGCGGGGAGCACCGAGCCAGCGCCTCCAAGGCTTCCAGGCACAAAACCTTCCGGGCCCCACAGTTTATTCATTTTGTAAACACATCCTTTGTGCTTCCCTGTTAACTGAGAGCTGCCGAAGGGATACCAGAGATCCATGTCCACACCCCTGCACCCCTCCCAAGGTCCTCCTCCCTGTCCACACCCCTAGCCCCCAAGGTGCCCCCTGGCACAGTCGACTGTGTGGCATCTCTATTCTGCCAGTGTGCCAGTCACCACCTTCCCAGCACTGTATGGGTCGAGCGGACCTCCGATGTCAGCAGGGAACGCTGCAATGCCCCAGGAAATAACCTCACAGACGGTCTTCTGTAGGAAGCTGCCCTGGGGTATGGGGTGGATAGGTAGAGTTACTGCCGGCATGAAGGGACGATTCTTTTACAGGGCATGCTGGCAAGCAACCTATTCACATTCCCTGCACATGCCACCCCTTTCACTCATCCTGTACAATACTGCCTATAATAAATTAGCTGGTTGGGAATGTTACTCCCACTTGAGGCATTTTACAGTTTGTGTGACAGGTTACCTTAAAGTTACTTTAGTTGTCTGGAATTATTCAGGGCGTTAAATCTGTTCGAATCTATTTTAATACATTTTCTCAATCTTACTGACTTTTAATGCCAAAGAAGTACATCGACAATCCCAGGTTCTAATGTGAGCAGGACGACTGGCCACTGAGGTAAACGCATGGCTCTTCCGGGTCAGAGGGCATTTGCTGGACATCTATTTCATGCGGTGCGGCCATTTCATATTAACAATGTCCCCTCAGATAATGGCGAGAACCGATGTCTTGTGAAGTGTGGAGCGAGACAGAGAGGGAAGAGGGGGAACAAAGGAGGGGGGAGGCAGCTGCCAGCAGCGGGAGAACTGAATAAAATTAAAACAAAAACTTACCTGACCGCCTCTGCTCCTGGTCCGCGTTGGCGCCTCTGCCCCCTTCAAACCGGAACACCACGTCAGCACTGGAGTGGCAACCCCTCAGCCAATCCTGGCGCTGCTGCAGCGCCAGGATTGGCTGAGGGCACGCTGAGGGCACAGCTTACGCTACGCCCGCCGCCTGCCCATTAGGAGACCGAGGGGCTCCTAATGGGCATGCGCAAGTCAGTAAAAACACAAGTACGCATGACTGGGCACGGGCTAAAAATTAGCTCTCCATGCCCACTCATGCGCACTTGTGCTGCAGTGCTGCCTTTCCCTGGCTTGTCTGACAATGCATGTCAGTCAACATGATGCCGGACCGCCCACGGTCCGACGTCATGCTGACTGACATGCATTGTCAGTTCTCCCCACCCTCGGCGTCTCTGAACTTAAGTAAACTAAGTTCAGAGACACTAGAGGAGGGAGCTGTGGGTGGGTGCGGGGGCGGGGGGGCAATGCCCCAACGCCCGAATGGACGCACCGCACCTGAATAGCGGGTGGTGAATGGGAACCACACTGCAGTGAGGTTTGTTAAAGATAGCGCTGTAAAGCTATGCAAGGCTGGCAGTGCGGATTTAGGGAATCATTTGTATAAAAGTGAGAGTGATTGATAGCAAAGAGTTCGCTGGTGAAACCTTGGTCTTATATCACCTAGAAAGGGTAATACCGAAGGAGTAGCAGGTTCGTCGGTGCTTGAGTGAAAGTAAGCAGAAGAGTTTTACTCGTAGTGTGTGAAGAGTAAGTGGAAAGCTTTTTACTCGCAGTAAATGTAAATCGACTTATTGATTTTAGTGGAACAAACAGAGTAGCGAATGTTTCTATGTTGTCATTTAATGAATTTGTATGTAAATTGAAAGATAAATAAGTTATTTGTGTTACCTTGTAAAGGAGGAGTCAGCTGCAGCTGCTGCACTGACGTCACAGAGTGCCGCGCTGGGATTGGTTGGACCAGCGGGCGTGTGACTGATGCGAAATTGTAAAGGAGGGGTCAGTAGTAAGGAGTGATACTGACGTCACAGAAAAGCCATGCTAGTATTGGCTAAGCGCATAGCGTGGAACAGAATTTGATTGGTCGAAAGAATAGAAGCCGTGCTGGTATTGGTTAATTATTAGAGTAAAAGTGAACATTTGATTGGTCAGTAAAATAGAAGCTACAATAATAGACAGTGGGCTTTGCATGTGGAGACACGATCCAACATTAATAGGGAATCGCCCAGACCGAAGGTGTTTAGGGTTTGCCAGAGAACAATATATAAAAGGATCGACACCTAAAATGTACGGAGAAAAAAGGAAAATGACATTTATGCAGAAAATGTAAAATTATTTTAAAAATGATAAACCCGTTAAAACTAGAGAGGGAATTCTTATCCCTCTCCCGAAAACGCCTGCATCATACATGATGATGGAAAGAGGCTATCATACTTGTGTATGGTTGGAAAATTGGATAGAATATACAAAAGGTGATGGAGTGCTAGCTTTTCTAGAACATGGTACGTTTAATGGGAGAATTCTACATAACCTGAGATTAAGAATGAATAAATTAGAGCCCCGACCAAGATTAACCCAATATGAAGCTTTAGAGGAATGGGAGACTGAAGCATTTGAGCGCGATAGATCCAGAAGTAGAGGAAGCTTTAGAGGGTTTTATCCTAGACTACCGCGCGAATCACAAGATAATCAGATGAAACAATGGAGACAAGCAATGGTGGCTGAGGGATTATATCCTGTATTAATGGCTGAGGAACAGTCAGGAGGCAAGTGCACAGAGAAGACCAAACATTTAACGATGACAGGGAGTGGAGAATCAGAAGAGGATTTTTTGGAGGACATTTTAATGAAAAACCCTCCACCTTACCAAGAAGGACTAAGTAGAACTACTCCTAGTGCTCTGGTTTTGGGAACACCATTAGTCCCCCAAGTTATACATGACCCAATGAACGGAAGGGTACTTCAGGAAAAAGAAAGAGAGGCAATAATCAAGAATAGAGAGGAATTGATACAGAAAATAACCCAATTGAGTACCCACCCTGAAGCACTAACTATACCAGTGACGAACCGGTGGTTCCATTATATGGAGATAAGACAATCACTCACAAACCACCAGTCATGTCCACACCTAAAATTGAACGCAGAAAAGAGAATATAATATTTGATGAGCAAGGCAGTGAATGTGATTCGGTGATATGACTAATGGATTTGCCGATAAGAGGACAGATAAATGAAACCCCAAGAAGAGTTACACCTAGGTGTTCAAAGGAAGTACAAATAGAAACATCTACAGGAGTCAAGAGTGCCACAATAGCATCCCCAGAAGAAATAGAAATATGGGCACAGGGAATAGACAAGCCAAAACAGCCACTGAAAATTCTACATATTTACAAATTGAAAGTGGGATTGGAAGAAATGATAGCTGGAAATGTGGGACTAGACAGGCTAAATACTTACTGTGAAGAAGAGTTACTGTTCATTTGCAGAAGTATCACTAGAAATACAAAAATATTCCATGAGAAACTGACAGACCTAGCTTCTGAAATGGGAGTTGAAATAGGGAAATCCAAGGTATTACAGAAACCATACAGAGCAGAATTCAGTGATAAGGACTTGGAAAATATGAATGTGTCTGGAAGAAAATTACAGGTTAAAGAATTAATGACCATTTTACAAAAATGGGGTGACCTAGACAAATGGAAAGCTAGATGGATGAGAAAAAGGGAAGAAGCATACGCCAATCGAACAACTTCTGAATTTTTGTTGAAAGAAACAGGAAAAGTAGAAAGATTATGGTGCCGATTACGATCCGGTAGAAAAAATCCCCGTGCGACTCGTATCCGGTCTTTTTACCGTACGAATCGTACAAGTTCCGTACGAACTGGCAATCACGATTCGCATGGTAAAAAGTCCATACGAACCGCATTTGGAATCATTCCCCACACGTCCTCGGGTCGGAAAATGTGTCCGACACGTCCTCGGACGATTTACCGTACAAACGTGAAAAGTCAAGTCCGACCGAGGAATCACGATCCCACCCGTGCGTCCGAACTCACAACCGTATGGTAAAAACACTGTCCGCACCGAACTCCCATTGCAACCATGGAGATATGTGCCCGCATACGCGCCAAACACTCCCCCCAGCACCCATACGTTCGAGTCGTACTCCCCGTTAATGTACACCCCCCCTGTATGTACACCCGTGTATGTGTCGAACCCCCACCCGTGTATGTACACCCCAGTACGTTCGAGTCGTACCCCCACCCCTGTACGTGTCATACCCCCATGTACCTACACCCCAGTACGTTCGAGTCATACCCCCACCCCTGTACGTGTCGTACCACCGTGTACCCACACCCCAGTACGTTCGAGTTGTACCCCCACCCCCACCCCTGTACGTGTCGTACCACCGTGTACCCACACCCCAGTACGTTCGAGTCATACCCCCACCCCTGTACGTGTCGTACCACCGTGTACCCACACCCCAGTACGTTCGAGTCGTACCCCCACCCCTGTACGTGTCATACCCCCGTGTACCTACACCCCAGTACGTTCGAGTCGTACCCCCACCCCTGTACGTGTCATACCCCCGTGTACCCACACCCCAGTACATTCGAGTCGTACCCCCACCCCTGTACGTGTCGTACCACCGTGTACCCACACCCCAGTACGTTCGAGTCGTACCCCCACCCCTGTACGTGTTGTACCACCGTGTACCCACACCCCAGTACGTTCGAGTCGTACCCCCACCTCTGTATGTGTCGTACCACCGTCTAAGTACACCCCAGTACGTTCGAGTCGTACCCCCACCTCTGTATGTGTCGTACCACCGTCTAAGTACACCCCAGTACGTTCGAGTCGCACCCCCACCCCTGTACGTGTCGTACCACCGTGTACCCACACCCCAGTACGTTCGAGTCGTACCCCCACCCCTGTACGTGTCACACCCCCGTGTACCTACACCCCAGTACGTTCGAGTCGTACCCCCACCCCTGTACGTGTCGTACCACCGTCTAAGTACACCCCAGTACGTTCGAGTCCTACCCCCACCTCTGTCCGTGTCGTACCACCGTCTAAGTACACCCCAGTACGTTCGAGTCGCACCCCCACCCCTGTACGTGTCGTACCACCGTGTACCGACACCCCAGTACGTTCGAGTCATACCCCCACCCCTGTACGTGTCACACCCCCGTGTACCTACACCCCAGTACGTTCGAGTCGTACCCGCACCCCTGTACGTGTCGTACCACCGTCTAAGTACACCCCAGTACGTTCGAGTCCTACCCCCACCTCTGTACGTGTCGTACCACCGTCTAAGTACACCCCAGTACGTTCGAGTCGCACCCCCACCCCTGTACGTGTCGTACCACCGTGTACCCACACCCCAGTACGCTCGAGTCGTACCCCCACCCCTGTACGTGTCACACCCCCGTGTACCTACACCCCAGTACGTTCGAGTCGTACCCCCACCCCTGTACGTGTCGTACCACCGTCTAAGTACACCCCAGTACGTTCGAGTCCTACCCCCACCTCTGTACGTGTCGTACCACCGTCTAAGTACACTCCAGTACGTTCGAGTCGCACCCCCACCCCTGTACGTGTCGTACCACCGTGTACCCACACCCCAGTACGTTCGAGTCGTACCCCCACCCCTGTACGTGTCACACCCCCGTGTACCTACACCCCAGTACGTTCGAGTTGTACCCCCACCCCTGTACGTGTCGTACCACCGTCTAAGTACACCCCAGTACGTTCGAGTCCTACCCCCACCTCTGTACGTGTCGTACCACCGTCTAAGTACACCCCAGTACGTTCGAGTCCTACCCCCACCTCTGTACGTGTCGTACCACCGTCTAAGTACACCCCAGTACGTTCGAGTCGTACCCCCACCCCTGTACGTGTCGTACCACCGTCTAAGTACACCCCAGTACGTTCGAGTCGTACCCCCACCCCTGTACGTGTCGTACCCCCGTGTACCTACACCCCAGTACGTTCCAGTCGCACCCCCACCACAACCTCCTAAGTACGGAGCGCACCCCATGCCCCAACATCACAACCGCATGTACGAGTCGTGCCAAGCCACACACAAGGACAGCACCGTACAACCAAATGGCCCATCTACACACCGTACACACGCTCAAAACACATGTACACAACCAGGACAAAACAAAACAACACAAGAATACACTATTCGAATGGCACAAAGCCACTAAACATGGCCAACAAACACTCAAAGAACACACATTCACTGACCTGCAACTGCCAAAAACAAACAGAGGCCCTAAACACCACCACTCCTTATAACACACCCACCCAAACTTCAAACACAGCCACACCCACCAATGGACCAATAAAAAGGGCCCACACACACAAACCATGAGCCTTTGCAACAGACTCACTGCTGCCAGACACCACAGACAACTTACAGCACCTTACTACAAGCTTCACCACACCTTACACTTGCACATCTCCACACAACCACCTTCACAAACACACCCTCATCACATTCACACACACACCTGCACAACCACACCCACACACCCACAACCATCCACACACCCCCCCACCATCCACACCCCCCCCCCCACCATCCACACCCCCCCCCCACCATCCACACCCACACCCCTCACCATGCCCACTACCAAGAATCCAAAGTTCAGTAACCGAGAGTTGGAGGTTCTTGTCGATGAAATCCTCAGAGTCGAGCCACAGCTCTTTGGAACATTGGTCAGAAACACCAGCATGGCAGCTAAAACAGCCATGTGGCAGACCATCGTCGATGCTGTGAATGCTGTTGCGGACACCAGAAGGACCAGGCAGGAATGCCAGAACAGGTGGTACGATCTGCGGAGGAGGGTCCGAGCCAAGAGGCAGGGGGAACACAACCAGGCCAACGCCACAGGAGGAGGGCCCTCCCGCAGACCCGTACACTACCAGCCCTGGGAGGAGAGGGTGATGGCCATACTGCCGGTGGAGGCAGTCGAAGGATTAGAAGGACTCCGAGACCCGGGTGAGTACACAAACAACGCACCTCACATGGGGGGAACGGCATCCACAACCAAAATCACTAACAGGCACGCAACCACCCCAAGCCATCGCATGACTCAACCACACTCCATGAGCACGCACATGCCACTGCTGCCACCATGCCCCATGCACCCAGCTGGACAATGTCAAGTCACAGGCCACAGAAGACACCAACACATGACACGGTAACCCGGATGGCGGGAGGCTGGGCCCCAAAAATCACATAGTGCAACTCCGAAGCAGACAACAATGCCCTCTGCCCATATGGCCTAGGTCACAGCCAGACAAACAGTGTGTCCCAACACAGGAATGACTTGCCAGCAAATGGCGGACGCCTTGCATCAACACATGGGGGTGAAGGCACTGTTTTGCACATGACAGCAGCTAATGAACAGCCAACATTGTGAAAGAGTGGCAGCACACACCACCACAGCAGCAGCGCACAGACACACATCACACCCAATGGGTGCCTGGAGATCAGAAACAAACTCACATCAACAAGCCAAGGGCCACTCAAAGATCTGCTAACAGTGTGTGCCCAGGAAGCTGGGCTGAGGTGACAGAGGGTGACACACAGAGGGAGGGAGAGGGGGACAGAGAGGGAGGGAGACGGACAGAGGGAGGAGGCTGACACACGGAGGGAGGGAGAGGGGGACAGAGAGGGAGGGAGAGGGGGACAGAGAGGGAGGGAGACACAGGGAGACGGACAGAGGGAGGAGGCTGACACACAGATGGAGGGAGAGGGGGACACAGAGGGAGGGAGACACAGGGAGACGGACAGAGGGAGGAGGCTGACACACAGATGGAGGGAGAGGGGGACACAGAGGGAGGGAGACACAGGGAGACGGACAGAGGGAGGAGGCTGACACACGGAGGGAGGGAAAGGGGGACAGAGAGGGAGGGAGACGGACAGAGGGAGGAGGCTGACACATGGAGGGAGGGAGAGGGGGACAGAGAGGGAGGGAGAGGGGGACAGAGAGGGAGGGAGAGGGGGACAGAGAGGGAGGGAGACACAGGGAGACGGACAGAGGGAGGAGGCTGACACACAGATGGAGGGAGAGGGGGACACAGAGGGAGGGAGACACAGGGAGACGGACAGAGGGAGGAGGCTGACACACAGATGGAGGGAGAGGGGGACACAGAGGGAGGGAGACACAGGGAGACAGACAGAGGGAGGAGGCTGACACACGGAGGGAGGGAAAGGGGGACAGAGAGGGAGGGAGACGGACAGAGGGAGGAGGCTGACACACGGAGGGAGGGAGAGGGGGACAGAGAGGGAGGGAGAGGGGAACAGAGAGGGAGGGAGACACAGGGAGACGGACAGAGGGAGGAGGCTGACACACAGATGGAGGGAGAGGGGGACACAGAGGGAGGGAGACACAGGGAGACGGACAGAGGGAGGAGGCTGACACACGGAGGGAGGGAAAGGGGGACAGAGAGGGAGGGAGATGGACAGAGGGAGGAGGCTGACACACGGAGGGAGGGAGAGGGGGACAGAGAGGGAGGGAGAGGGGGACAGAGAGGGAGGGAGAGGGGGACAGAGAGGGAGGGAGACACAGGGAGACGGACAGAGGGAGGAGGCTGACACACAGATGGAGGGAGAGGGGGCACAGAGGGAGGGAGACACAGGGAGACGGACAGAGGGAGGAGGCTGACACACAGATGGAGGGAGAGGGGGACACAGAGGGAGGGAGACACAGGGAGACGGACAGAGGGAGGAGGCTGACACACGGAGGGAGGGAAAGGGGGACAGAGAGGGAGGGAGACGGACAGAGGGAGGAGGCTGACACACGGAGGGAGGGAGAGGGGGACAGAGAGGGAGGGAGAGGGGAACAGAGAGGGAGGGAGACACAGGGAGACGGACAGAGGGAGGAGGCTGACACACAGATGGAGGGAGAGGGGGACACAGAGGGAGGGAGACACAGGGAGACGGACAGAGGGAGGAGGCTCACACACGGAGGGAGGGAAAGGGGGACAGAGAGGGAGGGAGATGGACAGAGGGAGGAGGCTGACACACGGAGGGAGGGAGAGGGGGACAGAGAGGGAGGGAGAGGGGGACAGAGAGGGAGGGAGACGGACAGAGGGAGGAGGCTGACACACGGAGGGAGGGAGAGGGGGACAGAGAGGGAGGGAGAGGGGGACAGAGAGGGAGGGAGACGGACAGAGGGAGGAGGCTGACACACGGAGGGAGGGAAAGGGGGACAGAGAGGGAGCGAGACACAGGGAGAGCAAATCAGCCGTGTGGCGTGTGCGAATGTCTGCTCGTCAGCAGGTAGACTGCGTGCATGTAGACAAGGGTGGCCAGTCCCAGAACCTCCCCTCTTCCCCATGGCAAAACACAGGGCCATGTCACAACCTGTTCACGAGCACAACGACAGCTACCTGGATCATATAAGTGTGTGGATCCACTCCATGTGCACATGTACAGTGCTACACGGAAGGCGCCAATGCATGGCTCGCCACACCTGCCCACTCCACTGCTGACTGCAGTCACACTTGACGCAGCAAGTAAGACCGTGCCACACATAGTTAAAGGGGCCAAAGTGGTGCCCAAGGGACACACCCATGCACAAGTGCACTGTGAGTGGAATGCAAGACAGATCCCAATTACAAGAGGAAATGTCCCAACTTTGAAACAGATGAAACATGGATGTTGCATGGACCA
This sequence comes from Triturus cristatus, assembly GCF_964204655.1. Taxonomy (NCBI): domain Eukaryota; kingdom Metazoa; phylum Chordata; class Amphibia; order Caudata; family Salamandridae; genus Triturus; species Triturus cristatus. The sequence goes on along the minus strand of NC_140582.1, from coordinate 428,339,884 downwards.
AAATTAACATTGTCTCTCTCACACACAGGTCAACGTCGTGGTTCACCCCCCAACACTGGGGGGGAAGACTCACAGGACCCGGATCTGCGGGATCCCGATCCCACCGGCAGCGACGACTCTCACCACTCTGTGGACGACCCCGACCGACCTGGCCCCTCTGGTGTCCAACCACCTGCAGCACCTGCGTCAGGTACAACTGGGCCAACCACCACCCCCACTCCTGCCACATCCCAGGAGACACCCAGGATCCCTGCCCCACCACCACAATGCAGCCAGGCTGGCCAGGAGGGACACGGTGTCCCGGGCACCCAGGAGGAGGCAGGCGACAACGCCAATGCCACCCCTCAGGGGTCCCGGAGACCCGATGTACCCACAAGGGCAGGCCAGGTGCAAGTGGGCAGGAGTGGTGGGAGTGGAGGACGGCGGAGGCGCGAGCCTGACCAGTTGGCTGGGGAACCGGTATTTGCCCATGTCCGTAACATCATGGACACATACCGGCAGGACACCACGGGCATGGCCCAGGTTGTGTCCATCCTCGAGGGGATCAAGACCCAGCAGGCCCAGCAACATGCGGAGCAACATGCCTGTCTACTGCGACACCAACGGAGGATGGAGGACAGACAGGCTGAGCAAGTGACGGCGTTCCAGGGGATTCACGATACACTCCGTCGGATGGCCGACAACATGGCCGACCCTTCCTGTGCCAGAAGGCGGAGAACATCACCACCCACAGGGAGGGGTCAGGAGGAGGAGGAGGAAACATCCGATGGAGCATCCCAGACGTCGTCACGGCCTGCTGCTGAGGGTCCCCGCAGGAGGCCGGGTCGTCCACGGAAAGGACCGTGAGGGTTGGTGCTACATCACCATCTCCCAGGACACCTGGCCTGGCACCTGGCCCACTGGAGCAACAGCATCACAGCATCAAGAGACATTCTCTGCCACATGGCCCTGCTGGTCACTGGCTGACCAATGTTGACAAAGACTGTGGCATGGACTCTGAGGATTTCAAATGGCAAGGACACCAACTCCCCTACTGAACTTTGGATTCCAAAATCCCGGAAAGCCCCTCACTTTGTCCCCCCCCCCCCAATAATAAATCACACTATGAAGAGTAGATGCCTGCTGGTTGCATTATTACCTAACATGTGTCTTGTAAAGTCTAAACATGCCTGAGTGATCTTTTGTCTTCAACCATCCACACCCTGGGGCCTGAGTCTGGCACAGGACACATGGGTCACAGTGTATTAGGCAAGACAGACATGGAGCACCATACACACCCTTGATGGGCCCTACCAGCTGAGGGGGTGGCCGAACAACCGTGCTGACAGACACATTGAGTACAGCAACAGTCATGCGCAGAGGTCAGGGATCCAGTCCAGTGTCCTGGGGGGCACCCAGGTATGTGTAGACAGGTGGCAGAACCATGTCCTGCAAGCTTGAGTCCGGTGGATGCAGAGAATGGGGTCCTGGACAACGTTGGATGCATGGGGATGGCACATGTCACAATACCCACACAGTCATGGACATCATGCCCAATACACAGTCTCAGCCCACACACACAGCTTGCATCTTGCTACTCGACACATTGACACATAGCCACAATCAGGGAATACCATGCCAGACATGCTGGATGCACCGTGGCAACACACCAGCATTGACTGAGAAGAGGCACCTTGGAGGCATAGGGACACCTTTATTAGTCATGTTTTCGGGATTGCAGAGGCAACTTGAAGTACACATGAACACATCATGTGGAGTAACATGTGGGTCCAACACTGGCACCCCCCTTCTGCAGCACAAATGCGTGTTCGCCATGGAACTGGCACACAAGCGTCGGCTAACAGCTAAACACCCACAGATGCTCACGGAGAGCCTGCCATACACCATAGATCCGCTGATGTGGAAGTCCCACACCATGTCAAGCCAATGCTAACCGTATGTGTCCGAGGGCAGTGTCACACACATTGATGCCATCATCACAATCCCCTATCCCATCACTGATGACTGTCAACCAGGCAGACCATCTATTCAGGTGTACACAGCTGCATGTCGTGTCCCATGGTGATGCTACATGGCTGCAGAGGAACCAAACATCGACAGGGGCAGTGTGCATACATCGTGAACAACTGCCACACCCAATACACCCCAGATGCATCCCTTACCCTATGGAGACTTCCAAACGTGTCCGTGCCTGTAACGCTGAGTCAGCCCACGATGTCATGTCCATGAGGAATAGCAGTGCCACAACAATGCAAGCAGCAGACGGCATGCGCAAGTACCTGGGGAAGAGAGACACACAAGAAGTCAGCCACAAAAAGCACAGCCACTTGCATGTGCATTTACTCGACACATGTATGGATGACAACATGCTAGGTCACAATTATGACTGGGAAAATACAACCATCACTGGCACCATCACTCCAGTGACACACCCACACACACCTCTGACTCACGTGCCATACATGCAGGTGGAGACACACATCACAACACATGCCACACGGGGACCAATGCGTGCACACTCAGACACTGGTACTCACCACTAAGCAAAGAAGTCGCGTATGAGCCTAGTCCGGATGTCCTCTTGCGGCTCCACATCCTCCACATCACTAGCCCCATTGCCAAGCCCTTCGTCCTCCACGGGTGGATGGTCCTCGTCATGTTGATCCAGGATGAGTGGCACAGCTCTTTCAACTGCCATGTTGTGCAGCATGCAGCAGACCATGAAGATCTTGCAGACCTTCGCCGGGGCATATGGGAGTGCGCCGCCGGTCTTGTGTAGGCACCTGAATCGGCTCTTCAGCAGGCCAAACGTCCTCTCTATCACTCGCCTTGTCCGGCCATGGGCGGTGTTGTAGCGGAGCTGGGCCGGCGTGATGGGGTTGCGGAGAGGTGTGAGCAGCCAAGGCATGTTGGGATAGCCAGCGTCCCCTACATGGGAAGCACATGGACATCGTTAGAAGTGGTGAAGCGGTCGTGCTGGTAGGCTATGCAAAATACAGGACAGACAGACTGTACCCACCAACAACACATGCCCGTTCATTGCGCAGCTGCATCATCATTTCAGGCATCCTGCTACGCCTCATGATGTAGGCATCGTGTGCTGATCCTGGAAAACGAGCACAGACATGTGAAATCACCATGTTGGACTGACACACCACAAGGGCATTGATGGAGTGGTAGTGCTTTTGATTGCGGTACGCCACCTCCCGTGCGTGTGGTGGTACCAAAGCTACATGTGTCCCATCTATGGACCCAATGACATGGGGCATCCCTCCCAGGGCATAGAATCCACGCTTGACCGCAGTCATCTGTTCAGGGGTTGGGAACTTGATGAAGTCATCCAGGTGAATCAACATGGCCTCTAAGAAATCATGCAGCACACGGCAGAACATGCTCTGGGACATGCCACCAACATGAGCTATGGTATATTGAAAGGTACCCGTGGCAAGAAAATGTAGGGCAGCCATTACCTTCAGCTGGGGTGTCAGTGCCGTAGGATACCTGTGCTGCGGTTGCAGGTGTGGTGCCAGTCTCGCCGTCAACTCCAGAATCAACGGTTGGGTGAAGCGGTAGAGCCGGAGGCTGTCATTCTCCTGCATGGCAGCCAAGTCCGGAATTGGTCGGGCAAGAGGCGGCGCTCTGCAGTAATTTGGAAGTGACAAGGAAGAGTGAGTGCACTACGACAACAAATCATGTGTACTGAGCACATGTTAATCTGTCAATACACATATGCTACATAGGGAGTCAGGTATGTGCTACATGCCCAGGACACGTATGGATGCAAGGTGACACTCCTACCAAGACCCAGCTACACACGGAGATTGAGAACCTCCCCATGCCATGCCATGGGAATAGCTGTGTCCCAGTGCAAGTGAACAGCCAGACGCAAGACAGGAGTGACATACGCCCACACATCAGCAGCAGTAGGATGCCGATTGCAGAGACTGGTAGCGGAACACTGGAGCCACAGGTCACATGACATTACACCTGGACAGCCCACACACCTTGCCATGAAGGTGCACATGTCATGACTCACCACACATTCCTTGTGAGGATGCTGACATGTCCTTGTCACGCTACTCCGTGTCCCATGCATACATGTGCACCTCACATCCGATACCACATGTGGCATGGTGTGCAGAACAGTGTGCAATGACAATCTACACACAGACACATGTTGGTTGCTGCAACGGCTGCAGCTTTTGAGGGTGCTCCAACATCAACCTGATGGGAAGCCCCCACACATACATGACATAGTCACATTGTGCACCGTGGGTAGTGACAAGTCAGGTGTGATAACCCCTGTACCGGGCATCAGGGGACACTTCCGTGTGTTGGTGTCCGTGCCATGCCAGTGACGCTCACCCCAAGTGTGCAGTACGACATGCACACATGTCAAAGGAGTCAAGGGCATGCCTGGCACACATTGCACCATCACACAGTACATCTGTACACATCTCATCATACATCTGGTGCCTTCTCGACTCAGGAGTAATGTTCCACATCACAGGCCGTCACACCTGTGCCCCACTCATGTAGTAATGCACAGACGATGCCTTGATGTCAATTAATGGACAAGTATGTCCATTCATGGACAAGTATGTCCATCCATGGACAAGTATGTCCATCCATGGACAAGTATGTCCGCCCTATCCCTACCTGTGTGCCGCCTGTCACCACTGTGATGTGTGAAAACCGCTGTACTGCTGCGAAGAGGGCCTGTGTACGTTCCCATATCACTATGGGAGTGCTGCCGTATGTGTACCCATCGTGATGGCGAGCGTACAGGCGTGTGTACGGCCCGTACCACTATGGGTGTTCTTGCGTATGCGTACACGTTGTGGTACGGGCCGTACACACGCCTGTACGCTCCCTATCACGATGGTTGGCCTCGCGTATGCGTACTCGAAGTGGTACGGGCCGTACACACGCCTGTACGCTCCCTATCACTATGGGTGTCCTCGCGTATGCGTACACGTAGTGGTACGGGCCGTACACACGCCTGTACGCTCCCTATCACTATGGGTGGCCTCGCGTATGCGTACTCGTAGTGGTACGGGCCGTACACACGCCTGTACGCTCCCTATCACTATGGGTGGCCTCGCGTATGCGTACTCGTAGTGGTACGGGCCGTACACAGGCCTGTACGCTCCCTATCACTATGGGTGGCCTCTCGTATGCGTACTCGTAGTGGTACGGGCCGTACACACGCCTGTACGCTCCCTATCACTACGTGTACGCATACGCGAGGCCACCCATAGTGATAGGGAGCGTACAGGCGTGTGTACGGCCCGTACCACTACGAGTACGCATACGCGAGGCCACCCATAGTGATAGGGAGCGTACAGGCGTGTGTACGGCCCGTACCACTACGAGTACGCATACGCGAGGACACCCATAGTGATAGTGAACGTAGGCACGCGTGTACGGTCCGTTGCAATGCATTTGGGGTGCCCTAGGGCCCCGGAACGCACCGTACCTGTGTGTGGAGCTCCAAATTACATAGGGGACACATGAGGGACAAGTATTAAGGCCTACATGCATGCTGGTTGTCATGGAGACCAAGTTCAAAATTTGAATGTGTTCTGGAAGGTGCACAGCAGTAGTCAGTTGGAATTCTTCTACTTTGTTGCAATGTGTTTGTGGGGCTGACATCATGCAGGAGAATGAAACCGATAGAGAACCCACAGACTGCTAGGTTTGAAGGGATTGGAGGAAACATAGGATGCAAATGTGAGTGACCAATCACTCTGTACTCCTGTGCATGAGATGGGCCAGCAAGGCAGATATAAGACAGCCAGGTCCCATGAGGGAGCACTTGCCTGCACATCTCTGTATTCCACGACCCAGCTGCTGCTACTGATTCCCTGGAACCATGTCAAGGGCTGTGGAGAGGTCACAGCCATTCACCCTGGAGGAGAACATGGCTTTGGTGGATGTGATCCTCCCACGGTACCCCATGCTGTATGGGCGACCAGGTTATCAGGTGAGTTCAGTGTCCACTGGCACAGACTGTGTCCCTTTTTAGTGACTGTGACTTCTGCCATTGTGTCCAGGTGTGACACACATGCTTTGTACTGCAGGGGGGGTTCCAGGGGGGGGAATGCCTGATGTCTCCCAGCAGTGCCCTGAGACAGGAGGGGTGGGGGCCTATCACTCCCAGCAGTGCCCTGAGACAGGAGGGGTGTGTGCAGAGTCCTCCCAGCAGTGCCCAGACACAGGAGGGGTGGGTGCAGAGTCCTCCCAGCAGTGCCCTGAGACAGGAGGGGTGTGTGCAGAGTCCTCTCAGCAGTGCCCTGAGACAGGAGGGGTGTGTGCAGAGTCCTCCCAGCAGTGCCCTGAGACAGGAGGGGTGTGTGCCTATCACTCCCAGCAGTGCCCTGAGACAGGAGGGGTGTGTGCAGAGTCCTCCCAGCAGTGCCCTGAGACAGGAGGGGTGTGTGCAGAGTCCTCCCAGCAGTGCCCAGACACAGGAGGGGTGGGTGCAGAGTCCTCCCAGCAGTGCCCTGAGACAGGAGGGGTGTGTGCAGAGTCCTCCCAGCAGTGCCCTGAGACAGGAGGGGTGGGTGCAGAGTCCTCCCAGCAGTGCCCTGAGACAGGAGGGGTGGGTGTGATGCACAGTGTGAGCCAGGATCATTGATTGTGTAGTTGCCCTCATTCCACCTGTGTCCTTCCAATGGCACGTACTGCTTTTGGCCTTCCCCCACAGGATCATGTCCCTATGACAAAGTTGCAATGCGTTGGATGCATACTATGCCTTGTTGTAAACTGCAAATGTGTTCTAATCTGTGTCCCCGTGACATGTGCAAGGTGTATTGATGTAGTGTCACTTGTTCATCCTCACAGGTAGACGCCTCTGCCAAGGAGCAGATATGGCTGGACGCCGTCAGCGCCGTGAGGAGTGCGGATGGTCGGAGGCGGCACCTGTCCCAGGTGAGGAAACGCTGGCAGGATATCCGGTGCTGGACGCGGAGGATCGCACGGCTCCTGCTGGGGGACTCACCTGAGAGCCACAAGAACCGCGGGTGCCGCCGTCTCTCCCACATCCAGAAACGTGTGCTGGCGGTGGTCTTTCCTGACTTGGACAGGCGTCTACAGGACATGCAGCAGCCGGAAGGGGGTAGGTACATGTGTGTGTTTGTTGTGTTTCACCAGCATTTGTAAGTGCACTGTTCCATGGATACACTTCCAGGGTTTATGGTGTTGTGACGATCCTGTTACCCACAGTGTTGCAGGCCTCACCTGCCTCCCTTCCCAACCTTGCAATGTGTTCCCTGGTCTCTGTGTAGTCACTCCATCACAAAGTAATGTAGCCTGACACCTTCTCCAAGTGTACAATGCCTGCAGCGTCATGTGTGGGGGTGGTGTGTAAGAGGTTTAGTGACCTTGCCTGTGCCCTGTCCAGTTCTGGACTTGTGGGTTCCATGTCAGTTGGCACTAATGCTGATTTCAGACATGGGAGTTAATCTCTTGAGTGCGAGGCCTTCCAGCAGGCATGTCCCATGTGGTGGCCTGTGACATGATGTGCATGAGTGTGCGTTACGCATAGTGCAGGGATGTTAGCGTGTGTTGCAGTCATTTCCATTCAGGAGCATGGAGTTGTGTGGCCACTACTGTCCCCAGGGGCATCTTTTCCTAGGTATCATGTGTGTAATCCGAGAATGTCGACAATCTCTGTGTCTACAGCATCGCTTGTGCTCTGTGCCATTGTCCCCTGGCACCATGTTTATTGACGTGAGATGTATTACAAGTGTCCACTGTCCAGCCTGACATGATTTTCCAAGTTCATACTCACGGTGGCCATTGCCTGTGTGTCTTGTAGCAATCATCTGATGATGGCCATTTGTACATGATTCTTTGGACAGCCGCACCTTGGGTATTTGGTATGCAATCTTGAATTATTGCATCCCATGTGTATTTCACCCAGACTAAGAGATGTAAGTGCTTCCTGTGTCTCCACAGATGTGTCTCATGTAGGGGGTGGGTGGGGCGGCCATGGCCTACATGTCAAGACCTGTCATCTCCTTGCTCGGACTGGCCAGTGTGTGATGTTTGTCTGGACATACACTCAAGGTGCAGCGTGCCAGTCAGGGTGGGCATGTTCTCAGTATTACCTATGCTGCATGTGCCTCTAGTTCCTGGATTTGGTCCCTGCTCATCCCAATTTCCTGCCACGCTGTGTGGTGCAGATGCAGTGCTGTATTGTCCCCAGGGCCTTGCTCCTCAGTCAGAATGCCATGTCATCTCATTTGCTATTGTGTCATGCTCTCCATAGTTTTTCCATGCCATGGTGGGTCACACAACTGTGTCTTGCAGGGCCTACGTATGTACCTTGTTTTGTAGTTGTAACTCATCCTTTGTTTCAGGCTATGCACTGTAACCTACGTAGATTGTACTCATGTGACATATGTATACAGGTGTATGATTACTTTCTGTCTCTTCACCCTGCCCACAGCATCGTCGGGGGACACGGTGGGAGACATGGACACAGACGGCGCGGAGGGACCGAGCACCAGTGCCAGCGGTGACATCGGGGCTGGCACTTCGAGTGGGACAGAGGCGGTAGAGAGTGACCCCGGCGACCTGTCGACTGGCACAACAGACTATGAAGCGGACGGGTCCGAGGATGATCACTCCGAGTGGGCGGTGGCTGCACCACCATCTGACAGCAGCCCTACATCTGGCACCGCCCCCTCCATTGGCATCAGCCGCCTCCCACGTGCTCGTGTCCCTTCCCAACGTGCCCGGTCACCACATGTCTCCTTCCTGCCAGGCGCCGCACCCCCTGCCCCTGTCTCCACTGCTGCCGCCAATGCTGAGTCTGTGGACATCCAGCGGCAGTTGCAGATTGGTCAGACTGCGATCCTTAATGTCCTCCATGGCCACAGCCAGGTCCTCAACAACATGGAGGCATACTTGGAGGGCATTCATTCATCGCAGGCTGACCAACGCAACTTGCAGAGGTCCATAGACTCCACACTGACTGCAGCAGTGGGTCTCCTGCAGCGCTACGTCCCACCCCCTACCCCTGCTCCTTCCACACTTCCCACTCCCATGCCTGTCCAACATACACCCAGACGTAAGCATGCAACCACCACAACAGACACAGGCACCACACCAGCAGGGAAGGTCCGCCGCACACCTCCTGACACGCACACACAGGGTGCAGTAGGCACACCCACTGGGTCGGGGGGCAAACGTGTGACACGCAGCCAGAGTGGGAGTCCGCATTCCACCCAATCCACTCCCTCCAAATCCCCTCCCCTCAGCTCTCCTGGCCACATCTCCCCCAGCCACATCTCCCCCAAAGACTCCTTCATGGCTGCTCTGTCCCTGAGCCCCACAGTGACACCACCCCGCAAGCGGTCAAGGAGGTCCCCGGTCATGGTGCTTGATTCCCCCCCCTGTCCACACCCTCCCACAGTGGCGCTGCGACCCATCCCTCTGACCCCCCCCCCCTCCTTGGGGCCTGTGGTTCCTTCGGGTGCAGGGGAGTCCCTGGAGGACCTTGCTAAGGTGTGCAGCGAGATCCTGGCCTCCGCCTTTGGCCCTGCCCCACCCCCTGTGGTGGAGTCCTCCATCCCTGCACCCACGACACCTACCCTTCACCCTCCTGTCCCTGCGGTGCCTGTTTCTTCCCCCCCACATGATGCCCTGACCCCTGTGGAAGACGACCGATTGTAACTGTGCAGGCAAGCTAGGGGACACGCATCCCACTGTGTCCCCCATCCAGTTGGGACTCCTGGACTGCCCTATGGCCTTTGTTGAAATTGGACTCACGTCATACTAGTTTTTTTCTCATGCTGAATAAAGCTATTTATTTTTGCCCTTGGAACACTCCTGCATTGCTGGCCTTGCTGTTGGTGGGGCTGCTACATGGTTGTGGGTGTTGGTCATGTGTTGGGTGTGTGGGAAATGTAGTAGTGTGCTGCTCATAGGGGGGACCCTGGGATCTGTGTGCCATCACACGGTGTTAGCTACCTTTCTCCATTCATGTATGCAGTTGCTGCATGTTGCAATTGTCCCAAGGTGTATTCCTTCCTCTGTGTACCCTGACTTCTTCCCTGCAGGGTGTCCCCTGACTTTGGCACAGAGCTGTGTGTCCATTAGCTGGGTGTGTGACGTAGTCCTTCACCTTTGCACATGCATGCTGAGCGATGTCTCCACCTGCGTCATTCGTGGCATCCTTGGTAGTCATTGTACTTGTGTATGTGGCCTATTGACATGACTGCATGTGTACATGTTTTCTTTTCTGCGCTATGCATGCGTATACTCCCAGCCTCGAACACATGTGGTACATGTACTGCAGGGTCTTTGTGTACTCCACCCTTTGCGTTCCATGGGCACTGCTGGGAGTGATAGGCACCCACCCCTCCTGTGTCTGGGCACTGCTGGGAGGACTTTGCACCCACCCCTCCTGTCTCAGGGCACTGCTGGGAGGACTCTGCACACACCCCTCCTGTCTCAGGGCACTGCTGGGAGGACTCTGCACACACCCCTTCTGTCTCAGGGCACTGCTGGGAGTGATAGGCACCCACCCCTCCTGTCTCAGGGCACTGCTGGGAGGACTCTGCACCCACCCCTCCTGTGTCAGGGCACTGCTGGGAGGACTCTGCACACACCCCTCCTGTCTCAGGGCACTGCTGGGAGGACTCTGCACACACCCCTCCTGTGTCTGGGCACTGCTGGGAGGACTCTGCACCCACCCCTCCTGTCTCAGGGCACTGCTGGGAGTGATAGGCACCCACCCCTCCTGTCTCAGGGCACTGCTGGGAGGACTCTGCACACACCCCTCCTGTCTCAGGGCACTGCTGGGAGGACTCTGCACCCACCCCTCCTGTGTCAGGGCACTGCTGGGAGGACTCTGCACACACCCCTCCTGTCTCAGGGCACTGCTGGGAGGACTCTGCACACACCCCTCCTGTGTCTGGGCACTGCTGGGAGGACTCTGCACCCACCCCTCCTGTCTCAGGGCACTGCTGGGAGTGATAGGCACCCACCCCTCCTGTCTCAGGGCACTGCTGGGAGGACTCTGCACCCACCCCTCCTGTGTCAGGGCACTGCTGGGAGGACTCTGCACCCACCCCTCCTGTGTCAGGGCACTGCTGGGAGGACTCTGCACACACCCCTCCTGTCTCAGGGCACTGCTGGGAGGACTCTGCACACACCCCTCCTGTGTCTGGGCACTGCTGGGAGGACTCTGCACACACCCCTCCTGTCTCAGGGCACTGCTGGGAGGACTCTGCACACACCCCTCCTGTCTCAGGGCACTGCTGGGAGTGATAGGCACACACCCCTCCTGTCTCAGGGCACTGCTGGGAGGACTCTGCACCCACCCCTCCTGTCTCAGGGCACTGCTGGGAGTGATAGGCACCCACCCCTCCTGTCTCAGGGCACTGCTGGGAGGACTCTGCACACACCCCTCCTGTCTCAGGGCACTGCTGGGAGGACTCTGCACACACCCCTCCTGTCTCAGGGCACTGCTGGGAGGACTCTGCACCCACCCCTCCTGTCTCAGGGCACTGCTGGGAGTGATAGGCACCCACCCCTCCTGTCTCAGGCCACTGCTGGGAGGACTCTGCACACACCCCTCTTGTCTCAGGGCACTGCTGGGAGGACTCTGCACCCACCCCTCCTGTGTCTGGGCACTGCTGGGAGTGATAGGCACACACCCCTCCTGTCTCAGGGCACTGCTGGGAGGACTCTGCACCCACCCCTCCTGTCTCAGGGCACTGCTGGGAGTGTTAGGCACCCACCCCTCCTGTCTCAGGGCACTGCTGGGAGGACTCTGCACCCACCCCTCCTGTGTCAGGGCACTGCTGGGAGGACTCTGCACACACCCCTCCTGTCTCAGGGCACTGCTGGGAGGACTCTGCACCCACCCCTCCTGTGTCTGGGCACTGCTGGGAGGACTCTGCACACACCCCTCCTGTCACAGGGCACTGCTTGGAGGACTCTGCACCCACCCCTCCTGTCTCAGGGCACTGCTGTGAGTGTTAGGCACCCACCCCTCCTGTCTCAGGGCACTGCTGGGAGGACTCTGCACCCACCCCTCCTGTGTCAGGGCACTGCTGGGAGGACTCTGCACACACCCCTCCTGTCTCAGGGCACTGCTGGGAGGACTCTGCACCCACCTCTCCAATTTCACAATATGTACGCTCATGACATACACGGATGTGGGTACGCTCCATGCATTCGAGGTGGGGGTACGTGTCGTACTTACACTGTTGTGGTGGGGCTACGCTCCATGCATTCGAGGTGAGGGTACGTGTCTTACTTACACTGTTGGGGTGGGGCTACGCTCCATGCATTCGAGGTGGGGGTACGTGTCGTACTTACACTGTTGGGGTGGGGCTACGCTCCATGCATTCGAGGTGAGGGTACGTGTCTTACTTACACTGTTGGGGTGGGGCTACGCTCCATGCATTCGAGGTGAGGGTACGTGTCTTACTTACACTGTTGGGGTGGGGGTACGCTCCATACGTACGCGGGTGGGTACGGGTCGTACTTACACTGTTGGGGTGGGGGTACGCTCCATACGTATGCGGGTGGGTACGGGTCGTACTTACACTGTTGGGGTGGGGGTACGCTCCATACGTACGCGGGTGTGGGTACGGGTCGTACTTACACTGTTGGGGTGGGGGTACGCTCCATACGTACGCGGGTGTGGGTACGGGTCATACTTACACTGTTGGGGTGGGGCTACGCTCCATACGTACGCGGGTGTGGGTACGGGTCGTACTTACACTGTTGGGGTGGGGCTACGCTCCATACGTACGCGGGTGTGGGTACGGGTCGTACTTACGCTGTTGGGGTGGGGGTACGCTCCATACGTACGCGGGTGTGGGTATGGGTCGTACTTACGCTGTTGGGGTGGGGGTACGCTCCATACGTACGCGGGTGGGTACGGGTCGTACTTACACTGTTGGGGTGGGGGTACGCTCCATGCATACGGGTTGGGGTAGGGTCCGTACATATCCGTCCCCACGCTATGTGATGCTTGTGCGGGCCGTACCCAGGCCTTTGCCACGTGGGTACGAGCCGTCTCGCCATTGTTGGGGTGACGTGGGTGTGGGCGTGGTTCGACTCGTACCCACGCTCTTCAGGCGTGGGTACGGGACGTACCTGTCTGGTTGTGTTGCCTGTTCGCGTCGTGACGGACTTCCGTTGTGGCGGTCGCTGGCTTATCTGGACACGCCCCCACCCCCTCGTAGTGACCAGGGCATGGGAGTCAGGTATGTCCAGGGCATGTGTGCTGTGTGACTTTGGTGGGGGGTTTGTGGCCTGCCCTGGTCCTGCCACCCCCACCCCACCCCACCCCACCCCACTTTCCCCCCTCCCTTAGTTGTTCTGACCTTCTGCGGCGTCTGCGTCGGAACCTGTAGAGGAGGTCGACTGCTATGAGGGCCGGGATGACTCGTAGGTTCGGGTCCATGTCTGTCCGTCGCGTACTGGTCCTCCTTGTTCGCGTCGTCCTGTCGCTTACTGGTCCTCCTTGTTCGCGTCGTCCTGTCTGTCCGTCGCGTACTGGTACTCCTTGTTCGCGTCGTCCTGTCGCGTACTGGTCCTCCTTGTTCGCGTCGTCCTGTCTGTCCGTCGCGTACTGGTCCTCCTTGTTCGCGTCGTCCTGTCTGTCCGTCGCGTACTGGTAGTCCTTGTTCGCGTCATCCTGATTTCCCGGCAGTTTTTGGCAGCCGGAAAATATTCACTGTGCGGGATGACGTCGGTGCGAATCGTAATTCCTGGTACGTGAATGGCAGGCTGCGTGCGTCCCGACGTCAGGTCGGCGCTTTCCCGGTTCGCATTTGTATGTTTATTTTGTTCGGTCGGGGTTTTTTACGATTCGTACGGAAATGGTGTTCCCGTGCGAATCGTAATTCCATGTTTGTATTTTTGTACGACCGGGTACGCGTTGGACGGAGAATATGCTCCATCCGACGGTTCGTACCCGGTTTTTACAGGATCGTAATCGGCACCTATGTCCAATGAGAGAGGTACCAGGAGGAGGATATGTACATGTTCCATGGACCAGACAGGATATTTTATCGTTTACGCATGATTTCCCGTAGTTAAGAGAAAAGCCAGTTGGGTGGTATCAGCAAGTTTAAAGATTTGTGAAGGTTTCTAAAGTATTGTTAAAAGATTTGGATGGTTTATTTGACATAGTGGTACCTGCTAATTTATGGACAGAGTGTAAAATTACTGCTGATTGGCCTAGTGATGAGTACCCCAGAGATGCGAAAACAGGAGCCCCTTCAGAAGAGGTAATGAAGAAATATCACCAGGTGATCACTTTCTTGAAAGGGAAAATTCCTCCAAAAGAAACAGATTGGGTAAGATAGATAGAACGAAACAGGATAGAAATGAGTCCGTACATACTTATTATGAACGCTTAGTGCAGGTTTTTAAACAGTATGGTGGTTTTGAGAACAGTGGAGATAAAGATATGGGGCATTTTGTGTATCGATTTGTGACAGGATTGAAACCAGAAATTGGAGACATGATTCGTCAGCACATGTTGTGTTGGCAAGTAAAACCAATAGATGATATTCTCAAATACACAAAGTATTGCGGAGATGAGATTGACAATAAACAAAAGAAATTAGAAGAAAAGGTGATGTGGGCCCAAGTAAAATTAGTGGAACAGCAGGAACTCCAACTAAACAGTCAGACAGGAAATCAAGAAAAGGGGCAAGGCCAAATTGAAAATAATGGGGAAAAACAAAAAGGATGAATGAGTAGAGAGGAAGCAAAGAAGGAATTTCCTTGTCATGGGTGCGGAAAATTGGGGCATTGGAAAAACGAGTGTAAAAATATTCAGAATAATAATGGCCCAAACTAAATTTTAAATCCACAGATGCAGAATGAGGTGATAATGAGTCAACCGCAGCAGGTTGTGAGTCAGTTGCCACCTGCCCCTATGCCAAATTTTGTGAACCAGGCCAAGTACAGTGCGGACACCAGATTTCAAGGAGGAATTGGTAAGAAAAATTCTGTAACATCACAATTTCTTTTACAGGACACTTATTTCGATGACAGTGACCAATGACGGTGCCTGAGGGGGGAGGAAAAGGAGAGCGTACTTGGCGCATCCTTACCGGTAGATCAATCAGGTCCATATATTGATGGTAAAGTAGAAGGAAAAGATATTACCTTTTTGTTGGACACTGGTGCTACCCGTTCTTCTGTGAGAACAGCAGACATTCCAAACCTACCCCTCTTGAGAGAAGCGATCCAAGTAGTGGGCGTTTCAAATAAACAGATTAGAACCCCTATTACAGAACCATCGAGGTACGTATTGGCAATTTCAGGGAAATGCACAATTATGTGGTGTGTGACTCCAGTCCTGTAAATTTATTAGGAAGAGATCTACTGTGCAAAATGAATTGCACAATCTTTTGCACACCGGACGGTGTTGCAATTCATACCCCAGATGAAGACGGAGTCTACAAATTCATTTTAGCTAAACAAGGCACAGAGGTAGACGAGATGTATTCCATGATGACAAAAGATGATTTGCCAGATGAGGTCAAAATGACAGTAAATCCAGATGTGTGGGATTTTACAGGAAAAGAAGTAGGGTTAATGGCAAATGTAGACCCAGTAAAAGTAACTGTGAAGGAGGGTACAGTTTACCCAAACACTTAACGATACAAAATGAGCCCCGAAGTTAAAGCTGGTGTTGCAGCAGAAATTGATCGAATGATTGAACAAGGCATTCTAAAGGAAATAATGAGTAGTCCCTGTAATTCACCTATAATTGGCATTAAGAAACCTAGCGGCAAAAATAGAATAGTTCAAGATCTAAGAAAGATTAACAAAATTGTTGTACCTTGTTGCCCTGTAGTGCCTAACCCAGCAGTGATTCTGTACCAGATACCATGGAAGGCAGGATGGTTTACTGTAATCGATCAATGCCATGCCTTTTTCTCCATTCTATTACACCCAGACAGTCAATATCTTTTTTCATTTAAGTTTGAGGACCGTATCTTAGTCTGGAATCGCGTTCCTCAAGGGTATACTGAAAGTCCTTCGATTTTTAACCAAATATTGAAAAAGTGCTTAGAAACCTTAGTGCTACCCAGGAGATCAGTACTGGTACAGTATATTGATGACTTGCTAGTCGCGTCTAAGACAAGAGATGACTGTATTACTGATTCAATTGCCTTATGGTGGACATAAAGTGTCCCCAGAAAAATTACATTTTTGCAGACCCGGAGTTAAATATTTAGGACTTCAAATAGAACGCGGAGTAAGGAAAGTGACCCCTGAAAGAATAGTAATAATAAGACAAATGAAACTGCCGCAAACCCAGAGAGAAATAAGAATGTTCCTTGGATTTGTAGGATACTGTAGGCAGTGAATTGTAGGATTTTCCCTACTAGCCAAACTCCTAAGACAATTGACCAAGAAATGAGCAAAAGATCCAATAGAATGGGGTGATGAAAGTATGGAAGCATTTGTAAAATTATGTTAGGTCTGCCATCTGCCAGATTGTTCGAAATAATTTGCAATGTTTTGTTGTGAAAGAAATAGTTGTGCACTCTCAGTCCTAACCCAGAGACATGGTTTGATGCGACGTCCAGTGGCATACTTCTCTGCTACTTTGGACCCTCTAGCCCCAGCTTTACCTGGTTGTTTAAAAGAAGTACCTGCAACCTGCATGAGTCTTTTTTTGTTCTCTGCAAAAGGGTGATAACCTCGCTATCTCTGGAATTTTTATCGCCCTGGAGTAACGTGTTGTTAATAACGCGCTAACAGGGCGATAAATACCAGAGATAGCCTGCGATAATATAATTATCGCTAAGCACGGCCAGCAATAATTATCGCTGGCCGTTGTTAATATGCCCCTAAGAGAGTACCAGCACCTGACGAGGAAGGACCCCAACTGACTCAAGCAGTTGAGGCTGCAGAAGGTTGTGCAGCTGAAGGACTTAGAATAACAGAACCTGAAGTAACTGATCAAGAACAACCAAGCATAAGTCAGATTGACTGGATACCAGTGGTTAACATACCTGAAGTAAATGTGAGAACAAGAAGCCAAATCCGGTTAGAAAGACAGGAGAATAGTGAGGACCAGTCAGGTATAGAAGAACAAGCTCAGGAAAGTGAAAATTCAGCTGTTGGAGAACCTGAGCAGGATCAGACAAGGAGAGAGCAATCTACTCAGACAGATAGGTCTAGAAGAACACGTTCAGGCTGCAGAAAACCAAAGTGCAGTAAGACCTGAGCAGGACCAGTTAGGAAAAGAAGAACAAGTTCAGGTAGAAGAAGAAGAGAAAATCAAGATAAAACCTGAACAGGGTCAGACCAGGGAAGAAGAACGCATCCAGGCAGAAAATGACGTTACAGAAATAAGCCCTGGACAAAAGATTCTGAAAACAAAAATAACCAAATTGTGTCACAACTTAATGAAAATAAAAGAGCACTCGAAGGCAGTGACCGTGCCGTGCTAGCAAAAAGGGTCAGAAGAGGTGATAACTGGCCAGGTGGTGTGAAAAGGTTAAAGTATAATTTTAAGACAATTAATGAAGAACCTGACCAGGTAAACAAAATTTCTGTATTATCAATGGGAACTAGCCTCAAAGGGCATAGGGATAGTGTGTTTGTACGGAAGAAAGAAATATTATTTCTTTTGAAAGCCCTCACTCACCAACCTAGTTGGTGGCATGCTTCATCATCAGGCTCCACCCGGTGACACCGAATGTGTCCCGGGTGTTCTTCAACGCCTGCTTACAGCGGAGCTGGTTTCATGGTGAATGAGGGTGCAGTGATAGCATGTGAGTGTGAATTAAAAACTGTCCTCAGGTCCCAATTCCTATACCAGGTAATTTTATTAGCGGGCCCTTGGCAGTGTTAAAAACAAGGCAATGGATGTGTTGTGGAGTTATCTATGGTCTCCCACATCCTGTGTGGTCAACATGTTTCAACCAGGCCTTGGTAATGAGCTGGCTTTCTTCAGGACCTATAAGTTTGTGAAGTGCTCGTGAAGTGATTTAAAAAGGCAGGGCCAGGAATTGAGTGCAAGTGACTCACTATGTGTTGCACTCGCTAAGGTGCAATATGGGTAAGAGGGTACTTCCCTCTCTGCTTTGTACTCTTGAGATTATCAGAGCAAAGCTTCATGAGTACCCGGCATTGGGGTTGGCTTAGACACACCTTTTGGGTGAAGCTCGATCCCCGTGTCAGCACCTAATTGATATGCATCGGATGCAGCCACGCATCCGATGCATATCAAGGGCCCGCTAATAAAATAACAAGGGCCCGCTAATAAAATTACCTAGTATAGGAATTGGGACCCGAGGATAGTTTTTAATTCACACTCACACGCTATCACTGCACACTCATTCATCACGAAGCCAGCTCCGCTGTAAACAGGCGTTGAAGCACACCTGGGACACATTCGATGTCACCGGGTGGAGCCCGATGATGACGCATGCTACCAACTAGGTTGGTGGGTGAGGGCTTTCAAAATAAATAATATTTCTTTCTTCCGTACAAACACACTATTCCTGTGCCCTTTGAGGCTAATTTCCATTGATAATACATATATTCCAGGGGAAGTGAACTAGCCCTGCTGTTCCTCCTTTTCCCCTGGATACCTAATAAAAAACGAAATTTCTATTCAGTCTGGGAAAGCATTGAACAATAAGTTCAAGGGTCCTGAATGGACCTATGTAATTCTTAAAGAATTCGAAAATTTAGATTTAAATGAAGAAAGTGATGAAGAAATAAATGCAGAACAGATTGTCAAAGAAGTGAGACCAACCTGAAAATTCCCCTACAATTTATATTTCACCAATAATTAGAAAGTAAAGAAGAGAAATCTTCTTAGCCCGTACTGGCTGATGATAGGGCTGCTGGAAAACCAAAACGAAATTGTGTACAAAGATGTTGTAGAATATGTATATGTAGTATATTTTTAGTACTTATAATTTAGTTAGGACTAACAGTAGCCATCCCTTATTTGATGGTTACAAAAGAAAAGAATAACACAAACACGCATGAAAGGGTATCTAACATTAAAGGAGATAGAATAGCAACAGAAGCACCAGATGAGTCAAAAATTAAGAGACAGAGTAGATTTAGGAGCACCAGATGAGTTAGATGTACATCACGCTGTGAAAAATAATGACACTGCTTTAAATGTATTTACAAAGTTGTTAGTGCAATATGTGGACACTATGGAAGTTGGTGATTGTTATGTGTGTAGGAAATTACCTGCATCAGTAGCAGAAGGTGTAACATATCACCATATTCCATTAACCTTTGGTATTTCTTGTAGTATTTCAGCCAGTTTGTTTTATAGAACAGGAAAGTTACAATATTATTATTCTAATGTAGGTGTGATTTTTTCTGAGGTTCCTATGCGAAACAGCATGAACCCAGTTCTTAGTACTAAGGATGCACTGTTTATGGGACAATATTTTCTAACTATGAAAACAATAGATATAGCTGAAGCATACAACCACAATTGAACATATAAATTTCATGAAGAAGAAAAGATATTTTTGAATTTGGTTGAGCAAAGGAGACAGGACTTCCAAAGAAGGGCTTCTGAACCGAAACCTCAGATACCTCAATGGGCTGAGAAAGAAGAAATGTATACAACTGGCAAGACTCATGCTGCTATGTCCTTGGACTTTGAAAAGAAAGGAAATATCTACCTCCATAGATTAAAGACTGAATATAACAATGCATTTTATTGGTTCCAGTGAATGTGAACATAATTTCTTAGTTATTGGGGGATGGGGACTAAAAGATGGAACAGATCCAGTATTTCCTGGAGTTTATTACGTATGTGGCAGTAAAGCCTATTTCAGACTGCCTGATCATTGGTACGGGAGTTGCTATTTTGAAATAGTATTCCCAAATGTTTACCATGTGAAAAGAATCACTGGAAACAATGAAGACGCAAAAGAACTAACACGTATGAAAAGAGCTAGTTTTTCTGAAATAGTAGGTGATATATTTAGTGCATTGATACTGTTGGACCCGGCCTCGTGGCATGGTCCTTACCCCCGTGGATTGTGCCCGTTCCCCGCCCCAGCCTTCACGGGCCACCCTTCTGAACTGCACCGAGGCCCTTCCTCCTGAGCGGCACGAGGTCGCATACCCCTCGTGGCTCCGCCATCTTGTTGGCACCCACGTGACTCTGTGCACCAGCCAGCGCGACCCCGCTCAACCTGGCCTCGACCCCAGCGAAGCCCCGACATCGAGGCACCACGAACTGGCCAGGGGGTGCCGCAGGAACCATTCATCGCCCCCGGCGGAGGACAGTATCGATGGGACCCCCAACTGTCCTCCCCTCTCGAGGTGTGATCGCCCTGCAACTCCCTTGGGCCTGGCGCCTCTCCTGCTGGGCGTCTGGCCACCTCCACCCGGCCTCTCTGCCCCCACCGGGCGCCTGGGTCCGGACATCAAACGGCTCCAGACCTATATCTGGGGCGACCCCGCCACAGATCGGCAGTTGTATCCCGGAGTCGAGAGCCCTGCTGATTGAATCGCGGCTGACCCTACGGAGAAGAACTCTTGTCGGAACCATCACGAGCCCTGCTGACTGCGTCGCGGCTCCTTCTTGTGAACACTTTGAAGCCACCTGGAACATCGGAGCCCTGCTGACGCTGTCGCGGCCCAACCTCGCTGAAACCTCCCTCGGAGCCCTGCTGACGACGTCGCGGCTCGAGCTGAGCAGAAACCATCTTGAGAGCCCTGCTGATTGGATCGCGGCTCTCCACGAACTGTCCGCCAGAGCCCTGCTGACGCCGTCGCGGCTCGACCCCTCCGAGATCCGGAGGTCCTCCAGCTCGAGGATAAGAACTGGGCCCCAGGTACCCTCGTACCGCACTCCTGCCGAGGACTGTCCCGCTACCCCTACCCTTCCAAAGAGACACTGAGACTTTTGGTGGATCCCTCGATCCCTTCGTGTAAATACTGACCTCGTAACCTTTTTATTGCTGATAAAGAATTGCTTGTCTTGAGACAACCTCCTTGAGTCCTGTGTGGTGGTGTTACTGTGCTAGTACGTGACAGGAGAAGGATCTCTCAGGAGACTTCTCGGCAGCGCTCGGCTACTTCATACAGTGTGAGGTCCCCCCTTGGTGGTCTCGCCGACTCCTCGGGGTCCGCCTTCCAACATTTGGTGGCCAGCGACGGGATCCGAGCCGAACGCAGTACGTACCAGCCAGTACCCACTAGCTACCCATCCAAACGTACAATTAATCATGAGCAGCCAGGAAAACAACGCGACAATGGAGTTCCAGCCCGAACGGCTGAAAGAATATACGCACAAAGAGTTAAAACAGTTCTGCAAAGACAAAGGCATTGCAACCACCGGCCTAAGTACCAAAGAGGACATGCAGAAAGCTCTGAGGACATGGCTGGAGGCCGGGGCAGGCCCCTCCCAGGAAGAAGGTCCCTTATCCCTGACTGAGACCTCATCAACCGCACGGACTCCGGCAACCGGAGGAAGAAAGAGCCTAGAAACCGGCCTCTCCGAAGAAGAAATACGAGAGCGGGAGAAGGTCCGGAACCACGAGCTAGAGCTCGCACGACTGCGGCTGGACGGCGAACTCCAGCTGGCGGAAAAGAAACTGGCCCTAGAACAGCTACAGCTTCAAGAGGAGATAGAGGAGAAGAGGCGACACCGGGAGTTGGAGGAAAAGAAACTGACCCTTGAGCACGAGCGCAGTCTCAAGGAGCTCGAAATCAAGGCCAAGAACGGAGGGACCAACGCCCCCAGTACTAGAGACACTCTACCGCCTGCCGAGACCAAGGTACATATCCCGAAAGAGGTCGTCAAGGAGTACTACAAGAATGACGAAATCCAACAATGGTTCAAGGCCTACGAGGTGGCCATGACCTCTCATCGGGTGCCCCGAAAAGACTGGGGCGCGGGCCTGTGGGGGCGGTTCCTGAGTGAGGGTCGAGACACACTGCTCCAGCTGCCGGAGGAGGTGATGACCTCCTACGATCACATGAAGGAGGCTCTGCTCACCCGCTACGGGCTAACCGCAGAAATGTACCGCCAGCGGTTCAGAGACTGCAAGAAAATCCCGGGCACCACCTGGGTGGAATATGTGGACTTTTTCAGTCGGGCCCTAGAAGGGTGGATCAGAGGTAGCAAAGTAACCACCTACGGGCAGCTGGTCGACCTCATCGTGTGGGAACATCTCTCCAACAATTGCTTCGTGGAACTGAGACAGCACCTCCTCGACAGCAAAATGACCGACCCGCGAAAACTCGCCGTCGAGGCCGATCGATGGGTCAACTCCCGGGTCCCCCGGAACTCAATGGGGGAGTACCAGAGGAACCCCACCGGACCCCCCCGCCAACGCGGTGGAGGGGGAGGGCCGAACAGGAACCGAGACCCTCCCGCCGGGGCCCCCAGGAGTCCCCCTCGAGGGCCACCGCAGCAACAACTCTCCCCGAGCCTAGCCCGAAGGGGGGCGCCCCCGGTCAGATCCGGACCACGGCCACCAGTAGCGTGCTACGGCTGCCAACAAACCGGACACTATGCCAGCGATCCGGTCTGCCCCCTGAACCGAAGAAACGGGGCCGGCGGGCCCCCGCCCCGACAGCTGGCGGCTGCCGCCCTGGGAGAAGGAGAAGAGGAAGAGGAGACCCTCGACCGAGGGACCACTGAATGGGAGCCGGCAGCCATGTCCCTGGTCTGCCTGGGTAGCCGAGAAATGGTACCCTGCACCCCCATCCCAAGCAACACCCAGAAGTACCGGCAGCAGGTCACGGTCAATGGACAACGGGCCGAAGCCCTTCGTGACACCGGCGCCAGTGTCACCGCTGTCCTCTGCCACCTGGTGATCCCCGAACAGATCCTACCGAATGTGCTGTGTCCCGTCCGGACGGCCGACAACAGCGAAAGCCTGTGCCAGATGGCCCTGGTCCCCTTCGAGTGGGGAGGGGTGACGGGCCTGCTGAAGGTGATGGTACGCGACGACGCCCCCGTCGACTGCCTCCTGGGGAACGACTTGGAGAGTTCCCCCTGGGCTCAAGTAGAGCGACGAGAGCACCTCCGAATGCTGGGACTATCTGACTGGGCCTGTGCCATCACCCGGTCCATGACCGCCCGGGCCCCCCGCTCATCCTCGGCCTCCGGGGCCGCCCAGCCCGAGGGGCCCGCACCACCTCCCGCCAGCAGCGAGGGGGAGGCGGACACCGACCCTGGACCTAGTGAATCCTCCCCCGAAGAGATGGCTTCCCCGTGCGCCCTACCAGAGCTGACACAATGGCGACACGAAGGGGGCCCCACCCGGGAGCAGTTCCAACAAGAGCAGCAGTCCTGCCCCACTCTCGAAGGGGTCCGCCAACAAGCGTCCGCCCAAACCAACGGGGACCAGACCGGCACCCACTGGGTCTACTGGGCCGAGGGCCTGCTATACAGTGAACAGAAAGTGGCAGAACTCGGGGCCAGCCGAGTGTTGGTGGTCCCCCTCCGCTTCCGGGAGTTCCTGCTCAACCTGGCACATGATGTGCCCCTCGCCGGACACTTGGGGCAAGACAAAACGTACAGCCGTTTGGTGACCCACTTCTACTGGCCTCGGATGCGGAGAGACGTGGACAACCACTGCCGGTCCTGCCAGACCTGCCAAGCCAGCGGGAAGACGGGGGGTCGGGTCAAGGCCCCCCTCCAACCCTTTCCAGCCGTCAGCACCCCGTTCGAACGGGTCGGAATCGATATCGTGGGGCCCCTGGACCCCCAGACCGCCCTGGGCCACCGCTTCATCCTGGTCCTCGTGGACCACGCCACCAGGTACCCGGAGGCGGTCCCGCTAAGAACTGTAACGGCCCCCGTGGTAGGCCGGGCCCTAATGGGGATCTTCTCCCGCGTGGGATTTCCCCGCGAAGTGGTGAGCGACAGAGGCACGAACTTTATTTCCAGATACATGCGGTCCCTGTGGCAGCAGTGCGGGGTCACATACAAGTTCACGACCCCCTATCACCCTCAGGGGAACGGACTGGTTGAGCGGTTCAACAGAACATTAAAGGGAATGATCCAGGGCCTAGAAGAGCCCCTCAGGCGGAGATGGGATGTCCTGCTGCCGTGCCTCCTGTTTGCCTATCGGGAGGTCCCGCAGAAGTCCCTGGGGTTCAGCCCGTTTGAACTATTGTACGGACACCCGGTCCGCGAACCGCTCAGCCTCGTCAAAGAGAGCTGGGAGACGAAGCCCCAAGGCACCCCTCCTGACGTCTACCGATACCTCCTGACCCTCCGAAACCAGACCCGCAAGTTCCGAGCCCTGGCCGAAGCCAACCTCGAGGCCAGCCAGGAGGACATGAAGCGGTGGTACGATCGGAACTCCTCTACCATAGAATTCGAGCCAGGTCAGAAGGTATGGGTCATGGCCCCGGTTGAACCCGGCGCCCTCCAGGACAAGTGGACCGGGCCCTTCAAGGTAGTGGAGAAGAAAAGTCCCGTCACCTACCTGGTCGACCTGGAGTCCCCCCGGAACCCCCTCCGGGTCCTACATGCTAACAGGCTAAAACCCCACTTTGCCCGGACCGAACTGAGCCTGCTACTGGGAACCGACGAGGGGGGCGAGGACGACTCCGAGCCCCTGCCCGACCTCTTGCAGTCCAACGTCCATGATGGAACAATCGAGGGTGTCCAACTCGCCTCTTCCCTGACTCCGGAACAGCGCAACGACTGCCAGCAACTGCTGCAGGACTACGCAGCCCTCTTCTCCCTCACCCCGGGGGTGACCCACTGGTGCGTCCACGACGTCGACACCGGGGAGAGCCCCCCCGTGCGACACAGGGCCTACCGGGTACCCGACCCAGTGCGGGCATGCATCCAGGCCGAAGTAACGAAGATGCTGGCCCTGGGGGTCATCGAACCCTCCGACAGCCCGTGGGCCAGTCCTGTCGTCCTGGTGCCAAAGGCCGCAGCTCCCGGCCACCCCCCGGAGTTGCGATTCTGCGTGGACTACCGAGCCCTGAATGCAGTGACCAAGACGGACGCCCACCCTATACCCAAGGCCGACGAACTCATTGACCGCTTAGGGGCCGCTCGCTACTTGAGCACGCTGGACCTCACCGCCGGGTACTGGCAGATCCAGCTCACCCCCGGCGCCCAAGAAAGGTCCGCCTTTTCGACCCCGGATGGGCATTACCACTTTCGGGTGATGCCCTTCGGAATGAAGAACGCCCCGGCCACTTTTCAAAGGCTGGTGAACAAGGTTTTGGCCAGGCTTGAGGCCTTCAGCGCGGCCTACCTAGATGACATTGCCGTGTACAGCAACCACTGGGCAGAGCACCTCCTTCACATTAAAGCCGTCCTGGCCGTCCTCCAGCGGGCCGGGCTCACAATCAAGGCCAGCAAATGCCAGATCGGCCACGGATCCGTGACCTATCTGGGCCATCAAGTGGGGAGCGGGCAGGTGGCCCCTCTCCAACCGAAAATAGATGCCATCCAGGCCTGGGAACCCCCCACTACCCAGACCGCTGTCCGGGCCTTCCTGGGTCTCACCGGATACTACCGGCGGTTTATCCGGGACTATGGGAGCATTGTTGGCCCCCTCACAGAGCTAACGTCCAAAAAGCAGCCCAAGAAGGTGCACTGGACACCCCGCTGCCAAGCAGCCTTCGACACCCTAAAGACCGCAATGTGTACTGCCCCGGTGCTACAGGCCCCTGACTACAATAAGGAGTTTGTGGTGCAGACGGACGCCTCCGAGTATGGGATCGGGGCCGTCCTGTCCCAAGCCGATGAAAAGGGGCTCGACCGACCAGTGGCCTTCATCAGCCGACGGCTACTGCCCCGGGAGCAACGATGGAGCACCATCGGGCGCGAGGCCTTCGCTGTGGTGTGGGCCCTTAAGAAACTCCGGCCCTACCTCTTCGGTACTCCGGGTCCAGACCGACCACCGGCCCCTGCGGTGGTTAATGCAAATGCGGGGCGAGAACCCCAAGCTGCTGCGGTGGTCCATCTCGCTACAAGGGATGGACTTTGACGTTGAACACCGGCCCGGCAATGACCACGCCAACGCCGACGGCCTGTCCCGCTTCTTCCGCCTTGACGAGGAGAATCCCCAAGGAGATGGGTGACTCTCCATGCCTTCGGCTGGGGGGGACGCCTGTTGGACCCGGCCTCGTGGCATGGTCCTTACCCCCGTGGATTGTGCCCGTTCCCCGCCCCGGCCTTCACGGGCCACCCTTCTGAACTGCACCGAGGCCCTTCCTCCTGAGCGGCATGAGGTCGCATACCCCTCGTGGCTCCGCCATCTTGTTGGCACCCACGTGACTCTGTGCACCAGCCAGCGCGACCCCGCTCAACCCGGCCTCGACCCCAGCGAAGCCCCGACATCGAGGCACCACGAACTGGCCAGGGGGTGCCGCAGGAACCATTCATCGCCCCCGGCGGAGGACAGTATCGATGGGACCCCCAACTGTCCTCCCCTCTCGAGGTGTGATCGCCCTGCAACTCCCTTGGGCCTGGCGCCTCTCCTGCTGGGCGTCTGGCCACCTCCACCCGGCCTCTCCGCCCCCACCGGGCGCCTGGGTCCGGACATCAAACGGCTCCAGACCTATATCTGGGGCGACCCCGCCACAGATCGGCAGTTGTATCCCGGAGTCGAGAGCCCTGCTGATTGAATCGCGGCTGACCCTACGGAGAAGAACTCTTGTCGGAACCATCACGAGCCCTGCTGACTGCGTCGCGGCTCCTTCTTGTGAACACTTTGAAGCCACCTGGAACATCGGAGCCCTGCTGACGCTGTCGCGGCCCAACCTCGCTGAAACCTCCCTCGGAGCCCTGCTGACGACGTCGCGGCTCGAGCTGAGCAGAAACCATCTTGAGAGCCCTGCTGATTGGATCGCGGCTCTCCACGAACTGTCCGCCAGAGCCCTGCTGACGCCGTCGCGGCTCGACCCCTCTGAGATCCGGAGGTCCTCCAGCTCGAGGATAAGAACTGGGCCCCAGGTACCCTCGTACCGCACTCCTGCCGAGGACTGTCCCGCTACCCCTACCCTTCCAAAGAGACACTGAGACTTTTGGTGGATCCCTCGATCCCTTCGTGTAAATACTGACCTCGTAACCTTTTTATTGCTGATAAAGAATTGCTTGTCTTGAGACAACCTCCTTGAGTCCTGTGTGGTGGTGTTACTGTGCTAGTACGTGACAGGAGAAGGATCTCTCAGGAGACTTCTCGGCAGCGCTCGGCTACTTCATACAGTGTGAGGGCCCCCCTTGGTGGTCTCGCCGACTCCTCGGGGTCCGCCTTCCAACAGATACCTTCAGTGGGAGTAATTCTGAATTCACAAAAAAATTGTCAGCTATCTACAGTAGTGGATCGGTTATCTACTGACACTGCTGGAGGATTTTGATGTTCAACACAGAAATGGTTGCAATGAGATCTATGGTTTTGCAAAATCGACTTGCTCTTGATATATTATTGGTAAAAGAGGGCGTAGTCTGTAAAATGCTGAAAGCGCAAGATTGTTGCACTTACATCCCGGACAAAAGTGTTGAAATTGGAGGATATGTTAGAAATATCACAAAACTGGAGGAAGATTTGAAACCACTGGAAGTTGACAGTGTATGGAAGAAATTAACAAATATTATTACTACCATAGGCAGCTGGTTTTCTAACATAGGTAAGAGCATAATAGGTCAAATAATATTGCCAATCTTGGGAATAACACTATTTGTCTTAGCAATAATGATATGGTTCAAATGTAAGAAAAGAAAAAGGTAGGAAGTGAATGAAAATGGAAAGAAAAGAAAGTATTAGGAAATACAACTTGAAGAAATGTAAGGAAATCTATATAAAAGAATGAAGGGTTTACAGTACAGAAATGAAAAGGAAGGAAATTAAAAAGTTGAAGAGGGAATTGAGATGTGCTAAAGTTGGCATCTGATTACGTGATGGGAAATTAGTGATGGAGCAAGGACTCGTATAAAAGAGACTTGCTCGGATGCAATCTTCTCAGACAACTCATAATACCGTAATAATTGTGTTTGTAAATACTAATAATGCATCAAAATTCGTACATTTAAGCTTAGGGGAAGCTTGCCTATGTGTCGTACTAACAAGTAACCCGAGAGTGACTAAAAATGGCTGCTAACGCGGGATTCTTTTTTGCGCATGCGTCAACTACATCTACGTAGTAATGACGTGTCTATGCTTTGAAGGGAAATCTTTGCAGCTGCGCAATCGCTTTCAAAATGGCAGCTTGGAACTTGCATGTTAATGTGCATGCTTTTTCTGAAACTAAACCATGCAAATTTAATAAAATGCTAATGCGAAAGATTTATATAAGTAAAAGGGGTAGAGAAGAGATAGGTGGTATACAGTGAAATCATTTTATTTTGAATTTAATATGTCTCTTTCTGACTTCTTTATTAGTTCGTATTTTGGGCCTCAAGGATGACCGATGTCCATACCCCACGTGGCCTCCGCACAGGCGCACTTGTAATCTGCTAGGGACCATGACGAATGTATTTGAAACTCATCCAAGGCCATGACCTCTACATGTCCTGGGAACGAAATTGTCTTCCTGAGTGATGAATGAAGAAAATATTAAAATGTATAATTTTGATTGATAAAAATGTGAACTGGGGTTGGAAATAAAGCATGGAAAAGTAAATTAAGGGGCAGGAACACAGAACAATGGGCTTAAAGAAAAATATTAAACTTAGCATGGTGTGATGATCATCTCCCCTTTTTCTGTCCAATCAGAGTTAGGAGTTTCATAAAATTTAAACATTTAGGGGTGGTACATGCCATTAGAAGGGTATAATTGAGGTAGTTAGTTAGTTAGTTGAGAGACCGCAGCGAGACCAGAATGTTGAGAGACCGCGATGCTGTCCGAGAATTAAAAGAATACTGAAGAAGATCCATTTCCAGGCTTAGAATTCTGAGCCAATTAATTAGAAGAACATTGCGGAAGAACTGAGGAGGCACATAATAGAAGAAGATCACGGAAGAATCGAGGAGGAAGGTAGCGTCATATCTAGAAGAGGTCATCTATCCTGTCCCTGAGTCCTGTTCTGATCCTTTGTCGCCTGATCTGTCCCAGGGGACCCATTCCAGCTCCTTGGCCAAGGGGTTGGTTTCCACACCATTCTAGGTAACTATAATCCTGTGTAGTATGTCATTGTACTGCTCTCTCTGTTTTCTCCCTATTCAGGTACTGTCATCGCAATAACTTTGTTTAACGATTATTCTGCTTACATTTCATTCCCTTCCCTTCTTTGGAGAAAACGGTGTTCTAATTGTATTCTTGGCTCTCATGAATTTAACTAGATACAAATTTAAAACTCTCCTGAGTCTGTGGTGATTAAAGGTTTTATTCTAATGTCAATTTTTACCTACAAAGTTAACTAAAAGATCCACTGACCAGAGGAAAGTACATTTGGTCAGAAAGGTTTGGTAAGAAATGATTAGATAAATTCATCTCACAGGTATTAGTACAACAAATTGACCCCTGCTGTATCTACTAGCCTATGTGAATGTGTGTGTGTGTTTATGGGCCCAGGTGAGTATATGGTAGTTGAGTTCCTGAGGTTAGTAACCCGCTGGATCACTAGCGCCGGGACACTTCCATTGGAGGTAGCCGTGTGCTCTATAAGCTGTAATAATAATGAAATAAGAAATGGGACAAATTTAAATAGATGTCCCTATTGCAAGGTGGACGTATTATATGGTATGGCAGGGGTGCCTTACCATGTGATAACAAACAATACACAAAGATAGACCCCTTGTATTCTCTTTATATACCTTCTCTCAGTCCTCATAGAGTGGCAAAGAGCAGACAGACCACTTAGGGGAACATATGTTAAGCATTTCACATCACCCACAAGGACTATAAGTAATTGACATGACTCAAGAGAAATCCGACACCAATTTATAAAGATAGCTCTGATTTTTGTATATTTTGCGACACCAAAATGGAATCAATACATACAGTATAACCGGAGTTATCTATTTTTAAACAACAAATAAATCAGTACTTTGCAATATGAAATGCATTAACATTGCAGTCAATGGGGAAAACACATATATGCAATCGATACTTTGGAGGGTGAGTTCAACGGAACCCCCTCAGAGTTAAGGCCTTGGGAGTTCTTACTTAGACCAGTTCACAAGTTGTAGCTCAATTTTACCTGGCTCAGGGGAGCATGGTGTAGAGGTGCACTTTCAGCTTTCAAAAGAAGCTGTCAATCAGACTTGCGGTGTTGAAGTGGTAACTTTAGCACAAAGATATTTGCGTGGTGAGTTGAGCAAAACCCTTTGGAAGTAAAGCAAGGAGCTGGCCCTGGACCAGGAGTCTCAAGGCAGGTCCGATCTACCTGGCTCACGGTACTCTGTTGCAGAGGTGCTCTTGGCTCTCCGTGGTGCCAAACCGGATCTGCGGCCACAGGAGCTGGCAGGCATGCCAAAATAGGGTAAAAACGAATTTAAGATGTTTAAAATGAAGCCACTTGAGTGGTTGGTCATTCAATCAGATGAAGCTCTTCTTTTGTAGCGTCGAATAAAGAAGGTTGTAGTTGGACTGACCATCAACAAGCCGTGTTACCTGCAAGCATTCAGATGAGATACATCTTTATCCAGAGGACCAGGGGAATTGTTTAGAAAGCTGAGCCTCACTGGGGGTCTAGACTACAGTTCCCAGAAGCCACCTGCACAAGGACTTTGAGCGACGATGCAGGCGGCTCGGGTGCAAGACTTCAAGGTCGTAGAGCTTGCAGTTTGTGCCTGCTGACTGCAGGATACTAGTTCCTTCAGCCCAAGGGAGTTCTCGTGAAGATTGGAGTTTGCAGAGTGGTTCACCTTCCTTTTGGAACTAGTCTCTTGCCTTGGTCAAATCAAAGTCCAGCAGGTGCAAGGTGGCTACAACAGATGCAGAGTTTAGTGCCTGCCTTGTCGTGGAAATGGGTCTCTTCATGGTATCACATCGAATCTGAGGTTCTTATGTCTGGGGTGCCCCTTAGATCCTAGATTAAGGGGGTGTTAGTGGCTGTGAAGAGTAGTAGCCAATGGGCATCTAATCCTGCAGCTAATCTACCCCAGTAGTGACAACATCCTGTGGGTGTATGTAACTAAAACTAGTCAGAACCTGTTTCTAAGCCTAAATTCAAGATGACCAGAACCCTCCTCGGTCTTGCACCTCAGCTGCCTGCCCTTAAAGGTGTGCTCAGCCTTGTGGAGGTGGATTCCTCATGCATATCAAATGTTTCGCCTGCCCGCGAAAAACAGTGCCTGGGGCGGCAGAGGTTTTGTCCTCAAGTGGGGGACAGTTCCTTTGTCCAGTGGCGCCAGTGAATCCTTTGAGGCTTATTACCAAACCGGTGCAATTCACTTGCCATCCTGTGTGGACGAAGGTGTCACCTCCTGCTCACACAGGTCCTTTGTCTCTGTCCTCTGGGAGCAGCACACACTACCCAGCATGAGGTCAGACTTCTGTCATGGCTGTATGGCTTTGAAAAAGCCTGCCATGGCATGGGAACACTGGTTAAACTAGGTGGACACTGTCTAAAGTGCCACCTGGGCACATGCTGGTTAAACCTCAACACCACCAGTGTGTCAGGGGTTAAAACGCATGGTGTTTGACACCAAACACGAAAGAAATCGGCCAGGCCATCATCAAGCTGGACATATAGGTAATGTCCTAATGCTATCCCATGTTATCCGATTGACCGCCAGTCACTCGCGGTAGGATTACTTTTAGAACACTACCACAGGGCAGTACATACTTGCACATATACTTCTACATATATATTATAAGACACCCTGCCTCCTGGGCTATAGAAGGCCTATCTTAGGGGTGACATATATATTAAATGCTATCAAGTGACCCTGTCACACATGGTGTGTCAGGGTTGCGCTCAAGGAAGAGAGCTGCTTGTGCAGGGCTGACATAGCAGACTTACAGACTTCGATTTTACTCTTGTCACTCAGGGTGGCACAGTATATACTGTAGCCCTGGTACCCCTTCTACATCCCTGCCTGGGTACCACTGAAACCAGATACTAGGGCCTTACAGGGGTCTAAAAGCACCTTGCCAATTGGGTGTACCAATTCATATTAACAGTTTGAGGGAAAGAGCACTGGTGCTGGGCCTTATTAGCAGGACCTAGCACACTTTCAGATCAATTACCACAGCATCTATCAGCAAAAAGTGTGTGTGTGTGTGGGGGGGGGGGGTGCACTGAAACATAGTGCATTTTACAACATCCTGTTTTTCTCGCTTATGTGTGAACCTCTAAAACTGAAGTTCATGCCATCACTGGTAGACAGTGGTTCTCAGAAGCACAGAGGAACTCAGGGGGTGCTAAGGCTAAAAACACCAGTAAACTAGTCTGTTGTCGGGGACTCTTACCCAATTATGTTAATTGTTCTTTTTTCCTGGAGAGTGTGGTAGTAGTGCCGGTCTTAAGAGGCGGAGGAGAGAATTATGAAATTATTACAATACCGTATTCAGGGGGTAAACACCGTTAAATTAATATAGAAGAAGTTATGAGACTGGGCCCATATGACTGGGTTGGTACAGTGGCTGCTAATTGTTGGTCTGCATAACAGTTGGGTTGTATCTCTGTCATCTAAAATGAATTGTTGTCTTGTTGATTACTCCATGACTTTCAGTGGAGTAAACTGAAATTAACGGTAGAAAAATTAAATGATTAGCATTTCAAGGCGTATGATGTTAAATTCATGTTATAGTTATAATCCTCGTTACTCAAACAAACTCTGCAAGAGAGACCCCTTAGACCTTCAAGCACAAAACAAACCAGCAAATCCAGAGCGTTGCGAATCTCTTAACTTAACAGCACTCAACCAGCACCATACAAACATACTTCTTAGAACCAGTCAGATCAAGTTAAACAGACTGCACCTACAGGCCCACAGCATGGCATCATGGATATTTAAAAAAATACTTTGCTCTCTAGAAACCAATCTCCATTAACTGGATATGGACAACAAACCATCTTGCTCAATGAAAGAAATGTCTTCAGCAGAGCAATCCATACTCGTAAAACAATATGAAGATCTTCAAACTAACTTTACCTTTACATTAATCAACACAAACTACTACCAAACTGGAGATTCAACAAATCTCTATTAACCATAAACTACTAAAAACTCTACACAACGATCTGTGGAAAGTCCAGAACTGTATGATATGGGCACCCAGGTTAAGAAAGCACCATAGTGACATACTAATGATAAATGCTGGAGACATAACACAACACTGTACCTTGAAAAATGAGGTATGCGCTTCAATGCTCCAATAAACTATACACTTAATGGGTTAGATCAGGGATTGATTTCTGGCACCACACTTTTGAACCTGTATTGTAAAGTAATACTCATAGATCACTAGATCAACAAGTCCAGCATTTGAAATATGCCATTGAAAAAGTTGTGTTAGATTTAACTATAATGTTCCAGCAAACGATTACTATGCGAGAGGTATCATGTATGTAGCTAAGGATACACCTTGTGAAGTTCAGCGTCATGTTAACCGGTAAATCAAAGATACTCGCCTAGAGCTAGTTAAGAGCTTCTCATACTTGTGGGCAACATTTGATGTATGAATAAAAGTTGCCCACAAATTTAGGGTGATTTCTAGCACCAAGGGATTAAATAACTAGGAGATACAGTGAACACATGAAAATGGTGCATGAGGCTAGGGTGTCTTCTTCTATTTTTTTTGGCGCTGTCTTAAAGGCTTGTTAGTTATAGTTTAGTTTCACACTGGAGGAGAGGGAGTCTGGACTCCAATCTGGGATATCCACTTGGATCTAACCCATGCTTCATTGGACACTAAAGCCACCATACAATTTTAATCCCAACCTACAATTCAGCTAATGCAAGTCTGAATACCCTTTAGAGACCCATTTTGTGAGATCTATTCATCTAGATGTGTTATGGAGCTATACCTGTCCCCCCAGGTAACCCTAGCTGGTTAGCACTGTTGAACACTTGGTCATTATGCACCTGATTCACCCAGATAAACTTACACATTTGTTTAAGTTAATGCTTTTTCAGTATTCACAAAACTGTATTTTAACCCCTTGGCTGCTAAGCCTCACCCCCCTAGAATGCTAAGCCCTTTTATAGCTACTTGGGATAGTTTGCACTTAGGGATCCGTAACTTTTCTCCACACAAGTTATCCACCCCTAATTTGCATACTTTCCCCCCCCAAAATCCTGGTGATTCTAAAGGTGCACAGAATTTGTGGATTCCCCTGGAGGGGACTGAGAAAATCAGCAAAATATAGCTAAATTTAGAGTTTTGGGGAAAAATAAGAAAAAAGTACTCTGCAAAAAAGTGTCTGTTTTTCTCCTAAAATTGCATCATCAAAACGTTTGCTGTGCTAAAGTCACAGTTTTCCAGGCTATCGGGAACATGCAGAGCTGAATCAAAAAACAGTTTTGCTGTTTTTCAAAGATTTAGCCCATTTTTCCTAATTTGTGTGCTTTCAGCCTCCTTCTAGTTTGTGGTAAAAACCGCTGTGAAACCCATGGGGGATCCTGGAGAGCTATAGATTTCTGTAAAGTAGACAAATGTCTGAATTCAGCAGGGGTCATTTGAGTAGATGCCTCATCGTTTTCTCAAAGAAAATACCTTTTGAAATAAAGAAATATTGAAAATAAGTAGGAAACAAATTCCATTTGTGGAAACATTTTAATTTGTAACTTCTCATCATGATGACCAATTGACAAAAGCAATATACCATTACATCTGCTAGACCCTTCTGGTTGTGGAAATGCATGGGTTTTGGGTTTTTTCCAAGAACTCGAGGTACCCAGAGCCAATAACGGAGCTGCACATTTCAATATTTTTTCATTGTTTTCTGGGTATAGACCAATTCATATGGTAAAATATAAAAAGTGAAAAATAGGTATCAAGGAAACCTATGTTTTTCAGAATGGACACACTATATGGAGCTTAGGAGCAGTGGTTATTTGCACATCTCTGAATTTGTGGGTACCCATACTAACATGTGAATTAGAGGGCATTTCTCAAAATGCCTTCTTTCTTACACATTGGCTTACATTTGGAAAGCACAAATGCAGAGAAATACAATTGGTAATAACACTTGTTCCACTATTCTGTGTTCCCTTTGGTCTCTTTAAAGACATGGTACCACACTTGTGTGAGTAGGGCTGGTGCCCGCGATAAGAAAGGGCCCAAAAAGCAACATGGACACCACATTTTTCCACTGAAAATTTCCCTTTTCTGCAATGTGGCTAACTGTGGATTTTGGGCCCTACCTCAGCAGGCACCTAGGGAAACCTAACCTGCACATTTTTGAAAAACAGACACCCGGGGAAATCCAGGGTGGGGTGACTTCCATGGCTCTCACCAGGTTTTCTTTCCCAGAAGCCCTTGCAAACCTCAAACTTTGACTAAAAAACACATTGTCCTCACATTTCTGTGAAGGAAAGTTCTGAAATCTGTGGAGAGCAAGCAACAAATGTCCTACACCTACCTTTCCCACAACAGGAAAGGCCCCAAAATACAATGTGAAGACATCAATGTTTCCTGTCACGGAATGATCTGATTTGGCAATGGGTATAGCAGCATTGTTTTGTAGGGGATCCAAGCCCACATAGGGAAACCTACCAAACCCGGACATTTCTGAAAACTAGGCACCCAGGGGAGTTCAAGGTCCAGGGTGGGGTTTGTGTGGGCCCCCCAAAGTTTTTTACCTACAACGCCATACAGACATCAAACTTTGCCTTATATTTCACATTTTCCTGGCATTTCTGTAACATAAACCTCTGAAATCAGCATGAATCCACAACATTCTTTCCATCTAGCATATCGGAACAAGTGGGAAAATGCTGGGTGGTATAAATTTTGTGGATTCCTGCTGATTCCAGAAGTTTATGTCACTGAAATGCAAGAAAAATGTGCAATATAAGGCACAATTTGAGGCTTGCAGGGCGTTGTAGATAAAAAACGTTGTGGGATCCTTAAGAGGCACACCACCCTGTACTCCCCTGGGTGTTTAGTTTTCAGAAATGCCTAGGTTTGGTAGGTTTTCCTGGGTGGCGGCCAAACCCAGGCTCAAAAACTGCAGCTACCCCTTTTGTTGATGTTGCCACATTGCAGTTGGACCCCACCCTTTTGCAGGCACTTGGCCAACCCACACAGGTGAGATACAATTTTTAGCAGGAGATATGCGGGGACTCTGGGTGGCAGTAAATTAGCGACTACCTGCATATTCCAGTACTTCGAGTCACAGAAACATGAAGAAAAGATATGTTTTTAGCCTATTTAAGGATTGCAAGGGTTTCTGGGTAAAAAAACCTTGTGGGACACACTCGAGCCACCCTGGAGTCCACCTGGTGTCTAGTTTATGAAAATATCTAGAGTTGCTAGATTTTCGCTAGAGACAGTGTACATCCTGGCAGAGAAAGACAGAAAAACAAATATTACTGCACAATCATCTACTACTCAAGTACACACACATACTGGGTGGATTTGGCATGAGGGTGAGTGAAAAGTTCAAAAAGTAAATTAACTCAACAAAAGATCTCACGAAAATGAAAATCACTTTTAATTAGATAATTGTAACTTCAGTGTATTGAACCAATGACTCGCAGCTTGTGAGTTATAAAGCCATGACAAGGCACCAACCGCTTAACAGGCCATTCACACAGCTTTCATGCATCACGCATACCAAACCATTCACACCACCAGCCACGGGTCCAATACATTACAACACTCACATCAACAAACAGCACCATTCAAGTGCCCATCATTTTCATATGCCAACAGGACTGACACAGCAGTCACACTGCCTGGCATCTGATGTAGTGTGGGGACTGGCATTTGGCTGCCAATGTGCATGTGGTGGCAAGCAGCATGTCACTACACACACCGCCATCCAAATGCAACCTCACACACACACCACCTGCCACTCACACCACCAGCCAGATGCCAGTTCAGACACAATAATCACCCTGCCTGGAAGCTGGTGGAATATGTGAACTGGCGTATCCACACCACTTTTATTTCTAAAACACTCCCACAATGAATAGATTACACACACACACACAAAGCACAGATAGGAAAAAATAAAACATCCAACTAAAAGTAGAAATTCTTTTTCAAATAGAAGGAGCCCACCTATTAGAAGAGGATGAAATATCAACTGACTGCATACACAACAGGTGTAACTAGGCACATCAAACTAATGCCAGCCAGGTATCTAAATAGAAAATATATAGCAATACAGACCACAGTTGGTTTCCTTTTACCGTCATGGTTGCTCCCAATACTTGAGTTGTGTATGGTACAATTTAAAACATTTGGGCACACATAGGTCAACATTAAAAGGACACTTGGAGCAGTACATACGACTCTCCTTTTGTACTCCTCTTCTGACACAGTCTCTACATCTCTAACAAGGAAAGTTTTTTTGGGTGTTTGTAGGAATGTATTCAGGAAAGTGACAATTTTTCACTTTAACCACATCCTCCCCCACTCGGACCCTAGGAACACCTACCTCCTCAACTGCAACAAGGCTGCCTATTACAGACTGCTGAAAATGTGCAAACATCATCTTGGAATCTGGAGCATATATTTAAAAAGAACGTAAGCATTGAAGGATGCCAAATAAAACAAATGAGCATCCAACTTTTTATACCAGATGTATGACTTTTGAGCAGCATTGTAAGGCTCCAACCTTTGATCTACTCTATCTACACCTCTCATGTGCTTGTTATAGTCTAAAATGCACACAGGTTTGCACATGTTTGCTACCTGACCCCCAACAGTCACAGGTGAAGTCCTTTCATCATGAATAGTTTAGAGCATCTGGACATCTCTTCTATCTGAAAATTTCAAATCAAGAAACTCATTACTACACAAGACACTGCTTTATCCCCTTTAAAGTTTTTTACACACAAGCTTTTTTGGGTAACCTTTGTTCTTAGAGCAGATTGTGTTACATGCTACAGTGTCCACCTTGAACAATTCCTTAAATAATTGCACTCCTATGTAGAAGTTGTCCACGTATAAATAGTGACCTTTATTAAAAAGTATTTTTGCAAGTTCCCACACACTTTTTTCACTGACTCGAAAACTACCAGGACAACCAGGAGGGCAATCGAAGAATCCCTACCAGTATATACCCTGATATTTCCAGTGGCACTTTCACACAACATACACATCTTGATACCATAATGCGCTCTCTTGCTGGTAATGTATTGCCTAAAAAACAAAACAGCCTTTGAACAGGACTAGATACTCATCTACAGATATATCTTTGCCTGGAACACAAAATACCCCATTTTTAGTCCCCCTCACCTATTTTAAGGCAATTGAAGTGGAAGTATGCAACTTTCTGTGGGACAGTAAACCAGCCCGCATAGCCATGTGTAAATTGATTAAGGGATGGTACAATGGTGGAATTGCCCTCCCCAATATACAAACATACTACTGGATATCTCAGTTGATGTTCTTAACCAGTGGCTCCATACCCCACAAACGGAACTGGCATTCCGCATGAATAGATTTAACCTGGGAGAGTTGGGAACCATGAGAGCGCTATATAATAAATCCTGAAAGACACCCTTAATGGGACCCATCGCACATACAGTTCAAATATGGCATAAAGTGCTTATATAGCTGGGATGAGACGGAACCATAACACAACTGACTCCGCTTTGGGAGACTGAACGGCTGGGTAGACTCAGCAGTAGTAAGGGATTCCACCAATGGGATTTAATAGGGATATCAAAAGTCTGAGATCTTTGGTGTAAGGGAGAAGTCGTCTCCTTTGCTCAACTCCAGGAACAATATGACATGACGCCCACAGAAGGGTTTCGCTACACTCAAATCAGGCACGCACTCAAGGCAGTCATTCCATCAGGCACCACTCTCCCGGAGGCCTCACCATTAGAGGATAGGCTCCTTACTGATTATATGGATAAAAAGGCCATTTCCCTCAACTACCGCAAGATTATTAATAACCAATCAGACCCAACAAAACCTCTTCGAGAGAAATGGCAGGCCAATATGGGAGAGCTGGACGAAACCGACTGGCAGGAGGGCCCTGGCATCCTCACGAGAGGTGGCAATACCGTCCAAATTAAAACTAGTACAGTTGAAAATACTCCATCAAATTTATTTCACGAGGGAAACCCTTCAAAAAATGGGAAAAACTGATAACTCACTTTGCTTACGGAACTGCGGAGCACTCAGCACTTTCTATCACACAATCTGGGAATACCCGGAGATTGCGACATATTGGGGCATGATAATGCATGCAATTACTCAAATCAGTGGGGCCACCGTATCCCCAGAACCCAAGAGATGTCTCCTCAACCTATGGGACCCAACGGATCTAAACGATGAAACCCAAGACTGGGCAACGCTGGGCATGATGTTAGCCAAACGTACCATCGCTAGACAATGGGGAACACATGCTACCCCAACATATCGGGACTGGTGGAGCGACATGGATAGCGCCATGGTGGCGGAGAAGGCTGTATATACACACACAGGGGGTGCCCTAAGAAGTGGAAGTGGGTCTGGGGAAAATGGAATTATTTTAGAGGTAACATCTGTGACCCACCACCTGATGAGTCGGCAACCGACATTAGCGAATAAAGGAAGCAAAATGATGTTCTGAACGTACCTATGTTAATAATGTATTGATTGTATAACCCCGTCAGACAAGGCTCTTTGTGCTACATACCACGTATGTATCCTTGCTAATCCGTAACTGAACTGGTATATGTTAACCAACTTATAATAAAAAGAGTTTTAAAAAAATGCTGAAACTGCAAGTAGGAGTCTCCACTAAGGAAATACAAGCTATCAACTACAATAAAAAGAAATAAAACATTAGGTCGACAAATTCAAATGATGACAAGAAATAAAACAGTTAACATCATAAAACAAAATTATGTCTGTCCCTGGAGGCAGATCAGCATCACAATCATCCGATCTACCTCCAAGGGGGGCACAAAACAAGGGAAAAAATTGGTACCCCAGTACGCAGTGACCTTCAGCCACCAGCCAAACGCAAGCTAAACACCAGTTCACATATGTTAGAAGTTTGAGTTCTGGTTGGCAGAGGTATGCACCTTGTCCAAGCAGAAACCACAATTCTTGTCTGGGTAAGTCACAAACACACCCTAAATTAACCTGTGCTCACCCCCTAGTAGCTTGGCACAGAGCAGTCAGGCTTAACTTAAGAGGCAATGTGTAAAGTATTTGTACAACACTTCAAGCAGTAAAACAGTAAAAACACCATACAAAAAGATACCACACCTGGCTACCTGGCTTAATGTAATGAACAAAACAAGATCAAAACTACAAAAATCCAATAACTAGAAGTGGAGTTATGAATTTTCAAGAATATCTTGAAATGTAGTACTTACAAGCATAAAGCGCCAATCAGGGCTATCTGATCGCGTTAGAACGGGTCAAATGCAAAAGTTCAAGCCAATCGTGATGAAGTGTGGGTCAGATACAGGGACCAGCCTTGGTCCACTGAAACAGTTCTTTGGTTCGCGGTTGTGTTGAGGACAAGTTGTGAGGAGCAAAGGACACAGTACGTCGGCGTCTATCCTTAGGATGTGGGCGATGCGTCGGCTCTGAGCTGTGCAAAGTGAGAGATGCGTCAGTGTTAGAAATGGGGTCTCTAGTTGGCAGTGGTTTGCATCCTGTCCAAGTAGGGGCCCTCACTCTGATCAGGGTAAGGGAGTCACACAGCTAAGGTAACCCCTGTTCAACCCCTTGGCAGCTTAGCACGAGCAGTCAGACTTATCTCAGAGGCAATGAGTAAAGCATTTGCACAGTTTAGAAAGAAATAGCAAATATTTATCTCAATAAAACAAGACCAAAATGACAAAAATCCAATACATACTAGTCAAGTTATCACTTTTAAAAGGTTAAAAAAGTTTAGTCCATAGAAATCAATGGAAGCGTTCTCTTTTGCACAAAGTACCTTAGATGTGTCAAAAATCAAAGATGAAACAGGGGCAGGGAAGGTAAGGTTCCAGAACAGCAAAGTGATGCGTCAGATCCTTACTCCACAAGGGAAGTGATGCGTTGAGGTGATGTGTCAATTCCTTCTCGGAAGGGGAGGTGATGAATCGAATTCTAGACATGTGGCATTGGTTCCTTACTGCGGCCCGGCGTCAAGATGAGTCAGCTTCGGGGGATGATGAATCGAAAATCCAGACGTGCTGCATCGTTATGGTGACAAAGGTGCTGTGCCGATTTCACGGCTGTGAAGCAGATGCTGTGTTGATTCTTAAGTGACTAAGCAGGTGCTGCATCAGAGTCGGAGTGGGTGCCATGGACGTCAGTGACACGATGCTCGAGACTCACGCTGCAGCGATATTTTAGCTGTAAACAGGTGCTATGTTGAGAAAACAAGGTGCTGAGGGTCGATGCATGGCTTTTCTCACCAGGTTACACTTCCAAGTGCCCAGGAACTGGAATTGGTATCACTTGGCAAGTCAGGGCTCTCAGCAGAAGAGCCCAGGCAGGTGAAAACTTTGATGGCCCTACCAGAAAGCGAGCACGCACAAACCCTTGGAGAACCTTGGAAGCAGGCTGTAGAAAGAAAATCCAATCCTTTCACTCCCAGGACAGAATCAGCAAGAAGCAGGCCAGCACAGCAAAGCAGCAGGTAAAGTGTCAGTCCCTCCTACAGCATCTAGCTCTTCTTCCTGCAAGAATGTCCTCAGTCCAGAAGTGTTCTGTTTTTGGGGTGTCAGAAGTCCAATACTTCTACCCCTTTCTGACTTTGTAGTAGGCAAACTTCAAAGGAAAGTCTTTGTAGTAAGGAAGACCCTGCCCTCCTGATCCCTCCTGGGAGTGAGGACTTATCTAAAACAGCTCCTCCATCCTCGATGCGCTGGAAGCAAATGGCTTCCAGTGCATCTCCAGTGCCTGCTGATGTTGGTGGCTGCATGCACGCGGATGTCATCAGATTGCTGGTGTAGGGGTGGTAGCCGAAGTGCTTCTGCTGCCATCCCTGGTGGGGCAGAGGATGGGGGGCCATGAGGGGAGCACCTGTGCTCCCCCCACGGTGGGTGCTAGGATGTGTTGGCCATGTTCTCAGCACCTGAGCACTGGTGCTAATGGTGGGTCCAGCACGTCCATAGCAACTAAGAGGTTAATAGTGTGTTTACAAGTGTGAAGACTCCGCATTTGGGGCAGAGAATACTGAAAAAGCACAAACTTACACAAACATGTACGTGTACTTTGTGGATCAGGTCCTCAATTTTTATGTCATGAGGAGATTTGAGAAAGTTGAACTGAAGATATACTTTCCTGAAAACAGAGATCTTTTCATTTATGCTGTTGTCAGTTACAAAATACACACTCCTTACAGAGTAGACACGTTAAGGAACAAATCCGCAAATATTTCTTGCATGATAATATGATACAAATATAGAAAT
Source organism: Triturus cristatus (assembly GCF_964204655.1). NCBI lineage: Eukaryota > Metazoa > Chordata > Amphibia > Caudata > Salamandridae > Triturus > Triturus cristatus. Next base: position 428,297,483 of record NC_140582.1, on the reverse strand, counting down.
TAAATGAAATGTGTTAAATGGTTCCTCTGTTCCTGATAAGTTGTCCTGCCCCTAACCGACTAATTCTTCTGGTTCCTTTTTATTCCCCCCTGCCTTCAGTCTGATCTATTCCTCCCTAACCATTTCCATTATTATTTTCACCTATTGTTTCTGTTTTCTATTGGCTCCTCTTTACTTGGCACCCCAAAGACCTATCTTTTTTTTGGAGGAAGTGGGCTGCAAATTTTATTTTGGTAGAAAATACCTTCCAAGGATGCTGGGGTCAGAGAGAAGCTTGGGCAGTGTCCAGCCCTTAAAAGAGCACAGAAAATACAGATACAGAGGGTCACAAGCATGATATATATGCAGAAGCACGCAAGCCATACATGGCTTTAAATCATTGCAAGATGAGACCCATCTCTTGCAGACCCTGGCATTAACATCAAGGAAATAAAGCTTTTTTTTTAGAATGGTGAATAAATTATTAAGGACTAGGATCACATTGAAGTCTTAGGAGCGACCCTTGACTTGTTGTGGGAGTCATTGTCATTGCTGTGATGCTTCCTAGACAGCGATAGCTTCTAAATGAGAGTAGTTTGATGGCATTTAAAAACAGCCAGGAAGTGAGGACCCCAAAAGAAGCAGTGGTCTCATCATGTGATGGGACTCACTCCCAACTTCCTGTCACATCCATTGCCAATTGTCCTTCACTTTCTGCCATGTGGAGCACCACAGACTAGTCTATCACCATCACCATCCCCATCACTCAATGAGACCACTACATCTTTTGGAGTCCTCACTTCCTGGCTGTTTTTAAATGCAGTTAACACACTCACATTTAGAAGTTATCACCACCATGGAAGCATCGCAACAATGACAATAACTCCCACAACAAGTCAATGATCCCTCCAAAGACTTCAATGTTATCCTAGTCTTTAATCACTTCACTGATACCTAGTAAAACAGAGGGTGCTCTTTAAATCTCTTTGCCTAGTGCATAATCCACTCTTTGAGGAACATTTATTCCCTCTTTTGTAGCTCTTCAACTACTAGCCTACTACAAGCTCTACAAGCCTAAACACCAAATCCATTATAGATCTTCTTTTACTTAAATGGGTGAATGCTTATCTTCGTAAGACCCAGGCTAAGTGGTACACAACTGATCTTAGAAGAGATAAACAGAGTTGTAGGAGGCAGTAAAGAGCATGGTGACAATCCACATCTCCACAGGACAAATTTGCATTCAAAGAAGATCTCAATGGCTATCCTAAACAGCTGCATGTAGCAGGCAGAAAAGCTGAGAATAGCTCATAGGATTGACAAGAGAGGTTCTTCAGCAAAATAAATGTAGAGTATTCTGAAAGAATTCACCTAGCCAGAGGCCTGTGTGTTGTTGGTTTTGGCCTTGCCTGAACTATGTGAAACAGTTTCACCTTTCTTTCATGACAATATTGTTAACTGTCACCGATCGGTAGTGTCGTATGGCTTATACTTTCTCAGTAAAAACTGTCTGAGTTTGTTGGACAACATAAACATCAAAACTGTGTGAGACTGTTATACGCTCAGCATCAGGATATGTTGGCTTCAGCCCTGCTAGCTCACAGTGCACCATCTGTACCCTGAACCTGATGACATAACAAATGAATTGTGCAACCTCTGAACATGACAACCCTGACTCCTCAAGTAAATTGTGGTAACAGATCTAGAAACCTTTTTTTTGGTTACTCATGCATAGCTAAACAAATACATATGTAATACACCGTATGCAGTTTCAATATTTATTGAAGCATTGTGATTCTTGAGTAAAAGATGTGTGCTGCATTAGTAAATAGAAGGAAACAGAACAACGTGATTAGCATTATGAGAAAGGAGAAAAAGATAAACAGTTCAACCATTTTTCTGTTACGGAGAATATATGCTTGGATATAAGAACTGTAATGTATTTATACTCCTACCTTGCGCTACTCATCGTAGTGTACCTTGGGTGGGTGAATCTGCCAGAATCCATGTAAGTTGATCTAACTCCCCCGTTATCTATGGGTAAGTATCATCAGGAGGGCTGTCTTGATGGAGAGCTGGGCATCATCCCTTGTGAGAGGTAAACAGGAATCCGCTTGCCTGGAATTCTGGCATGGTGTGACTTCTCAGTGCCAGTGAAATGCTCCTCTGACTAAATAAGGGAGTGATGTTGTTTATATAATAAACATCACCTATGTTGCCATGCAGAGTCCCAGTTAGGCTGCTATCGTTCTTTTGTGATAACTCAGTCACCAAATGGACAGTAACAGACAACAACATTGTGTGCAGTGTAATTAGCCCTTGTACAGAATGTTCAAGGTATTGTGATAATTTCAGATGAAATGGAAATGTAAGCAAAGCCATTTCAAAGAATATTATCCTACACAGGCACTCAAGCAAATGTGTGTTAAATGTAATCGTGTTTAAGAAAAGTAGGCACCTCATTAACCTTAGAATCTAATGTGGCGGTTTTTCTACCTGGCCTAAAATGTGACCACATAACAGTAGCAATCCGGATGAAGCAGAACCGTTTTCAACTTAAAGGAGAAAAGACTGAGATTACTCTTTTGGGCAAAACCATTGTGATTGAAACAGAGGCTTGCTGGCCTATAGAACGTGGTTCCCCACCCACCTCTAAAACAGTGGTATAAAACCTTACCATTTTGATAGATAACACACTTACCAGAAAAAACAAGTAGTGTCAATTTGTAGCTCTTGTTTAGGCATTATGCGTATGCTCAAGAATGCCTTCACTTGGATGCCCTTGCATTGCAGAAAGGTTGTCACTCAAGCCCATATTACCAGTCACTTAGATTATTGCAATGCATTATTCTTAGCCAAAAATGAATTACTGCTGTCAAGCATGCAAATTGTGCAGCCAGACTGGTTGGCTATCTTCCCCACAGGACAACAAAGTGCATGCTTCCTAAAGATTTAATTGGCTGCCTATCAGAAAGCACTGCATTTTTAAGCTGCTCTGCCATACTCAAAATGCCCTGTATGGGATGGCAGCTATCTCCACACAAATATCAGCTTCTATCAACCTGGCACAAAAGCTTAGATCATCCAATATGCCACTGGCGACTCCTCGCCGGATCAACATGTCCAGAAGCAATGGCTTCTCCCTCTCTTGTCTTGTACCACACCACTGGAATCAGCTGCCAATATCCATCCGCACTTGAAAGAATCTAACTAATTAAAAAAAACAAAATTAGAGACCCTGATTATTTTAAATACTCTGCATTATAGATTACCCCCTTCCTGGATTTAATCTGCCAGCCTCAGCACTGGAACAGGCCACGTTACAACGTGCACGTTTACAACGCATGTCATTACAACGCGGTCATTACAACGACTGCATTGTTTACATCGCATATCATTACAACGCAAGTTGTTACAACGACTTGGTGTAGGGGAGGTCCCTGGAGTTTGGAATAGTATAATTTACTATTCCAACTACAGTCTGTGCAACAGTAGGGAAGGTGTTGGATTTTAAATCCAACACCTTCTGCTCCCTACTGCAAGTCGTTGTGACGACTTGTATTGTAATGGTATGCGATGTAACAACGCGGTCGTTGTAATGACCATGTTGTAATGGAATGCTTTGTTTAGCATTAGTTGTAAACGATGTTTACCTCAGCACCAGGATAGTCTGTTCGTAGAAAGCAGACGTGCATAACAAATCACTTTAACATATAACACAACATAACAGTCAGAGTACCTAAGCTCTGTTGGATGGTAGAGCTTTTTCTGTTGCAAAACAGCATTCTCGCTGCACTCACAATCTTCACTTGTGTAATTCAGGAAGGCTGTGAAGACATGGCTCTTCCCCTCACTGTCTGTGAAGATACTGCTCTTCCCCTCACCATCATTATTGATCCAGCTACAGCAATAGCAATTAATACCTTCTTTAAATGGATGTTGGTTGACATCCCAGTAAAGCGATGTCAGAATAGTCGCTTATAGCTAGATTTAGCTGTTTATTAATGAACTTGAAGATTTTATTTCAGTATACCTTCAATTTGAAACAGCCCAGGATGTATTTAGACCAAATCCCAGATACCCTGTCGTGACACCTTGGGCAACAGGGGATTTTGTCCACTCCTAGTTAAATATAACATCCATTTGCTATGCACACAGTGAAAATTCGACCCTCTGAATATAAAAAAATTCAGAATATGTGCATGCTCCATTGTCTGTTCTATCACTGCTATTCCTGTTTTTTCCTATTTGTTTATAGCTTTACAGGTGGCCTTAAGGCATGAGACCCTTTGTCTAAGTCCTGCTTTTCTCCAACTGGTGCGACAGTTATTTCTGGTCTGTTCTGTAGCCCCTGGTTCATCGGGCAGAATTCTCTCCCCCAAAGAGACTGCAACCTGGCTGTGTAGGAGGGTCATGCGAATGAATCCTCCCTGGCATCTACAAGTCAAAAGAGGTACTGCTAAAGCTGTTATTTGCCCTGCAGCTGTTCCTGCATCTCTTGCAGTCTACCAGTCTTGCACTCGCATAAAAAGTTCTTCGCGGATAACATAAACAAAATCAGAACTCACATAGACAGAGTGAAATAAACAGTCTCTTTGCCTCCAATCTGCCTTCGTTCCAATCCCATGTGGTCAGCCTTCATCCTAACTCACCACCATCCATTGTTCCCTCAAGGCCACCCCATACCCCTCACATCTTATGATCATCTATCATAACTTCTCTTCTTGGAGATGCCCTTGCAGCCCTTCTCACAATTGTTTACTCCTTCCTAAGAGACAGAATCTCCCTGGATGACCTCAAAGCAGAAAAGATCCTTTTCCTGGTCGAAGAAACGAACCCTGGACCAAACAAACAACCTCATCTACTACTAACCCATGACCCACCTACCTTTTATTCAATGACATTGAGGAAACACTGCACTCAGAGATGGGACCGGATTAACCAGAATAATATTCTACATGACCACCAATCACGTTTTAGACCACGCTGCAGCACAGACACTACTGCACTCAACTAGTTAATGACACCCTCCTCATCAATGACCAAGACGAGCCTTGCCTCCTGGATTTGTTCCAACTCTCTCCATTCAGCATTTGACACAGTTGACCTCTAAACTCGCTTGGCGGGCAGTACCGTGGATTCTCTCCCCAGAGTGGGTTTACGTTGGGAGACGGAGCACTTCAGGTATCTCACAGATATTGCAGCTCAATGGTCACAAACTGATAGATGCCTTAAAGGGGTTGGTAGGCTTCTGGAACACACTACCACTCTCCCTAATGGGTAGGTTGGCGATAGCCAAGATGGTGGTATTGCCCTGCTGCCTATACATGTCACAGAACACCCTGTGTCCCATCCCCAGGCGAATATTCCGGGCTCTGGAATCTATACTGATGGACCTGTATTGGGCAGGTCGACGCAGCAGAGTGGCGCTTGCTACACTGAATAGCACGTATGAGGGGGGTGGCCTTGAGGCACCTAGAATGGAGCTCTATTATTAGGCCGTTCAACTACAGCACGCAGCGAGATGGTTTGCTGAGGGGGACAATTGGGGAAAAAAGGCTGTTACAGGATAGAGTGCAGATCACGGACTTGCCGTCCCTCCTCTTGCAGGGCGCTGGCACCTCTGTTGCGGTGCCATACATGGTCAGACAGATTGCGCACATTTGGCAAACATTTGCGGAGCGGAACTTGAAACACTCCCCGTTTCCTCGGGAGTTGTCGGTGTGGGACATTGCGCCGGTTAGGAGTGTGATGTCCAATATGTCATACTGGTACAAAAGGGGGTGGTGATGGATGGAGCATCAGAACCAATCAAACACTCACACCCAGTCAACAGATCTGGGTTTGATCCATCACCGTTCTTTAGCCCACTCTGCCACCCCAGTTCAGACATGGCCATATGCAAATCAGTCTGACACTGTGCCTCATGGGAACAGTCCAGCCCGAACTGCCAAGCCATGCCTTCCCTGGACCGGAAACAAGCTTCCTGGGACCGGTTTCTGGCATTTCAGCCGTCTTCAGCCAGGCTTGCTTGAATCCAGTGGCAAAGTGAGCAAGGGACTCAGGTCTGAGCATACCCTGCCAACTTATGTGCGGTACAAAAGGGGGTGGTGATGGACGGAGCATCAGAACCAATCAAACACTCACACCCAGTCAACAGATCTGGGTTTGATCCATCACCGTTCTTTAGCCCACTCTGCCACCCCAGTTCAGACATGGCCATATGCAAATCAGTCTGACAATGTGCCTCATGGGAACAGTCCAGCCCGAACTGCCAAGCCATGCCTTCCCTGGACCGGAAACAAGCTTCCTGGGACCGGTTTCTGGCATTTCAGCCGTCTTCAGCCAGGCTTGCTTGAATCCAGTGGCAAAGTGAGCAAGGGACTCAGGTCTGAGCATACCCTGCCAACTTATGTGCGGTACAAAAGGGGGTGGTGATGGACGGAGCATCAGAACCAATCAAACACTCACACCCAGTCAACAGATCTGGGTTTGATCCATCACCGTTCTTTAGCCCACTCTGCCACCCCAGTTCAGACATGGCCATATGCAAATCAGTCTGACACTGTGCCTCATGGGAACAGTCCAGCCCGAACCACCACCCCCTTTTGTACCAATATGTCATACTGGGCATGGCAGATGGGGGCTTGTGTCGTACTCTCGGATCTGTACCCGGGGGAGAGCTTTATCACATTCGAACAAGCCTGTGATGACTTTGACTTGGTGCAGGGACAATATATACAATATGCTGCCTTAGCCAATATATTTAAAGAAATATGACCCACGTATCCAGCAATCCCTCAGCTCACGCAGCCACTAGACATCTTACTCATGTGCGGGGCGGGAAGACATATTATTTCATTACTATACAGGGACATGAGGGAGGACTCCTGGGGCATTTGCCACTTGGAACGCAGACCTGGAGGTGCCACTGGAGGATAAGGACTGGAGGAGGGCGGTGGGTGCACTCACACACACGGTCTCCTGTAACGCCCGTTTCCGATTAATTCACTGCAACGACATGCACCGCACTTATATGACCCCGGAGAGAGTACCTCGCATGGCCCCTAATAGGTCCAGCTTGTGGCCTAGGTGTCACAAGGAAGGCGCTCATTTTCTGAACTTGGCTTAGGAATGCCCTGAGGTCAGTAGCTTCTGGACGGAGGTGGTAGTGCGGATCAGAGGGAGTGTGACTAGGCAAGTGCAATTGACACCCTCCCATTGCCTACTTGGGTTACTACGGAAACCTAAAAAGCAAAACAAGTTGCATACAGATTCCTGCAATTACTTTTAGTCCTAGCGAGGCGCAGAGTTGCTAGTGTGAGGATGGGGGCGCGGACGCCCGAGGTTTCGGCATGGATACGAGATGTGCGCGAATGCACATTAGCTGAGGAGGTACACATGACGAGGTGCTGTAAAGACATAACATTAGAGGATGATTTAAGACTTTGGAGGGAACTCTTTCATGATCTGTTGACTAATGGCTTACAGTGAAGTTCCCAAAACGCATCAGTGGTGGGCAGCCAGGTGGGAACCGAAGAAGAGGAGGGGGATTAAATGTTACACTTGGCAAATGATTGTTGATGGGGGGAACAGTGGTTGTACCGACCTCTAGAACTGTACCTCCATGCCTTATGACTACATGTTTCCTTTTTGCTGGTATTGTTTGCACACCTGTATTGTGTTATTGTATAAAGCCTTAAATAACATTTCTAAATAAAGTTTTTTTACATTTAAAAACGCTACTGTACAATCTCCTCACCTCACGCGATCCAGCAACTCGAAAACTGCCTTGAGCTAATTCAGAACTTCATGCCAAGCAACTAACTATTGCTCAACCCTGCGAAGACAGAATTTCTCCAACAACGCCATCCACACATTCAAGCGTTGCTACCCGGCACGAACCTAGACGGTTGTCAGTGCCTAACGATGGCTACTGGTCTCAATTGGAAAATATATTCAATAAGTACCATTTCCACTTTTTCATACTGGACTGTTACGATTTATGTTCAGTGTCTATAAACGCAGATGCAGTTGGTATTGGCCAAATTAAACTTCCAAAAAAGATATGTGTTGGGCTAAGGTGTTCTCCGTGCTCCTGTGAAGTGACACACATACATCCGTACTTTACTGGCATGTGTCTCAGGTGCAATCGATTTGTTGTTGTATACTTTTAGTACTGTGACTGCATTGATGAGCATTATTTACAGGTTAGTGTTTTCCTTCGTAGGTAACAGGTTTTCATTGTAAAGCTTTAGGTTTAGTTGTAATTAATTAATAATTCGCTAGATGGCAGCATTTCTCAAGTGGGGATGGACACCGACCACAGGGGCGCCCTTGAAATCAGCTTTGATGACCCTTTCAGATGGTTGCTGGCTTTTGACTCCTAGTGTAAAGTACACGGTATGCACACTTGCACAGGCAGCAACCTTATCATATGAGCACGGTTGCAGTGTATGTGGACAGCTGGCTTTGTTGATTTAGCTTCTGTGCAGAGGCCCAACACTGAGTGCTTTATTCTGTAATTGCCCCAGAACAAATGTTCGTGCAAATCATGAAATCCGCCAGAAGCTTTCTGTCTTAGGGCTACAAGCACTGCTTTAGAAAGGTGAAAACTTAACCATGTCCATCTACTCTCATAGTTTTTTTTCCCGTTTTTCGCTTTCGCTGGATTTTGTTACAAGAGGGGGCAGACGCAGTGGCGTAACGATAATTGAGGGGGGGGGGGGGCCTGCAAGGTACGTGGAGGGGCCCCCTCTGGACTCTATCAGGAGCTCCCGGCCGAAGTACAGTGCAGAGGGGGCCCCCTGGAGCTTGGCCCCCCCCCCCCACCGCGGGGGCTGCGGGGGCCTGTGTTACGCCCCTGGGCAGACGGTCCTGTTTCTTTACATACATTTAATCCCTGTTTGTAGCTGAAGTATCACTAGCGATATCTGGGAGGATTCACTGAGTTTCCAAGCAATTGCCAAGAGAACAGTAGGATTCAGCGCAGTCGAGTTTCTAAGTGAGGGGCACATCGGGTAGAAGTGGGGCTAATCACAGCAGCATTGTTGAGCCGCTAGGAAAAACTCTGACTGAGCCAGTCAGATGCGCATGAAAGCAGGTCCCCAGAGCACAGCGGCCTGAGTGTCACCCACGCAGCCACAGTGCCACAACCAGCGCAGCTAACCTACCTAACACTAACAAGTGAAGCAGAGCAGTGATTGCACACAAGGCAACCCTGAAACTGCACAGTCTGGGGCAACTGGATCACCAAAGAGACATTGTACTCAGTGCAGATGAAGTACTGAGACGAACCTAATCGATGCACTCAACAGGCTTGGTTGCAAGCAAATTGCCTTCCATCATCGACGGTGCCAAATTGCTTGGATTCATGGTTGAGAATAGCTCAAATTTTCACGTGTGCATAAATCCCCTAGCCGTCAGTTACGCAGCTTTCATTGGTGCAGCAGGTACAGAAGCATCGGTCCACGATTCCTGTGAGGCCACTTTGACTGAACACTGATCATTTTCTGCTGTATTTCACTGTTTAACCTGAGGCCAGGCGGTCAATTTTCTTTCTTGAACTAGGGCCTGTAGTATTGGCAAATCATGGGCGAGCCCAACTCTCCCAGTTACACAGGGGAGAGTAGCCGCGACCCCATGTGCGTAGCTACAGTGGGCTGAACTGTTATACGCCAGTTCAGCATAAAGAAAGGAAAGATAATAAAAGCCCGCGAGTTACTACCACAGTACAGTGTTCATCTGTTCTTTGGGGGGCCCTGGGTTAGGCCAAGTGACAACACCACACTGGCGACAAAGTGGCTACGCTCTCACAGCATGCCCAGCTGCTCGCACCCCCAGCAACACCAGAGCAGCCCCCACTCACGGACGCTGCCATTGCTGTGTCGCCGCAGCCCAGCGGTCCCCCTCCAGCTGCTGCGTGGGAGACTGCAAGCCACAGTAGGCCGTTGTGAGCACGGCCACTGGAGGTGAGCGTCTGTGCACCCAAGCGCCACCTCTGAACAGCGCCCCGCTCCACTCCTTTCACCTTCCTCGAGCGGTGTCACCACCCACGACCGCCGCAGCACGCCCTGCTGGTGCCGCATTAGCAGAGCGGCAAGGAGCCCGATGCTCCAATCACCAACACCACATGGTGAGCCTGCTCCCTGCTGGCCCTAAATGCACAGGCTCCCACCATGACATGCCGCAGAAGAGAGGGACTAGCTAACAGTCCTGCAGCTCCAGAGTACAAGCAGTTGTTAGGCCCACAACACCCAAGGGACGCTGCTTACCCTAGTCAGAGCCTCTCTGAAAACTCAAGACCTACAGCACTCAGACAGTGCCTCCACAAGGGCGTGCATGGCCACAGCCACTTCTGCTGTGCACCCAGGCCCGTGCCACAGCCCCTCCAGCCATGTGTGCGTCCAGCACTACCACAACACAGCCCTCTGCCTGACCACCTACCACTGTGGCACACCGCTCATCGTCATGACGTCTGTCCCGCCACTGGAGCCTTTCAACATCACAGGGCCCCCACCATCTCAAGCAGCACATTGGAAGGTGTGGGTGGAACGCCTACAGACTTACTTCGAGGCTGCTGAAATCCCAGCGCCACGGAAACACACCATGCTGCTCCACCTGGGTGGCAAATGCAAAAAGAACTATTGATGGACGGAATGCAGAACAAATCAAAACATTCACCCCCAGTCAAGAGATCTGGGTTAAATCCATCATTCTTTTGCTCACCATGCCACCCCAGTTTAGAGTGGGTGGAGCTGACATCCCTAAGCTCTCCAATACAGTACATGAGGCCGGTTCACCACGAAATTACACTACCATACAAGATGCCATCACAGCACACTTTGAGCCCTACCCCAGTCCTGACTATGATCGTTTTCTCCTCTGCAAAGCACGACAGCTGGCGGACGATGTCGGTGAACGTCTTCTGCGGGTGGCTGAGAGAACTAGCTAGCACTTGCACTCTCCCTGACGAAGATGCAGAGGTCCGAGCACAGTTCATCCAAGGGTGCGCCTCTTCCAAGTTGCGTGAACGCTTCCTGCAGGAACACAACATGCCCATGAGAGACATTCTAAAGCTAGGGCGTTCCAAAGAGTTATCCAAGGCCCGAGCAGCCCACATGGACCCCAATTCCTCAACTCCAATCAAAGAAGAACCTGACAACGCCATCCAAATGTAGACGTGCGGGAGCAGGCTGAAGTTCACCAAACCACCCCCACCACACTCGACCAAGCAAGGCCCAAAGAGTCGCACGTGTGGGTGGTGCGGAGGTCCATACCCCCACAACAGAACTTGCCCTGAGAGTGGCAAAACCTGCAGTGCGTATGGTAAGCAGAACCACTTCCCCAAAGTCTGCCGCTCCTCGCAAAGAAGACGGCCCAAAGGCCCCCCAGAAGCAAATACGCGCGGTCGAACCGCACCCAGACAACTCGTCATGCAGCAATATGGACGAAGATGACGTAGCCACTGTCCACATGGTGAGAACATTGGATACGCTCACACCTGCCCGGCAGACCGCACCGATCTGCAAGATCGGAGTGCAAGACCATTCTGTCGCCACGCTTATTGACACCGAAGCCACCATCAACCTCATGGCTGCAAACATCTACCGTAGCCTACCCAACACGCCAGCGCTCCGCAGCACCAACGTGCAAGTGTACGCATTTGGCAACCGCTCACCACTGAAGTCGTGTGGCGTCCTCCAAGCAGATCTCTCTCATGACACTACCCGTCAAAGCGCAAAGGTGTGCGTGTCGCAGGAAGGGTTGGGGTTCCTATTTAGCTGCCTCACTGATCCGGACCTTAACCTGATCCATTTCGCATTCGATGTGCACGCACATGACCTGGACCACCTGCTACAGGACTTCACATCACTATTTGAGGGGATTGGATGTTTGAAAGGTCCAGCCATCCAGTTGCATATTGAGAACTCTGTTGCTCCGATAGCCCTCAGGTACAGAAGAATTGCTTTACATCTCTGGCCAAAGGTGGAGGCCGAGCTCCGACTCCTAGAGAAAGCCGGCATCATCAAATGGGTGCGAGGACCAACGCCATGGGTATCCCCCATCGTCGTAGCAAAGAAACCCAAGCAACCCTACACCGTACGCATCTGCGTAGACATGAGAGTCCCAAACTCAGTGATTACGCAGGAACGCCACCTCACACCGACAGTAGATGACATCATTGGCGAGCTGGCAGGCTCCAAGTGGTTCTCCACGATGGATCTCCAGTCTGGCTACCAACAAATACCATTTCACCAAGACTCCTGCCCCATCACCACTTTTTTGACTCATGCAGGGCTCTGGAGGTACACCAGGCTCAACTTCGGAATCTCCAGCGCCCCCGAGGTCTTTCAGAATATTGTCAAAGGCGTTCTCCATGGGCTGCAAGGAGTACTCAACATGAGTGACGACATCCTGGAGCACACTCCCATGTTAGAAGAACACCTCCTTCGTCTCCAAGCCGTCTTCTCCTGCCTCAGAGAAAGTGGACTCATGCTACACCGGGAGAAGTGTGACTTCCTATGGAAAGATATCAGTTTCTTTGGCTACCGGTTCTCCGACAAAGGCATCGGCCCGGCCCTGACAAGGTGAAAGACATCCAAGAAGCACCTGCCCCAACCTCGGTGTCCGGAGTTCGCAGTTTCTTGGGCATGGTGACCTACTGTGGACTTTTCATCAAGAACCTGTCAGACCTCACTGGCCCTCTCAGAGACCTGACCAAAGCAACCAGCCCGTGGATATGGAGACCCGAGCAGGAAGAGTCATTCCAGCAAACCAAGTCTGCCCTATCTGCAGATACCACACTGGTATACTTCGACCCCAAGAGAGAATCACAGCTTGTAGTTGATGCCAGCCCCACCGGCCTAGACGCTTTCCTAGCACAGCTACAAGAATACGAAGAATGGGCTCCGGTGGCCTATGCCAGCCGCACAATCAGACCAACGGAGCAGCGGTACTCACAAATCGAGAGGGAAGCGATCGCAATCCTATGGGGCTGTCGAGACTTCTACATCTACTTATACGTCCACCAATTTGCTGTCATCACCAACCACAAACCCTTAATCCCGTTATTTCAAGGCTTCTCATCGCGACCCCCTACATGGATTGAGAAACGGATCCTGCAACTGCAAGAATTTCAATTCGCCGTGGAGTACTGGCCCGGCACCCGAAACCCTGCAGATTTCTTGTCCCGGCATGCCCGGCGGGTCACACTCCCTGAAGCCGCAGAGGCTGCAGCCACTATATGAGGATGATTGTAGAGAGATCCAGGCCCCTTCCGATCTCTCTGGATTGCCATCTAAGCAGTCACCTCGGGTGACTGAGGGACACTACAAAATCCAACACCGCTCCGCACGGAGACAGCTCAGTCCGTCTTGAAGGCCCTATATCAAGTTCGCCAAGAGCTATCTGTGACCACCAATGGCTGTCTCCTTAGGGGCCCACGTCTCGTGCTGCCCGAAGACCTTACACAGAAAGCTGCTCTCCTTGCGCACGGAGCCCACCAAGGGATTGTCAAGTCCAAAAACGGACTCTGAAGTAAAGTCTGGTTACCCGGCCTAGACCAAAAGATAGAAGCAGTCGTGAGACACTGTCCTGACTGTCTGGCGACCAGCCCACTAGATTGTCCTGCACCAGTTATCACGGAAGTGGCTCCTAACGCCCCGTGGTAGAGAGTGAGCACAGACTTCGGCAGTCTCCCTGGAGGGAAACACATGCTGGTCGTAGTGGACGATTTTTCTTGCTACACCAAAGTGGAGATCATAGCATAAACGTCGGCAGCTGAAGTAATTCCAAAGCTCGAGAAGCTCATTGCAACACACGGGTTCTTCAGAGAAATCCGTGCCGACAATGGACCGCCATTCACCAGCTCTGAGCTAATGGACTATCTATCATCCCATAATATCAAACGCCGCCGGATAACACCACGATGGCCCCAAGCCAATGGCGAAGTACAGCGCCTGATGAAAACCCTCAACAAAATGATCCAGATCGCACTGGCAGAAAACCACAAGCTGGAGCAGGCCTTATACCAATTCTTACGAGAATACCGGCTCACCCCGCACTGCACCACTGGGATATCTCCGAGCAAGCTATGCTTGGGCCGGATGGTGACGGACACCATCCCACATCACCCTGTGTGGGAAGAGTCACCCAACCCCCAGAATCAATCAGACTCCTGGAGGGCCCATAACAACGAGGAAGCTTCCCGGAAAAGACACGGTCAAGAACCCTTGGTCCTAGTGGTTGACCGAGTGCAAGACTGTCACCCCGGAGGGAAGTTCCAGCTGCCGTTTGAACTAGACCCGTGGACAGTAGTGGCTGTCAAAGGTACAAAAGTACCCGCTCGAAGAGGCCAGGAGAGTGTAACACGCAACATTTCTCAGTTCAAGAAAGTCCCAGAGGAAACACCAATGAATTCCCGGCGGCTGTTCCGTCAAGGGAAGCAGCTGTGACAAACCCTCCAGCTACCGGTAGGGAGTGCGACAAACTCCCAGACCCCGATGCATCGCAGAGGACTTATGAGCAACACCCTTCCTCGGCTTCTCCCAAAGCTCGGAGCCGGCCCTCCCCGCTGCTAGTGGTGAGGGTGCTGGAACCAGAGAGGGCAAACACCCGAAAGTGTCCTTGCCGACGCCCTCAATGCGAACCAGCCATTACGGTATGAGTTGCGGTCACACCGGAAGCCTTACCAGAAGTATAAGGACTTTGTGTCCAGCTAACACAAGATGACCGCCAAGTCGTTTGCTGTGAGCGAGTGCCGGTGTGTCCTGCAATCAAGTAAGAACGTTCCACGAGAACTGTGCCAGAACTGACACTATCCTGTGAACTCTTAGTTCCTTAAGTGTTCAGTTATCCTTGTTCGGTTTTTTGGTCTCGCCTGACCCAGCGCATGCGCTGGTCTGGCGAGACTTATTGAGAGGGCTCCAAAAAGTGCTACCAGGCTAGCCTAGAGCTACAGTGCATGTGCGCGGGCGCGCGTGCCGCGCTTGACCGCGATTACTTTCACTTTCGCGGCCGCACGGCCACTGTGAGGTTTGATCGCGATCATTTTCACAGCCGCTTGTTTAATTAATCCGATGACAAACGGGCAGGAAGTAAACAGGAAGGCGGAAGTGCCACGCGCGTTGCCAGAGCCTTGTCCAGTGCAAGCTCATTCATGTTGAAGAGGCTCCTTGGAAAAGATGGATCCCTTGCAGCGCACAGTGCACCGTCAGCTGTATCCATTCTTCCCCGTGGTGGCAGCCCCGAAGTCCAAGTGACACTTAATGAACATGTATCATGCAGCGAAAGGTGTCCTGTTGCCTTTTACTGCAGCAGTCAGCTGTTGTTGTCTTCCCACTGGCAAGCCGAATTTAATTAGCTATCAGAATTGATGCTAACGCTGGGGCGTCGGCACTCAGCACGCATGTTGGCCTGTGCCATATTTCATGTTGAATTAGGACTATTGATCTTCTGGGTGTAAACAATATTGCATACTTCATATGCTTTGCGTGGAGTCTAGCAACGGAAAGGACAGACACATGGAGAACCAAAAGCAGCCCAGGCAAAAATGATCAAAGCAGGGTCACTCCTTTCCTTTCCTCGCGCTATGTATCTCTTTCCAACCATCCTGTCTCTCTCTCTCTCCTTCTCTCCTCTCTCTTTTTCCACTCTGATCACTTTCTCTCTACCTTTTTCCTCCCTCCTTAATCTCTCTCCCTTCCTTTCCTGCGCTATATCTGTCTTTCCAACCATCCTCTCTCTCGCCTCTCTTTTCCCTCTCTGATACCAATACCTGATATCTTCGGGTCTATTTCGCGCTATAAAAAACAAAAAACAAAAATAATTTCATTTTACCTCACAGTCTGCGCCCACTGCTTCGCTCTTCGCCAAGTGACCTTTTCATCTTCGTACAACCCTTCAAGCGCCTGAAAGCCCCTTGCCTAAAAGTTTTGGCGCAACTAAACATAACTTAGGCAAACACAAAAGCATCTTTGACTGTAAAGTTTACATACTGACTCCAAGAATCACGATAAATGATTTTTTTAGAATCGTGATGTGCACTTAAAGTGGTGCATAATATTCCAGTATGTCGGAATTGCAAATTAATATTTCTTGGGTAAAGGGCAGCAAAGGATGAGACTGAAAAGCAAAACGCATGGAAACGTCACAACCTGTTACTCTGTGTATTCGCAAGCATTTTGCTAGGCCCTGCCGCATGCAGAAACACCCAAAGGCGTTTCAAAACAATCATTATCATAGCCAATAGTTCTCGCCTTCGGACCTTATAAGTGTTTAGCCATGCAACACTTGATTTTGTTGCACCAAGGATATTGTGCTGGATAACTAGACACTTATTAGGTCCCAAAGGCGAGACCTATTGTCTATGCCAATGCTTGTTGGGGTTATTGTCATTTCCTGGTAAAGGAGGAATGTAGTGTTGTAAAATCATGGGCGAGCCCAACTCTCCCAGTTACACTGGAGGGAGTAGCCGCGACCCCATGTGCGAAGCTACAGTGGGATGAAATGGCATATGCCAGTTCAGCGCAAAGAAAGGAAAGATAATAAAAGCCCGGGGCACCAGGCGTGGCACAGTTATCTGGCCACCATCACAGTACAGTGTCTGTCTGTTCTTTGGGGGACTCGGGGTTAGGCCAAGCGACGACACCATAGGGCCCAGGATGCAATGGCTAAGCCCTGTTAGATTTTTGGCACCAGATCGCACTCCTGATGGAAATTAAACCTTTGGCCAGAGTTACCCTTAAATCTGTTCCTGTTACGGCCACGGGCTTACTTAAAATGGCGTGCATTCTGCATACAATTCTGCACTGCTTCCAAATGCAAACAAGGACATTTCCCTCTCCACCCTGTAATTTGGTATTAAAAACAACCACTAATTGTGGTACAGAGAGCCCCTCACATCTCTGGGACTCTGTGCCACTGCACCTGCTGAGAGCTACGTCCCTGAAACTAATTGACTATATTTAGGGGATTCCTCTCCCTGTGGAGCTCAGACAGACACCTTTTTGTAAACGCTATTTTTTTTAAAGAATCTGTCTATTGGTATTTTCAACAATCAACACACAGTAGTACACTAAGTAAGAAAACACCGGACCAGCAAACTGTCCCAGTATACACCAGTAGGAAACACCCAACTCACTCCCAATAGCTCGCAACAGCGGGCATCCCCATATCGTGTGAAGCAGGGTACCCCTCATACCACACCTCCTTAGACAGCGGTCAGATTCACACTGCCCCAGTTTATGCAACCTTTCACTTGTGAAATACACCCTATGTAGCTGTTAAAGCTGAACCAAACGAAAACCTGCCCGAATCGCCACCTCCTGCGGGCATTGGCAAGACTCTCCCCATGTCTCATCCGCCAGCCTACCCAAGCCCCTCTCCCACCCATCCCTAAGTGGGGCATATCGTGAAGACTGTGGGGCAGGAGCGTGGTGTACACCAATGAAATGGCATGCACATGCAGTGGGGAGTCTAGCACCCTATACTCCGGGGGGATTCTTCCGGAAGATCCTCCAATAGCGAATCATAGCCCTTAAGAATACGCTACATCTGCAGTTATCGGAAGCACTGACTACCCAGCAGTTCATATTCAGCCTGGAGATACAGAAAGGAAACCATCCTGCCCTCCTTCCAGACATCCCTCACCATGGAAATACCCAACACGTCCCACTTTTTGTAGCCCTCAATGTTCCTGTGCCGCTGCCTCCCACTATAAACTCCATCTTGAGGAGAAAAAAGCACTGAACTAAGCCTTCTCATGGAGTGCCCCTAGGAAATGAAATTCCATCTAGTCTGCAATTAGGACTACCACCCTCTCCTTCTTTTTGCCACGTTCCAACCTAACTAGTCATATATCATACATCATTGATTTAGTCGGAAACAAATCTATAAAATCATACATCATACGATATAAAAGAGCAACTTGCACCCATTAGCTACAAAAGTAGATAAAACAGTATTGTTTGTTAAAAACATCCATTCTCGGCATACAGATGTATCTCATATTCACTGTAAAAACAGCTGGTAAAGTTTATTAAATACAATACGGGTTAATTTCAGGTCTTTTTTCAGGTTTGTGCATGCCGAACTACTAACCTTTAACTGTGTTTTTCAGAAAATTTCTAGGGTATTATTCTGATGCACTGCATTCGCCTTTTGTGTTCCTATTACCTTCTGTGCAATATTTTTGGCAGTGCCAATGAGAAGCAGGCCATTGTCACAGGCAGTCAATCCAAAATTTAAATTTTCAAGATCGGAGAACATTTTTGATCCCCTTCATTAGCCAATCAGATTCCTTGAAAAGTTCAAAATTGATTGACATTAAATCAAGATTTTGTAATTCTCCGTCTTAAACAGCTAAGGTATACAAAAGTGTTAACTCTTTCAACCCCATCTGTCACCTTCTTTTAAATTGTGATATCTCAAAAATGGATTTACACCAAAGCACAAGAATCAGACTCTTTGAGTAAAGTTCTATAGTCATGCCAGGTTTGGTGTAAATGTGTTCAGTGTTTTTGCTGTAGTGTTGAGCAAACTTTCCTTTCACAACTAAAATGAGAAAGCACTCTTTTTTTTTAGCCCCCCTGTTAGACCGGGCTTTACCAGCGGGTTTATCCCCAGACTTTTTGCTTTTTAACCTCCTGTTTTTGAACCCGTTCAGGTTGGTTTCATGACTCTGGGCACTTTACCACTGCAGATCAGTGCTAAAGTGCAAATGCTCTCTGCGTAAATTGTTTCATGGATTGACTGTCTGACTTGTAGTGACAGGGGCTGGGGATGTGCATTCACTGTGGACAGCCAATGGGGGGGGGGGGTTGAAGTGTGTCCTGCCTATCCTGGATGAGTCAGGGCTGGGCTGAATATACCTGGGCTGCATTTAGAGTAGGGAGAGGAGATTTCCTTGCACCTGAATGGACCTGGTCTGCCTTACACAATGCTGTCTCCACCTCCTGCCAGGAAGCTGGACCAGAGAGGAGAGACCAGGTTTTGACTGAGCACAGAGCCTCTCTGCCACAAGAGAACAAAGAGAAATCGAATATAAATATTGGTGCCCAGACCCCAAAACTTTAAAATACTTATGGACTCAAGAGGAATCTCTGCCAAGGAGAAGAGCTGGGATAGCTGAAGGAGAAGTACTGCCCCTTTACTGTGTGCTGTTCGAGGTTGGAATGCAGTGGCTGTTACTGCCAAGGAGAGGATTAAGACTTTGCTGTGTGCTGAGTATCCTGCTTGAAGAAGATCTCCAAAGGCTTGAAGTAGAGCTTGTCTCAGGGACACTAAGATTTCACCACCAGCCCCCCTGAACTTC
This sequence comes from Triturus cristatus, assembly GCF_964204655.1. Lineage (NCBI taxonomy): Eukaryota > Metazoa > Chordata > Amphibia > Caudata > Salamandridae > Triturus > Triturus cristatus. The sequence goes on along the minus strand of NC_140582.1, from coordinate 428,278,189 downwards.
CTTGCTGGGAGTTCGGACCTGCCACAGAGGTGCCTGTTGCTGATTTCGGCCTCTGGAGGTTGTTCCTGCTGTGGGAGCAGGAAAATAGGCGCAACTTAGAGAAGTGCGACACATCCCCACCCGTTTCTGACGCATCGCCGCTGTGCCACTGGGAGCCAAGGGCGCACATACCAGCTTCCACAAAGGGGTATATTCAACACCGTCCATCCGTCCGTCCGTCCGGCCGGAACGAGACAACGCTTGTAAGACGGACGGTCGTGGTCTACTAAAAGCAACGAAAGTGCTTTAGAATAAAGGGAGCTGTGTTGAATATATCCCTTTGTGGCATGGTGGAAGCTGGTATGTGCGCCCTTGGCTCCCATCGGCCACTCCGCACATAAAGTCAGTTGTCCAGTGAGGCGACCATAAACCTCGTGCCCTGACGAATTTGCCATGACGAAGCTAAGGCAATGAAACATGTTGGCCTACTTTGAAAAGGTTTGCAACATGCTGTGCTTTTAATGTTGAGTCAGCTCACAAATTCAAATAAAGAGGGCATTGCCAAATGTGGGTCTTAACTCAATTTTAATTCTGGGACTCATTGTCCTCTATATTTCGCTGTTTTTTTTTGCTTTGGACACATAGAATTATTTCTGGTCTGTCACTTTTCTTGTCTCTTTGCTGGACACAAATTCTGTCTTTTCAGTGAGAAAGCAACCGATGATGATATACGTGGGCATGCTGGTGAGAACCTGCCAGTAGCTCCTCGGGTGTAGCGCACGTGAGGTGCTTTCTCACTCTCATTTTTTGATGGGTCTTGTGCCTACCCTTCTTGTTTAAGGGTACATATTTGTAGAGTGGGTTGACTAATTTTATTTTGATAAATTTGAAGGTTGGGGGTGCCTAGGATTGGCTCAGACTGAAAGAATTTATCAGCTGTTGGGTGGAGGTAGATACCCCTTCAACACCTTTCCTTTGTAAAAATAAAATGCCACCCCTTTAAAAGCCAGGTCTCTGTTGTTTAAATGAGGTATAATGTGATGCCGGGCTTTACAACATGACACATCTCCCTAGATGCGTCATGTTGTAAATTGGCCGCATTGTGTATGCTGCCGCTGCATCACAAAAGTGATGCAACAGTGGCGCAAAAGTGTCGCAAGGGGCTTGTATATCTGCCCCTAAGTGTTGAAAGTCTTGCATGTATGGTTTGCTATGGACAGGACTGTTTTTACCTTCTAAAAGTCATATTTCGATTATTGTATGTTGGATTCTTGTCATTTTGGTCTTGTTTGGTTTAGATAAAGATTACTTATTTTTCTAAACTGGTATGGTGTCAATTTGTAGTGTTTTCACTGTATTACTGTATGTGTGCACAAATGCTTTACACACTGCCTCTGCTATAAGCCTGTCTGCTTGTGCTAAGCTACAAGGGGGGTGAGCAGAGGTCATTTTAGAAGTGTATCCCCTTTACCCAGACTAGGAAGATGGTTCCCTACTTGGACAAAGGTGCAAGCCATTGCCAACGAGAGACCCCCATTTTTAACACCCCCTTAACGTTTTTCCCCTTGACGGACATGCACAAAATTTGGCCTAGTAGACATTAGCTGCATTCGCTAAGCAAATGCAAACTTTGGTGCAGATCCACCCATGTAGGTCAAAATTATAGGGAAATCAAAAATGCCTTTTCAATGGAAAGTGCGGCTAACCCACAACTTCATATTGGCAATTGCTACTGTGTGATATCCAGCTGTTAATCTACAAAAGACATGGTTAACAATTAACAAAGTGCAATAAACCTAGTTATTTATGTCACACCCTCTAAATAAATAGATCTCCCCTTCCAAGATGTTACGAGGCAATAGTTAACTTGAATATATGCTTTCAATCTTTCAGAATACTTGTAGAACAATATTGCATCCTTTTTTCAATCTGTTTATTGGTTTTACAATGCAGGAAATATAAACGCATCACATATCACACCTCTCTTAAGATATACAGTTCTGTGTTACTGGACTTATGGCCATTGGACCAATACTGTCCCCAAATATATGAATAGACAGCCAAATCGAAAGATGGTTTACATTTGCATCCCGATACAAAGTAACAACCATCAAATTAACCCAGCTAAGAAACAAATGTCTTGCTGTAGGACCTGCTCTCCGTCCTCATCTCATATTTTGTTGTTGTTGCCACTCAAGTGTCAATTCTGCTAGTTGGTGTAGTGGGGTGATCATACTCATGTTCATGCAAGGAGCAGGGTTGATCTTCCTGTCTGCTGTCTAAAAGAACCTATTTTAGGTGGTGTCAGAAATGGGCTTTTAGTTAAGATGGTTACTACCGGCCTCAAGTAATAGCCACAATCTTTGTCATGGTGAACCAATAAAGCAACAAAAATGACCTGAGCCCAACCCTCTGATAGCTATGGCATAGGCCAGACAGGCTACACTCAGGTTAATGTGTAAAGTATTTATGCAACACAAAAATAGTAATAACGTCAAAATGCAACATTATGAAAATCCAAAACTGAATTAGAACAATAGAGGAAATTTTAATAAAATGTCACCAAAATGTCAAAAATCCAATAGCAGGAACTGGAGATATACATTTTTATGGAATAACTCTTTTTATTTGGGTTTACACATTTCACATCAGCAAGATATCATATCAGTAGCATCAACAGTAGCCAGCAGTAAACTTAGCAGTTGTATATGATTGACACAGCTGGATGTCTACAACCCAGAGGCTGGCAGCGAGAACAATGGGCAATAATAGGCTATTTATCCAAAGTATGTATAGATATCTCAGTCCCTTTGGGTCAAGTCTTGCGGAACGTGAGGGGGACAGAACATCGTTTAACTAAACTTGAGAACATAAGCAGGGAACTCGGAAGACAAAAAGAAAAGCTCACTAGAAGATAGCCCTCCCGACCGCCGCTCCCAACCCCCAACTCTTCCGCACTCTGTAGTGTTCCTTTATCGTGTCTTCCGCAGGGACTCCAGTTTGTTCTTTATCAGCTCTATTGGGTATCGATGTGGTGAGTGGTGTCCGTAAGGTGCAGGATTTGCAAGAGCTTGGGGCAGGTTATTTCTTTAAACTCCTTGCTGAGGATGGTGATTAATGGCGCCCGCATTTCGGGGTAAGCATCTGCTTTGTTCTCTGCTAACATGGATTGTCGCTCCATTCTCAATACCGACCACAGCCGCCTCAGCCATGCTACATGATCTGGGACCCTATCAGTGCCCCAGTGGGCCAACAGCTCAATTCGCGTGGCGTTCAGGGCTAAAGCTATCTGCCACCTTCTCGGAGTGCGCAAAGGAAATGTCAGAGAATTGGGGAGCCCTAATAGGGTGTAGGCAGGAAAGAGTGGGATATCAGTTTTGAAGGTGTCGTTTATATCTTGGAGTATCATGTCCCAGTTTCTCACTAATTTGGGGCAATGCGAGAGTAGATGCACTAGGGAGCCTGCCTGTCCACAACCACACCAGCAGTAGGCCGCGTGGTCTTTGTTCCAGTGGTTCAGTCTGGCCGGTGTTAAGTACCAGCATGTAGCTACCTTGTATACTGCTTCCGTGCCCGCCTGCCCTTGATGTCGAATGCTGTATGATGTGACCTGAAATAAATGTCCTACTACTGCTTGTCTGTGAGGGTTCTGCCTAATTCCTCTTCCCACCTAAGTTGCCCCTTAGTTTTCTTGGGAGAAGGTCCAGCTGAGAGGAAGGCGTACAATTCTGTTATGAGGTGCTTGTCATCTTCTTTATTAATGAGCCACTTTTTGAACTGGGTCAGGTGGCGGGAAGCCCCAAGTTTCATCTCTGGTGAGATTACCCAATGCCGTATTTGGTGGTATGTGTAGTGATCAGAGGCGAGGATCATGTAGTCTTTCCTGAGCTGATCAAAAGGGATGATTCTGTCCTGATCAAATAGGGAACCTACCGTTTTGCAACCCTACTGACGCCACCGCCGTAATAGCTCCGATTTACACCCCGGTGGGAAGTATGGATTATCGACCAGCGGTGTCATCGGGGAGGGAAAGGATGTGAAACCGAGACGAGTCGCCATTGCTTCCCAGACCCTCAGGGTTGTCGCCGTGATGGGGGAGGAGTATAGCCCCCATGCCCAATGCTTACGCGAGATAATCATCTTGACTTCGGCAATACGGCCCGCCCCAGAAAGACTTGTCCGTGTCCATGTGGCTAGAGTTTTGATAGTCTGCTCTAGGAGTGGGCCATAATTAGCTTTCGGTGTTTTGGCAGGTGTTCGCACCAAGAGAATCCCTAGGTATGTTATATGATTGCTAGCCCAGGAGAATGGAAATTGTCTAGCCAGGGCCTCCACAGTGGCAGGGGCAGTAGAAAGGTTTAGTATTTGCAACTTGTGCAGGTTTACCTTAAAAGCCCGACACCTCACTGAAGCAAGAGAACTTATCTACTAAAGCCATGAGCAAAGTTGAGGAGTTTGTCAGGGACAGAATCAAATCAGAGAATAGACTGATAGTATGCGTGTCGACCCCCAGGCGAATCTCGGAGATCGATGTATTGTCTCTAACTCTCTGGGCCATTGGCTCCATATATAAGGTTAATAGTAGGGGAGAGAGTGGGCATCCCTGTCAAATTCTTCAGCGTATAGGGAAAAGTCCGGAGGAATAGCCGTTGACTCTGTCCGATGCCCTGGGAATTTTATAAATGCACCCTATTCAGCCGAGAAATTTCTGGCCAAAGTGGCGGAGCGCCTTCACCAGGAATAGCCAGTGAACCCTATCAAAGGCCTTCTCTGCATCAACTGACAGCAGGAGGGCCTCCTTTTGCGAGCGGTCAATGAGGTCTGTAAGATGCAAAAGGTGCTTGGTGTTGTCCCCACATTGTGTCGTCGGTATAAAAACCAGCTTGATCTGGGTCGATGAGCCCTGCCATGTATGGCTGATGTGAGGTCCCCCCCATTCACTACCCCTCGATCAGGAGTGGCCAACAGTTGTGTAAGGCAGTTAAGCAGGAAGGGTTCTTGGTGCTCATTTGGTGCATATAAAGATGCCACTGTGAACTGTGCATGGCCCCATTGCAGTCTAAGTCCAATTGCCCTGCCTTTGTGTTCGTCTATGACCTCAGAGATCTTTCCTTTGAAGCTCTGTGCAATTAATATGGCTACCCCATTCTTTTTAGCTGAGTCTGAGGTCCAGGACTGTCTTGGGAACCTGGGAGAGCACATGCGGTGGTCGTCCCTGGTGAGCAGGTGAGTTTCCTGCAATAAGCAGATGTCCCCTTCGGAATGCTCAAGACAGGATAGGATCGCTTTGCGCTTCACTAGGCTATTGAGACCTCGTACATCAAGGATCACCAGTCGGATGTTATGCATCCTAATAATTTAAATGCTACCATGCTACTTGGTCGCTATGCCCCTGTCTCGACAGCAGAGCCGTAACGGAGTGCTCTATTGTATGACATTCCTTACCCTTCCTGCCCATGATGAGGCTTGGTTGGTGCGGAGGAGAAGAAGAGAAAGAAGACAGGAAGACCCCTGAAATTAACGTAAAGGATACTCTGAACAAAAGGAAAACCAGTAACGGGAGACCAAAGTCCGTCAAGTCCGACGAGTCGGGGTGAGGCGTGTTCGGCCAAGAGAGGACTGCTCCGGAGAGGCCCCTTCCAGGAGACTCGGGGTTGGTCCGTTGATCGTGTGAGGGACGGGTCATAATGGATGTCAACTGTCCATCTGCTCCTACGCCGCCTCACTTAAGGCCTCGCCAGCCCCATCCCGAGCCCCGGGGGCAGGATCAGTGCCAGCTCAAGATGCCGTAGAGAGGGTGGATTCCGTAGATAGGGCCTGCAGCACTGCTTGTCTCTCTTTGTTAATGGTGTCTGAGTCAGGTCTATATCGGGCGCAGTTGTTTGTCACCTTCTGCCAAGTGGGTCGTAGGCGTTTAGGAGAGGCGGGTGGTTCCTCGGAGTCCTCCTGTATAGCGATGCATTGAAAAGCACAGGCCTCTTTGAGGGATCTGATCTGGTGCAACACTCCTTCATGTCTGAAAATGATGCGTAACAGGTGACAAACATAAACAGCTATGAGTCTCGCATGATTGAAAACCTTGACACAGTCGTAAGGGAATGCTAGAAATGGTAATGCTGTGAGTTCATGTGTACATGTGTGCGTGTACGCATGAGTGTAAAATTCCCATCATCCACCCGAAGTGGTTTGCTTCATCATCTGGGAATTGGGGACTAATTTAGAGAACCATCTTCTACTTGACAAGTCGTAGATCTTGGTCTCTTTTATGTCCCAGACTGGTAAGTGGTAGTTTTGTTAGATGATGATTGGGTGTGATGGTCGCAGTGCTGGTGAAAGGTGATGGTGTATAAGTGCTGTTTAAAATATGTCTAGCAAGGCACTAAAAAAACTTTATTGAGTAGCTACCTTGTTGACAAAGTCTAAAAACAGTGCTCTAACAGTTTCAAAATATAATAACTGTGTTGAAAAACGGTCTACATGTTTCTGCTAACGGATGAAAATCATCCAAGCTTTCGTCAGGACCTAAAAGCTACTGCGAAAAAACTGTGCAAATTAGTAGTGAAGTAGTGTATACAACCTGGACCCTAATGGAGGGCCAAGAAACTCCGTAGGAGGTAGTTTACATTCACTGACCTGCACAAATGGAGAGAAAGAAAGAGAACACAACATTGCAAAACAACCCTTCACATAGTGTAATTATCAAGGTTAACAAATAGCATCCAAAACAGTGTCCGGTACACAAAATACTCATAGATGTATTTAGACTATAATAAGTCTGTGAACTTAAATCGGATAGAACGACTTAATGGCACTTACCTCATGTGTGATGGGTGTGCGCCTCACCTCACCTGGCTACTGCTCAGGTTTAAGGAGGCCCCGCTCTGTAAAAAAAATCAGAGGGTTCGACAGTATTAAAACCTAGTTGTTGGTTAAATTAAAAACGCTATAGCCCAGCCGCATTATGTCAAGATGCGCCAGATCTCACTAAACGTCACCTAAATGCTACATCAATGGTAAGATCTCAAGGCAGTACTAACTCTCGGTAATGTATGTGAAGACTTCGTAATCGGCCTCAGTAGGGGGCTAACTTATCTAATGCGTGTCGCTTTGCATCAAGTCCAAGCCTTCGCTCAATAGCGTCGAGAGCGACGCTTAAATATTTCTGACGGTAGGAAAATGCCAACTCACCTATCCGTCGGTACCTCTTGTCAGGGCTGAGCTCGTAGGGGAGGCAACCTGCGATGTGTACGAGCTCAGTAGAAATAGAGAATGCCGATCTTAGTTGTCAGGGCAACCAGGAAGAAACGCGGCCGTCATTAGAACGCTGATGAAACGTCATTGCGTTCCGTTGGTGAGCCTGGGAAATGTAGTATTTGAACCGATGGTTCTAATGGAAAGTAGTCGATGGGACCACAACTACACTCATCATCTCATTTTATCCATGAAATATGGGAGAAATAGATTAATCAAATGTTTGTTTTGAATCGGTAGTTTTTACGTGGGTGCACTGGGCCAACAGGTACATATAGAGCCCGTGTCTCATACTAAATCACAGCATCCGTTCAGGACTAGGAACCACCTGATAACATGAGTGTTGGTGTTATAAACTGGACCCTTATTAGACAGTAAAGATCAATTCGCCATCAGTCTTAGTGAGACCACACCTGACCGGGGCGAGCGAGAAATGCCTATGATATATTGAGCATCCCTAGCTCGTAGTACAGTATATCTGAGAGGTACTGATTGGTGTCTGCTCTTAGAGTGAGGCCCATGGAATATCATCATTCAGCCCATTACGATCACTTTGAAGTCTAAAGACCCATTTCTGTTCCTTGTGGAATAGGAAATTAGTGATGTCTGTTATGTGTGGTGGGATGAATGGTTGTTCAAGGACTAACCACCTTATGTCTTCTGGTTTATGATTTAATGTGAGAAAATGGTTAGTCATTCTAGTCGCTTGTTTTTTCCGTCTAATAGTACTCTTGTGTTCACTTATTCTCACTTTAATTTTTCGGGTGGTCATCCCTACATATTTAAGTGAGCAAGGACATGTAATCAGATAGATGACTTTCTCTGAATTACAGTTAGTATGTTTGTTGAGAATCCAAGGTTTAGGGGTGCCAATATCAACCGATTTAGTAGGTTCAGTCTGTGGGCAAACTGAACAGGAACCACAGGGATAGTGGCCCTGAACAGGTGGCAGGTTCCAGAGTGTTGATGTGATAGGGTTCCTCTTAACTTTTGGTCGTGTGTGTACCAAATTGTCCCTGAGGTTCGTTCCTCTCTTGAATGAGAAGAGTGGAGGAGGGATTTTTTCATTGTTCAGATTCAGAATACGCCAATGCTTGCGTACCACTTTTTGCACGTCATTTGACAATGTGCTAAAGGTGTTAACAAATGTCAGTCTCTTGAGTGGTGGTTTTGGTGTAGCTGGCGCAATGAGAGCATCCCTGTTATTGTTTGCCGCTCTTTTTTTGGCTTGTCTTACCAAGTGTATAGGGTATTTCTTTACTTTCAGTTGTTGTGACAAATCGGCTGCATGTTTGTCATAAGTCTCTTTAGTGGAACAGTTTCTGCGTATGCGCAGGAACTGTCCGATAGGTAGATTGTTCCTTAAGGACTTGGGATGGTGGCTCTGGAAGTTCAACAGAGAGTTCTTCGCTTGGGGTTTCTTGTATAGTTCACTCCCCAGAGTCCCTTGTGTGGGGTAAATGACAATGTCTAAGAAAGGCAATCTGCATTTGTCGTGTGTCACAGTGAATCTCAAAAAGTTGTTTTGGGTGTTTAACCAAGCATGGAAATCAAGCAAGGTAGTAACATTGCCACGCCAGACTACCAAAATGTCGTCGATATACCTCTTCCATATGACAATTTTGTCACGGAAGGGATTGGTATTAGTCAACCCATTATTCTGTTCAAATAAATGAACATAGAGATTCGCCAGGCTGGGAGCAAAAATGCTCCCCATCGATGTGCCTGAGGTTTGGAGGTAGATGGTTTCCTCGTACCTGAAGAAATTTTCCTTCATTGCCAGCCTTGCACATTCCATGATGAAATTGATCGGGGTAATCGTGACCAGATCTTTCGTATCAAGTAGACCCCCGATAGCCTCTAATGTTTCATCTTGGGGAATGCAGGTATAGAGTGATTCGACATCGAAACTAACCAATAAGTCTGTTTCGATGTCAAATGGAGTCTCAGGTAACAGTCTAAGGACATCTTTAGTGTCCTGAAGAAATGTTGGCATTTCTTTGACCAAGGGCCGTAGAAAAAAGTCTACAAAAGTGGACAAGGGGAGGAGGAGCCAAGATGGCGACCGGGACGGCAGCGTAGACTCCCGGCTCCGTGAACCTCCGCATCCCGCACGGATATCCTGCATGAGATCCTCAGCCTGCGCTACGCGCTCGTATTTGTGAATGAGAGTGGCAACCGACCGTGTGACTCCGAAGTTTCTGGCGGCGGTACCGCCGGAGAAATGTGCCTTTGAAGTTTGCGGCCCGTGCAGCCCTGGAGCCAGGACCTCGAGTGGACGCCTTGGCCGGGTGGCAGTTCAACAACAGCGGCCTGTGGTGACTGGGTGGAGTCGGACCACCGGAGCGGTGCACACCTCGGCCTACCTGTCGCCGTGGTCGTTCCTACCGCTAAGCGTAGCGGACCGAGTGCATGCCCGGGGTGGCAATTCTGAGATTCTCCGGTGATTGCCCCTGCCTTTGACGGTGAGCTGCCCGGACGCCGCCCGTAACTCGCCCTGACTCTTGCGGGCTGCTCCCGGATTTTCGCGGGCGCTGGTCCGTGGTGGGGACGACTGTTGCCCGTGACCACACAACGGATAAATAAATTTTTGCCTGCCCCCGGAACCCTGTTTCCAGCGACGTGGACCTTGAGGCGCTCGTCCCTGGGTCCCGGTCCCAATACGGGTCGGGCCTACCCGGCGGCCATCTTGTTATGATGAGGCCTACCATCCTGTCCACCGGGTCACAGCAGGATTGGGAGTGTGTGACTTTTGGGAGTGTGGCGGAGCGATCGCAGAGAGCTGTGCTGGGGTACGGCGACCTCCTCGAGGCTCTCGGTGCCCTTCATTCCACCTTGGTTCATGGCATCGGGGCCTTGGGGAGTAAGCTCGATGGTGTGGCATCAGCGTCGGGACGGTTGCGGCCTGCCTGTCCTCAGGTACACAGGGACTTCCCACACTGCACACAGGAGGACAATGTCGCGGCCACCCCTGAGATTAGTGAACAGCTGGAAACTCCGGACAGTATGTTTCCGTGTGATCGGCTGGCTGTGGGTCTGATCTGTTCCGGAGGTATTGGACCTGAGTGGGAGGTGGTGGCCTCGTCCCGTGCACGGCCTCCGGCGACCCAGGGAAAATTCAAGCAACGGTTGTCTACTTTGGCTGATTCCGCCTTCCTGTACCTTGTGTGCAGTGCAGATCCTGGGGCAACACTGGGAAAGACGTCCCTCCATGATGCGGACTGTGTTAGTACTCAGAGACTTCCACCCCACCTGTGTGCGTCGCTTCCCGGTCGTCTTTGGACACTCCTTTACATTGTAACATTGGACATGGCGCTGAGTCGAGGGGTATGCATGGGCAGATTTGCAAAGAGTGGTCAAGGATAAGGCTGATCCTTCAGGGGTGGTCATCTAGTACACGGGCGGGCTCAGGGGTTGCGTGCTCTCATGGCATAGCTATTAGTATAATTGGTGCATAATGCTCCCCATCTTTCTTTGACATGGTCGATTTTGTGCTGCTTCCTGTTTGCTTTGGGGAAAACTTACCGTGCGGGAGGGAGAAGCCGGGGGCATGTTTTGAAGGCCCTCCTCCAGTTTATTAATACTCTCTCTACCCCCCCGTCTGGTGGGGTTCTTTTCTTACTCCCTTTTCTCTGTTCTTCTATATTTCGGGTCTAGTTCCAGGGCGACAGGCACACTGCTGGGGGGGGGGGGCGTACTCATCTGCAGAGGTGCAGGGTGGGGGGTTGGGGAAGGGGATTCTTTAGTCTTTACCCTTTTTTTCCATGGCCTCCTTTTTCTTCTCTGATTCTTCTTTGTTTTTCTTTTCGGGGATCAGCGTGGTACAACTCCTTTGTTGCGAATCACTGCTTTTTCATGTGTGCCACAATTTCCGGGGTGTTTTCTGGGTTTTAGGGCATGGGACTGCAGGCGCAACTGGTCATGATACTTCTCTACATCCTGCACTTCCTGTTTTAGCGCCATTGACTCGATAGATTGCCGTTTATTGTTTACGTTTGTTATTCTGCCTGCCATTTTTCGCTGCTGGGAAATTGTTTGGCACCTGATCCTTTCGTCTCTCCCTATTATAAAATGAAAGCCTTCTTAATCCTGGTGTCCTACTTGCGCCGTTCACTGGCCGAGAATATATGAGCATGGAGATTCTGCTCCCCGAGGTTCTGCCTGTGTTAACATTGGATCTTTGTTGCATTGACGGCTTAGCGGCCGGCCCCGGGGGGTTGTAGGCCCATACTTGTTATTGGTTGAAATGCTAATAAAGGTTTTTCAAAAAAAAAAAAAAAAAAAAAAAAGTGGACAAGGGTTCTAAAAGTGACCCTATCCCTGAAATAATGGGACGTCCTGGTGGTGGTCTAGTGGCTTTGTGTATTTTGGGGAGGACATAAAAGTAGGGCATGACTGGATGTTTTGTAATTAAGAATTCAGACTCTTGCTGAATGATCCAGCCTGATTCTTTGGCTTCATAAACCATGTCATTTATCTCTTTGGACAATCTTGCGGTTGGGTCTTCGGGCAAAACCTGGTAGGATTTTGTATCGTTTAATTGTCTAAGACATTCCGTCCGATAGGTGGCTGAGTCCAAAATGACAATGGCACCCCCCTTATCAGCAGGCTTGATGGTAATAGTGTCGTCATTAGATAATGTCGTCATAGCTTGTTTCTCCAAGAGAGGAAAGTTACAATAGCCGCTTCTACTTCTAGAACAGAGAGAAGTAACATCATTGGTCACAGCTTGTTCAAAGACTTTGACGTTATCTGGCACTAGATGTGCTGGTGGAATAAAATTGGAGGGTGGTCTTAGACCTGTGTTAGTTTCTGCGAATAGGTCATCTTGATCTATCGTATCGCCTCCCTTTTCTTTATTCTTGAAAAAGAAATGTAGACGAACTTTACGAAAGAATTTGCCCATTTCACACCTCAGTTGGAAGGGGTCGCCTATGGAAGTTGGAACAAAACCTAAACCTTTATTTAGGACCTCTAGTTCAGTTGAAGAGAGTTGACGCTGGCTTAGATTCACCACTAATTTATCACGTTCACATTCATTTCTTGTGATTGTGTGTCCCATATGTTCTAAGGGTTCTGTGGTGGCTGGTCTGTTTGCCAGTGTACTTGTTGTGTTGGTCCTCCTCTTCTCCTGCCTCTGCTGCGTCCACGGCCTTGCCCTAAAAAAGGTTGCTGTCCAAAAAGGGTAGGTGGGGGTGGCTGGCAAGGAAAGGGTGGCATGGGTGGAGCATATGGTGGGGGTTGAAAACCCCACGGTGCGGGGGCCACCAGGGTCTGGGTTGATCATAGTAGTTTTGTGTACCTCTTCTCCTGTTGGCCCGTGAGCGCTGATTGTTTTGTCTTTGCGACGGTGTCCCTGTGGTGGAACCCTCTGAATCTGATGAGAGGGTGTCTGTCCCTGATGAAGAATAATTTGAGCCATATTTCTTGCCCTTTTTGTTATATTCTGGAGGGATGTAGGTGTCGCTAGTATATGGGTAGACATTTTCGAAGGAGAAACGAGCCAGATCTTTTTTGAATTTTTCTATTTTCGTCAATAAGATAGTGTCTTTGTGCTCTTTATTGGCTTTATTGGTGTCCTCAAGATTTCTTTTAAATAGAGCACTTGTGATGGTGGCTTTTATTTGGCCCTCTAGAGCTTGTATTTCTACAAGGATAAGGTCGGCTGCCTTTTTGGCTGTAGAGATGATTAAAATCAGCCAGTCGCGGGTACATCGCCACGCGATAAGCGACCAGTCCTTGAGGAAAGTTTTATCTGTCAAGAAAAGTCGTGGTGTGTTCGTTACTATCAGACCCATGGGAGCACTATTGTTTCTTAAATATTCTGTCATTATAGCGCCATGTATGAATGTGCGCGAGTGAGACTTCTTCAGAGTGAGTAAGGTTTGCCATTCGTCTATAGTGTTATTGGAGACCAATGGCAGACTGTCTATAATACTAGGGTTAGTACTCAAGATCGATTGTAGCATATTGTCATCAAATGACAATCCAGTGAGTTCGGCCATCCTTAAACAGTGGACGGCGTGGGCAGCGATGTGAAAGTACTCGTGATGCGCTTAGCTGCGTGAGTACAAAGGGAGGACCCGCAGCCGAGGCTGCTCCAAAAACTATATTAATGATATCTCAGAGAAGAGTGGGGGTCCAAGGGATAAAGTTTAAAGACTCAAATAGTTGTAATCCCCAAATCCACGAAGTAATAAACATAAACAGCTATGAGTCTCGCATGATTGAAAACCTTGACACAGTCGTAAGGGAATGCTAGAAATGGTAATGCTGTGAGTTCATGTGTACATGTGTGCGTGTACGCATGAGTGTAAAATTCCCATCATCCACCCGAAGTGGTTTGCTTCATCATCTGGGAATTGGGGACTAATTTAGAGAACCATCTTCTACTTGACAAGTCGTAGATCTTGGTCTCTTTTATGTCCCAGACTGGTAAGTGGTAGTTTTGTTAGATGATGATTGGGTGTGATGGTCGCAGTGCTGGTGAAAGGTGATGGTGTATAAGTGCTGTTTAAAATATGTCTAGCAAGGCACTAAAAAAACTTTATTGGGTAGCTACCTTGTTGACAAAGTCTAAAAACAGTGCTCTAACAGTTTCAAAATATAATAACTGTGTTGAAAAACGGTCTACATGTTTCTGCTAACGGATGAAAATCATCCAAGCTTTCGTCAGGACCTAAAAGCTACTGCGAAAAAACTGTGCAAATTAGTAGTGAAGTAGTGTATACAACCTGGACCCTAATGGAGGGCCAAGAATCTCCATAGGAGGTAGTTTACATTCACTGACCTGCACAAATGGAGAGAAAGAAAGAGAACACAACATTGCAAAACAACCCTTCACATAGTGTAATTATCAAGGTTAACAAATAGCATCCAGAACAGTGTCCGGTACACAAAATACTCATAGATGTATTTAGATTATAATAAGTCTGTGAACTTAAATCGGATAGAACGACTTAATGGCACTTACCCCATGTGTGATGGGTGTGCGCCTCACCTCACCTGGCTACTGCTCAGGTTTAAGGAGGCCCCGCTCTGTAAAAAAATCAGAGGGTTCGACAGTATTAAAACCTAGTTGTTGGTTAAATTAAAAACTCTATAGCCCAGCCGCATTATGTCAAGATGCGCCAGATCTCACTAAACGTCACCTAAATGCTACATCAATGGTAAGATCTCAAGGCAGTACTAACTCTCGGTAATGTATGTGAAGACTTCGTAATCGGCCTCAGTAGGGGGCCAACTTATCTAATGCGTGTCGCTTTGCATCAAGTCCAAGCCTTCGCTCAATAGCGTCGAGAGCGACGCTTAAATATTTCTGACGGTAGGAAAATGACAACTCACCTATCCGTCGGTACCTCTTGTCAGGGCTGAGCTCGTAGGGGAGGCAACCTGCGATGTGTACGAGCTCAGTAGAAATAGAGAATGCCGATCTTAGTTGTCAGGGCAACCAGGAAGAAACGCGGCCGTCATTAGAACGCTGATGAAACGTCATCGCGTTCCGTTGGTGAGCCTGGGAAATGTAGTATTTGAACCGAAGGTTCTAATGGAAAGTAGTCGATGGGACCACAACTACACTCATCATCTCATTTTATCCATGAAATATGGGAGAAATAGATTAATCAAATGTTTGTTTTGAATCGGTAGTTTTTACGTGGGTGCACTGGGCCAACAGGTACATATAGAGCCCGTGTCTCATACTAAATCACAGCATCCGTTCAGGACTAGGAACCACCTGATAACATGAGTGTTGGTGTTATAAACTGGACCCTTATTAGACAGTAAAGATCAATTCGCCATCAGTCTTAGTGAGACCACACCTGACCGGGGCGAGCGAGAAATGCCTATGATATATTGAGCATCCCTAGCTCGTAGTACAGTATATCTGAGAGGTACTGATTGGTGTCTGCTCTTAGAGTGAGGCCCATGGAATATCATCATTCAGCCCATTACGATCACTTTGAAGTCTAAAGACCCATTTCTGTTCCTTGTGGAATAGGAAATTAGTGATGTCTGTTATGTGTGGTGGGATGAATGGTTGTTCAAGGACTAACCACCTTATGTCTTCTGGTTTATGATTTAATGTGAGAAAATGGTTAGTCATTCTAGTCGCTTGTTTTTTCCGTCTAATAGTACTCTTGTGTTCACTTATTCTCACTTTAATTTTTCGGGTGGTCATCCCTACATATTTAAGTGAGCAAGGACATGTAATCAGATAGATGACTTTCTCTGAATTACAGTTAGTATGTTTGTTGAGAATCCAAGGTTTAGGGGTGCCAATATCAACCGATTTAGTAGGTTCAGTCTGTGGGCAAACTGAACAGGAACCACAGGGATAGTGGCCCTGAACAGGTGGCAGGTTCCAGAGTGTTGATGTGATAGGGTTCCTCTTAACTTTTGGTCGTGTGTGTACCAAATTGTCCCTGAGGTTCGTTCCTCTCTTGAATGAGAAGAGTGGAGGAGGGATTTTTTCATTGTTCAGATTCAGAATACGCCAATGCTTGCGTACCACTTTTTGCACGTCATTTGACAATGTGCTAAAGGTGTTAACAAATGTCAGTCTCTTGAGTGGTGGTTTTGGTGTAGCTGGCGCAATGAGAGCATCCCTGTTATTGTTTGCCGCTCTTTTTTTGGCTTGTCTTACCAAGTGTATAGGGTATTTCTTTACTTTCAGTTGTTGTGACAAATCGGCTGCATGTTTGTCATAAGTCTCTTTAGTGGAACAGTTTCTGCGTATGCGCAGGAACTGTCCGATAGGTAGATTGTTCCTTAAGGACTTGGGATGGTGGCTCTGGAAGTTCAACAGAGAGTTCTTCGCTTGGGGTTTCTTGTATAGTTCACTCCCCAGAGTCCCTTGTGTGGGGTAAATGACAATGTCTAAGAAAGGCAATCTGCATTTGTTGTGTGTCACAGTGAATCTCAAAAAGTTGTTTTGGGTGTTTAACCAAGCATGGAAATCAAGCAAGGTAGTAACATTGCCACGCCAGACTACCAAAATGTCGTCGATATACCTCTTCCATATGACAATTTTGTCACGGAAGGGATTGGTATTAGTCAACCCATTATTCTGTTCAAATAAATGAACATAGAGATTCGCCAGGCTGGGAGCAAAAATGCTCCCCATCGATGTGCCTGAGGTTTTGAGGTAGATGGTTTCCTCGTACCTGAAGAAATTTTCCTTCATTGCCAGCCTTGCACATTCCATGATGAAATTGATCGGGGTAATCGTGACCAGATCTTTCGTATCAAGTAGACCCCTGATAGCCTCTAATGTTTCATCTTGGGGAATGCAGGTATAGAGTGATTCGACATCGAAACTAACCAATAAGTCTGTTTCGATGTCAAATGGAGTCTCAGGTAACAGTCTAAGGACATCTTTAGTGTCCTGAAGAAATGTTGGCATTTCTTTGACCAAGGGCCGTAGAAAAAAGTCTACAAAAGTGGACAAGGGTTCTAAAAGTGACCCTATCCCTGAAATAATGGGACGTCCTGGTGGTGGTCTAGTGTCTTTGTGTATTTTGGGGAGGACATAAAAGTAGGGCATGACTGGATGTTTTGTAATTAAGAATTCAGACTCTTGCTTAGTGATCCAGCCTGATTCTTTGGCTTCATAAACCATGTCATTTATCTCTTTGGACAATCTTGCGGTTGGGTCTTCGGGCAAAACCCGGTAGGATTTTGTATCGTTTAATTGTCTAAGACATTCCGTCCGATAGGTGGCTGAGTCCAAAATGACAATGGCACCCCCCTTATCAGCAGGCTTGATGGTAATAGTGTCGTCATTAGATAATGTCGTCATAGCTTGTTTCTCCAAGAGAGGAAAGTTACAATAGCCGCTTCTACTTCTAGAACAGAGAGAAGTAACATCATTGGTCACAGCTTGTTCAAAGACTTTGACGTTATCTGGCACTAGATGTGCTGGTGGAATAAAATTGGAGGGTGGTCTTAGACCTGTGTTAGTTTCTGCGAATAGGTCATCTTGATCTATCGTATCGCCTCCCTTTTCTTTATTCTTGAAAAAGAAATGTAGACGAACTTTACGAAAGAATTTGCCCATTTCACACCTCAGTTGGAAGGGGTCGCCTATGGAAGTTGGAACAAAACCTAAACCTTTATTTAGGACCTCTAGTTCAGTTGAAGAGAGTTGACGCTGGCTTAGATTCACCACTAATTTATCACGTTCACATTCATTTCTTGTGATTGTGTGTCCCATATGTTCTAAGGGTTCTGTGGTGGCTGGTCTGTTTGCCAGTGTACTTGTTGTGTTGGTCCTCCTCTTCTCCTGCCTCCGCTGCGTCCACGGCCTTGCCCTAAAAAAGGTTGCTGTCCAAAAAGGGTAGGTGGGGGTGGCTGGCAAGGAAAGGGTGGCATGGGTGGAGCATATGGTGAGGGTTGAAAACCCCACGGTGCGGGGGGCCACCAGGGTCTGGGTTGATCATAGTAGTTTTGTGTACCTCTTCTCCTGTTGGCCCGTGAGCGCTGATTGCTTTGTCTTTGCGACGGTGTCCCTGTGGTGGAACCCTCTGAATCTGATGAGAGGGTGTCTGTCCCTGATGAAGAATAATTTGAGCCATATTTCTTGCCCTTTTTGTTATATTCTGGAGGGATGTAGGTGTCGCTAGTATATGGGTAGACTTTTTCGAAGGAGAAACGAGCCAGATCTTTTTTGAATTTTTCTATTTTCGTCAATAAGATAGTGTCTTTATGCTCTTTATTGGCTTTATTGGTGTCCTCAAGATTTCTTTTAAATAGAGCACTTGTGATGGTGGCTTTTATTTGGCCCTCTAGAGCTTGTATTTCTACAAGGATAAGGTCGGCTGCCTTTTTGGCTGTAGAGATGATTAAAATCAGCCAGTCGCGGGTACATCGCCACGCGATAAGCGACCAGTCCTTGAGGAAAGTTTTATCTGTCAAGAAAAGTCGTGGTGTGTTCGTTACTATCAGACCCATGGGAGCACTATTGTTTCTTAAATATTCTGTCATTATAGCGCCATGTATGAATGTGCGCGAGTGAGACTTCTTCAGAGTGAGTAAGGTTTGCCATTCGTCTATAGTGTTATTGGAGACCAATGGCAGACTGTCTATAATACTAGGGTTAGTACTCAAGATCGATTGTAGCATATTGTCATCAAATGACAATCCAGTGAGTTCGGCCATCCTTAAACAGTGGACGGCGTGGGCAGCGATGTGAAAGTACTCGTGATGCGCTTAGCTGCGTGAGTACAAAGGGAGGACCCGCAGCCGAGGCTGCTCCAAAAAATATATTAATGATATCTCAGAGAAGAGTGGGGGTCCAAGGGATAAAGTTTAAAGACTCAAATAGTTGTAATCCCCAAATCCATGAAGTAATAAACATAAACAGCTATGAGTCTCGCATGATTGAAAACCTTGACACAGTCGTAAGGGAATGCTAGAAATGGTAATGCTGTGAGTTCATGTGTACATGTGTGCGTGTACGCATGAGTGTAAAATTCCCATTATCCACCCGAAGTGGTTTGCTTCATCATCTGGGAATTGGGGACTAATTTAGAGAACCATCTTCTACTTGACAAGTCGTAGATCTTGGTCTCTTTTATGTCCCAGACTGGTAAGTGGTAGTTTTGTTAGATGATGATTGGGTGTGATGGTCGCAGTGCTGGTGAAAGGTGATGGTGTATAAGTGCTGTTTAAAATATGTCTAGCAAGGCACTAAAAAAACTTTATTGGGTAGCTACCTTGTTGACAAAGTCTAAAAACAGTGCTCTAACAGTTTCAAAATATAATAACTGTGTTGAAAAACGGTCTACATGTTTCTGCTAACGGATGAAAATCATCCAAGCTTACGTCAGGACCTAAAAGCTACTGCGAAAAAACTGTGCAAATTAGTAGTGAAGTAGTGTATACAACCTGGACCCTAATGGAGGGCCAAGAAACTCCATAGGAGGTAGTTTACATTCACTGACCTGCACAAATGGAGAGAAAGAAAGAGAACACAACATTGCAAAACAACCCTTCACATAGTGTAATTATCAAGGTTAACAAATAGCATCCAGAACAGTGTCCGGTACACAAAATACTCATAGATGTATTTAGACTATAATAAGTCTGTGAACTTAAATCGGATAGAACGACTTAATGGCACTTACCCCATGTGTGATGGGTGTGCGCCTCACCTCACCTGGCTACTGCTCAGGTTTAAGGATGCCCCGCTCTGTAAAAAAATCAGAGGGTTCGACAGTATTAAAACCTAGTTGTTGGTTAAATTAAAAACGCTATAGCCCAGCCGCATTATGTCAAGATGCGCCAGATCTCACTAAACGTCACCTAAATGCTACATCAATGGTAAGATCTCAAGGCAGTACTAACTCTCGGTAATGTATGTGAAGACTTCGTAATCGGCCTCAGTAGGGGGCCAACTTATCTAATGCGTGTCGCTTTGCATCAAGTCCAAGCCTTCGCTCAATAGCGTCGAGAGCGACGCTTAAATATTTCTGACGGTAGGAAAATGCCAACTCACCTATCCGTCGGTACCTCTTGTCAGGGCTGAGCTCGTAGGGGAGGCAACCTGCGATGTGTACGAGCTCAGTAGAAATAGAGAATGCCGATCTTAGTTGTCAGGGCAACCAGGAAGAAACGCGGCCGTCATTAGAACGCTGATGAAACGTCATCGCGTTCCGTTGGTGAGCCTGGGAAATGTAGTATTTGAACCGAAGGTTCTAATGGAAAGTAGTCGATGGGACCACAACTACACTCATCATCTCATTTTATCCATGAAATATGGGAGAAATAGATTAATCAAATGTTTGTTTTGAATCGGTAGTTTTTACGTGGGTGCACTGGGCCAACAGGTACATATAGAGCCCGTGTCTCATACTAAATCACAGCATCCGTTCAGGACTAGGAACCACCTGATAACATGAGTGTTGGTGTTATAAACTGGACCCTTATTAGACAGTAAAGATCAATTCGCCATCAGTCCTAGTGAGACCACACCTGACCGGGGCGAGCGATAAAATGCCTATGATATATTGAGCATCCCTAGCTCGTAGTACAGTATATCTGAGAGGTACTGATTGGTGTCTGCTCTTAGAGTGAGGCCCATGGAATATCATCATTCAGCCCATTACGATCACTTTGAAGTCTAAAGACCCATTTCTGTTCCTTGTGGAATAGGAAATTAGTGATGTCTGTTATGTGTGGTGGGATGAATGGTTGTTCAAGGACTAACCACCTTATGTCTTCTGGTTTATGATTTAATGTGAGAAAATGGTTAGTCATTCTAGTCGCTTGTTTTTTCCGTCTAATAGTACTCTTGTGTTCACTTATTCTCACTTTAATTTTTCGGGTGGTCATCCCTACATATTTAAGTGAGCAAGGACATGTAATCAGATAGATGACTTTCTCTGAATTACAGTTAGTATGTTTGTTGAGAATCCAAGGTTTAGGGGTGCCAATATCAACCGATTTAGTAGGTTCAGTCTGTGGGCAAACTGAACAGGAACCACAGGGATAGTGGCCCTGAACAGGTGGCAGGTTCCAGAGTGTTGATGTGATAGGGTTCCTCTTAACTTTTGGTCGTGTGTGTACCAAATTGTCCCTGAGGTTCGTTCCTCTCTTGAATGAGAAGAGTGGAGGAGGGATTTTTTCATTGTTCAGATTCAGAATACGCCAATGCTTGCGTACCACTTTTTGCACGTCATTTGACAATATGCTAAAGGTGTTAACAAATGTCAGTCTCTTGAGTGGTGGTTTTGGTGTAGCTGGCGCAATGAGAGCATCCCTGTTATTGTTCATCATCTGGGAATTGGGGACTAATTTAGAGAACCATCTTCTACTTGACAAGTCGTAGATCTTGGTCTCTTTTATGTCCCAGACTGGTAAGTTGTAGTTTTGTTAGATGATGATTGGGTGTGATGGTCGCAGTGCTCGTGAAAGGTGATGGTGTATAAGTGCTTTTTGGACAGCAACCTTTTTTAGGGCAAGGCCGTGGACGCAGCAGAGGCAGGAGAAGAGGAGGACCAACACAACAAGTACACTGGCAAACAGACCAGCCACCACAGAACCCTTAGAACATATGGGACACACAATCACAAGAAATGAATGTGAACGTGATAAATTAGTGGTGAATCTAAGCCAGCGTCAACTCTCTTCAACTGAACTAGAGGTCCTAAATAAAGGTTTAGGTTTTGTTCCAACTTCCATAGGCGACCCCTTCCAGCTGAGGTGTGAAATGGGCAAATTCTTTCGTAAAGTTCGTCTACATTTCTTTTTCAAGAATAAAGAAAAGGGAGGCGATACGATAGATCAAGATGACCTATTCGCAGAAACTAACACAGGTCTAAGACCACCCTCCAATTTTATTCCACCAGCACATCTAGTGCCAGATAACGTCAAAGTCTTTGAACAAGCTGTGACCAATGATGTTACTTCTCTCTGTTCTAGAAGTAGAAGCGGCTATTGTAACTTTCCTCTCTTGGAGAAACAAGCTATGACGACATTATCTAATGACGACACTATTACCATCAAGCCTGCTGATAAGGGGGGTGCCATTGTCATTTTGGACTCAGCCACCTATCGGACGGAATGTCTTAGACAATTAAACGATACAAAATCCTACCGGGTTTTGCCCGAAGACCCAACCGCAAGATTGTCCAAAGAGATAAATGACATGGTTTATGAAGCCAAAGAATCAGGCTGGATCACTCAGCAAGAGTCTGAATTCTTAATTACAAAACATCCAGTCATGCCCTACTTTTATGTCCTCCCCAAAATACACAAAGCCACTAGACCACCACCAGGACGTCCCATTATTTCAGGGATAGGGTCACTTTTAGAACCCTTGTCCACTTTTGTAGACTTTTTTCTACGGCCCTTGGTCAAAGAAATGCCAACATTTCTTCAGGACACTAAAGATGTCCTTAGACTGTTACCTGAGACTCCATTTGACATCGAAACAGACCTATTGGTTAGTTTCGATGTCGAATCACTCTATACCTGCATTCCCCAAGATGAAACATTAGAGGCTATCAGGGGTCTACTTGATACGAAAGATCTGGTCACGATTACCCCGATCAATTTCATCATGGAATGTGCAAGGCTGGCAATGAAGGAAAATTTCTTCAGGTACGAGGAAACCATCTACCTCAAAACCTCAGGCACATCGATGGGGAGCATTTTTGCTCCCAGCCTGGCGAATCTCTACGTTAATTTATTTGAACAGAATAATGTGTTGACTAATACCAATCCCTTCCGTGACAAAATTGTCATATGGAAGAGGTATATCGACGACATTTTGGTAGTCTGGCGTGGCAATGTTACTACCTTGCTTGATTTCCATGCTTGGTTAAACACCCAAAACAACTTTTTGAGATTCACTGTGACACACGACAAATGCAGATTGCCTTTCTTAGACATTGTCATTTACCCCACACAAGGGACTCTGGGGAGTGAACTATACAAGAAACCCCAAGCGAAGAACTCTCTGTTGAACTTCCAGAGCCACCATCCCAAGTCCTTAAGGAACAATCTACCTATCGGACAGTTCCTGCGCATACGCAGAAACTGTTCCACTAAAGAGTCTTATGACAAACATGCAGCCGATTTGTCACAACAACTGAAAGTAAAGAAATACCCTATACACTTGGTAAGACAAGCCAAAAAAAGAGCGGCAAACAATAACATGGATGCTCTCAATGCGCCAGCTACACCAAAACCACCACTCAAGAGACTGACATTTGTTAACACCTTTAGCACATTGTCAAATGACGTGCAAAAAGTGGTACGCAAGCATTGGCGTATTCTGAATCTGAACAATGAAAAAATCCCTCCTCCACTCTTCTCATTCAAGAGAGGAACGAACCTCAGGGACAATTTGGTACACACACGACCAAAAGTTAAG
The DNA here is from genome assembly GCF_964204655.1 of Triturus cristatus. Taxonomy (NCBI): domain Eukaryota; kingdom Metazoa; phylum Chordata; class Amphibia; order Caudata; family Salamandridae; genus Triturus; species Triturus cristatus. The sequence continues at coordinate 428,255,082 of NC_140582.1, read as the reverse complement.
AGGAACCCTATCACATCAACACTCTGGAACCTGCCACCTGTTCAGGGCCACTATCCCTGTGGTTCCTGTTCAGTTTGCCCACAGACTGAACCTACTAAATCGGTTGATATTGGCACCCCTAAACCTTGGATTCTCAACAAACATACTAACTGTAATTCAGAGAAAGTCATCTATCTGATTACATGTCCTTGCTCACTTAAATATGTAGGGATGACCACCCGAAAAATTAAAGTGAGAATAAGTGAACACAAGAGTACTATTAGACGGAAAAAACAAGCGACTAGAATGACTAACCATTTTCTCACATTAAATCATAAACCAGAAGACATAAGGTGGTTAGTCCTTGAACAACCATTCATCCCACCACACATAACAGACATCACTAATTTCCTATTCCACAAGGAACAGAAATGGGTCTTTAGACTTCAAAGTGATCGTAATGGGCTGAATGATGATATTCCATGCGCCTCACTCTAAGAGCAGACACCAATCAGTACCTCTCAGATATACTGTACTACGAGCTAGGGATGCTCAATATATCATAGGCATTTCTCGCTCGCCCCGGTCAGGTGTGGTCTCACTAAGACTGATGGCGAATTGATCTTTACTGTCTAATAAGGGTCCAGTTTATAACACCAACACTCATGTTATCAGGTGGTTCCTAGTCCTGAACGGATGCTGTGATTTAGTATGAGACACGGGCTCCATATGTACCTGTTGGCCCAGTGCACCCACGTAAAAACTACCGATTCAAAACAAACATTTGATTAATCTATTTCTCCCATATTTCATGGATAAAATGAGATGATGAGTGTAGTTGTGGTCCCATCGACTACTTTCCATTAGAACCATCGGTTCAAATACTACATTTCCCAGGGGAACAACCTTTACAACGCAACTTTTACAACGCACTACACTTACAACTCATTTTTTACAACGCACAATCCATTACAACGCATGACATTACAACGCAGGACACTACAACGCATTTTTAAAAACTACCTTTACAACGCATTCCATTACAACGCATACTACCATTACAATGCATACCATTGCAACGCATAATATAGTAATTTTTACCCCTATACTATCCAACACTTACCCTACTGTTGCACCCCCCTGGAGTTAGAATAGTAATTTTTACCCCTATACTATCCAACACTTACTCTACTGTTGCACCCCCTGGAGTTAGAATAGTAATTTTTACCCCTATACTATCCAACACTTACCCTACTGTTGCACCCCCTGGAGTTAGAATAGTAATTTTTACCCCTATACTATCCAACACTTTCCCTACTGTTGCACCCCCTGGAGTTAGAATAGTAATTTTTACCCCTATACTATCCAACATTTACCCTACTGTTGCACCCCCTGGAGTTAGAATAGTAATTTTTAACCCTATACTATCCAACACTTACCCTACTGTTGCACCCCCTGGAGTTAGAATAGTAATTTTTACCCCTATACTATCTAATACTTACCTTAAATGCAATTTAATATTATGCGTTGTAATGGTATGCGTTGTAAAGGTAGTATGCGTTGTAATGGAAATGCGTTGTAAAGGTAGTTTTTAAAAATGCGTTGTAGTGTCCTGCGTTGTAATGTCATGCGTTGTAATGGATTGTGCGTTGTAAAAAATGCGTTGTAAGTGCATGCGTTGTAAAAGTGTGCGTTGTAACGACATACATCCCATTTCCCAGGCTCACCAACGGAACGCGATGACGTTTCATCAGCGTTCTAATGACGGCCGCGTTTCTTCCTGGTTGCCCTGACAACTAAGATCGGCATTCTCTATTCTACTGAGCTCGTACACATCGCAGGTTGCCTCCCCTACGAGCTTAGCCCTGACAAGAGGTACCGACGGATAGGTGAGTTGGCATTTTCCTACCGTCAGAAATATTTAAGCGTCGCTCTCGACGCTATTGAGCGAAGGCTTGGACTTGATGCAAAGCGACACGCATTAGATAAGTTGGCCCCCTACTGAGGCCGATTACGAAGTCTTCACATACATTACCGAGAGTTAGTACTGCCTTGAGATCTTACCATTGATGTAGCATTTAGGTGACGTTTAGTGAGATCTGGCGCATCTTGACATAATGCGGCTGGGCTATAGCGTTTTTAATTTAACCAACAACTAGGTTTTAATACTGTCGAACCCTCTGATTTATTTACAGAGCGGGGCCTCCTTAAACCTGAGCAGTAGCCAGGTGAGGTGAGGCGCACACCCATCACACATGGGGTAAGTGCCATTAAGTTGTTCTATCCGATTTAAGTTCACAGACTTATTATAGTCTAAATACATCTATGAGTATTTTGTGTACCGGACACTGTTTTGGATGCTATTTGTTAACCTTGATAATTACACTATGTGAAGGGTTGTTTTGCAATGTTGTGTTCTCTTTCTTTCTCTCCATCTGTGCAGGTCAGTGAATGTAAACTACCTCCTACGGAGTTTCTTGGCCCTCCATTAGGGTCCAGGTTGTATACACTACTTCACTACTAATTTGCACAGTTTTTTCGCAGTAGCTTTTAGGTCCTGACGAAAGCTTGGATGATTTTCATCCGTTAGCAGAAACATGTAGACCGTTTTTCAACACAGTTATTATATTTTGAAACTGTTAGAGCACTGTTTTTAGACTTTGTCAACAAGGTAGCTACTCAATAAAGTTTTTTTAGTGCCTTGCTAGACATATTTTAAACAGCACTTATACACCATCACCTTTCACCAGCACTGCGACCATCACACCCAATCATCATCTAACAAAACTACCACTTACCAGTCTGGGACATAAAAGAGACCAAGATCTACGACTTGTCAAGTAGAAGATGGTTCTCTAAATTAGTCCCCAATTCCCAGATGATGAAGCAAACCACTTTGGGTGGATGATGGGAATTTTACACTCATGCGTACACGCACACATGTACACATGAACTCACAGCATTACCATTTATAGCATTCCCTTACGACTGTGTCAAGGTTTTCAATCATGCGAGACTCATAGCTGTTTATGTTTATTACTTCGTGGATTTGGGGATTACAACTATTTGAGTCTTTAAACTTTATCCCTTGGACCCCCACTCTTCTCTGAGATATCATTAATATAGCGTAACAGGTGACCCCATGCATCAACTGCTCGTAGGCTAGGTATGTAAAGCATAACTCTGGGATAGAATGGTGACCTTTCTAGAGGTCTTGGGATATTATAGTAATATGTCGTGGACACCTATACAATTTAAACGGATGACGCACAATGTCTGAATTGTATCCTGTATTCCCGGAATAATTAAATGTTTACTGTGATGTGTACTACGATATACCTGCACATGAAAATCACAATAAAGTTTGTTTTAAAAAAAACAAACAGGTTACCCCATGCATAAGGTATCTTGGCTTTCCGTAGGTGCTCTGTGACGGGATGAAAGTCCCTGCGTTTCTGGAGGGTGATCCTGAAAAAAGGTCGGGGAGTGGCCCTTGAAGTAGACTGAGTGGCAGTCCCTGGCTTTTCTGAGGATGTCTTCTTTGATCTGGTAGTCGTGGACACACTCCAGAATATCAGCTGGGGGGCCTTTCCCGGGTCTTTCGAGATATACATTTTTAAAGGTTTAAATAAAAACAGCAGCAAAAAGCATTAAGCACCAAACGCAGTCAGCCGCTCACGCTACACTGGGACCTAACCACGAATTGCAGCTGACTGCGATGGAACAGTCAGATACAGAAACCTGGTTTGACTGGGTTGAAAACTTTACCTTTAGACTTAGTCTCAAAATTGGAAGTCCAGAATCTTCAGCAGGGCAAGGCAGCAAGCTGTAGTCGAAGAGGGCTACACGAGGTCAGATAGCCATTAGCAGTGGTCTGGGTGGAGCCGTTGGTTTTGGTGGGGAAACCAAGGGCTCCACCCAGGAGGTGGGGAAAGGTCAGAGTGGAAGAAATATGAACTTCATTTGCAGGGAAATCCTTTCGTCTGCCAGACACTTTTGGCTCCTTGGTCCTGCCAAGATTTCCATGTTCACACTTTTCAGAGCATGAAATCCTTCAGTGCGGCAATGCTGTAGACTGTAGCTGAATAGGGCTCCTTGAGGCCAGATACCTTCTTCGTGAAGGCCTGCTAAATTGGATTTGCTGCTGCGAAGAAGCTCCAATTGAGAGAAACCTTAAACTTCAGCTCAGTGGCAATACATCTTGGGCAGATCAGCTTTGAAGGTACGAGGAGCCAGACCACTAACGTAGTCAGTGTGACTGCTCCCCCCCCCCATGCAGCGCCACCACTAAGTGCTGTCCCCTGTGCTCTCCGTTTGCTGCTGGTTGTTGGAGGCCCTCCTCCACCCTCTTTTCTCTTCTCTCTCTCTGCGCTCTTTTCTCTTTTTTCCATCTTTTCTCTCTCCTCTCTCTACTCTCTTTTAGCCCCACCCTGCTGCTGCCCCCACAGCCCCTCCCCCTACAGTGTGTCCTTCCTGCTCTCAGCTGACCACCCTCCCCTGACCCCTACTTAATGGCATCCGCTGCGCGGCAAGAAGAGCTAGAACACTGAACTGATCAGTGCTGTTTTCACTTTTACGTCTTTTCTCTCTCCTCTCTCTGACCTCTTCTCGCTCCACGACGTGTGTGTCCATCCCGCTTCTGCCTCCCAGCTGATTGCCCTTCCCCGACCCCTACTTAATGGCGGACGCTGCACGACAAGAAGAGGTAGACCACTGACCTTGTCAGTGTGACTGCTCTCTCCTTATGCAGCACCACCACTAAGTGCTGTCCCCTGCGCCCCCCTGAGCTCACCATTTGCTGACCACTGCTGGGTGTTCGAGGCCCTCCTCCACCCGCAGGCTCCTGCCTGCGCCTCATCCCTGGTGGTCCAGTGGGAGAGCACTCTGCTCTTCTGCTGTTCTGCCTCTCTTGGATTTTCTGTGCCCTCTTTTCTTCTCTGCTCTCTTTTCTCTCTTCTTCCTCTTTTCTCTCTCCTCTCTCTGCTCTCTTCTCTCTCCATGCCGATGGTGCACCCGGGGCCCCTCCCCACTCCAGTGTGTCCTTCCTGATCCCGCCTCCCGCCTGATTGCCCTCCCCCGACCTCTACCTAATGGCAGCCGCTGCACGACCAGCAGAGTTAGAACACTGACCTGGTCAGTGTGACTGGTTTCCACCCGAGCAGCTCCACCACTAAGTGCTGCCCCCTGAACCCTCCTGAGATTTCTCTTTGCTGACCACTGCTGGGTGTTCGAGGCTTTCCTCCACCCGCAGGTTCCTGCCTGCGCTTCATTCCTGGTGGTCCAATGGGAGAGCACTCTGTTCTTCTACTGTTATACCTCTCTTGGTTTTTCTGTGCCCTCTTTTCTCTCTCTGCTCTCTCTGCGCTGTTTTCTCTCTTTTTCCTCTTTTCTCTCTCCTCTATCTGCTCTCTTCTCACTCCATGCTGCCCCCATGGCCCCTCTTCCCTTCAGTGTGGCCTTCCTGCTCCTGCCTCCAGCTGACCGCCCTCCCCAACCCCTACTTAATGGCGGCCGTGCCACTGGTGCCCCAAAAGCGCACCAAAGGCAAGCCCGTCCGCTCCCGTCCACGACCCGACCGTGACCCAACCGTGACCATCGCCAGGGACCTTGGTCCTCCGACTCGCATCCGCTATGACTCCAGCACCCTCCACGCTCTCAACCACGGATGCAGCAACAACTGCCAGCTTTTGACACTGAACAACACCCAAGGTCCGATCTCCTGTTGACACTGCCACTGCACCTTCACCCACCTCCGGACCCCAGCAGCTGCTCCCAGCCTACTTCACATCACCACTCACCACTCAAAACTACTCAACTGGATCCTCCTCAATGTGCGCTCCCTACACAAGCACGCCATAGAAATCTGGGATCTCCTCAACACCCACGCACCTGATGCGCTTTCCTCACAGAAACCTGGACAAACGCCAACTCTGTACCCGACATCACTACTGCCATTCCCGACGGATACAAGATCCTGCGGAAAGATTGCCCCACCCGCCCAGGAGGAGGCATCGCCATCATTCACAAAAGCCCCTCTGCATGACAACCACCAGCCCGGATGACACTACGACCCTCATGGAGCATCTCCACTTCCAGATCCAGACCAACTTTAAATCGACTCTCAGCGGAACCAACCCTCATTTACAGGCCGCCCGGCCCGCGCTCCTTTCACCAACACCATCGCTGACCTCATCGCACCCCACGCCCTCGCCTCCACTGACTACATCCTACTCACCCTACTCAGAGACCTAAACTTCCACCTGGACAACCACGAAGGACCCAACACCACTACCCTCCTAGAGAACGACAGCAACATAGGACTGAAGCAACTGGTTGCCACCCCTACACCCACAGCGGGACACACACTCAACCCTGTCTTCGCAGAAGGAAACAGCGTCTCCTTCAGCCACACCATGGAACTCCTCTGGACATACCACTACTGCATCCACTTCTCCTTCAGAAAACCCACCGTACACGAGCACGCCCATCGCCTCCCCCGCAGAAGCTGGATCAAAGTCACCAAAGACCAGCTCACCTCCACCCTTATCGGAATCCCACCACAAACAATGCCAGACGCTAACACCGTGGCACACAACCTCCACCGCTGGATCACAAACTGCGCCGACACACTCGCACCCCCCTCAAGAAAGCCAGAGGACGACATATCAAGAAAGCGAGCTGGTTCACCCCAGCACTCCAAGAATCCAAGCGCTCCTGCTAATGACTCAAAAAAACATTGAGGAACAACACAACCCCAGAAACACACACCGCCTACAGAGCAGACACCACAGCACACCACCAACTCATCATATCCACAAAGAAGAAATTCCTCCAAGACAGAATCCTCATCAACACCCACAACACCAAAGAACTCTTCTCCATCATGAAGGAATTTGCCAAACCCAACAGCGAAACAACAGACGCCTCACCCTCCCAAGCAGTGGCGGCTCCTCCATAGGGGCATGGGGGCGTCACCCCCCTGCTTTCTTGTAGTTCAAGAAGCAGAAACATAAAATGGTAAAACTACCATTTTATGTTTCTGCTTCAGTGCTTCTCGCACTGCGAGACCGCAGAAGTGCCTAGTTGTGGGTGAGCGGGTGGGCGGTCCTGCTTGAGGGCAGGGGGGGGAGTGTCTCTCCCACTGTTGTGGAACCTGACTGCTTTGGTCAGCCTGGGGCTGACCAAAACAGTCATGCGCACTCTCCCTTTTCTCTATGTAGAGAAAAGGGCCTCCAATTAGGCACCCGGCTAGGGCGTTGAGCGCCTTTACCGCACCAATCACAACGCTGCCATTGCAGCGTTGTGATTGGCGGAGGGGAGGTAGGCTGCCTGTGGATGTCTTTCCTGATGAGAGCTGCAGGAAAACGTGGGAGTGGGACCCGGCCAGGACAGCTGAGGTGGCACGGGACGGTGAGTGTTATTTTATTTTAATTATTTAAACCCCTCCCGCATCCCCCCTCCCCAGCGACGGCCCCATTTCCACAGTGCCCTGTGAGACTGCACTGGTCGAGTACTTTTGTTTAAAATAACCATTCATTTGGGCTAACGCTCCAGTTGCAACTGGCCCTGTGGTAGGCCCCTCATTGGGAGGCTGTTGAGCCCAAAGCTGGCTGTCTTGTCCAAGCCTCAGCCAGCCGCGGTGCGTCCATTAGGGCGCTGGGGCGTTGCCCCACCAGCCGCCCGTGCCCGCAGCTCCCTCGGCGTCTCTGAACTTAAGTAAACTCTCAGTTTACTTAAGTTCAGAGACGCCGAGGGAGAACTGACAATGCATGTCAGTCAGCATGACATTGGACCGCCCACCCCCTTCAGGGTCTGAAGGGGGTGGGCGGTCCGGCGTCATGTTGACTGACAGGCATTGTCGGGGGCAGGCAGCAGCACAACAAGTGCACATGAGTGGGGAAGGTCGGCAAATTTTTCCGCCGTGCCCAGTCATGCGCACTGGTGTCTGCTCAGGCTGGCGCATGCCCATTAGGAGAGCGAGGGTTGAGCAAAGGCTCAAACCTCGGTCTCCTAATGGGCAGGCGGGCGGAGAGTAACCGTGCCCTCAGTCAATCCTGGTTGCCACTCACTTGCCAGCACTGCAGCAGTGATGCGGCTGTTGAAGGCGCCAACGGACGGACCCCGAGGTGGCGCGGACCAGGTAAGATGATTTTTTATTTTATTTAAACCCTCCTGGCCCCCCTCCCCGCGCGACACCCCATCCTCAACACCCACCCCCCCCCTCCCCGTGAGCCGCGGCTGATCTTAATATGACACTAAAGTGCACTGCAACCGAGTGATATGGTGAAAAAAAAGAAAATATTGGTAAGTTGATGATAAAAGACGCCTTACCTGACCATTACCTTAACTATTGGAACACAAGGAGACGCTGATTTCTTTCTTTCTAATCCTTCTCTATTGTAATGAATCGTACTTTCATTTTTGAGTGTTCGTTTTTGTTCTGCATTTATGCATCCTGATTTCCTGCGTTCCCCTGCTAGATTTTCTTTTACAGGTCATCCCAGGCGGGGCCGCCTGCAGTTTATTACACTGGGAAGCACACTTTCCACAGCTTCACAAGGGGGCACCAAAGTCTCAAACATGGGCTGTTCGTGGCGAACGGGAGACAGAGGGGAGCGGCAAAATGGCAAAATGTAATTTCCCCTTGAGTTCTAAGAATATTCTTTGCACCATAACCGAGGCCAATACCCATGTAGCTTCTAAAGGCTCTTTTATGTGAGTGCTTGCACTAAACTGCTTGGTTTGCCTAAGGTGGCGTAGAATCTGTTCAGACTCTTTGGATGTTGGAACATGGCTGAGTAGGTCTGTCTTTACTCGCACTGACCTATCTCCTCCCAAGCCAGGATCAATGCTTCCATGCACCCACACTTTAGATTTGAGGAGTATCACTGACATAACCCTTTCACTTTTTTCCTGCAAGAAAATAATATTTGCACGTGGAAGAAGTTCTTGCGCATCTTTTGCCATTGAGGTGACCTGATACACAATGGTTTCCATTCCGAATGCTTTGTCATCAGCGGGTGTGAATTACCACTGGAACTTCAGGGCCAAGCCACAAGTAAGTTACTAGAGGGGCACAGTTTTTATGTTTCTGAAATCTGCATATACGGTCTTTAGAAAACCTTGCAGCATTTCAAAGTTACAGAATTGTTTCCTCCTGGGACGTCCACATCATTACAAATGTGCGACTTTGTGCAGTGCTTAATTTGTAAAGGGATAATTGCCAGGGGCTCAAAGTTATGTTCGGAAGCTCTCAGGCGGCGCTATTGAATGTTGGGGTGCCGAATAGATTGTAAAAGCTCTCATGTCTTAAATGGCACGCACGGCGCGTGAACAGGCACGCCTGTGTAATATGGTCCGGTACGGCCTACCGCCCCCTCCTCCCCTCACTGTGACAAAAACCAATATAACCTTTTGTTTGGAATAGGGGGTCGTTGACCCCCGATCGTATTTATTAACAAACACACAAGGTTATATATACATATATACAATAACGCAGAAATGCCAAGACAGGATTCGGTACATTTGTTTCATTCCTAGCTTTAACAAAACTCTAATACATAAATGTTCCTATCCTAGTCTAAACACATTGCTGATCACATTTCTGCGTATTCCTTTGGGCCTACGGCAAGGTCAAACGCTGGCCCCTCCCCCTTTAATCCAGATTGTCCCGCGCACCCCAACCGGAGTGCGCATGCGCAGGGGGCCCAGCTGACCCGGAAGTACTTACCCCCAGGCAACCCCCATACGTTCAAGACATACTCCATAAAGGGGCCATGCAGACAGCGCAGCTTACTTACGCCCGCGTGCGGGGTGGCCAACCAGCCAATGGAAAGCGTAACCCCCCCCCTTTGTCACCCGCACCGTTCCAACCAACCGGTTGTAACTGCCCCTGGAGTCTGGTGAGAGCCACATGTCCCTCCCCTCTGGGCGCCCCACTTAATAAGGTGCCCCAAAAGATTAGTCAATTTAGTCTGTCCAACCTATGACCTTACCGCCCGCCACGAAATACCACCTCAAACACGAAAAAAAGGCATTTACATACAACATATTTGATCAATTAACACCCTGTGGAAAAAACACAAACCATATTTTACTTCAACAAATTCTTATTTCAGGGATGGTGGGTGGGGAAAAAAGGATTCGCTGTCCTCCTGAGGGAGGGGGCACACGCGACGGGTGTGCTGCCGAGGGGGGCAAGAGATCGCCCTTCGCGCTCCCCCCGGCTTTAAAGGTCCCAGAGAGTCGCCCACGCCCCGGAAGCGATCCGATCACTTCTGGGGCGCGGGGGAGCCTCCCATGACCCGGAAGCGATTCAATCGCTTCCGGGGCACGGCCCCTAACCAAGGCGGGGCCAAGGAGTGGGCAGGATACGGGGGCACGGTCGACCACCATAATGGCGGCGGGGCCGATGCTGGCCCCGCCTTCCTCTATGGTCCGGTACGGCCTACCGCCCCCCTCCTCCCCTCACTGTGACAAAAGCCAATATAACCTTTTGTTTGGAATAGGGGGTCGTTGACCCCCGATCGTATTTATTAACAAACACACAAGGTTATATATACATATATACAATAACGCAGAAATGCCAAGACAGGATTCGGTACATTTGTTTCATTCCTAGCTTTAACAAAACTCTAATACATAAATGTTCCTATCCTCGTCTAAACACATTGCTGATCACATTTCAGCATATTCCTTTGGGCCTACGGCAAGGTCAAACGCTGGCCCCTCCCCCTTTAATCCAGATTGTCCCGCGCACCCCAACCGGAGTGCGCATGCGCAGGGGGCCCAGCTGACCCGGAAGTACTTACCCCCAGGCAACCCCCATACGTTCAAGACTTACTCCATAAAGGGGCCATGCAGACAGCGCAGCTTACTTACGCCCGCGTGCGGGGTGGCCAACCAGCCAATGGAAAGCGTAACCCCCCCTTTGTCCGCGCACCGTTCCAACCAACCGGTTGTAACTGCCCCTGGAGTCTGGTGAGAGCCACATGTCCCTCCCCTCTGGGCGCCCCACTTAATAAGGTGCCCCAAAAGATTAGTCAATTTAGTCTGTCCAACCTATGACCTTACCGCACAGGCCTGCATAGTAGACCGACTATCAGGCCCCCCCCCAAAACCAAGGTCATACTCACCAGTGAAATCGTTCGAGCCACGCTAAAATGTTGCCCAAGAATATCTCATTGCCCAAATGCGAAAGGTGCACCCCATCTTGCACATAGCATACGTCCCCTTTAATGCACCCATGGGCAATTACCTGCAATCTGGGGGTCCTAAACAGCTTGTCTATCTTATTATTAATCCTCTGGGCCGAGTGATTGAGAGCCTTCACCGATACCCCTCCCCGCCACTGAAGCCTTGGTATCATGTGTGACCACACAATAACCGTACCAGGGCAGCGCCTGGCCAGCCATGCCGACTCTGACAGCACCGTTTCCAGTAGGACCCTCCTATTCAGGTGCACTGAGTCGTTACCACCCAGATGCAAAATTATAGCATCGGGAGGAGTGTCCAAGGAAGTGAGCATGTGACCTATCCGCTCTTTGAACCTGTCAAAACGCAGCCCACCATGGCCAAAAAAGGAAACCCTGACACCTAACCGCTTTGCGCGCGCTGCCCCATTACCTGCCCTGAAAAAACTCACTAACCGAGAAACATACGAATGACCAAAAACACACGCATGACGTTCCAACTTTGCATCCGGGGAAATCGCTGTTGTCTTGACTGTGGCCCGCTCTTGGTGGGGTGTCGCTGTCTCTCTTCCTGCGTGACAGGCCGAGGGAACTGGCGGTAGAACAAGAAAAATAGCGCCATCAGTACCATTGTCATAAAAAGTCATAACATATCAACTCGCACATAGCGCCTAAAACAGTTGGAGGCCCACCGCCCAATCCTCCGCACATCCTCTTCCCCAAGACCCCGCGCGACCGCCTCGGTGGCGGCACCTATTCTGAAGGAATGTGTCCCAAAACTACTGGGGTCCAGCCCCGCCCTGCCTATTGCCCTATCTAAGACTCGTTTAAATTGGAACTTTGTCAGTGGATCCCCCCCGTGTGCATTAGTAATGGCCCCCCCTATCACTCGGTCTGTATGGCAGGAAAGCCTCCATATGAAAAACCGGGCAGCAGGGGTTGCCCGGTGCCCGCCTGAGAAACACCACCTGCCCCCTCCCTTCCTGATCTGTCTTCGATCGCCGAATTGTAACCTGCAATGCACCGTTATGGAAGCGTATGTCACCCAGCTGTAGGCCACCCCCCAGGTCCCTTTTATTCTTAGCCACCAATTCCCCTATTCGGAAGGCCCCATAGAAAGCCAAGCTAAAGGCTGCCCTGAATAATAAACATTCCGTTACATTGGCGCAAGTCTGCTCTAGCGCTGCCAGGACTGATGCCAAGGTAGTCAACCCTATCGGGCGCCTCGTGTCGGGCGCAGACCCCTGTAAGCGCAGCCAACCCTTCAATGCTTTGCGCACTACGAATGCCTGAGTAGGATCCCGCCTGCCGCCCATCTGTGCAAAAAATAAAATGGCTGCCATGTGTCTCCTAGCCGACCCCACTGACCTCCCTTCGTCCCGCAGGGCTTGCAAGTAAGAGCACACCCCGGCCGAATCAGCCCAATGCGCCCCACCCTGGTCTTTCAAGAAATTACAGTATGCCCCAAACGCCCCTTCATATGCCTTTCTTGTTCCTGGCGCTAGGCTCGCTGCCACCAAGTCCGGTAAGTGAGGGCACCAATCTGCCAGAGCTGTTCGGGGAAAGGCGTTGGGCATGGTGCTGCTCCCGGGAGATGAGCTCTGAAAACCTGCATCTTGAAACGAGACAGAGCGTCAGCAGCGTGGTTTAATACCCCCGGGACATGTTTCGCCCTAAACTGAAGATTCAACTGCAGGCATTTCAAAACTATCTCCTTAATTAAACGCAAGATCATCTTACATTTTGCTGACTGGTTGTTTATGCATTCCACCACTGCCATGTTGTCAGACCAGAAACAACTGCTTTGTTGCGCAGTTGCTCCGGCCAGACGCACAATGACACCCAAATGGGGAACAATTCCAGGAAACCAATGTTAGCGGTGAGTCCATTGTCCACCCACCATGCTGGCCAACGCTGTGCCACCCACTGAATGCCCAGAATGGCGCCAAACCCCTCACTGCCCGCGGAGTCTGTCATTAAACCCAACTCCGCGCAAGAAGTGACCGGGCCGGGCCACAGGACAGAGCCATTGAAATCCCGCAGGAATGCCAACCAAATAAGCATGTCCTGCTTGACCTCACTGCTCAATCTGGTGTGGTGGTGTTTCTGCTTAAGGCCTGACATTGCCTGTGCAATGGATCTTGAAAAGGGACGCGCCATTGGTATAATACGTAAAGCAAAATTTAACTGCCCTACCATCTGTTGAAGCTGGTGCAACGTTACCCTTTTAGCTTCCAGACATTGCCTCAGTGCATCCCCAAACCTAGTTACTTCGTCAGCGGAAAGCCGTGAGCATCCCGCGACTGAGTCCAGTTCGATCCCTAAGAACTCTATGACCGGCGATGGTCCCACGGTTTTTCCTTGAGCTAGTGGTACCCCAAAACTCTTCATTAACGCACAGAATTGCTCCAGCGCCTGCCCACACCCCGCGCTCCCTGGTGGCCCCAGAAAGAGGAAGTCATCTAGGTAATGCAGCACATGCCTATGCCCTGTCACTTGTCTGAACAACCATTCTAAGAACGTACTAAACATTTCAAAATAGGCGCACGACACCGAACACCCCATTGGCATGCACATGTCCATGAAAAACTTGCCCTCAAACTGGAAGCCCAGGAGGTGAAAATCGCTCGGATGAACGGGCAGCAGCCTGAAAGCAGATTCTATGTCAGATTTTGCCATCATTGCCCCCGGTCCCAGTCCCCTCAACATCTCAATTGCCTGATCAATAGATGCATAACGCACAGAGCAGAAATCTTCATCAATGGAGTCATTCACCGACTGCCCCCTTGGCGCTGATAAATTGTGAATTAGCCTAAATTCTCCTGGTTCCTTCTTAGGGACTACCCCCAGGGGGGAACACACAAAGTTATGCACGGGAATCTTGTCAAAGGGCCCCGCACTCTGCCCAATCTACATTCTTTTTCAATTTTGGCCGCCGCCACCCCAGCGTTCTGAGTGACCGACAATTGGTTCCTGCAAAACGAGGGACCCACAAAATCCGCCACCGGGATTCTAAACCCCTCTCTGAAACCCCCTATTAACGTCCTTGCTGAGGTCATGCACTTATATCTGTTTAACCAGGGTATCATTGCGTGGAGGAGAATGGGGGACCTAGCTTTGCTGAAAACCCCTTCAATCCAACTTTTTGGCCCCCCTATCCCTCTGTTTTTTAAGACATTTCGCCTTGCCATGCCCTGAGTTGCCACAGAAACTGCACGCGTGCCTAAATCTGCATGTCGCTGGTGCCCTACCGCAGGTGCGCCTGTTGAAATCCCAACAGCATCCCTTCTTCCCCGCCCCCCCACCTGGTGCAGCTGAGGGGAACGACCGAAAGGGCTGTGGTTTCGGCGGGTCACTTGCAGCCTCTGCTGTAAGACCGGCCAAATGATCCAACCAGGATATCCCCTCCACCTGATTCCATTTTAGCGTTGGATCAGATGACCTGATGCGCCTAAATTTTTTATCATAATCCAACCACCCTGAGCCCCCCTTTGTCGCTTGCGCCGTGCTGATCCTAGACATATAACAGGCCATTGCGGGCGCTTCCTCTGGAAAACGCTCCGTCATCACAGCCATGTAAATATTGTAACCCAGCATCCAATGCCTGATGTTCTCTTCAACCCTGTACTTCAACATTTCATTCGCCCATTCATGCGCGGGCATATAATCCTCCTTCTTCCTCCTCATCTCCTCCCTCTCCACCTCATCTATCAAGAGTGAAAAAATGTCAATGCATGTCCCCTTCCAAATTCTCTCCTTAACCTCCTGCGACAAGTGGCGTGAGAGAGATTCATAAGATGTGTGTGCCTCGCCCATGCCCAACAATGGCAACGTCTGTTGCTTACCATGCGAAGGTCCCGCGGTGTCCTTGGGGGCCCCGACCGCCGGCACTTCCTTAAGCTTGGTTTGATCGATAAGCTGTCTTGCCTTTTCCAATGTGTCCGCCCCGACCACACCTGCTGCACTCACATTCAACCCCATGCCCCCGAGCCAGGGAATCACGGCTGCTAGGCTGGAGACAAAATCGGCAGGAAGCGTTGGTACCCCCCCGGATGCGGGGAGAACAGGTAATGGAACATTAGGCACCCCTGGCACTGGTACCGCCGGTGCGGGGATAGGATTCGCAGGTGCTGGTGGTGAAATACCGGGCATCGCAGGGACCACTGGTACCGCCGGTGCGGGCACTGGATCTCCAGGTGCCGGTGGTGAGATACCGGGCGTCGCAGGGACCAAGGGAACAGACCCACCCACCGGTTCTACATGAGAAGGCTCGCCTCCCGGTGTGTTGGGAGATGCGGGTACTACCGGCAAAATTGGGGGCCCACCATTCCCAGGGACAACCTGCGGCACTTTCTTTGCCCTACTCTTTTTTGGCAAGGGGGGGAAAGCTTCTCTAGGGGGTAATGCGTCCCTGCGTGACCTCCCCAATGGCCCCTCCTGCGCATCCAGCCTATCTGCCAGCTGCGCCATGGTGTTATCCATTTCCCCAATCTTCCTCACCAGGGCGTCTAAAACACTCGCGATACCAGGGCGCCACTCGCCGCCCTTGGCCTTAGGAGGCATGACTACCCTACAACCTGTTAACACTGTTACCGCTGTTTTGATGGAGAAAACACGACCGGCCACAGCACCCACGCTACCGGAGCCTCAATACTGGCTAACCCAGCAAGGCAGGTGAGCAACAGGCTCTAACCCGCTTGGCTCCCAGCAGCGCCGGGATGCAGACCCCTGTACGTGTCCTCAGGCACCCTCTGCGTAGACCCGCCTGCCTCTGTGTGTGGTAAACCGTCCGGTATTCCTCTCTCGAGTGTTGCTGCAAGCCCCCTGGTCACTCGCGATGCGTGAAACAAATCGGGCCGTCACCGCTGCACTTGCTCGTCAGTTTCAAGAGCTCGTCGATTTCAAGAGCTCGTCGATTTCAAAACCGGCTCCCTCCGCGATGCTGTAAAACAAAGCAACAGCCAGATAAACAGAGACCTCCCGAGGGAGGGGCCACACGCCGTCGAGATCACCGCCGCTCTGCGAGCTGTTCCGTCGATTTCAAGGGCGCGTCAATTTCACACCCGCTCCCTCCGCGATGCGTGCAACGTGGTAAGCGCTCGGCGCTCTCAGCAGCTGTAAGGCAAAACAACAGCAGGATAAACGGATACCTCCTGATGGAAGGGGCACACGCCGTCGATATCCCCGCCGCGCTGCGCGCTGGTCCGTCCTCTCCCACTCCCTCTCGCACCACTGAGAAGAACAATCCGGGAAACAGGAGCCTACGGCCCTGGAGAAAGAAGAACAAAAGGATTAGCTGTCCTCCCGAGGGAGGGGGCACACGCGACGGGTGTGCTGCCGAGGGGAGCAAGAGATCGCCCTTCGCGCTCCCCCCTGCTTTAAAGGTCCCAGAGAGTCGCCCACGCCCCGGAAGCGATCCGATCACTTCAGGGGCGCGGGGGAGCCTCCCATGACACGGAAGCGATTCAATCGCTTCCGGGGCACGGCCCCTAACCAAGGCGGGGCCAAGGAGTGGGCAGGATACGGGGGCACAGCCGACCACCATAATGGCGGCGGGGCCGATGCTGGCCCCGCCTTCCTCTTCTGTTGCACTTTGAAGTAAAGGAACCAATTGCAGACTTTCCGATGTGAATCCCCCGGCACCCCCCTCCGCAGCGTGCTGTGCATACGGAGAAAGAACTCTCCCACTCTTCGTTCGGATCGCAAAACAGGGAAGCTGTTAAGGGCCTTTAGTTTCAATTAGAAACAAGTGAGCAATTCTCCCATATTTGTGTTCCAATCATTTGTGAGAAAAAAATCCTGACTGAACCTTGCTATTCATTACACATAACTTACGAAAACTTGGGCCTTATTTCCAGTTTTCGAAAAATTGCAAATATTTCCCGAACTGCTGATGTAAATTATTTTGGAGTGGTATTTATGAATCCTTAAATACGAGCTCATGTGTAGAGTTTTCCTATATGAATATACCCTTATTTTTCCAAACACAAAACTATAAAAACAGGAGCCAAGGTCATTGAACTATCCCGATTCTTAATCAACCTTTCAGTCCGCATAACTTTGATATTTCTATAATGGATATATGGAGAGACAACTTTGCATATTAGGTGAAACCTACTTGAAATTCCGTTTGCTCTTTTCAGATGCCTTCAAATAGGAATCTGATATATTTTCTTATGTTTTTTAAATTGACATAAAATAAAGAAGCCCCTAAATTAAATATAAGGACAAATATATGTCCTCTGGCGTCCTTTTTTACTTTTAACTTGTCACGATGATTGCAATTTAAAAATCTGCCTTATGCATCAATTTAGTGAAAGTGATCCCTTTAGGCTATCTTTGAAGGAACATCTCCTAAAATAAAAGATACTTTGTAAGGAAAGTAGCGCCAGATGTACAAATGTTGCAATTGCAAACTCGAAGATGTGGTAAGCCGCAGGTTTTGTGACCCAAAAATGACATTTTGGTGTACATCTTACTGTACGATAGAATATTATATCATAAGATTAGGTACCGAGTAATAACAGAAAGTGCTGTGAGCTATTGTTATTATCTTATTTTTATGGTAGGTGTTTAGTAGAGATTCTACATTTCCAAGGCCTTTTATCCTTTCTCCTGTTTCGAGGATGCCCAGTATAATTCTGTGAGCGTGATTTCCTGTGGTGCGTGCGGTTAAAAGCCTAAGTGAATTAGTATACGTCTATGTGAACATTTGCACGTGAGTATGTAATGCATAGCTACATACATGTGCAAATACGTCTGTGAGTGTGTTTTTTGTATGCATGCGATTTTTTTTGTGTGGTCAAGAGCTTGCCCCATGTTAAAGATTTCCCAAGTGCCTGTATGAATTTCTGTGTGCTGTGGACGGCGGCGCTTTTTCGTATGTGCTTGTGTCTGGTGTGTGAGTGTGTTGGAAAAAGATGACAGCGCAGTGACTCACTGGGACAGTTTCTTTTAGTTCGTGTCTGCATGGCCTGTTTTATAGAATCAAAACTGGGTCGCGCCTACATCTGTTTACAGAAAGCAATAATTGTCTGTCAGCGCGAGGCAGGTTACATAGGCCAGGTTAAGTTGTATGCAAGCAGGTGTCTGTGCTGAAGACTTTCACAACAATCTGGTTGTAGGATCTTGCACGCATGGTGGTACTCAAGCTCATTATTAGTGTGGGTATGCTCACCCGGCTATGCAGAAGTTTCTAAAAATGATACTTGGCCGATAAGGGTTTGGGTTAAAATAATTGGCGATCTCTCAGTTTATGCTATGATGATTGGCATGCCTGTTGTTTATGCAATGTCACACCTCTCAGGTTAAGCTATGATGAGAGCACTCACAGGCTTATGCTTTCATTACTGGTGCATTCCTTGATTTATGCAATGATGACGGACACACCTGGGTGGTGCACCCTTAATTTACAGTATGATGAATGGCACTTTCTTCATGTTATGCAAAATTGAATGGCGTACCCCTTCATTAATAATATGAGATGGATGTCGACATGAGTTTCATCGATGCTGATGATGACTTTGCCTTTGGTATAAGCTAAGATAATTTTGGCACACCCCTCATTGGTGTACTCCTCAGTGTATGCTTTAATAATCAGTGTACCCCTAGGTTCATGCTTTATCGAATAGCATCACCCCCTGGTTTATGTTTCATTGAATGGCGCAGCACCCCAGTTTATGTGTCAGTGATTGGACATCCCCTCGGTTTATGCTTTAAAGAACTGTGCTACCCTTAGGTTTATGCTTGATGAATGACACTACTTTTAAGTTTTATGCTTTGTTGAATCAAGCAACCCACTGGTTTATGCTTTGTTGAATGGCGCTACCCATTGGTTTATGCTTTGGACACAAGGGTACAACCCCAAGGTTTATGCTTTAATGAATGATGCAAACCCTGGGTTTATGCCTTAATTAATAGTGCTACCTCTGCGTTTATGCTTTAATGAATGACGCTACCACTGGGTTTACACTTTGATGAGTGGTGTACCACCGGGCCAATGCTTTTAGTGGTGTACCACTGGGCTTATGCTTTGATGAGTGGTGTACCACTGGGCTTATGCTTTGATGAGTGGTGTACCACTGGGCTTATGTTTTAATGAGTGGTGTACCACTAGGCTTATACTTTAATGAGTGGTGTACCACTGGGCTTATGCTTTAATGAACTGTGCTCCCCCTTGCATGTATGCATTGATAAATGGTGCTACCCTTGGGTTTATTCCTTGACCAATACTGATACCCATTGATATGTGCAATGATGACCAGTGCACATCTTGGTTCATGCTGGGATTAATGGTGCTCCCTCGGTTTATGCTTTATCATGCGATGAACCCCTCAGTTTATTCTTTGGGGACTAGCGCACTCTAGCTTTTACACTTCACGGCGCACCCTAGGGTTATAACATTCCTCGGTGTTCTCATCAAAAGCAGAGCCTCTATGTTCTAACTTAGAACACTGAATTTCACTCAGAGAAAGGAAACGATTTCTGCACGGGATCAAGGGTACCTGTAGTGTATAGCCAAATTGTGAATGCCAGACCCATTGATTAGCTCGGAGTCTAGTGTGTCTTGGGAAATATGAGTTTATTTTAAAGGGTTTCTTTTGTGGGAACATTGAAATAGGTTGCTATATTGTGTATATATATAGATTTGTCCATTGAACTTGTTCACATCGCTAACTAGTGTTTTCTATTGGAAAGGGAAGAGCCAAAGCAGTTTTGCTTAGTACCCTAGCCCTCTTCAGAAGTCAGACTTGGTTGGCAACCCGGAAATTCTCTGAAATAATGTATGAGTTTTCTTCTATGAATGCCTAGAAGAACTGAATTTTTAGTCCCTTTATCACAGAAATAGTGCTGAAAATCGCCCCAAAAAGATGCCAATTAAAAAAAAAATTATTCACGGTGAGAACCCCCCCCCCCCCGAGCCTCCCTTATTGCCATCAGGCTCGCTCACATACGTTGATTCGTTCTGCTTACGCCCCACCAGTTTAAAATTTCACCAGCTGCCCCTGGCCTCAGAGCGATCTGACTCCCGTGGTGATGTCATTTCATGATGCAAGAAGCAGAAATAACCCGGCCTCCTCATCAGCAGACTGATCCTGAGTGAGGGCGGCTGCCTTGACATGGGCGCAGACTCGGCGGCTGCCGCGGTGCCAGACAGGGGCCCCCTGGCACCGTGCTGCATATGGCGCTCTCTGCCGTAGGCCGGGTGAGCATCACGGGCAGAATCCTAGGCGCTATAATGAGCTATATATCTACATACCAGCATCGGAGAAGGGATGGGTAGCATGATTGGTGCCATGTGCAATAGGGCGCCAAATTGAGGGAAACATTAAATGAAAATAAATGATAAATTCCGGGGCACCGATTGCACAGTTTGGCCAGGGCTTGCGTTGCCGATTATCTTGCTACCCCCCCTCCCCCCAGGGATGTTTAGACAAGGCCTCAAGTTCAGGGTCACTGCAGCTACAACCTGACCCATGCATGCTTTAGAAGCAGCATTACTGAATATTGCCATCTCCTCTTTAATTGTCAGGACTCAGAATTGTTTAAAAAGTTGAGCTAAAAGGGCTGTAGGTAGTCCCAGAGCAATGTTGAGGCACTGCTTATAGTCTTAGCTGAGAGGCCAAGAATCGATAGAGCACGGCCTACGATTTAATGATCTGCACATTAATCTAGCGCCCTGAGCTCGTAAAAACTTACTTGGCCTTGTCTCTGTTTTCAAAAGCAAAGGCTGCATTCATTATTTAACCTGCTAACTTTACCACAGACCTGGAGGAGCTTGCCACTTCGTATATATATATATCTGTCAGTGATAGTGGCTGGTTAGACCTGTTTGCTGATGCCTGTTTTAATGAGAGCACATCCATCTGTTCGCTTCTGATGCTGCGGTGCGGGGCAGTGGTGGTGGCGGTACAGGCCACGGCCGCATGTCCCCATGTAAGTGTTGAAGATCTGTTCATCGGCGAACAGTGCAAAGGGCAGAGACCCCTCAGAAACGGACCTTCAAAGTGTTGACGCTAAACCGATGTACTTTTAGCTAGGAGTGGAGTGAGTTCAGTGCTGGTTTATGCAGGGCCTGGGCCCTATCTGGTGACAAACCACCGGCCAGCGTCTGTGAAGTGATTTCTTTTGGCCTTCCCCCTCCTCGTCTAGGCTCCAGAGAAGACGGCGTGCGGATGAGAAGGTGGGAGCCTAGGAGAGACATGGCATAATCTATTTTGCCTTTTATTTTTACCTTTGTTGCCCTTGTGCAGCAACACAGGTAATTAATTGGTATCTCATATTAGAAAATGTTAATTGAGCTTTTCTCTGCCTCGGCACTGCACATTTCTTTGTTTAATGCCTCTTTGACAGAAATTCACACAGTGAAATCTTGGCATCTTTGCATCTCTCTGACACGCAGTTCCATGGGTCCAGGTTGAGTCTGGCCACAGTCTCCTGTGATTCTGGACAAGTCTTGAAAATGCACCATTTGCTTGAAAAATGAAAAATTGCACCATTTGTTTGAAAAATGCACTATTTGTCCACTCTTTTTTCAAAATGCTCTCGGGGGGAGAACACAGCTTGTTTCTCTAGCTCGCTACGCTCGCTCGCCACAGTGCAGTACGTCAATTATTTTACGCTCACCACTGTCAAATGTCACCAGCCGCCACTGGATATATCATAGAAAAACTAACATTTACGTGAGCCAATAATAGTAAAGTCTTTCTTTACATAAACTATTAACTTGTTAGTGCATTGTAAAGCTCAATGCACATTGAATCTCATCTTTGCATGAACAGTACCGCTCTCTCGCCATTATTTAGCAGCGTTTTTTTTATTTTACTGAATGTAAATAGAGAATTGTACTTGTTATAGAATGCACAGATTTTACTCTTGACTGCCTCCCAAAAACAAATAAATATGCAAATCCAAGCAATTCAATTAATAATCTGTGGCTGTGTTTCGTTCTCCCCCTGTCCCCCTCCCCCCCTCCCCCTCCCCCTTTATCTAGTGATGTCCCCCCACGGATTGTATAAGGAAAATGTATGGAAGCATACACATTCTTTTGCGAACACTGTTTGGCTTGACAGCAATGTTTTTGTACGGTACGTTTCTTTTTAGACAGACGATATATACTATCTCCCCTAGATTTATTCAAAAATGAAGAATTCCCATATCGAATATATAAGCACTTTCCAGGAAACTGAAGCTCGTAATCCATGGCCGGTTTATACGAGGTATGAAATTATACCGACACCATTAATTACCATATGGTGTCCTTTGTTTACAAATGTCACTTATTCATCATGAGAGACATTCATGTTATAATTGTTTTTGAATTAATTTTGCTTCTCACACCCCCTACGATTAAACCAACATGGGCTCCACCTTCAACATAGATATAACGATATGCCCATTTGGTCACTAATAAGGTCTTTCGGTTTTTCATGATTTTATATCTTTCCTAAGTGGCGCTTGTAGACATTTGGGAACCCCTCCTCGTTATTGTAATATCAATTTAAAATATTTCCGAACTGTTCAGAGTACACCCCGTATATTATCAAAGAAGGGATCTCGGTTACAGCAGGGACAAAACGACAAGTCGTTTTGATTATTAGAGTGTTCCACCGGCTTTACCAACACTTTATTACTATAAAATGGAATATTTATGTTCGGGAAGCACTATATTTAAATTACAACGTTATACCGAATATTTCCGGGGTGCCCATATATATAAAATCTTTTTATATATTTTTATATTTTCTCTTCCGAAATACTTCATTTTATATAAACTTCTACAAACGAATAAATGGGTTACCCTCTCCCTTTATCGATAACCTAGAATAAACATTATGCCCACTTGGGTTTTATAAAGTTCCATCGGTGTACTAAACTTGTATACCTTTTATAAATGGCGCCCATATGTCCGTAAAGTCTGCTGTAACATTGCGAAACAGCATCAATCCCTTCCGGGTTCCCTCACGTGACCTGAGGGGATGACGTATTTAAGAGAGTTGACCAATGAGACATGGTTTCGCCGCTACCTCGAGGAAGCGCCCATTTCGAAGGTAAGACGTCAATGAGGAAGCCGGCTTAGAAAATAATTAACCAATGTAATATCTTTGGGACTATGTTAAACGGCTAAGATAGGTGTTTAGTATATATTGCTGGGGTCCCCTTCTTTTACGCGATAAGTACCACCTACATATATATACATATTTCCTGGTCGTCTTGGCGGGAACTAGGGGACTTCTTGAAAGTTTATATGGGGTGAAATCTCGTATTGTGTACCAATGATAATAGTAATTTTGCCTAACTATAATACTTTTATTAGGAATTTCCGATGACCTCTCCCCGTGTTAAACATAACTTCAGAAAAACCATGAAAGACAGAAAACACGAATAGGAAGACATACATCCATTATGATATCGGTTTCTACCGTGTCGCTAAGAATATTAGGAACATGGTTTTTATGTTTGATGGTTGGAATAAACATATATGTCATACAGTATTTTGGTTTTTAAGGTTCAAGATAAAGATTGGGTGGGAAATACAGGTGGATGTAAACAATATCTAGTACCTTACTTCCGTTATATGTTCAGCCGGCCAATAGGAGGTCAGAATACTAAGGTTAGACTTCTGGATTGGGAGTAGTCTCTCGGAAAGCAACAAGAGATTATGAATAGGTGCTTATGATATTCTTCGTTTCATTTTCTAGAAAAATGGAGCCTACACAATGGTTCTAAATATGCAACAACAGTGTTGATCCAACTTTACTTACGCAATCTATGGACCAAATTAAGAGTCCGTTTTCCATTTGAAAAATCCGGTGATTCACATTGTCATACACCGCTCAGCTACCTGTAGAGGTAAGATGAATCTCGTGTGTTAAGAAAACATTCAGCTATTCGTGCTTTTTCCTTTTAGTACAATCGTCCATGCCATAAAAGAGGCGTTAATAATTTTTAAAAAATTCACTTTTACTAGGTTATACAACTTTCCCTGTGGATAAATATATTATTTGAAAGTCGAACATCCTTTGAAATTGCTGAAAGTCGACATCTTTATATATAAATAAAACAATCTATGGTAAGAGTTGCAATATAAAAATCTTTTTCTAAAAAGGGTATTAATCATACCAACTGTAGATATCAAGTGTTTTAAAAAAAAGTTTTCGACTATTATAAATTCTATAGTTCCTTTATAGATAAGGTTCTTTTAATACATTAATCATATAATAAATTTCCTACCTAGGGTATTGAGTTACCTTTACACTTAGGCAGGACAAACGTGTTTTTTGATAGTTTTAACTCTTGTTATGTATGTGAATGTGACTAATTAGTCGAAATTTTGAATAATGTGTGTAATGTATTTGTATTATATATGTGATATTTATGTTATATGTTCTATGTTGCCTTTGTTCAGAAAAATAATTCTTTGTTTATTATGTGTATGAAAACTTATAGTAACGTCAATTTTTGGTTTTGAAATGATGTAGTATGTTGTGTTTTTATGTTGTATATAAGGTGTTTTATACATATATGTGTTTGTATTTATATTTGTTCACAGCCCTGACGAAGTTCGTAAAGAACGAAACGCGTTGGCTGAGTTTGATCTATCTAAGAGTTGAATGAAAATAAAAGAACAACAATTGGAACATTTTGAAAAGACTTATCTTTGGTGCACCGTCCTTTTGTAAAAAAGTTTGTATATCTGGTTCCCAGTAGAGCATAAGTACGGCTCGCTCTGGACGTGTTTTTGCACCTACTACGAATTTGTGTATTGATTTGGAATTTGATGTGCTCAACATTGGTCAGCCGTACGGTTACTTTTGTTCATATAAACTATTAACTTGTTAGTGCATTGTAAAGCTCAATGCACATTGAATCTCATCTTTGCATGAACAGTACCGCTCTCCCGCCATTATTTAGCAGCGTTTTTTTTATTTTACTGAATGTAAATAGAGAATTGTACTTGTTATAGAATGCACAGATTTTACTCTTGACTGCCTCCCAAAAACAAATAAATATGCAAATCCAAGCAATTCAATTAATAATCTGTATGAGAAAACAGAGTACTTTAATCATAACCACAATAATAATTATATTTTTTTAGGAGTATCATAGAGGACTCTATTCACAAGGGTAAACTGGGTCGTAAACATATGTTTACAACCAAATACACCTATTTTATGCCTGCCACCCCCTCATGATGAGTTTAGGGAGTGCTATCCTAGCCCACTCCCCCATCCCAAAGAAGCTTTTGTACCATAGAGAAGGGTCATCATTTTATACATAGCTGCCCTTCCCAGAAGCGACAATGAGACCTTCCACCAATGTTGCACTTCTGCTTTGAATCGGTACAAAACAGAGTGCAGATTAACTGAGAGAGCGAGAGAGCGAGAACACTCAGGCTGGTTAGATATAGGCCGAGATACTTATAGCCCACGTCCTCCTACAGGTAGGCCCTCTAGGGGTGTCTACCTGTAGGTCAGGCACACAGGGGGTAAAGGAAGGATTTTCCTCAATTGATGCGGAAGCCCGAGTAAGTCTCGTACAGATAGAATATATGTAAGAGCTGGGGGAGAGTAGATTCAGAACTGGCCACATACAAAAGGATATCATCAATGTGAAGGGAGATTCTATCCTCCCAGTCCCCTCCCCAGTCCAGCCCGCTAACCAGTGGGTCTGCCCTCACCTAGCATGCCAGGAGCTCTAGTGCCAGGGTAAATAACATTGGTGACAGTGGGCATCCCTGTCTGGTACCCTAGTGCAGCACAAACGGACCGGAGCACACTCCGTTGACTCTAACTTGTACCAACGGTTCACAATATAGCAGCTTAATCCATTTGATATAATTAGGGCCAAAACCCATCCGTTCCAGTGCACCTCATAAGAAATCCCACTCTAATGTGTCAAAAGCCTTGGCTACATCCGGGAACAGGAATTCTGCTTGCTGAGTCTCTATTTTGGTGCCCTTAATTCAAGCATATATTTACTGCAGATATAGGCGCGTCCATCTGGTGGGGGCATAAAGCCCAATTGATCAGGGTGTATTACCCTTCACTGCTGGGTGGCCAAACGTTTCACAAGACTTTTGCACTCCATATTCAGGAGCGAGATCGACCAATTTTGATTACTGCCTACCCTCTTTATGGATCTCAATGAAAGTTGCCATGTGCTGGTCCTGGGGAAGGACACTCTGTCTCCTAGCAACCCGAAACATATTACAAAGATGTGGGAGTCAGGTCACTTGCAAATTTCTGATAGAACTCGGCCGGTAGGACGTTAGGATCCTGGGCTTTCCCAGTCTGGGCCTCTCTGATGGCTAGGGTAACCTCCTCTTCGCTGATATCCACTTACATCTCACGCTGTGCCTCCACCATAAGCTCCGTTACCCTCAGGTCTCTCACGAACTCCCTGATATCCTTATCCGGCCTTGTGGTAACTTACTATTTAGGGAAAAGTGGTGGGTAGCAAATTCAGCTGCAATCTCCCCCATACCACTAATCACCTCCCCCGGTCCTGTCCGTGGGCCCAACTCCTCTCCTTTTCTGTCTTGCCCAACTAGTGCTAATCGGTGCTACCTTTATTGCCCACCTTGTATACTATCCTCTGCTTGGCCAAAGCAATGCTGCGGGCCGAATTCTCTGCCTTGTCTGTAAATTCCTTTTCCTTATGCTGAAGCCTTTGACGCTGCTCAGGCATAAGGGGAGCCCCCCATTAGCTTCCAGATCCAATATTTCTTCCTCTAGTCTGTCAGCTCATTCCCTTTTCCTCTTTTTTTCACCTGCCATCAGTGACATGGCCTGACCATGGAAGACTGCCAAATAGGCCTCCCACAGCATAACCATGGAAGGCACTGTTCCCGTATTTTTCTAGAAGTAAAGTTTGGTGCTTTTCCAAATACTATCCTTGATCTCTTCCTTCCCCAGGTACCAGGGGTCCAGTTCCCATCCGCACCTAGTCCCTGAGACCGGGCTCCAGAACTCCACTCAGAGTAGAGCTTGGTCCGAGATACCATGTATCATAATCCTGGCATCATGGAAGCAAGCCAAGGATGCGCAAGTTGTTAGGAAGTAGTCAATTCTTGTGGAGCTGCAGTGACACCCCAAGTAATAGGTGAAACGCTTCTCTCCAGGGTTAAGAGCCCATCAAATGTCACCCAGCTCAGTGGCCTCCAGAAAAGCTGACAATCCTCGCCTAGTGGGTCCACGCACATACATCCAGGGTCACTCCATTCCATGTACTAGTCTGGGCCACATACCTTGCCTGTCCTTCAACCCAGGCATGCTGTGTGGTGAACGCAGTAGATCTTTTTAGCAAGATATCCACTCTTGAAACCAAGGGGTAGCTTGCATGGGCCAACATTCTGTATCCCTGCCTGGTTAACATTTTAATTTAAGCACTCTTCTGGTGAGTTTCTTGTAGCAGTACAATATCTGGGCCATGACATCCCAGATTCTGCATAGAACCCCTCTCTTAATCTTGTTTTGCAGGCCATTAACATGCCATGGCATAAAAGTTAATGTATCACGTCATACCATTGGGGGGGCACATTTCATTGAAGCAGTTATAGAAAAGACCATAAAGTTCTGGGGCACCCAGCCCCCTCATTGTCTCGTAAGCAGTTCCATATAGCAAAACATTTTTTGGCCAATAACACGATAACTCCAACACCACCCATCCAATTACTCTACTCCCCACTCTCCTGCAAGACAGGCTTTAAACTGCCCGCCATGCCAAATTTGCAGGGTGCCCATCACGCCAATAGCAGCATACCCCTCAGGCTAACACAAGCTCCTTCACTTACTCAATTGGAGCTCCACAACAACAACGGTCCCCATTGGTAGTCATAGCTGTAGCATCCGCAGTCTCCACCCACTATGAACAGCAATTTTCTAAAGTACTTACAAGGGCAGCCATATGCCCGCACCATTGCCAGGCGTCCTAATGAGCATCTGGAGAGCATGTCCAAGGGAGGGGGGCCCAGAAGTCTCATCTGCCCCCATCCTAGTAGAGGGGGGAGAGCTCTCCCACATCCCGCCTCCAACCACCAGCACATCGCCATCCTCCCCTTGGATCTCAGCCATTTTCCCATCATGTGAGGGAGGCTCAACACTGCAAACTTACTACCATCCAACTGGGTACACCTCAGAGGGCCCACTCTTCCAGCACGTCCTCGCTCATCCGGTCTCAGATCCCCCAGTTGTTGTTCCATCCTTGTGACCTCAGCTTGTCATCTCACCACTGAGTGCAAGCCCTCGAGCCAGACCCACGCCTCCATAGCTGTTCCAGAAGTCCAAGACTTGCCTTTATATAGCACCTTGAGGCGAGCATCATGTACATAACTTCCCTCTCTCAGAGCCTCTTCTTCACCTCCCAAAAGCTCCTTCTCTTTTGTTGAACCTTAAGGGTTAAGTTAGTGTAGATTTGAATCTTTGCAATCTCAAACTGAAGTTTCTACCTCGTGCAGGTGGCTTGGAGACTCGCATCCTTGTCTCTTTAATTAAAAATGCGCACAATGATTGTTCTTGTAGGAGCTCCGGGTCCTTGGCAGAGGGACAGGCGCCCTGTGAGCCTGCTCCACTGAGAAAAAGTTTTAAAGCCTCTTGGGCTTCAGCGTATTGAGTATGAAGTCCTCCATGAATAGCTCAATGTTGGTCCCCTCCACCCTTTCTGGTACCCACACCACACGGATGTGTTGCACTGTGAGCAGCTCTCACTGTCTTCCAGTCACACTTGCACCACAGTGCTCTCCTTCTGCAGTTGGTCAACCTTGGCTTTGAGCGACTTTGACTCCACTTGAAGCTGGGCCAAGGTGTTTTTCACTCATTAACCTTTCCTAAATCAGCTTGCAGTAGAGTAACCTACATAGCAGCAGTGTCTATTTTGGACTCTAAGGGCTTTAGCGTCGCCCAGATAAGATGGATGGCTGCTATAATGTCCCTGCGAGAGGGCTCCACAGCACCCCCCAGGCCTCTGTCCCCGCAAGTGTCTCCATCCATGGAAGTGCCTTCTCGCCGGCCTCAATGAGGGAAGGCATACTTTTCCATCTGGATCTGCTGTTGTCTATGGCTCCCTTGCTCATGGTTGCCTCTCGCACCAGCATCCTGCCAGGTGGCCACACCGCACCAGTGTCCGCGCACCCATCCTGCAGGACTCCAGGGCAATGGGGATCCATGTGGGTGGTCATCGCTGCCTACCAGGTGAACAAGATAGCCCTACATCTCCCATTGCCTGTTGCTCCCCCCCCAGAAGACCACCCCAACCTAGCCTCAGGCAAGGACATCTGCCCATCTTCTACCCCAGGGCGCTCTGTTGCAGGATTAGTTTGGCAGATCACATATATAGTGGGGCACCACGTCTACCCCAACTCATATCAGTAAGTGCCCAGTCTTTACTTCTTCACAGGCCTTGTGTTTTTTATTGTGCGCTGAAGTGCAGCGTCAATAGGGGGGCCCCCTGAAGGGCACAGCTCTACTCCGCTGCAATTACTTTGCCAGTGGCGACATGCTCATCCTGTGCACTCCAGACCCCCTCGCCTTCATGAGGGGCTGCCATGCCTGCATCTTCGGTGCTGCGAGGCCTCCTTCATGGGACCGCCGTGGTCCTAGCTTGACGGTGCACTTCAGCCTTGACAGGGGTTCCTGTGTTAGGGCCAAGGCTCTTGGCTCACGTCCCAAGGCTCAGAGCCTCACTGATCCCCGGCCCGTGGCCGCAATCCAGGGCCGGTCCAGCAAATGCCGCCCGCAGCAGCAAGCACAGACGTTGTCTCCCTCCAACATAGGAGGCTGTGACCATGTCAGGTTCTCGTCAGGGCCTAGGGGTGGCCAGGCGGGCATGAGCGATCGTGCGTGGGAGGGGTCATGGGGGAAGGGTCACGCATGGATCACATATAATTAAAAAAATTAAATAAACTTACCTTGCCACCAGCCAGGTCCCGCATCCCTGCTTGTGCTCTCCTCCAGCACGCACATCGAAGAACAGGAAGCAGGCCCCACTTACCAATCACAGCGCTGCATTGCTGCGTTTTGATCGGTGAGCACCAAAACACCCCTGACCAATCACAACGCTGCAATGAAGCATTGTGGTTGGTTTTGAGCATCCTGGTTGGACGCTCAACCAAGGAATAGGGGCCTGGGCTTGTTCTCCATGCAGGCTGTAATGCAACCTGCATGGAGAACGGGGAAAGTGCGCATGACTAGTTTGGGCGGCCCAAAAGGGCTGACCAAACAGTCATTGCGCACTTTGGAGTGGGCAACCCACTCCTCCCCTGCTCTGAGAACAGAGCAGCCTCACCCACTCACCCAGTGGCAAAGCAGAAGGGAGCATCCTAAAATGATAATACGCAAAGTTATTATCATTTTAGGTTTCTGCTTCCCACTGCTTAGAAGCAGTGGGGCGACAATCCTCCGCCATAGCGGAGGAGCCGCCCCTGCCAGGGCCCTCGCCTCTCGCCCATGGGGCCAGCAGCGGACAGAATGGCTCAGCACTCACTCCCCAAAACCTGGGGCCAGAGGAAGCAGGTGTCAGAAGGATTTTGTCAGATGTGTGGGGATCGGTGAGGGGCCCCCGAGCGGAGCTCTAAGTATCTGTGGCCATCTTGCTTGCCACTCAGGCCAACCCTCCTATTCATTGTAGGCTTAAACCCATTTGTGCTCAGAGATCTCTTCCAAGAACGTAGAGCTCTCTCCACCAGTAAATCCTACTAGAGGGGTGGGAAAGTTGACTTTGAAAGGCATGGTTAGCCTTGGAAATCTGTGAATAACAAACATGGGGATTTTGGTATTCACAAACTCATCTCTTTCCTCTTCCAATCTGGAAACGGTCGGATTTTACTCCAGCCAAGGCCTGGTGTGAATTCCATTTCAGTGGGGGAAGGGAATGGATTACTCCCAGATTTGGGCTGTAGTGGATGGGGTTTCTCAATGGGGAAAAATATTTACCCCACAGAGGTAAAAACAGGAATAAAAGAGTTCTTTTGCACATGGAATCCCATTCCCCAGGTGGAATTTTCTGCTATAGACGGCTCCACACAGCAGGAATAGGATCACGTTAGGAATGAGTCATGATCTTTGCAGTACACCTGGAAGGCTTCACCTGGTGCAGATCTTCAGGTGTACTTCTCCACCTGCCATTTTCAACTTTCTCTGTGATCGGGCCCATAGCATGCACAGGACCCAAAGAGTATTGGAACCGTTTATAAAGAGCCTTTTTATTGTAACAGGAGCATCTCTAACTTGAACAGTAGGTTGTGCGCAGCAACGTTCAGATTAACAGCCATCAGGTTGTAATGAGGGGAGGGCTGGGTTGTAAATTGAAATTGAGACAGCACTGGACAGACCTCTGTACAGTTGTTAAAAAAATATATATATATATTTGCATAACACATGATTCCAGTCTCATACATGGGGCTCTGGAGGGATTAGCCTAGAAATGTATTATATTTTTGACCACATGCTGAAATGGAGATAGGAGTCCAGGTCTCTGGATCCCAAAATCAACAGTATACTTCTACATCACAGTCACTCTCATTCGGAAAGCAATAATGATATTAATAATAAGCCAATTGCCTTGATTCAGTTGTATCGGATGATTTTTCTGTCATTTCCATCGCCTGTTACTGATTTGATTTACAATCACAGTGAGTCAC
Organism: Triturus cristatus; assembly: GCF_964204655.1. Classification (NCBI taxonomy): domain Eukaryota; kingdom Metazoa; phylum Chordata; class Amphibia; order Caudata; family Salamandridae; genus Triturus; species Triturus cristatus. The sequence continues at coordinate 428,223,273 of NC_140582.1, read as the reverse complement.
TGGTGTTAAATGTAAGTATGTTTGAAGAATGGCATGGTCAGTGAAGAAGAACAGTTGACTCACATGTAATGTTTAAAAATAATTGCAGGGGCCCCCTGCCTCCAGTTATGGACAGTTCGGCACAAATTCATCACTGACTGTAAGAGTCACTCATAATTTCGGTCAGTATCCTTCAGGATTGAACATGTCTCTTCATCAGGCGCCATCATTATTCCTGCAGGTTATTTATTTGCACTCATCATACAAACATGACGTACGTTTCGGTTGCGTAATGTGATACACTCACTTCTTGCTCAAGTGAACATTTGTGTCTGAAGAATTGACTTATTTCTGTTTTCATTGAGGACTGGGAGCCTCGTCTGTACATCTAAGTCGAAAATGTGGGTTAATAATTTCATCATTCCTCGTGGAAATGTTGTGAGCACAGAAATCATTTCTCGCACTTCATCCACGCTAAAGAGTTTCATTGTGGTGTAAGGGGGTACCTGAGCATGAATGATGCAGTTCCTGCTTCATTGAAGTACAACTGGAATTCTGATACATGGGAACAATCTTCACACAAAGACAGCAATGGTGTTAAACGTGTCAGATTCGCCCTGAATTTCCTGAAGGCAACCATTGTGTGGACTACTCTTTAAGGGGGCTGGTTGACATACATTTGCCTTTTTGTAGAAAAGGGTTCCTATCTCTGCCGCACGGATAATTTGCTCTCTTCCTTTGTCATCATTCAGACACTCAGGATTATATTTCATCATGACATGTGATTATTGCACTTTCTCTTTTGCATGAAAGCATAAAAAAGGAAGGCCCTATGTGACATGTCACAGTTCAATGGGGCACTTTATTCATTAGACAATACCAGGCGTGGGAGAGGCCGACGTTTTTTCTATCAGTCTTAAGTGGGTGAAATATCTTTCAAGGATTACTGTAACCTAATAGAACTGGATAAAGAAAAGTGTTGAAGAAGGGTACCAATGGAACTCGAAGCAGAAATATCAGGTTGCCTATTGAAACAGAAGCAGAACGAATACGGATAACTATGCAACCGAAGGCTGCATTATGAGGGTAATCGTGCCCCTGAAATCAGGGTTATCAGGGTACCCATGCCACTGGAGGAGGAATTATCAGGGTAACCTTGCCCTCGGAAGAATTATCAGGTTAACCATGCCACCAGAAGCAGAATTATCAGGGTAACCATGGCACCGGAAGCAGAATTATCTATAACTATGGTGTATTGAAGGCGGGCAAACCTCCTGATACACATTTTGTTTCCCAGATGGTTACAAACAACAAATAGAGCAATGGACATCATTGCTTAACATGTGGTTAGATATTTTTATGTTATTACAATTTTTGGATGAAGACAGTATACTTAGAGGGAAAGAATATTTCCTGATTGTCACGAAAATTCCCAGTGTAAGAATAGACGAATGAAATGTCAAGCTTGCAACAACGGAAATGGTAAACTTTACAGCCAGACTGCATGTCTGTAACAAAGTGGGGAAAGGTTATTGGACAGATATAACTGAAAGTGACATATATCTATAATTTTGAAGATATTTGGCAAATGAGTATTGTAATATAAAGCGCACATAGAGAAAATTAGATTAGAAAGTTCTAGTGTTGCCTGCAAAGAGTAGTACTGCAGTAGAAACATTTAGAAAATGTATAGTATAACGTAGCATAAACCTTTAAAAATACATTTTATAAACCCCCCCCCCCCAAAAAAAAAAACCCAAATCAATCCTTTCTGGAAACCTTTTACACTAACTTCTTACTACTACTCTTTTTAAAAACCGGAGTTAAAGTGGGTTTAATCCTGGAATCATAGACTGAATTTAGAGTTGGATATGCAGCTACAGACCAGGCCCTGTAGCACATAAAAAGTTTTGTGCTGCTGATATTTGAAGTTGTTGATATTGTCACACCAATTACATACATGCAGCACACACAGATATAGGGAACTGATTGAGAATCAACTCAGGTATTTGTACAGCCCCTGTTGGCCACTTATCTCTGGTGATTTCATTTGATGCTGACACCTTGTTCCCGTGCTGGCACTTCCATAAGATGAGTTCATTTCGTGTTACTTGTTGGTGGTGCATAAAGGATAACAGAAAACTTTAAAGATGCTCTTTGTGGTACAATGGTGAGCGCTCCAACATAAGTGCTGAAAATCCTTACAAAGTTCCTGATTCTGCTATCTTACTAAATATATAGATTGTTTCGTTTTGAAATGTAGGTTGTGCTTTTGTATTTGTGGCTTGTGTGTGTTTGTCGGGGTAGGACAGGAAAAATTGAGTGATAATTTTAGTGGTTAGCGTGTCGAAGTATGAAAATCCCTGTGGGTTTTCTGGAGGATGGCTTACCGGCTCAGAGTTGCTTTTGGTCTGTTGGTATTTGATGGTGTTCGCCATCTATATGTGCATAGGTTCGGCTGCCTGTGATGTTTTTGAGATGTATGTGTACCGCAAAGCTATATTTAGGGATGTGAGGGCTTCACTGGCTTTGGGGGCTGTTCCTTATCCACAATTAGTCTGTCCACGCGTCTCAATTTGTCCCTATGCGTGGCATTTCCATGAATTCAGAACTCTTACGAGTTACATTCAACTGCCAAATGTGTGACACTTTGAGTGACACTTTCTCGAGAGTAAAACCAAGAAAAGAATGGCATAGAAAGAGATGAATATCAGAAAACTTACCTTTGAGCAATGATAACCCTTAAAAATATCTGCTGCAAAACCCCCGAAATGGAAGGTCATTAAAAACAATCTCCAGGACAACTGTACAGTGCCACCTCTCCTATACTATGTGTAATAGAATTTTAAGACAATGACATGCATATTCACAGTGCTTTCAGTTACAGACTGGGGCGTCATAGCCCTGTAATACAGAAGTCACTATCCCCCCTGCGCCAGGACTCAATTTGAATTCTTTCTCGTTACACTGAAAACATCTGCAGTGATTGCATTAACCAATTGAGGTTTTATAATGTAAAAGAGTATATTTCCCCTATTTTTTCCTTGTTTCTCTTCTATTGTGAGAGCTAGGCTGATCGCTAAAGTATACATAAAAGCTGGGTTCAAACTGAGGTGGTGTGAGCAAAATGACGATAGATTGGGATGCGGCCCGAGTAATTTCCAGTGGCTGAGATTAATTCAAAGCATGCCACCCATCACTTTTTTGTATACTTTAATGTGTTGCCCTAAATTGGACGGGAATACCCAGACGTGGGTCCCGTGCACACTTTGTCACTGGAACCAAGCTGTACATGGGTGATGAACCCATAACTAGAGCAAAACCAGTCCTGGGTTGCTTGTGTTCTGGTTCAAACAGGACCTTGCTTGACAGTTAGGGCTGGACTATTCTGATTGGAGCAGGGTCAAGACTGATTTGCATTTAGATGGGTCCAAACTGAGGTGACGTGGTCCCGATCGGGCTCCCAGCACTCTCGATCCGATTTATGGCAGAGCGTGTGGGTAGTGAGCTCCAAGCAGCCAGTCCAGCAGTCTCTCCGGGCCTGAGTATAACACGACCTCTCGTTGCCAGCAGGGAAGGAGGGCTGCATCTCATCGTCTGCCAATGGCGGCCGCCATTTTGCGATCAGGGTCGCTAGGGCAGATGAAGCCTCGTAGTGTTGTCTCCCGGTCCCCAGCCCGGCTGCAAAACGTCTCAGTCGGTGCAGCAAACTTTCCCCTGCCTGAGCCGCCATTGCGATCTCTGGCGTCACAGGTTAGGGCTGGATTTTGGCAGGATAGGTGCTGGGCCGTCAGATGTACAAAAGGAAATGATGGACGGAGTGTTGAACATTGCAAGCACTTACCCCCAGTCAACTGATCTGGGTTTAATCCATCACCGTTCTTTAGCCCACTCTGCCACCCCAGTTCAGACATGGCCATATGCAAATCAGTCTGACCCTGTGCCTCATGGGAACAGTCCAGCCCGAACTGCCAAGCCATGCCTTCCATGGACCGGAAACAAGCTTCCTAGGACCGGTTTCTGGCATTTCAGCCGTCTTCAGCGAGGCTTGCTTGAATCCAGTGGCAAAGTGAGCAAGGGACTCACGTCTGAGCATACCCTGCCAACTTATGGTGAACAAAGCGGTACAAAAGGGGGTGGTGATAAGCCTCGTAGTGTTGTCTCCCGGTCCCCAGCCCGGCTGCAAAACGTCTCAGTCGGTGCAGCAAACATTCCCCTGCCTGCGCCGCCATTGCGATCTCTGGCGTCACAGGTTAGGGCTGGATTTTGGCAGGATGGGTGCTGGGCCGTCAGATGTGTCACTCTGTGCTCCCTCTGTGATCTCTGGTGGTCTGCTGCTGGCGTTACACAGCAGCAGAGAAGTGGTAACGGGCATGGCAGGGGAGATGGACATTGAAAGCATGGCAAGAATGCATAGAATGCAAATAACTCTTTAACTAAGATCATGTACTATATAAAAAAACACCAAACAGTTGCAAACTTGGAATGTTGGATCATCTCTACCCAACAGGAAAGGATCTTCCGATGTTCTGTCGTCTTCTCTCTCGATTTCCACGGAAAACGTCCATGTCGACATGTTATTATTTGAATGCGGCTACAGCTTATTACAAAAAGATACAATTAAGAAGGTTCTCATGAGAACCTTTGCAAACCTACTCTGTTAGCTGTTCAGTGTCCCATTGTGTAAGAATGGGCTGCAATATGAAATGAAATTGTAATATCTAGCATGTCATGGTTAGATCGTGAAATTCAAGTTTATAGCAAACAATTTCTTTCTTCAATATACTTGTCCTTCATAAGCACGTGGCAAAGGAAACTATCTAAAATACGATGACATGATATGGTGTGAGGAAAGAAAGAAATACCTTTTGCAGAAAACAGCGCATTTCACGAAGATGTCAAGTTCTGCAGTTCAATTATAATGAAGAATAAATAATAATATTGAGGCCTAGCAGTGAAAGAACGATAGAAACAGGAGTTTTCAGCAGAAATAAGCAGAATTATTTCTTCTTACCACTTTAATAAACACACATTTTCTCTAACCACTGTATTGACACTCACTTTCTACATTAACATTAAGGTACAGATCTCTACATTGTTATGAGGTACATTTATGTAAAACTTTTAAACTTCCACACCAAGGATTAGGGGAATGAGCAATAGTACCAAACAAGAAGGCCGGGTCCAAGACAGAAGTTTGAGGCTTCCAAAACAAACAACCTAAAGCATCCTGACAGCACAAGAAGGGAGCACAAACATGCACCACACCCAAAAAGGTCACAAGAGCATCCAGGCTCGAGCTAGACACCAAAGGCAAACCAAAGAGGAAGGCAGAGGCAGGTCAAAAGCCATACGCTCAGCACACAGAAGGGGAAATGGGAATATCCATTCCAGATGAACAAACGTATCAGGACAACAAAAAGAAAATGGACATAGGCAAAGTACACCTGACAGGAAAAGTCCTTGACCAGGAATTCCACTCAATGAGACATGATCAGAAAGCTAAATACATGTATGCCTTGCTCCAAGGCAGGCCTACCCACAGCAGACACCAGGTGAAACCAGGCAAGTTCAGAGCCTCCAAAATACCAGGGGGCAAAGAAACACAACAGAACCTGAAACCCCAAGCGCTAGCCAAGAGTGGACATATTTCCTGCCCAGTGCCTAACTGGAAGTACAAGGCAAAATGCATGATCATACTCCACTCTAAAAAAAGTTGTGAAAGAGAGAGCCCACAGCACCAACAAGAAGGCATTAAACAATGGACATAGTAGGACCAGGGCAAATTAAAAGCCCACTCCAGCAGACAGCACAGGTGGAGAAACCATCACAGCCCAGAGGCAAATGGCCAAACAAGAAAGACAACGATAACCAGAAGGGAGATTACTTGGCCAGTTCAGCCTTTTCGCTCCACTCGTCCTCCGACATTCAGTAAAATCGATCCTCTGCAACTTAAGATTTCTTTGGCTGCCTCTAGGCCCCCTCGTCAGCAAGATCTTACAGGGAGTGTGGCCGGGTTTACGAATTGGATTGCGGACTCATTGTCCTCACTATCGTTGCTCCGCCCACCTAAACTTGCTAGGGAATCTCCATCTAAACCTTGATTCCTACCGGAGCTGAAAACCCGTAAACATGAGTGTAAAATTCTGGAGAGGGCCTGGCGCTCCAGCGATTACTGCCCTTTGGCGAAGCATATGCTGAGAGTCAAACAAAAAAGCTATTACGCCGCAATCGCAGCAGCTAAAAGCCAATACTTCACATCACGCATCGACCAGGCTAATAAGAACTCCAAAGAAATCTTTTCAATTGTGAAGAGCTTTATGTCCCCATCGGCCTTGGCACGTTCCGTTCCTGTTACGGAGGACTGGCGCAATACCCTGGCCAGGTTTTTTCAGGACAATATTCACGCTATTCAAGCCACGTTTGCCACCAGCGCTTCAACACCTGTGCCTTGCATCTCTGTTTTGCCCTCAGTTGATCCTTCACAAGATTTTTCATTTTTCTCGCCGGTAGACTTACCTACCTCCCTCAAAATTTTGAAGCCTCTGAAATCCGGCTCTCCCACAGATCCCTGTGCGGCCAGACATTTGGCCTCCGTCGCAGATTGTATTAATCCGAAAATCAATCGGATCATTAACATGTCGCAGCGGGAGGCCCTTGTTCCAACGCCTTGGAAGCAGGCAAAAATTCTTCCCCTCCTCAAAAAACCTTCTCTGGACCCATTTACCCCTGGAAATCACCAGGGGTCACCAGGGGTCCCTAGCCTGGCCAAGGTCTGTGAAAAGGTGGTTACCAACCAGCTCACTGAGTACGTCGAGGACTCGGGCCTGCTCCATCCGGTGCAATCGGGGTTCCGGGTGGCTTAAAGCACAGAGTCTGCTTTACTGGAGGTGTCTGAGGCAATCAGAGAGTGCCTTGATGCCGGCGGGAGGGCAGACTTGGTTATGCTGGACCTCTCGGCGGCTTTCGATACTGTGCCCCATGCCCTGCTTCTGGATCGCCTCCGGGAGATTGGAGTTTCTGGGTCCATGTGGGGTTGGATTAGGTCTTTTTTGGAGGGCTGCTCTCAGCAGGTTTGGCTTCCACCGTGTGCCTCTGCTCCGCAAACGGTGGCCACGGGTGTACCACAGGGGTCATCACTTTGCCCCCTTCTTTTTAACATCTATGCTGGTCTATCTTGCGGAAGCATTAGGGGCTAAGGTGATGGCCTATGCTGACGACACCCAACTGCTATTTTCCTGGGGATGAGACGAGGATTCGGTTCTCCCTGCCCAACATTGCCTAGCCTCGGTTTTTCAGTGGCTCGCTCAGGCACAGCTCAAATGCAATGAGGAGAAATCGGAGATCCTCTTGTATGGCGCATTCCCTGACGACTTCAGAGAGAAGTTATGGCCCCCTGGTTCTCCCCTTCCCAGCTTTAAGGGTGATTCTGTCAAGAATCTCGGGGTCTGGTTCAGTGAGAACCTGATCTTCTCCTCGCAGGTCAAGAAGCTAGCAGGCTCTTGCTTTAGCATCCTTAAGTCTTTGAGGAAGTTTCTTCTTCTTCTGCCTAAGGCTGCGAAGGAGACTGTGGTTCGCGCTTTAATTCTCACACGCCTCGACTATGCTAATGCATTGTATGCTGGCATTCCGGGTTACCTGTTGTATAAATTGCAGGTGATTCAAAATTCAGCCGCCCGACTCCTGCTAGGTCTTTCCAGCAGGTGCAGTGTGCGTTCTCATCTGCGATCTCTGCATTGGCTCCCTGCGAAGGCTCGGATAAAATTCAAAATATTATCCATTGCTCACAAAGCCCTTTATGGGCTGGGTCCCATCTATCTTCAGAATAGGTTGGCTTTCTATACTCCGGCAAGACAGCTGCGTTCATCCTCTCAACTTTTGGCAGAGATTCCTCTATTCAAGGGCCAAAGACTTGGCGGAAGTTCTTTTTCCCGGCTGGCGGCGCAGGAGGGGAATGCTTTGTCATTGGATTTGAGGGGCATCAAAGACCCTTTGATCTTTAAAAAAAAGTTGAAAACTTTTCTGTTCTAGTTCTTTTATCTGTTGTTGATTCGGACCCTCGTCAGGCTCACGCCGGGACACTCTTCGGAGTATCTGTGCGCGGTACAAGTGTATATAACATAACAAGAAACGTGCCCATTGCATCACACATCTCAAACACGAAAACTCAACAAACAGCCAGTGCTACAGAACCCAAAAAGAGCAACCAGAGGTTCAAGAAGGAGGACCCATACTAAAATGAGCATTCTGGCGCAGCAGTTGAAGCTGCTCCTTTCACCATAGACCAAAATGCACCATACAAAAGAAAGGCCAAGACCATCAAAGAAGGCAACAACACCACAACCATCATGTACTGCAGGAGCATGGTGCAGCCCACAAAGGGCAGAAGCACGTAACAAGGGGTAAGCCTGATCCACACACCCTTGTTAAAAGACCCACCAAAAGAGAAGGGGCTGTTAGAGGAGGAAGAAGAAAGTAAAAGGCCACATCAAGTCACCTCACAGCATCTGCATACTCCAAAGGCAATCAGCAATTGGAGGAGGGAGGCAAAATGTGAAAACCAGGAAAAAGATCCAAAGGGCAAACCACAAAAAGCCTCGAGTCCAGTAGGAGACAAGGACACAATGCATAAAAGGAGCTTGCAAAGGACACACAATGGATTCAAGTGCCCAACCCCACGAACGAAGGCACCAGCTGCAGGACTTCAAAGAGCAAAGAGAGAAACCAGACATGAATCCCACAGACAAGATCCAGATAGGGCCAAGTAAGCAGAAAAGGTCACAATACGTTTCAACAAACTAAGAACGGTCAGGTGAAGGTAGGGCCAATTAAACCACCTGGGAGTAATAGGAGCTTTCTCAACAGGACAAAAATACCCACCCCCTGATAGGGACAAACTCCAACAAGTAGAGCATAGAACCGTTCACTTCAAGATAACATACTGACCAACCAGATGGGTTCAAAATGACAAAATCCACTAAAGAAAAACGGAAGCCTCACTAGAAGAATCAAAATATAAAGCTGGGATACAAATGACCCCCAAGTCCCACAGCAAACAAGCATTTGCAATGCAATAGGTCTCGCATTTACGAGAGTTTGAGCTCTTGGCATTGTAAATGACAATGCCTTTTATTTATGTGTTGATTTTTAAAACATAAATAAAAGGCATTTAACAATGCTAATAGCTTAAACTCTCGCGAATGCGAGACCTATTGCATTGCAAATGCTTGTTATCGATGTATGCATCCATTCCATATTAACAGAGGCCCAATGCATTTCTGCAAGGCAGAAACATTACATTGCCTGTAAATATAATTTTGTGCCTGACCTTTTCACCACCATTGGGCTCTACTTTGCATCAATGTATACACATTTCACAATAACTACACAATAATGCAAAAACGTGGCACATAATTTGTTTCATTCACAATGTACCATATAATTTGCTTTTCAAAGCCACATAATAGTCGGATAAGTCGGCCCTGAGTTGTCAGTCTCCTCCCCACCCTGCGTGTCACCAATGACATCGTCCAGTACCGGGACCTGGACAAAAACAACTGACAGTAATGGAGGGGTAACAGTGGCCGGCAAGTGGCCAATGTGGTCAAAAGAGGAGAAGGTGAAGCTAGAGCAGTGCTGCAAGGGCCGAGTATACGTGCTGGAGAGAGACTCAATGCTCAAGGCGGTAGTCGGCGTGAGGGGGCGATGGAGATGTGGTGACAGAGGGGAAATGGTGGGTGAAGGAGCGCGAGCTAGTGTTGGAAAAAGAGTGGCAGGAGAGGGAATAGAGGTTTCGGAGATGTGGGAGAGAAAAAAAAACAGCGATCTACTCCTGGATGACGGGCGTGGGAGGGTGGTGGTGCTGGAGGATGCGGGGGGGTTAATCGAAGAACAGGGCAGGAGAAAAAAATTCTTAGCAAGTGCTTAAAAAATCGAGAGGAGAAAATACCATTACCGGAGAAAGGTGAGGCTAGATAGCCCGTGCTCTGGGAAGGGGGGGGGGGGCAGTGGTGGAGGAGAAAGGGAGAGTGAAGTCGGTGCCCGGGAGGGTGAGAGACAGGCGGTTAGGGGCACCAGTCACAGCGGAGGGAAAGGGTGCGGGGAGGTAGTGCTGAAGTGATCGGGGAAAGGCTAGCGATAGAAGGGAGAGCCCGTGCTGAAAGACAGGCGAGGCATGGAAAGCAAACCACTGAGGAGGGCTGGTGAAGTGTGGCCAGGGAAGAAGGTTTGCCAGTGCTGTGGGTGTCTGGAGGAAGAGCCAGGGTGGAGGAGAGAGAAAGTGGCGCGAGGGGCGGGCACAAAGATGGAGAGAGAAGGGTGGCAGTGCTGAAAGGGTGGATTAAGCCCTTGGGGAGGCCGTAAGAAAGAGAGGAGGGAGAGATAGTCTTATTGTGTGTCGGGGGAACGGGGCGTTGTAGAGGGAGTGAAGGACTATGTATTTATTTGCGCTGTTTTATGTAGCGCCATTATCCAAATATTATAGACCGCTTTACATATGATGAGTGAGTACCAAGAAGCCACGAAGAGTCAGTGCTTAAGGACGATAAAAGTGGGGCAGTATAGAGTCAGTGAAGAGGGGTAGAAAAAGTGAGGACCGGAGGGTCGGACTTGGACAGAAAACCGGGCACAACGAATAAAAGAAGCTCTCATTAATGAATCACATAGCTAACAAGCAGTAAGTGGGATAAGGGAGGGGGTGGCAAATGGTGTGTACATTTCGCGGGCGCTTTGATGTTCGCAGTGGCCGCGCGGCTCACTGAGAACAACAAAGCGCCCGCAAAATGTACACGCAGGCTGCCAAATGGTGCGCGCGCCCGGCGCACATGCACTGTGTGAAAGTGGCCGTGCGGCCCGCGAAAGTGAAAGCAAACGAGTGCTTTCAGGCCTCCAAATGGTGCACGCGCCCGGCCGACGCACATGCACTGTATTTGGAGGTCTGAAAGCACTCGTTTGCACTTCCAGATCCCCCATTTACAAAAGCTCTCGCGAGAGTAGCGCTAAAGCGCTGTCTCAGGCGAGACCTAAAAAGAAAGGAACACACAATCCAGGCAGAGGAGAAGAAAATCGGCACCAGATAATACATTGCTCAGAGCCATAAGCATCAGAACCAAACGGGGACAAGAGGATCACACCCGCAGAACAAGAAGATACAAGGAAACCCAGAGAAGCAGAGCAGACCACCCACAAAACCTGAAGCACAGAAAGGGATTGAAGTGGACCAAAATACCACTCAATTAGGAATAACCAATGCCTCGTTTGTAAAGTGGGCAGAGCCTACTCTAAACAGAACCATCAGCTAGGAAGCAACTCACAAGCACCACACATGAGAGAGGGAGCGAGCAGAGACTCCAAGAGAATGTGAATAAACACACCCTGCTGAAAGTCTTGCTACTGCAAAAAGATCAGCGTTCAATTCTATGCCAAACAACCCCCAGTGAAAATAAGAACTGGGACAGCCAATAGATCTGACGTTGGATCTATAACTATTTGGTTTGCCAAGGCATGTTTCCTTTCATGTACCATCTTATGAATTTAGTGTTCCAGGCTCGCTGACGCGCCAACTGCAAATAACATTGTGAAACCCACAAAGCACGCATTGAAGCCCTGCAGGGCAGCGTAGAGAGCTGATCTGCCACTGCATACACTGGGTACTTCATGGCTCACGGGGAGTTTACATATGATCACATGTGAAGAAGATTTAACAACGTGAAATACAAAAAAAAAAGGAAATCCTGTAGGAATCCGGAAACTGTACTACTGGCCCATACCCTACACAAAACAAACTGACATGAAGACTGCAGAGTGCATCAAACTATAGATGGTTGTGGAGCCGCCCGCGCATCCTTCTTTTCAAGCAGCAGCCCCAGAAGGCCACAATACTCACCTTTTCAATATTAATTTACGGTTTCCGAGGACGTTTCTATTGCAAACACATTTCTGGTGCTTGCACCATTTTCACCAACCTGCGAAAACGCACTTTTGATACACCCAGTGTGCCACGGGGGAAACTTTCTCTTTCATTACTGGCTGTAAACATTACAACACAGTCCCAGAAGCAGCGAACTGAGAGAATACCGATGAAACCACGGCGACCCATGGGATCTGCCTCTGCGGAGGGTTAAGTTGCTCATCAGCAAGAGAGCCTCCTGCATGAATGTTTCATTGGCTGAGGATGCAGTTACTGACACCAGATCCTCCTAACTACAACACACTACTTCTCTGAATCGCATGGTTGTCAAGGAGAAAAGACACATTTCAGGTCACAACTCCAGCAGCTTTATTAAACATGCTATGCTATCAGACATACATAACCGGGCATGAAATGTTCACATATCACCAATGACGCATATAGAAGAGGGTGTTCAGACAATAACAATTGGTGCAAACAATAACGGCTACCCTTGATGCTGCTTGTACAAATTAAGGTCTGCAAAATCAATTTCTCTCTGATTTCCAGAAGAGCTCAGTTTTTAGCCAATCGAATCAATACCCAAAAAGTCTGGGTTGTGAGACTTGCCAAGTGAAAAAGAATATACAGAAAAGGGAAAATACTAGGGCCTGTTGCACACTGTGTGGTAATGAAAGCTAGAAAGGTAAACTAAGAAGATGATGTAACTAAATCTTGCTAAAGGAGCTGACATTGCTAACAAGAACGCGTTCCAATTGGCCGCTGTTCAGCCTCTTGTCTTCAGTGGAGCTGCCAGACTCTCCGAGTTACAAAGATGGTTGTTGAGATACCATGTCATCCAGTATCAGGGAACGTTCATTAAAAGTGGTGTCAACAAGTGAATTAAATGATCCAAGATCCAATCTGAGGGACTGCTACAAAGACCTGAGATTGAGTTCAATGTGAAACTGGACTTTAAACTGATGTAGTCTGCAATAACAAGCTTTGGCACAGCCAGATGATCTGGACTGTAAAAGACTGAGCTTTTGGCTTTCCCAATACTTGTTTGTTTTGCCATTAGAAAATTGCAAAATTGCCACCAGTGCATCAGAACGCATGCACACACATGTAGGCGCATGGGTAGGCGTCTTGGAATAGGTTTTCTACTAAATAAAAGCCAATCCTATATCAATGATGATGCTTACGCATGTACCATGATGCATGTCTTTTAGCATGCATCAAGATACATGCGTGCTTAAGAACATTTTCAAAGATGGCCAACAATGTGTCTGCATGCATTTTACACCAAGGTGACCATTTTGGCATATTTATTTTACTGTTTCAATATGGCCTACAGCGAGATTAGAAGAATAAATTAAAAGCTAAAAAAAAAGTGTCAGGAGTGTAAAAATGGGAGCAAGTGGCCCTTATAAAATGAAAATTGGGAATGCAGGGATAAAGTGTCTCCGGCATAGTATACTGTCATGGGCTAAGGTCCTGTATCCGGGCTCTTGATTTTGGGCCTAGCCTCAAACTGAGCAAGAGTGTGAGTAAAGACCTTAAGCCAGATGTACAAATCGTTTTTGTGTATGCAAACGGGTCACATTTGCGAACGCAGAAAGACTTTTTGAAATGTACAAATCCCTATTTGTGATTCGGTGACCTATTACAGAATTGCAAATTGGGTTTGCAATTTGGCATTAGGAAGGGGCGTCTTTAGGGCGTCCCTTCCTAATACCGAATCACAGTGGTATGTAAGAATATGTTGTGACAAAAATGCAGTTGCAAAACATTTGTATTTTACCACCTGCTTCAAGTAGGTGGTAACCTACCTCCGAGACCCCAAATGTTTTGGGACTCTATCGTAGCTAATCCATTGGAGTACAAACAATGGAAATCCCTATACAGAGACATCACCAAATACAACCGGTCCATGTACTTAAGGGAGGATCACTTAAAGTCATGTATTATTGGTACCTACACCTTCAGAAGCTACACAAGATCTTCCCTAATTCCTCGGATAGATGTTGGAGGGGTTGCGGGTTATTGGGTGATTTCAGACACATTTGGCGGGACTGCCCCCACATTAAGCCCTCCTAGAAAGAAATTCTATCCCAAATAAAACTGATCCTGAACTACCGAATTCCCATGACAATGGAACACACTCTCCTGGGGATTCGGAATCCCAGCTTGAAACGTCAGACTCAGGGGGACCGCTCAGTGATGTGGTTGTGTTTGGAGGCGGCTAAGATGATGTTGGCGGCAGCATGGAAGAAGGTGGAGGCCCCCTCCCTCACACAATGCAATGCCAGGTTATGGAGATCTCCAGCGATGGAACGCATGGCAGACATAGTGGAGGACTCAGAAAGGGGTTTGACTATGTGGGGCGCCCCCCTGGTCAGAGGGGTTACCCTTGTTTGCGTGTGGGCCCAGACTACAGGCTCTCCACTTTTTCCATATCTAATGCTCCAGGGAGGCACCTCCCCCTGGATTTGGAACTATTGGGAACCTGATCACACCTGGCCTTCTTTGGACTGTCCTCTCCTGCAACCAAGCATGGTCGCTTTCTTTTTCTTTTATATTATGACCGTGATACCATAGTTTGTTTTGTTATGTTTATCTTTTAGTTATGTGAAAATAATGTGAGTTGGGTGGGTCGTGATCTCCATCAACTACCATGACCAATACAGAGAGATATGACTTGTAGCACATGAGCGGCCCAGTGGTGGCCAGCAATGGTCGTGAACAGGGTTCTTATGACAGGTCGACTACTAGTACACAAACTGACCATGCTACTTTAGAAGTTCTGTAACTTTTGATCTGTGAACCTTACTCGTGTCTCCCACCACTGTTTGTCATGTAATGTTTTGAATCTAAAACCAAAATAAATATTTTTTTTGAGAGCAGGCAGTGGTCCCTTGGACCACTGCCTACTCTTAAAAAATGTAAAGAAAGCTTTTCATTTTTCTTTTTGAAACACATCCTGTTTCCTTTAAGGAAAACTGGCTGCATTTTTAAAAAACACATTGCTTTATTGAAAACAATCACAGACATGGTGGTCTGCTGACCCCTGCAGGCCACGATCCCTGTAGTTTTTGTGATTCCCAGTGGGTCGCAAGCAATTACCTACGTACATCTGCCACCTTGTCCTTGGCCTGTGCTGTAACCTAGAGGAGTGCACCAAGCTTGCTATCATTGAACTGACAGTGGATACCTGTCCCTGCTGCAGGTTTACTACATTTACCGGTGTTGCCAGCTTTTGGTGTTGTTTTGGGAATCCACAGTTGTGACCAGACCTTTTTATCTCTGTCACAGGATTTGAGGCCTATTTGCCTACTCCTATACAGTTCTGCTTCTATGCACTAACCAAAATCCTAGAACTAACATTCGAAGTACATGTTGCACGTGTGGTCTGCATTGTACATGCATTGTGGGTATGAGTGAGCCAGAGTAATGGACACCTGTGGGATCCATTCTGAATGCCTCAGGCCTGGAGTTGTGCTGAAGATGGAGGTGATGTTGTTTTCCCAGACAGTGAAAGTCTGTTGCTGACATTCCTGAGGATGGAAGAAGTCCTTGGCACTGGATTGGGGAGAGAGGAGACAAGACTCTTTTAGTAGTTCAATTAGGCCTATTGCTGAGAGGAGTTGTTGATTAGTTTTCCTGCAGCACTGCAATTTGGTAGATGGTGGTGGGGAGGGGCAAGGTGGGGTTGCAGTCTCTATTGTTCAAGGTGAAAAGGTCCCTTTAGGTGAGTCCATCCTTTTTTTCCCTTGATCATTGTTCAGCGTGACTGATGAGAGGCAGGTACAGAAAGGTCATACCTCTTTGTGCCTCTGTTGTGAGTGATTCAAGATGGAAACTATCCTGCTACGAGCAGCATGGTTTTACACAAAGTCTTTGCAAGAAGAGCAGCTTGGACAAGAGAACCAACCCCAAAACTGGTTTTGAAAGTATAGACAGTGAATCCACATCGCCTGTCTTCTTTGACTACATAAAAGTGGGACCTGGAGACCCACCTGTTGTTTGAGTTTCAATTCCCTATGGCCAAGGATGAGAGTGCTCAGAGTACTCAGAGGACTGCTGTTTGTTGGTATTGTCTTCCTGATAGCCAGCTTGACAGAGGAGATAGGACATCTCCACTAGGATTCGCTGGTAAAAGCTGTTCTTTTGACCAGTACCTAGAAGCAGATGGAGAGGAGATTTCTATATTTTAATCTTCGGGTGTAATCATTAACTAACCCCGCCACTGGTTATATAGACCTTTGCTTGTCGACAAGGAGAAGTGAAAAAAATCCATAAAAGCAATAAATCATTTAAGATTTTAGTTCAGTCACAAAAATAAATGTATGTGAGTTAAAGGGTTTTATTTATCGATTTCCTAAGTTTTTATTTTGTATTCACTAAGAATGAGTGTTTTAAACATCTGCATAAAAACGACTATAATCCAATAATCAATATTTCAATATAAGAAAGAATACAACATTTGTAAGTATAACAGTTAATATTGTAATAATACAGTAAGAATGTTCCATAAAGTAATTTTCCCTAATCTAAAATTAAATTTGAATGGAATAGAATTGGGTATCAGTTCAGAAACCCAATAAAGAGTTCTGGGGAGAGAATAAATCCATAAGCATAAAGCCTTTGTACAGCAATTAAATAAAGGATCAAGCTGGAAAGTATTCTCAGCCAAAAATCAGCAGACCTCTAATAAACAGCAATAGGCTAAGCAATCTCCCATGAGGGGAGATATGAGATCAACAAACTAAGGGAAGGATCTCCAGCGAATGCAAGTGAGAGAAGCCCCCCTCTACTTTAGGAATACGCTTTAATATAAACACTCAATATTCTAGATGGTACCATGTTTCACTTTCTTTGTTCACAACATCCAAAAGGATTTCAGCAAACCCTTAGGAATAGGTAAATGCCAGTTTTTCCTGTCTGCACAATGGCCCATGGACACAAGTCCTTGAAAAGATACTTTATCCATATTTTGAAGTTCAAACAGTTCTTCTCATGATCATCCATCCCTCTGTCTCTCCTCCTCCCTGTGTGAACCTTATGATCAGTTGTCCAATACAAAACACATGCCTATTTTCTAACTAACAGGAGCCTTCTGAAAAGTTACAGCATCTGATGTAAGCAAGAAAAACATCTTTTGCAAAACAACAGCTCAACGAGGAAAACAGGTCTTTCAATACTAGTGTATTATTTTGTAATCAATAGGGCATCGCCAGGTAAGCTAACTTAAGTCAGCACATTATTATTTCTTATAACTATGCTTATATTGTCTAAGTATGAAAGTACTGCAAATTGCATTCAAATATACATATTAATTTTCATATAATTTTGCACTTTTTAGTTAAATGCGTTTATTTTGTAATATGAAGAAATTTGCTGGGTCAAAGCCAACCTGCCAGCTGAGAGAGGGAAAGATGAGAGAGGGTAGGTTTTGTATCATAGGGGGCCCCTGGCCCGTTCTGGCCACACCTGAATTATGAGACCCTTGTCCTTGCCCTTCCAGCCTAATTTGTAGGCCATATTAAATTGACCAGCGGGTCCTGTGTTACTATATGACAATTACCACTCAGCCAGCATAAAACCCCTGTGTAGGCCCTTCTTTGTTAAATTGACCATAGGTCTGCCATTTTGCTGTATAGCAGGCTGATGGCAGGTCTGACCCAAATTATATTCAGCTTCTCTTTCTGCAAGGCACTCTGCTCCAAACCAGTAGCCCCCACCCTACCCGAGTGCTCAGTTCACTGTATGAGTTCAACATCCCCCTATTCTTTCGACATACAGTAGGCGGCTTCCTGGACTGGTACATGCTTTTAAGGAAGTGGCCACCGCAGATGTCTGGAAACTATTGCAGTTTTAAGGAAGTGGCCACCGCAGATGTCTGGTAACTATTGCAGACATAGCTTTTTTGGGTAACTTACGTAGGTAGAAGTTGCGTGCAAAGAACCCCAAAAACAGTATAAATAGGGAGCACTCACAAACATCAAGCGGACTACCTCGCTGTCTGTATGTGGGTTACGGACTGCGTAGAGTTTTCCCCAAGAGCAAAAGAAGCTCTTGCGTCTGCTTAGCATTATGTTGTATTTTACCCATATGAAATGTCTTGCCATGTTTAATCATTGTTCTCTTTATTTGTTTCTCCTTTTTTGTATTTACATAATGTATTCATTGTAATTGCAGGAATGCTTGCTCTAGAGTAAACGTGAGAGTTCCTAGGTGACAGAGTTCTTATACTCTGAAACGTTTCTCCTTGGTGTAACCGGTTTCTTCAATTGCACTTATAAATGTGTTCTCTTTCTCTCTGACAGTACAATAGTGCAGATACGGAGGGTATCATGATGAGCTCCATGCGATTATCTGAATTCTGTATTTTATGCCTTTGTCTTGCAGTTTCTTTGAAGTTGCATCTTCTCATTAAACTGCCATTGTATTCTGCCTCCAATTCCATGTCTCACATGTCTATTTTCTTCAATTTTAGAGCAAGCATTCCTAGGCACCCCGGTTCAAATTAAGGTGCCCCTTTTGTCCCTGACTAACTCTCCTGCTCAGTTCTGTGGTGGCTCCCGGGGCTCTGAGTACCGCCCCTAGCTTCCTTGTCCTGTAATAAATCCTCCCTCCAACATTTTTAGTGCCGTGACTCGGATTAGCAGTGCCTGCAGACGGGGGCAGTAACGGCTGGGTTCGAGGGGACGCAGACTGAGCACTCGTGACTCCTTTCTGGCCTAAGCCTTTGAGTACAAGCACTCGGGTGAGTATTATAACTACCTGACGTGAGGTGACGCTTTGGTAACGGTTTATGAAAGGAGCGCTTGTGAGGCTTCTGTGTTTTTCTCGGCTCTCAGTTCTTTCCTGTCTCCTGTCTGGTTGGCCTCGCTAAGGACATTTTTAACTGGGGAGGCTTGTGTGTGCGACATGGAGTTCTGAGCTGGACAGTACGGTCAGGAAATTGTTGGTTTATTGTTTCCTTCTGTTATATATAGATGTGTGTGCTATTGTTTTTACCTTGAGTGCCCGGAGGAGAAGGCTGCGTCTTGCGCCTTTCACGGGCTTATTTAGCTCCTTTTTTCATTATTACATTTTTACATTTTACATTTTTACATTGTTTTTGTAGGAAAACAGGCATAGAAGAAAGACAATAAAAAAGTAAAAAGAATAAGGGATAAGGAGAGGCTGTTTATGTCTGCAGTCTTTTCAATGCTATTCTTTTTGGTATAGCTTGCTGTTGGGTCTCTCTGTATATAGT
This sequence comes from Triturus cristatus, assembly GCF_964204655.1. Lineage (NCBI taxonomy): Eukaryota > Metazoa > Chordata > Amphibia > Caudata > Salamandridae > Triturus > Triturus cristatus. The sequence continues at coordinate 428,204,143 of NC_140582.1, read as the reverse complement.
GAAACAGAGAGCGCCTCTTTATCAGGGGGCTACGGGTCGGCCTGGTAGAAGAGAAGGAGAGATTCGATTTACTATCGTATTCTTTCAGCAATAGAAAAGTGCTCCACTGAGTGGATACAGTGGAGGCTCTCCTACATCAATACAAGGTAGGAAAGAGGTTGGATATTGTCGGTCCACTTAGCTACTGGATAACGGATATCGCCTGATTTATGAGGATTTTAAGAGGTTCCCCGGGATGGTTTTTTTTTTTTTGGATATTATGTTTAAGTGTTTTTGGGTCTTTGTGTGTCAGTTTCCCTTTTGTGTGTGCACCATTGTAATAGGGAGCACGTGGTTTATTTCTGTCCTTCAGAGGGCAAGGTATGCAGTCATTGTCTGAGAAGAGACACTCTGAACGTGCCTGACTTACTTCTTTCCTGAAACACATGTAGAATTTCATGAATGCATGACTTCAGGTACCGTTTGATAATGCATACAGAGGTTCATTGAGTGCAGCAATAGCACTTTATTGTGGTTAGTGCTTATATGGGCACTGCAGTAAGGGTCACTGGTTGGCACAGAAACTGATTTTAGTAAGGCCATATTATTTACGTGCACAGTTAATTTGTATTTTTGTATTTTTTACTTTTTATAATATGTTTAATGATATGCAGATGTATATTCAATGTATAAGAACATGATGGTTTTGTTCAATTGATGTTGACTGGTCTGTATCAATTCTATTAGGATAAGACCTGCTAGGTAGGAGTTCCATTGTAACAGAAGGTCATTGCCAAATACAGAATATTGGTTTGTTAGTGAGATTCAATGACTAGGGAGGAATGTAAATGCTTTTTGTACTCCCACATGTATTGATCTGCCACTGATAACTGTAGTGATTTTGTTTGATTTAAAATGTTTGTGCGCCACAATTTTTATAAGTATATTGTTTAGTGCTGCCTTCTTTCCAAACCATTGACCATTTCCAGTGCTGCTTACATTAACTAGGTGTCACCAAGGTTTGAGGAACAGCATAGGTACACAGATGAATAGATGAATAGAATATTTGGTTACAGATGAGCTATAGTGAACAAGAGTCAGTTGGGATAGTTCACATACCAGATGACAGAATGATGGTGGTACACAATCCTGGCGCACCGACCTTTCATGTATTTAGTAAGACCAATAATAACTAGGATTGTAACTGTTTTTATATATTAGAGCTGTTGCCTTTTTGTGAATAAATAGTATTATATCATTTTACTTGCCCCCTAGCCCCTGACTGACCCATGTGGCTCAGCACCACATTTAATTAGCACAGGTCATTTTCAGATGACTGACCACGTAGTGCACAACAATATATCTCGAATTGTTTAACTATTTCCTCACATTTATATTTTGATGCATGTACTTGGCATCAGGAGGTTGTGTCTGGCGTCTCTCACTTTGTGTCACAAATATTTGTTTATGGGACTGCATCTGGCAGCTCACATTTGTTTTGAATTTTGATCACTTGTTTTGGAGTGAATTGTATTGTTTGAACGTTTAACAGTGTCTTCTTTTTGCAACTGCGAGCTTCCAGAAGGGGAGCTACTTTCATCATCACGTTGCATTGTGGTTTCTTATCTTAGGCCTGGCACTAGCCAACGCCTTTCGACTTCTCTCTCCATATTGTAATGGGTGTCCTCTGTTCTTCTCCTTTTCATAGATATAAAGTCTGTCACCTTCTCTCGATTTGCAATTTAGCGTCTCTCCCCTCGCTTACCTGGCTTATAGGCCTTTTTCCCAGAAGTGACCACAAGTACGTAATGTCCTATAGGTCAGAGGCACCTGATAATGTTGTCCTTTTGTGGTCAACAGTGCATCATTAAAAGAGTATAAAGATCTGCTCCTTAATGCATTCAACGGACTACCCTGCTGCAGTGACCTCTTGGGTCACTGACGCCTGTGTGGTCTCCTTCAGCCCTCTATCTGAGCATCTTTGGCTGAAATTCTAATTTCTTATTGTGCTTTGAAATGGTTTTTTTCTCTCTCCACTGCATTGTCATTATTCTAAATCATTATTGCAAAGCACTAGTGGTTGTCCCTCCTAACTTAACATGTGCATTCCTAGCATTGAAGTAAAGTGTATGTTGCATTTTGAAAGTATTTTCATTGATTTAAAATATATTTGCATTACATGAGTTTGTTCTTCACTCCAGAAATGTGTCTTTAAATGTCAAGACTTTACTAAGACTTCCAGGCTCTATATATTGAATTTTCTTTTAACAAAAGGGGTTCTTCTTTCATATAAATCAGACAGCTGCTTTTCCCTATCGTTAACTTGTTTATTTTGTCATATTTTTGCAGAAGCACCCCCCACAAATTAAGCTCCCTTGGTGCAGTGCCCCAGGACCATGAAATTTCACCCTTTCATTGCATTTAAATGTATTTTGAAATTTTAAATCCTTGCACGATTACTTTTCTCATTTAAGGGTTTGTCTTCTGGATAATTGAGCGTCATAAACATCTATTTTTGTGTCACTGTTTTTGGCTGATTACAGATGTAGTTTTGAATAGTCTTTCAGGAGTTAACAAACTGATGAATATATTCTCTGCTGGGTTAATGATTTGATAAATAAAGGTGGCACTTCAATGTAAGACCTTTGTTTTTAGAAGAGAAATACTTTCTCTTATTTTGCTTATGGGCCCTCCTCATCTCTTTCTCTCACAGTGGTGCCACAGGAGATGTTATATGTAGGTGTATGTCTCTTGTGCACTACAGTAAGAAGTGATAAGCAGGAACATCTGGGTACGTGCCAAGCACACCCACTTTAACTGAGACAGGTTCAACTAGAGACCACGCAACTGGTGCGCGGTGCTACCAGTGAATACTGTGTCTAGCTTCCAAGTAGCTGCCTTCACGACTCTTAAATTACGTCTTTCTGTGCACAGTTTTAAATGGGCTCCACTATTTTAACTCATAACACTCTACATTAAGTACATTCTGTTCTCTGACAGTGACACCTCAGGCTTCTCATCTCACCTTTCTGGTGTGTTTGCACCCATAGTACAGGTTCCTTCGACTTGAATATTCAGTAAAGTGGTAGTAGGAAGGGGAGAAAGGTTTTTGCATGCACTTTTCGCCACAACGCACAGCACCTTTTTGCATTTTCTGGTTGCTTTACACCCTAGACTTGGCCCAGCGTCAAATGATAGACCAGTAACACAAAAGAAGGAATGACATAATAAGATGAGGTCAAGGACTGCCGTCCCTTACCGCCCAGAGCACAATGATGGAAGTTGTAATACCAGGTTAAATGGAGCTGTTCCTCTTGATGTTTTTGGGTCGTGGTCCACAATATGAAAGGGACTAAAAAAAAACCATCAATATAGGTAATATAGTTTCCTGGCAGAAAACGAGACACTTTCAGTTTAAAATACTATTAATATCTCTCTATTTGGATGGCCTATTGTAATTCACACTGAAGAGTACACCAAATGTTGTAGTACTGAGCAACCAAGTACAGAATAATTTACTCCTACCTGCGTTCCAAATTCAGCAGCAAGTGAAGCAGGCACAAGCAGTAGCCCATCATGCTAGGGCAGATCCAGTAAGTGCTGCCACAAAGAGCACACAGTTGGGGTTAGTTAATAGGGAAGAATCCTGAAATTGTGTTTCATGGCCAAGAAAGTTAGTGTCACTTTAGAGATAAAATGATGGAGTGGAATGCACGCTAGACATACCCATGGTTTGACTTCACGGGCACACGTCAAGTGCTGCCAGATCTCCTCAGCCTTTCATCTTTCCAAGTTGGATAAAATTAGTACCATTGAGTTAGGGGAACAGTAAAGATTTGCTATTTTGCGCCACAATACCATTCTGAGTAAACGTGCGCTTTACAAAAAAAGCCATATTATTTTAAAATAAGCTATATTTTAAATACAATTAAATACAACATGTGTCTGGATGTCACATGGTGTTGAAGGGTTAACGGATTTTTGAGGCTGCCTTCAGAAGTAGCAGTCCTGGCCGACCACAGATTCTGGGCGTTGAGCCAGGCAGGAAAGGTGCTTCCTGTGTTTGGTAGTGAACATAGGATTTAGTAGAAAGGAAAACGTATGTGTAGAAAATACTTGTGTCTGTGGAAGTGAAATGAGGAGAAGGAAGAGTTGCCTAGAATCACACAATTTGGTAACGGGTGAAGCCGAGATTGAATACAGTGTTTTCTGGTTTAACGTGGAGAAGTTCAGTGAAGGAATATGTATGTGTCTATATACAGATGGGTGAGAGGAAGTGAGGAATAAGTTTTCGGATATGCACAGCTGTGTGCAGCCTTCAAAATATGAGACAACCAGAGATTCGTAGGATGCTCCAGTACTAGGAAAATACAAAAGAATAATTAATATGTGCAGATATAAAGTAGATCTCAATGTTAAAAGACTGGATGCATAGAGTAAGCAATGCTCAGTATTGCAATATTGTCAGAATAAAAGGTGTGAGTTTAGAGAGGCTTTCTGAAATTAAAGTTGCAGATTTTAGAGGTGGTTGCATATATTTTGCAGTTCGACCACTACAAGTTTTTATCTCCCTTAAAAGTTTCTATCTTCTGTTTGGGTTCTTCTTTCTTGGTTAATGAATGATTAGAGGTTATTATTATTAGATTTTTCCCTGTGTCTCCAAGAAGTGTATTGCATTTCCTGTCTTTGGGATGTTTGCTTACATGGGCTCAATGTTTTTTGTTTTCATCACCTCGTGTCTGGTTAGAAATAGAATACAAATAGGGAAATTTACCACAGGCTCAAGCCTACCACTTTTTCCTATACGTTTGGCTGACAGCTAGACCATGTGACCATTTTGATATAAAAGCAGCAACAGCTTTCAGCAATGCCTAAATGGACTGTTTAAAGGGAATAAATTGAGAGAAAGCAAAAGTGGTTTATTGCCCATGGATCACTCTGTTTTCACTCACAAATATTACAACGTTCTGACAACAACTTAACGCCCCATATACTTCTCCCTGATCAATTAATATATGTATAGGTCACATCAACTGAGCATCAAAGTGGCATTGAAATTATGTAAGAAGCATGTTTTTGTATAAATTAACACCCGCTGCGAAGTTTCTTTCTACTAAGGTATTCAGGCAGAAGGAGAAGGGTCCGCCCCATCATCCCTGAGTCCAAAGAAGAAGAGGACAGGTGATCAGCCACAACAGGAACATCGCCATCTTCACAAGAATATGGGAAGAATAGATTACCGTGTAAGGTGAATGTGCTATAATGCATTCTCAGATGCAGTACATTTGCCAGGGACACAGAGGATAGGAGTAAAGAAAAGTAGTAATGTTGTGTTTATATTGTGTTTAGGTATTGATCATTTGTAATTATGTGCTTCGTATTATAATGTTTCAAGGAAACAATGTGTGCAGATTTGATGTGTGTTTTAATATATAGGTGCGATGTTTCGGGGTGTTTGACAATAGGTTTCTGTAGTCTTATGAATTTACAACAGGTGTATATCTGCAATTAATTCAAGGACATGGGTGCACTTTATTTCATGATTTTGCCCCTAAGTAGGTCTGGCGTTAACAATGACCTTTCATGTTTAGTAAAATGTTGTCTCTCCCTTCCTCTCTTGGCTAGCTTCACTGTGAGTGACTTCATTCTGTTCTTTCACAAGGAGCACATTCACACACAGTTGTTTTATCCAGTGCCAGGAACTACTGTGCAATGTGTGATTTTTGAGGCCAAAACAGTTTCTGCTTTTGCCAATGTTTGTTATAAAGATGAGGGCCCAGCAACACCCACACCAATGAGGTTTCATGAAAATATTGGCAAGACAAGTTGTGCATTGACAAGGCCAAAAGGCTGAACAACAATTTCATTGGCTTTACCAATGCTTGTTTATTTTTATGTTGCAAAGAAATGGTACCTACCTTATTCCAGTAATTTAGCTAAATGTTTTGCATTCATTTTGTGAACTTTTTATTTTAAAAGCAAAGAATTATCGGTTTGCTTTCAAGCATTCTGAGAGCAGTATACATAGTCTCACATTCCTAAGAAGTGTGTACACATTTTCATACTCTAACGACTGTCAGTAGTTCAGTCTGAGCTTACAACAGTTACTAGGAGCGCTCACCCTGATAATGAAGCCTTTGCATCAATGAACATTCAGCAGTAGCACATGGACACAGATATTGTCCTTTTTGCAAACTGTGCCTTTCACAGATCCTTAGTTTGGTACTGTAAACTGACAGCCAAAGGACCTCAAACGGATGTGTCCTGGGCGTGGGGCTATAGGAATTACACATCCCTGGGCACAATTTGACAACTATGAGTGTTTTGATTTCTAAAGGTGTTACTGTGACAGAGGTTTTCATCTGGGTTTTCTGTTGGGTCAAGCTGTAGTACAATGTTTAAATATGAATATGGCCCAAATGGAAAGAGATGTTTACCAACCATAATGCTTGCCCCCATGGCCTGTCTTTTTTCATGGTTCAATACTTGTACGATGTGATAGGAGGACCAGACTGTTTTCCTAAAGCTGTATTTCCACTGCCTCAGGACACTTCATTTCCCCACATGAAATGGACTTCATCAACATATCCCCTACTAAAACTACAAGTACGTGTTGGTTATTGTGTGCATGATCAGCAAATGGACTAAAGCATGCCAATTCAAGAACAGCAATCCACAAACTATTGCCAAATGCCTTCTGAAAGAGTTCATACCGCGCTTTCGAGAACCTATGCTTTTGGGTTCTGAAAATGGACCGGCGTTCATCTCACATGTGATTGAGGGGTTGTGAAAGGGGCAAGGAGCCATACAGAAGCTACATGCGTTCCACGGAAACTACCAAGTGGGAATGGTATCCCAAGTTCATCCTGAAGGGCTGCACGTGCTACACAGAGGAGAAAGGACGAGTGTGTAAGCGGGCCCCTAGGAAACATCACCTAAAGAACGTCTGGAAACATCGACGCCCCAACGCCTCAGTCTACAAGATGTGACATCTTTACCTTTTCTTCACTTTGTTTCTTCATTTCGAATGTGCCCAAGTAATAAGAAGTGCTTGCAAACCTCTCAAATTACTTGAAGACGGGCACCAACGGTTACTTTTTCTGTTTAAAGGTATCATCTCTGAGGCTCTACATCATTATTCAGCAGACTCTTTTGGAACGTAGTACAGACGCAGCAGAAGATAAGACATTCTTCCAACTAGTCACACTAGCCACACGTACCAACGATTGGAACAATGCCTCAAGACTTGCTCAAGACTTTCAGAACAATTAGAGAAAATGATCATGGGTGCCACTAGCAGCATTGATCCCACTTTTCTGCTATTATAATGACTTTTGTACCACATTAAATGAGTTACCATTGATAAAGACGGGACAGGGGGACGGTTAGCAGAGCATGTGTTACAATGTCATACCTGTTTGTCCTAATGTGCAATATCCTCTTCTGTAGACATACCGAGTACGTAGCAGTTGCACCTCCTGAGAACTGCATAATTAGCAAAGGGAGAACAAGCATAGAACAGGGAATATGAATATCTTGGCACTTATAGAAGTTGTAGAAGTAACAATGGGACCACCCTAAATGCGTCTACCATTACCAAATACCTCAAAGACCTGATAGGTATGCTGTCAGGAGTTTGTTCATATTATGAACAAGAGGGGGGAATGAGAGAGGGTAGGTTTTGTATCATAGGGGGCCCCTGGCCCGTTCTGGCCACACCTGAATTATGAGACCCTTGTCCTTGCCCTTCCAGCCTAATTTGTAGGCCATATTAAATTGACCAGCGGGTCCTGTGTTACTATATGACAATTACCACTCAGCCAGCATAAAACCCCTGTGTAGGCCCTTCTTTGTTAAATTGACCATAGGTCTGCCATTTTGCTGTATAGCAGGCTGATGGCAGGTCTGACCCAAATTATATTCAGCTTCTCTTTCTGCAAGGCACTCTGCTCCAAACCAGTAGCCCCCACCCTACCCGAGTGCTCAGTTCACTGTATGAGTTCAACATCCCCCTATTCTTTCGACATACAGTAGGCGGCTTCCTGGACTGGTACATGCTTTTAAGGAAGTGGCCACCGCAGATGTCTGGAAACTATTGCAGTTTTAAGGAAGTGGCCACTGCAGATGTCTGGTAACTATTGCAGACATAGCTTTTTTGGGTAACTTACGTAGGTAGAAGTTGCGTGCAAAGAACCCCAAAAACAGTATAAATAGGGAGCACTCACAAACATCAAGCGGACTACCTCGCTGTCTGTATGTGGGTTACGGACTGCGTAGAGTTTTCCCCAAGAGCAAAAGAAGCTCTTGCGTCTGCTTAGCATTATGTTGTATTTTACCCATATGAAATGTCTTGTCATGTTTAATCATTGTTCTCTTTATTTGTTTCTCCTTTTTTGTATTTACATAATGTATTCATTGTAATTGCAGGAATGCTTGCTCTAGAGTAAACGTGAGAGTTCCTAGGTGACAGAGTTCTTATACTCTGAAACGTTTCTCCTTGGTGTAACCGGTTTCTTCAATTGCACTTATAAATGTGTTCTCTTTCTCTCTGACAGTACAATAGTGCAGATACGGAGGGTATCATGATGAGCTCCATGCGATTATCTGAATTCTGTATTTTATGCCTTTGTCTTGCAGTTTCTTTGAAGTTGCATCTTCTCATTAAACTGCCATTGTATTCTGCCTCCAATTCCATGTCTCACATGTCTATTTTCTTCAATTTTAGAGCAAGCATTCCTAGGCACCCCGGTTCAAATTAAGGTGCCCCTTTTGTCCCTGACTAACTCTCCTGCTCAGTTCTGTGGTGGCTCCCGGGGCTCTGAGTACCGCCCCTAGCTTCCTTGTCCTGTAATAAATCCTCCCTCCAACAAAGAGCCTGCCAAATTGTTGACTGTCCAGGATTATCCAGAAGCAGTGAGACTCTAGTCCTGGTGGCGTCTGCCAGATGAAACAGGACAAAAGAGAGCGATCTGCATACCCGAGGTGTTGGAGCGCATCAGACTGGTTACGATCCCAGGTGGAAACTATGGAATCATGGATTCTCAATGCTGCCCATGCCAAGGACTGTAATTGAGGTTAAACCTGTGCTGCTGTGAACTAACGAAGTGCGAGTACAGATGATCCGGTTCTTCTGTGACCTATAGAAGTGTGACCACAGCTCATCCTGTGCTGCCGTAACCCAAAGATGTATGATCGCAGCTGATCCTGTGTTGCTGTGATCTTTAGAATTGTAACCACCACAGCCGCTGTGAACTAGTGACTAGCGTGGCTACCCAGCAGCACCCAAATAAAATTCTAGCACACAAAAGGGATAGTAGTGTGGCTGTGATTATATCTTCCCTGTGTGCCATGCGACTCTAGGTTACCTGAATCTTTGACCCTGAGGGCCTCCGACATCCGCTTAATATGTCACTCAGGGGGGCAACCTGACTGTGGCAGGAGGAGGCTGCTTCTGACCCAAAGTGTGTACTCTCTCTCAGAAGCAGGAGAGAATCTCTGTGCTGCCTTTGGCTGGCTCCTAGCCTAAATCGTACACTTCCTGGGCATGCAACACCTTGAGAATACAGACACTATTTTTGAACTGTGATAAACTGATCACATTCAATATGCCTTTATTCTACCCTACAAAGTGGAGAACCACTTAGACCCAAGGAGGCTGTGACCCTGGAGGAGAACAACAGGATTGCGGATCGAGGTGTAGTTAGCCCAAAGCCCAGTTCATTAAATTGTGCCTGCTCATTATTACTTGTGTAGTATTTAGTTTTGGTGTGTAATAATGCACTTTTATTTTTAAAAGGAATGGACTGAGTTGTACAATCAGTCATTGTAATGCTTTGTGACTGTTGAGTTCTGAGCTCGAGCACTACATCACTATCTCCATGACAAGCCTTTGACTGCTCGCCATCGCTACCACCGGGAGACAAGTGATTAAGGGGTTGTTCTTGATCAAGAGTGCAGCGGCATAGTAGAACGGACCCCGGGACATCAGAGAACAAGCATTTGCAATGCAATAGGTCTCGCAATAATTTAGTTTGAGCTATTGGCATTGCTAAATATTGCAACATCAATTGCAACAAAAGTCTATAAATTGTAGGCCAAACAAATGTGTATTTTTTTTTAGCAATGGTGGCATGCTGCGCTTTAGATGAGTATGTTTAAAAGTAAAGTGCACCTTACTGCGATTGCTACAATAGTTAATTGTGGATGCGTTAACAATTGATGTGTGCACTGATGGCTGGTGGTGTGTGTGCTGGTAGAAATTGTGCACTGATGGCTGGTGGTGTGTGTGCCTGGTGGAAGTGTGCACTGCTGGCTGGTCGTGTGTGTGCCTGGTGGAAGCATGCACTGACGGCTGGTGGTGCGTGTGCCTGGTGAAAGCGTGCACTGACGGCTGGTGGTGTGTGCCTGGTGAAAGCATGCACTGACGGCTGGTGGTGTGGTGTGTGTGGCTGGTGAAAGCGTGCACTGATGGCTGGTGGTGTGTGTGCCTGGTGGAAGTGTGCACTGCTGGCTGGTGGTGTGTGTGCCTGGTGGAAGCATGCACTGATGGCTGGTGGTGTGTGTGCCTGGTGAAAGTGTGCACTGACGGCTGGTGGTGTGTGCCTGGTGAAAGCATGCACTGACGGCTGGTGGTATGTGTGTGTGGCTGGTGAAAGCGTGCACTGACGGCTGGTGGTGTGTGTGTGTGCCTGGTGAAAGCGTGCATGGACGGCTGGTGGTGTGTGTGTGTGTGCCTGGTGAAAGCATGCACTGACGTCCGGTGGCGTGTGCCTGGTGGAAGCGTGCACTGATGGCTGGTGGTGTTTGTCCCTGTAGAAATTGTGCACTGATGGCTGGTGGTGTGTGTGCCTGGTGGAAGCGTGCACTGACGGCTGGTGGTGTTTGTGCCTGGTGAAAGCGTGCACTGACGACTGATGGTGTCTGTGCCTGGTGAAAGTGTGCACTGACGGTGTGGTTGTGTGTGTGGTTGTGTGTGTGGTTGTGTGTGTGGTTGTGAGTGTGTGGTTGTGGTTGTGTGTGTGGGTGTGGTGTGTGTGTGTGTGTGGTTGGTGTGTGTGGTTGTGTGTGTGTGTGTTGTGGTTGTGTGTGTGTGTGCTTGTTTTTGTGTGGTTGGGTGCGGTTGTGTGTGTGGTTGTGTCACAGGGCAGCAAAGGGGACAGAAGGAGAAAAAGGCACAGAATCACGGGGGCAGCGAAGGGGACAGGAGAAAAAAAGGCACAGAATCACAGGGCAGCGAAGGGGACAGAAGTAGAAAAATGCGAGACATATTGGCTATGCCAATGCTTGTGTAATGTGTAAACAATGCGCTTTCAGCGTGAACACTGGCATAGCTCTAAAGATCGCTATCGCTCGTGACTTGCATCTGTGTCTGTTTTCAGAATGTAAAGATTTAGTGAAATGCCCTTAATCACAGGATGGGAAGCTTCCCACCGCGGGAGAAACCTTGTTTTCAAGTAGTAAATAGGTTTGGTATTGCTATTAAGCCTTATGCTGTGTTCTTTTTGTATAGGTTATATTTTAAAAAGTAAAATGTTAACGTGCAGCAGAGAAAAAAAAATAGCACACATACATTTTGCTACAGCAGAGGCACAAACAAAAGGTTGTTGTATGTTATTAACCCTTCATTTAAAGGACAACCTATGTGCGGATATACGGATGAAAGGCTGCGTGTCTTTATTGTAGTGGTTTATTTGTTATATGCTTTTTGCAGATTAGAAAGGGAGCTTGTCTTTTGTTTCTAGTTTATGTATTTTATTTGCTAGACAGTCGAGGGGTGGTCTGAAAAATGCCACCCGCAATCCAAGGGGATTTCAATCAATTGTGGAATGTTTTCATGATGTTCTATTAGGGTAATCCACATGAGAATTTTCTGCTGCTCGTGTGCTCTGCCAAATGAAAAACCCAGTATTATTAGCCATGGATGTGCTGCGGTTTGAGCTGGTGGGGAATGCGAGCCTCTTCCAATCTGGAGACTGCTTGGATAAACAAAGCCACGCGTATAAACATAAATGAAACTTGGAACCCACGACTGGGTAATGCAACTCACCAGAAGATCGGTTTTAGCATCGAAGTCTCAACTAACTTCTCTTAAACGTGCTCGGAAAAATCAGCAAGACAGAAAGCACAACATCTGGGGGGAGGTGACTATAAACGAATATTTACATACACCTAAAAGGCAGTGACTCAGAACGAGAAATGGAAGAGGGACAACTATGACTGCACCAAACAAATGCAATGCCCCCTGCTCTCGGTTCACCTTTCCCCCTCCCTCTGCTCTCTTGTGAACTAAACTGTGGAAATTGCATTTGAGCGTTCAGTTTTGCGAAAGATACCCCATAGCAGCTACTACCATCTCTACCACTAGTAATCCCTACGTTGCGGGTAAAGCTGATTTGGAGCAAGATGTGCAATTTTCTACCCAAAAAAGAACTGCAGACCATTCTGCATTCGTTTTATTTAAGGAAGAAACGGGGGTTATGTTAGTTTTAAAAATGTTTTGCCCCGTTCATGTCGGCATTTGAAATTAATTCTATTCTGCCGAGTGTTAGCCCATTCACCAGGTCATCCAAACAGGACGTGCAAGCATGGTGAGTTCCAGCTGTGGTGTGCAGGGTGAAGCGAGTTGCTTTTAGTGCATAAATATTCACTCTCAAAACAAGCCTGTTATTACCCGATCTGTAACAAACTGTCAGGAACAAGTCTTCTAAACTGACAATTTAGGGCTCGAAGTGCTCGGGAAGCATCTGCCATGAGTTAAGAGAAAGAGCTGCGGTGTGCAGGGTGAAGCGAGTTGCTTTTAGTGCATAAATATTCACTTTCAAAACAAGCCTGTTATTACCCGATCTGTAACAAACTGTCAGGAACAAGTCTTCTAAACTGACAATTTAGGGCTCGAAGTGCTCGGGAAGCATCTGCCATGAGTTAAGAGAAAGTTGTGAAAGAAAAGTCCACAAGCAAAAACAAGACAAGCCCGGCAGAGCGTGGCGCGCGCGCGCTTGGGGGCGGGGGAGCGCATTCCAGGCGGGGGAGCGGACCCTTTGAAGTGCTCCCAAAAAGCGGATTGCATGGCGGCACGATGCGCGTGATTGTGCACGTGCTAGCCATGCAATCCGCTTTTTGGGAGCACTTTTAAAAGCCCCTATAGTCTCGCTTTGCGATCGCTTACGCGATAGCAAGGCGAGACCGAAAAACAAGTGCTTCCCCCACTGTTGAGGCTCAGTTGCCCCTGCATTCCCCATGGAGGTACTGAATGTGTGGCATAAGGGGAGGGTAGAAAAACAATAGAGTGGGGTGCGGTGGGCTGCTAAATAATGAAAAGATGAATGGTCGAGCAAGGTGAGGGTGGAATGAGAAAGCAGAAAGAGAGAACAGTGGGGCAAGGATGTCACAAGAAAGAAGGAAACACATGCACTCCAAATGAAGTGCTAAAGGAAAAGTAAAAAACATCTTGTCAAGTCAGCATTGGAAGGATCAAATTCATCCAGTCAGAACACTGTGAGATGGAAATGCTCCTGGTCAGGACAAGCACAAGAATATGAAGGAAAGCCATTGAATTATGAGCAGGGACCTGAAATTATGCAAGTTCCTTCTGGATCATCCCGCTTGAGCATTTCCTCTTTAACAGCTTCCAGTCATTTGGTTATAATTTGTTATGCAACTTACCGGGTATCGGAGATCTGAGACCACCACACATATGGCCTGAGGCAGTTCCCTCTGACTGTAGCTGAAGAGGGTTTCTCGAGGTTGCATACCATCTCCACAAGGTCCTACTAAATCAGATGTGCTGTTGAGGAAAAGCTCAGAGCGGGCAAAACCTATTCTTTAGCCTTACGGCAGCACATCATGCTCAGATCGGCTTGGCAGATTTATAAAGGACGCCTTTGGAGCCAGAATCTTTTAAGTATCAGTTTCTCAGAGCTGGAAGGAGAATATCACCTAGAACTAGCCAAGGGTTTCACATGGGGTCAGAACTTACTCCAGCAGAGGCTTCCAGCAAAGTCCAGTCTTCTTCTGATCTTTCTCAGGTCCAGTAGTATTCTGGATAGAGCACTGGGGATGCCACCTTTGTGTTTGTCACCAGCATATTGGCAGGTGTTACTCCTGGTTTCTCCCTTACCAACGGGGTCAAAGCTCCTAGGGGTTACCCTATTCACTTTTGCATCATTTACTGTGTGCTTTACTCAAAACAATCCCACAGTGCCCCTGTCAGCCTAAATCAGAGATGGTGAAACCCTTCTCTTCTTCTGTAGAGGTTGTGTGCCCAACCAAGAGGTAAAGCTTGATTCATCTGAACATCTTCTCCTCTGTGGTGACTTCACACCAGTTCTGGGGGCAGCCACCTCCCCACTGGGACTGGTGACTACCTGACAGGGAAAACACACGAGGTGGCCTGTCCAGATGTCATCTGACACCTGCTTGTGACAGGGGAGGCCCCTTGGAAGTAAACCAAGTTCCAGGACACTTCCCAAGTGGTCATCATGCCAGAGAAACAGAACATCTACCCACACCCAGTCCTTTCTCTCTGCTCTGGGAGTAGTTTTCACACATTATTCAGGGCTTGAGCATTCAGAGGGCTGCAGCTGGAGGCTAATGCTAATTTGCATTTACACTAGTTTTTGGCAAGAAAACTCAGAGACAGAGAAATTTGAATTTCATGCCCAGGAAAGGTACCTCGCTGGTCAGATACTTATAGCACCTTTCCCTACATAGGCTTTATGCAGGAAAATGTAACTTTCTAGACTAACGTTTTGTTAATATTTATTAAAAATCTGACTTCACCAGTGATTTGGGCTTGTAATAAATATTTCAAATCAGAAAGTATAGGTGTTTCCTAAACAAAATATAGCACTATTAAATGTAACATTGCAGAACCAGCTACAAACCTCATGGTAAATATTAATTCCTCCAAATTTGCCAACCATCTTGTGATTATAAGAGGTGCCATACCAGATCATTTGGTGAATAACAAATGAAACCACGGCTTACAGTCAGTCCATATTATAAATTGTATCCCCATACATACATTCTGAAATGTCTCACAGTCCAATGTCTCTCTCTCTATAACTGAATATCACTGCTTAGCATTGGATAATATACATGAAGTGTAGGCAATGATTATCTTCTTTTCCATTCTGATCTTGTCTCAATACAACAAATAATCCATATGTACTGGCATAAGGGGTTATCATGGCCTTACTTGCTAAATTAAAACTTCCCTGTGATGGTATATTTTCAATCTCTCACTTTATGCTGACAGGTTCATGTTAACACTCACATTCAAATTCCTGATTTTATTTTAACAATTCTATTATTTCTGTATTGGATACATTTTAACAAACTTAGAGTAACATTCAATTACTCCCAAAAAAGATCTTACTTTATTTTTGCTTGCTGGAACTAAGGCATTAACAACATTATACACCAATTTAATTTGGGGTTTTATACCTTCAACGTCAATATTGTGTCCTAAAACACTCTTTAGTTTTAATTTACAATTGTCAGCTTTGACAGCACACCATTTGAACGCAAAATCTCCCAAACCCTTTTAGTATGTTATTATGTTCATCCTCTTCAAAAATTAAAATTTCATCGTAGAAATAGCTTACTCATGGTACATCAAAACATATAATTTGTGCATTATTCTCTGAAACAGTGACGATGTAGATGCCAACCCAAATGGCAAGCAGTGGGTGTCCATCTACCCATATGGAACTATTCAGATTGCAAAAGTTGCCACACACCTTTTCCAATTGATTAGAGTTTTGTACTACTCTTATGAGTGCCAACCAATCTGTTGATTCAAATTCTTCAATTATTTTGTTATTTAGAATAGCGGTTCTGAACTTTTTGACTTCTCTAGACCCTCACTGAATCAGTAATCCGAATCATTATTGGAAGCTGGGGAACCCAAGCCTAAGCAATTTCCATGTTTTGGACCTCAAAACAATAGCCCAAAATACAAAAATAAGTATGCACCATACAAAGGCTCAGATATTGAATTATTTGGTGTAATTCACAATCAAATAGAGAAAACGTTTTCATGTTTTCAATGTTGCTCCCATATTTATACACACTTTATTAATTTCAATTGATCAGTTGTATTATTATTTAATTTTGTAAAAAGTTGCAGACCCCCTGAGTAGGCCTTGTGGAGCCCCAGGGGTCCTCAGACCACAGGTTAAGAACCACTGATCTAAAAGTTTATGCAGCTCCATTTTAACAGTTTTTTTTATGGCCAAAGGTAGATTCCTTACTTTATATATTTTTGGTTGGCATCCTCTTCTTAAAACTATTTTGTGTTTGAAACCTTTACATTTTCCTAATTACTAATAACGTCTGGATAACACTGAATAATGTTAACTGTATCTGTTACAGGATTCACCGCTATAATTTGCTGTTTCGCATCTGGTTGAAGTTGCATATCCCATGTGGCTTGATGGATTAGCCCCAGCACAGGTGATCCTTTCTTCACCACATAAACTCTAGCACTGATTCACAAAATACTATGTTGGCTATGGAAAAAGCAAAAAAAATAACATGTCCTCCACTATAACCCTTCAATTTTACAACTGCATCCAGTCTACACTTGGATTCTAATCACAAGATTTTTTTAAACTCTTCCAGCGATGTAACGGTGTATTGAGCCACAGAATCCACTAGCATTTAAAAACCTACACAATCAGTTCCTACTCTACACTTAGGATCTTTTCTCTTCTTTTGCCTTTCTTTATGATGATTTACTAAAGTCCTAAGATAAGTTTCCATTACATTACTTTGATTACGTTCTTGGACTAGGTTAAGTACATAAAATTCTTCACTTTCAGTTTTTATGTTACTGATAAATACATCTTTTCATATATTTATAGACTTATTGTTCACTCCTATGCGTCTGCACATGTAAGCTTAGTAACCCAATTTTTTCCACTGCTTGTCATATTCTGGGCTGCACATAGCTTATCATCTGCCCAGTGATTCATGCTTCCACATCTAGTACAGCCCGTTTAGATGGTATTGTAATCTTATTTTTATCAATAGTATCCCCCTTTCCAATCCATGGTTTGCCTTGCACAGTGTTGACTAGTTTACCTTTTTCTTCATTGTCTTTTAATTTCACTACAGTTCTTACACTTGCTTGTTTGTTCTCATTCATTACCTTTACACATTTTGTTGTTAATTCTTCACCTGAATCTATGTCAAGAGCTTCAAGCAATGAAGGATACTGAGCACTCTATAATTCCTTTAAATAAACTTATTCGAAGAGTGCATCATCATTTGATCACAAATGCATTCCTCTGGATTACCAGTGAATTCACAAAATGTCATTAGAGCTCTGAGACTCATGACATAGTTGTCAATATTTTAATTTTCTGCTTGAACCCTTGTCAAAAAATTATAGCTTTCAAGTATGGTATTTGTTTTTTTTCTAAAATAAGTCTCAAATTGCTTGTAGTAATGTGGCCTGTTTTCTATCATCAATAAACCTTTCACCACCTGATATTAACATGTATATTTTAAATGCATCTATCCATTCTTCCCATGGAGTTTCAGGTTCTATGGCGGAGGGTAAAAATCTAGCAGTAGGAGACATGACAGTCATGTTTGGAATACAGTATGTGTGTACACAGTAGACAAGCAATTATTACAATTTCAAACTTAAATAATAAAAGTTGTAATCGTTGTGATGCTTGTCAGAAGAATAAAAATTGTCAACATTGTCTTTGATAACTTGCTTGTTCTTCAGGTTTATAAAGGTGAACAGTGTATTAATGAGAATCATTTTTGAAAACAATAAACTTAAATAAAAGTAGGCACAGTTGTTTTGGTGGATGAGGATTTTATGTTGATAGGTAGATCTAAAATGTATAGATTTACTTGTCTTTTATTAAAGAAATCCAATGTATATATTTAGACATCTATTATTCAGCCTTTGTATTGTTCTGTGCATATTTAATGTCTTACTTTCTTAAGCATTGTCTCAAAACACAATATATTCATTTATTATTGCGCAAATCCATATGTGTGTTTGATTGCTTGAATTCTATGTCAGGACTGGAGGCTCCGATTATGCTTCTCTTTCCTTTACTACTTCAAAACAGCAGCCAATCACAAAGTTTTTTGAAACACTTAATTTGCCATGACTCCATAGAGTCACCTGACCAATTCTCGGATGTCAGACACCCTCTTACAAGATATGAGGCACAACAGGATAGTCAGTCTGGGTGACAGTTGCTTCGGGAAAGATATATATTGTCTGGCCAGTAGTCCACAACAACAGGACTACAGACACATCCAACAAAACAGAATACTTAGAAAGACGACGACAGACCATGCGGTTGCCTCTCACTAACTTACAATGGGGTGTTCGCCTAATGGTTTACCATCAACAGGTAAATGACCCGCTGAAATGGCGCACCTAAAATTGCTAACAGTTCTCTATGCAATACCAGCAGAAACCAGAGATGGCAAAAAAATGTGTACTTTCTTTTATCTTTTGGCGCTTCTGTGTTATTGCCGATTGTTCACGTGTATTTTGATGCAGCTGTCCTGCTGCACCACTCGCGTTTCACTCGTTAAGCTTCTTCACTGTCCTGGCCCTCATGTGCAGCTCCCAATGTACACCCTCTTACCTCTGCTTATGCACAGGAGTAGAAAATGTACATGTGCTCTGTCTAGAATTCAGTGTGCAGGCTGTCCCTCCACTCTTTATTGACTTCAGTACTTTTAATTACTTTGCCTGCATTGGGGTTGGGATTATTGCTTGCCCTAACGGCTGCTTTTTGAGGCTTGGTTGTTCCTCTGATACTCTTTGGCCTTTGGTCTCTTGCCTTCCGGGCCAACTTGGCCTCTGCTGTGCAGACATTTTCATTATGGCTGAATACTATGAAGAGGGTTATTATTATGAGGACCCTGCTAGGTCTCCGGAGCAAGACCTGTTGGACGCTTTGGATGTTGGGATGCAGCATTCAGTACACAAAGCCCTGGTAAGGACCATTGAGTCCTTAAAACACCACCTCTCTGGGTATGCTGAGCAGCAGGGTTGACTGCCTACCCCTACCTTATGTACCAAGACCAGTGGGAAAGTCCCTAGAGGTCCCCACGCAGAGGTTGGCCCACTCTCTCACTACAGATCATGACTATAGCACCTCATCCTCTGTTCCGGTACCCAATCCATTTCAGGATGATGATTCCAGCTCTTCTTCTGACCAGACCTCAGACCACAAAGATACGCTTGGCCCTAGTAAACGCAAAGAGTGTCATGTAGATACCACTCCTCAGGCCAAGGTGCTTACATTTCAGCCCTCTGAAATTGCCCATCGGAAATCTACTGCATGGCTCCCTCCGCAAGAAGTGGTGGACTACATTCAGTCACATATCTGACATGTCTGTGATAAAGATGTGCGAGCTTGGCTGTGTTCCGAGTGCCCTAGGCCTGACCTCCGGGCAAGGTCTCCAAGACCCCCGAGGTTGATCATACCCTTGTCAAGTACCTAAAAAAGTATTCTAAAGATCTGAAAAAAGGGATCGATAGAGCCAGGCAGTCCTCTCAGGATAAGCTGCTGGACATGTCTGGTCCTTTAACCAATATCCTGGAACTGGGCTTCCGAGCCAAGGAGTCAGCCATGTCCATGGGCCCTGATGAGTTTGTAGGTTGTTTGTCATCTAGGCAACTTTAACTGTGTCATTTCCAGCAAGAGGCGTAGGTCCATCCTTCTTAGGCTCGATCTCAACTCACAGAACTCGTATCTTTAGAATCAGGCCCAGTGGCACAGGGTCTGCTGTTTGCCCAACCTTTCATAAAAGAGCTTTTCCAAATTTGTGGTAAATTTGAGCAAATTGAGGCACAGGGGTCTTCCGTCCAGTTTTTGGCAGGGCGCAATTTGGGCCGTGGATACCAACAAGGCCCACAGAGAGGTCATAACCAACAGAACCGAGGTGGCTATCAAGATCCCAACAAACCCACCTTCTACCCCTATCGTCCCAGCTCCAACAAGAATCATTTCCGGAGGGGGTGCTATGGAGACTCTCAAGGCTCCTCCCAGGATTCTGGTACCACAGGTGAGATTATATCTGTTTTCAGATGTGATACTTGGGGCAGGATTCAGTCTTTCCTACACGTGTGCAGATACTTAGTCAAGATTCTTGGGTTCTGGAGACTGTTCAGGGTTACAAACTGGAACTCTACAGTTCCCTGAGGCAATCCCTTCCCCCTCTAATTATGCATTTTTCCCAACGAGAGCAAGATTTTATCTCCTCCAAAGTTCGTAACCTTCTTCAAAAGGGTGCCATAGATGTCTCGGCCCCTCACCCACTCGGATTTCTCAGCTGCATCTTCCTGGTGTAAAGAAGGGTGGAGGTTCTCATCTGGTGTTGTATCTCAAGGACTTCAATGGTTGGGTTGTCAACCGCCATTTCATGATGGAGGGCATCCATGTTTTGCGTGATATTCTTCAGGAAAGGGATTGGATGGTTCACCTAGATTTAAAGGACACATACCTTTCTCTTCCCATTTTCCCACACCACAGATGTTTTCTGCTGTTCCTTTGGCAAGGCTTCCTCTTTGGTATCTCATCCGCCCCTTGGTGCTTTACAAAGCTCCTAAGGCCGGTAGTAGAATCCCTGAGAGTTCAAGGGGTGCGTCTGATTATTTATTTAGATAACATCATTCTCATGGCTCAATGCCCTCAGTTGGTTATCACTCCCTTGGAGTGGATAATCATCGTCCTACAAGATCTGGGCTTCATCGTGAATCCGCAGAAACTGGTTCAGACTCCATCCCAACGCATAGAGAATCTCTGGGATTTCAGGTGGATTCACTTCTTTGCTAACTGATTCTCCCTCCCCAAAAAGTCAGGACTATCAAGAGAGAGTTGAGATCGATTCTGAGCAAGCGGATTGTATCCTTGAGGTTGATTGCGTGAGTAGTGGGTTTGTTGACCTCATCGATATAAGCCATTTTCCCAGGTCCCTTTCATTATTGTGCATTTCAGACACTCAAGATTCGACATCTACAAAAAGGCCTCTTCTATGACAAACAGATTCTCCTCTAAAAGGAGGCAAGGTTGAAGATATCATGGGGGTTAGATCACATGGAGGCCTGGAATGGCAGGGTGATTTTTTGCTCAACTCCGGAGATTGTGATTGAGTCCGATGTGAGATGCGACCTGATTTCAACAGGGAGATCGTTGGTCTCAGGAGGAACTGTCCCTTCATATCAATTGCTTGGAGCTTCTAGCGGGGTCCTTTGCGATTCACAGCCTCTCTCTGAAGAGGTTGGATTGTTGCAAACTGCTTCATATGGAAATTTTTCAGCGGTTCGCTATGTGAACAAACTAGATGGGATGAAATCCCGCATTCCGGTGGAGATTGCCAAGGACATTTGGCATTTTTGTCTACAGCATTGGATATTTGTAGTGGTGGAATACCTTCTGGGCTAGAGCAATACAGTTGCGGATTGGCAGTCCAAACATTTGTGGGATTTCATCAACTGGAGACTCCATCCAAGAGTGTTTCATGCACTGAATCTCCTGTGGAGTCCGTGCACGATAGACCTGTTTGCGTCTCGGCTTCCAGTCTTCTTCAATTGGCATCCAGATCTGGAAGCCCAAGCCACAGATGCTTTTCTTCATGACTTAACTCCCAACCTGTATTATGCCTTTCCCCGTTCCTAATGATCCCCAGGGAGGTTGGCTCAGCTGCACCATCAATGATCAGAACTGGTGCTGGTGAGACATTGTTTGAGAGCGCAGGCTTGATTTCCGGATCTCCTGGAGCTCACCTGTGCTTGTCTGATTCGGATTCCGTTTCTTTGGAATCTCCTTCTGGATCCGAGGGGTTCCCGCCATCTGTTGATCTTGTCACAACACCTCTCTCTTGTAGCTTGGAGGGTTTCTAGGAGAGATGGAGTATCCCAGGACTTTTGCAGGAGGCTAATGACTTCATCAGTCATGCCTGGTCGTCCAGTACTCACAAACGACACTCTTCCACTTGGAAACGTTGGAATGGCTTTTGCTGTGAAAGGGGTGATGATCCTGTTGAAGCGGATTGCTGTTTGCTAGTGAATTTTTTTGCCATCTCTGGTCTCTGCTGGTATTGCATATAGAACTGTTAACAATTTTTGGTGCGCCATTTCAGCGGGTCATTTACCTGTTGATGGTAAACCATTAGGCGAACACCCCATTGTAAGTTAGTGAGAGGCATCCGCATGGTCTGTCGTCGTCTTTCTAAGTATTCTGTTTTGTTGGATGTGTCTGTAGTCCTGTTGTTGTGGACTCCTGGCCAGACAATAAATATCTTTCCCGAAGCAACTGTCACCCAGACTGACTATGCTGTTGTGCCCCCTATCTTGTAAGAGGGTGTCTGACATCCGAGAATTGGATCTTTCAGGATGAGTTTTTTCCCCAGAAGGGGTTATTCTCTCCATTTCTCAGCGCACCAAATGTAATTAATCTTCGGTTTCTTATCTTGCTTTTCCAGATAACCCCAAACTTTACGTGGTGCAATGTTTGACAGCGTACAAGGTGAGTACTGCTGAATTTCGTAATGATATGAGAGGCCATATACCTATTGCTTTACAAAAACCCTTTCGCCCAGTGGCCTCAACTACTCTTGCGAGATGGATGCATTGGCTTATGAGTGAAGCTGGTATTGATATTTTCATGTTTGGTGCCCACTCAGCACGTGGCGCAATGGCTTCTAAATCATTTACTTCGGGTTATGGTTTGTCTGACTTTCTGAAAGCGGACGATTGGTCAGCGGAATCTACGTTTAAGTCATTCTTTTGTAAACCTCTTGTGGATGTTGTTTCTGTTGTGGTAGTGCAGCTTTAAACAAGCATAATTTGAGCCTCCGGTACTGACATAGAATTCAAAATTTTCAAACATTCATGTCAAGAATTTTCAATTTTATTAAAGACACGGAGGCAAGGATTATCTCACCTGTGATGTTTTTCTATATATCTGTGATTATGTGTTACATTTGATATGTAATGATCTGAATACTCCTTGTTCCCTCCCTCTTGACTGTGTTCTGGTTATGAGATGTCTGTGGTGAGGTTAGTTGTACTGCTTATTATTTTGATTCCCTACTAGGACCTGGTGACAAATGAATGTCGGATTGACAGCGATCCATGGAAATGAAAATTCCCTAGTTGGTACGGAGCTAGTCTCTGGTGGAGATGCTCCTGATGTTCATCGGAGGATCGTTGTACCCTGTTGGACCAAGTTCTGATTCGGCTTCTGTTGGGTCTCAAGTACTGTTTGCTGATGGTTGATGCCCTGTCGTTACAGGGTCCTGAACTTTGGTTGTATCCTGGCATTGCTAAGTTTTGGACTGCCTTTATTGTTTCATTAAACTGAGCAAAGAAAGAGGAAGTTTATGGGATGATGAGGAGTTTTATAGGGCAGGGTCTTTATGGTTGGTCAGGTGACTGTATGGAATTATGGGAAATGTAGTGTTTCAAAAAGCTTTATTGTGATTACCTGCTGTATTGAAGTAGTAAAAGAAAGAGAAGCGCAATACTCACCCCCGTGTCCTTAATAGAATTGAAAATTCTTGTCACAAATGTTGGGAAATTTTGAATTGTCTTGTAGTTTTAAATGTTGCTTGGTAGCAAGTGCAGACATGTGATTGTGGGTATAAAGGTATACCAATGCATGTTGATGTTGACGCACATCCAGAACAGCATGAGGAAACAGCTTGTGATACAATGCTGTCGATAGTAAACAGGTTCCCATGCTCACAGAGTGCCTGGAACAGTGCAATGAGGCTGTTCGTGATACTGCACTGTTGAAAGTAAAGAGGTCACGCTCTAGCTGCTGCAAGGTGAAGTCAATCTTTTAACACAAAAATTCATCCACTTAACAAGTGCATCAATTTACTAATACACACATTGCTGAAATATACTGCCAGTTATTTGATGAAGAAATATGTCAGCTTTTTCAATGCACTAATGTGATACATTGTGAAGTCTCGGCAACCATTAAAATCATGGAAGTGGCTAAATATAGGATTAATTACAAATATCTCGCCAGATTCCAGGTAGAATAGGCATGAAATGGAAACAGTTTGCTCATGCTGGGAATAGGCCTTCCAATTAAGCGCTGCACTAATTACTGGGAAGTAACAGACCCTCTATTGTTAAGTAGTTGATAGTAGATCAGTTTCTGGAGAGCAACATTTTCAAACTTTGTAGAGGTCTGTGCTTCCACAAAAGGAATCAAAATAGGCTTCTGAAGGATGATTCCCAGTGCAGCCACCAGTGAAGTCATCTGATTCAAAGTAACTCGCATTCTAAATAAAATATCTTGTACCAGTGAAAGAGCACTGGGCCTTACGATGTGATTTCTTAATTAAGTCATCAAAGATTTTTCCCCATTGGTCGTATAAACCTTTGCTAGCTGACATGAAGCATTGAAAGGGAGTCGTCATCAACAATACATTTGTAACTTGTGAAGCCAATGTGTCTCCACAATAAGGTCCAAGAATAACCAACTATGCCTGCCAGTTGTCTCTTTCTCTCTTCCAGACTGTCACCAGGCCTCAGCTGGGCCACTCAGTAAATATTTATCATGTGTGCATCATTGAATAAAGAGTCCTGATTTGTTTTGAGCCTATTAAAATGTTTATTTTCATCACACTTCAGAATTACAAACAAATGCACTTCATGTTTCCTTTCCTAACACCTGAATGTGTACATTTTATTTACAGGTATTTACATTTTGTGGTGTGTTACAAAAAAGAGACATCGCACAGCCTTTCCTTTCACACTCCCTGTCACATATTTCAATTTACTCTTCTTTTTCTGACTGCAAAGTGAGAGGACTTTGCAAACACAAAACCCCAAGTTCAATCAATAAATCAATCAGGGATTTGTGAAGCGCACTACTCACCCTGAGGGTCTCAAGGCACAAGTTAAAATAATAAGCAGCAATTTGTCAGAAAACATAACCTGACATATGACCCCTCTCTTTGAAGTGCAGCAAAAGTGACAACATAAATACAGAATTCAAAGAGATCTTTACTCATTGATTTCACTTTCCAACCCACCAAAAATTGTCTCTCGACCCACAATTTCACAGTTTGGGAAATACTGACCAAGAACATCCCATTTGACCTAGAAATGTACTCTGTGGACTCAACTTCTTTGCAGTCTGTCCATCTCAGGATGCTAAATGTGCCTTGACATGCAGAAAGTGTGTCCTGCATTCATGCATTGTGTCCAAATTGCACCCTGCTTTCTTGGCATATAAAAATTGTTCCCTTGTTCTATTGTGAAAGATTATTGAAACTGGTAATGGATTTCAAGTTTCTGTACTGCATCCTGTTGGCCATAGTCATAGTCATTATCTTTATTTGGGCCTAAAAGGCCATAAAAGAGCAATCTAAATACATAAATACAAAACATATAAAAACAAATAAAAATACAGAGCATATAAAAGAGAGAAAAAAGATCTGACTAAATATATTACAGTAAAACCAGGATCAAATATGTTAAAACGTAAAAAGTACACAGCAGCACTAGGGGAACACCTTTTTCTGTCTTAACCTCCACATAGACATCAAAAACCTTGAAACTGCAAAGACAAAGGAATGACTTGTATTACTTCTGAGTATTCTAAGGGCAATGCTGTACTTCCTCAGGCCCAAATTACGACAAATTGGCAAAATCCACTTTATCCTTGGACCATAATAGGCTGGACGAAATAGAATTACATGTTCAACCACACTGATCACCCAAGGGCAGAAAGGCCATGTTTTTGAGACTCTGAGTTCCCAGATCTCCATGCAGTGGTAAAGGCTCAAATTGATTGGGAGGACCCCTAGATGGAACTTTAAGTACAGGGTTCTGGCATGGGGGTGGGTTCCACCTCATCCAAAAATGATTCAAAGCAGTAGTCAATTTTGAACTCCAAGAAAAAGGCAGTGAGGGAGCCCACCCTAGAGGTACTTGCAGTATTTTGGTCCACATATCGCCAATAGGCTCTTTTCAATGCCTGTTTGGAGACCAGTACAACATCAGTTGGTGTTGACCAGAGGGTACCAAAACCAATATGTCTCAACTGAACCCTAACCACCCTAAACCAGGTAAACTTACTGTACTCCAACAGCCCCATTACTTCTTCCAAGGCTCCGCAGTGAAATTTAATTTCCGGGGCTGACCATAGTCTTTGCCAATATATTAAGGGTTTCAGCCCCACTACCTCAATAACTCTCTTTAATCCATGATCTAGTCGTAAAGATTAAAGGGGGTACTTGCTGGGAGTTTGTTCAAGCCCCTCAGAAATGATTTTGTGCTACTTCAAGGGGTCTAGCGTCACAAAGGCCCCATAATTCAGCATCATTCAGTGCGGCCCCCGTGAATGACATCTATAGATCTCTAAGGCTGGGGTAATTGGTCAGTATCAATGTGCACTGGGCCCTCAAAATACCCCCACAGTATTGCTCAACCTTAATTTTTCGCTTCTGAACATGGAATGACTAGTCAAAGTGATCTGATAAGGTCATCCCCAAGTAATCGAACACTCAAACACGCTCCAAACTTTCACCACTGAGAGTGGGATTTGAGCCGGTTGTGGGGCAGGGATTAAAGACCATGTATTTAGTCTATCCAAGGTTGATCTGCAGGCCTGCTGCTTGCAGAAGACCCCAAAGCCATCCAAGAGCTTTTGAATGCCCATGGGATATTTGGATAGCAAGAGGTGTCATCCACAAACATTAGGGCTGGGACCTTTACCCCGGCAACAGATGGAACATCACCCTCACACTTCCCCAGATGTGAAACTAAACTATTAATGTAAAGGTGGGAGCGGGTTGTGGCCAGCAGACACCCCTGCCTCACCCCCCGATTTACAGGTTTAGGATCAGTCTGTTCGCCCTTGCGTCCACATGTGACCTGTGCAAAGTTCTTGGTTTGTAACTTTTTTTTAAAATGTATTTTATTGCTTGGTTTGTAACTTAATGACAACTTTTAAAAGATAGGCAGGCACCCCCAACTCCGCCATGGCTCTCCATAAAGACTCTCATGGGACTAGATCGAAGGCAGATTGAAAATCTACAAAAATAGTGTACAATCGACCTCCCCTCAAAGGATCCTTTTGGTAAATGCAATGAGCAAAATAGAGCAGCCCCTCAAGATCAAGGGACAGGGCTATAAAACCAATAGCAAATATATGCTGTCCTAGGCTTTGTTCAAATTTCAAATCAATGCACCCAAGACTTCTAATGCATGGTGGTAATTTGGGAAGTCACTCAAGATTTATAAGTGCAAATCTGAACATGCATTGTATCTCCCCAAAAAAATGTTCTCCTTTGCTTCAAGTTTTGCAGGGTACTGCACCCAAACAAATCACAACGCATTTTGACCGGGATATGGGCTACGTAGTAAGGCTATTACTAGTTTCAATGGATTTAATAGAGTCTTTCTTTCAGCTCAACTCCTATGAAACCTGGGAGTTGTCCACTTTTTTTGATGTGCAAACAATTTTCTCATAACAATACTTAACTGGCAAATAGGAAATAGTTGTTGGTTAACATTGTTTCTCTCATTTCCACAGCATATTGGTATGCTCCCATTTTCTAATGCTATCTCTGTAGGAAATGTTTGCAGATTTGTGGTCCTAACTCATGCTTAATGCAAGTATACAATAATGTTATGTCCATCATAAGCATTGAAAATTGTCATTCCAAGGTGTTTGTTGTAGATGGAATAGCAGGTCTGTTGTATCTTGAAGATAAGACCTTAGAGCCTTGTAATACAGCAGACGTGATATCCATCCCATTCGTGATGGAATAACCTGTACGCCAAACTCTAAATCAGGCCCTTAGTTCCTTCACCTTGGGGCCTAAAAAATATCAACAAATTGAGAGATTTTCAAAAAGGGGATCCAGTAGATGACACTATGCGACGTCTAGTAGTGGTTCATTGGATCCTTATGCATTTTCGGCAAGAAATATATTGTTGACATTATTGGATTTTTAACATTTAAATGTCTGTTTCTTCCTCACTCAGGGGCATATGTACAAGCCCCTATCGCCATCACAACGTCACTTTCAGTGACGTTATGGTGGCGATAGTGGCCTCGCCTTATTTACAAGGCAGCGTTAAGCCACTTAACGTGACTTAACGCTGCCTTGTAAATAAGGCCCTCTTTCACACTATGCTTAGCGGGAAAGGGGTGGGCAGTGGGTGTTGTGGTGGGCATTCCACCGCAAGACCCATTGTTTTTGACGCTGCCCCCTATTTACAAGGGCAGCGTACATAGGAGGCAGCGCCACAATTAAGACTAGGGAAATACTGGTCTTAACTTGGCAAAACTAGGAGAAATGCTTTATTTCACCTTGTTTTTGCTTTTTCCATGTGTGCTGCCTTGTGCAGTTAATGCAAGTTAATGTCATTCAGTTGGTGTTTAGCTTCAAGCATGTATTTTTTCTTGTGACATAATGACATTATCTCCAATTTGTCGGACAGTTTAATTATAATGTTGTCATACACTTTTAAATTAATAATTGCTATTATATCTTATTTAATCACATTTTTATGCTTTTTATTTTTGGTCCATGCCAGTGTTTCCAAACCTTTCACTTCGAGAGTAAACCCACTTTTTTTAGCGGGGTAAATTAGGACAGAATGTTATTTTTATTTTAAATTACTAATTTCTTCTACTATTTGATCAATATTCCGTTTTTATTCACTTGCAGATTTCTCCCTTCTTTCATCCTCTTGTTCCAAACTGTCAAGTGTCGTAAGCATCCGAATACCCTGCATTGATAAATCACAGCAGGTGTCTTCCCTGATCACGGTTTGAAATTTTAGTAGGAGTGTCGGATTTAGCATTTTCAATAAGGGACTACAAGGACAGAAGGAATGGGTTTTGGAGATGCTCAAAATGTAAAGCAGGCAAGCAAGCTATTAATGTTAATGTTTTTGAATCAAATGTAAAAAACATATGTTATCAGACAGCCTATTACATCCAAAAGTAAGTTTGTATTGTCAATATGTATCTTCTTTTGATTCTTTGGCCTATTTGGGTCAACAGGTCCAAAGAAAGAACAGTAAACAATAAAAAAGAAACAAACAGATGTTCTACATGACTATCTTTGAACCGCAACTCATCTCCTTATATGCCGATGATCTGCTCCTGTTCCTGGAGAACGCGGCGGAGGCACTGGACGGAGCGGAGCGACTCCTCGCGCGATTTGGCGGGCTCTCTGGGCTGCGGGTGAACTGGTCCAAAACCTGCTTATACCCGTTGCGACGCGGCGAGCCGCGCCCAGAGGACCGGCCACTGCTTAAATGGGAGCCTGACTGCCTTCAATACCTCGGAGTACACATATACCACACTGCAGCGGATATGCTGGATGGCAATGTGGGGCGGTGTATCCGGGCACTGAAGGGCAACATGTCCTTCTGGTCCACCCTCCCGCTCTCGGTAACGGGGCGTATCTCGCTGCTAAAAATGATTGCACTACCGCGGCTTCTGTATTATTTTCGCACGCTCCCAGTGTGGATTCCGTGCTCTGTTTTCCGACAGTTGCGATCGCTGGTAGTCTCTTTCTTGTGGGGCACGGGACGGCGCAGGGTCGCGATGGCGACCTTGACCCGGCCAAAGGACGACGGAGGCCTGGCGGTGCCTGATTTCGAACTTTGTTGCCTAGCAGCGCAGTTGCAGATTTTCACGCAGGAAGTGGCGCGAGTATACCGGGGGCCAGAGCAGGACAGGGAGGAGGGCACCCCTCGCCATGTACTGGCGTATATTACGCTGCAGCAGCGGCTGGTTATCAGAGACCTCTCTCTGGAGGAGCAGACGTTCCGGCAATGCTGGAACCGATCGCAACGTCGAGCCGGGGTGCGGCGTCCGTATGCGCCGGAGATCCCATTGGGGATGGTAACGGCGCTCCCGCATGGCGGAGACTGGTCGGGACTGCAGGTGTGGGAGGAGGCGGGCCTCCAAATGTTGGGTGACTTATACGAAGAGGGAGCGCTGGTCCCTTACCACACGCTGCAGGAGCGCTTCGACCTCCCGCGGGGAGACTACCTGATGCATGCGGCAGTGACAAGGGCGATGCAGGCGCATTGGGGAGCGGGGCTCATGGAACCCGCCACATCCGCGGCCTGCCAATACACCATGATGTCTGCTGGCACTTATAAGGCGGTGACTTGTCTGTACTCCAGAATGTTGCGTGAGACTCTGCGGCCGCTAACGGCACTAAAGGCGAAATGGGAGCTGGAAGTGCAGACTGAGATCCCTGACGCTGCGTGGGCGGGGCTGGTGCGGCGAGCTCGGAAAAGTACCAGGAACGCGCGCTTCCAGCTGATACACTTCTATATTCTCCACAGGGCCTACCTTACACCAAGTAACCTTGGGAAGTATTTTGGGGTGGCAGATGCGGCGTGCCCTAGATGTGGAATGGTGGGAGCGGAGCTGGGGCATATGCTGTGGGACTGCCCTCACCTACAGGACTACTGGAGGGCGGTTGGTGAAACGCTGACCGAGGTGACGGACAGGGACTTACAATACACTAAGGCGGTTTGTGTCCTACACTGGTTTCCCCACACACCCAAGAACAAAAATACAAGTAGATTTATTGACATGGGCCTCCTATTAGCTAAAAGGGAGGTGACGAGACTCTGGAAGTCAAAAGCGGGCCCCACGCACGGGAGGTGGGCCAAGGAGCTACAGAAATGGGCGGCGAGTGAAAGCACGCTTCGATACCAATTAGCGACCCGCAAGGCTGATGACAGGGCGCTAGAGGCGGCCGCGGCATGGGAGGGACTAGTGCAAGCCCTGCGAAATAGTATGCTGGAGGAGGACGAGACGCCGTCCGAGCCCGAAGGGGCCCCCCGGAGCAATCCATCCACACAAACACAGTGAATAGGTATGTACTTCTGAATGGTACCCAGTTTACAAGTGAGAGCCGGGAAAAGTCGCAGTTGCGGGCGTGGGCACGGGAGGTGGGGAGGGAGGGAGGGGAACGGGGAATGGGATGGGGGAGGGGCAGTGTTGGGGGCGGGGGACGGGGAGGGGGGGAAAACTCTAAAGCGGAACGTAGTCACCCTACCGTGTTAGCAGCAAAAGTAAAGCTTAAAATACAGTTCAGTATGATGATCCCTGAACATCGCTGCCCGGCCTCCGGGATGTGGGCTCATGAGCTGTGTACGGCTGTCTGAATGGCCACAGGATATATGGCATTGTTATCAGCGATGCAGGCAAAGTAATAATGTATGCTGCTGCTATTATTGTTCTGCAATAAAAACGGTTTTACAAAAAAAAAAATGACTATCTTTGAAAATTGACAACTAGAGAGTGAAACATGCTCAAAATGCAGTTGTGACTCCTTCACCCAGATGCACAACAAGAATACCAATTTCCTAATTATGATTCTCTCTGAATCGCAATCAGAAAATCGGTATTCGTGACGTATGAAACTCACCGGGTTTCATTTAGGGAATTCCTTGTGGGTCGCTAATCGACCTGCCTCATGAATATTAATGAGGTAGGTCGCAGTTTGCAACCCATTAGGAATCACAGCCATCACAGGGATGGCGACCTGCTGAGGTCAGCAGACCACCATGTCTGTGATTGCTTTTTAAGAAAGCAATCTTTTTTTAAATGCAGCCCGTTTTCCTTAAAGTAAAAAAGGATGTGTTTAAAAAGAAAAAATGGACCTTGAAGTATTATTTTTTGGGAATAGGTAGTGGTCCGTTTGACCACTGTCTGCTCTTAAAAAAATATTATTTACATTCTCAAAGGGGAAGAGGTCCTGTGGGATCCTCTTCTCCTTTGTGAATGAGTTACCACTAGTTTTAAACTGGTGGTAAAGTATTTCTGTTTTGCGGTCGGAATTTGGTTGCAAAACAGTAATGCATACCATACACAAGCCTCAAAAATCATAAAATTACACTGATCTCAAATTGTGTGATCCTATTGTGGAAATATGGATTTTTCTGGTCAGTTATGTCCCCTATCTTGGACCCCAACGGTTCTATGTGCATGTCGCAAGTACATGTATGGTCCCTCCAGTTCCAGTAATAATGACGCAAACACATGTGCGTCCATCGTCAACATGTCATCTGTCAGATCCGCCATAAATGGGCTGGATATTCCATTCCTAAATATGAAAGGCCACCGGCTTTATATGGTTCACTTATGCCATTTTACAGTTCAGGCAAGTAGGCCCTGATTCTGTCATCGAACTCCTTTTGCCTTCTGTCTCTGAAAGCTCCAGTTCAAGCCTGCATCCGTGACCATGAACTTTGTCTCATTCTCTGCGCGGCTCACGAAGCCTGACATCAGCCTATTCTCTGCCAAGAACTGTATTTCACCTTCGAATTATCTGCTTCCCCCTCAGCTGATGCATTCCTGCCTAGTAGCTTAAGTAAACATTCTTCCAGTTACCAAGCAAAAAGGCCCATCTTCTCTGTCCTCATGCAAGTAATTCATAGCCCTGTTACCATGGAATATTCCTACCCCCTCGCATTCAGTGTAGACACCTAGACGCTTGTACACGCACGCACAGTCAGTATAGAATAGATTCTGTCCGAGAGTCCTTCTTTTGTGGATAACATAGTTCTTTAAACATAGGATGTAGATATGATTTGGGATTAGGTTGACTTGACCCCCCAGACTTCTTGTCTCCACACGTAGAGCTAAATGTCAAGTCCTCGTCACCCCCTAGTTATACGTCAATTATACGTCAGACTGCTGCGCGCGCATCAATGCCAAGTATTATCTTATAGATCCACCTATGTATTACATCATAGCCAATCATGTTCCTTTTTACTCATTATTACACCCATTTTCGGCTACGCACACCAAAACGTCAATGTCCTTATCAATTGTTACGCCTACTGTATTCACTTCATTATGATGTATGTATTATAAAAGTTACTGCTTGTCAATAAAGTATGTACTTCACTTCCTGAACTCCCGTGGTGATGGAACTTGAAGCATCCGATTATAATCGCTTATTGGAATAAAGCCCATTCTGAAACTCTAATATCACGGATTCTGCCTCTCATTTCATTGAGCTATTTTATTATGTTCCTGTATCAAATTCAGTCCCGGTAAAGGAGAAATATTTACCACATGATGGCGCCCGAACAGGGACACTTTCTCATCTCACGCGCCGGCGGTGCGTTGCAGGCCCGGTCTCCTGCCACAGCTGGACGGACAATAACGCGTACCAGCAGGATTTCCTGTATCTCCCTCCGGTCAAGCGGGGGCGACTGAGACTGCAATCAACACCCAGACGAGGCGGTGAGAAGTGCGAAGTATCCCGACCAGAGCCTAGCTGAGAGAGCAAGATCCGAGGTATACAGAGACCCACCAGTCCGACGTCAAGCCCAGTGTCCGACGAATCGAGTTGAGTCCAGTCCAAATCCGAGTCAAGTTCAAGTTACTGAGGCCTTCCGTTTCCGAAGCTACCCGGTGAGTACCATTACTGGGGAGGCATTTTCTGACGTGCACATAGGTTGTGCCGGTCAAGACGGGTTTGGGTACACAAATCCGGTCTGCACTGTTTTAGCAGTGTATCTGTACTGTTTAGCAGTATATCAAGTATTCCGAAGTGTCTAGTTATTGTCTAGTTATTGTCGAGAATTAAGCTTGGTGATTAGTCATGCAGACGATCATCATTGTTGTTCCAGTTAAAGGTTTAATGTTAAATGTTTGAAGTGTTTAAGTATATCGTGGTATGAATGACTGTTCATTATCGTGTTTATTGTATTAAGTCTGTTCAAATTCAAGTATCAGGTCAAAATCAAGTATAAGGTCAGTTCTCAATATGCCGCTCTTTTCGAAATTAAGACAGATCACTACCAGAAAAGGGGTTCTCGAAGAAGCCGTCCCTATCCCTCCTAGGGACACCCCAGGGCATTTTATGTATCATAAACATGGATTAGACGCCATATTATTTCTTGATCTATGGGTAGACTATACCAAGGGATTACCAGAAAGTCAGAGGTGGCCCACAGCGGGGACCTGGGATGCAGAGTGCATCATGAAAGTCGAGGAAGAGTTATGGAAAAGGAAAGTCAGACAGTCACAGAAAGACGCCGTTGAATTATGGCGTAAAGAATCACATAGACGAACAGAAAAAGCACGTAGACAGGAAGAAAAGAGTAAAGAGAATTCCACTAAAGTTCGAGAAAATCTATTAATTGAGGAAGGTATCCGAGTAAAATCAGAACAAGTAGACAGACAAAGAAATACCCTTATGAATGGTATGTATCCCCTTCTGGCCGAAGGATTACCTAAGGCTACTCCGGAAACGCCAAAAGACTTGCCAACCCCATTGTTCCCAATAAAGGTACATCCTAAGGGGCATCCTAGAACCGCAGAAGATGTTTTTCTTTCCTCTTATTTAGATGACGCAGCTCCCGAGTATGCCAATTCCGCCCCACGTGGACCACCTACCAGGGAGGTTCAACGCCAAGATCCAGTACCCATATCCCTACGGCAACAAATCGAGTCACAAGTTTCGGCAAGCACATCTGTTTCTGTATCCGTTCCTACAGCTACTTCTATGGCTGTGTCCACACCTGTAGTTGCTGTGTCACGTTCAACGAATCCTTTTACACCCGACGCCCCAGATGGAGCCGCGGGAGGAGCTGCCAATGTCTTTTCTACACCACCCAGAATAAATAAGCTTACTTTTCAAGAGTCAGCGCATTCACGTACACCCAAACTCCTTAGTGCCCGTGCGCTTAAAGAACTTCTTATAGATTGTAGATATGACCCGGTGCCTGGAAAAGAGGACAAAATGACCCTAGCATCATTGCGTATCAGACGAGCCGCAGTGTATTTAGCAAAGTTACCAGGAATGACTGCGCATCTAGATAATCTATATCATTTTGTCCAAACAGGGCGAAATCCAGAATGTATTTACAGAGCTATGGAATACCAGAAAGTAGAGATACAGGGGGAACTGTTACGTTTCCTCATAAACTGTGTGATCAGAAATCAAGACCGACCGGGGGTAGACCCGGAAGCCATGAGAATTCTTACAAGATGGAGCCAGAATATATCAGAAGGGAGACATGATAAACAAAATTGTATAATAGCCATGTGCCGAAAGATCCGTAAAGAAATAGAACGCCTACACGAAGAGAGATTAGAGACAGACGAGTTCGAACAAAACGAGGAAGAAGGGCCAGGACTGCTCACAGGACAGTCAGACACCATAGCCTATGTAGGTAGAGGAAGATCTTGTAATAGGAATCAGACTAGATATCATACTGACTCAATGCATCCGACGTGTCCAGATAATAGCAGGAATTTTCAAATACCTAATATTAATATAAGGTCTAACGAGCATTCGTTCCAAACCGCCGACAAACTACTCCAAGAACGAAGGGGTTATCATTTCCTCGATTCTATGGATGAACAAGATTTAGCCAGGGCAGCTGTCCATTGGGTGGACAGTCCCGGAAAATATAGTGATGATACAGTAGTACGCGCATTTTTGAATCTTACCCCAGATGAACAAAGGTTAGCTGGGATTTATATGATCCAACAACTCATTATACTATATCGGAGTCAGCATTCGGACCCTGGTCCCTTGCCTGACATACTGACTGAATTACTTATGAATAAATGGAGAGGTCCAGGTACTGAATTAATTAAAGAAATTCTAAAATCAAGAAAGCAGTATATTCTTTTCGTGTGTTCAGAACATGTTCCATTGTCCGCCAAGGAAAGAACTACGTACCACATAGATAGACAGAATCCCTTACGAGAAGTGCACCCAATAAAGGGTGAGGACAATGAGTTTAAACGCGTATTTGTATATACGCCTATATCGAAAATAGAATTATTAGAAATGAAGAAAGTAGTACCCAGTCATGACAAGGACCCAGCGGGGTTTCACCGAGAAATTAAAGACATGTTACTCATGGGAGAGTATACCTACCCCGACATTATGACAATATTAAAGGTGTTGATGCCTGCTGGCATTTATGAGAAACTCAAAGAAAAAGAGTGGGAGGTAGGTGATCAAAAGATAGAATGGTCAGCATTAGAAGCAGAAGAAAGGGCCCGAGGTCCAGGTTCGGGGCTTGGGGACAAAACTAAGGCATTACCAGGACTACTAGTACAGGTACTGCCACGATTATTAACTACGAAAAAGGAAGATTGGGGTACAATTTCAGCCTGTAAACAGAAGCAAGATGAAGACACTAGTGATTACTATGCCCGTTTCGAAAAATGTTTTGGTATAAATAGTGGCATAAAAGCAAGTAGCGAATCATACCCACATCTGTTTGTAACAAAATTAGTAGAAAATGCTCTGCCTCCAGTAAAGAATAGAGTATTAAAATTCGAGAGTACCTGGCAAGGTAACACTCCAACACAAATGTTACAAATGTTACAGTACCACCACAATAGAATTAAAGAGGAACAAGAACATGAACACAGACGCATGAAAGACACAAAAATGAAAATGCTAGTTTCCCAGACAGTCCCAGCCGAAGGACATAAAAAGGGTATGACACATTCCGATTCAGCAGGACCTGTAAAAGGGACATGCAATTATTGTAAAAAGCCAGGCCATTACGTACACGATTGTCCAGTTCTAAAACATAATATCGCCATAGGTAAAACACAAGAAAGATCACGGCCACTGAGACAAGACCAGAATGAACAAGGAGCTATACAGCATGTCCAGGCAATGCCAGCCGCACAACAGCCAATACAGTTTGTACCAGCTGCACCCCCATTACCTGTTGCTGCCACACAAACAACAACACGGCAAATGTATCAGACCGCACAGTATGAATATCCCGAGTATCAGCGTTACGCATGAACTAGCCTAGAGAGGGAAGTTGACCTACCCCTTATCGAGATTCCTGTGGATCAAGAAGGACCTTATGTACATAGTAAATTATTAGGTCAAGATAGAAAATTTTTACTCGATACAGGGGCAAGTCGAACAACTATAAAACGTAGTGAAGTTCCAGGGGCACCCCTCTCAGGCTCACAAAATATTTCCCTTGGTTTTTCAGGCAAACCTATTGTTAATGAAGTGTCACAGCCTCTGCCACTCACGATAGGACCTCTGACCCGAACTACAGATTTACTGCTTACTAAATCATGTCCAGAAAATCTATTAGGAATAAAAACGTTAAAAGCCCTAGGAGCTATAATATGTTGTTCTCCGGAAGGAGTAAGATTGTTTTTACGTGATTTTAAAGGTCACTATGTATCTAGAGACATGGATCCCCGACTACAGACTTTACCTACACGTCTATGGGCACAAGGCCCTACTGATGTTGGTTGCATGAATATTACACCATATCGAGTCACACTAAAGGCAGGAGTGGTGCTACCACGAA
This sequence comes from Triturus cristatus, assembly GCF_964204655.1. Classification (NCBI taxonomy): domain Eukaryota; kingdom Metazoa; phylum Chordata; class Amphibia; order Caudata; family Salamandridae; genus Triturus; species Triturus cristatus. Next base: position 428,166,837 of record NC_140582.1, on the reverse strand, counting down.
TGCGACAATACAAGTTACCACCAGATGCTGTAGTGGCTTTACTACAAATCATTGACGAGCTCATTGCCCAAGGAGTAGTTGTGGAAACAGACTCCAATATATGTAATTCACCGATAATACCGATTCTTAAACGAACAGATCCGAAGGCCCCGCCAGTATATCGATTGGTTATTGACCTGCGCGAGTTAAACAAATGTATTGTGCCACAATTCCCTGTGGTCCCAGATATCTCGTCATTACTGACAGCTATTGATTCCGAAGCGACATTCTTCACTGTAATCGATCTCAAGAATGCCTTTTTCAGCGTCCCAATAGATCCGGAAAGCCAATATTTGTTCGGATTTAGTTTAAATGGACGTAGCTTTAAATTCTCACGCGCACCTCAAGGATTTACAGAAAGCCCCAGCATCTATAGCCAAGCATTGAAACGAGAACTTGACAGTATCCACATGCCAGTTAACACGGCTCTGTTTCAATACGTCGATGATCTGCTGATCACCGCAAGAAGCGAAGCTGAATGTGAAAAAGCGTCACTGACAGTTTTACAATTTCTAGCCGAAAAAGGACACAAGGTTTCCCCTTCTAAGCTGCAATTCTGTGTCCAGCGAGTTGTTTATCTTGGACACTCGCTGGACAAGGAGGGAAGGCAGCTTACACCCGACCGCATTCAGTTGATAGTTAACATGCCAACACCTAAGACACAAAAGGAGGTGCGGGCTTTCATAGGCCTCACTTCATATTGTAGACAGTGGATCCCGCAATATGCATTCCTAGCAAAACCACTCATTCAGTTGACAACCCAGGAGGCAGCCACATCGACTATTCTCCCTTGGACTCAGGAACATACACAAGCTTTTGAAAGCCTAAAGAAAGCTTTATGTCAAGCACCAGTTTTAGCAACACCATGTTACAGAAAACAGTTTACACTCTTTGTTACAGAACGCGAAGGTACTGCCTTGTCAGTACTCACACAGGAACAAGCAGGAGCACACAAACCATGTGCTTATTTTTCTAGTACATTAGATCCAGTAGCTCAGGCTTTGCCTGCGTGCCTGAAATCAGTAGCAGCGACAGCTTTAGCAATCAGACAAAGCGATGCCATAGTGTTAGGACATCCATTGACAGTTCAAGTACCACACGCAGTAGAGGTTCTTGTAAATAGAACACAAACACAACACTTGACCGTAGCACGACTTACAGGGTATGAACTGACACTGTTTCAGCCGCATATAGAAATAAGACGCTGTAACACATTGAATCCTGCCACACTTTTGCCAGTAATCGGAACAGACCCACTAATCCATGACTGTATTGAAGTCATTACTGTAACGACAAAACCCAGACAAGACTTGACCGATGTTCCATTGTCAGAACCAGACTTGACATTTTATGTCGATGGTTCATGCATGAGAACAAGTACAGGAGAGTTAGTAGCCGCTTATGCAGTCACAACCGATACTGAAGTTATTGAAACTAATCGTATAAATACTTTGTCAGCTCAAGCCGCAGAGCTCATCGCTCTGACACAAGCCTGTATTCAAGCCACGGATAAAAAAGTCAACATATACACTGATTCACGTTATGCATTCGGAGTTGTACATGACTTCGGCGTGCTGTGGCGAGAGAGAGGTTATTTAACTTCCCACGGTGCCCACATTCAGCACGGACCCCTCATTCATGCATTATTAGATGCAATACATCTACCCACTGCAATATCAATTATGAAATGTAAAGCCCATACAAAAGTTACTGATACCATTTCCCAAGGCAATGATCTAGCCGACAGAACAGCTAAACTGACTGCTCAAATTCAAACCCCCGATATGACAAAGACAATAGTCCCGACACCGACACATAGTATGACAGTTAAAGATCCTACTCTTGACGTAATTGACATACAGACACATGCTACACCAGACGAAATAAAGAAATGGACTGAATTAGGAGGGATCCAAACGGACCAGGGATGGATGATGAAGGAAAGGTCTGTGTGGTTCCTCCCTGATTCAATGGTCCAAATCGTAATCAACACTATACATAGTCCAGCACATCTAGGAGAAAAAGCTATGCTAGATAGCATTCAACACATTTGGTTTAATAAGCATTTACGAGCAGCAGCCAAACAAAAGGTCCGTACCTGTATGATCTGTTGCCAGTTCAACCCGGGAAAAAGTGTTCCCGTAGAACAGGGTGGATTTCAGCCTCCTGATCACCCTTTTGAAGTCCTACAGATGGATTATATCCAGATGGAACGATGTCGAGGATTCAAATATGTTCTCGTGGTTGTCTGCGCTCTGTCCCGTTGGACAGAGGCGTACCCAGTTTCAGATTACACTGCCCCGACTACTGCCAAACAGTTGGTTCGAGAATTCTTCCCACGATACGGTTTACCACGTGTTGTCTACTCAGATAACGGCCAGCCGTTCTCATCCGAATTAATGAAACACGTTTCACTTCTGTTAGGTTATCAGTGGAAATTCCACTGTGTCCGACATCCCGAGGCAGCAGGTCTCGTAGAAAGACATAACCAGACACTGAAAATCAGACTGTCCAAAATATGCAGAGAGAAAGGTGTCGACTGGATAGTAGCATTACCAGTTGCACTCTTTTACATGAGAATGGTAGCACACTCTAGAACAGGGCTATCCCCGTATGAGGTGATCTTCGGTAGACCACCGAATATGTGGGGGACGCCTATACCACGCAAAATAACTGATATTGACTGTAATATGCTGACAGATTACTTGGCTTCCTTGATGTCTGCACTACAATCTTCTCGTTCACAGGTAGCTGCAGCCTTTCCCGACAACACTGAGGCGAAACCCCATGACGTTGTTCCGGGTAATCTTGTCTTTGTGAGAAATTTCGACAGGAAAAATCAACTGGAGCCCAGGTGGAAAGCACCCAAGTTGGTCCTGTTGACCACAAGAACAGCCGTGAAGATCGAGGGCCGCAAGGGTTGGATTCATTCAAGTCACATAAAAAAATTTCATGGACTACCTTCAGATATAGACACTGTGCCCTGCACTCCCTCACAGACTGATTCAAAACTTCCTTTGTTCGAAAAAACGGAAAGCGAACTTTACAAACTAAAGCTTAGGCCCACCAAGTCGAGCAATTTGATTGTTTAAGTCCTCTCCAAGGTGAAGCGGTTGAATTGTCTCTGACATGTATCCCCTGGACCTAAGTAGAGGAAATACCGGAAAAATGTTGAAACGACAGGCGTATTGTAAATCACTGCGTAGCCACTGCATAGTGACATTATTAATCTTGTTTTTATTGAGTCTTTTAATAACTATTACAAGTATGTTGTTGCACATATATTACCCTATTTCTAGACATGTTTATAATGTTGCTGCTGAACATTCTTTTAGTGACTTACCTCCGCATGAATTGTCTTATAGACTTGCGCTGCGCAATAACACTTTCATTAGTATGTTACACCATTCCCATCAGACTAGTAACGCCACCAATTGTTGGGTGTGTGGCCGACTCCCTCCCTATCAGAATTATGAAGGAGTCCTGCCATTCTTTCCGCACCCATTTACACATAATGGCTCCTGTGGAGCATGGTTCAGTTTAATTAATTCCATAGACTCAGACACAGCAGTTTACCAAGACCATTGGATATGGGGAAACCTGAACCTAGTTTTACTCAAAGTCTGCTACCCTGACAAGGAGGGTCGCCCCAAAAGAACAGGAACTGATCTAGAAAATGAAGTATATGGATTAGGTAATTTTACACCTAATCTCATGATTCTAAATGTCGTATCCGAAGTTGAGCTAGTCTTACCCACCATGTCAGTATTCCCAGCAAAGGGTGAATTGTGTGTAAGAAAGGTTGGTTCTATACATATGGGCCATAGTAAATGCACTACTACAGTAGAATTCAGTGATCAAGGCAAATCTTCATTCAGAACTTCTCGCCACTCCTACTTTATATGTGGTCAGACTGCATATATGCGTCTACCTCTAGATTGGGATGGTACTTGCTACATAGCATTCCTTTTGCCACCTGTTTTCCTAGCTCCTCCTGATTATTACAGAAATATTCATTTAGTACACAATAGAGAACGGAGAGATCTCCCCATTATCGATTACACTGAGACGGCATGGGACAAGTATGTAGATTTCAATAAAGGCATCTTTCCCTATATAGGTACTGTTACTAATAGTAAGCTAATACGTAGATTAACTAGAACCCTTGAAGCAGTAGTGAATGAAACTATTTCCGCCTTAGGCAATTTAACAGAAGAACAGTCTGCTATGCGGATTGTTGTGCTTCAAAATCGTCTTGTCCTTGACGTCATCCTGGCTGATAGGGGCGGAGCTTGTAGGGTCATCGGATCAAGTTGCTGCGTATTCATACCAGAAAATTCGCCATCCGTATATAAAGCCATCACCCGCCTTCATAAGATAGTAAGCCAGATACACCAGAACCCAGGCACTTGGACTTGGTCCAGTTGGTTTTGGAATACGGTATCAGCCTGGGGATGGAGAGTTCTATCCTTCCTAGGTATAAGCCTTCTCATACTATTCAGTTGCTGTCTATGTCTGCAATGTGGACCAGCAATTTGTGGTCTGTGTGCCACATCGTGCATTCCACATCAAGATTTTCATTCAAGATCCCGGAAGAAGAAAGAAGAACAAATGATGCTATATGAACAGATAAATGGATTGATGAAGATTGATATCTCGTGAAGGGCAAGAAGGGGACAAGGAGGGAATGTGGAAATATGGATTTTTCTGGTCAGTTATGTCCCCTATCTTGGACCCCAACGGTTCTATGTGCATGTCGCAAGTACATGTATGGTCCCTCCAGTTCCAGTAATAATGACGCAAACACATGTGCGTCCATCGTCAACATGTCCTCTGTCAGATCCGCCATAAATGGGCTGGATATTCCATTCCTAAATATGAAAGGCCACCGGCTTTATATGGTTCACTTATGCCATTTTACAGTTCAGGCAAGTAGGCCCTGATTCTGTCATCGAACTCCTTTTGCCTTCTGTCTCTGAAAGCTCCAGTTCAAGCCTGCATCCGTGACCATGAACTTTGTCTCATTCTCTGCGCGGCTCACGAAGCCTGACATCAGCCTATTCTCTGCCAAGAACTGTATTTCACCTTCGAATTATCTGCTTCCCCCTCAGCTGATGCATTCCTGCCTAGTAGCTTAAGTAAACATTCTTCCAGTTACCAAGCAAAAAGGCCCATCTTCTCTGTCCTCATGCAAGTAATTCATAGCCCTGTTACCATGGAATATTCCTACCCCCTCGCATTCAGTGTAGACACCTAGACGCTTGTACACGCACGCACAGTCAGTATAGAATAGATTCTGTCCGAGAGTCCTTCTTTTGTGGATAACATAGTTCTTTAAACATAGGATGTAGATATGATTTGGGATTAGGTTGACTTGACCCCCCAGACTTCTTGTCTCCACACGTAGAGCTAAATGTCAAGTCCTCGTCACCCCCTAGTTATACGTCAATTATACGTCAGACTGCTGCGCGCGCATCAATGCCAAGTATTATCTTATAGATCCACCTATGTATTACATCATAGCCAATCATGTTCCTTTTTACTCATTATTACACCCATTTTCGGCTACGCACACCAAAACGTCAATGTCCTTATCAATTGTTACGCCTACTGTATTCACTTCATTATGATGTATGTATTATAAAAGTTACTGCTTGTCAATAAAGTATGTACTTCACTTCCTGAACTCCCGTGGTGATGGAACTTGAAGCATCCGATTATAATCGCTTATTGGAATAAAGCCCATTCTGAAACTCTAATATCACGGATTCTGCCTCTCATTTCATTGAGCTATTTTATTATGTTCCTGTATCAAATTCAGTCCCGGTAAAGGAGAAATATTTACCACACTATGCAAATATTTTATTTTATGGAGCTACCTTTTTCTTCATTATCACATATGTTACTATCTTAAAATATGCGAGTATGAAGTGGCCACAAACTTTCCCACTAACCTTCAGTTTTACTGATAAAACTATATAGCGCATAAACAATGTTAAGAAATTGGATTTCAGTTAAAATATTTATCATTTGCACATCACCAAGTAAAGTGTTCTGATTAGTTTTCATCTCATAAAAATCATCCTTTCACCACACAGAATTACAAAAATGTGCCTTCATAACTACTGAAATATATTTTGAAATGTTTGTACAATTCACTTCTTAGCTATTTCAATGGTGTGTTAGGAAAAAAGCTTGACAACTTACAGCCTATCATTTCACACACTTTGCACAGCACGATTGTCACACCTTTCACTTTACAAAATCCTCTAAATTTAGAGTCAGAGAAAGAAAAGTAAATATAAGAAGACAAACTGACTTTTGACCTCTGTCTGTGAATGCAGAGCAAACTAACAAGTTTTAAAGACATCTTTTTGCTCATTCACTTTGTGAGTGAACACAACACCTGTTATTTGTCAGCTCACCAAAACGGGCGTGTTGGATCTAAAAATAGCTCGTCCTGTTGAAATCTGATTCACCATAGTGAGTGGGCGGGTAGATTTCTCAAGGCCTGATACCGTTTTGGTATGTGGAAGGGACGCCCTATGCACGCCCCTTCCAAATACTGAATCGCAAATGCAAAATGCGATTCAGTAACATTTTATTGAATCTTTTTTAGCATTTTGTACATTTGAAAAAACATTTGCGTTTGCAACCGGAATTTTTTTTTGCACATCTGGTCCATAGCTTTTCATCCATATGCAAAGCCATAAGTTAAATGGTGTTTAATTCCAAAATATATCTAGATTCAAGTATGTGCTTCCTATTGCCACCACATACATTTTTTGACACAGTGTTAATAGCAAAATATTTGCAGGCCAGCCCAAAATATATGTGATCATGTGATCAAGGCCTGTGGCGGGCTGAAACGCATTGTGGCGAGACTTGCACCTTAAAATAAACATCTGAAAGCACATTTCGTGGTCCGTTCCGTTTATTCAGGAGAGCGCACGAGAAGCGGAATTCAGGAATATATATATATATATATATATATATATATATATATATATATATATATATATATATATATATATTATAGTAGTTGTAGTTAAGACCACATTTCCATAAGAAATAGATTTTTTGGTTTGCTAATAACTTTAGCGCCATTTGTCGTATTGTCACAACACTTTCCAGAAATGTCTTATCCACCTCAGATCGTTCCTGGAAAGTTTTGGGGTGATCAGTCAAGTGGGGGCCAAGAAACAGGGGGGTCCCAAAAAGCATTTTCTTCATGATATTTTCCAAAGGAAAGTTGAACAGCCATTCAGAAAAGATGGCGGAACGGAATTGCACCAAATTTGTCAGAAAGCTAGATCTATTCCTATAGAGTGCGCTTTTTGTGATTTTGTGTAAATACATGAGGAAAATAATTTTCCGTCAAATGAAGTCAAGTCAAGTCAAGATCCACTTTATTCGATTAATTAAAATCATAAAAGTATTCTACAACAAATATCTTACAATTCATATAAAACAGTATTAAACAATTAATAAATTTAAAAAGCAGATTAAAAAGGCATTATTTACATAAAATACATTACAAATGCACTCAGCTATGCGATAAACATGGATTCAAGTATCTATCATCAATTGTTCTTCCAGTCTTAGCCTTGATCTCTTGCATCTGACGGATGCGGCCAAAAAACTAGCAGTGCAGTACATAATTAATGGAGAAAGCAACATCTGTAAATATAACAATGCAGGCTTATACTGGATAAAACCCAGCTCCTTCAGAATGGATTTTAAATATCTAGTGCGAGGTTCATGATAGAAGGAACAAAAGAACAGAAAATGGGCATTATCCTGAATAGAGAAACCATCGCATTTGCATGGAGACGATTCCTCAAGCTTGCACCAGTCTTTCTCATCCCACAGTACCGTATACATTTGATTAAACCGAAATTTGGATAAAAGCCATCTATGAAAAGAATTGGTTACCACTGTTAAATAAGGAGCCAGCACACAAGATGGAGTTATCAATACATGGGCCCTCACAGAGGGTTTACATAAATCGTAAGCTTCGCGCTCGGCCATGCGTATTCTAAAAAAATTTGTTTTCACCCACGGCAAATCAGCTTTACACAGGGCTTCTGGTCTACTAAAAATTTCAGGGCGTCCCAGGAGTGCTGCCATAGATTCAATGTAAGACAGCCACTGAATATCCCTCCTGTGATCAAGTGCGAGGCAATCTTTGATGATCCGATGATTAAGGCTAAGGTTCGGGTTAAGCCAGACCTTAATCCACATCAAGAGTGGAGCTAGATTGATTGTGTCTAGGATGTAGCCCATCCCCAGCTCAAGGTGTACTGAATGGGTAGCAGTTGACTGGGGTAAACCCAGCAATGAGCGAAGAAATTTATTTTCCTCAGTCTGGATGTCTTTTGAATTAACATAACCCCAGACAGCTGCACCATATCTAGCAATTGCGACTGTCTTAGCTTTGTAGACGGCCATAATAGCCTCCATAGGTTTCCCCCCCAATCTCTTAGCAAACCCCAGAATTGCAGCATATGAACTTCTTACCGCATTCATTTTAGATGTTAACTGCGGTGTCCAGGTTCCCCTTTGGTCAAAAATCACACCCAAATAGGTAAAGACTTTGACACTTGTGATCACCTCTCCATCACAAAAAAAAGTTTTTTCTTTACGCTTACCACATCCTACTGACATGGTATGCGATTTGTTTTTGTTGATCACCAGGTCAAGACTAGACATGAAATTACCAAAGGCATCAAGTAGCTTTTGTAAGGCGACTGGGGTCCTAGCTATAAGTACCGCATCGTCGGCATAGAGGAGCACCGGAATTGGTGCACCCCCCATGCTCGGGAAATCCTTTGTGGCAGACGTTAGGTAGCCCTCCAAAGAGTTCACGTAAAGCGTGAACAACATTGGCGCCAGGATGCATCCCTGGCGGACCCCTCTAGTGGGTCTAAAACTCTCGGTACATTTTCCGTCGGTGATCATTCTGATGCGGGCCCTCAGATCTTTGTGGAGCTCCGCCAGAAAGTGTACCAAGGAACTGTCGAGGCCCATCTTCAGGAGCATTGCCCACAGCTTAGATCTATTAACAAGATCAAAGGCTGTGGACAAGTCCATGAAACCAAGGAATAAACTGCCCCCTTTTGCTCTGGTGTATTTAGAGAGTATGAGGTGGAGGTTGAGGCATTGGTCCTCAGTACTCCTCCCTGACCTAAAGCCAAATTGTGCCTCGGACAGGATGTTATTCCCCTTAGCCCACGCAGAGATCCTCGCCAGGACAGCCTTGCCTAAAATTTTTACCGAGGAGTCCAAAAGCGATATTGGTCTATAGCATTTTGGATCTCCTCTCTGCCCTTTTTTAAATATTGGGACAATTGTAGCTAAAGACCAGGTCTGAGGGAAACCCACTACTGCAGCAGCGTTAAAAACTCTAGTTAGAATATTAGCCCAAAACAGCGGATTTGCCCTGAACATGTCCGCTGGCACTCCATCGGGGCCCGGGGCCTTGCGACCTGCTGTCTCCTCTATGGCTCTGAGTACCTCACTGGTTTCAAATCTCACGGGCTCCAGGGGGCTCTCATTACTAGGGATCGTGAAAGGTTCCGGCTCCCTGTTACTGTCATAAATTTTTTCGAAATGTCGAAGCCAGTCCTCCTCTGGAATATTTAATTCCTGTACTGAGTTTTGAACGCCTGTAAGTAATGGGGAATTTATTATTGTCCAAAACTCAGCACTGTTTTTTTAGAGTGGCTTTATCCCTTAAATCCTCCCAAGCTTTGCTTTTTAATTCATTTTTACGCAAAGTAGTGGCCATGTTATAATCCCTTCTTAATCGCGCCACAAGCGCCTTGTCCCTTGGGCGAGTATTGAGGGCTTTTTTAAGGCGGTTATGGGCTTTGCTGCAATTTTTATCAAACCAGCCTTTAGCCGGATTTTGTTTGGCCCCCTGCCCTTTGGCTGAGAGACTGCTAGACACAAACCGGCAAATATCTTCAAAGGAAGATATGATGTCCTTGTGCCCAGCTGACGGATTGGCACACACAATTAACTCTTCCGCGACTGAGTTGGATAAAGTTAAGAAAAAATTATCCGGTACAACCGTCTCCCATTTAATTCTTCTCCCCTGATCCTTTTCCTTTACAGGCAATATAGTCCGATGGAGAACAACAGATTTTGACAAGAAGGAACTGTTCGTTAACACCAATCCCACAGGGTTATGATCACTCATAGGCATAGCAATTGCATTATATGAAATCACATAATTAAGGAAACATCTTGAGACAAAAATAAAATCAATTATCGAATCGCTAGCCCTTCCCGTGTAGGTGGCAACCCGTGTACTATTATCATAAAATTCAGGTTCAAATAGCTCATTTTCCTGCAATACATATTCAAGTGCCCGACCCTTCTGTGTGTGTTCTAAATGAGGGGGGGACACGCTGTCTGGCCCGTCTGTTTCCACCAGAACACAATGTGAGCACAAATGAACATTAAAATCACCCATTAAAATGAATCGACACAGAGTGGATTGCTTGTCTCCGTAGAGAATTAGAAAGTCTGATAACCATTTAAAATGCATAGATTCTGGATTGCTGTTTGGAGCATTATAACAGTTAACCAAAAGTAGTTTACAACCATCCTCTAAAGTTAATTCCAGAATAATGAAACTATGGGAGGCACAATCTATCGGGATCAGTTTGCCTTTTATATTCACCGAAACCAGTGTCATAAGACCTCCTTTGTTCCGTCCTGCAGGGGAAGGCAAAGCAGGTACAAAATAGGATGTGAAACCGTCTAACCAGTAATCACAGTCCAAATCCCAAGTCTCTTGCAAAGCGATAATATCGTAGCGCTTTACAAAATTTTCCCAATTGGGGTCTCCCTTCTTGGACCGCAACCCAGCAATGTTCCAAGATAACAGTCTAACCGTGCCCCCTTTATCGGTAATGATCTCTGATGAACTGTTCTTGTCCGCCTCAGAAGAAGGTACAAGGACCGCTGGTGTTGGAACCACTACGGCGTCGTCCACTGTACCCTCTCCCTCACCCCGTCAATCACAGAGGTCGAGGCCTGAGAGCGCATTAAATCTATTATAGGTTGTAATGGGGGGACCAAATGTACAGGGGTTATCTCGGCCCTGCAACGAACTTTGATGAGCCAAGCTGGGCCCCACCGGGGTAAATGGATTTAGTCTTAGTCTGGGCAAGGAGGAAAATTTGGCCTGGTTGTAGAAATACCCAAGCGGGCGCACTCAGATACCATTACTGTCCTCCGATAGGGATGCTGCCCGTAGGAGGACTGTGGCCACATGTTGTGGGTATTTAAAGTTCACGACCACGCAATCCCCTCTACATATTTTCCTCGATGGGCCAATCCAGTTCACTCTCCTCGTCGTGATGATATCTCCAGCATGTTTAGAAGGGAAACCACATTTAGCACCTAACCAAGCCACCACTTTGTTTTTAAGAGAATCATGCGCTTCCTCTTGAGGCCCAGAATTACCTGAGCAGAACGTCGGAACATTGGCAAGTACAATGACATAAGGGGCGCAATCCGGGGGCAAATTAATAGTATTGATGCGCCTGCCTTGTACAGCATTAGTGTTATATAAGGGACCAGATCTCTGAAAGCGCCCGGCCTGATCAACATCCAGGTCTATTGGTGGGGGATGGATGGGTGGGGGAACAGTAAGATTGTTAACCGTACAATTAACCTGAGGGATCAAAGTGGGTGGGTTGGGGGCTATTGTGGCACCTTTTCCTATGACTTCGGGGCTCACTAAACTAGTTGGAGGGGGTAAGGGGTTCACCTGAGATAGTTTAGCCAACTGTTGGTCCAATAGACCTCCTAGTCTTTTAAGCTCCGCGTTCGCGGTGTCCAATTTGACTGTAAGGCAGTCAATGGAAGCCTTAAGTTTTAGGTCAACAGCAGCCTCTATACGTTTTATTAGCAAACCAAACTGCTCAGGGCTCAGTGTAATACTGGGTTCCTTAGTGATCTCTACATTTGATTTGGATTTAGGGGAGATGTAGCTATCTGGCAGGTGGTTTTCCCCTCTTCTCCTATGGATGGTCTTTCCTCCCCTCTTGCTTTGCTGCTTTCTGCATGATCTAAAAGGTCTCTTTCCCTTAATTTCTTCCAATACTTCCGCCTCTTCCTCAGAGTCAGAGCAAACCTTATCAAGCATTGTAGGATCCATCGTTACAGTATCAGGCTCCCGGTGGATGGAAGCTACTATAATGCTGGCTGGCTTGGTAGCGTTTTGATCTCCTAACGTGCAGTCCGCGCTATTTTCGCCCTCTTGGGAATCCTCCGGTGTAGCAGCTCTAGCTGGGGGGGGTCGTAATCTAGAGCGTCTACTTTACCCAAAGAAGCCCTTCTATCATCGTTAATTTTGTTCACCATTTTAACGAGGAAGTTATTCATGGAACCAGCCCCCGTGACCACCTTGTCTTTCTTAGAGCCAGACATAATAAAAAATGGAACGTGGTTAAATGTCAGCTTTAACTACTGTCTTACTGCCTGCAAGGTCTCACAGCCTTAAACCCAGACTACTCCAGGTAATAAGGCGCGGTTTAACTCTCACGGGATCTTGGAGCAGTTAATATCTCTACTCTTGCATGGCAATTGTCAGAGATCAGAAAGTCACAAGCAGGCAAGAAGGTGTATTGCGGACACCGCAAACAGGATCCAGATTACAGCCAATGTACACTATCACAAACCGACTCCACAACATCACACATGGAGCAGAGTGTAAGAAACAACAGCAGTACCTGATATGGGGCAGATGCCCTGATGTCAAATTTCAGAGGGATGGCCCAGCCCTGCCTCCTTCTGCCCCTGACGGCCACAGACGGCCCGCCCTTTGCCCGGGCTTAGCCCGGCGCCGCCCGCGCGCGTCCCGCGTGGCGGGAGGCACGAGTTGATTAAATACAGACCCCGTTCACAAGGGGCGGGACCTCTGCTGCTGGTGCTGGCCCTCGGCAGTCTGGGGCATGTAGTTTTGCACTGTAGCCTCCGCTGAGTCTCCCGGTGCTGGCGCTGCGTCTCCCGCAAAGCGGGAGGCGCGAGGTGATTAAATACAGACCCCGTTCACAAGGGGCGGGACCTCTGCTGCTGGTGCTGGCCCTCGGCAGTCTGGGGCATGTAGTTTTGCACTGTAGCCTCCGCTGAGTCTCCCGGTGCTGGCGCTGCGTCTCCCGCGAAGCGGGAGGCGCGAGGTGATTAAATACAGACCCCGTTCACAAGGGGCGGGACCTCTGCTGCTGGTGCTGGCCCTCGGCAGTCTGGGGCATGTAGTTTTGCACTGTAGCCTCCGCTGAGTCTCCCGGTGCTGGCGCTGCGTCTCCCGCGAAGCGGGAGGCGCGAGGTGATTAAATACAGACCCCGTTCACAAGGGGCGGGACCTCTGCTGCTGGTGCTGGCCCTCGGCAGTCTGGGGCATGTAGTTTTGCACTGTAGCCTACGCTGAGTCTCCCGGTGCTGGCGCTGCGTCTCTTCTCTGACACATCCATGAAATATGCGGTGTGTTCTGTACTCCTTTTCATTCTTGAAAGATAATATAATTGTGCCCTTGACAAGAATAAATCTCTGAGTCAAACCTGTACATGCAAAAGCTTTGTGAATTTGGCCCCACATTTATTGCACTACAAAAGTACATTCTTTAAAAATATCATGGTGGGTTGGCCAGTGCTTGTTTCTACTGACACCTTTCCGTGTACATTTTGCATTTAAATTTTCTTAAAGGAGCAAGTGAAATGACTTGGGAAGTTTTCCAGTTAAAAGTAAAGTCTCCTAGCATAGCTTCTTTTTTAGAGAGAGATTGTTGTGAGGTAATGTTCTTATTGATTACATCACTTACGTTTTTGTTCACATGTGGGAGATGGAATACGGTGGGGATAAGGTTAGCCTGTAAGACAGCAGGTTTGATGTGACTTGAAAAGAATAAAAATAAATATTTGGGCTATCATTTTCTTGCAAGTGAGGGAGTTAATGTAAATGAAATCAATTCCTCCTCCAGCTCTGTTTCCTACCATGTGTGAGATCGAATACAAGTGGTTAGATAATGAAGTTTTTATATGGAATAATAGTTGCAGATTTTATTCAATGGTGGTGTCTAATATGAATGTGTTGAATGCCCCGGTTTACCTTCAACTATGTACTGCACATTTTATGGTTTACACTCTTTTTATTAGGTATAGATTTTTACACAAATGCCCACCTACATCTGACGGCTGGTGAGGTTGCAGTGAAAATGTTGAGGGAAGGATAAATGAGGATTGACAGTAAGGAGCAAAAGAACAAACACTAAACATTCAGAATGCCTTACCCACTCTCAGTCAAAGAGCAAACCAATGCATCCCACTGTATCTCCAATCCACAGTAGACTTGCGGGTTTATTAACAAGCCCTGTGTGCCACCTTAACTTCACTTTTTGTGATGTTCCAGTGGCTCACAGGGCTTAGCCATATCTACAAGGTCACGTAAAGCCACCCTGTTTGGCATTTTACCGCCTTGTTGATATGAGTTAAGGCAAAAAAGCAGTGCATAATAAATTCTGTCCCATTCCTCTTCTGTGAGGGTACATTCTGTCTGAGCCTCACGCCTATTTTTTGTACTGGGGTCTTCCCAGGAGTTGGTTTACCCTTGAGGAACTTGTATATATCATATAGTAGGTGTTTATCTTCTTTGTTAGTGATGGCCCATTTATCACAGTGGTTAAGAGGACTACTAGCATGGGTCTTGATTGCGGCATGGGTGACCCATTGTGTAATATGCCAATATGTACGCCTTTCTTTTTATGGAACCCTAAAATCGATCTTAATCTTGTCTGTATTTTGTACATAACAACGGCACATTCCATATGTGGATCCTAGCGATGTTTTGGTCCATGAAGCACAATTCCTCTCAGATTAGCTCCTGTTCCATTCCACAATATATCTGAGTCGGGCTGTGAGGTAGTAATTGATGAGGGTAGGAACTCCCAGCCCACCCTTCTCCTTGGGCAAATAGGCAAGTTACCTCACCAAACAGGGTTTCTTACCCTATCCAGACACCACAAATCTGGGACTTGCTCATAATGTGACCAAAACATTGAAGAACGTGTTTTACAATATCACACAATGAAATTGACACATGCATCATTTTCCAACTGTAAGACAAAGAATGTAGAGTATGGGATCATTTGCCCTTGTGGAAAAGCAAGGAGAGCCATCACAGAATAATCCAACCTAAATTGTGCATTCAGCGCAATAAACTAACTGCTCCACTTGTAAGTAATTTTCCCACATATGGACATAGTCCCAACAACATGAAAATGGATTGTACTAGAAGTCATCAGCTCTAACCCGAGAGGTAGAATTTCAGAAGCTCTATTACTGAAGAAAGAAGCATCCCTAAGTTACGATGTAATACTATCATTATGGAGTTAAGTGAGATGTCTGAACTTGAGAAAATGTATTTACACATCACTGTCAAATCTGCACATCAAGTTAACCTTCTGCTTCCAATGGATTAAATAGACCGTTTAGGACACCGGAGTACTGCCCAATATCATGACACGAGTGTCATTCAAAACCCCCCCAATAGAGGGGATGTATGTATAAGATGATGACTGAACAACCTAGGAAACACAGAATGGACACAGCCAGTCGGAGCCCATAGAAGGATCAATCACCTTCATTATACTACTTTTCTCAGAATTCTTTCCACGAGTGTGATGTCAACATGCGATGTCCTTACTTGCCACGCCATACAATATATCATTTAATTCAAAGGTACGGTGCATTACCTCATATATTTTCAACCACAGGTACACCTGTTCCAAGTCCTACGGAGAACCTGTGACTGCTTGAGGTCAAAACGTGTCGACAACATCATCCAGGGGAAGTAGGCGGAAATAATTTTAGGGCAAGCTTAAGAATAGGACTATTAAGACACCATTTTGCCTCCCCTAAACACACAACCATGATCCTACTGCATATCTCCAATGTGATTGTGTGAAGAATTAATCAAAAAGAGACATTGGCAGTACCGATCTTGAGGAACTGTGAAAATTGAGCTGCAGTCAAGTAACAACTGATAGTTTATGTATTATTTATCACTGACTGGTGACGGCACTAAGCAGTTTAAGTGTTTTTGTGTTAACTAATGTGTGGTAAGGAGGTCCATGCAGGAAGGTTGTAGTTTAAGTTGATTTAGTGAAGATAGTTACATGAAGGATAAATCCAGTACAGCAGGGAGTTAGGTTCTGTAGAGCAACCCCACCAGGAGCAGCCTGCTAGCTGCTCAGCCCTTTCTCAACTGTCACTCCCAACCTCTCAGGCACCCAACATTCCAATCGCATCATCACTCCAACATTCCATGCGGCACATACACAAAAACACTGGCTGAGCAGGGGGTGTAAAAGGCATAACAAGAACCAGAGTAGGATACTACATATTGTGGGGCATAATTTCATGGGATTTGCAGTACAAATATGTGTTTGATGTCTTTGTTGAGTGAAATGTATCACAAATAGTTTTGTACAAATGAATTTTGGATTAATACATTGAACAACTTTTTAATGATCAATTGATTAGAGTCTTGATCATTTGCAAATTGAATACTTATTAGTGATCGTCACAAGAGGTCTTGCTTTTGCTTTATATACTGAATTTCTGTATGGACATTTTCCCTCCAAACAAGATGGTCATTCAGTCCCCCATTATGCTTCATGCTGGACGTCGGTGGGTCTCTCAGGGTTATAAATCTTTAGGAGTGGTTCGAGAGAGCAGAGACCCCAATTTCACATTGTTCAGTCTGGGGCAAGATGTGAGATCTAATCTGGCGTAGGGTAACCTAGATGCAGAGTAGAAAGTATATTTAGAGGTGGGATTCTGGGTATGCCATAAGTCAAACAATCCTACATCTTTTAGCCACTTCAAACTGCTCTGGGACAGGGCAACAGTCTATCCCACATGTACTTACCTGTACATTTGTGTGTCTAAAACTGCATTAAGGTCTCTATCATCGGTAGTTCCTGGTCAGGTGGAAGACTCTGGGCAGGGCCTCTGTGAGGAACTTCTCATAGTTTTCAATTGTAAAACCATACCTCTCCCTCCATTTCCACAGTTGTGGCCAGACCTTTCCGCCTGAATGTACGGGAGAGTAGAATGCCCCCTGCCTTTTAAATGTAGACAGAAGGGAAGAACTGACTGGGGAACCATTATGATTTCAAGGGACCCTGATGGCGCGTGAGTAGAAGAGTCTCCTGCATGAGGCAAATATCACACTTTGAGTCTTTAAGCATATTAAGGCATGCCAGCATGCATGCTTTTACCACATTATGCATTTACTATGCATGTCGTTACAATGAATGAAAGATAAAGGCATATGGGTGGTAACGGCTTAAGTGTTTTTGGAGTTGTGAACCAAGTGCGACAATAATGAATAAAAACATAGGGGCATATTATCAAGAAACGGCGTTAGAATTATCGCCGCTTTAGCGGCAGAAAACTGCTGCTAAAGCGGCGATAATGGGCTTGATAATATGCCCGTGAGAATTCAAATAGAAGCCCATGTTCTGGTGTCAACATGGGCTTCTATTGGAATTCTCACAGGCATATTATCAAGCCCATTATCGCTGCTTTAGCTGCAGTTTTCTGCCACTAAAGCGGCGATAATTTTAACGCCGTGCTTAATAATATGCCCCATAATAATTTAAATTAGTTTTTAGGGGTTAGTGTTCGAGGTGGTGGCTTAAGTGTTGTGGGGGTGTGGCTGACGCATAGTCCAGAGTTCCCGGCACGTACTGAGTCCTCTCAGATATTAAACCAGACTGTGGGCTTCATGGAGCCCTACGCCCCAGCAGGACTGCCACTGGAGTGTCTGCTGTGGCTGGGGAGCCCCTGACTGACCATCTCTAGTTGGTGTGCGGCAGGTAAATTGGCCCACAAGACAGACTGTGAGAAACTACTAGAATGATGGCGGTCTGATACTGTTGAAGTGGTTGCTGGCTACACTCCTGGTTTGGTGCCCCAGGCAACAGCTTCCTCTGGTTGTACCTGCTACCCTACCTGAGGGCATAGAGTGCAATATATGAGAGTTTCGACGACTTGCAGCCGACATGTCTACCCTTGTCATGGCCCCCAGAGAAAAAGGCTATGGAAGCGGAACTACCTTGAGGCAGCGCAGCGGAGCCAGCGCTGGGAGTGGCGCATGATATACTGCGGATACGCCTGCAAGTACGGAGGAGCTGATTCACTTCTGGACCACGCCCCTTGCGGGATAAGTAGTAGGTGCATGGGCATTAGAAGGAAATACGAGGACGAGAGCGCATGTTTGCCACCTCCTGAATGCCGCCGTGGCAGCTGCCCCCAAAACTGAGCCGCTGAGCTGCCCGATTGTTTCCTGAGAGCAGCTTTCATTGTTATTAGCAGTACCAAACATACCAAAATGTTGTTTTCAAAGTTTGCGTGGAAGCGGTATGCGTGGTTACTGTATGCGTTGTAATGGCACTTTCAATGTGTCCTGATGAATGGCGTTGTAATGGCATGCGTGGTAATGGGGTGCATGGTAGTAGGTCATGAGTGGTAGTGTGCGCGTTGTAAAGGCATGCATGATAAATGCATGAGTTGGTCAATCATACAACCATCCTAATTTGTGACGGCCAGTCCCTAGTCTTTGAAAGATTTGCCATTCTGCGTGCTGCCACTGTTAAATGCTATTTTAACTTTTAGCCCAAAAATATTTACATTTGCCTCACCTTGCGGCTTAAAATATCCGGCATTTGTTCGTCTACAATCCCTGCTTCTAATCCACCACTGAAGCTCAGAAAAGCACTGAAACTGCTGGGGATCAATGGAGCTGTGAGGTTTCATGTTGGTCCAGATCTAAAAGCGCACTGTGGCGAGCACTGAGGCTGCCAGACCAGAGGGGGCAGGAGTACACTGAAGCTGCAAAGTGCTGGTGTGTAAGCACTGAGACTGCACGTGAACACAGACTCGCTCCCAGGTTCTATGGAGGGGAGGGCAGAGGAATGCAGAGGAATGCAGATGTTCCTGGGTGCTGGGCTCAGAGGGCCAATATCCAAATTACAATCGGGGGTCAGCGACGCATGAATGGTGCTATCTGGGTTCAAAAAGAACGGAGCTGCAGAGAAATCACATAAAACATTGCAACGCTGGTTGGGTCCAGGGGAGCGGAAACTGCATAATGAACACAGGTGCGCGCAACGGATGCAGGAAGCCTCAGAGCTAAAGGGCGTTTAATATTGCCTTTTCATATGCTCTGCCTTCTTAACTTTCACCTGCTGGATAAATACTCCTTGAACTGCTGGCAGCCTGGTAGCAAAATGTCCACGGCTTTTTTGTTGTTGCCTGAAGCCCTATTGCAATTTGCATTTAAATTGGACTTCAAGGGTGCGTTAAGGGGTCTCCCATTCGTCACCTTGTGCGGAATTCAAGTATTGTGGAAACCCTTTGTAATTATAACGCTGCAGCCCCGAGGCGTTTTCCCTAGAGACTCGTTCTCTCAGTTTGTCTCAAGGCTTCTCTCCTGCACTGATGTTGTATCATTATGCTGAAAGTTAATTTTTCGTGCCATTCGCAGTCTATTTATACACCTGTTGACATTGGCCTGAGACATAATTCCTTTAGCCAATAAACAGTGTTTGATGAGTTCTTGGTTGTGACCAAAGTTCAGATCTATTACCAGCAGCCGCGGTCCGTGCAGGTAAAAGCGGTGGGGCAGTGGGGCCGCGTGCGGGGGTATTTTGGAGGAACGATGCAGAGGGAACATGAATTATTTATTTAATTTTCCCTCTGCATCATCCCTCGAAATCCCCCTGCACGCTACCCCTCGCCCACCACTGTTACTTGCAAGGACCGCGGCTGATTACCGGATAGCATCATGTGGGCTGGCAGCCAGTAAGCCTGGCTGTCTGAAAGCCATATGTCTCTTTTCACAGTGAGTTTTTTCCACAGTGTTTACGTTGTGTAACTTTTCAACCAATGCCCAGTCCCAAGTGGAAGTACACCTCCTGAAGTCCATTTTTTAGGTCAAGGCTAGACAGCGCTTCCGCTGTGAGGTAATCTGTTGTGTGTACTTTATGGGGTCTGACCCATCCCGCCAGTTTGGATTGGCTTATGTCTGTGTCATTCCAAAATCATTGAATACAAATGGCTAATGGTTGGTGCATGCCCCTCCTTTTCTTACAAGTTAACCCCTATGGAGTATTGCCTCGGGAACGAGCAGCGGCGCGCATGCTGCTTGTATGCCTTTATCTTGTCTTTCTAAACTATTCCCGGAGATCGCATTTCTTTGTGGGGGGCATGTTTATTTCCTCTGTCCATTCTAGTCAAATGCAGCAAGGCCTGAGTCCTGGAGGCACCTCGAAGCTCTCCTGCAGTCTGTTTTCAGCTGGTCATCAACCTGGGCCCTTAGGCAGCTCAACCCTCTCCTTTGAGGCCTGATTCTCGTCTACCTGGCTTCTCTTATATTCAGAAGCAAACCTTCCAGGCTGCTGTTAGAGCCCAACTATTTGCATTTCGTGATGTGTGACCTACTCGTCAAAAAAGAAGAAGCAGATCCTTTTCAGTCAGCCCCTCCTGCTCGCGTCTAGATGATATTGAAAAGCAAATATTCTGTGAACATTTGTTTAGCAATTATTCTGTGGTTAGACTTCATACAGAAGAGGAGAACTCTGAGTAGGAGCAGGAATTGACACATTGACGTTTTCACATCAAGCTGCGTTTACTTCAAGATAAATGCTGGGGTAAACATTGTTTCAGCTCGGAATTTGAGTTCAATTTTAAATTCTTTAGGGGATTCTGTCAGGGTGCTGAAGCGCTCCTTATCGCTGTTAGTACTCCAGCGTCTGGGACACGTGCTCTCTCTGAAGGGGGGGACGCAGCGCAGTATCGCCAGGGGCCATATCGGGAAGAGGACACCGCACCACAAGCCCCAGGAGCCTGAGGGGCAGCGCCTCCAACGGCGGTTCCGCCCCCAACCACCGGTGGTGATATCTTTAGATCATCCTTCCCGCCACGCAGGACGCGCGCGGGCGGCAGCCGGGCTAAGCCCGGGTAAAGGGCGGGCCGTCTGAGGCCGTCGGAAGCAGACTGAGGCAGGGCTGGGCCTGCCCTCTTCCATGTCATCTGGTACTGTTTCTTTGTTCTACTTACTACTTTATACTATTTGGGATTCCCTTAGCTGACCAATTAGTTGGGTCTTACATTTTACGGGAGTCGCAGGGTCTACCTTTTTACTGCGTCCACTTAGCGGGAAGTGTATTCAATTTATTTGGTGGGGTTGTTTGGGGGTAATATTTAGGTCTGATGGGGAAGAGGAAAGTAATGGAGGGAACGGCTGGCCCAAATGGTCCTACTCTAAATCAAAGTAAGAAAAAGAGGCAAAAGAAATCGGCCAAAAATGCTGCAGCTAACTGTGTGATGGACAGAATCGATACTGTCATTGAAGAGTGTGAAAGCATATTAGAAAACGCTCCAAGCTCTAACGTAGAAGAACCCACTAGAAATCCTTCAGCACCTTCCTTGAAAAATATAGTGATACCACAGCCATTTCTTAAATCTAAAAATGGTGGGACAAAGCGGGTTGTTGGCGATCCCTATGTGTCTGTGGAGTTACATGAAAATAATGAGGGTGTTGTTCAGGTAGAGGATGAGATATGTAGTGAACCCAACCCCAATGTTATTTGTTCCAACAGATTTGCCCCCCTAGTTTTAATTAGTGACAATCATGATTCCACCTCTTCAGTGCCCGTTCTGGAACACTCTAGCCTGAGCCATTGCTGCACTTGTAACCACACCATAGGGGAACTAGAAAGGGTGATCCAGGATCTTAGAGGGGAGGTTATGAGTATAAGGAGCCTATTAACGGACCTCTTGGACCCTACCCAATCTACACGTCCCAAGAACCTGCATTGTATCATGGGCGGTTCCAAATCCACAAACGAAAACGACTCAGTTCTCACTGGTGGGGGTCTTAGAAAAAACACTCTAGTTGGGGAAGGGACTTTGATGCAACATCTTAGGGGAGATGGGGAAGCTCCCAAGACTACTCACAAAGACCGTATTGTCACCCCTATTTGGGGGGGCAGGCATTATTTGGGCTCCAAACCTAGTCCACAGATCCTAGGGACTCAGGAGACTCCCAGACCTTTTTTGGATCACGACCAAATCGGACCTGGTCAGAAATTCTCAAATATTGTTCTCATGACTAACGTCCCAAAAATACCCATCTCAGGTCATCACGAATCCAGTGATTCGTTAATTAATAAATCGATTCACTGGATTCGTCATGTCCGAGGGTGTCGTTCTGTTATTAGGGAAGACATTGTGAAAGCTAAGAGACGCCCTATCCCCGATTCCAACCTGGACATGATTGAACTAACTTTGGTGGATGCCTTATTGGTTGAGAACCTGGTTACATTGGAATATAGAACCTCCTCCCCAGATCCCTCTCGAATTCAGTTTAGACGATGCTCTCTGACATCACATAATATTTCATTGAAGGGAGGAGCCATATCTTCTTTAGAAATAAATGATTGACTTTTTGTACCCCATTCAGTCCAGAATACAAATTGCTCTAGCTCCATCGTCCAGGGCACTTTTCTCTCACGCAATTTAAAACTTCCACCTCACCCGGTATTACAAGTCCAGTCCAACACAACTAACCCCGTTAGTCTATCCCTTTGTCCGATGAACAAATTGAAAATATTGTCCTGGAATATAGCAGGCCTTAAGAAAAACATGACCATACCATCATGGGCTGAGTTTGTGGGTACGCATGATGTCTGTGTTTTCCAGGAGACATGGAGTATGGAAGCGCTCTTTATTCCAGGATATGCCACTTACTTCATTCCCGCAACTTCTAGTGGCAAGGGAAGACCCTCCTGAGGTCTCCTAATATGGATTAATTTAGATCTGGGGTGGTCTGTCACTTTCCAAGAAAGTAATAGTTATGACATCATGTGGCTATCCCTAAATGCCCCAAAAAATGGAGAATCCCTTGACCTCTTCAATGTTTATATTAGGGGTAAAGTGAGCGGTAGGTCATCGACCATCTTGAGTGAATTAGAACTCCTCTTAGCAAAATGTTCACCCACCTCTAAAACTATCATAGCCGGGGAATTTAATTGTACATTCAAGCCCCTGAGCATTGAGAACCCCTTGAATTTATCTGAAGAGGACAACAAATGGGGAGTACCACCCCTATCTTTGGCCCCAATTAGAAAATGGTCAGAGATTGTTATGCAAGTGAATGCCCTCACATTGGAATACAGCCTAAGAGCCGTGAATGGTAGAACTCTGTCAGACCCTAAGGGGGCGAACACCTTTAATAAATTGACATGTCCATCCCGTATTGACTACATCCTGGTGGACTTACGTCTCTGGGAAGATGTAGCCGATATGGAGGTAAGCCCTACTGTAGATAGTGACCATAATCCCCTATCTCTAACTTTGCCGAATCGTTGGGCAGTTTTGCCGCTAAACCTATCCGCATGTAGAGCGGACTTCTTTTCTTCCAAAGAGATAACACTTTCTAACTGTGGTAGGCGGCTAAGGTGGCTTAGGGTAGTAGGAGATGGAAAAAAGATCACCCTTATCTCCTCAATGTTAGCAGAAAAAACGAGAGATCTTGAGGCAGCCATGATTTCGACTCAGATGAGGGACAAGATTCCCATAATCCATCAGGAAACCATACGCATGATTGGAGAACAGTTCTTAGGAAGTGTCAGCTCAGGAAAAAAGAAATAACAAAAAAATAACCCTAATCCCTGGTTTACAGGATTCTGCAAAGAGAAAAGAAAAGCATGAATAGCTGCTGTCAAGGAGAAAAACATTACTAGGGTTAAATTAGCGAGGAAAGATTACAATTTATCTTTGACACTAGCTAAACGGGCTTGGGAGGAGGCACATTGGGATAAGTTGAAAATAGCGGCAACTGAGAGAAACTCTGCCTCCTTTTGGTCATTAATTAACACTAAAGATAGGGCAGGTACTGTCTCCATTCCAAATCATATAGGCAGTCAGACCTGGTGGGATCACTTCTCAAAACTTTATGCTGAAGTTGCAGAGGGAGAACTAGTGTTCGGCAGGGATATTCCGCACTTACCTATCCCCGACCTTATAACACCCTTTAGCTTTGATGAGGTCGTAAGTGCCATCAACAGTATTGTACCTGCTAAAGCGGCGGGACCAGATGGCATCCCGGGCGACCTGTTCCGTTTGGAACCTGATAAATGGGCCAAATATATTCAGCACTTGATTAATAGCCTGTTAGAGGGTGGTGAAATTCCCCCATCCTGGAAACAAGCTGAAGTTATCCCTATTTTCAAAAAAGGCGATCGCCAAGACCCTGCCAACTATAGGCCCATCAGCCTTGTAGATTGCATGCAAAAAGTGGTAGGGCGAACTCTTCTTAATAGAATTCATCATTGGATGGAGGAAGGGGTAATCCTATCAAAATGCCAAGCGGGATTCAGGAAAGCCACTAGCACTATAGACCAAGTTTTTCGTCTACTTTTACTTTACTGGAAAGTGGTAGTTATTGCAAAGGGGAGCCTATACCTTGCTTTTATTGATCTCAAGACGGCATTCGATTTAGTCCCACGAGCAAAGTTGTGGTCCGTCTTGCAGGAAATGGGAATACCCCCTTACATTCTATCACTTTTAGTTCGTCTTCATGACGATACTTCTGCAAGGATAAGATGGGGTGACCAAGGGCAGACGACAGAGAGTATCCCAGTAAGGAGAGGAGTCCGCCAGGGCTGTGTTTTGGCTCCCACACTATTTTCACTTTATGTGAATGGTGTGGTGGACTTCTTGTGCCAAATTCCAGCAGACGCACCAACCCTGGCGGGGGGAAAAATAGCTACTCTTCTCTTTGCTGACGATACTCTCCTAATCTCTAAATCCCCTATGGGTCTTCAAACATTACTTACTCGTTTCCAGGCTTTTTGCACATAAAGGGGCCTTACCATTAATATCTCGAAAACAAAATGTATGGCTTTTAACCCTGGAAAACAGTTTAGACCCAAACTCACTCTTAATGGTTTATATCTTGAGCAAGTCCATTGCTTTGATTATTTGGGGATAAGGCTATCGGATAAAATGTCATGGGGGCCCCATCTGAGCAAGATGCTCCTAAACCACAAAAGGGCAGCGGGGGCAATCTTGAGAGAGCAGCGCTTGTCCTCTTCCAGATTGGTCTCCCCTGTTCTGGTTGTATATGAGGGTAAGGCAGTGAGTTCGGCATCATACGGAGCGGAACTCTGGGGGTTCGAACAAACTACAGAGATCCAAAAATAAGAGAATAAGTTCCTAAGAGATCTGGTCTCCGTCCCCCATTGTACTCCTCTAACTCCCTTGTTCCTCGACATGGGGAGACATAGGCTGAGCGAGATAGTTAGATTACGCCCCCTCTTGTATTGGGTAAGACTAAGATCTACCCCCGAGTTATGCCATTATGCGGCAGGACTTAGCGAATTGATCACTCTGGATACGGGCAAAGGGTAAAATGGCTAAGAGAACTTAAGGAACTCTTATCGTCCTTGGGCTTAGCCGATGCTTGGGAGAACCAAGTCCAGCCATCAAAGGTGGAGTTAAAAAAGACTTATTGGAACTGGATATATCAACGGCTCCTACTTTACCCTAGGCATGGGAAATTCACAGAGGATTTCATACAACATAAACAAGTTGGTCTTTTGGAACCCTACTTGGATTTCATTCGAGTTCCCATGGACAGAAAGTTGTACATGCTTTTCCGGTTTGGGTCATTATACCTTAATGCCACAGTTGCTCAAAGGGATCCAGCCAAAAACTTTTCATCAAGCTGTCCGTGTTGCAATGATATGCAAGACACCATAGCCCATTGCCTATTCGCATGCCCGGCTTATCGGCAGGCCAGCAACAAATGGCTTAAACATATTTGTGTCCAGATGGGAACAAAGAACCATCAAGTTGCACTCCGTATTTTGAGATCTGATGCATCCAGGACTGCTTTTGTATGCGGAGTTGCTAAATTTCTGGGCTGCGCTTGGATTATTCGCGTGAAAGCTATCACTAAAGCTGCGGAAATAGTTGATGTCGCCATATAATGATCTTGTAGCCATTATTCTGTGTAAGAGGGTAGAAGGGACGAACTGTGCTTTCTAGATCATCCGTGACAAGAGCAATTCGTTTTGTTTTGGAAATTCTGCCTTTTATGAATTGTTGTTTTAACTATTGGCGCTATAGATTGTGTTTTAAATTTCTTTTTAATCTTTTAATAACTATTCTGAATTGTTTAATATTGATTTTAAGGATGTAAAAATCGTTTATGATAGTAATTATAGAATAAAGCTATTTTCAAATTTCAAATTTCAAATTTCAAATTACAAGAATAGCTCCTCCCTTGTCCTCAGTGAGATAACCATGCAATATTACTTTTTTACGTCACAGGGAAGTGGTCGGCGGGCTGGCCTATGTTGCAAAACTGCACTTGAAAATGTGATTGTGCAACAGTGACATTTCCTACATAAATGTGGATTTCTGCACTGGCCACACTTTCCATAAACTACTGTAATTTAAAGCATATAGGGTAGAATGGTTCATTTCTCATTCTTTTTTTTTATTGACTGTTAACTCAAATCTATGCTCACATCATGGCAAATGTTCTACATCTCTGTGACTGAAGTCTTTTTTCAGCATGTTGTGTACAGATGCCAACCCTGACTTTCATTTTTGTAGCTCGGTTTGTAAAAGAGAAGCCCGTGGTGTACAACATGCACAAGCCAAGGTGACAAAACTATGCACCTACTGCAACATGGGGGTGTTTTTCTTGGAACATGACTCCCAAGGTTGTTCCTCCCTGCCCGATACTTGCCAACATTCTGTGACGGAAAACAAGTAAGATTTTTCAGGGTTCAAAACCAATAATTAACTCACTTGAGGATGTCATATTATCACACCACCTTTGGCTCAAGAATGGCATCACAGAATATCACATAACATGAAGTGGGATTCAGATTAGAGGGGAATTTTACGTGACTTCTGCCCTAGACGACAGCATGAGAAACAAGGATTGGTAAAGCCAATAGGTTTGAGATTCTTATGGCATTTAGATTCAGCCGTAGTCCTACAAACCTAATCACTTTGGCAATGCTTGTTTGACTAGCAGCACTGAAGAGTGAGCACAGTCAAAGGCATCTGAAAAATAGATGCTACAGAAAATACTGCAAAACAGTTGCTTCCCCAGTGCTACCAGGCACTTTACCAATTGATTTTAGATGTAAAATATTTCCTCATGTATTTCACTGACGGCGGAAGGACACACCCAAACAGTCAATGAAGATATTGTGAGAATAAATTATTACTATGGGTTGATCCAGGATGTGACTGACAGAGCCTCAAGCCGATTGCTCAATGTTCTAGAGCAAAAGTAGGAGAATGACCCAAAGCCCCTTAAATGATGTATGTATGTATGTAATCCAGCGAAAAGGGGGCACATTTTTGTAGTTCCTCCCTGCGTCACAGACCTGTCACCACACTTATTCATACACACACACATTCATTGGTGGGGACCATAACACCAACATTCACACTAAAGCACTTGTATCTGCACATAGGGGGACGATGAATCCACTGGACATGTGGGGGGGTACCTTATTACCTATAGGGGACGCCCCGTTGCTGGGGCAGCCATGCGCGTTACAAATCGGACTAATAATAATAATAATAATAGGGAAGGAAAAATTATATTACAGAATATACATTTTTACATCACCCACCTATAGGATCCTAACCTTAACATCAAGGCACTCCACCACTTGGTCGACGGACCAATTAGTTGGACTGCTTGATGGTGATTTAGAACCAGCTAAAACACATTTAAGCTTCAGAATCCTCTAATCCCCTAATGGAAAAACCACAAACTCATAATTTCTGTAATCAAATTATTGTTTATCTAAAATCTTGTTTGCAATTATATAATTAGCATTTCGGTCAATTAAATTTTCAATTTTAGTCAATCAACACAAATCGCATGACATTTTATATTTACCTATTCTTGCTATCGGGGTCTTTTCTAATTCAGTTGGCTCTGCATAAACCAAATTCTCCGCTCAATTGTCCCAATAAAGCAGGCCAAGACTCAAAGTCCGGGAAAGTTCTTTGCTCAGCACGTCACAGTCCCAAAGATCTCCAAAGGAGTAGGAATTGTGCAAGCATGTAGCTCATCTGTCATCGCCTGTGGGGCCGGTAGGGGTGTGTGGTAACTTCTCCCTATTTTACTACCCGTTTTATAATAAAATTCTGGGTAACCTGAAGCATTTCTTTGGCAATTCTAAATTTTGATTGGTCCATTTGAAGAAAATTTTAACATCATCCGACTTTCCCAGAGACTTTGGTTCTCAGAGAAGTGCTGGGTCACTTCCACGGTTCAGGTCATAACCATGCAACATTGTTGTTTCCTGGTTGTGGAAGCTCATTGTTTCCTCCGTTGATTTTCATTAACCGAAGTTTGGCACTCCTCCATGTTCCTATCCTTGACCAGGAACACTGTGCTCTGAATTGAGGATGCCTGGAGATCTACGGAGCCATCCGAGTCTGTGCAGTAGACATCGCGTTCACGAGACGGCGGGCACTTCTGAACTGCATTTTGAATGTCATGGCTTGGTAGGCCCAAATGCCAACTTAAGCAAAACAAACACAAAAGAGTAATTAATATGCGGAAATGAAGATTCTAATGTTAAACCCTCACTAATCCCTTTATGTATTAGTATTTTCCTAGCTTATAGAGACATTTAAAACAGTACTACTCACTCTTCGTTCCTTGCAGGAACGCAAAACGTCACAAAAGCAACATAAATCATGCAATTTTCTATTACCACATCTCCTATTATTAATATGCGTACCATATTAGTCATTAAGTTATTCTGCCATGCAAATAGCAATGAGTCCCGCGTGTAATTGGTGTTTACCAAAAAAAAATGCAAAGTGTTGGTTAGTATAACACAGCACCCAGTTAATTCAAATTATAATATAAATTGATTATGTAATTAGTATTTTCATGCAAAATAGAGAAGGTATACAAAATTTTGCTTTAGCTGCTCCATTATATGTATGTATGTATGTAATATTTGTATAACGTTGCATGTCAGGTGCAGTGTAGCTGGCTGGACCGCCACTGCAGCGTGATGCAATATGTTTGACGTGAATGGTGCAAACATCAAGCACATCATACCTAACACTATGGTCAAGTTCACAAATTAGCTTTCAAAGACGTATTCGAGTGAACATTTCATCCACCTTTGAAACAAAAATTCCCTGTCATCGCTATAACTCTCTGGTTGAATCATTGTGCAAGTTATTAGCAGTTTTATGTTTTATTTAGGAAGATCTGTTTCTGCCCAGAGGAGTACATCCGAGACAAGAACACTGTCAAAGATCTATCTTGTTTCATATGGAAATTTCTAAAAATCACACTAATAAATAAAGGAGAGTATGTTCTTCATTTATTTGTAGCAAAGTGTATTTTATCAATTCCACTTCAGATACCTACCATTTGCATTCACACCACTGTCAAGATTGGAAGAGTCTATTGTGGTACAAAGGCTAAAACCGTCGGAAGAGAAGAGAACATCTAACAGTAAATTTAGGTGTACAGGGAAAGAAAGAAACTAGTGCCTTGTAGGGCCCGTGGTAGATTGTGTAATTTCCCCCAACTAAAATTTACACAATTTTGGGAAAATTCTGAGAAATTAGGGAAGGTGTGTAAGAGGTTTTTGCTCAGCATCGTGCATGATGTTTCTATGAGAGGGCATATCGTGAACACAAAGGTTACTCGAGGCAGTGTGGGAGACTGGTTCGAGCAGAAAATACCTCTCAGCAAGACTTTTTCTTCATGAACCAGCTTCTGGCTTGCAAAAATAATGTCATGCTTCATGTTATGCAAAGTGGACAAATGTGCAGATTTTGCGTATTTGGTAATTATGAGGTATCTTGCCCACGTATTGAGTAGTATGCAAGGGCCTACTTCTGATTCCATTAATAACAGGGGACATACTGCAGGGATGGTGCCATGCTTGAGCAGCCTCTGGCCCAGGTTCATGATTTTCAGGTGCCTAGAGAAGTTAGTTGGTGTTCTATGATCCTGCTTTTTCTTTGAGTTAGTCTGGAGGGAATACACATAGCTTTCTGCCAGCAAAGCCACAAAAGGGGTCTCCTAGAGGCTCTGCAAGTGAGAAGATATCCCTGCTACCCCAGGCCCTACTCTACAGAGGGTAATTTGACCATAGCCTGATTGGTTTGTTTTTTGAAATTATGGAATGTACTGGACAGTGACTGGGTACTTAAGATGCTACCACCTTCCCACCTATGTGAATATACCTGGAGCTGCCCATCAGCTCTCTGAGCATTTGCTGGACCTGTGTGTAGTTTTTTTTTAACTGAATTGCACCCAAATTGTGGAGAGGGTGTGCTGTCCTCTTATTCTGGCTGGGGCTAAGCCAAGACCCTGCTTAAGGTCTTGTCTGCCCTGCTGCTGCTGCTCTTGCTCAACATAGACATTTCCAATCAGCACAGGAGGCCTGCATTGCTACGGAGAGCCTGGATATAGCTTAACCTTGATGTAACCTACACCCTGAAAAGAAGCCAAGGTGTTGAAACTCCTACCATGTCAGACACCGTTGTTCTTCAACATCTGCTGGACACATCTTACCCTTCGCTTGTGACAGAGCCGGGCTGTGAGATGGTGTTGATTATGCCTGGCCAAAATACCCTTCTTTGTACAACCTTTTAGTGCTTCACTCAGTTTTCTAATTTTTCCCTGTGGCCGGCCATATGAGGCTGGCTAGCATGTAATTTTGGTACCCAGCTACCATGATCCAATAACCTTTACGGTCCACTCTGAAACCCCAGTGGCCCTGGGCTACTTAGCCTATGTATCAGTGATACTACCTAGGTCAACATAGCTCTTGAGTACCGCCAGGTTGGGGGTATGAACTTCAAATCATTGCCCTCTTTCTGCTTCTATTCTGTTGCTTTTCCCTCTTATTCAAGAGAGAAAAAACACTCGTGAAATAATCAAAGCAATACAAAGCATCTGTTTTTGGTGGGAAAGGTTACAGTCCTCCATTTTCAATCCCAGTGTCCATGTTTGCATCGTTTTACAAGGATTCTTTGAACCCAATAGTAGGGTATTCATAATTCTTGCTTTTAGTCTGTACTTTTTAGGTCTCGGCTAGCGTAGGCTGCGCAGACATGCACAGTCTCGCTGGCAAGATTTAATGTTTTCGGTTAGTTTTCTCTAGTGGGCTTTAAGCCCCGCCCCTCCTTTCCATTGGCTGGCATCACCGTTTATGCTAAACTGTGGCCAGCCATTGGAAAAGAGCGTCTCTGACGTACACTTTTTCTCTTTTAGAGCCGTCCAAGTTGGACTGGCTGCCCCGACTTACTGCTGGCGTAAAAGGTGTTCTTATCTTTGAGATAAGAAACCAGTCATGCGAGTCAGTCCAACTGGGACGGCTCGCGAGCCAGTCCAACTGGGATGGCTCTAAAAGAGAAAAAAAGCGGGAGGCGTTGTTGGCGTTGCTTGTATTCCCTCGTGTTCAGCGTCGAACCTCGACTCTTCTATCATGAAGCAATACCGCGAAAGAGTCATGCGGGAGGAACAACGTGCCGATAGGTGTGCACCTGCATCGTACGCTCTGCGCACAGCACCAATGGGAAAACGCTTCAAATGGCATTGAAGCGCGAGGGACACAAGGCGAAAAGACGCCTACAATACTGTTATAAGGCGTTTGACAAGTGTTCAATGACACTAAGAAAAGACTAAGACGTCAAATCTATCCCTAAATTATAGTCATCAGAAAACAGAAGTAGGGCAAGGATACCCGTTAGTGGAAACGTGGTGCTTTACTTATAGCGCTATTTGGAATTTGAACGGGCATCTGTCCTTCTTGTGTTTTCTAATTAGTCTGCTTTTTGTTTCCATGATGTGCCCCGGGACGCGTTGCAGATCAATTAGAAGCAGTTTTAACACACATCGAAACGCTCATGCTTCGCTAGTAAAAGCGGATAGAACTGAAAAAAAAACCTTTTACTAAGGTGCCAGAGACGGAAGGAAATGTATGCTTGCAAAGCCGTAGGATCCCTATTCTTTTAAGTTTTTCAGACCAGTGCCTGTGTAGAATCTGCTGTTCGATGCCTCGTTTACATGCATCACAAAGTAGTGATCCACTAAGGGACTACGGCGGGAAAGTGCGAAGCTTGGACTAACTTGGGTTATCGTCGGGCGAGGAACGGAGACCCTTTACAATTCCTTTTGTACATCATGTACCAACTCTAGCACACGTTTGGGTTCAGCGGGTGAGTCGGTTTACTTAAATGATATGTCGTTATAGGTAAACAGTTGGATACGGAAAGGTGTTCTTCCTTTCTTTGAAATCTTGTTATGTTTAGGGTGCAGGAGTGTCAGATTCAGGCACTAAATAAATGGATTGTGTTTTTATTTTATTTTTTTAAATATGCTGATCTTTTTAAAGAGCAACATGGAGACAGCCTGCTGTCTGCCCTGCCCCTTTCAAAATTTGACCCGCCCCCAACTGTTTATGTTCGGGATCTTAAGATTAAACGCCTGGAGTATGTTTGTTTTCCGCAAGATTGGTTTCATGGACAAGTGTACGGCTTCCTACTTTTGAAGGTGCTGTTGACTAAAGGCACTAGAGAACAATCAAAAGCTTTTTACGTTTGCTTTTATTACTGTTATTCAATATTTCATGTACTTCATATGCATATGTATGCATAAATGTATGTATATATATGCGTATGCATTTCTAAATATGTATGTTTATATGTGTATGTATACATACATCTAGGAACATAAATATATACATCCGCATGTTTATAGTAATACAAATATTAATGCAGCCATAAATATACATAGAAACATATGCATATTAAGGACATGAAAGTATGAAAAACACTAATAAAAAGCAACACTAAAAAAACTAAATAAATGAAAACAGCATTGCTTAGACTTTAACCCCTTCGCTGCTAGGCCTTTTCCCCCCCTGTGCTAAGCCTTTTTTGGGCTATTTGGGGTAGTGAGCGCTTAGGCCCCTGTAACTTTTTGACCACATAAGGTATCCACGCCAAATTTGCGTCCTTTTCTTCCAACATCATGGGGATTCTAAAGGTACCCAGGGTTTGTGGATTCCCCTGGAAGGGTCCCAGAAATTAGCCAAAATACAGCAAACAATTGTTTTTTTGTGAAAAATGGGATAAACGGGCTGCAAATGAAAGCGTCTGGGTTTTTCTCTGCAAATGGTATCAAAAAAGGGTTTGTAGGGCTGAAATCACCATTTCTCCAGCTTTTAGGGAATGACAGAATTTTGTCAGAAAACCGCCATTTTTTACACAGTTTTGGCATTTTTCTGGGACATACCCTATTTTTTGAGCTTTCAACCTCCTTCCAGTTAATGGTAGAAATGGGTACAAAAGCAATAATGGATCCTGGAAAGCTATACACTTTTGAAAAGTAGACAAAATTCTGAATTCAGCAAGGGGTCATTTGTGTAGATCCAACAAGGTTTCTTTATAGAAACTACCAGTTAAATATAGGAAAAATTAAAAATTAGTTGAAAAAAGCAGCCTTTGTGTCAACGTTTTTACCTGTAACTTCTTCTAATTATGACATCTCTTTGAAAGCAATATACTGTTACAACCGCTGGACCTTCCTGGTTGTGGGGATACATAGGACTTGTAGGTTCACCAAGAGCCCAACGAACCCAGAGTAAAAAACTGAGCAGCATTTTGTAATGGTTTTTTATTATGTTCCGGGTATATAGCAATTATTGTGGGAAAATGTATCCATGGAAAAATCGGTATGAAAGACACCTATGTATTTCTGAAATGGGAACAAATTACAGAGTTTAGAAACAGTGCATATTTGCACATTTTCGAAATTGGGAATACTTATACTAGCATGAGAATTATTGGTCATTTTTCAAAATGACTTTTTTATTTATACAATGTCTTTCATTTGGAAGGGAAAATGCATCAAAAATCAATAGGTAATAACAGTTGCTTTACAAATCTGAACTACCCTAAGTCTCCCGATAAAAATGGTACCTCACTTGTGTGGGTAGGCATAGTGCCCACGACAGGAAGTGGCTCAAAACCTAACGTGAACACACCACATTTTCACAATGAAAATTTACACATTTTTTGCGAAGAGTCTAGCTGTAGTTTTTGAACCCTAGCTCTGCCGGCACCTAGGAAAACCTAGAAAACCTATACATTTTTTAAAACTAGACACCCAGGGGAATCCAGAATGGGGTGACTTGACTGCCTCCCACCATGATCTGTTACCCAGAATCCCTTGCAAACCTAAAAAATTGACAAAAAAACACATTTTCCCCACATTTCTGTGGTGGAAAGTTCTGGAATCTGCGTGGATCCATAAATTCCACCCACCCCGTGTTCCCCACAGTCTTACGAGAAAAATGGTACCTCACTTGGGCAGGTTGGCCTACTGCCCGCGACAGGAAATTGCACAAAATGCAATGTGGTCACACCTCAATTCCGCAGTGAAAAATGACCCTTTTTTGGCAAAGTGCCTAGCTGTAGTTTTTGAACCCTAGCTCTGCCGGCACCTTGTGAAACCTAGCAGACCTATACATTTTTGAAAACTACACACCCAGGGGAATCCAGGATGGGGTGACTTGACTGCCTCCCACCATGATCTGCTACCCAGAATCCCTTGCAAACCTAAAAGATTGACAAAAAAAACAAATTTTCCCCACATTTCTGTGGTGGAAAGTTCTGGAATCTGCGTGGATCCACAACTTTCCACCCACCCAGCGTTCCCCAAAGTCCTACGAGAAAAATGGTACCTCACTTGTGCGGTTCGGCCTAGTGCCCGCGACAGGAATCGGCGCAAAACGCAACGTGGTCACACCTCAATTTTGCAGTGAGAAATGACCCTTTTTTGGCAAAGTGCCTAGCTGTAGTTTTTGAACCCTAGCTATGCCGGCACCTAGGGAAACCTAGCAAACCTATATATTTTTGAAAACTAGACACCCAGGGGAATCCAGGATGGGGTGACTTGAGTGACTCCCACCAGGGTCTGTTACCCAGAATCCCTTGCAAACGTAAGAAATTGACAAAAAAAACACATTTTCCCCACATTTCTGTGATGGAAAGTTCTGGAATCTGCGTGGATCCACAAATTTCCACCCACCCCGCGTTCCCCAAAGTCCTACGAGAAAAATGGTACCTCACTTGTGCGGGTCGGCCTAGTGCCTGCGACAGGAAACGGCGCAAAACACAACGTGGTCACACCTCAATTTTGCAGTGAAAAATGACCCTTTTTTGGCAAAGTGCCTAGCTGTAGTTTTTGAACCCTAGCTCTGCCGGCACCTAGGGAAACCTAGCAAACCTATATATTTTTGAAAACTAGACACCCAGGGGAATCCAGGATGGGGTGACTTGAGTGCGTCCCACCAAGGTCTGTTACCCAGAATCCCTTGCAAACGTAATAAATTGACCAAAACAACACATTTTCCCAACATTTCTGTGATGGAAAGTTCTGGAATCTGCTTGGATCCACAAATTTCCACCCACCCCGTGTTCCCCAAAGTCCTACGAGAAAAATGGTACCTCACTTGTGCGGGTCGGCCTTTTGCCCGCGACAGGAAATGGCGCAAAACGCAACGTGGTCACATCTCAATTTTGCAGTGAAAAATGACCCTTTTTTGGCAAAGTGCCTAGCTGTAGTTTTTTAACCCTAGCTCTGCCGACACCTAGGGAAACCTAGCAAACCTATATATTTTTGAAAACTAGACACCCAGGGGAATCCAAGATGGGGTTAATTGAGTGCCTCCCACCAGGGTCTGTTACCCAGAATCCCTTGCAAACGTAAAAAATTGACAAAAAAACCACATTTTCCCCACATTTCTGTGATGGAAAGTTCTGGAATCTGCGTGGATCCACAAATTTCCACCCACCCCGCGTTCCCCAAAGTCCTACGAGAAAAATGGTACCTCACTTGTGCGGGTCGGCCTAGTGCCCGCGACAGGAAATGGCGCAAAATGCAACGTGGTCACACCTCAATTTTGCAGTGAAAAATGACCCTTTTTTGGCAAAGTGACTAGCTGTCGTTTTTGAACCCTAGTTCTGCCGGCATATAGGGAAACCTACCAAACCCATACATTTCTGAAAACTAGACACCCGGGGGCTTCCAGGGAGGTATGGCTTGCATAGATCCCCCAACGTTTCCTTACCCAGAATCCCCTGCAAACCTCAATTTTAGCTGAAAAAATCACTTTTTTCACACATTTTAGTGTGGGAAAGTTGTGGCATCACCGGGCTCACACAAATTTACCACCACCCAGCGTTCCCCCAGGACTCCCGGTAAAAATGGTGCCTCACTTGTGTGGGAGACCCAAGTACCCGCGGCAGGCAAGGGCCCAAAACGTAGTGAGGCGACATCAAAATGGCCTATCGCAAAACCACCTGGTTTTGCAAGGGGGGTCACTTGGGTTTTTGGCCCGGTGCTCGGTGGCCATCTAGGGAAACCGACCAAACGCATACATTTCTGAAAACTATACACCCGGCGGCTTCCAGGGAGGTATGGCTTGCGTGGATCCCCCAACGTTTCCTTACCCAGAATCCCTTGAAAACCTCAATTTTAGCTGGAAAAATCACTTTTTTCACACATTTTGGTGTGGGAAAGTTGTGGCATCACCGGGCTCACACAAATGTACCACCACCCAGCGTTCCCCCAGGTCGCGCTTTCTAGGGCCTCCCACACGAGTGAGGCACCATTTTTATCGGGAGACCTGGGGGAATGCTGGGTGGTGGGAAATCGGTGTGAGCCCGGTGATGCCACAACTTTCCCACAGAAAATTGTGTGAAAAGAGTGATTTTTTCAGCTAAAATTGAGGTTTGCAGGGGATTCTGGGTAAGGAAACGTTGGGGGATCAATGCAAGCCATACCTCCCTGGAAGTCCCCGGGTGTTTCGTTTTCAGAAATGTGTGGGTTTGGTAGGTTTCCCTAGATGGCCGCCGAGCACGGACCAAAAACCCTGGTGACCCCCCTTGCAAAACCGGGTGGTTTTGAGAGAGGCAATTTTGTTGCCGCCTCACTATGTTTTGGGCCCTTGCCTGTCGTTGGTACTTGGGCCTCCCACACAAATGAGGCACCATTTTTACCGCTAGACCTAGGGGAACACTGGGTGGTGGGAAATTTGTGTGAGCCCATTGATGCCACAACTTTCCCACACAAAAATATGTGAAAAAAGTGTTTTTTTCAGCTAAAATTGAGGTTTGCAGGGAATTCTGGGTAAGGAAACGTTGGGGGATCCACGCAAGCCATACCTCCCTGGAAGCCCCCGGGTGTCTAGTTTTCAGAAATGTGTGGGTTTGGTAGGTTTCCCTATGTGCCGGCTGCACTAGGGCCCAAAATCCACAGGTAGGCATATTGCTAAAAACAACTCTGTGCCTAGTTGGCTTTCTGCCACCCGGGGGGGGCATCGGGGGGGAGGGGGTTGCCCCGATATGCCCCCAAGGGGACGGAAACACTGTGGCTATTTTTTGGGGGGTGGGGGCATTGGTATGCCCATTCTGGGCAGCCCCCACCCCCACACATAAAAAAGCCAGCGTAATCGTTGGCGTCTAGTGGGCTTTTTGCCCCCCAAGGGGGGCAGATTGAGGGCTACTGCCCCTATCTGCCCCCCGGGGGGGGCAGAAGGTCTACTTGATGCCAGGGATTTTTTTGGGCAAATTTTAATTAGGGTGGGGGCTGTTCAAAACGGGCATGCCAATGCCCCCACCCTAATTGAAATTTGCCGAAAGAAATCCCTGGTGTCTAGCGGGCTTTTTGCCCCCCAGAGGGGCAGATTGGGGACTACTGCCCCATCTGTCCCCCGGGGGGGCAGGAAGGCTGTAATTTTTTCGGGGAGGAGGTGGGGGCATGGGCATGCCCGTTTTGGGCAACCCCACCCTAATTCAAATTTTCCCCAAAACACTCCCTGGCGTCTAGTGGGCTTTTTGCCCCCCCAGTGGGGCAGATTGGGGGCTAATGCCCCCATCTGCCCCCAGGGGAGGCAGAAAGTCCACTAGGCGCCAGGGAGCTTTTGGGCAAATTTTAATTAGGGTGGGGCCTGCCCAAAATGGGCAGGCCAATGCCCCCACCCTAATTAAAATTTGCCTAACAAATCCCTGGTGTCTACTGGGCTTTATGCCCCCCCGGGGGGGGCAGATTTGGGTCTGATGCCCCCATCTGACCCCGGGGGGGCATAAAGGCTGTCATTTTTGCGGAGGGTGGGTGGGGGCATGGCATGCCCATATTGGGCAGCCCCCACCACAAATAACAAGAAAAAATAAATCCCTGGCGTATAGTGGGCTTTCTGCCCCCCGGGGGGCAGATTAGGGGCTGCTGCCCCCAACTGCCCCCCACGGGGGCAGAAAGGCTGTTCATTATGCGGGGTGGGGGCATGGACATGCCCTTCATGGGCAGCCCCCACCCTAATAAATTATGTGCGCCAAGTAAATATCCCTGGTGTCTAGTGGGCAGGGGGGCTACTGCCCCCATCTGCCCCCCAGGGGGGGCAAAAAGACTAAATGACACTCCAAATATTTCGGGGGAGCAAAAGCCCTTGCCTAAGGGGCCGCTCCCCCCTCCCTGGTGTCTAGTGGGTGGATCCCTGCTTGGGGATCGCCCTCCTGGGGCGATCCCCAAGCAGGGATCCACTGGGGAGGGGTACCATTGGAAAGGGGAAATTCTCCCCTTTCCAATGATACCTCTCCCGTCTTTCTATGTGCCTGGGGGGCTGAGATAGCCCCCTGAGCACATACAAAGTGAAACTGAAATGAGCCTAAAGGCTCATTTCAGTTTCGGTTTCTGTGCAATGAAGACAGCGCGACGTGCGCGCTGATCTTCATTGCACAGAAACCAGGGAGGGGGCCTCGGGAGCTGGGGAAGCTCTTTCCCAGCTCCCAAGGTCAAAGGGATTAATTTGAAATCCCTCTGCTGTCTGCAGCAGAGGGATTTCGTGCCCCTGGCCTTATGACGGAATGGTTCCGTCATGAGCACAGGGGCACCGATGCTCATGACGGAACCATTCCGTCATGAGCATCGAAGGGGTTAATAAAGAAGAGACCTGTTGCATTTTTAATGCTTGTTTAGGTCTGCGTAGGCAGTGGTTGCTACATCTCTTCTAGACATGCTGTATACAGGTATGGACTTGAAGCACTGCCCACTTTCCCGCCCATCGTTTTAATTGGCTCCTGTTACTGTCCTTTCTAAATGGTTGCCTTTGATTCGTGAATAGGCTTAGTAATCCCTCCTTAGTACTGCCTCTTCTACTTTTGTAACCTCCTGTGAAGACTGGCCCTTTTACTTGGGTTGTTACTCTGCAGGTTTTAGTAACAGACTATGGGCACTATTTTCTTAAGTGACTTCTCCTGCCTGTCATTGCAGGTAGGACATGCTCTCCCACAACCTTTTTTTTTTAACCAGTGCGGCACGCCTTGCGGCTGCGCGTCTTTCTCTTTATACAGGCTGTTCGTATTTACTGTAACACACAAAGTCTTTTTTTTTTTTTTTTAAAGTGCACCATGGTGCGCTGTCAAATTAATGGCGACTGTGCCCCTTTCTTTAGACACAGCTCCGATAATCAGTTTAACAAACAAATTATTTGTAAAACCACTCACATGGCTGCCTCTCCTTGCTTCAGCCGTCCCCCCCACTTGGCGAAAACATCGTGACCCATACCAAGCTTTCACCTTCAGAATGGCTGCAGCCTTTCCCTTAATAAGGCAGCAACACATCTTCAATCTTCACTGCTCCTCCCTCCTGCAGCATTTGCTGCTCTGCCTGACCTCCTCCCTCCACTACCGGGGTTCTCCCTGCTCCACTCCTCCATGGCACTAATGTATCCGCCTACCTTTCTGTCGGGAGTTGGGACACATTTCTCTCGGGACTTCAGAGGCTGTTTGTTGTGAATAGAACTTACCTAGTAACAAGGACACTCAAAAGTATTTTCTGTAGTAAACCTATTGTGAAGACGAAGCTGCGAATGTACTCGCCCCTGGGCCACTTTTGTTAATGAAGCAGCAGGGTTGGTGAGTCTGCCCGCTTGCTGCTTTTGTTTCACCACACTATAATGATGGGGGTATTCACGAACACTTCCATGCCTGGGATTGCAGTTCATTGTTACTTCGCCCCAGCCTATACCAGCATGCAACACCTGTTTACTTTCTAGAGCTGGTCCACTCTCCTGTCACTAGACATGACTCCTCAGGGCTTCCCACAAGCCCTCAAGTGTGGGAAACTAGCCTATTTTCAAACTCTGCATGCTTGGGTGATGTAACCTAAAATACGTATATAATATATCACTGTTTATTATCCGTGTGTTTACAGGTTCAACAAGACCGCATGCAGATGCAACGCTATTTGTAATTGAGTTCAGATAAGTCGGAATGGAAGCTACAGCCTTCAAAGCATACACAGCTCTGCTGGGGCATCTCAGTCTCTGACTGCAGTGCATTCATTTATTCCCACAACTCCACATTCCCAATGCTCTGCTAGTTCATCTCTATCATTAGTGAACTGTGCAAAGAGCTCTACCAGTGCATCTCAATCATTATCTGCAGTGCCTACAGCTCTTTCATTAATAGATCGCCCAAACAACGGTGACAGTGCACCCCCTCCCGCGTCTGGAGCACACCCCGTTGACCTCTTCTACTGCCAGCCTCGCTTCTTGTAAGCAAGGATTATAAGTACAAAGTTCATGTTTACACACCGCTTGCAGGTTTTCAAAACACATCAATAAAAGGCATTGTCATTTACAATGCCAATAGCTCAACTGTTGCAAATGCAAGACATATTGCATTGCAAATGCTTGTCTTTTTTTACAGAGCTATCAAAGCGTGTCAGACATGTTTCCCTACCAACAACAGCATAACGCAAAATGACGGCCACCCCCCCTTGCAGAAAGTGAAAAGGGTTCCCTAAGTCTCTCTTTTCTCAAAGATATTCATTGGTCTTGGCCTGCATGTGTCCCTTGAAGGGTTGGGAGGAGGGGCTAATGGGTCACAGGGAAGCAGGGCCCTTTTAACGCCCTTGCTTTGCAACATGCATGCCCTCGGATCTTTCGACTGGGCTGTGAAGTAAAAAGTATTATATCCTAAACCCAGGGCTTTAAGTGGACCGGGTCTCACCGGTGCTGAGCACCGGCAGTTTTTTAAAGGGGGCCTCGAAACGGGTTTCTATCGGGCCTGTTTTGCGCCCTGGCACAGGTGGTCCCTTTTTACCAGACTGCTCACTTCTCACAAGTTTAGAAGATACGGCATGACGTCATGCCAGGTGAGCATTGTAGGGGAAGGGAAATCCTTCAGAGAAGCCTTTTCTCTGTGGATTCCCCTTCTCTTTTTGAAACTCAGGAGCAGCAACATCGTCATGGTGTCACAAGGGCTTTAAGTGAAAGCTTTTTCAATATTATATACAAGCCATAGTTACTGCTTATTTATCTTATGCAACGAACAATCATTGACAAAGCCAATGGTTCTGACTTATTGTAGGCATGATGTTACTTGTCCTATTATATATCTGGATGCAGTGACAGAAACAGCAAAATACAAGTCGGGCGGCACACTATGCTAAGCACAGATTCTTAGTTTACCTGTTTGTAAGCCACGCCCCTAATTACATTGGCCACGCCCCTTCGAGAGACTCCCCCAGTTTTTTCATCCCAATTAAAGCACTGCCTAAACCCCTCTCCCTCTTTGTACTTGGCAGAGGAGCAGCGCTGCGCCAAAGACGGTGCTATTGCAAACCACAAATTACATTCACCAATTTATATTAATAAATCACCATTACAAAGCACCATGCAAATAATGCAAGCTCCTGCGAGACACACGCTGATGTATGGGGCACATGCAGCGTTCTTCTTCCCCCGTGAGTCGCACCCACAGGGACAGATACTTTGCAACCTTTTTTACAGTCGCAAAGCATGGAGTGGTTGTTGACTGCAGAGGCCAGGCGTAGCCACCCTCAAAGTGCAAGATTTCCATATTTGTAAGTTTGCCTGTGCTTATGCGGGATTGGGACCCCCGGAGTCCCACAAGCTGCTGCATGTTCTCCACAATGCCAGATTTAAAGGACATATTGAATGAAAACAACATGAACTTGTTGTACATAGGAAAAACGAGCCAAGAAATAAGAATAAGGATTTCACAACACAAATCGCGGATTAATAAAAATGTCCAAACTGCACCACTGGTTAATCATTGGAGAGCTCACAATCATCCAATAAAAGATCTAAAGTGGACCGTAATTTCAAAAGTAGAACAGGATGTAAGAGGAGGAGATCTTGAGACCAAGCTATCAAGAAGAGAGGCTATGTTAATTGTTAAATTTAACACAGCTACCAATGGATTGAATGGGCTCTCAGAACTGTACAATCTGAGATAATTTCTGCAAGACTGCAAATACTGGTATCCGAAGGGGGATGGGAGCACACTGCTACCTCCCAGCACAGTTCGCCCCTTTGCATCCTGGTACATGCAGTTCAATTTAAATGCTTACTTGAAATTTTGCAGAGTGTCTCACCAAAGTTGGTGCAGGTTAGTGCTGTTAATCTCTAGACACATGTGTTTCTGGATTTCATCCTTCTTCAGTAGAGATAAAACGAAATTCTTCTGGGGTTTGCTGAGAAAGCTGCCACAATCCTCTCAGGTCTCTGTACCTCTCCCTGGCGCACAGGTGCCTCCCATGAGCTCGTCAGCCCAGTGGCTCAAGGGAGCCTTTTTGAAACAGAAGGGGGATGGGAGCACACTGCTACCTCCCAGCACAGTTCGCCCCTTTGCATCCTGGTACATGCAGTTCAATTTAAATGCTTACTTGAAATTTTGCAGAGTGTCTCACCAAAGTTGGTGCAGGTTAGTGCTGTTAATCTCTAGACACATGTGTTTCTGGATTTCATCCTTCTTCAGTAGAGATAAAACGAAATTCTTCTGGGGTTTGTTGAGAAAGCTGCCACAATCCTCTCAGGTCTCTGTACCTCTCCCTGGCGCACAGGTGCCTCCCATGAGCTCGTCAGCCCAGTGGCTCAAGGGAGCCTTTTTGAAACAGAAGGGGGATGGGAGCACACTGCTACCTCCCAGCACAGTTCGCCCCTTTGCATCCTGGTACATGCAGTTCAATTTAAATGCTTACTTGAAATTTTGCAGAGTGTCTCACCAAAGTTGGTGCAGGTTAGTGCTGTTAATCTCTAGACACATGTGTTTCTGGATTTCATCCTTCTTAAGTAGAGATAAAACGAAATTCTTCTGGGGTTTGCTGAGAAAGCTGCCACAATCCTCTCAGGTCTCTGTACCTCTCCCTGGCGCACAGGTGCCTCCCATGAGCTCGTCAGCCCAGTGGCTCAAGGGAGCCTTTTTGAAACAGAAGGGGGATGGGAGCACACTGCTACCTCCCAGCACAGTGTGCCCCTTTGCATCCTGGTACATGCAGTTCAATTTAAATGCTTACTTGAAATTTTGCAGAGTGTCTCACCAAAGTTGGTGCAGGTTAGTGCTGTTAATCTCTAGACACATGTGTTTCGGGATTTCATCCTTCTTCAGTAGAGATAAAACGAAATTCTTCTGGGGATTG
This sequence comes from Triturus cristatus, assembly GCF_964204655.1. Lineage (NCBI taxonomy): Eukaryota > Metazoa > Chordata > Amphibia > Caudata > Salamandridae > Triturus > Triturus cristatus. The sequence continues at coordinate 428,123,178 of NC_140582.1, read as the reverse complement.
CTGAGAAAGCTGCCACAATCCTCTCAGGTCTCTGTACCTCTCCCTGGCGCACAGGTGCCTCCCATGAGCTCGTCAGCCCAGTGGCTCAAGGGAGCCTTTTTGAAACAGAAGGGGGATGGGAGCACACTGCTACCTCCCAGCACAGTTCGCCCCTTTGCATCCTGGTACATGCAGTTCAATTTAAATGCTTACTTGAAATTTTGCAGAGTGTCTCACCAAAGTTGGTGCAGGTTAGTGCTGTTAATCTCTAGACACGTGTTTCTGGATTTCATCCTTCTTCAGTAGAGATGAAACGAAATTCTTCTGGGGTTTGCTGAGAAAGCTGCCACAATCCTCTCAGGTCTCTGTACCTCTCCCTGGCGCACAGGTGCCTCCCATGAGCTTGTCAGCCCAGTGGCTCAAGGGAGCCTTTTTGAAACAGAAGGGGGATGGGAGCACACTTCTACCTCCCAGCACAGTTCGCCCCTTTGCATCCTGGTACATGCAGTTCAATTTAAATGCTTACTTGAAATTTTGCAGAGTGTCTCACCATAGTTGGTGCAGGTTAGTGCTGTTAATCTCTAGACACATGTGTTTCTGGATTTCATCCTTCTTCAGTAGAGATAAAACGAAATTCTTCTGGGGTTTGCTGAGAAAGCTGCCACAATCCTCTCAGGTCTCTGTACCTCTCCCTGGCGCACAGGTGCCTCCCATGAGCTTGTCAGCCCAGTGGCTCAAGGGAGCCTTTTTGAAACAGAAGGGGGATGGGAGCACACTGCTACCTCCCAGCACAGTTCGCCCCTTTGCATCCTGGTACATGCAGTTCAATTTAAATGCTTACTTGAAATTTTGCAGAGTGTCTCACCAAAGTTGGTGCAGGTTAGTGCTGTTAATCTCTAGACAAATGTGTTTCTGGATTTCATCCTTCTTCAGTAGAGATAAAACGAAATTCTTCTTGGGTTTGCTGAGAAAGCTGCCACAATCCTCTTAGGTCTCTGTACCTCTCCCTGGCGCACAGGTGCCTCCCATGAGCTTGTCAGCCCAGTGGCGGATACTGGTATCCTATGAGAATAGAATCTGTATTCACCTATCCGCAATTAGATTGCCACTTCCGATAGGAAAATCGGTATTGTTCATAGCCTAAATTGAACAATAAATTTTTTTTAGATCCATTCAAGAAATGCCACATGAGGTGATTGTAAACGTAACCGTTTATAATCAGACCATTCACAAGAACGAGAGAAGTCTTTTTCAGATACGAATCAGTGAAATTCCAAATTTGCATTGTTTGTTTCACTCGTCCCTACGGCACGCAAAGAACTACAATTCCCATGAGGTCAAATATGGGGCCATTACGTACCATTTAAAACGCACGTAATGAGACGCGCTCACCGCGGCGTCTGACACTTCCGAAAATAACATGAAATGTCGAGAGTATCAAGGTACGTGGAAACCTGTATTCTAAAATATGTTGAGCTCCACTTCCGACCAGACAGCATTTGAATTAAAACGAGGCCCGTACTTATATCATTTTAGTTGGCAACAATGTGTTGAATCAGCAGATGAGAGTGTGATTACAGCCTAAAGTAAGAAGAGCGACATCCACTGCGTTAAGGTACTTGTCCCTTTTAGCAGTTCCATGTAACACCGTAGAACCCAGTATAACATAGAAACGGGTCCAAACTTTTCTTTGCATTCTTTTCCATATTTACGATACCAGTTGGAAATAAGACAGCACTTTCCACCTCGAAAACGAAATTTTTATAGAAAACGATCAGAACAGCGATTGAAACAAATAAAAGACACGTTCTATCCCTCAGAAGATGCAAATAATGTAAGTAATGAAGGATGGTATTTGAGCGAATGTGAGACTATATTAGTATTTAGCATTTGATGTTGATTTTCCCCTCTTGTCTGTCTGGTTCTGTCTTTTCAGACTCAGGCAACCACTGGGTTCTAGATCGGCTGATCTATCCATCACTAGACTGAGGTAAAGAAATTCAGACCATTGGTTGTTTTTTGCAAAAAGAGAATTGAGGTATCTAGGTATACTGAAAAAGTTTTTGTTTGTGTTTCAGTCTACAGGTCCTGATGAGAGCCCCGGTACTGGAAGGGGTTCGAAACGCGTAGACCTTGTCTTTTGGCCATAAGAATTAGAAATTGTTTTGAAAATATCATACATAGTGACGACTTTGTTTAGTATTATTCTATGGTCTTTATGAAAAAAGAACTTTTTTAGAATTGGTTAAATGCAGTTTTCGATTGATGAGAGTATGTTTGTCTGAGACTGTACAGTTCGGTGTGATTAGTGAATGAGTAAAGATATGAAACGAATGACAAGAATGGATGGAGTATGGTATGAATGAGATTGTAATTTATACATGTTTGCAGTCATACATTTTTGTATATATGTTTGAAGTTTTGAAAAAATCAAAAATCAAAAAACTTATGGTGTATATAAAAAAGAATCAAGAATTGATTGATTAAATTGACGGAAACAGTGGTCAACAGGTTCATGTTGTTTTCATTCAATATGCTACCTCGCAATTAGTAGCGCATAGAAAGATAAGTATCAGTATTGGCATCTTTGTTGTTTTTTATCTGATTGGTGGCTTGTCCTTACTGATCTAAGAACAAACCCAGTTTTGGTGTAGATTCAAAGGACGGCACCACATGCGGCGTTGTGGGCCAGTGTCGTTAATGGACAAGGGTCGCAATGCCAGCGTATTGCGAATATGAAACTGAATGACGAGATGGCAGTCTGACGTAACATGCAGGCTTCCGGCCCAGCAGTTACACGTGATAACAATGAGTTTCAAGCTGTTTCCCTCCAATTAATATTACTGACGTGATCAGTTTGTGCCTCAGTGCAAGAGATCTGAGAATCCCTCGCGCTGCAAAGGGCACGTGCTGCCACCAGACTCTATCTGCATGTGTGTTTAGGAAGCTTGTGCACACACACTACTCTGTGACTGCGCTTGATAATTCTTCTTTCTGGTGCACAGCTTATGTATTCCATAATGATTCAAATTCGGATCAAACAGTTTAGGCCTGAGTGCTAAAAATGAACACTGCCCAACAGTTCTGCTTCGTCAGGGGGGTTGGATTCCAAGTGGATGCGGTCAGTTTGGCGCTCACCTTCGGAAAAGAATGTTGACTCGCTTGAAGGTCATCTTGAAGGTCATCTTGAAGGTCAAACATGGCCAGATGCTCTTCAGTGAATGTGCTTCCAAGTGAAAGCATGCCCTTTTCTCACTTGGAAATCTGGCAGGCGCAAAGCATACACTACGTTTCTGAATCGCTGCATGAGAATCTACATTAGATTTGCATTACATTGTGAAAAAACTGGCTGCAAAAAATGATACTTAATATATGATTCTGTGTTTAGGAGATTTCTGGAATCTACTGCGAAGGTGCGTCTGAGAGGGAGGCTGGGGAATGCTTCACCGTACAGGTGCCAAACTTTGTTTGATTTCTAAGTGGATAGTACAATTTGCTTTTAAAAGGGCCAATGATTTCTTTAAAACAGAGCTGCTAACACTACTCAAGGGGGGCACCTCACATGAAGCACATTTCTACGTATTATCACATTTTATATCCCAACAATCTATCGTAATTTTTAATAAAGCACCATTTAAAAAGATCTATTTAAAAAGCAATCTTCATTACTTTCCTGAAGATTCATTTTCCTACCTCAAGAGTTAATCTTAAAGATTTCAATTACAACCCGACCATTTTGTATAACAGTCGTTACAGTCAATTTGTTTTACTTGAGTCAATTATCAATTGTCCTTTCTTCTTGACCGTTTTATAAAAGACACAATAATGAAATGACTTCAAACTCAAACAGAAGTTTATTTGTAGACTTGAAGAAATTCAAATTGGAGATCCTATCCCAAAGACATAATTATTGTAGCAATATAAGATTTGGTGAAAAAACTGAAGTAATCAGTAATGGAGCCAAAGTAATTAAAAAGGAGCCAATGCATATTTCTCCATGTGCTACCACTTCCTCAAGGCTCGTAATAGTAAATATAAGCTTTTTACTTTTGATGGGATATTTTTCTTATTAATCTTGAAAAAATTATACTAACTTAATGTAATCTATATAAATGAATTAAATATTTAATTCAAAATTAAGACAATAGTGTTGTAGCAATTTTTATTTTGTTTTACATTTAAAATAATTCCATAAAATTAATTTACATTCATTTTTAACCTAAAAATTGTTTTACTATTAAATTTTTTTTTTTCAAAACTGTTTACATTTTCCCAATACTTTACTATAGGGAGATTTCCACTTTAAACCCCTCCCTTTCTTCTCCCTAACCTCTTCTATTTAGTAGTAAATATGCCGCCTTTTCCAGCCACTCTCCCCAGTTCCTCCCACTACTAAGTAGTACACTTGGGAAACAATCGGAACACTGCGGTCTTAACCACGAGTGTTCCGACTATGCAAGCTCAACCATGCCTGCCTTAACCACGCATATGCCTTAACCACGCATATGCGTGGTTAAGACAGTGCACAGTCTAGATGCTGGCAGCTGCAGGAAGCAGGGGTGGAAGCAGGTAGACCTCACCAGCAAGAGAGCCATTGTGAGGTAAGTGGGGCTGGGCAGAGTTGTTTTCTGGGCTGGGTGGGTCGTGGGTGGTTTTATGGGCTGGGGGCGTCGGGGTAATTTTCTGGTCTGGGGATCGGGCGTAGTCTTCTGGGCAGAGGGGTTGGGGTAGTTTTCTAGGCTGGGGGTAGTTTTTGGGGCTGAGGTAGTTTTCTGGGCTGGGGGTAGTTTTCTGGGCTGGGGGCATCAGGGCTAGTTTTCTGGGCTGGGGGGTCAGGGGTAGTCTTCTGGGCTGAGAGGGTCGGGGTAGTTTTCTGGGCTAGGGTAGTTTTCTGGGCTGGGGGTGTCGGGGTAGTTTTCTGGACTGGGGGTCAGGGGTCGTTTTTTGGGCTGAGGGTAGTTTTCTGGGCTGGGGGTCAGGCTAGTTTGCTGGGTTAGGGTAGTCAGGGTAGTTTTCTGGGCTGGGTGGAGTCGGGGTAGTTTTCTGGACTGGGAGGTTCGGGGGTAGTTTTCTGGGTTGGGGGTTCAGGGCTAGTTTTCAGGGCTGTGGGGTCGGAGGTAGTTTTCAGGGCTTTGGGGGTCAGTGGTAGTTTCAGGGCTGGGGGGTCAGAGGTAGTTTTCAGGGCTGGGGGCTGTCCAGAGTAGTTTTCAGAGTTGGGGAGGGACAGAGTAATTTTCAGGGTTGGGGAGGGTTGGGGTAGTGTTTTTAATTAGGGGTTAGGTAGTAGGGCTAAGGGCAGTGGAAGGGGTTGGGGTAGTTTTAGGGACATTGCGGGGGTGGGAGGGGGTCGGGTTATGTTTGTTGAGGGACAGGGTTTTAGGCCTCAGGGCAGGGGAGGGGACTGGGTAGTCGGGGTAGTTTCTAGGGCTTAGGAGGAGGCCGGGTTAGTTTTTAGGGCTCGGGGGTCAGCTAGTTTTTAGGTCGAGCATTCGAGACCTCTTGTAAATACTTTAGTATATACTTATGTATGTATGTACTTTGTGGGCTCTGGAGATCAGCCCTAAGGCTTGTCGGCTTCCGCTTAGGGGCTTTTTTATGTTCAACTGCCTCTATTTATCTGTCTTGATAGAAAACAACCAGTAGAGATCAGTAAAGTTGCAGAATTGCTTTCTGCTGAGAGACTTTCTTTTTTACATTTTTCTGGCAACTGCCTCTAACTTTCTTGATAGAAAATGACTAGCAGAAGTCAGTAAAATACCAGAATCACTTTAGCAGTGTCTAGATTCCATTCAATAGAAATTGTCTTCCACGAGCACCCGTAGACAATATTTTTTTCAAATCTTATATTTTCAGTACAATGACCACCGAAGGCCCTTATATTAAAAACTGAACTTTGGACTATACCATTTCCCGCTGAAAAGCAATATTCCTCTCCATGTGTTCCCATACCTGGCGTGTCACGCAGTTTGGGGTGCTTACTTTCCCTCCATGTTAAAGAACAGTAGATGTTTCAGCACCCAGGCTAATGTGCTGCATAGCTAAATACATATAAGGTCCCAAAGGCGAGACCGATTGCATTGCAAATGCTTGTTTAAAATAGGGGTTTGGGTTTTAGGCCTAAGGGCAGTGGAAGGGGTTGGAGTAGTTTTAGGGACAGCGCAAGGGGTTGGGAGTGGGTTGAGGTAGTGTTTAAGGGTTAGGGACAGAGTGGGGGTGGGGAGGGGGTCCGGGTATTTGGACCTCAGGGCGGAAAGGGGGCGGGGGTGAGTTTGCAGCTTAGGGCGGGGGAGGGAGTCGCACACCTAGCCACGGATACCCCTTCACCATTCATGCCTTTACCATGAAGTTACGTGGTAAAGAAATGCGTGGTTTAGGCTTCGTGGTAGAGGCACACGTGGTTTACCATGTGCGTCTCTATCATACAACCAGTAAACTTACACGTGTGTGGATCTCTTCATAGAAACAACAGGAGAGGTGGAAGTGGAGCTTTACACTCGTAGATTTGTGAATTGCATTTTAAAGTATGTAAGTGATACTACTGTAGTACTACTCTAAGTACTACGCAATGCAGTTTGTGAATCAGTCTGTAATATTTTACTTTTACCAAAAAAGTGATTTACATGAAAACAGAAACTTGAATAAAGAAAATTGCAATTTCCTTATAAAAGTCAGCATTGCCCGACCATTTCCCTTTCATTAGGTCGAGCCTAGGCAGTGTGCATGCGCTGTCTGGAAGACCTGGAGTGAACACTATACGGAGTGTAATCCCGCCTGCTGTTTGGGATTGGTTCCCTCCTGCGTTGCTATTCTGTCCTGGCTCCCTATTGGTTGGTGGTCCCATACAGCATTTCCGTTTCATGTCAAGGCAGCACAACTAACTACAGTTTACTTGCGCTCTAGATTTTAATCAGTTCCTTTGAGGACTACTTATTTTATTTCCTGATGATTAGCCACAGAGGACACACATAACTTTTACATACACGGGGGTTGCGCTTTATGTTTAGCACGGCACCCGATTTAATAATTACAATACGGGTGCTGCGCTTTGTGTTTTAGCACGGCGCCCGGTTTTATGTTTTGCTGTCAGTTTCGTTTTTATTTGTTCCCTTCTTGTGTCTTCGGTGCCCCTTTCGCCGTCTGTGTGTGCGCCCCACCACTACTTCCTGCCTGTCACTCCTTGTTATTGTTTGTTAACTGCTTGTATGTTCTGTGCAGCCCAACCCTTTGCATTGTACGAACCCACTTCACTACAAGCTAGCCGTATCTTGTCTCCTGTTACATTCAAAACTCGGCACCCCGTCGGCACAGCAGTGACGCTGCTGCAGGCAGCTTGCCTCCCTGCCTGCTTGCTGCCACATTCATTATTGCGGCTTTTGTTCTGCCACCAACATATTGGGACTGCAACGACCATGGCAGTGATGGCAGCAGCGAGGAGAGGAGAGGCGGAAGATTTGTATTTTAACTAGGGGAAGGCTCCCCTGCGACCTCCCTCCTATCCCCTCATGATGAAATACCACCCCATACAACCAACTCGGCCCGTAATCTGGGGGTGCATTTTGACTCTGACCTGTCTTTTAGACAACAAGCAGCTAGAGTGGCAGGCATGTGCTTTGGGGTAATAAAGGGACTGAGAAAGTTCTTTGATCTTTTGCCCCTTGAAGCAAGGAAAACAGTTACGGTTGCACTTGTAACATTGCGCATCGATTACTGCAACAGCCTCTATGCTGGTACAAATAAAGTTGTCACACACAAACTTCAGATGGTGCAACATGCAGCAGCGAGGCTGGTTCTAAAATGGCCAAAAAGATCATCTGCAACCAAAGCCCTCAAGGCATTACATTGGCTGCCCATTACAAAAAGGGTTTTATTTAAAGTACTGTTAATTACTTTTAGAGCTGTTCACAACCTAGGCCCGTCCTATCTGAGGAAAAAATTCAGCAGATACTGTCCAACCAGAGCACTGCGTTCTTCAACGGCCAACCTGCTTACCGTCCCGAGTTTCAGACTCAAAACTCGAGGGGGCAAATCCCTGGCGGTACTGGGAGCAAAAGCATGGAATACTCTTCCCCCCCAGTTGAGATTACTGGATAAAGAAATAGACTTCCGTAAACATCTAAAAACCTGGATCTTTAATCTCCAAGATATAACTGCCAGAAGCCTAGTGTAATTCGGGTTCTCGGTCAAGTAAGCATAGGGACTACCTAACATCTGGTGGTCCTTTCTGGGCGCCTAGATGCTCCTTGGAGCGATTGCCGCGCGATACAAATTGGCACTTACATTACATTACATTACAACACGGAAAAGACTCCATGGACCAGGACCTTACAGTGGACCAGAAGGCTCTTGACTGTTCCTGTGGTGGGTTAGCGTCGGTGAACTACTGTTGCTCACAGTTATTAGTTCGATTTCTATAGCTCTAACGCTACCATTCCAAAATGGCCAAACCTGGAGGGACACTTCCTAGTTCTTATTCCCTGGAAATTCCTTTCTCTATCTCTAATACATCGCGTAAATACACAAGGTTGGTAAAATGGCATCCTGTTCCTGTGCTTTGGACGCCACACCACTGTTTGAACTTTGGCGTACAGGTACTTGGTTTCTGTGGGTTGCATTATGTATTAACTTTTACTATTCTTAACCCATTGCAAGCCTTTACTTTATGCCGATATTTGCAGCATCTAGGTAGGAGCGAATGAAGGACTCTGTACCGCATTTGCTTAATTATTCTTATCTTTACTTTGTTTGCTCCAGTGCGGTTCATGTTTGTCTCAGGTGCGACATGCAGCCAGCGAGATCTGTGAGGAAAAAAGTAGTGATTTGCGAATGACTTAAATGTCCTATTCACATGTACTGACAATGGGGTTTTGATCAATATTTGAAAGTCCATGAAGTGCATTTCATGTAATGTTAGTAAGTTTATATTCTTTCAAAATGTTGGTCAACATGTGCATGTCGCCACAGTTTCTATTTCCTGCTTTATCAAACAGGTGTGTAATGCAGCCACTTTGCGCAAGAAATCATCAATTGTATTGGTTAATATGTACTGATAGTAATGGTATCACACATCTCGTAAATACTACATAGCAGCACATGTATGTCGCAAGCCTGAGCTCACCAGTGAATCATACAAAATGTACTTGCAAATCTTATCTCCCACCATAAGGGTAGCATTCAGTGTTTCAGCACTAGGGTCAAAAAGTCAATCTTCAAAATGGTACAGCATACTCCACACGGGGTACCCCTGATGGCATATGTTTTGGAACGGGCAGTAGGAATACCACTGGTGGTAATTTGTTATACCGCCATACCAGTCATTACAGTGGAACATATTAAAAGCGCCTCCCCACTGCCGCAGTCTTGGCTGCCTCTCTGTTCATTTAATGGTGCAGTGCCCTGCTATGTCAGTCCCTAAGGAGCTCCTCCCTCAGGGAATGGGGCAGATGACAAGGGGTTAAAATGGCAAGCGGGGTGCAGTGACTACATTCAAATGGGCAACTATTCTGGCAATAAGAACTTGCCCACCCTAGCTGCTTTTAGGAGGGACTGTGCCTTAGGAAACCGGACTGTTGAAGCAGCGTTATTTGCATTAAGTCAAAATCACTAAAGGGCGTTCATGTTTATTTCCATGCAGAAACAGAGCAGGGTTTAAAAATAAATTTGAGAATAAACCAGGCCTTAGGCCAACAGAGTCAACACATTGTCAGCATCTTCAGCATCCTCTAGTTTGTCTTTTCTTTCTTTTTTTGTTTTTGTTTGGACCTCTACTGAACAGAGAATCCCCAATACTTCTTAGTGGTCGCTAACGCAGGCCCGTCGGCATTTCTCCTCACTTGCCCTCCACGTTGTAGGGTTGCATAGGAAGTTGCCTATACAAGCGCTTAAAAATCAAGTGCTCGATACTTGTGCCTTCAGTGTTGAATTGAATGGTGCTGTATCAAGCGTATGTGACACCATTTGGCCACAAACACAAGTGCCTCAGGTTTGTATATTTGCATTCATAAATGTATAGATTCAATTTCTACCTCACAATCTATACATTAACTACACCATTTTAATCATTTTGCAAAATTCTGTCCTGATACTTTGCCAGGTGCATCTGTGTATCTTTTAAAAAATGGCTGCCTAGTCCGTCTTTTAAATGTCCTTTAACCACCTTAATTTATTACGTTATTGGTACATAAGCTTTCATAAATAAAAAATGATGTTTCTTCTTCAAGAATACCGTGTGTTAATTTCCTGAATTTGAGTGCAATAAAAGGCTGCCTTTCTTTGTAATTATGTTTAATCGCTTTTAAAATTGGTATCACAAACCACACAAATACACTCCACGCCATGCCACATTATATCAATCCACACACTTTCACTCAATGCCACACACTTCCATGCCACACAGTTCAGCTCTACACATTTCCATTCTACACCACTTAATTCAACAACATACCACATATTTCAACTCAACAACAGAATTACACAACACAACACATACATCCATTCTGCACCACAGAATTACACATCATGTCACAAAATTCAACAGCACATCCCATAATTAAATTCCACATAATTACACTTCCTGACACACAATACCATTCCACACAATTCCAGTACACTCAATACCACATCATTACTATCTACATAATTCCACTGCACACCATGCCACATAATTCCACTACACAAATTCACTCCATACAATTCCATAATTAACAATTCCAATCCAACCCACATAATTCCACTCCACATCACATACATCTACTCCAAACCAAAACACATGGGTAAAAACAATATCATTTACAACACCAATAACACTAACTCTTACAAATGCGAGACCTATTGCATTGCTAATGCTTGTTTTTTATTCCTTCCAATGTTGGCAAATACAGGAAAAAGCATAACGCTCCCTAATTCATACACAACCACCCTTTGGCAAGGCAGTGGGATAACTGAATCTTCTTTTTCCCCCCCAAAAGTCCATCATTTGTAGGACAGAGGGCCAATAACAATCCACCTCAGACCTTGGGCAAAATATGAGGTGGTTGCACATACTACATTTACTGTTGGATAAGTCAGGGTTAAGGAAATAATGAACGCCAATATTTGGAGAAGGAACGGTACAAGGAATAAATAGCTCTGCCTGCAATTTGGCAAGGCTTTGGAGGGCGGGGGAGATCCATACACACCAGAAACCAAATAGACAATGAATCAACCAATAAGCAAGGGGATAAATATAGGTAATTTTTAATCTCTGATTTGTGAATTACAGTGATATGATAATAGGCCTGCCATGGAGTTTACAGGAGACACCTGCTCAAGCGCCCTTTTCACCATTTCAAGCAATGCACCATGTCAGCTGGCCTAGTTGTCAGTGACACACAATAAATATCAGGGAAGAAGGGCTAGTACATCCGTCAACTGGGACAGAACTCTGTGCACAATAGCATGTACATCATATTTTAAAAGAAGCTTGCCTCACACATTACAAAGATTGATATCTATAAGAAAAAGACACAATGACATTCCCCCAAAAGCAATTGTGGCTACAGCTCAATACCCCCCAAAAGACAATTCAAGCTACAACTTTAAACTTAACTTTCACTGTGCTATACATTCTTTACAACATCAGACGTATTCTGACACCTAAAAATGCCACAATAAATTAAACAATATCATAAAATAAATTGTATAATATCACTAACAATAAAAAAAATGGTTTTACAAGAAAATTAATTTTTATAAAACAGTACAGTACAGAAAGTATCACACACTGGCATATAAGAAATATGTTAACATTTTCAATAACACTAAAACACCATCACAATAAACCCACCATTCATGTCCTAATTCTCAATCTGTGATGACATAACAATGCCTTGACACACAAAGCAACCCATCTTTCATCACCATTTCAATACTGTTTCACTCCAACTAATTAGTCACACCATCATATAAACTCTTACACACATAAATATGCATAGTTTCACTTTCATTCACATCTCATTGACAAGTGATGGTGGCAATGGGAGTTGAGGTGAAGTGAGTATGGCAGGGGTGGAGCTAAGGCTATGGTAGTACTTTGACTTTTGCTACCATTTACGGGTTTGAGCTAGAGCTACAATTATGTCCCCTTTAACTTTATTGTAACCCTCTTTTAACTTTAGTTAACAGAGTCTTGTTATGTTTAACCTCTTCCATTGTAAGGAGCTGTTGTCTTATAATGATATTGTTTGTGTTATTTGACACATCTGCATGACATTTAGAACCCGCTTAATTACTTTGACTAGGATTTGGCATGTCATGTTTTGTACAGATCAGTCCAGTGGGTGGAATTATGAAGGGTGTGGTTGTTTTAAACAAGAAGTGTTTTCCATCCATTTTAGCTCCCTCTGAATATTTGCTGTCTGTGACAGCAAAAACTGCAAAATTGAGTTACATTAAACTGGGTATGGAACTGGATCTTTACAACAGGTGGCCCCTTTTTTGCGTTATTTTTTTAGATATATGCATTACAAAAAAAGGCGTTGGGGGTCAAAGTACTAAACTACAGAGATAGGTTGTCAGTTAAGTCAAAAATATGAAGTTTGCAATTTTTTTCAATCGAATTTGAACTTTTGATAGTTCTGAATGGTTGGTAACAAGCTTCTATTGATTTATTTTCCACTATCTTGCAGTTTACCAATGCATAGGGCAATGGGCAAGCATGATGGCTAATATTGGACTACAGAGGGAGAGTGGGCTATCGAATCTGGTGGAGCTTTTGTATGATAATAAAGCATTTTACATGCAAGATAGGTGTAACTAAGCAAACATCAGCATATCTAATATTAGAGAATATGTGTAATAAGTATAGGCCTAGAAAACAAACTAAGTAAATGGTAATGCCCACTCACCGTGTATTCAGTTTTAGAAACTCAATTTTTATGAATACCGTTTAAACTAACAGGGCAGAGAAGGGAAACCCGATTTCTCTAATGCACGCATTGTAACCGCTACTGAAATCAAAGATCAGCTTGTAGAAATACACCCGGAAGGACAAAAAAGTAGCATCAGCTTCTGTAGGTTCTGCATACTTCTTCAAAGAAGCATTCTTGGCAGAAGCATTCTTTTCATATTTTTATAGCAAAGTAGGAGCTGAGCATAAGGGACCCCCTCCCCACTACATAAGACCTTTTTGGAGATAAAGGTATATAATGTGCTGATGAAGGAATATGAGTAATAAGGGAAAGGGCAGGGCAGTGGAGTCTACATGAGATGTCAGCCTTAAGATTGCACCACTCGATATTCAAGGCTTTACCTGTTGTCTTTAAGGGGTTGACCATATAGGCGTGTTGCGTTGCTGCAGCCTAGTGGTTGTAAGAATCATGCATCTCCTATCTTGGAATGTTATGGGAGGAAGCAGTATTGTACACCTCTAAAAACAGAAAGGTGATTTTTCTTCTACTATTTGCATTCTCTCTTGGTGCCAGCCATCTTGGTTTGGGAAGATGTCATTGCGTTTCTAATACTATTATGGTTCTGTATGGCTAATTTGTTCCTGTTACTCTCTTTCACTTTTGAAGCACTTTAGGTAGTATGAGTATTTAACAACAGCAACTGCAGAATGATTATTGAACAACAGCAACTTTACTGAAACCTGGCCTGGTAACACTCTGAGTTGGTGGGTTCTTTCGCTTTCGCTCTGCTTACACCCAACCTTCCTGCATTGTGCTCCTTTGTTGTTTGTCATTCTTTCAGTTTCCCCCTTTTTTTTGCTTGTTGGTATGTTGTTGCCTTCAGGACTCCTTCCTTTTCACATTTCCTCTGGTGTCTCTTGCAGGGACTCCTTGTGGACCTTGCAGTACTGGTTTACAGTTAGACCAAAGCTGGACAAGTTACCCATTTATGTGTTTTTTCTTTTTAGATAGTTACTGGAGACTTGTCTTAATAGATCTTTTTGTCGTATTATTCCATATCCAGTGGGCTTTTGACAGCTGTCGTCTACCTAAGAAGGTCTCTGAATTTCATTCCTAACTTTATTTATTTATTTTTAAAATGTTATATAGCGCGAACGTGACCCACGAGGGTATCAGAGAGCTTTACAGTATACTGTATAAAACATAAAAGGATGAGATAGTATACAAGCATTTGATATTTGTCATTAGGTACAAAAGAGTTATATAGGATATGGGTAACATAGGAGACACGTATCCAGCAGGACATTGCATTATATACAGTTATTGAGCATTAGGTGGTTGTGATAATAAACCTACATATAATATTCTCCTTTGATCAACCATGGGTATGAGGTATATGGATAGTATAGTAGACCCGTGACCAACTGATCCTTACACTAAATACAGTAAATGAGCATTAAGTGGCTGTGGTAATAAACATACATATAATAATCTTCAATCCACCAGAGGTAGGCAATGATATGTGGATCGTATAGGTATATATTTATTTTGTTCCCCTGTTTTCCTTTTTCGTGGGGCGTTAGTTAAGTTAGTCTTGGATAACTGCTAAAAGAATTGGGGAGACAACATGTCTCGCAGAAGGTAGGTTTGATAGTCAATTATTCTGGACCACAGATCCTGACTAGGGGAAGGATTCAACACAGGTACTGGCTGCTAAGTGGAGATGCTGAATGACTTTACAACTGTTGACCAGATGATAGCGTAAGGTACGCGGGGAAACTGTACATGGATTGACCTGTTATCAGCTTAGTAAACTAATATAGCCCTATAATTTGGCTAGGGAAAAGAGCAGGTTAGGGGTGTGTGACAAACTATGATAGGAGATTTATCATTTGCCATCATTTGAATATTAGCTGGTGAGTAGATTATAATAACTATAATCAATCGGAAGTACATGCTTTGTAGACAAATGCTGCATAAAAAAATGATAAGACTGTAACATACCAATTATTCTGTGTGCATACTGATTTGGGGGTACAAGGGCGGGGTTCCAATATATCTTCACCCTCAAATAAGAGATTATCCGAAAGGTTTGTCTGACTCACACTCTATCTAAAACAGCATAACTCATTGGAGGAATTGGAGACGGCTGACAGTTCTCATTTAGTCAGAAAAGGTTACATATCCTTTTGGGTTCAAGGGACCTACTGAGTGGGATCTCAGTGAACTGGGGTGAACAAGATATGGCAGTTACTAGAGATGTGGAAAATGCATTTTGTATTAAGAAAATACATATATGTTGATGCACATAATTTTTAATTTGGGGCTCTCAAAATTCTCAAATTTGAAAATTTGGGCTGTGATTTAAATATGCCAATTTTATGTCTAAGTTGCAATTTGCAAAATTCATTTTTAATTGCTTATGATTGTAGTGTCATTTGACAAATCAGTAAAATATTTAGCACACACCTAACATCTTTTGGTTTCTTTTGATATGTCAATTTTTGTGAAGAAGAGGGGCACATTTTAAAGGAAAGAACATTTTTCAAGTATTAACTTCGGCTCCATTTAATGAACCTGCATGGAATGTGATGGCCATTTAGCAAGCTAAGTCCACTGCTAGTGCCTTAGGCCAGGCCCAGCATCCAGAGCTTGCTGCATACAGGTGGAAGCCATACATGGATGTTTCAATAGGAAAGGAGCAAAATAGAAGTCAGACAATGTGAACAGATCCTGCTACTCACTGATGTATGCCACGTGCAGCTGCTTTGGGTGCAATGAGGGTTGGCACAAGCCCTGTACCTCGAGGCCACTGTGCATAGCCAAAGTTGCGTGCAGCTGGCTCTGTGCGTCAGGGGCTGGATGGTTGGTTTGAGCATGCCTGGCTATGTCATGTGCACAGAGCCTGCTGCTTATGGCTGAAGAGTGTTTGCAGCTGGTTTGAGTGGGATGGGAGCTGGCGCTTGGCTGGACTGCCTTGTCACTCAGGTGTTGCTGCACATGACCAAAGGTTGTCTGCAGATGGTTTGGTGCAATGTTGACTGAGAGCCGTGCCTGGCTATAGGCTGGTTCTTTCATGCAGATGTCACATGCACAGCCAGAGACCATGTGCTGGTTAAGCTGGAATAGAGGATGGGCACCGGGCCTGACCAAAGACCCGGTCCCTAGCTCTGCCCTTGCTGCCCACACAGAAAGTTACTGTTCAGTTGATTATGTGCATTAATAGGTGCAGGCTCTGAGCTTAATAACATCTATACAGAAAATATATGCTGTATAAAGGGAATAATTTAGTTTATATCTTTAGAAAAACCCCAAAATGAACTAAAATAGAGTGACGGTTAAGTATTCTGGAGATAAAAGCAATGTCTAAAATGCTCCAATTCAAATCAAAAACTTCAGTTGAAGAGATGCTATGCCTTCCACTTACACCCTACATACAGCTGAAATTCAGCAATTATGGTTAGCAACTCAACCATAAATCACTTTCCAGTGTACTGCGCATGAACTCACACAAGAAACCATACATAACATCACAAAATATATCATTGATAAAATTACTTATCACCTCACGATTGACATAATTGACTACATCACTCTGGATAGACATGGAAGTGTAACTCTGTTACAATTAATGACAACTTTGATTGAAAATTCAACATTTCTAACCATTGCAACTTTCATTTCAGCAGTCGCTATTCTGAAGGTAAAACAGTTATGAACCTTAAAATCCCCATTGCCGCATCAAAAGGGCTAAGAATCTAATGTCTGCCTTTCAACCTGCTGCTGGTCCGGGGAAAGTTGTGTAAATGTTGAGAGCCGCTTTTGGTTATTTTGAGTAGGACTTGGGTCTCCATGGTGTCTTGTTGAAGTGCCTGGTAGACGACCAGGTCCTGCATTCAGCCCTCTCTACTCTCAACTGAAGGGTTTACACAAAGGCTATGTTCTCACAGTGGTTCCATGGAGGGCCTGAAGGACAAGCCCTGCGTTCAAACCATGCTACAAATATCTGAAGGTGCTGCAGAATGGGTTATGTGCATACTTGGGTGAAAGTCGGATGACATGTTATAACTATAAATAACAGCACATAACAAGTCAGACTCAGTACATACCACAACATACACAAAGGAACAAACACGTGTGAAACCCTAGCAATGTCACAATGTCAAAGCTGAGGTGATATGTCATGTCAGCAGTGCTGTCATTGATGATGTCATTTGCAATGTCATATGAAACATCATGCATGAGGTCATGAACTGTGCATTCATAGCTAGTTATAGCTGCATTGCTGAACATTATGTCAGGTTTTGGGGTAAGACAGCACCATAATAGAGACAGCAAAAGTACGAAGAAGAGGGGAGTAAGAGGGGAAGAATGGGGCAGTGGCATAACAAAACGTGAGGGCCCCCCCTCCAAGATATGCTGAAGGGGCCCCTCACAATCACATCAGTAGGGGCTGAGAGGAGCTCCCTCCAGTATGGGTAAGCCTGGGGGCCTCTCCGCACTGCAGGGGCTGCAGGGGCCTTTGTTACGCCCCTAGACAGTGGAGACTGCAGTCATGGAGGACAAAAGCTTCCAGGGTCAGGTCGAAACATGCTGCCCTTTTCACCAGAGGACAGGTACATCACTCCCAGGTCAGAGAGTGTAGAGCCCTTTAAAGAGTTAGTAGAAGCAGAAGAACCTGCCTGGCAACAATGGCTGTTTCAACTCCTTTGGTGGGCATTATTGTTCTCACCTGTGATTCCATTCCCTCACCTTTCTTGTTTTTCCCCTTTGTTGTCTCTCTCCTCCCTCTTCCTTGCACAGACCCTTGTATTCATTTTGGAGTGACCCTTGCATTTGACTCAGCTACTACTATTTTTCAATCTGCTCCAGTTATTTCCTCTGATTTGGTGATTAAGAATCTGCTTCTGAGCTGGCTTCGGATTTCCCTTTTTTAGTTTCAGAACTCCATTTCTATTTTCTGGTGGGGACTGGTGCTATGAACCTTAGGTTCTCAGGCCAGTATCTGGGTTTGCTTGGGGCCTAGTTACAGCGACGCCTCCCCTCACACTGGGTAATCTAAGCTTTATCGTGGATTTCCATAGTACTTCCCTGTTTAGACACCTTCTTCTGTTATCAGATGCTCGCTGTCCTTTGTTTCCTCTCTTGACTGTGGGTCGTATTGTACCTCTGTGATGCTGTGCGATCCTGTATCTTCCTCCAGCCATCATGCTGGAAACGAGTGATGTTCTTTCTCTATCTCTGGTCCCTCACTCATTCTTTCGCTTTTTTTTTTTTTACGTTTGAGTTTATTTAAACCACAAAGAGATGACAATAAATAACCATAATATATGATAAAAAATAAAGATACTGGTTACAATAAACATTATATCCTAGAAGAAAAAATAAAGGAAGGCAAAAGAGAAAAAAGGGGGGGGGAAGGGAAGAACAATATAGATCTTATGTAAAAAATGCGAAACAAAATGAAACAGTAAGGAGAAAGCATTGCATGTAATAAAAACATCAAGAAAGGTATACTATATATAATCATATGAATATAATATGCAGAATAGCAATAATTACTCAGTAAAAAGACAACAATATAAAATCATGGCGGCTTACGGACATCATCTGATGTTCTCACAATAGTATTAGTGGAGATATTTGAGGAGGCTGAGGCCGATAAATATGTTGTGAGAGGTAACCAAAGCAAATCCTGTTTAATTGCTAAGGACACAGGGGTAACAAAGTTAGTGTCTAGTCTATGGTGGAAACAGAGAGTATTCCACCAGGCTCTATAAGTAACTTTATCCGCATGTTTCCAATTGGAAGTAATTAAATGTAAGGCTATAGCGAGTAGCAAATCAATGAGTTGAGAATGAGATGTGAAGTCAGGCCAAGAGGGGGATAGAGAACCCAGAAAAATATTAGGAAGGGAAAAGGAAATCCTAGTATGAGATATTTTATTAATTTGGGACCAAACTAAATGCCAAAAATTTGTCAATAGTGGGACATTCAAATAGCATGTGTTTCAAATCAGCCCTTAAGCATGAACAGGACCAGCATGATGATGAGGTGGTAGGGGAGAAGGAAGCTAAGGTTACAGGAGAAAATAATAAACGTTGATATACAAAATAAAGGGTTTGAGTGGAGTTGGCTGCCCGTGAAGTTTTGTGAATCTTTAGCCATAGTTTGTCCCATAAAGAGATAGGCCAACATTGCGGGAGGTCCCTTTCCCATGCCAATTCAGTCTTTGTTTTGCACCGTACTGAAGAGGATAGTAAACATTTGTAGAGGGAAGATGCAGAAGGGGAGGTATTTAGTAAAGGAAATAACGTAGAACAAGTGCTAGGAATATCAGGAGAAGGTGGAAGTAACGAAAGATAACGATGAAGAGATGGAAGCAAAAGATCATATTGTTTCTTAGAAGAGTTAGAAAGAGCAAAGCTAGATTTAAGATCTGAAAAAGATAGAGGTTTATTATTGGATGAGAGTTGAGAAATTCAAGTTAGCCCTTTGGAATGCCACGATTTCCAATAAAAAGTCCGATTCTTAATGCATAACAACTTATTATGCCAAATGGGTTGTTGAGAGAGTGAGACAAGCGAAGGATAGAAAGATGGTAGGAGAGGAGATAAAAGGTTATGTGTATGAGAGATGACGGAATGACGTAAAAAAGAGGTGTTAGCAGTAAAAGCAAGGGATTCTAGAAAGTCAAAGGGAGAAGTGAAGAATTTTTCCATGCGTAACCAAATCGGGGGATATGTAGGAGAATCAGAGGAAAGCCATTGAGAGGCCTGTTTTAAAGAGAATGCATAATGATAAGATTTAAAGTCAGGAAATTTAAGTCCGCCATTTGATTTATCTTTTTTAAGAGCGGATAAAGCAATACGAGAGGGCTTTCCCTTCCAAAGGAACTTTGATAAAATGCTGTCAATTCTTTTAAAATAATAGTCTGGGATATGAATAGGAATCATTGAGAGAGAATATAAAATAATGGGAGCAAGCATCATCTTAATAGAATCTAATCTACCCCACCAGGAGAGAAAAAGAGGATGCCATTTAGTAATTGAGTCATTTAGTTTTTTAGTGAGATAATCAAAATTCTGTTTCAGCGTTTCCGAAATAGATGGAGAAAACCATAAACCTAAATATTTTAATTTTGAGGATTGCCAAGAAAAGCCAGTGTGGGTAAAATAATGTTTGAGACATAAAATATTAAGGGGAAGAACTTCACATTTATCGCGATTTAGGCGATATCCCGAAATTTTTTAAAATGCATCTACCTGAGAAAGGAAAGGGGAAAGAGAAGTATCAGGATTGGAACAATATAAAAGAATATCATCTGCGTAAACAGACATTTTGACTTGGTGAGAACCTAGTTGGAAGCCCGTAATTTGAGCATCTTGTCTAATTTTAGTAAGAAATGGTTCCAACGCAACTACGAATAAGAGAGGGGATAAAGGACAACCCTGACGAACACCTCTAGAAAGAGAAAAATAATCAGAAACTTTACCATTAGCAAAAATACCTTGGGACCAGAATACAACAGAGAAATCAATGAGATCAATTTGGGAGGGAATCTAATCCATTTCAAGGCATGGAACATAAAGTCCCAACCTATCCTATCAAAAGCTTTTTCAGCATCTAGAGCTATGGCAGCAAGCGGATAATCAATGGAAGAAGCCTTGCTAAGAATATTAAAAAAGATTCTAGAATTGTCAGAAGATAAACGGCCCTTTACGAAGCCTGACTGCTCCGGTCCAAGAAGTTCAGGCAAGACAGGGTCAATACGTAAAGCAAGAATTTTAGCAAAAATTTTGTAATCCGTATTAACTAAAGATATAGGTCGATAGTTTTTACAAAAAGAAGGGTCCTTACCCTCCTTTGGAATTAAACAAATCATAGTATCCTGAAAAGTGCCTATAGACGATCCGTTCTCAGCAAAGAAATTGAATAAAAGAAGAAGTTGGGGAAGAAGAATCTTTGAGAAATGGTTATAAAATTCAATAGTAAAGCCGTCAGGACCAGGTGTTTTACCTCGACGTAAAACCGACACAGCATGAGTAATCTCTGCCAAAGTGACATCTATCTGTAATGGGTCAAAATCAATATGTTGTGAGGGAGGAGGACTAATGGATTGAAAATAAGAAGTCAAATCTGAGGGGAGAGGTCGGGATTCGGGAGTGTAAAGGGTTTTATAAAAGGACACAAATTCAGACAAGATATCTTCATCCTTAAGAAGAATATTACCATAAGAATTGGTCAAGCAATTTATTCTAATTCGATCCTTACGAGCTTTAAGATAATTAGCCAATAGCTTCCCCATTTTGTTCTGACCTCCATAGTAACGAGCACTACTCTTCAGTAAATAAGAGGAAGCTGCCTCCGTGGAGAATTTATTAAAAGCAATCTTAGCAGTAATAAGGTCTTTCAAAGAAGTGTCAGAATAGGAATGATAGTAGATATACTCTAGTTTTTTTATTTGGGCAAGCATTTGAGCTGAACGTTTCTCAGAACTCTTTTTCTTTTGAGAAACAAAATTAATAATGAAACCCCTTGCGGCTGCCTTGAAGGAGTCCCAAATCATAGCGGGAGAGGAATCAAGAGTTGTATTTATGACGAAGAATTCTGAAGCGAAAGAACTGAATTGGCTAGAGAAATTAGAATCTATGAGCAATGAATTATTAAATCGCCAACGACCAGCAGACGAAGTGTAAGGAATCAGGTCAAAAACGGGGCGTGGTCTGAAATTAAAATGGAACCAATTTCAGAGTGGAGAACATGTTGCGTTAGGGGTTTACTAAAGAAAAGGTAATCAATACGAGACTGTGATTTGTGTGGGCGGGAGAAGAAGCTATACTCTCGTAAATCAGGGTGACACAATCTCCAAATATCGACTAAGGGTTTTTGGTGAATGGCCGAATTAAATTGTGAGTGCATTTTATGAGGTACAAATCTGACTGGGGAATTTCTATCTGAAATGAGATCACATATTTGATTACAATCACCGCCAAAAATAATATAATCGTCATCAAGTGAAAGTAATTTATCAGAAATCTGTAACCAAAAGGTATTATCAACAGAAACTGGAGCATAGACATTAAAGAAAACTAACGGTATCTTATCATTAAGTAACTTAACAATAACCCAACGGCCATCAGAGTCAATTTCTTGAGAGATAAGGGAGACATCAAACTTTTTGTGGGATAGAATGAGAACACCATTTTTCTTACCCAAAGCTGGAGAAGAAAACACATTACCAACCCAACTCTTCTTTAATTTAGTCGCTTCGGTGTCAGATAAATGGGTTTCTTGAAGGAAGGCAACATCAGTTTTTAATCTAGCTAGATGGGATAAAACTTGTTGTCTTTTAATAGGATGATTCATACCTTTAATATTCCATGTAGCGACTCTGAACTCAACTTTATATGAATCAAATCATGAAACCATATACATACAATGCAATAAACAATTGTAAAAAGAAAATCAGCAGATGACTGAAAGCTAATAAACATATCAATAAAAAGGTAGGAGAGGAAAAAATTGATAAGAACAAGATGTATAAAATCAATACGAAAAAGGCATAATGGACAGAAAGTATCCGAAGCATAAAGTACAGAATCCGAATGCATTCGAGGAAGGAAAAGAATAAAAAGAAGGAATAAAGAAGAGAAAAAGAAGCAAAAAGAAAAAGAAAATGGAAAGTACGGGTATACAAAAGGGAAACATACCTACATAGGGAGCAACCAAGCAAAGACAGGGAGGAGGGTGGAACCACATGGGGTGGATGACGCACCAGGGATCAGCCCAGCGGAAGGCCGGGAAGGCATCATGAAGCGAAAATAGGGAGCCTGTGACGACAAAATTGAATCAGCATTAGAATACTTGTATGTAAAGACAAAAATCAGGGCACTGAGGAACATGAAAAGACAAAATCTCAAGAAGGAAGGAACAACCAAAACATCTGTAAATAAGGAACAAACAACCATTTACCAAACAGTTGAAAGAGAGAGACAGAAATTCAGACCATCAGCTAGCGAGAAAACCATATGAAAGAGTCAACGAGCAGAGGTCGAATCAGAAGAATCCATAGTGGCTGGCTTGCACGAGTTAATAAAGCTTTGCAAACGCACAGGATCCTCATACGTGATGGTTTTGTTGTTATAGGTAACTTTAAATAGGCACGGATGAAAAAGACCATATCTAGCTCCAATTGAGCGCAAGTCTTCACGCATGTTCAAAAAGGCTTTGCGTCTGTTAGCAGTGGCTTTAGCATAGTCCTGCGCAAAGAATAGTGATGAACCAGACCATGTAACTTTAGGAGATGCTCTAACTGCTGAGAGAACTTTCAACAAATCTGTGTATTCGAGAAAGTATATGATGACTCCTCTAGGTCGTGGAGTAGGTGTAGAAGTAGCTGGGGGTCGACCTAGTCTATGTGCACGCTGAATGTTAAGAATCGTCCCCTCAGGCATATGGAGCAGCTTAGGGAGGAATGACTTGAAAAACGCAAGAGAGTCTGTCCCTTCAAGACCTTCTCCCAGGCCATAAATACGTAGGTTATTGCGCCTACTGCGATTTTCCAAGTCCTCAACTTGCTTTTGAAGCGTAGAAACTTGAGAATGTAGATGAGAAACAGTAACACAGGTTTAGTTAAAAGAAGACATATTATGCTCCACTGACGAGACCCTAGCCTCCAGTTGAGATCAATTGTCCGTAAGGACTTGTAGCTTGGTGTTAGTTTCTTCCATAAATGGTCGAAGGGCTCTAATCTCTTCCAACAGTAACTCCATTGATACCGGCGAAGTCGATTTAGTTGGCGAAGGAGGGTCTTTCTTTAGGCGTTTAGTGTTGGATTTTCCTGAAACTGTGGACGGGGGCTCCATTGTTGTATTTAGATTGAGAGCTAAGGAGTTTTCCAGTTTAGAAAGTTCTGAAAAAATCTTCAAATTTTTTATAAAAATATGTTTTGGTTTGGAGAAAGAAGAATGTGGTGACTTTGTTTTACCCATACAACTCTATTAGCACAGACCGAGCCCGTATTAGTGTGCTAGTATTCAGACACAACAAGCGGGCACTAAGCGCAAAGAGCA
This sequence comes from Triturus cristatus, assembly GCF_964204655.1. Classification (NCBI taxonomy): domain Eukaryota; kingdom Metazoa; phylum Chordata; class Amphibia; order Caudata; family Salamandridae; genus Triturus; species Triturus cristatus. Next base: position 428,099,240 of record NC_140582.1, on the reverse strand, counting down.
ATGGCAAGGTAACACAGGGAAAACGCCTTCGTCAAAAGCAAAAACACCTGTTCAAGTTCTGTCTCCGTGTCCTTTTGTGAAGCAGAAGTATGACTCACAGAAAAGTAAACCAAAAAGCTGAAAGATGTGTCAAAAAAGAGGATGTGCCACAATCCATTGCTTCAGCATATGAAAATATAAGAGCACAAAACTGAATAAAACGCGTCACAGGTGTGTAAGTGAGGCATCTCAAAAACAGTCTCCATCAAAAACCATATTACTGGCAGTGGAAGATAGAGTTACCACAATGTGGCAATAGTGCACCCCATAGACATACTGTAGGAAACCAAAAAAGACCCCATAAACATTTTCTGAGGAAAAAGTAGAAAGGTGAAGGCTTTACAATGATTCAGGACCCTTTATAAAAGTGGCTGCCACATAATAGAGGGAACAAAATTGGCATAAAATGAATTACTGAAGGAGAAACAAGAGCATGGTGAGTTTGCTGCATGTGGCATATATTTCCTCGTTGCTGTGAGGAGAACGTGCGCTCGCGCGATAAAATTCAAAATGGCGGCCGCATCCGAAGCGGCGCCGCCGGAGCCTTCCCCGTAAGAAAAAGAAAGAGTCACTACCAGGAACGAGGTCTGTAAGGGCTACAAAACATGCCCAAGATGTTCAGACACTCATGGACGGTCTCCGTAGACCGACAGCCGTGTTCGGAACGCCGACCCTCCCGCACGGATCCCGGAGCTTCACCCAGGCGCCGCCATCCGCTCAGGCGTCAAGCCACGCCCCCATTCTTTCCCTTTTTGAGAAACAGGTGCTCCCTAATTTCCTGGAGGGTGATACAGGGAGTGGGCCCACCTATAATGGGAGAAGGCAGTATTACCCGTGCCAGCCTTTGGGCAGCTTTACAAGGGTTGTGACACATTACTGGATTTGCAGTGTTTTTTTTTACATTTTATAGAGAGAGCAAACATATTTGGAAACAACGTGGCATGGTCCAACATTGTCATCAGAGGGTTCTAGTGACATCATAAACCAGGAAGCCAAAAGCTGAGTGGTCTATAAAATGTCACCAGAAGCAGCAGGTGACAGCATAGCACCATATCTCACGTTACCCATTATTTGCGTGTTTGTTTTTGCAAAGGTTAGCTTGGAAGTGGCGTTTTTAATACAGGGTAAAGGTTATTGAAAATATTAGGTGAAATACTGGACTCTGCTGTTTGATGGTCAGCAGTAAAAGAAGAAGAGAAAAATACATAATTATTTAGTTAAGAATGTAGAATTTTAGAAAAAACACCCTTTCCCTAGTTAAAAAAACAAATTCTGTCTGTAAACAGTGAGAGATTGTGGGAGTTATTCTCCTCAAGGTACAGCTAACAATGGACCCTGAATGCAATGACGTGCTTAGGCTTTATTCATCTTCCATAAACAGATTGTTGATAAAACAATGGCAGTAGTCAGGGCTAATGGAAGGACTCGATTCTGTGCCTACGCTGATCACCGCGCAGTTAGGGATTTGGCACACTTGCTACTGAATTTGCTGCATAATTAGCAGATTTCAACAAAAATGCTGTTTCTAACTCAAACGAATCAAATTAATGCAGCCATAAAATGTGCTGCATAATGCTGACAATGAATCTTTTCTTGCAACGCAATTTAGCTAATTCTTCTGCATAATTTGGTCCTACAACGTTGCATACTTCTGGTGGCCCTGACAATAGTATAGCAATTTCAGTGTTTTTGGGCCTGTCACTATGATGAGGAAACACATATTTCATAGGGGCCAGTGAAATACGTTCCATATTTTATGGGTTCTTGTGAATTTTTTTTTTTCCAGTGCATTTTGTGCAACAGAGCAAGGTGCTCTGAATGTGGACAACCCCCTCTGTTTATAGATTGTGCACATGATCAAAACAGCATGGCATAATTCATACATGCAGATCCACTGAGTGCACTATACTGTTTATAACCATGTACCATGGCTCACTCAAGGCTTTGCCTCTTGTGAATCATGGTCCGCCACACACCCAACAAAAGCAATACATGGCTTATTGCACTGTGTTCATCTGCATATATGCTAAGTCGGTGTGTTTGGTGTGGACCAGTTAGAATTTATTTACATCAAACAAAACCTAAACGGTTGTGAAATTTCTACGTTCACCTGAAGACACGATCCCTGGATTGTGAATGCAGGGCCCACCGAAGCCGAGGGTGTACACACGAACCCTGGATTGTGAATGCAGGGCCCACCGAGGCCGAGGGTATACACACGAACCCTGGATTGTGAATGCAGGGCCCACCGAGGCCGAGGGTGTACACACGAACCCTGGATTGTGAATGCTGGGCCCACCGAGGCCGATGGTGTACACACGAACCCTGGATTGTGAATGCAGGGCCCACCGAGGCCGAGGGTGTACACACGAACCCTGGATTGTGAATGCAGGGCCCACCGAGGCCGAGGGTGTACACACGAACCCTGGATTGTGAATGCAGGGCCCGCCGAGGGTGTACACACGAACCCTGGATTGTGAATGCAGGGCCCACTGAGGCCAGGGTGTACACACGAACCCTGGATTGTGAATGCAGGGCCCACCGAAGCCGAGGGTGTACACACGAACCCTGGATTGTGAATGCAGGGCCCACCGAAGCCGAGGGTGTACACACGAACCCTGGATTGTGAATGCAGGGCCCACCGAAGCCGAGGGTGTACACACGAACCCTGGATTGTGAATGCAGGGCCCACCGAGGCCGAGGGTGTACACACGAACCCTGGATTGTGAATGCAGGGCCCACCGAGACCGAGGGTGTACACACGAACCCTGGATTGTGAATGCAGGGTCCACCGAGGCCGAGGGTGTACACACGAACCCTGGATTGTGAATGCAGGGCCCACCAAGGCCGAGGGTGTATTTCTTGGGATGAAGTTCGCCTGGGTCCATTCCTGAAGGCCATTGACGGGGCCACATATCTGGCCGCCTGGAGGAGGCTTGAGGGGGTAGTTTGCATCGTGATATTTTTAAGACATCTTTGCTAACCATGTCTGCGCCTGACCACCATGCTCTGTTGTTTTTGTGAAATATGGAAATTAATTCTAATGAATTCTGTGTTCTGAAGCCACTACCATAGCATTGGCTAAACATTTACTAAATTACTCTTTCTTGGAAAATACTTCATTTTATCAACGTACAATTGAATGACGTCAAGACGCGAGAAATGTTTGATCATTGGTGTCACCATTCCCCCAGAGGGCACAACAGATATTTGAGTCAGACGTGCAGTATTACTAAAATAGGTCGGGCCAGATTAGATGGCTGTAATATGAGGGTGTGGTAAATAAACACAGTTTCAAAGGGTAAACAGACACTACAAGCCCACACAGTATTTCCTAGAAGGACGCTTTGAAAGCACGGGGTTGGTCTCCTTGGACAGTGTATTGCTGTATAGGCTTTGGAACAATACAGGAACTGCAATTTAAAGCAATACCCAATTCATTTCTTGATAATTTGACACCTGGACTCCAAGAAAAGTAAAACTGGATTGCGTGACACATGCTTTTGTGCTGTTGGCACAAATGAAAACTGGCAGCAATATGTGCAAATGGAATGTGGTGCTGCATTAGTCAGCTATTAGTGGGTGCATCAGTGCATCCTAGGACTTATCAAGAGGGGGCTCTTTAAAAGAAGAAATGTTGCAAAGGTGTACAAATGGAGCAATAATGACACCGTGGTGCAGATTTATGATGGGTTTGTCATGCAAAGTGATGCAAAGTGGTGCAAACTATTTCTAGGGTATTTTATTTTACAGCACAAAAAGTATTTTATACTGGAAAGGTGCCCTTTTTTCCATGCAAATAGCGCTTTCCGTTGCTTTGCACCACTTTCAAGGAGGTGTTACTTCAGTGGAACTTGGAGCAAACCTGGTCTACTAAGAAAGTCAAACTGGGCTTTGCATCAAGAAATAATGCAACCTTGAATCAGGGCTAACTTGGATACATGTTTTTATTTCTACAAACATTCCACACCTTGCATGTGTGCTGCACTGTAAAGCACAAAGCCAATGTGGGATTTGTTTGCCAGTGTGTCCAGGCAATGGGTTTTCGACTAGAAAGAAAGGCTTTCAGTACAAAGTGTTTGCTATAGATCATGCACGCACTGCTGCACCATAGTGCAAAGCCTCGACATGGAGTTTGGCAGTCTATGTACCAGGACATGGGATGACAGCAGCAGCAGACCATTTTAGGTCTCGGCTCTGAAAGAGATATGTTATATATACTTTGTGGGCTTCAGCCTGCCCATAGACTTCCTATTTGCTACTCCATCATTACTTTACTATTCTTACTCCTCATTTGCTCATGGTATGCATGCACCTTGCCTCTTCCTGTGTTTAGCCCTCCCCTAGAGCAGGGCCCAATTACTCCTCTCCATCCTCTGCTCCCATTTAATAACCATTTTAGGAACGTATTTTTTTCTTTGTTTAAGAGCCCTCGTTGAGAGCACTTGTATTGTCACTTCCTCTGAGCATCGATGTAAACAGGGCTTTAAATCATGTTCTAATCTCGTCACAATTGCTGAGCATTCAAAGACCCCGATCAAGATCAATGTCAGACGCTGTTTTCAGAGGGCACCTGTTTTGTGTCCCAACCCCCTACGGCTTCGCTGTTTGCATGGTTCCCTCACCCCCTCCCTTATAACTGCTTTCTGCTCCCGACATATCAAACTCTTCCTCACATTTTTTTCTCTTGTTGTTTATTAATCACACGTTGTTGAGCATCCTGCTAAGACTCGTACCCAGGACCCAGTTTAAAAGTTGTCCTCTCTAGCCGTTACGCTACATCCACATTGATGGGACTGATATAGCAGCTATCTTAGTGCTTCGCCACTAAATACGTACTGTGACATCAGCCTCTCCACCAAGACACTGGTGTCCATTGAAATGCAGCATTAGAACCAGGAAGCAAAGGGCCGGCCAGCCATAGACACTGAAGAAGGGCTAGCAGTTCCAACACTACTGCTTCAAGTGGTGTTTGCGGGTGAAGACAGTAGGCAGAGCCTGACCCTCGAGGCTTCTGGTGCTTTGCGAATTAACTTGTCGCTATGTTCTTATTCAATTTGTTTTATAAACAACAATTTTGATCTCGACAAACGTTCAAGTTAAAGTAGGAAAAAATGCTTCCTTGCTACATATGGTCATATTGTTTATTGCTTCTGAAAAGGTATAGCAATTGTCTGCCTTTCTGCAATATATTTGTATATCTCTTTGATATTGCGAGGTCCACTGCTCAAACTTTTCCACTGCCTGATGGCCGTTATATGTATACCGCAGAAACCTGTCGTTATCAGTTTGTAGTTCCAAGCCAGCGGAGACCAACCATGTTAGAAAGGAGAAAGGAGAGCGACTCTCCATTTGTTAAATGTGCTGTAAAAAAGTCAATGGAAGTGGGGTACACCTAACAGATCTGAACATACCATTAAATGACGCATATTCTTTTTGAAAACATGACTCTTCAATAAAGATTGAATGAACCTTAACAGCAGGTTCTGACCTACTGCCTTCAATCTGTAGCTCTTTCGGGCGAACACCAAGAGTAATAACAGGGTGGAGCCATTTGGCACGTGATTGGGCACATTAGTACACTAACCTGCTGTGGCACTTGTAGTGAAGTCTAGCCGCGACTCCCATTTCAACAAAGTTATCGAAATCCTCCTCAAAATGGCCGCAGTGCAACCAGCTGATGTGAAGGGGCCCAAACAAAGTAACTTCTCAAGTGTTTCGACTCCTTAGTGCAAATAGCTTATGATTTATGAAAGGCAAGCAGCACCTCTTTACTGTCACCAGCATCAACTATCAGCAGGCACTGCTCCAGAATGTTTCTTGAGTGAACTGAAAAAATAGACAAACTGTATTTATTATTATTGCCCTGTGTTCCGCCCCGTCTCTCTAGTCCCTTTCACTGTTAACTGCCAGCCCCCCCACCCCCCCACGCCGCACATGCCGCCGGCATGCAGTTCTCTTGCGCCTCACAATGGGTATGACAACAACTGTACCGCAAGCACCGCCCTCTGAGAAATGAATTAAAAATTTGCTAACATTCGTGACAAGAATTTTCAATTCTATTAAGGACAAGGAGGCGAGGATTATGCTTTCTCATTTCTTTACTAGAAATGCTCAGCAGCCAATAAAACACAGTATAAGAAAAAACTACAATACCCATGAACACCAGGGTATGACGTATAACCATAGAGTCCACTGTATATATAAGGCAATATGGCAAGCACAACATCCTCTTTCTTTGGTGAGGAGAACAGTTCCAATAGTAGAAGAAACAGATGAAGAGTCACAACGACCAACAGGAGGGACCACCAGCAGAGGCCGCAGGAGTCTGTAAGGCAGAACGCACATCACTGGAGGGCGACAGGACTCTGGTAGCCACACGCCATCGGATGCAGATGAAACCAAAGGATGCAGTAAAATTGTCACTTCGGGTCAGAACCTGAAAAGAGACAGACTGCCGTAAAATACATCCAATATAAGAAAAAAATGTAACAAGGGGGGGAAAAAAAAATATCAGAGAACAATATAACAGCAAAAGATACATAATACATATGCAAACATCTGTATAAATGCAAATTAATACATGAGAAGGAACATAATGGGTGGGATAATCCTCGCCTCCTTGTCCTTAATAGAATTGAAAATTCTTGTCACGAATGTTAGCAAATTTTTAATTCTATGTCAGGACAGGAGGCTCCGATTATGCTTGTTCAAAGCTTATCCACCACTACTGAAGCAACATGATCAATAGGTTTATAATAAAAAGCCTTAAACATGGAATCAGAAGACCAATCTGCGGCCTTCATAATGTCAGACAAAGTCACACCCAAGGAAAAAGCTTTAGAAGCCATAGCTCCTCGTGCAGAATGAGCCCCAAAAATAGATACATCAATGCCTGCTTCTGACATAAGCCAGCGCACCCAACGAGCTAAAGTAGCCGGGGTAACAGGACGAAAGGGTTTCTGCAAAGCAATCAACAGTTGACCCTGTAAATCAGAACGTAAAGAAGCAGTACTTACCTCATAATCTTTGAGACATTGGACCACACAAAGATTGGGACGGAGAGGAAAAGAAGGATAGGATATCAATGAAGTATTCATCTTGGTACGACGAGAAATTCGAAAAGTGACACCCTCAGGGGTAAAATAACGACCAGCCAAATCTAAGGCCCGAACATCAGAGACTCGTCTGCACGAGACAAGGCAAAGTAACATGGTCAGTTTGGCTGACAGCTGTTTGCGGGAAAGCAAAGAGTTGGAAGGCCAGGCGTCCAAAAAATTCAAGACAATGGAAACATCCCATAAAGAAGAATATTTAGGACAAGGGGGAGTCGTTAGGCGAATACCCTTGAGCAATTTAATAATCAAAGGGTGCTCCCCAGCAGGTTTACCGTCAAGAGGAGAATGGCCTGCCGAAATGGCAGAACGGAAGTTGTTAACGGTCCGATAAGCTAAGCCTGAAGAGGCAAGAGACGCCAAAAAATTAATAATTAGAGAGACATCCGCTGTAGCGGGATCAGCTTCCCGTTGAACACACCAATCACACCATCGTTTCCAAGAACCTGCGTAGCGTTTGTGAGTGTTGGGCGCCCAAGACTCGCTGATAAATTTGCAAGCGTCGCTTGAAAGGCCTGGGACCGACCAACGGTCCCCGAAAGTCGCCAAGCCAGAAGACGGAGAGAGCCTGACTGGATTAGGGGATGCGGATTCCCTAGAGGGTCCAGCAACAGATTCCACTTCTGGGGAAGAAGGATCGGCACCGCACAACACATTTCCAGAAGAACTGGGAACCAAGCCTGAGCCCTCCACAGAGGAGCAATCAGAATCAGCTCTGATTGAAATCGCTTTGTTCGAGCTAGGACTCTCGGAATCATCATGAATGGAGGAAAGGCATAGCACAGCTGGGCAGGCCAGGTCTGGAGAAATGCGTCCGTGGCCAGAGCCTCCGGATCCGGTCTCCAACTGAAGAATCGGGGAAGTTGCGCGTTGAGGCGAGAGGCAAAGAGATCTATGTGACTCTGCCCCCAAAACCGACTGAGGGAACGAAAGATGCGGGGATGAAGTCTCCAATCGCTGAAATCCCGAAGGTGACGTGAATGCCAATCCGCAATCAGATTGTTGCGGCCCGGAAGATATTCTGCAATAACAGTGATCTTCCTTTGCAGACAATAATGCCAAAAATCTTTGGCGATCTCCGCTAACAGTTTGGACCTCGTGCCGCCCAACTTGTTGACATAACGAACCGCGGACACATTGTCCATGCGGAGAAGAATGCAACAATTGGCCTGAAGAGGCGTGAAACAACGAATCGCAAAGGAACCCGCCAGGAGTTCCAGACAATTGATGTGAAGAGACAACTCCTGCGGGGACCAACGACCCCCCGTCGAAATCGGACCGCACCGGGCTCCCCAGCCCCACCGGCTGGCATCTGACTCTATCACTACCTCCGGAGAGGAACCGAACAGGGCTCGACCATTCCAGGCCTCCATGTGGTCCAGCCACCACTGCATCTCGCATCTCGCCTCGTCTGACAGAGGAATCTGATCGGAATAGCGAAGACCCTGCTGAAGATGACGAATCTTCAACCGCTGTAATGCCCTGTAATGTAGAGGACCTGGAAAAATCGCCTGAATTGAGGACGCTAATAGCCCGACTACACGAGCTATAGATCTCAATGACACAATCCGTTTGGAGATAATCGACACCAACTCTCGTTTGATATAACGAATCTTCTGAGAGGGCAACAGAAGTTGACAGGTTAGAGAATTGACCTGGAAGCCTAGAAACTCCATCACCTGAGAAGGAATGAGGACAGATTTCTGAGGATTCACAAGAAACCCAAGGGATTGGAGAAGATCGATCGTCCAATCGAGATGCAGGATCAATTTGTGAGGACAATCCGCCATGATCAGGATGTCGTCCAGATAGACAATCATGCGGAGACCCCGCGCGCGTAAGTGTTCTACCACAGGCTTCAGAAGCTTCGTGAAGCACCATGGGGCCGACGAGAGGCCGAACGGAAGAACCTGGTATTCGAACCAGTTCCCTTGCCACTGGAACTGAAGAAAACGCCGGTGAGGCTTGAAGATTGGGACTGACAGATAGGCGTCTTTGAGATCGAGACGAACCACCCAATCTCCCGCTCGGAGAAGATCTCGCAAAAGATGGATCCCTTCCATCTTGAAATGTCGGTAAACCACTCCGCCGTTGAACTCCTTTAGATTGAGAACGAGGCGGGAACCGCCCCCTCGTTTCGGAACTAGAAACACCGAACTTACAAACCCTCTGGGATGGCGGGTAGTTAGAAGAATAGCCCCTTTCGCGAGAAGAGAGACGATCTCCGATGAGATGATCTCCTGATCCTGAAGAGAAAAGGTCAACGGGGTAGGAAGGAGAGGTTGAGGCATGGGCTGATAAAATTCTATTTTGTAGCCCTGAACAGTTTCGAGAATCCAGGCATCGCTGGAGATTAGTTGCCAATTGTGTAGAAAAAACTGGAGCCTTCCCCCCAAAACCACATCGGAAAAAGGAATCACTCTCACCTGAAGTATTGGAGTCGTGATGACCTCCTTGCTGTCCTCCGAAGCGACCCTTCCGGAATTGTCCCCTTCCCCTGCGGGAGGGATAGAAGTTTGAACGGGTGGAGAAACCAGGATCCTGTCCACCGCCACTGTGGGACTGAAATCCTCGTTGAGAATTTTGCTGGGAACCGCGGCCGAACGAACGTCCCCTAAGACGTCCGGCCTTTGCAAAAACCGGCCGAAACGCCCGCTTCAGCGAGGCCTGGGCTTTGTCAAGACCACTGAAAGTGGCCACAAAACTAGAAAGTTCTTTTTGAGGAATGGTTGTCCAAATAAAAGCCCTTGAGCCAAGGGACCGGCCTCAGAAGAGGAGAGCTCCGCTAGCCTGGGGTCCAGGCGAAGAAGGATGGAGCGGCGTCTTTCGCATGAAAGCGCACAATTGGCATTACCCAATTGACATATGGCTCTCTGAGCCCATTGTATGAGTTCATCCGGGTTAACAAGAGCAGATGATTCTTTAGCCAGAACACCCAAATCTAACATTTTTGTCAGTGGGCCCAATAAATCTAATAATTTATCCTGGCAGGAGCGCCAGGATCTATCCAAACCCTTTTTAGGGTCTCTTGCATACTTCTTCAGGTAGGTGACCATGGTAGGATCAACCTCCGGAGTATCGGCCAAATGGTCTGCCAGATCAGGACGGGGACATTCAGATCTCATACGTGCTCGGGCATCTTGAGGAAAAGGTTGGCGAATATGGGATTGGACATAATCCGCCACCGCTGGTGAAGGTAGCCAGGAAGTGGAATGGGGATGCATAATCTCCGAAGGTTCAAATGTAAGAATGGGCGGAGTTGAAGGAGCGTCAACAAAATGCTCTTTGCGAGCCCTTTTCCGAGGAGGAGGTTCAAATTCAGACGAAGAGGAATGTGCATCATCAGCGTCAGGATCATGGGAGGATGAAAAAGAGGCACCAGCCGACCCTTTAAGAGAGGACGTGTCCGAAGACAGCGTCTTAGCCAACCTCTGAAAATCAGACTTGTGAGGATTGACAGGGGACTTTGACGCACGGGACGGTAACCAACCCTGTTGCTGTGCATACTGAGACAAATGTCGCTTCAGAGGATTTATTGCGCGCACAAGCGCCTTATTCACGGAGTGCTGCACCCCTTGATCAAGAGCTTCCACCAAGTCCTGCTCAAAAGAGCCAGAAGGATCTTCCTCATAGTAATACTCATCCTCGTCATAATATTCTGCCATGCTGACACAAAGTGTAACAGAATTCAAAGCCCACAGTAAATAAATAATCAATAGTGGCCAAAGGCACAATGCAAGGGGGGAGTGAAAAACCCCACAGCAAGCCGAAGTGTAGTAAAACTGAACACTTCAAGTAACTAAAATTCAAATGTGGAGGGAGGGCTTGCTGTAACCAAAAAACTAGCACTCTAGGCAAAGCCTATGCATAATTATACAGCCCAAACCTTTAAACTAGCAAAATGGGCGTGAAAGGGGGAAAATACTGTAGCTGTGGGCTCTCGGCGCGTAGCGACCGTTCTGACAGGCAAGAAACACCTGTTGGTATCAATAAAAATGGCCGCCGCGCATGCGCGGTAACGGCCGCCCAGTATTTTCAAAAGCGGAGCACTCGCTGCACTAGCGCGAGTCTCCGAGCCCCTGTCTCCCTCTCCACAACTTATTAGAGGTGCGGGCGCAAGGCGCCCGGCAACGGGAGGTGAACCACACGCTCCCCGCACCAGAACAGACTCGCGCGGCGAGCGAAGTTCAAGACAACAGCGCGCGAAGCATAAACAGGGTAACCATGGTGATACCTAACAATGCGCGCTAAAACATGAAAGCGTGGCAGCGTTAGAGCATAGAAACAAAGCTGCAACAAAGTAACAGTGAATGCAGTAATAATGACAAAAGCACTTAACTGGCTGCGGAGCAGCAAAGAAAGAGGATGTTGTGCTTGCCATATTGCCTTATATATACAGTGGACTCTATGGTTATACGTCACACCTTGGTGTTCATGGGTATTGTAGTTTTTTCTTATACTGTGTTTTATTGGCTGCTGAGCATTTCTAGTAAAGAAATGAGAAAGCATAATCGGAGCCTCCTGTCCTGACATAGAATTGGGGTAGACCGGCCAGCATTACCGTTCTCTTTTCTATGTCCTTTACCATGAGGCTATAGAAAGTAAATCGACTTATTTACTTACTCGGAAGTTTATAATATGACAAACCCTTCTATTAGGTATTTTAAGTAGTTCCCCAGGCTCTCAAACTTGCACTGGCCAGTATTTTGGGGGTACTTTCTTTTTTATGGCCAACAGCACGAAAAATTGCCGCGACCTATTGGATTTGCCAATGCTTGTTAATAAATATGACTGTGCACTACTTTCTTCCCATTGAGCAACGCAGCACTATGCTGGGCAAAAAACGAATACATCTACCTCTTCTTGCATTTTGCTGCAGTATTGAAAATGCAAGAAGATCTTTAACATTACACAAAAACTTTAGAGACTTTTAAAAAACTGGGGGTGAGTGAACCAGAGGGCCCTGGTATGCTGCAACAGTCCCACGCAAGTACATTGGTGAAGGAAGATTCTCAGAGGCACACCAGGGAACACAAGAGGGTGAAGGTAGAAAGGGAGGTGAGAGTGCAGAGATCTACAGAATGTGTCTGATTACTTTAGCTGAAGTTTGAAACATTGGCACTGGAGGTTGATACCCCTATGAGGGTCTTCTGTGTGCCTCATATAATGTGTAAATCCTGGAGGTGGATGCTGAGGAAGGTAAATGTCATGTGCACAGCCCCCAGGAACATAAAGATGTGAAGTACAAAAGGAATGCTCTGCTGTAATTTTAAGCCCTAGGTAACGACACCGGGTGCGTGGCATGAGTTCCTGCTACTGGCTTTGCTGGGTATGACTGGTCTGTGGTTTGAAGGTGACCCTATTCAGGAACAGTAAAAGATATGGGTAATGACGAGTTTCTTGTTCCCACCACTGGTGATGGATGGATGTAAGGGGATTGTGGCTTACCTATGTGCTCAGAATTACTGAGGTGCAAAAGAAGGGGGAATGGACCAGAGAGGGCACCTGCTTCAGAAAAAAGTGGGACAATTCTGCCAATGCACAATACCATAAACTATATTTCTATACCATATACAACCTTGGAACCATTAAATAAAACCAAACTCTCCTTTTTTCAGTAACCTTAATAGGAAAACAGTGGTCATTGCCAGTGATCAAGCGTTAACCACGGATGCTGTTGCAGTGTTGCAGTGTGGCCCAGTGAACACTGTCTTGCCCAGGTGTGCAGTTCAACCCAGAAATCCAGACCTTCAGCGGATGCTGGTGATGATACAGCTGCCTTGTCCCACGGAAAGTGAAAGGTGGCAGCCTGTTGGGGATCAAACTCGAGATGTAAATACTGACAGATGGTACCCACAGGTTGGAGTAAAGAGGTTGCAAACTGCCCTCTGAGGCCGTTGGCGATTGACAAAGAAAACCAAACGTGTGTATCATACCTAAGGCTCCCAGTCTTCTGTTTCTGCAGACTTTTACAGATACATACCGACAGAAAACAATGTGTTTCCTGTCTGTATTTATTTTTTTAAAGTGCAAAAATACTGAAAACTGTGTTTCCGTTGATTGACTCGCCATGCTGTCTTTCGTGAATTCCAGGCCAACAGCTGAGCAGGCAGACAGCACGAGCAGTTAGAAAGCAAGATTAGATTTATTTAAATGCATGCATATGTTGAAGTATATATGAAGTATAATAATAATATTTACCTATGGATGTAATGTTTTGTTATATTTGGCTGCTTAATTTGCTAAAGTGCGACAGGCATCAAAGTTTGAGTGCATGTTCATCAGTTGAATAAATGCGGAAATGTACCATTTTACGACTCCATTCATTCTCAAAACACAAAATAAATATGGATAAATCCCAATAAGTTGGCCAAAAAATAAATATGGATAAATTCAGACTGAATTGTTAAAACAATAAATACCATAAAACCGGAAGAGCAAATCATAATCAGCCAGATAATGGCTTGGGAGCACAAACAACATTTTGCATAGAATTATTATCTATGATTTTTGTACTCTTCACAGTAACTTGTGATGCTATCTTGAATGCAAATGTCACTGGAGTTTGTCTAGCTACCAACATTTAATATTAATACAAGATATTTTTCTTGGCCGTCTGCAGACGAATTACTCTTGGGTAAGCACATTTTGCCTCATATTCTTAGATCTACAGACAGCCAAGTTTATTAGTATATGCTGTTTTTATAGACTGTAATTGCTGAAGAATCACTTGCTTTGACCTGGCAGTATATATTTTATTTCGATTATTTCTTCTAATAATGGCTTGATTACAAGGGCCCCGGTAAAGTGATATCAATGAGCAAACTCCTGCTTGTGCAGGGATGGCAATTGAAAGTGTTACGATGTTCATGTCACACGGTAACTACTATAAGAGAACTACTTTGCAACTCCTTGCTATATTTTAGCAGATCAAATCTGCTGGAATTTAAAGGGAGGAAGGATTACCAGGTAAGTGCTGAGATATGTGGCTTTGGGTCAGTAATCACCTAAGTATGTAGGTTATTCCCCATTACAAAGAAAAAAAACTTGGAGTAGGTTTCATTTATCACACCCGATACATTTCGACGACTCCGGTTTTATTGGGTGCAATAAATACCGACTACACCTTTGTCGCACTCGCAATTAGGCCCTAGGTGTTTCATTTCAACTTGCAAAAACTGTATTGGTTACTCATTGGACAAACAATAATGTTGAAATGCTTTTTCATGGTGCATAAAATCTTTTACAGCCAAGAGAAATCTAAAGCCTCAAACCTTTCTTAGATGAACCTAGCGATTGGCTCATTTCCTACAATATGTGCCCCCAGAATCAAGAAAGACCAGACAAAGGGATGCTTGTTTTGCTATTCAGTACTATAACACTGGAACAGCCTGACTAGAGGTGTCAAAGTCCACATGATATGGCCTGTAGGAAGACTATCAAAACATTTTTTTATAGCCTCTCTATGATGGTGGTTCTAGCAAATATAATTAATACATTAGATGTTGAGTTGATCATTTAGACTGGTACCTTACTCTTGCTATTTTGACGAATTAGGGCATTTTGCTTGTCCCTAGTTTTTCAGCTTTTAGGTCGAACCTAGACAGTGCTAGATCTGTCAGGATAATCAGTTGTATGTACTTTTGTGTGCTTGGACTCCTCCCATTGCTTTTAATTTGTCTAATCACTTGTCTTTAAAAATTCTTTGCTTGCCAGTGGGTATTTTTTTTGTTTTCTGGTGCCTCCTTTTTGCAACTCGTTCATTCCTCTGGAGTATCAACCCAGGACCTGTAGGCTTCTGCTTTTTCTATTTTATTTTCCTTTCAGGAACTTAAAAAACATAATCCGAACAGCTCTTCATGATTGTGTTGGTCGAGTTATAAGTGGCTACGTGCGTGCCTTTTTCTTGTTTGAGATTCGGCCTTGTTTAGGACTACGTAGCTTTCTGTGGGTTTTAGGCTTTTCTTGAAAGGCGTTCATGTTTGTGGTATTCTTAGAATGCTAAACTTAGTACTGTTTGTCTTTCTAGCCCGGTAATCCAAATGGCCAATTACAGCCTAGACTGCAGAAGAATTAGTGCTTTGCTCATATCTTTTCATTTCTATGATCTAGAATGCTACTGAGCCTAGTTTGCTGTCTGTCCCCCCAGGAGCCTTCGAAGAGAACATTTACGAAACCTGTGTCTGAACCAATTCATCTTTAAAGGACGTAGTGTGCGTTGTGCTGAATTTACGGTGTTTTTATACACTTAGCATGGTCGTCCATTGAGGTGCGCTAATAGTCTTGGACGCCTGCGTACATGCCCACTTTTACCAGTGACACCTTAGTGATGCTGGAAAACGAGGGCTCAAGGACAGAAGTGGACTATTGAAGGCGGAAGTTGCTGACACCATGAGGCATCTTCTGTTGTTGCTACCATGTGTCTGGCTTTTCTGGTAATTGTCAAGCAGCCCGTTACAGATGGTGAAGCTTGCTGCCTCCACTGACTTCAATGGGTCTTCTTGAAACATAGAATAACTACCTCTCATGCTTTAATATATACTGCAGATCTAAAGGGTCTCCTCTGCCTGACAACACACATGTGGTGCCTTCCCGTAACCCTCAAACCCTTTTGACTCTCCTGAACCTTCTGATGATCTGGTCTCAGGAGCTCTGTTCCATATAGCTCAGATGCCTGATTAGGGGTGCAATTGAACCCGAACTTCAGGAAATAAAATTAGTCCCCCTTTATTTTCTTTTTGATCTACTGTTTTGTTATGTTGAAAAAATTGGTATGCTGATCGATCCCATGAGGTATGATGCATTACTTATCTGAAAAAGGTTTTAGGCTTGTATTTAATGTGAGCATTTTTCCACTTGAAATGTTCTCAGAAAAGGGCGCGTTTGCAGCAAATTTCTCCTTTCCATTTCCAAATTCTTATTCAGAGTTAACTACAATTGTACAAAATAGGCTAGGGAAACTCTTGTAAGTTCTCTAACTTTAGGGGGAAAGCTTCTGTTGATAGAGTTCAAACACAACACCAGCTATACACCAACTGCTCATATCAAATGTCTGTTCATCTAACAATATTTTTAGGAAATAGAATCAGCTCTGTTTCCACTCACGTGAAGCAATTAAAGCGACAAAGCCTTCCGCTATTTTCCAATATTGTCTCGAAGCATGGCCATCAAGTAGCTACTGCTGAAAAGTTTGAAAATGACAGAGGCAGTTTACCATCCCAGGTAAATCAGTACAGCTTTAGATGTGTGTCTCACCCAAGACAAACTAGAATAAGTAAGAGCAACTTCTGGCATGGTTTTCATTGTAATTGGAGCACATTGAAAACCATGAGTTTGTGAAGAAGCAAAGGGCCACACGGTCTATGCCAAAACCACATGCCTACAAGCTTGGGGTGCTGCATAAATTATGTAAACCAGGAGGGGCAGTCCACACTCCTTATTCAACATATCTACACTACCAGCAACACCTTAAAGTCTACCTAGCTTGCATACTTTATGTGGGACCCTAAGCTCTTAGTGAGAGTTTGAAGTGAAATTGTGATTTGAAAACTACAACAAGTTTTTCTCAAGCAATCTGCTTTTCTGAGAATCCCGCAGATTATAACACATATTTTCCATGTCTTTAATGGACTATTTTCTACTGAGTTTTTGTTTGTAATTGATGATTTGAATCATGTGATGTGTCAGTCCGCTTTTCTTTATTGCTGCAGTAATATATGCAGCGACATTGATTTTTCTTTTGCTGCTGACATGTAGTTAAGGTTTCAGTACCATTCATCCGAAGGTGAAATGTATGAAACAATTTAAGAACAGTAGATGTTGTAGCACCCAGGATAATATGCTGCATGGCTATATACTTATAATGTCCCAAATGCAAGACCTATTGGCTATGCCAGTTCTTGCCCATCTCTAATAGAATCACTCTCCGCTTGTTGAGACTTTTTAGTGGGCTCCATGACTGGGCGCTGACAACATCTTGGATGCTCTTCACACATCCTCCCTTGCACCAGCATCTGTTGACAGGGAGAATGCCCTGCTTTCTTGGTGCTCCTATTGTTGTATTTTCAATGATTACTTTTATTTTGACCAATCTGTGATGTTAATGTTCACCCTGTCAGCAGTGTTCCGCACACACACAATGGCCTTGTCATGTCTTTTCATGTTTTCTGAGCTGCCACTCACTGTATATAAAGATTATTTCTGAGGTCACCACTAGTTCTTCATCTGTTTTGTGTATCTAAATACACAGTTTAAAAAACAAAAATTCAGAGGTTCGTTTCTCGTGTCAATATGACTAAAATGCCTTCACTGATGTTAGCACTACCTGTGGTACTTGGTCTTTTTGGACCCTTTTAGGTTGTACCTGTGAGAGACACAAAACTCTCCTTCTTGTCTCTAAACTTTGATTTAGAAGCTCCACAGTATCCAAAAGTAAGACCTTTCCTTCCTGAATGCCAAAGATTTTCTTTTTAAATGGAAGTTGGACGAATATACCGAACTGCATGAACTGTAATGTCCTTGATGATGACTCAGAAATAATTACATTGCTCCTGAATTCTCAACCCTACCTCAAGTCGGAAAAATTATCATCCGGGGTTGCACCTGGGTCCACCTGAAGACGGTTAGGGCCTTACAATACGAGCAGGCATCTGCGTCCCTGTGCAAACTCGCCTCTAGGTTAGGCTCAATGCCCCTAGAAGCTGCTATCACTATCTATGAAGCTAGATCTATACATATTGCTACATATGGTACTGGGGTTGGGGGTCTACTCACTGTTCACCATTACAGATCAATGGGAATAAATTCTTAAGAAGATTTCTCTTTCTCCCTGGTAGTGTCTCCTCCATCATAGCTCACAAAGAAGCAGGATGTCAGTATTTGGGATGCACAGTAGGGATGGCCCCATCATTGCTCTGGCTTTCAGTAGGGTTCGGGCAGAAGAGGCATTGACACAGTCATTGATCTGTGACTGCCTAAAACATTCAGGGGTACACAAGAGTAAATGGCTTATGTATGTAAAAAAAACACTATTAGCAATCAACAGATACAAACTCTTTACCAACCCAGTGTGTTTCAACTCCCGGGACAGGTCATCTGTCAGAAGAGAACTCTCAAATAGCAGGAGAGAGGTGGAAGGTCGAATTATGGAAGGGAACGGTGGCATTGTATTTCCCTTCATGTACATCCCCTAACATTGAACCATATCTCTTAAGGGTTCCTATATATCACAGATACTTCCTGATAAGGTTTAGGCTTGGCCTAGCCCACTTTTTGGTGGCTTATCTTTACAATGTGTATACAGCAAAAAATCTGGTACTATGCCTTTGCAATTCTATTACACCTCAATCTCCATTAAATATGTTTTTCTGTGGGTTGTACAGAGAATTCTGATTTTAATTTCCCTCTTAAGGTCTCTTAATATTAGGCAGTGTAAAGCAGCTTTAATAATAATAATAATAATAATCCACATTTGTAAAGCGCGAACAATCACCCGTAAGGGTCTCTAGGCACTGAGGGCCGTTGGGAAGATTAAGCAAGCTATTGCCCAGAGTCACATGGTGCTGGGCTAATCTGCCGCCGGTGCCAGGGATCGAACCATGATCCCCAGATTCCGGAGTCAGTCGCCCTGGCCGCGGCGCCACACCTCTTGATGTTCATACAACTGTTGCCAGCTGACCAAGTGTGGGAGAGGATGTGGCCTAACGGCTAGAGCGGTCGAACTAGAAGCTGGGTACCTTGTACAAAATAGGCTAGGGAAACTCTTATAAGTTCTCTTTCTTTAGGGGGAAAGCTTCTGTTGATAGAGTTCAAACACAACACCAGCTATACACTAACTGCTCATATCAAATGTCTGTTCATCTAACAACATTTTTAGGAAATAGAATCAGCTCTGTTTCCACTCACGTGAAGCAATTAAAGCGACAAAGCCTTCTGCTATTTTCCAATATTGTCTCGAAGCATGGCCATCAGGTAGCTACTGCTGAAGAGTTTGAAAATGACAGAGGCAGTTTACCATCCCAGGTAAATCATTACAGCTTTAGATGTGTGTCTCACCCAAGACAACCTGGAATAAGTAAGAGCAACTTCTGGCATGGTTTTCATTGTAATTGGAGCACATTGAAAACCATGAGTTTGTGAAGAAGCAAAGGGCCACACGGTCTATGCCAAAACCACATGCCTACAAGCTTGGGGTGCTGCATAAATTATGTAAACCAGGTGGGGCAGTCCACACTCCTTATTCAACATATCTACACTACCAGCAACACCTTAAAGTCGACCTTGCTTGCATACTTTATGTGGGACCCTAAGCTCTTAGTGAGAGTTTTAAGTGAAATTGTGATTTGAAAACTACAAGTTTTTCTCAAGCAATCTGCTTTTCTGAGAATCCCGCAGATTATAACACATATTTTCCATGTCTTTAATGGACTATTTTCTACTGAGTTTTTGTTTGTAATTGATGATTTGAATCATGTGATGTGTCAGTCTGCTTTTCGTTATTGCTGCAGTAATATATGCAGCGACATTGATTTTTCTTTTGCTGTTGACATGTAGTTAAGGTTTCAGTACCATTCATCCGAAGGTGAAATGTATGAAACAATTTAAGAACAGTAGATGTTGTAGCACCCAGGATAATAAGAAACTTGGGAACCGGGCTCGAGTGTTGGC
This sequence comes from Triturus cristatus, assembly GCF_964204655.1. Classification (NCBI taxonomy): domain Eukaryota; kingdom Metazoa; phylum Chordata; class Amphibia; order Caudata; family Salamandridae; genus Triturus; species Triturus cristatus. Next base: position 428,079,420 of record NC_140582.1, on the reverse strand, counting down.
AGGGATCCTCAACATCCTGAAATTCTGGGCAAATCCCTTAATCTCCCCCTTAATCTCCCCTGCCCAACAAATTGAATGTGTTCATTTGTAATGCAACCGGTGCTCATATAAAGCGCTCTGATACCTTCAAGTCAAGTTGGCGCTATATAAAACTCCTTAAAAAAAGGTGTGTTTTACAATGTACACATTAATGCTGCCGTGGTCAAAGCTAGGACGTAGATGGGTACATGAGCTTGCTGTAATGTATGACCCTTTCTTTTGTTAGCAAGATTGATTAAATGCATGCATCGTCTAATTGAAGGGGTGGATTAAATGGTGGTACCTTATTTTACTCATTTTAATGGCAAACTAATTTTTAACTTTCTCTGCATCTCAAGGTTAATGCCTAATTGTTATGTGGTCAAGAAGCTGATTTTAGGGAGTGTTTTTTTCTTTTTTTAATGAATGACCACGTTTTGAATGTTGTTATCGTTTGTGATATGAAATTGTTGTGATGAAGCCCCGTTTAAATGACTAGATAACGAGTTGAATGTTGATAACTATAGTTTTTTACTGGCTTATTCCTTTCCTCTTTGCGTCTGAAAAATGGCCATAGGATCTATTTGTGGTTCGCTGCAGCACCTTTTAAGAACAGTTTTCCGTAATCAGTACTACTGCTTTTTTAGATATTTCATATCATTTTTTTAAATAGGAATCTATATGAACCTGTATATTTGAGTGCTTGATATCTTAAGTAGAGCAGTTTTAGATAGCCTCTTGCTTTTTCCACGACTTGCAAAAGTTACCGAACTTTGTAAACTGAATTATGAAGCACAAAACAAACTGGAGCTAAGAAATGATCTGAGAATGGAGGGAAAAGTACTTCCCTGGGTAACACAAAGCAAAGGCTACATGATCAGCATTTTCTGTCTTAAAGCGAGCACTTCCTCTCAAAAGTGAGTTCCAATGCTTTCATGTTTTGTTTGAATAATATATTAAGGGAACAGATACAGTTCTAATATCATTGCGAGTGCCATAGTAAGGGTGAAACTGGGCGCAAATGGTATTTGGGCTCAGATTTATAGTTAAGGGTTTTGTGCAAATTACTTCCAGGCTGGGGTCTTTGCACGTGTAATTTGCATCATATACTACTCGGAGGAAAGTGCTCGGCCAGATGACATTGTGAGGGGTTTCTGTGTAAAAAACATATACTTCAAAAATATGTTTCCATCATACTTGACCACAGTGCTCACAAGTGTAAGGCTGCGGTAGCCTTCCCACGCCAGTTAATGTTTTATATTTGATTAGATCAAAGAGCAGAAGAATTGCTTTTTCGACATTTTGTGGTCTAGGTAGCCTACATTCTACTATCAAATTACAAATGAAGAGTAAAGCTGTAGAAAGGGAAACCATCCAACCCTAGCAACCTGACTGAAGAAGAGATAGCCATTTCATTCTCCACTGGCTTGTGTCGTTTACTGATGGGATGGGGCAAATGGGACTGATCTATGCTGCTGTGGTGACTAATGATTTTTTTTCATTCCACTGAATAATGACGAAAGAGCTGAACAACTAGGCTGTGTTGTAATAAAATGGCCACTTGTCCGGACCGTGACTCGCTGCCCATCAATACCTCTTTGTCCGAGGCACATCATTGAAGTGTGTCTTTGTCCCCCCTGGAATGCGACCAGAGGCGTGCAGTGCAAGGCTGGTCGGCAAGGCGGCACGGAGTCAACAATCAGACTACACAAACGGTATGCTTAAAATGCCGGAAGAGGACAATGCTCTTGTTGTATGGGCCTGACCGAGCTGCGGACAATACCAAAATAATTGTGATTATTTCATTTGTCTCTTTCAACATTTTATCATGCTTTAGCAGTGTCTAAATTATTTAATAGTTGTAGTCCAGTGATGTGTTGTTATAGAAATGTATTGCTCCATACACGGATGGTCTATGTTGGTGCTTTTTTTGATGAAAGCCATCGAGTCTACGAATTTTGATCATACTTTCTTTCGTTTGCAAAATGTGCCAACACGTGTTTCACCCACATACATCCCCCACTACAACCTTTCTTCAGCACATACTGCTAGGGCTGTGCTGCCTGTGTTCAGTATACAGTTGTTTTTCGTTTGCTGTCACTGAAGAGTGTCAACCAGCGTTGTGTTAACCCTTACTTACTGTTAACACTTGCTCAGTAAGGAACTGAAAATAAAAGAGTGAGGCTTAATGGCACCAGTAGCTTCCGCTTCCTTTCCAATCGCGCGTTCTCGCAATCCTTCTGCTCTCCTCCCGTGATGTCAGCACAAAAGGCGGCTACAACAGAGAAGAAGACCGCCTTGACCTCCGCTCATGCCTATCTGAGCTATCTTGAGCTCAGGAACGGGCACTCTAATAGGTATAAAGTGTTAGTGGGAGCATGTGCACACCCCACAAACCATGCACAGGAAAAACAGTCTGTCTCCGCACTTCCCCAGATTAAAAAAATACAAAATTCTGCATATTTTGACTTAGCACGGGTGCCTTTCCTCTAGAAACAGTTTGACATTAGAGATAGTCATGTACACCTGCTAAAGTTAACCAAGCTAATTGAGGCCTGATAACAAGTCCTGATTCTTGTTCGTAGAAATATGTCCAGATCCTAACCTGATGAAATTGCTTTGAAAAAACTGTGCAGTGCAGGTACCTACCAAGTGGAGACTCAGTCTGTGCACCACCAGAATGTGGTACTGTATATGTTTCATGGTTCATGTAGACTTTAGGGTACCCTAGAACTCCCTGTTTAACATTTATGTAAAAACACATCTATACCAGCTAAAAACATTGGACTGTTTTCAATATGTGCAAATGACACATAGACCTTTTAATAAAAAATAAATTTGAAAACATTTGACAACACAGTAAATGTGTGAGGTAGATGGTCAACAGTGGCATGAACACAGAATCAACAAACAAAAGTACACACACCAAAGTGTGGAACTTTTACCAACTATGGGGCCTTCTCTAACCAAATGACCAAAGCAGAAAAGGGGCTCGCCATTGGAACTTGGCCCCTAGGAAACTCCTCGTCTCCTTCTAGGCTGCGATTCCTCTGCCATGGCTTTCAGATGTTTGCAAATTCATGAGGCATCTTTACTCTCAAATATTATCTTCTTAGATGCCAAGCCTCCAGTCCATACTCCTACATCCGTGTCTTAGTTGGGTGGAATAAATTTCCTCCTTCACTGACAATATCCCTTTTTGTTAAGTGCTGTATCTCTTTAAGAGTGTTCTCTACATGGAATTTTATATGGAATTTGAGGAAGTCTTCCATGTTACTGCAAGCTGCTGTTGGAGCCCTGCATGCTGAAGCTTGCTTCATAAAATAAACATCATATTGTATACAAGTGAAAATCATCTCCTTTTCACTTTTCACTGTCATCAACTAAAGAGTTAAACTATGAATTGGTAAGTCAACATCATAAGGCATGCCCAAATACACTATGTAGGTCGTCATGAGAATGCAAGCACCAAGTACTCCAGATAACACACTGTTCACAGTGTTCCAAAATATTTGGGATTATCTATGTTCTTTGTAAATACAGGGATGTACCCTCCTTCACTTGATATTTCTGACGTATTCGGTCATGCACCAGATTCATATTCAGGAGTATGGTTCAGTAATAATAGGCACCATGTAATAATTTGAGTTGCATTAGGCATACGTTGACCTGTATGGCTAACTCCGGCAAGGCATCAATTCTGCAGCTCAATCCACATATTCCATGATCGCAAATCCCCTTACATTTTAATCCTTCCCAAAGTTCCTGAAACATTATTAATAAGCATTTTGCAGACTACTTATTTTTACCCTCTGTATTATTCCTCAAAGAGCCCTCTAAATTCAGGGATCAATTCTACTGATTGAAGGGAAACAGCACGTCTGGCCTGGCAAGAGCTTACATTTTTATGAGTGGGAAGGATGTATTCCACCTGTAAGTTTTGATGGCACAAATACCAGAAATGTCCCCAAGGATGGAGATACCCATCAAGTACCACTGTTTGAAACCATCCAGCTGTGCCACCTCTGACAACATACCAATCAACCACAGAGGTCTTTCTGTGATTAACCTTTACTCATAGCGAGTTGTTGAAGTAGCATTGTTCCAAATACTAATCATGGAGCAAGTCACTTGTAGGGGTCCATCACCACCACCTACTCAAGGAGATAGTGAAGATAATTCTTCAAGTCTAGTAGGTTTGAGTCCAGAATACACCACACCTCCTATTCCCATTGATCATCACGGAGTATAAGAGAGGAAGCCTTGTATTTGGAAGAAAAACAGGTCTCAGAAAGCTGCTGTGGAATGCTTAACATATACGGTAATTTTAGTTTATGTGCCACAGGGTTTTTCTGTTTGATCACCTCATACGGACCGATAAACACTGGGTGGAAAACACTGCGCAATTTGAAATGTATGTTTCTTGTGGACAACCAAACCTTGTCCCCTTGGACTCCCCTGAGGACCCACATAACGACGAAGGTCAGTCCATTTTTTGGACTGCTCTTTGGCTAGTTTAAATGTTTTTGGATCTTTTAAATAAAAGTCTATTTCTTTTATATGTGCCAGCACGTTGGGACCTCAGTAGGATGTTGATCAGTATCATTTTTGGGTGGAAGCCGAATATAGCCCTTTACATCGCATGCGTTTACAATGCATGCGATTACAACGCGGTCGTTACAGCAACCGCATTGTTACATCGCAGTACCGTTACATCGACTTGCTGTAGGGGGCGCGCTGGACTTAGGAATGGTATAATTTACTATTCCAACTCCAGTGTGCGCAACAGTAGGGAAGGTGTTGGAATAGTACATTATACAATTTCTTAGGTTAGCGCGCTCCCTACAGCAAGTCGATGTAACGACTTGCGTTGTAATGGTACTGCGATGTAACAACGCGGTCGTTGTAACAACCACGTTGTAATTGCATGCATTATAACGCATGTGATGTGATGGCTGTTTCCCGTCACAACAAGGACACCCAAGAATCTTTTGCCTCCGTGGTATAGCCTTTTAGATATTTCTTCAGAGTCAGATTTAATGCTCAATCTGCACATGGGATTGGGGATGGAAGCTAGTCAACAAGGCAGTGTTCATTTTTAATGCCCAGAAATGGGCTGAGAATTGTGGACCTCTGTCAGACACAATGACCTCCAGCAAGCCATGCAACTTAACTACCTGTGCTAACATGAGATAGGCTGTTTGCCTGACTGTGGGGAGTATCTTGCAAGGGATGAAATGACCCATCTTTGTCATACTGTTGATCACAACCAATATTGTCATTTGCCCTTGATCATTTGACAGTCCAGTGATGAAATCCAGGCTGATGTTTCTCCAAGGCTGACTGGGTGTCGGGAGAGGGTGTGCTAGACCTCAAGTTCTGGAATGGTCTGTCTTTGCACAGCCACACACATCACATTTCTGTACCCACATTTTTACATCCCTTGACAATGTCTCCCACCAAAAATGTCTGCTTGTCAATTCGATTGTCTTGGCCACTCCAGGATGTCCTGCAAGAGCAAGCTCATTGCACCAATGGAATACTTTTTGTTGTATTGCCTTTATGGGGAAAAACAACCTCTTGTAAAAGAATGGTAGATTTTGCTTGATACTTCTGTGTGTATTTTGTGCAGCCCATACCACCCAATGTTTGGGAGAGCCATTGATTTTACTGGTTCCAGGAAATTTTCCATTTTTAAAACGCAGAGCACTTTTGAAGGGGCAACTGTGGCTTCAATTGGTTTCTCCTTCTTGATACCCTGCGAGTACTGTCTTGATAAGGCATCTGCCTTTTTGCAGCCTGGCCAAAAGGTAACTATAAATTCAAATTCAGCAAAAAACTGCATCCAGCGCATTGGTCGTTGTGACAGTTGCCGAGCAGGTTTTGTAAACTGTAAGTTCTTTTGGTCTGTATAGATCATTTCTGTATGTCTGGCCCCCCACAGATAATGTCTCCACTCCTGGAAAGCCATATTGATCGCTAGCAGCCAGCTCCTTTTCAGCTATGTAGTTCAATTCTGTAAAATTCAGTTTCTTTGACATGTATGCTACTGGGTGTAACTGTCCTATCAGAGGGTCTGTTTGGGATAATACTGCACCTACTACCACATCGGAGGCATTCGCCTCCACTACGTATGGTATCTCAGGTTGTGGATGTGGCAGAATGGGAGCGTAGGTGAAAGCCTTTTTTAGAAAAACTAAAGCTTCTTCAGCATCAGAGGTTCATGCAAAAAAACACATTCCCTAGCAGTATCCTTATAGGAGCTACTACATGAGAGAAGTGTTGTATCAATCTATGGTAATAATTGTCAAAACCCAAAAAACACTCAACATCTCTCACATTCTTGAATGCCTGTCATTCTTGGACTACCATATCTTTCCCTCAGGCATTTGCAAGCCCAATGGACTTAAAAGTACTCAAAAATATCCACCTCTTGCACATGGAATTCACACTTACTGAGTTTGCAGTATAAATGGTGGTTTCTCAAACACTCCAAAATCTGTATTACATGTCTTGTATGTGTTACTCCGTCTGGGAAATAAACTAGGATGTGCTATAAGTAGGCTATCACAAATTTATCAAGAAATTCTTTCAGGGACCGGCTGTAAGGTGCGGGAGAGGCGGATCGGCATGAGGTACTATGGGGGGCGCGATGTGGAGGAGCCTGCGGAATAAGCTTGGTCTTGCCTTCTAACCTGGACGGCTATCGTGGGGGGCACCGGTGACTGGCGCGGGGGAGACGCCTGTGTGCTGTGGACAGAGGCGCTGCAGCTGGACCTGGGGTTCTGCACCTTGAGAAGCGCCGAGTCTACGGTGCAGAGCCTGACACCGCCTTTTGTGCTCCTGGACGCTGCATGCACGAGGCGAGATCCTCTGTTCTAGAGAAGGTGCCCATAATCACTGCCAGGCCCTCCCTGCCCGCGTGCTATAGAAAGAAGCGGTAGGGTGGTGCTTCGTGCCCGCGCCGGGCTCTGGGTGGCATCTGTCCAGGGCGACTCCCGATTGCCATCCTTCGCCTTTCCCCCCCAGCGGTATAAACGAGCTTCGTTCTACCACGGCCTCTACAAAGGGACCCAACATGTCAAATATTAAGGGAGCAAGGGCGTCCCAACAAAGTAAGCTCGACCGATACGCTTGTATGAAATCAGACCCGCAAGATAAGAAAACACTGGGCGAAGTACCCCGCAGCGGAGCGGAGCAAGAACCTCCGGAACCCACCATGAAAGACCTCCTAGCAGCCATAACAGGAGTTCGAACGTCCGTGGATACCCTCACCTCAGAAATGTCACTGATACGAGCGGATCTAGCTAATTATCGTGAAAAAGTTACACAACTTGAGATCACCACTGCGGATCTCTCTCGTGATGTCTCCCAAGTGCAGGCGGAGGTAACAGAGCTGCGGGCCTTTCGGCAAGCCACTGAGGATAAGCTTGACGATTATGAGGGACGAATGCGACGCAACAACATAAGCGTCCTAGGGGTGCCGGAAAAAATGGAGGGCCCTGCGGTAGACCTGTTTATTGAAGACCTTATCGTGACTAAACTGCAGCCCAAGGGCCTCTCCAAACTCTTTGTGATTGAAAGGGCGCACAGGGTGCCTGGGGGTCGCCCGAGACCGGGAGCCCCGCCTCGCCCGATACTGGCCCGATCGTTGAACTACCGAGATAGGGACGCTATCCTCCAAACCGCCAGGGTGGCCTCACCGATACGGCTTGAGAACGCAGTCATTTCCTTTTGCCCCGACTTTACTCGCGCGGTGCAGATGCGTAGACGCTCGTTCCAGGATGTTAAGAAGCAACTACGTGAGAGATCACTGAAATACGCCATGCTGTTTCCTGCGCGGCTGCGGGTGGAGGCGGAGGGGAAAACACACTTTTTTGACTCTCCAGAGGCCGCGTCGGACTGGCTCGAGAGGCGGGGAGACCTTCGGACTCTTGGCCCAACTAGTAGCTGACTGGGACACGGTGCCGCCATCACATCTCCTTGAACGACTATGATGCCTCTGATTTCCGTTGTAAACAGGTATTTGCTGGGGAATTCATCGCACTGGCTGGCCCTGAACTGCGCACATTCTTACTGCACTGACTATTGATGCGCTATTGGGACTCTGTGTGCACTACTTCAGGGGATTTGATGTAATGGGAGGAGGGGGCGGCGGAGAGCCAAGGTCTCCCCCTTCGTTCTTTCTTTAGCTAATTTACTTTTTTTTTTTTTCAATGGGCGACAGGCACTCTGCATTGCATGTTCAGCTGGGCAGTTTGAAGCCCGGAGTGCAGGGAAGCAGGGAGGGCAGGTGTTGGGAGGGGTGGTTTACGAATGTTTTGTTTTCTATGTATGTTTTCGGCGGCATAGTTCCTGAGTGTATAACACAGATGTATTACCTCCCAACACGCAAATGGCGGTGCAGCGAAGTAGAGAAGCTAAGATATTAAGTTGGAATGTAAATGGGCTGGGAGACAAAATTAAGAGAGGTGTAGTGTCCCAACATATAAGAAGACTCTCCCCTGACGTAGTCCCACTTCAGGAAACACATCTAATTGGCTATAAATGTGGGGCAATGGCTAGGTGGGGATACTCAATGGTTACGCACGCGGGCTTCACATCCAATTCGAGAGGGGCGGGCATTCTTATGAAAAAATCATTTCCATTATCTGTGGAGTCCACGTGTATAGATGACAGGGGACGATATGTCGCTATCACGGGCACATGGGAGGGTCACACCATAACCTTACTCTCAGTATATGCACCCCTGGGACTACAGACTACTACCTTTAATGACCTTAGTACTATGTTACTTACACTGCCGGAGGGGCTCCTCATAATTGGTGGGGACTTTAATTCCGTTGTATCGGGGGAGCTGGACAGACACCCGCCCCGAGTGCTACCTCCAGCAGCGCAATCATTTTCTAGCTTTCTAGATGCGATGCGCTTAGTCGACATATGGAGGATGTACCACCTAGACAAAAAGCAGCATACTTTCTACTCTAATGCGCACAATAGCCTCTCCCGCCTGGACTACATACTTGCTCCTGCCTCCCAGGTCACTTTCATGAGATCAGGCATCTTGCTAGGGGTATATCGGACCACTCCCCTCTGTGGGCCCACGTTGTACTAGATTACAGACAAGTAGGGCGCATTGCCCCCATAAATCCCTGGCACTTTAAAAATCCCAAAATACGCAAGGACCTCATAAAATCTATTGACAACTACTTTACAGATAACGACCACACAGTTGACTCCCCTCAGACGCTTTGGGAGGCCTTCAAAGCGGTAATAAGGGGCCAAGCCCTGTGCCTCATAGCGGGAGCCAAAAAAGAAAGACTTAAGGACATATCTGACGCTGAACAAGATCTCTACCAACTTGAGCAGGACGCTAGCTCGAACCCCACGCCCGAAGCACTACATGCGCTCCGACTTCACCAGGACGAGTATAAGGCACTGGTCACTGACCGTGCCAAATTCATGGCTCAGGAAAGACTAGGTCGTATCTACGATTTAGGAGATAAAACAGGGAAGTTGATCGCCTGGCTAGATCGGAGGGAGCGCGCTAGCCGGCTGGTCCCTGAGCTCAAGGGGGCGGGAGGTGCTTCCGTAAGGGATCCTCAAGAGATAGCTGACCAGTTTGCAGCTCACTACCACATGCTATATAACTCTGTCGCCCTGCACACAACCACAGACTCCCTTAATCTATTGAAGGATGTCTCCCTTCCTACCCTTCCGGAGGTGGATCGCCAATTCCTAGACAGCCCTCTCTCCACGGAAGAAATCGCTCTGGCAATACGAGCCCTATGCCCGGGCAAGGCTCTCGGCCCAAATGGTATTCCCATTGAGCTGTACAAGCTCCGCCCAGACAAGTTAAGCCACTACTTGAAATCCATGTACTCTGCTAGTCTAGAAGAGGGAGTGTTGCCTTATGATCAGCGTCTGGCAACCATAGTGACCATCCATAAAGACGGCAAACCTAAGACGGATTGCTCCTCGTATCGGCCCATCTCCTTACTCAATGCTGAGCCCAAAATCCTGGCTAAAGTTCTAGCCAACAGACTTGTGAAGGTTATAGGAGACCTTGTACACCCTGACCAATCAGGATTCATGCCCAGGCGCAATACTGCAATGAATCTCCATAGAGTCCATGGGGTGTTGGGCAGGGCCTCTACCATACAAGAAGACGCGATCATAGTATCGCTAGATGCTACTATGGCGTTTGACACCATCGAATGGCCCTATCTTTTTGCGGTGCTAACTAAGGTGGGATTGGGCCCAGTGTTTGTTAGCTGGATAAAACTCCTCTACACAACACCACTTGCGCAGGTGGTAGTTAATAATAAAAAATCCAGCACCTTTGCTCTTGGTCGTGGCACCCGACAGGGTTGCCCCCTTTCTCCACTGTTGTTCGCTCTGGCCCTTGAGCCACTCGCAGCCTGGATCCGCAGCGATGTTAGCATTCGAGGGTTGCGGTGGTCGGCAGGCTGGGAAGATCGCATCTCCCTGTATGCCGACGACATACTTCTGTACCTTGCCTCTCCCAATCGGTCGCTGGTTGTTGTCTTCGACATACTGGAAGTTTTCGGAAGATACTCTGGGTTCCGAGTAAACTGGCAGAAATCACTGTTATACATCTTGTATGGGAAATCTCCGCGGCTGCCTCGAAATTGTCCGATATCAATCGCTGCTGAGGGATTTAAATACCTCGGCATATTTGTCTCTCTTGACCCCGCACTTAGATATGACCGCAATCTGGTCCCACCCGTGCAGCGGCTTAAAAGTGACCTCACACATTGGAAGTCGCTGCCAATCTCTCTATTAGGCAAGGCTGCCTTGTTTAAAATGATGTCCTTGCCCCGTTTCCTATATGCGCTACAAAATGCCGCAGACCCAGTCCCCAACTCCTACTTTAAAGAAATAGAGGGACTTCAGAGAGACCTTCTATGGTGTGGGAAACCCCGCATCGCCTTGCCAAAACTCACACTTAGTTGGTATGATGGTGGGATTGGACTACAAGATATCAGAAAATACTACTGGGCTGCACACCTCACAGCCATAAACCACGGCATCTATGACCCCACTGATGCCCCGGGGTTCCGGATGGATTGCTGGCTCCTCCCCAATGGGGCCTATGCCCGAGCTCTGTATTCCAAGCCGGCAAAGTACGCGCTTACAGGGCCCACCAAACACACAGTAAAAATCTGGCACGCGGCGACGCAGTCATTGGGCTGGTGCAATAAGCTAACGCTCGCCACCCCGCTCTGGGACTCACAGGCATTAGGCTACCTGGGAAACACCAAAGGGTTTAATAAATGGGACTTGATCGGCTTTTCCAAGATTGGAGATTTGTGGGGTGTGGAGGGAATGAAACCGTTCAGCTACCTTCAGAGCCAATACTCGCTAGCGGACTCTGAGTCGTTTCGGTATCTCCAAGTTCGACACGCACTGCAGACTGCAATCACTAGTGACGCCCCCCTACCGGAGAGCTCCCCCTTAGAGGACAGACTATTGTACGGACACATGCCTGAGCGGGCTATCTCCCTGACTTACAGGAAGCTTATAAACAATATGAGCGACCCCCTGACCATGTTGCGGGAGAAATGGACAGAAGACGGTATAGAGTTGGATGACGAGGGATGGCAGGAGGCGGTATCGTCCCCTAAAACGGTTGCAATATCAGCTAGACTCCGACTGGTGCAATTGAAAATTCTGCACAGAATCTACATAACAGGGCCCCAGCTGGTATACATGGGGGGCCAGACGGATGGAAATTGCAGAAGGGGGTGTACACAACCGGGCATTTTTATGCACACGTTCTGGCACTGCAGACTGATACAGGACTACTGGTGTAAGATACACAAAATAATAAGTGACACACTAGATATGGAGATCCAGCCGGAGGCCCCCAGATGCCTCCTTAATATTTGGGAACCAACTGACCTTAACGCGGACGCCATGCGCTGGGTCACACTCGGATGTATGGTAGCCAAAAGAAATATTGCATAGCTCTGGGGGGCCTCACGCGCACCCACAGTTGCGGACTGGGAAAAAGATCTCGACTGGTGCATGCAACGAGAGAAGTCTGTATACATTGCTCGTGGCTGCCCTCGCAAGTGGTCCAAAATATGGGCCCCATGGAACGCATACCGTGGTAATATCTGCTCCCCCCCCATTTGTTCGAAGAAGATGTCTCCCTCACCGTATAATTCCGACTGTGTAACATCAAAGTATTTTGAAGAACCTTTGTTTTGCTGTCACTTTTGCTATGATTCTGTGATACTATGCCATGTTGTCGAATCAGTTTTAATAAAAAGATATACAAAAAAAAAAAAGAAATTCTTTCAGCACATCATTGAGGAAGAACTGAAATGCCGCCGGAGTGTTACATAGCCAAAACGTCAATACTATGTATTCAAACAGTCCATAACTAGTTTTAAAAGCTGTCTTCCATTTATCTCCCTCTCTCATTCTGGCCAAATGATAAGCCCCCCTCAGATCCAACTTGGTATTTCTCTGGGTGTTTCTGACTTGATCCAATAGCACCAGAATGAGAGGGAGGGGATATCTGCTCTTTACAGTGTTCTTATTCATTACCCTGTAGTCAATACAGGTGTGAAGGTCACCATTCGCTTTTTTTTTTTTTTTTTTTTAAAGGGAAGAAGCGGCTCGGGCCCATGAGGGTCGGATAAACCCATTAGCTGTGTATTTATCTGTATACTCTCTGAGATGTCTTGTCTTTGGTTCAGATAGAGTATATACCCAGCATGAAGGAATCTTAGCCCCTGGTATCATATCTATACAACAATAAGAGGTCCTATGAGGGGGTAAGGGCTCTACATTGTCCTCACTGAATACATCCTGATATTTTTCATAACATTCTGGTAAGATGATCTCTTTTCCCGCTGCTATGGCGACCTGAAATGCCTGGGTCAGGGCTACTAGCTGAGGTGAAGAGGAACAGATACAAGAATGCATACAGTCCTTATCTTGGAACCTTCTCCAATCAATAACTGGATTGTGTTTCCACAACCAGGGCATCCTTAGAATGACACCATATTGAAGCGCATCTATGAGATTAAACACAGTCTCTTTGATATGCAACTTTTCCTCCGTCTGACATGTTAAGGTCAGGGGGGATGTTTGTTTTATGATGGGTCCTGAGGTTAACGGTTTCCCATCCACTGCAAGGACCTTTTCAGATGTCTTTCTTGGGATTTGGGTTATCCTTAATCTTGTTACTAATCCCTGATCAATGAAATTGCCAGTGACACCCGAATCTATGAGTACCACTATGTGGTGTTGTGTCTAATTTTCCTTTGGCCTCATAGGGATTTTAATATGAGTCATGGTTTCTTGGGGGGTGTTGCCACTGTTAAAGTAGTGACTCTTTGATCCTTCTCTTGTACTTTTTTGCTTTTGTGTTTCAGAAATAACATTGTAAGTGTTTACAAAGGACACAGCAGTTTTCTTTATGCTGCTAGACTGAGCATTGCTTTTAGGTTTATGGGGGCATTCTTGCACAAAATGCCCTCTTTTAGCACAATATAGCAATGTGCCATTTACTCTGCGGGCTTCTTTTTCTTCCTTAGATAACAGCGAATGGACTGCACCTATCTCCATAGGTTCAACAAAGCAAACACAAGGAGATGATGGACGGAGCGCTCAAACGTTTCCGACACTCACCCCCAGTAACAAATCTGAGTTGAATCCATCATCACTCTTTAGCTCACTTTGCCACCCCAGTTCAGACCCCGCTATATGCAAATCAGTCTTGACCCTGTGCCACATGGGAACAGTTCAGGCCGAACTGCCAAGCCAGGTCTTCCCTGGACCGGAAAAAAGCATCCTGGGAACGGTTTCGAGGTAACACCCCTCATCACCCAAGCTAGCTTGAATCCAGTGGCAAAGTGAGCAAGGGACCCACACCTAAGCATACCCTGCCAACTAAGGGCAAACAAAGCAAACACAAGGAGATGATGGACGGAGCGCTGAAACCTTTCAGACACTCACCCCCAGTCACAGATCTGGGTTGAATCCATAATCATTCTTTAGCTCACTTCGCCACCTCAGTTCAGACCCAGCTATATGCAAATCAGTCTTGACCCTGTGCCTCATGGGAACTGTCCAGTCCGAATTGCACAGCTAGGTCTTCCCTGGACCGCAAACAAGCATCCTGGGACCGGTTTCGGGGTAACACCATAGGTTCAGCGCTATGTTCACTGCTTGTTGAGGTTTTATCGACATATCTATCAAAACATGGATATGCTGTATCCCCTTTTCTTTTGTTGGTTAACCTATCCAACAAACAATGGTCTAATCTTAACGTTAAGTTGATTAGATCAGTACAGTTAGTAGGCTGTGGATCTATCTGTGCCAACACATCTTTAAGCTCATCCCAAAGTCCTTGATAAAAAAAGAGATATCTTTTTCTCTTGCAGCCAAGCTGTTTCAGCTATCAATCAATTGAATGTAGTGAGATATGTCACCGACTCTTTCTTCCCCTGCCTTAACTCCAAGAGTTATTTATCAGCACTGAACAATGTGGTTCTTCGATCAAAAACCTTTTCGAACTCCTTGTGGAACTCATTCCAATCTGAGTGTAAGGGTCATTATATCTAACCCAAGTAGCCCATCCCTAATCAGGTATGTAATGACTAAAGCTACCCAGGAGTGATTAGTGGGGAAGGAAGAAGGTTTACATGAGAAATATAACAGAGCTTGTGTAATACACACCTGGACTTTATTTGGATCCCCAGCAAACCTCTCCAGAGTGGCCAAAGGAATAGAAGGTACTGAGACTTGGATCTCAGGAGTCCCTGCCACTGCATCAAAAGAATTTCTTTGTGGTCGGTCTAATCTGTCCCTTAATGCTGCGGTCTCCAAAACGTCACCCATGCATGGTGGCAATAGATATACTTGTTTTGACTGGGAGAAGCAGTATATTTGGGTGTGCAATTCTGTTTAGGTACTGCAATTGTAGTGATGCTCCTCAGGATCCGTATGACATGTAAGTATTTCCCACCTGTTGATACCCCTAATTCTGTATATCATAAAGGCCCTGAAGTTTAATGTGCTCAAGAGAGAGAACGGGTAAGTAGAAAAGGAACAGCGGGGAGAGAGACCTGTAATGAAATAAATGAACATTATATTCAAAGATACTCTGAACTTCAAGTACAAAATGTAGCACCCCCTTGAGTTTTTCAATTACCTAATACCCGGTTTCTCATCTTATCTGAAGGGGAAAGGTTGGCATGTAGAGCTCGTCTCAATAGGTCTCATTCTCTCTTTGGGTCTAGGGTAGTATGCCCTCTCAGCTAATAAATACACAAAGGAAATATTGAAAGGTTAAGTGGTAATTACAGTCATTCCAGAGTCATAAACAATCTTTAATAGTGTATGTAACCCACAACATTTATACCTACCACAAACAAGGCTGGAGTGAACAAAACATCTATTCCCAAAAATCAGGGGAGTTCCGTAAACTGCTGGGACCTCAACGATTCCCAAAAGCACAACACAAAAAGACATGCAATCCAGCACTGTTCAGAGAAAAAATCATGTTTAACTCACGGGCGCTAGGAGAGATATTTGTTGTTGAGTCGACTTCAGATTCAAGCGCATAACAAGCGCTGATTCTTTTGATTAACAAACTGAGATGAGCGCTTCCAGTGCTATTGTCAAATATCAACAACAATGTCAAAGCGTGACTCACGCTCATAAAATTAACTTAAAGGTGAAGAGTGCATCCAGTGTGTTACTTTTACTGTAAAGTATCCACGTGAAATGCTTTCACGTTTTTTAGAAACCAAAAGTTAGAAGAGAGCTTCCAGTTCGTTACTTTTCCTGGAAAGTATCGATGTAAAGTGTTTTAGCACATACACGTGCTTTTTCAGAAACCAAAAGTAAGAAGAGCGTTTCCAGAGCTGTAATGTTTTTCTGTGGTTGGTAATGAAATAATGTTATAGTGCATTCACGTGCTTTTTCCAGTTATCAGGTGATGTAGCCTTTAAACGTTTACTGAATCCTATAGCACACGCGGATCAACAGAAATACGCCAAAGGACTTCCTTACCTTGCTGAAGACCGCATCAATAGCCCATTCCTACATTTCAATATTCGAAACCAGGGAAAGCAACTGCAGGGCTCGTACAGAACCAAACCACAGGAACACCTCAAGCAAATATCCAAATGCTCGGCCAACAGCAAGGAACAACAAATTGACATTAATTACACACGCCAGCACTGTGTGTGAGAGCATCTCTTATACTTCTAGTTACGCCCCCTGCACAACCAGCTGAAAGTCTTTCACCACTGCTTGGTACCTTGGGACCTGTATTCAGGGCTGGGAACAGCAACTGGCCCTGGGAGTGGGGGAGGGGTTTGGGGGGGGGCGTTGCAAGAAGCTCCCCTCTGGCTTTTATTACAGGGGGCCCCCAGTGACAAAATTGGCCCCCACTGGCACAAAACCGGCCTCCATCCCTCCGGGCCACTGGAGAAATGCCTGGTGCCTGCTACGGTCAGTCCGGCCCTGCCTGTAGTTCCCTATCACTTCAAAGAAGAAAAGAAGAACAAACAATAAGGACAACGTATCTTTTTACATGCTTCCCTTGCAAAAGACACATTCTCAGTATTCTTCTATATAAATGTTCTTGAAGGAGCCATTTCTTAAAATATAATCATTCACCAACACAACTTCGCTTTGAAGTGTATCAAATATTTAGAAAGCAACCAAGAGTTGAGAATATGACTAAAAGTTTGCTAAGGTGGGAAAGTGAGCAAATCTTTTTGTCACAATTGCCACCAATTGGCTGAACAAGGAATACAACCCTTTAGTTATCTATAAAACAAATGGTCAGTGTTTGAGTTAATATGGATTAGAAGAAAGCTGTGCATTCAATTTTTGATGGAAAACTGTACAGAAATATGGGTATCATAGTTTAACTAGTTTACAACTGCTAAAGACAGACGGAATGGACATGGTAGCCTTTGCGAGGAATGCCGATGGACGTGCGATATTCACACTATGTGGAACTTTGAAATAGTTCAGGGACTCAGCTATAAATTGCTTGCAGCAACAAGTGACAATAGTAAAGTTCAGGAACAACATGAAATTCTGGTATTGTGCAGTATGTGCCACAACAAGAGACACAGAGCTTATCACTTACTACTGTATGTCCTCCCAGCTAGCTCACGGAAGGAATGCCAGATGGACATGCTGGAACTTCTTGATGAATGTGTGACTACAGGTGAGGTCCCCCTCCGATGACACCTGTAGGTAGTTAACTCCTAAAAAGTACGGTGTATTTTTAGAAACACATTTTATAGGTAAGACTTAATCTGGGTCAGTAGAGTGGATGTAACTTGTTGGCATCACTTGTTTTAGAAAAGAATGACAGAGACATAATCTCTCAACTCACATCTTAATGAGCTCTTAGCCCTGCCCTGTGTCGTAATAAAGGCAACTCCTTTGGATATACACAGGGGTAATTTTAAAACATATTCTAGATCCCACAAATATCCAGTGTTATTTATTTTGATCTCTCTCTCCTTGAGATTGATACCATGTTGTGGTAATACTATACCATAGTGGCACAGACTAGTCAATGATGAAGCATGCCACAAAAATGTGGGAGAGGTTTCCCTCCAAAATCTTAGTTTTTGTTCCCCTAAGACACTGAGATTTTCCAATTAGGATAAGGGTTTTTTTTCACTACCA
This sequence comes from Triturus cristatus, assembly GCF_964204655.1. Taxonomy (NCBI): domain Eukaryota; kingdom Metazoa; phylum Chordata; class Amphibia; order Caudata; family Salamandridae; genus Triturus; species Triturus cristatus. The sequence continues at coordinate 428,061,702 of NC_140582.1, read as the reverse complement.
TAAAAAAACATGCCATTAAAAATCTATTGAAAGTATAATTTGTTTTCAAAGTGATGTAGAAAATCTACTTCCTGATCAAAGGATGGAGTAATATGTCCTGAAACATAAAGAGGAATACAAATATCTGAATGAATTAGAAATATATATCTGAACTGTCAATAAATTTGGATCTGAAATTTTACATTAAAGGGAATTGACTGGAAATTGAAGATATTTTCTAGTGTTGTGTACCTTTAAGGCGAGGGGGTTATTCTGAGATTTTCAATTATAATTTAGCACAAAAAAAATCTGTATAATATGAGATTGAAACACAAATGCAGGGAGTAACAAGTTTGAACTGTTTTCTCACATCATGTGTCTAGCACAAGTATTAAATTATGTAAAATATCACCAGAAGATTTACAAAACATTAGTCACAAACATTTGGAAGAATTGATGTTTTCAGAGGTTGAAGGTAAAAGTATATAGCGAGCAATAATGGATGGAATTGAAGGCCCGCCATATATAACAAATTGGCATATTCATTTGAAAAAGATGTGCAATCTGAATGGCAGGAAATACTTCACAAATTACATACTACAATATAGTGGTGTATCACAAATCAAAATGTATACACAGAGGATGCAGGATTGCTTTAAAGTCACAACTTAGTAAATATTTCAAAGATCATGTAGTAAAATGTTATTTGATTTTAAATAAAGATTCAATTGACTTGATTTTGCTAACAAGTGAAGAAATTACTAAGGATGACAACACTTTGAGAAATAATATTGTTACCATTAAAGATGAGTTATATATTCAATTGGATACAATTTCAAAAGAGATTGAGGTAAAGCTTGAAGATTTCAGCTAGAAGATACAGAAAAGTAAGTCAAGAAAATTCAAACGTGATGCATACGATTACCGAAATGATAATGTTTACAACTGAGCTTAGGTCTATGCAGTACAACTTCAGCAGCTAGTGTAGAAAGCAAGCAATCCCACACAAACTACTACCTCTCACTCAATTTTACCTTCCAGGAGATCAAGCAAAAAAAATAAAGAATCTAAGAGGCATAATATCAAGCCAGGCGATAAAATTATCGCCGCTTTAGCGGCAGAAAACTGCCGCTAAAACAGCAATAATGGGCTTGATAATATGCTCTATGGAATTCCAATTGAAGCCCATGTTAGACGTCCTTCACATTTAACATGGGCTACAATTGGAATTTTTCACTTTTTTTTACAGAGTTTTATATAGCTCAAACTCAAACCGAATCGGGTATCAGAGCGCTCTACATAGCACCAGTTGCTCTACATGAGGACACATTCATTTTTGTTAGACGCGGGGAGATTAAGTGATTTGCCCAGAATCACAGGATGTTCAGCGTCATTGCTGAGACTCGAACCCAGTTCCCCAGATTTGAGGTCGATTGCCCTAGCCGTTAGGCAAACTCCTATCCTCTCCACTATTGAAAGGCTATCTGTACCATAGGCTAACATGGGAGTTACTTTGTATCATTTTACAAGTATAACTTTCCACTGGGACAAGACAGAGAAAAGGAGTTTAGGCTCTCCGTACTCAGAATTTAATAACTGTCAAAGTACCAAATCTCCACAGGAGCCGATGATGGTCCCAACGCCCCGCCACCTCAGGCGCCACCTAAGATCAACTCGAGGTAGCGACTAAAGCGGGGGGGAAAGGGGAAGTGGATGAGAAACAAGAGAGACTGCCTGGTAAGTTGATGGTACTTCACACGGTCGTCTGGGTGGATCTTCTTACTGCACCTGGATTTTAAAGACATTCATGTAAAAACTGCCTAAAACATGTTTAATGCTAGATGTAACACCACAACACTAAATTTACCCTGTCGACCCCAGGCTATTGCTTCTCTCTGTGATGTTTTATAATTTGGGTTAATTCTGCATCTGAATGTAAAAGAAAGAAGACAGCACTTGTAAATTCGTTTCCTAAGAACTAGTCACCCAGAATATGTACTCTTAGTTAGCGCTCTCCTAATCACCTTAGCTACGTGTGGTAGCTTATTAATCCAACTGTCAGTATTTTATTCTGGAAGGAGTTATAACTCCCTGAGGTTCCCCCAGATGCACCAATAACTGGAACCCCAAGTCTATTTTAAGTCTCGGTTTCATGTGCTTCAGGCAGGAAAGCTGGAACATGAAGACTGAAGCGTTGCTTGAAATTCTCTTCCTTCGATAAATTCTTGTCAGGAAAGTTGAATCCCACGTTGCGCATGCGTTAAAGAACCAAAGAATTGTGATTACGTTATTCCCTGAGGTAAATACAAAACAAGTTCTGCGCCTCGCTGAGACGCTACACTCTTCCAGAAAACTACAGTTGAAGTGCGCAGTTCCCCTGTGGAACGCGCACCTTGAGCTCCCTAATTGTCGCGTGAGGGGAAACACTAGACCGCTGACCCGCTTTGGATCTGTGCCCCTCTGCGCAGCCATTTTCCTCACCTGAGTTTCTTATCATTGTTAAGCATTGTCTCAACAAAATTTTGGGTGTCACACACTTTCGTTTCCTACATGGATACTTAATTTGTTTTGTCCATGAGTTGCCTCTCGCTATGGTTGTAGTCGTGGCCAAAGTCTTGACAGTACCTCCCTCCAAAAGGGGCTCCCCCAATTTTGGTTTCATGGGATTGATCTTATGGAAATCTCTAATTAACTTGGGTGCATGCACATTAGAATGAGGCTCCCACGATCTTTCCTCAGGCCCAAACCCTTTCCAATCAACCAAGTAATGCAATGTATTTCTGGAGATTTTTGAGTCTAAAATTCTGCTCACTTCGAATTCATCTCCGGACTCCACTCTAACAGCGGGGGGGTCTGGTTTCAGTCTTGCATTAGGAGGACTCTTTTTTAGCAATGATATGTGAAAAGCTGGATGGATCTTTAACTGTTTAGGCAGTTGTAACCTCACCACTACTGGATTAATAATCTTAAGGACCTTGAAAGGACCGAGGAATCTCGGCTGAAACTTTCTATTCCCTTTTAGTCGCAGATGTTTGGTGGACAACCAGACTTGATCTCCCACCACGAACTGGGTGCCCTCCCGTCTCTTCTTATCAGCCTGTCTTTTGTAGGACTCTTTTGCCCTGAGTAAGTTTGCTTGTGCCCTTTTGTATGAGTTCTTCAACTCCCTCACCATCACTGTGACTGCTGGCACTGTCTCATTAATTTTTCCCACCATTAAATCTGGGTGTCTTCCAGAGTTCAGATAGAACGGGGAATACCCAGTTGAACTATGCACTGCATTGTTGTAAGCAAACTCCACAGTCCACAAGAGATCCGACCAGTTTCCATCCTGCTCCAACAAATAGAGTCTCAGATATTGTTCCAGCTCCTGATTGACTCTCTCAGTCTGACCATCGGTTTCAGGATGATAACTGGTAGAATACCGTGTGTCAATTCCTAAACTGTGCATGAAGGTTTTCCAAAATTTTGAAATGAATTGAGTTCCTCTGTCAGAAATGATTATTTGTGGAATCCCATGTGCCCGAACTATGTGTTGATTAAATATCTGAACTAGTTGGGGGGCTGTAGGTAATCTCTTTAACGGGATGAAATGGCTCATTTTGGAAAATGAATCCACTAACACCACTATGACTGTATAACCCTGACTATCTGGTAGATCTACTATCAAGTCTAAAGACACAGTGTGCCATGGGTATGGTGCATTAGGCAGGGGCTGCAATAGCCCCCGTGGAGCCTGTCTACTGGGCTTCCCTTTTATGCAAGTCTCACACATTGAAACGTACTGTCCCACTTGAGCTGCCATGCCAGGCCACCAAAAATTCCTTTCAATCAACTCCAGAGTTTTCTTTACGCCCTTGTGGCCCGCCAAACGATCATCATGACATCCCTTCAGAGCCTTGATCTGCAAGTCTTCAGATACAATTTTCCATTATAGTACGGAAGACCTTCCGATATTGTTTTCTTGTTGTCCTCGCCGACCCATTCTTCCCAAACTTGGTCTGAGCAGTTTTCTCGGATTTCCTGAGTAAGTTCTTCCAGATGGACCGCTCCTACAATTCTATCCAAAGGAATGATTGGTTCCATCTTAGGGACTCTCAATTCTTCTGGTGCATTCATTCTGGACAAGGCATCCGCTTTTCCGTTTTTATTTCCAGGTTTATAGGTGATCACGAAGTTAAAGTCTGAAAAGTACAAAGACCATCTTAATTGCCGTGGAGTGAGTGTTTTGGCTGATTTCAGAAACTGCAAGTTACGATGATCTGTGAATACTGTCACACAATGCTTGGCTCCCAATAAATAGTGTCGCCAATCCTGGAAGGCTTCTTTTACAGCCAACAGTTCTTTGTCTGCAATAGAATAGTTAATTTCCGATTCAGACAACTTTCTTGATCTGAATGCCACTGGATGAAGCTGCCCTGTCAGTTTGTCCCTTTGTGACAGAATCCCTCCTGTAGCGAAGTCTGACGCATCGGTTTCCACAAAGAAGGCCTGCTCCGGGTCTGGGTGCATCAAAATTGGGGCTGTAATGAAGGTTTTTTTAAGGAATTGAAATGCTTCTTCAGCCTCGTTGGACCACTCAAATTTCTTCCCTTTCTTCAGGAGTTGAGTAATAGGGGACACCTTGGCCGAAAAATCTGGAATAAATCTTCGATAAAAATTGGCAAAGCCGAGGAAACTTTGTATTTCCTTCACATTTTTTGGTGAAGACCAGTCTTGAATGACTTGCACCTTTGCGGGATCCATAGCAACTCCTTCAGCGGATATTATGAAACCGAGGAACTCCACACGCTCAACATGAAAAGAGCACTTTTCCAACTTGACGAATAGATGATTTTCTAATAATGTTTGTAAGATTGCTCTCACATGTTTCACATGGTCTTCCAGGCTGTTTGAAAAAATTAGAATGTCATCGATATAAACCACGGCTACTCGATCCATATATTCCCGAAGAACATCATTTACAAGATGCTGGAATGCCGCAGGAGCGTTGCTTAATCCATATGGCATCACCTGATACTCGAAAAGGCCATATTTTGTCCTGAAGGCTGTTTTCCACTCATCACCTTCAGCCACTCTCACCAAATGATAAGCGCCACGTAAATCAAGTTTAGTAAAAACTTTCGCTCTTTTAACCTGATCCAGTAGAGGTGAAATAAGAGGTAACGGGTATCGGTTCTTCACTGTTACCTGATTCAAGGCTCTGTAATCTATACAGGTGCGAAGAGTTCCGTCCTTTTTGGGTCGAAAAAATAGCGGCGATGACACTGGCGATTGGGAAGGTCGAATGAAGCCAATCTTCAAGTATTCGTCTATGTATTCCTTGAGATAGACATTTTCTGCTTCAGTCAAGGCGTAGATACGACTACACGGCAATGTGGCTCCGGGTTCTAACTCGATCTTGCAGTCGTATTCTCGATGTGGCGGAAGCCTCTCCGCATTTCTTTTGTCGAATACACTTGCCAAATCTTGATATTCCACTGGGATTTCTTGTGTTTTCAAAGTACATATGCAATTGATGAGTTGAGCCAATTCTGTAGCTGGAGTTCCTTCTGACTTGGTTTTTGTTCCTGCGAAACAATTCTGGATACAATGCTCAGAGTTCATTTTGACTGTTCTTCTTTCCCAGTCAATTGTGGGGTTGTGCTCAGTCAACCAGGGTAAACCAAGAATCAGTTGGAACTGTGGAGCATCAATGAGATTGAATCTAATGTATTCTCGGTGACTCTGTAATCCAACTAACTCTAAAGTCTCAGTTTCATCTGTAATGGGCCCTGACGTGAGGTTTGAGCCATCTACTGACTTGACCACTTCAAGATTCTTCTTTCTGATTGCTCTTACTCCTATTTCTTTTGCGTAGCTCAGGTCACAAAAATTCCCCGTGGCTCCAGAATCGATCATGACTGACACCCCAGGAACCTCTTTGCGCCCAAACTTAATTGTAAATGACACAATCAAATGCGGAGCTGACGATTGTAGTGTATTAACCAATTGTTGGTGTTCTGGAGTCGACTGATCCTTGTTTCCCACCAGGGCAACTCCCTCTACTGATGGGATCTGTCTTTTAACCCCAAGTTGGTCTTGGGTTTTTTGAGACAGTCTTTGACAAAATGTCCAGAATCTCCACAATACATGCATAGATTTTTTGTTCGTCTTTTCTCTCGTTCTTCCTTGGTAAGAGGCCCTCTAATGGATCCTATCTGCATAGGTTCTTCTCCGCTAACTGTATCTGTTTTGCTACTGTCTGTCTTGACGCGGTCCCAACGGGGAACAAAAGACCGGAACTCTTTCTTCTTCTCCGAACGTCTTTCATATAATCGATGATCGATTTGAAGGACTAGGTCAATCAACTCCGAAATTTCTTGAGGTCTCTTGTGGATTTGGGCTAGGGCGTCTTTTAAGTCATCCTTTAGACCTCGATAGAATAAGGCTGAACGTTTATCCTCTGGCCAGTTGGTCTCCACAATCAGTTTGTTAAACTGTGCGATATACGCTACCAAATCACGACTCCCTTGCTTCAGATCCAGCAGTTCGTTGTCTGTGGCTTGGTTGGCGGTTCTCCGATCAAAAATTCTCAGAAATTCCTTCTTAAAAAGCTCATAGTCGTACAGGGCTGGGTCATTTCGAGAGATCAAAGGCATAGACCAGGCGGCAGCATCACCACTCAAGTAGGACAGCACGAATGCAACCTTAACCTGCTCTTCCTTAAACACTACCGATCTACACAAAAAGTGTAAGGAACACTGAGTCAGAAATATCTGTGCCTTGTGAGGATCCCCATTGAATCTTTCAGGATTAGCTAAAGGTACTATTGGGGCAACTGAATGAATAACTTGTGTAGCTACCTCTGCCGCTGACCCACGGGTTGCCTCTAATGGAGTGGTTCCAGCAAGGAACTCTCCATTTTCAATTTAATTTGGTGAGTCTCCTGTTGAGACCTTCTAATCTCATCCCTAAGATTTCGATTTTCATCAGCTGATTGAGTCAATTGGTTTTGTAAACCTTCAAGCACTCCAGCCAAAGCCTTTAAATCGAAACCCTCAGCCATATCGACTCAGGTGGATTAGCGGGCACTTCAATCTGTCAAAGTACCAAATCTCCACAGGAGCCGATGATGGTCCCAACGCCCCGCCACCTCAGGCGCCACCTAAGATCAACTCGAGGTAGCGACTAAAGCGGGGGGGAAAGGGGAAGTGGATGAGAAACAAGAGAGACTGCCTGGTAAGTTGATGGTACTTCACACGGTCGTCTGGGTGGATCTTCTTACTGCACCTGGATTTTAAAGACATACATGTAAAAACTGCCTAAAACATGTTTAATGCTAGATGTAACACCACAACACTAAATTTACCCTGTCGACCCCAGGCTATTGCTTCTCTCTGTGATGTTTTATAATTTGGGTTAATTCTGCATCTGAATGTAAAAGAAAGAAGACAGCACTTGTAAATTCGTTTCCTAAGAACTAGTCACCCAGAATATGTACTCTTAGTTAGCGCTCTCCTAATCACCTTAGCTACGTGTGGTAGCTTATTAATCCAACTGTCAGTATTTTATTCTGGAAGGAGTTATAACTCCCTGAGGTTCCCCCAGATGCACCAATAACTGGAACCCCAAGTCTATTTTAAGTCTCGGTTTCATGTGCTTCAGGCAGGAAAGCTTTTATAAAATCACATAAGCACTGTTGTTCTTTTAGGTTGAAATTTCACCACACTGTCATCGGGAACACGAAGCGTTACATAGATGTTACCTTAGGAATGCTAGGAAGGTTGGAACAAATACCGCAACTGGAACATGAAGACTGAAGCGTTGCTTGAAATTCTCTTCCTTCGATAAATTCTTGTCAGGAAAGTTGAATCCCACGTTGCGCATGCGTTAAAGAACCAAAGAATTGTGATTACGTTATTCCCTGAGGTAAATACAAAACAAGTTCTGCGCCTCGCTGAGACGCTACACTCTTCCAGAAAACTACAGTTGAAGTGCGCAGTTCCCCTGTGGAACGTGCACCTTGAGCTCCCTAATTGTCGCGTGAGGGGAAACACTAGACCGCTGACCCGCTTTGGATCTGTGCCCATCTGCGCAGCCATTTTCCTCACCTGAGTTTCTTATCATTGTTAAGCATTGTCTCAACAAAATTTTGGGTGTCACACACTTTCGTTTCCTACATGGATACTTAATTTGTTTTGTCCATGAGTTGCCTCTCGCTATGGTTGTAGTCGTGGCCAAAGTCTTGACAATAACACCTCTTTTTAGGGAGATGGTTTTTAAATTGTGTGTTTGAGATTGCCACTTTTAGAAAGTAGGCATTTTCTTATTTAACCACTCTGTGTGCCTCTGCTATTCTGTGTATTGACTGTCTGGTTTTGGAGTGACAGGGGCTGGGGATGTGCATTCACTGTAGAAAGCTACGAGGGGGGAGTTGAGGTGTGTCCTGCCTTTCCTAGGTGACTTAGAGCTGAGCTGAATAGACCTTGGCTGCATTTAGAGTGGTAAGAGGAGTTTCACTTACATCTGAATAGGCAGTGTCTCCTCTGCACAATGCTGTCTCCACCTCCTGTAGGGATGCTGCAGTAGAGAGGAAAGAATAGGTTTGAGTTTGGCTCAGAGACCCTTGCCACAAAGAGAACAAAGACAAAATGGGATATAAGTATGTGACCTTAAACCCTAAAAAATTAAATCACTTCTGGACTCAAGAAGAACCTTTTGCCAAGGAGAAGAGCTGGGGAGCTGTGAGGAGGAGTACTGCCCCTTTGCAGTGTGCTTTGCTGGGTTGGCCTGCAGTTGATGCTTCTGCCAAGGAAGAGGACAACGACTAGAGCTTTGCTGAGACCCTGCTTGAAGAAGAATCTCCAAGGGCTTGTGTGTGCTGACCTCCTGTTCTGAAGACTCAGGGACACAAAGACTTCACCACCAGCTCCCTTGAACTCCACTTCTGGGATTTCTGACTTGCCAGGGGGTCAGGAGGAGCCTATTCCAGTTTTAGGCCTCTGGAGGTTGTTCCTACTGTTGGGAACTGGAAGAAACTTAAAGAAAGCAAGAAAAACAACTCCGAGGCTGTCAGCGATGCGGTGACCTGCACCGAGGCCAGGGGTGCCGCTCGTGAAGTGCACAACGCACTGCCCCACCTTCACCGCAGCTCCGACGCCCTTCGATGCCTGTAGTTGTCAGCCTTCCCGATGCCAGCACTCCCACCAACGCCATCACCACCAGGCCAGCATCCCGTTATCGCGGAGCTGATAATCAACGAGGGTGACTTCACAAACTATTCAACTTTACATCGCTTTACCAGAACTGCCGCCTTACCACTGATGCAGCCGACTTCTCCTGTCCTGGCCTCGACATGTTGCCTCCTCGTGGACACGACGCCTCACCTCCCCGTGGCAACCAGGGAACTGGCCTCGACCTCTGCACCGATGCCTCGCCTCCACGACGCTATGCATCGTCCATAGACTTCGTATTCCAGCTGTTGTTTGGGGGTCTGCATGACTTCATGCCCGACACCGTGAACCTCGCGATCAGTGCCGTACTTTGTATTTATGCATGTGACAACGTCGTAATAGCCCCAGGTGGAGCTATCTGTTTCTTAAATTGCTACCTCTGCAAGTAACTGTTTTTAAGTTGCTATTTTGATATATGTATGTTGGAGTTTTGTTGTTTTGGTCTTGTTTGGTATGGATAAGGATACCTTATTTTTATAAACTGGTGTTGTGTCTATTTGTGGTGTTTTCACTATGTTGCTGTGTGTTTTGAGTACAAAAACTTTACACATTGTCTTTGGGATAAGCCTGTCTGCTCATGCCAAACTACCAAGGTGGTGAGCAGGGGCTATCTAAAGTTTCTATCCACCTTACCCTGACTAGAAGCAAGGGTCCCTACTTGGACAAAGGTACATACCTCTGCCAATTAGAGACCCCCATTTCTAACAATGAATTTCCTCACTTAGACACGCACTCACTCTATCACAAATTCACTCACTCAGTAATGCCTGCAAGCAGCTGATGTAAGAAGCCTCCATAGATGCTCAAAGGTCGATAGTTATTCTTTATCAAGTAACTAAGTACAGTTTCAACATGTGACTTGTTAGTCAGCCAGATATATGGTTTTCTGGCCCTCAGAATATTCAGTCTGCTCACTGGACATTATTGATGTTACTGCCATTTTAGTGTCCTGGATGGGTGAACTTGAGAAGCTTGAGGACTCACAATTCCCCCAATTGTGTCATACTGTGGGAGTTTTGCAAAATGGAAAGTTCTCATCATTTTTAAAAAAAGGAGGGACAGGATCAGCAGCTATCTGCCTCAGCAGGAATCTGTTTCCACTGCTGTGAGTGGCTGCTTGTGGACTAGTGCCAGTCAGTAGTTTCTTCAACTCCCTGCTTTGTACCAAAAGCAAAGTTATCCACAGTGCTGGGCATGCCTCCCAGCTCACCACTGCCCAGCCTCCCTGCCTAGCCCACCTGCATGTCACCAACGCGCCTGTATACGGAAATGCTGTGCCCATGCTGTGTTCGCTGCATGTGCCCTCTCTGACACAGACCAGTGATTGTGAGGTGGTGCAACTTGCTCATCCACCATTTTCTGTTCAGGATGACCAAATCAGCAGGCATTATAAAAATTGCTTCTCATATTTTCCCTGATATCCCTAAGGGATATTATAAGCAAAAATGACTACTTCCTTAATTTTCTGGAATTCTATTAACACATTAAACACTCAATAGAACATTGCAGATCATGATAGATACATTTTCTTATTGCTTTTGTTATTACATGCTCTCAGTGCCTATTAGTAATGTCAGTTATAATGAAACTTGCTACGTTTTGTCAAAGCACTTGGATCCCTTTAGCAGTTGCCTACAATTCTGAGCATGCATTCTTTCGACCGTCACAATTTTAGATGGTGGACTTTCACAGCTCTGCTGTCGAGTATTTTTGTTGTCATGAATCATTCCTGAAGCTGGGGACTGCCCACAGTACAGTATCTGTACGCAAATTTAACACTATGAAATTAAATTTACAGATAAAGTACGTCACATTGGACTGGAAAGTATTGTCTACATAAAAGTCCCTATTCACTAGATGGTCTTTCTAAACAAATATAGTCCTGAAGATGGTCTCATGGAAGTGTACAGTTTAGAGACCGAAACATTGACAATGTACAAACATCAGGCCATATAAAGTAGAACTAATTGTATTACAATCCTTTGTAAAGATTTTGGTTGTTAGGCTGAGTTGTACTGCTCACCAGAGAAGACTGTTTGTGAATTCAAATATATCAGACACATGTAAGTCTTAGTTAGTGGATTTTTGTTTATATGTGACCTTTCATTTATTTGTTTGTACTTCCTTGTCTTGCATAGAATGTACATATACATGTTTCCTGTTATCATTAAAATCATTGATTTTCATACTGGGACACAGATTACTTACTATGTTTTTTCTATGCCCTTTCTACATAATGATATTCATCAATTGAGTTTGCTGGATTGGATTCTTGAGTGATCAACCTAAAAACTATAACAAAACTTAATTTAAAATAGTTCTCATTTTTCACCCATCTCCTGACTGAAGATTGGGTTACCCTAGTTTGTTCTAGTTGCATGGAAAATGTTGCATAATATTTGTAAAGCACCGAAACTAGCAATCAGCCCGTACCACCTGAAGAAATACTAATGTCTTCAATTGCTGTATAAAGAACAAGGGTCAGCGGCAGTTCCTGTTCAAGGGCGTCGGGGCACCGCCCCCTTTACATTTAGAGTAAAAACATTGCAACCATAGTGATGCTAAAATATGTTTTAATACACATTTTAGTTAGTTACAACTTGGGACACTATCAGTGTTGTTGCATGGAACGTTGGGGTGAAAGTAGAACACATGACTTAGACTCATGCGCTTTCTGGCAGGTTGCTCCCCCGGGCGGGCCCAAAGTTTAAGTATTTGCCGGGCTGACAATCTCACAGCCCTGAGGCCTGTGAGGTCATCAGCTCAGTAAAGACTGAACATCCAGGCCTAATCTGCACCCCCTAATGACATGGGGGTAAAGTTAGCAACAGACGTTTCAGATGGAATCCCTGGATAGTGAATCCTCCACGTCAATCAGGGAGTGAAGAGAGAGCATTGTCACCCCTCCCCTTCCCAACTCGTCACAGGGTGGGATGGGACCTAACCTGTGACGAGTTGGGAAAGGGTGTGGCAGGAAGGCTAGAAGGAGTTGTGGCGTTACTGAAGCACACTGCTTCCTGCGTATTATGCCATTTTAGCTCTGTGTGCAGAGTGCTGTTCAGAGACATGAATCAGATTAATTTCAATGACCATTTATGACAGTAGTGCCGGCAGTGTCCTTACGTACAACACTGCCGGTTAGTTTGGTGACTCCATCCGGACTGACTCCTCGACGTTGTCTGTGATGGAGTGTGAAGGAGTCAGCGGACCGGACTCTGTGGTTGGCAGTCGCAGACCAAAGTAAAAACAAGGGTCAGCTGCCGGGCCTAATTCAATCAATTGGTTTGTTAATTGGGCCCGTTTCAAGGTGTGAGATAGTCTAGAGCAGAGCGCTGCGCAGAGACCAGCAAAGCGAGCCTAATGATATGCCAGGATGTGAAGAGCGATACCATGACCAGCAGGGGATGATTCGGATGGAGCTGAGTGAGAGCGCTGCTCTCAGACAAACATAACAGTAATAATGAATGTGCCCTACTTCTGTCACTTGCGTGCATGTATGAGGCTCAACCTTGGTCTCTCTTCATTCCGGATATGAGTCAGAGAACGCAAAGCAAATGGCATGCACAGGATGACTTACTCACACTTGCCTCTCAGCTTACCTACTCTGGGGCATTGCACCCACCAGTATCCTCTCCTCATCTGCCTTGCTGATGAGTGCCACTGACTCCAATAACTTGTCCTTCACATAGCATTTCACAGGAAGTAAAACAGATGTATTGCAACTTTAGGGAGGGCGTGGGAGTGCTTTACAAAAGTCATCTCATTTAGCCACTCCTGAAGCCTGCAGTTTCACAGCTGGGAGAAGGAGGCAGCGGACAGCCACGAATAAAACTAACCGTGCTCTTTTACATTTGACAAAGTCAGAGCTTAATTTGAGCCGGTGGCTTGGTTGGGGCCTGCTACCACTTATTTACGGAGACTGGCACATAGTTTTCCTCATCAGACTTTGACCCCTAGGAAGAGAGAAGCAAACACAAGGAAGAGAAAAACTCAAAAACAGTGGCAAAGGGGAAATCAGGAGCCTGCAAGAGTGAGTTAGTGGGCAGGGAGTGGCTGGTGGTGGGTCAAAGTGTCACAAGGTGGAATCGTCACTAAACTGCCTTCGTGTTTGTTTGACACCCTGACATTCAGTAGCGCCGGCCGTGGGCAGCAGAGCAGAGCTATGGCCCCGTCACGTGTGCGTTTACAAATTAAACACCGGACAGGCCTTGTAATCCATGTATAGCCACTAAGGTTCTAAATATGAGGGTGAAAAGAGAGTGCCGATAGGTAAAAGAGGGTCGTACTTTGTTAAAAATTAGTCTGGGGAGATATCCTCTAGCATTACAAAGCTGCTGCAAAAGGTTGAGTTATGTGGTTGCTCGTAGACTTGTGTAATTTGAGAGTTCTGCAATTATTGAGGAGTAAATGCTGTCACTTCTGGCACTAGACAGCCTTTGTAGATATCAAGGAGCAGTAAAGCTAGCCATTTAGAGCGCGAAAAGGCTTGCACATCGATCCCTTTGTGTTTGTGCAATTCCAGAGAATTCTTTTTTTGTTCTAGAAAGGGATCTGGCATCCTGCTGAAGATGCTATGAGGAAAGTGTGATGTTAAATTAAAGAAGACACCTTTATCAATGAAACACAGCAACTGCTAGTAACAAGGAGCATGGATAAAAATTAAGTGAAATGCAGTGTCGGCTGGTGAGGTTTGTGAGTGGTGAGGCTGGGATTGGTTTAGGGGAGTGCGGAAGGGGGGGTGTTTGGGAGGTTAGTCGCCATTTACTGTGCAAATCTTAAAAAACTAAAATGGGATAAAAAGCCCAAATATTAAGAACATAGGCCTGGCTTGTTAGAGAAGCCTGACCTCCTTTAGCAAAGTGTACAACAGGCAAGACGTTTTGGGGTTGGTATTTCCCTCACAACATGTTTGTATTGAGGATAACACGATAACTTCCAATTGACAAACTATCTGCTGATTTCCTCTGTGTGCCGAGCTGACAACCTCACAGCCCTGAAGCCTGATGGTGTGGAAGTAAAGTTAGCTCTGGGTGTTTTAAATACAAGATTTGTTTCCTCTCTGCCACGGTTTTCATGGTGGTGAGCCCGCCATAAAAACTGTGGCAGAGAGGAACCAAAGGGGGCCCTATGGGCCCCCTGTTGGCTCAGGGCACTGGGGTTCATGCACAACACATTTTGTATCCCCCTGTGTGCATTCACACAGTACCTCCACGGCTTCGACTGCAGCAGTCCATGCCATGCAGGTACTGATTTTCACGTTCCCATTGCGTTGCCTTTTTCATAGGCACCACCATGGGAATGCCAAAGAACTACCCCCCAGATAGAAAACTCCTAAGCTGGTGGCCGGTTCAAACACGGGTTTGGCGGAAAGGGAGCGGAGCGGTCCTGCTTCCACACTGCCAAACTCGTAATGAGTTCCTATGCCATCTGCATATATGTTGATTCCCCTCTCAATATACTCAAGAGACTACTAATCCTGCACTTTCGAAAATATGATAATTTATTTATTTATTTAATGGTTTTTGTAAAGCGCGTAGTAACTCCGAAGAGCATCCCAGCGCTGATCTGCTTCTCCAGAGGTTTTAGCCAACTAGTGAAAATTATATTTGCGGGAAAAGGAGGGTCTTTAAGGTTTTTCTGAACTGGAGATAGTTCGGCTCTGTCCTGAGTTTTCGGGGTAAATGGTTCCATCGTTTGGCCGTGTGAACCGAAAAGCGACGGCCACCGGTCTTGGCTTTTCTCACTCTAGGGACTGCAATGAGGTTTTCTGTATTGGACCGGAGATTTCTCTCTGCTTTGTATGGGATTAGGAGTTCTTTCAGAAGTGGGGGACCGTTGTTGTTGAGGGTTTTATGGGCCAGACAGAGGGCTTTGAAAACGACCCTTTCTCTGACTGGGAGCCAGTGGAGAGAGTTGAGGGCCGGCCTGGCGGAGGATCTTCCAGGTGTGCCCGTAAGTAGGCGGGCTGCGGCGTTTTGGACTTTTTGCAATGAGTTCAGGGTGGCTTCAGGGGCTCCCAAGTATATAGCGTTACAGTAGTCCAATCTTGCCAGGATTAGACCCTGAATGAGGAGCCTCCTTGCGGTATCTGGGAGCAGGGGAAAGATCTTCCTGCAGGCTCTAAGTAGCCCAAAGCATGTCCCTGCGGTTCTTTTTGCCTGGGTTTTAAAACTCATGTCCTTCTCAATCCACACACCAAGGCTCTTGACCTCTTCCTTGGGTGCGGGAGGGTCCCCTAGGCACTTAGGCCAAAGGTGAGATGGTAGAGAGGGCCCATTGTGGACCATCAGGAGAATCTCAGTCTTGGACCCGTTCAATTTTAATGAGGAGAGATTCATCCATCGGTGGACTTCGGAAAGGCAGCTGTGGAGGTCGGATGGGGCGTGGTGAGGGTGAGAAAGGGTAACGACCAGCTGAGTGTCGTCGGCGTAGTTGATAACTGACACGCCGTACGAGCTGACCCTCTTCTCCAGTGGGGCCATGTACACGTTGAAAAGTGTAGGGCTCAGAGATGAGCCCTGTGGCACTCCACACCGGAGGGGGATGGTGGATGAGCAGCTGTCGTTTTCCCGCACCTGGAAGGAGCGTCCAGTCAAAAAGGATTCTAGCCATTTCAAGGCCATACCCTTTAATCCGATCTCTCCCAGTCGGTGGATTAGGGTGGCATGGTCTACAGTATCGAAGGCCGCACTGAGATCTAGGAGGATCACTGCCACTGATCCTCCCATGTCCAGAATGCTTCTGGCCTTCTCCACTGCTGTCAGGAGGGCGATGTCCGTGCCCTGACCTGGACGAAATCCTGTCTGGGAGGCCGCTAAGAGGTTGTTGCTTTCTAGGTAAAGCGATAGTTGCTTATTTACCAGCTTCTCTGCGATCTTGCTGTTTCCAGGGAGAAGGGATATGGGCCTGTAGTTGGCGAAATCCTGCGGGTCTAAAGAGGGTTTTTTCAGTAGACCTTTGACTGCTGCCGCTTTCCAGCTGGGGGGGACAATACCCTCTGAGAGAGAGGAATTGATCAGGGCCGTGAGGGGGGGAATGATGGTACTTGACACTTTTTTTAGGAAACGGAGGGGGGCAGGATCAAGGGGGGAGCCACTTTTGATTGCGGCCAGCGTAGCTCCTACTTCTTCCGTTGTTACGGGACCAAAAGTGTCCAGGGAGGGTTGGGGGGCTGGCGGCAAAGGAGGATTGGTGGTGGTGCTGGTAGGATCCGGCTGTATGGGGTCCTGTTCGGGAGGGGGTATGGTTAGAAGAATGTTTTGAATCTTCTCGTCGAAGAAGGTGGCTAATTTTTTACATTTAGTTTCAGCTGCTTTGGGATCGAGGAGTTTGAGTGGGGGGTCAGGGGCGTGGAGTAGTTCTTTTAGAACTGAGTAGGTTTCATGGGCCGAGCAGGCAGCGTTTTTAATTCTGTCCTCGTAGAAACTAGTTTTGATGCTACGGAGCTCTTTTTTGTAGGATTTTACCGCGGTGCGGAATGCTTCTTTCCGTTCCTCGGTTTTTTCCTTCCTCCAGAAACGTTCATTTCTTTTGCAAGCCTTACGTAGCAGATTGAGTTCCGGGGTATACCAGGGCGAAGGATTAACTCTCTTGATGTATCTGAAAGAGTGGGTTTTAGGCAGGATGGCGTCAAGCGATTGGGTAATCCAGGTACTGAATTTTTTGTCCCCTACTAAGGTGTTATTGGGGGGATGGGGAACGTTTTCTCGGAGTTTGGCTGCCCAGACGTCTGGTTCCAATTTCTGCCATCGTCTGGAATACGTTCTGATTTTTGGGGGTGGAGGGAGCACAGTGATAATGTCCCATACTAGGGGAACCAAGAAGTGGTCCATCCAGGGAAGGGGGATATGGTCAAGGGATCTCAGGTTGGGGATGTTGGAAAGAATGGGGTCAAGCAGTTGCCCTTTTTCGTGGGTGGCCTGTGGGTTTTTGAGGTCAAGGCCCATTGAGGTGAGATCCTGGAGTAGTTCATTGGCCAGTTTGTCGTCAGGGTCCAGGAAATGTACATTCAGGTCTCCTAATAATAGGTAGTTAGTAGTGGACGTGCATTTGGTGGAGGTCTGGTCAATAATTTTGGTCGGAAAGTCTCCTAAATTGCCTGGTGGACGATATATCAGCGTTCCAGATATCGAGGTGACAGGGGAGATTATGATGGTGTAGTGGCAGCTTTCATGACCCTTGATGTTGCCATCAGATGTTCTGCAGGTGAAGGTGTCTTTGAGGATTATTGCGAGTCCACCTCCCCTACCCTCTGGTCTGTTCTGTGAGCACATAACGTACCCGGGGGGGAGTGCTAGATCAATGTCTGGGCCGCTACTGGAGGTAAGCCAGGTTTCTGTTAAAAACAGAATGTCTAAGGCATTATTGGTGATTAGGAGGTTCACTTCTTGTGCGTGTTTCACAAGCGACCTGCAGTTAAGTAGGCCTAGGCTCCAGGTCTTAAATCATCCTATTGGTTGCCCTTGATGAAAGATGTTACTGTAAAGGCTTTTTGATAGTCCAATTGTTGGCCAATTTAGATGACCTATTACTGCCATATGAGAACACTTGGTGCCATGCCATGCAAGCTTTGGCATACTGATTTGCCCATCAGTTAAGTCAGGATTTCAAAATACCATGAAACTTCCGAGACATATGTTCATGATAGAAATCTATACAACAGAATATAGCGACAGCAGCACATTTCCAAACCCTGAGAAGTGGGGAAAGGAAAAAAACCTTTCGCGTGAGTTTGTTACTCCCAACCAAAAGAGTAAGCAGGTTGTAGCTCCCCCAAGCCAAACTGTATCTCTATTAATGGAAGTTGTAACCGTCCCCCTGTGAGCGTTACTTTTCTATTGATAAAAAAATACATGTTATAGTTGAGCTATTGTTGATCTTAAACCGTGTTTACAGTGTCATGCCTAAATGTCATCCTGTGTCAAATGTTATTATTGTTGATTGCGCAGCTAAAATAAACTTTGTTTGTTTTACAGTGGCGGTTGGCACGGATCAGGGGTGGCGGGGGTAGGGTATGTATAAAAATTAAAATGACAACAATAGAGTGTGCCTTGAAACAAAGTATGTAGAGCACGACAGGAGAAGCCAAATTTGGTTCTTTATAAAGCCCTCACTCACCAACCTGGTTGGTGACATGCTTCATCATTGGGCCCCACCAGGAGAGGCCGAGTGCCACCCTGGTGTGCTACAACGGCAGAATTACTGCGGAGCTGGTTATTCGTGTGTGCTGAATAGTGAAGGAGTGAATGTTAAAAGTATCACGATTGTAACCAGAAATATGTTTTTTTAAAGGCCAATCGGACACAGTAAAAACAAAGTGTGGGACGACAAGCTGAGTAGATTGTTGAGCAGAGTCCGCTTAAGAGGTGGTCAACATGTTTCTGCCTATGTGTTGTAATTTTAACAGGCATTCTTCCGGACCATAAGGTGTAAACCCCGGCGGTATGGGCGCGCTAAGGCCCACCCTAACCTGAGGTTATAAGTGTAAAAAAGATAAAAAGTGTAAAAAAATGTGTACACGTGTCATCTGGTATCCCTCGTGCGTGGGAGGAACTGAGTTTATTCTGGTTGGACATAACATACACAGACATACATACAGAAAAAAGACAGACATAATCGTTAGCCGTAATTCTTTCCGTTAAATCCAGTTGAATATACAGATACTGATGCTCTACGCAGTGCACAAATAAGCAGTAACACTTAACAGGACGTTCTGCTTTTGGGAAATAATGTGCACTAAAGAAGGTAAACCAAAATCAATTTGGTGAAAGAATCTCACAACAGAGTCAATGAATCTATATGCCCATCGTGAGTTGTATCGATAAACATAAACTGGAGTGAGAAACGCTATGCGTAAAGCTTTTAAACATAGCGTAATTGGGCATAGGATGCTTAATAAAGGAAATGAAGTGAAATCTCACTTAAGATGCAGCCATTAACTACATCATGGGTCTCGGGAGTGGGGTGATAGCAACAATGGCACACCCTAGAGAGTTAGAAGGAAAGAAAACGAAAAATAGAAAGAGATCGGTTAATAAGGAATTACCAGAATACCGCGTTACTTATCTTAGCTGGCGAGAATGGAGGACTCACGCCTGCAGTGCATAACACCCG
Source organism: Triturus cristatus (assembly GCF_964204655.1). Taxonomy (NCBI): domain Eukaryota; kingdom Metazoa; phylum Chordata; class Amphibia; order Caudata; family Salamandridae; genus Triturus; species Triturus cristatus. The sequence continues at coordinate 428,042,395 of NC_140582.1, read as the reverse complement.
CTTGGTGCCTGCAAATACCCTCTTGTACCGGACCCCGATGACGAAGAGAAGGGGAGACCGGCATGTATATAAAGCAAAATTTCCCGAAGGCTTGCCAGGGGGCGGAGTCACGTCCAGAGTGGCGTGGTCACATGTGCGCTGAAAAGCGTCACACGCTATCTTCTAATCCAGAGTCAGGAGACTCTGGAGGCCAGAGTTTGGACGAATGAGGGGTTATCTTGTAGTCATGGAAATAGAGCGCTGGAAATGCGTGTTGAGAAATAAGCTTGTGTGAGCACCAAAGTAGGAAACTTTATTAGACCATAGCGGTCAGCACGAAGGCAGAAACAGGATCGTTCTGCTAAATGTCTCCGCAGTTGGCACAAAAAGAAACAAAATTGTGCGTGAACTCACACTGGGGTGAAAATATAGAATAAAATGAATAGGATAAAAACAGAGTGTGGGACACGAAAAAGGTTTTCATGGGGCTGTAGCCCAAGTCAATAATTCAGTAGCCACTCGTACTTAGTGCGAGTATAGGGGGGCCTTATAAATCGATAGGTTACAGGGTCAAAGACCAGTATTCAGCATTGCAAACGGGAGGGTTCCCTGTCCAGTGAGATGGTCATCCTTCTTTTCTGGCATAGGAGTGCTAATGGAAAAAAGCTATAGATAGTATGGTCAAATAGTGTTATAAAGCTCAGAGATGTGCAAATAACTAGCGTTTCAACACTGAAGACCAGGGGATGTTATCATTTAGCCTTTTGTTATGAGTGCTCAACCGGTACACCCACCTTTGTTCTTTTTCAAAAAGGATTTCTTGAGTGTTGCGTTGTGTGTGCACATGTTCGATGACTGTCCACTAAGTTTGGTGGTAATTCTACCACAACGGATATTGCTGCGATGTTCACCAACTCGTAATTTCACTTTCCGAGTCGTCATGCCCACATAACCTAAATCACATGGTCACGTTATCAGGTAAACCACATTGGTAGAGTTACAGTTGGTGTGGGCTCGCTGTGTCCACGTCTTTCCTGGTTCTAAATTAAGGACTTTAGTATGCTTAGTCAGGTGACAGACGCTGCAGTTGGTGCAAGGAAAGTGGCCCATGATTTTGGGTAGTCCCCATGCCTCAGTGATAGTTGGATCTTTGGTGAGATCTTCTCTAGGACGTGTATGGACTAGAGTGTCTTTCAGGCTACGTCCTTTTCTGAATGAAAAAAGCGTTTTTTCCCAGATGCGGTTATTGCTCATGAGGATACCCCAATGTTTATTGATTGCTTTTTTCACTGAATTAGAAGCACTGCTGTAAGTTGTTAAGCATGTCAAAGGTAGGTCTTTATTTACTTTGGGGTTATCTTCAAGGAGCGCCTCTCTTGGCTGGTTGCGCGCTCTTTTATAGCCTTTGTTTTGAATTTTGCTGGGTAACCTCTATGTTTTTTTTTTTTTTGAAAGAAATTTTATTGTTTTCACAACAAATACAACCAAAGGACATGGAATCAGACCGTATATACATTTCATTAGACAAATCACCACGCATAGTCATAATTTCTACAAGTAGGCCCAGGTCGGGCGCCTTGAAACCACCAGTATCGCCCACCCTCCCCTCCACCCCCCCAGCCTTCCTAGCCATCCGAGTCAGAGGATTCCTCATCAGAAAGAGGTGGTGGATCACATATGTTACCCCTATACTTGTTCCATGCTCCCCACACTCTGACCCACTTTCGAGGACAACCCCGCCTGATAAATACAGAGCGCTCAGCAAACATAGCCCTATCCATCTCTTTCTTCCATATTGATAGCAACGGTGTCTCCATCGCTCCCCATTTTTGGGCTATGTTCCGTTTGGCCGTCATGTTCCCCAGCGTCACCCAGCCCTGCGCCTGACGATTAAGATCCGTGGGCTCCCACACATTCAACAGACAGCGTCTGGGCTCCGGCAGCAGCGACACCCCGCACACCTGCGACATCGTACGCATCACTCGCCTCCAGAAGAGCTGGAGACCAGGACAGTCCCAGATCAGGTGATAGAAGGTTCCCTCCTCCCCGCAACCCCGCAGGCAGAAGGGATGTGGCGCTCTACCCAGTTTATGTAACAAGCTTCTGGTGAAGTATGAACGATGTAAAATACGAAGTTGCACAAGCCGCAGCCTCGAGGGTATACCCGCCTCGCGTGGCGAGGCCAGCGCCTCCCGCCAGTCCGGGTCATCAAAATCGCCGACCTCGCCGGCCCATTTCTCCCGCAAGAGCCCCATAGGGTCCGGCAAATTGTTGATCAATTTACGGTACGTGAAGGACGTGGCCCTCTTAGGCATGTATTCGGTCAACAACCTGTCCTCAAGTGGGGATGCCTCCGGAACCTGCACACCTGGGGTTAACTGTGTCGTCAGGGCATGTTTCATCTGTAGGTATCGGAACCATTCTGAAGGAGCCAGCTCATATTGTTGTTGTAAGCGAGCGAATTGGACAACCTCCCCTTTGTGCCACACGTCGCCTATCACCGAGATCCCGATAGCGTCCCAAGCGTCAAAGCCCTTGCTGTCCCTCAGACGTCCCAGTCGTTTTGTATCCCAGAGAGGCGTAAGCTGCGTCAGGACTCCCCGCCAACCCAGCCTGGCCTGTGCCGCATGCCAGATAGACACAGTCTGTCGCAGAGGGCCGATCAGCTGTGGGGCCAACCGGGCATCATATAGTGGGGTTAGCAGACCCCTTTCACCCAGTATATCCCTATCGGCCTTAAACGCGGGGTCTGACTGAAGCGCATGGAGCCACTGGTTGATCACCTTAAGCTGTGCCGCCCAATAATAGAGCTGGATATCTGGGAGCGCAATTCCCCCATCGTACCACCCACAGACTAGTTTTGCTTGTGCAATGCGCGCTGGTTTGTTGCCCCAGAGTAAGTTAGAGACCTGCGCTGCTACCGCTCGGAAGTAGGTCGGCGGCACCGGGTATGGAGTATTTTCCAGCACATAAAGAAACCTCGGCAGGGCCATCATTTTAAAGAGCGCCGCTCTCCCCACCAGGGTCAAGGGCAACGTTCCCCAGTGCCGCACATCCTGCTTGAGGCGGTCCAATTGAGGGCTTAAGTTGTGCCTGAAAAATTCCAGCTGATCCAGTGCAACGTGCACCCCCAGGTATTTGAACGACCCCTCCGCCACTTGTATCTGGCAGCCCTCCGACAGTCGAGGAACCTCTATGTTTTAACTTAGTTGTGAGATCAGTGGACTGCTTGCGGAAGTCTTCTAGATTACTACAGTTTCTCCTAACCCTGAGATATTGGCCATAGGGTATGCTTTCTCGTAAAGGTCTTGGGTGGGAACTTGAGAATTCGAGAAGGTTGTTCCTGGCAGTGGGTTTGTAGTGAGTTTTGGTTGTTAGACACCCATTGGACTTCGAGATCACAACGTCCAGGAACACCACGGATTGAAAGCTACAGGTGTGAGTAAATTTCAAGTTAAGATCCAAGGTATTTAACCATTGTAGAAAAATCATTAGGTCGATCTCCACACCTTTCCAGATAAGGAGGATATCGTCTATGTATCGCTTCCAAAAAATAATGGAAGAGGAGTAGTGATTGGCAGCACTTAGGATGTATCTACGTTCAAAATCATGGACGTAGAGGCCCGCTACACTGGGGGCAAAAGTGCTGCCCATAGAAGTCCCGGTTGACTGTAAGTAGATGTCTCCCTTGTATTCAAAAAAGTTTTGTTTAAGTGCCAGGGTGGTACATTCCAGAATAAATTCCTTGGGTGTTTGGTATTCCCAATTTATACCATCGAGGGCTTCTCCCAGGACTCTGATGGAGTCGTCCTGGGGAATGCTGGTATAAAGACTTTCGATGTCTAAGGTCACTAGTATGGTGGCTTCAGTGTCAATCGATAGTTCTTGAAGTAAATTAAGGAGGTTCTTAGTATCCTTAAGATAGGTGGGAGTTTTCTGGATTAGAGGTTTGAGAAAGTGGTCGCAAAAGCGAGACAGAGGCTCAAGTAGAGAGCCAATGCCCGAGACAATCGGGCGTCCTGGGGGAGGCATTTTGTTTTTGTGTATCTTTGGCAGAGTATAAAAATAGGGCACTGTGCTATCCCCTGCTGTCAAATAATCTGCCTCGTGTTTACTGATGTGGCCATTATCCTCTGCCTCTCTCACAAGATTGTTGATACGAGTCTTGAGTACTATAGAAGGGTCTGTCATGAGTGGTTGGTAGTTAGTTCTGTCACTCAGCAGGCGTTTGCACTCATTGTCATAATCAACTGTGTTTTGTATCACGATACCACCGCCTTTGTCAGACAGTTTAATCGTGAAAGTAGAATTAGCTTTTAAACTATCTAGTGCCCTGTATTCATGTGCACTCAGATTTTTGAATTGTCTAGGTTCATCAAAGGTCTCGATTTCTAAAAAGACCGCCTGCTCAAAAGCAGTGATTTCTGCTGGTATTGTGTGAGGGGGCGGTATGAAAGTAGATTTATTTCTCAGGCCGGTGTCTCCTTTAGCAGGGTTAGATGCTCCTTCTTCTTTTCCTTCAAAAAAGGCCTTTAGTTTCCACTTTCTGAAGAAATTAGCAAGTTCGCACTGAAGACTGAACTTGTCCAGCCACGCTGTTGGCACAAAGCCTAAACCTTTCTCAAGGACCTGTGTCTCTAGAGGGGAAAGGGTTACATCGGAGAGGTTGACAATTAGACTCCCTGGGCACTCGTGCTCGCCTGTTGGGACTTGCTACGAGTGTTGTTGCCCACTGGGTCGTCCTGTTCCCACCGGACTTGGTTGGATCCTCTCCTCTTGTCTCTTCCTCTCCGACCTCTGTCTTAAAAAGGCGGGTGGTAGGTATTTTGTTGGAAGGGTGGTGCCTGCATATAGCCTGGGTTCCATCCCATCATTGGGACATGAGGGGGTTGGAAATGCATCGGATGTATCCCACCCCCAGGCATTTGATATGGATGCCAAATTGGTTGAGGGAAGTTTGGTCTTGTCATCCCTCTGGCTCCTCCCCTCCACTGTCTTTGTTTGTAACTGCCATTGCTGGAACCACTTGATATTGAAGAGTTTTCATCAGAGAGATCGGAGTTTGAGCTATTTCTACTTGACGGAGTGTATGTGGGGTCGGCATATGGATAGGCCTTAGTAAAAGAGAATTTTTTCAGATCTTTCTGGAACTTAGTTACTTTTGCCTGCGTCAGGCCCTCCTTACACTCTGTGATGTCTTTGTTGATTTCATCCAATCTCTTTTTATAGCCCGTGAGGGTAGTTTTAAAGTGGTTCTCTGTTTGTTGAATCTCGATCATGAGTGTCTCAGAAAGTCTCACTGCTGTTTTAATAATTAACACCAGCCAATTGAGTGTGCAATGCCACGCGATCATTGCCAATTCTTTCCTAAAGGTGGCATCTTCTAGGAAGATACGTGGGGCGTTAGTAACTAGAAGACCCTTCGGTGCGGTGTTAGTGCGAAGGTATTCTGTTAAAATTGTCCCATGTAAGATGGTCCAAATTCTGTTTTTTTAGCTCTGATAATTTGTCCCATTCACTCGTGGTGTGAGTTACAGCCTGCGAGATTGCAGGATCAGCAAAGAGGGAAGGGCGTGCCAAAATAGCATCCACCTCTGAATCGGGATAGGTGAGACCCAGGTTTTCCATCATGAAAAATAATGAGGAAAAAGAGAGAATAAAGGAGAAGGAGGTGTCTAAGGAACCTCCTAGGAGAGGAAACTCTCACAGCTGTGCGCTGCTAATATATGTTGTAAACAACAGGAGAGGGAGGGAAATAGATCAGGAAACACTCTTAGTCCCCCAGGGTAAATCTAGTCATAACAACAAAAGAGTTTGCCTTGAAACAAAGTATGTAGAGCCCAACAGGAGAAGCTAAATGTGGTTCTTTATAAAGTTCTCACTCACCAACCTGGTTGGTGACATGCTTCATCATTGGGCCCCACCAAGAGAGGCCGAGTGCCACCCTGGTGTGCTACAACGGCAGAATTACTGCGGAGCTGGTTATTCGTGTGTGGTGAATAGTGAAGAAGTGAATGCTAAAAGTATCACGATTGTAACCAGAAAAATGTTTTATTAAAGGCCAATCGGACACAGTAAAAACAAAGTGTGGGACGACAAGCTGAGTAGATTGTTCAGCAGAGTCCGCTTAAGAGGTGGTCAACATGTTTCTGCCTATGTGTTGTAATTTTAACAGGCATTCTTCAGGACCATAAGGTGTAAACCCCGGCGGTATGGGCGCGCTAAGGCCCACCCTAACCTGAGGTTATAAGTGTAAAAAAGATAAAAAGTGTAAAAAGTGTTTTTACACTTGTCATCTGGTATCCCTCGTGCGTGGGAGGAACTGAGTTTATTCTGGTTGGACATAACATACACAGACATACATACAAAAAAAAAGACAGACATAATCGTTAGCCGTAATTCATTCCGTAAAATCCAGTTGAATATATATCTGTAGATACTGATGCTCTACGCAGTGCACAAATAAGCATATGCTGCTTTTGGGAAATAATGTGCACTAAAGAAGGTAAACCAAAATCAATTCGGTGAAAGAATCTCACAACAGAGTCAATGAATCTATATGCCCATCGTGAGTTGTATCGATAAACATAAACTGGAGTGAGAAACACTATGCGTAAAGCTTTTAAACATAGCACAATTGGGCAAAGGATGCTTAGTAAAGGAAATGAAGCGAAATCTCACTTGAGACGCAGCCATTAACTACATCATGGGTCTCGGGAGTGGGGTGATAGCAACAATGGCACACCCTAGAGAGTTAGAAGGAAAGAAAACGAAAAATAGCAAGAGATCGGTTAATAAGGAACGACCAGAAGACCGCGTTACTTATCTTAGCTGGCCAGAATGGAGGACTCATGCCTGCAGTGCATAACACCCGCTTGGTGCCTGCAAATACCCTCTTGTACCGGACCCCGATGACGAAGTGAAGGGGAGACCGGCATGTATATAAAGCAAAGTTTCCCGAAGGCTTGCCAGGGGGCGGAGTCACGTCCCGAGTGGCGTGGTCACGTGTGCGCTGAAAAGCGTCACACGCTATCTCCCAATCCAGAGTCAGGAGACTCTGGAGGCCAGAGTTTGGACGAATCAGGGGTTATAGGACAATGAGTCTTGTAGTCATGGAAATAGAGCGCTGGAAATGCGCGTTGAGAAATAAGCTTGTGTGAGCATCAAAGTAGGAAACTTTATTAGGCCATAGCGGTCAACACGAAGGCAGAAACAGGATCGTTCTGCTAAATGTCTCCGCAGTTGGCACAAAAAGAAACAAAATTGTGAGTGAACTCACACTGGGGTGAAAATATAGAATAAAATGAATAGGGTAAAAACAGAGTGTGGGACACGAAAAAGGTTTTCATGGGGCTGTAGCCCAAGTCAATTATTCAGTAGCCACCCATACTTAGTGCGAGTATAGGGGGGCCTTATAAATCAATAGGTTACAGGGTCAAAGATCAGTATTCAGCATTGCAAACAGGAGGGTCCCCTGTCCAGTGAGATGGTCATCCTTCTTTTCTGGCACAGGAGGAGTGCTAATGGAAAAAAGCTATAGATAGTATGGTCAAATAGTGTCATATAAAGCTCAGAGATGTGCAAATAACTAGCGTTTCAACACTGAAGACCAGGGGATGTTATCATTTAGCCCTTTGTTATGAGTGCCCAACCGGTACACCCACCTTTGTTCTTTTTCAAAAAGGATTTCTTGAGTGTTGTGTTGTGTGTGCACATGTTCGATGACTGTCCATCTGAGATCATTGGCAGTATGATTCTGCTGTATAAAATGTTTACTAAGTTTGGTGGTAATTCTACCACAACGGATATTGCTGCGATGTTCACCAACTCGTAATTTCACTTTCCGAGTCGTCATGCCCACATAACGTAAATCACATGGTCGAGTTAATTAAAATAAACTTACCTCACCACCACATCTCGCCTCCATCATCTCTCCACGGCCAGACGGAAGCAGGAACAGTGAAGCACACAGGCTGCCTTTGCCGATCAGGACGCTGCTGATAGCAGTGTCATGATTGGTCTGAGGGCCATGGCTCAGGCTCAGACGGGGACTATGGGCCTGTGCATGTTCTCCACCCAGGCTGTAATATAGCCTGGTGGAGAACATGCTAGGTGCGTATAACTGTTTGACTGGCCTTGGGCCGGCCAAACTGTTATGAGGACTTACAGAGTGCCCACCACTCCTCCCCCTGCTCCTCTGTGAGCAGAGCACCCCATCCTGCTCCGCAAAACTGCTTCAGCAGGAAAAATAAAATGATAATTACATCGAGTTATAATCATTTTATTTTTCCTTATTATACACAGCTGAAAAGCAATGGGACCACGCTCCTCCGCCTTACCGGAGGAGCCGCCACTGTAGTTTTGCATAAGTTAGCACAAACATTTTCTTACAGAACATTTCCTGAATGTACTAGGCCAAGGACAAAATCTTGCTCGTCTTGGTTCTGTTAACATTGTATCATTTAAACTGTATAACTAAGACTGTGAGAATGATTGAACCATAATGTATTGGTGGTGGTAAAATCTCTGAATGTATTCTATATAGAAATCTTTCCTTTCGACTGTTTCCTATTTGTTTAAACTTCATGAATCGTGTGTTCCCATCAAATTTATGAACCCCATTGTCTAAAGTACAGTATAAGAGCGTGCATTTCTCTCATGCAGAGAGGCCCCCTTTTCCTTGCTTATAAGGCAAATCTATAACGGATTTTGAATTGAACTATACTGAGTTCTTTTACTTATGATTCATATGCTATGCTGATAATTTACTGATGGCGTATTCTGTATTGTGACTTAAATACTTAAATAAAGCATTCAAAGGGAACTCTTGCCTGTCATTCTTAAGAGAACGTTTCAGAAGTTTTATTTGGGCCTGATTTTCTAAAATGACAGTTCCAATTGGGGGGGCACCAATGTCCAAGCTAGAGGGACTACACCGCTCTGAAATTTTAGCTGCGGCTCTGAATTTGTATGGATTTTGCTAGGAATCTTGTAGGGTTCTAAGGGCCAACACCCCCAAAAAATATTACCGCACTCCTCTGGAGAGATAGGGGAGGAGGGATGAGCCTGCAAACAATTGAATTATAGGTCAAACACTGAGGGTTTTTCCCCAGATGTAGCTACCCACCCCACCCCCATTCTGAAAAGAAGTACTGCAAGGAAGGAAGGAAGGAGTAGGATTCAATCTGCAGAGCAAGGCCACTACAGCCAACATTTGCCTCTTGCACTCTTCTCTGCACTGCTGCAATACCTTCAATGGAAGAGTACCTGTACTTCTCATGAGAAAGCAGGTACCCCAGCTAGTGAGTACCAATACTTTTATATTTCCATTTAAAGCACTGGTAATTTGGGTGTTGTTCTTTCAAAAGCCGTGATAGGAACGTACGTGGAACAGAAAGTAAACTGTTTATCAAACAGCCATCATATAACAGCATCACAATGCGGGTTGCAAAAAGTTCATGTGTAAGATTAGATAGAACTTTAACTGGCAACCAATCTGGAAACGCTTCTAAAAGTGGCACAGAATGTCCTTGATGTAACGGGGACTCACTCAAGTGCTCTGGGGGACCACTTCCAGGCACACATTATGAGTGCTGAGCGAACATCCGTTTTTGTTCAAACTTCAGACCTGGCAATTCCGTGAGTATAATGTGAACTGCACAAAAGATATAGGAAGCTGCCCAGCCCTGCCAAGTACCACACATCAGGGGTTAGACTAACGCATTTTAACGCTGGTGTCCGCAACACCTCATTAAAATGTTTGGGTCACGCATATATAGCTCTCTAACTTGCTTTGCGAATCATGAGGCGCTCAAAAAACAACCTTGTGTGCAGCACATGCTCTGCACTGCCGCTCTGCCTGCGAGGCAATTTAGCCTGCTAGTGGGCCCGGAGTACTCGTTGTTATGGTGACATGGAACACGGGACACCTTCCTGTGCCCAAAAACTGACTGTGCTCCCTCTGTCAGCCCTGCACGGCCTCTCTGCGACACGTGAACCTGCTGGAACTTCCAGCACGAGCAGTAATGCTAATTGTGTGTCGGGGTATGTTTCCTGTAGTCTCTGGCAAAAAGTAATGTGATCTGTGATATATTTACAAAGTATTTTAATATTTAGCAACGCTGCTGCCTGCCTGCCAAGGTAAAACACCCAGGAGCAGGGAGAGGATTGCTGTGACTGTCCCCAGCTCGGACAAAGCCTACTATTGCCACCTGCTACTGACGCCCATTGCCCTACCCAGCCCGGTCAAAGAACTTTAGACCCAAGACTCCTAGCAGCTCCAGAGAAGGAGTTGTGAAGTGTCACAAGCTTAAAGAAGAGGCAATGTATCACCTGTGTGTCCCGTTTTGGTGAGTCACAGTAAAGTAGTGAAACAAACTTCACAGAAGCAGGACAATGCATTTGACGTTTGTTGGTCCAAAGGTTCTTTCAAAAGTTAAATGAAGTAATTTGAGAAGCTTGCACATTTCACAATTCCACAATGAGGAAACGCAATCAGTCTTCATTTTTAAGGCAGTGTGTTGTGTCACTAATACCATCCAGCTGCATAGTTTTATAGCCAATATCCAGTAGGCCTTGGGACCTGTGTTTGCACTTTTCCCACTGGTGAACTGCCTGTAAACCAGATCAGGCCAATGCTAGATTGAAGGGCTGTATTAAATGCCTCAAGTCCATTCATATAGTGATGTTCATCAGCACCATGTTCATGGAATCACATTCCTTATTGTCACTAGTATAGATAAATGTTTTTCTAAAGTAATATTATGTCTTCCAGCCTGCAACTGCTAGCTCTCATTTAAGTAAATGCCATCTCTCCATTTAGACGCAGCTTATGTTAGGTGTGTGCACAATGCTGCTTGTTTCTACTGGCTACACTACAGTGCCACTCAAAGGCAATGAAATGTCCGCCCTGAGCAAACCGAATCACAGAAATGTCACACATAAGCAATCGGAAACTTGGCAGCTATGAGACAGCGTTACTTTGCCGCGCTAAAAAACATTTTGTTGAAGGTCAACAGCGCGTGAGCCTCGTTTATTTCTTGCTGTTTTTGTTGATAAGGTCGTCGTCGACTGTATAAAGTCAACATCTCGCGGGAAGAACTGCCCGCCTTTCTAAAACATTTTCACGGCGCGCTGGTGCGTCTCCTGACCTCTAAATGGTGCGCTGGGGAGAAGGTTGATACCGGAGCGGCCGTTTAAAGGCGAGTTAATGATTTCCGCACAGTAACGCACACGTGGTCCTTAGTCACGCTTTAATGCGTCTCGTGCGTCTGTGCTGCCGGAGCCAGTCGCGGGTCTCACATTCTGGCGGAGCTCTGTGCTAAAGAGCTGCATTAGCGTGCAACCAAGCTTGATTTAGTACGTTATTATGCATGCTTCAGAAACAAGGGCTGGTGTTACTGCTTGAAAAATTAACACAAGTTTCAGCCGCAAGGCAAACTGCTATAACAGATTACTTTTCTGCAGGAAACCCAACTCCAAGTCATTCATTTACAATGACACATGGCTCCTTTAAAAACTTTTCAGTCACAGTAGTTGAGAAGTGTTTTAAGGGAATACCTTAGGGGCTGGACAACATGGAGAACCAGGTAAGCAGTGGAGTTTAGAGGAATAAAATCTAATTGCAGATATAATGGTTACCGTATGTTTCAAACAGGGTTGGAAGCATCTTTGAAATGTGTAAAGCTCAGTAGAAAGGACGATGCAGAGAGGGCAGCACTTCTCTCAGCATAATTGGAGGAAGTTATAACATTCAATTAAATTAAATTTCAGAAGGCATTCCGTGTTTTGCAAGTCTTAATGCATCCATTCCTACAACACTGTGAGTCAAGTACTACTTGGACCTACAACGGCAAGCATTAGCTATGTAGATACAGTGCACAATCTTGCTGAGTTCTGTTTTTTCAGTTCTGAAACCAAGACGAAAGACGCGGTGACCAACTGGATTTGTTAAAAAGTCTCAAACTGCCCATGACGCTGAAAAATGAGCGCAGGAGATATTAAGTGGATAAAAAGCCAGAGCTCAAAGTAGGGTGAGTGAAATAACATTATTGTATAAATCATTTATTACAATAAAAACTAAGACATAAAGATCTAATATTCCCCTTAAACCCCCCCCCCCCTTTAAAAAACTACAAGTACAATATTGTTATAAAGCGAGCTAACGGTTGTAGAAAAAGTTTACATTAATGGGTGGGTTAAACTATCGTCTCTGTTTAACTTGTTTTAGAAATAAGTTTGATGGAGCAGTTTCACATGGTTACCAATGAAGGAACTGCTGTGAGCATTAAAACAAAATTTGACAGCTTCTTCTGTGATGGCACCAAAGTATGAAGTTACAATTTCAAATCATATCTCAAAAATATTTTCATTGCTAAACATTTTGAGACAAATTATATTATACCACGCTTACCAAAAGACTGACGTTACTTGGCCATAGAGGCAATTGTTGGGTGTAAACACTGAGCCCCATCATTTTCATTTCTACCAACCACGTAGGGTACTGTGCTCTGCCTTCTCCTATCCATTGATTACTTATTTCCTTATGATCAAACCTGTTAAATCTGGAATTCCCAGGCGCTGTTTATTCGTACAGTGAGTACCCATCTTCAGTTCTGGAAAGCCATATAGACGTGTCTGTTTTAAATACAAATCCACTCTTTCCTGCATATCGGCTCTTTAGTGCCGTGGCACCCTACTGTATTTTCACACTTTGCACATCTATAAAAATAATGAAATAATAAATCAATCAATCAACAAATAAGTAAATAAATAAATAAGCAAATAAATACATTAAACACAATGTAATCTAGCAAAGCATTTGACATCAGGCTCCTATATTTGAGATTTTAGCAAGTAAATGGCTTCAGTGAAGTGGTAGGGGGTGTGTTGGGGGGGCTCTGCCAATTTGAGGACCGCGGGTGTTTTTGTTCAATGAAGCACCAGAAACTATTTAAGTTATTGTCTCCTCTGTTAATGTATTCATTTTATTTCTAGAGAAGGCAATTTAAACTGAATTTCACTTTTGATTCAGGTTGCTTTAATCAGAGGGGTCTGATTTTATTTTGCACACAATAGTTAAAAAGCAAAATAAACGCATCCAAGGTGGGGTAGAAGGTCTTGAACATATTCCTATTTTGTAAGCATTTGAACACATCCTAAAAGCACTTGTCTTTCAGGGGCAGTAACAGCAGACGGGAGCCGCAGTTACCCCATAGCCACATTATGCACATCATTATGCAAATTACAGTGTAGACATAACTAACCCCCAAATGTGTTCACAGCAGCTTCAAATTGAGAACCTCATGCTGGTCAATGGCTATAGCAAGTACCAGTATAGTAGGATATGCGAAAATGGCAATATTTTAGCATTGGACCACCCCAGACACATCAGGGGGCATATTATCAAGCCCATATTGTCACCAAAACATGGGCTTCTATGGGAATTCTCAAGGGGATATTATCAAGCCCATTATCGCCGCTTTAGCAGCAGTTTTCTGCCGCTAAAGCGGCGATAATTTTCACTCTGTTTCTTGATAATATGCCCCCACATGAGTTGTCTTAGTGAGATGTAAAGCCAGTGCTGCCAAGAGCCTGGCTTTGTGAGTGTGATTGTCATTCACAATGTACAACATAGAAACTACAGTTTTCAACTGCTATTGGGATCTTGCCGGGGCCTTACATTTTGAGCCCTTGCATGTCGCAAAGAAAATGGTATAGAAAGTTGGTGTGCCACTTGCACATGTACTTTGTGACCACTCATGCAATTGCAGAGTGTTGAATTGTTAATACTTGTCCCAAAAATAAATGTTCCACTTCCACTGTCTTCTTAAGTGGCGGTGGAGGGGAGGACGCTGATATCAGTTTTCTGGGACCATAGCCTGCTGTTCAGCATCCGTTTCACTTTGCGGCACACATTGTTGAAATGTTGGTGCATTGGATTACAAACCTAAAATAAGGTATAGATATCTTCTGTCCCATGTAGACCTCTGTTCCTGCCTTTTAAGCTGCTTGCAACAAGGTCCTATCTCAGCATAACACGGCAAATATTTGGCACAGTGGTCAAAGAAAAGCATATTGTCCATCTGGCCCCATATTTCGTCTGTCATTCAGTCCATTACAACACTGCATAGCAGATGAATATTCAATTTTCAACCACTATTTTGTACCAAAGAAAATTACATTATCCTGAAATAAAAATGGTAGACACACTTTACTGGAACATCCACAGCATGGATGCAGAGGTTTGCAAGTCAGTTTATTTCAGAGTTCTAAGTAGTCCATGAGGCATGAAAGAAGTGGTTGTTTTGAGTCAGAGTCTCCTCAGAACCATCACTGCTCTATCCTTTAATTAGAAAAGCGACCCTAAGTGCAGGGTGCTGTGTAACTAAAAGGCAGGACATTTACTGTTTGGTTTTACATGTCCTGGAAGTGACAAACACCAACATTGTTTTTCACTGCTGTGAGGCTCACTCCTCACATAGGCTAGCATTGGGGATTCCTTAAAACACTTTTTAAGCTGCAATTCCTGATTGGAAAGTGTTAGAACTGGGGGTCTCTAGTTAGCAGAGGTAGGTTCCTTTGACCATATAGGGACCCTTGCTTCTAAGTCAGGGAAAGGGGATTACTCTACTGGATAACCTCTGCTCACCCCCTTGGTAGCTTGGCATGAGCAGACAGGCTTATCTCAGAGGCAGTGTGTTAAGCATTTGTGAACACATACAGTAATACAGTGAAAACACTACAGATGAACACGACACAGGTTTTATAAAAATAAGTATTCTTTATATAGACTTAACACAAGACCACAAACGACAAAAATCCACAATACTTGTACTCAAAATTGACTTAAAGATGGTAGAATTAGCTTAGTTCAAGTTGGTGATAAATGCGACACAGTTCTCACAAAAGTACCTGGATGCGTAACGCAAAATAAACAAAAGGCTCGCAGCGTGGGAGATGCGTCGGTTCCTTGCTTCGGGGGAGACGATGCGTCGCGCCTCTAATGCTAGCGCAGAGTAGGGGATGCATCTTGATCCTTACCGAAGAGGAGGTGATGCGTAGATTCTCGTGCTTCAGCCCGGTTGCGATGCGACATGATGGCGCCTCGATGTGATGCGACAATCCGGTGCGATGCGATAAGATGGCGCCCTTGATGCGACGATGTGAAGACGATGCTTACACGCCCTGGCAGCTTTGCGGCGACTCTGTACTTTGGAGCCGCGACTGGCCCTTCGACACGCTTCTCCGGTGATGCGACGGCGACCTTCATGGTTACGACACGCTTCTCCAGTGATGCGACAACAGACAGCTGCGACGAAGACACGCTTCTGGGAGATGCGGCGGTGGCACGCTTCTCTGGCGATGCGATGACTACAGCTGCGGCGGTGACACACTTCTTATTGCGTCGTGCTTCCAGCTCCCAGCGACACGCAGGCTTCTGCAGATAGAATTACCAGCATGGAAATTCAGAGGGGAGCTGGTGGTGAAGTCTGTTGTCCCTGAGACTTCAGCAGGAGGCAAGCACAAGTTC
Source organism: Triturus cristatus (assembly GCF_964204655.1). Taxonomy (NCBI): domain Eukaryota; kingdom Metazoa; phylum Chordata; class Amphibia; order Caudata; family Salamandridae; genus Triturus; species Triturus cristatus. Next base: position 428,026,884 of record NC_140582.1, on the reverse strand, counting down.
AAGCCCTTGGAGAAATATTCTGCAAGATGATGAAGTACACACAAAAGTTCCTTCCCCTCTCCTTGGCACTGAAGACACCACTGTAGGCTAACCCAGCAACACAGCACACTGGCAGGGGGACAGTCCACTCCTACAGCTTCCTTTGGTTCTTCTCCTTGGCAGAGGTTGGTCTTGTTGTTCCAGAAGTGATCCAAAGTCTTGGGGTCTGGGTCCCCATATTTATACTACTTTTCTATTTGTTCTCTGAAGTCAGATAGGCCTTTGCCTAGTCCAAACCAATTCTGGTCAGTCCTGGAGCACTTTGTTGACAAGACTTCTTTTTTCCTTTTACAGTTCAGGTCAGGGACATCAGAGACACCACAGGAGGTGGAGCCAGCATTGTGGATGGAAGGCACAGCCCTATTAATGTCGCAGGTGCAACTCCTCCCACCCATCTGCATGCAGATCTCTCTATTCAGCCCAGTGCTGACTCACCCTCTCTCCTGGAATCCCCCAGCCCCTGTCACTCACAGAACCAGACACACAATACACAAACTAGCAGAGGCAGGCTTTGACAGTTAAGCAAGAAAATACCTACTTTCTAAAAGGGGTATTTTCAAACACAGAATGTTAAAACCAACTTCACTAAAAGATGTATGTTATCATTCTGAGTTCAGGCATACTAAACTCGAATTTCTACCATGTTCCCTGAGTCAGTTAGGATTATAAGATGTAACAATCAAACTGCCCATTCTGGCCTACGGGGAACAGGTAGCCTTGCAATAGTGAAAAACGAAAATGGCTGTAATTCACTATTAGGACATGCCACACACACCAGGGCATGTCCTACCTTATACTTACAATGCACCCTGCCCTTGGGCCTACCATAGGGGTGTCTGATATGAAGAAAAGGGAAGGTTTAGGGACTGGCAAGTGGGTGCACTTGGTCAGTCGACATGGCAGTCAGAGACTGCACACAGGCTCTGCAATAGCAGGCCTGAGACACACTTTACAAGCTGCTTCTGTGTGTGGCACAACCAGTGCTGCAAGCCCACTAGCAGCATTTGATTTACAAGCCATGGGCACACATGGTGAACTGTACTAGGGTCTGACAAGTAAATCAAATAACACAATCATGCAGTCACTAACCAATACATCAATTTAGCATAGGGAGCACTTGCACTATGGCACTGAATAGCATTGGCACAGTGCCCAAAGCAGCAAACCATATAAAAAACAGAGGAGGCAATCAGAAAAAATGGAAGAGAGACTCACACCAATGGTACCAGGTCTAACAGAAAGGTGTAGGTACTTCATGTTCAATATCTTTGGGATTATGGTGAAGAATCCTCTTTAATGGTAAAGTTGATTTGACATTACCATTTTAGAAATGCCACTTTTAGAAGGTGGACATTTCTCTTCTCTTACTGCTCTGTGCCCCTTGTAGCCAGTCTTCAATACATGTCTTGGCTGGGTGACAGCTACACTGCATTCCGTCTAGACGGGTACAACACAGGAAAGGCTGGGTGTGAACAGGAGATTCCTCTGCATTCATCTGCATCCTGATAGCCTTCCTGGGCAGGAAGAGGGAGAGGTGGCTTACACTTACATCTGCATAGGTTGTGTCATGCCCTCACATAAAGGGCTGATTTACCCCTTACTGGTAGTCTGGAGCCAGGGCTGGGCTGAAAGGGATCCTTGTGCACTTTGGAGAGTGCCTTTGAAGTCACCCCCTGCATCAAAGGTACTTTTGGGTATAAGTACTAGTGCTCTGGCACTACCAAATCAGTACACTACCGGACCTGGGAAGAACTCTGCTGGAGTAAAAAGATTGTTACTTTGATGTGACGGACTATTGTGAGGGACTGCTTCCCTTCTTTGCTGAGCTGCCCTGCTGCCTGCTGATCTCTGCCCTGCTGAGAACAAGGACTGGACCCATCTTTCTTGAACCCAGAGTGTCTCCAAGGGCTTGCGGCTTGCCTACTGTTTTCTGAAGTCTCAGGGACACAAAAGACTTCCTGCAGTATTGCTGGTGCTACTGGCCTCTGCCATCTCTGAGTCCTCCTCTTGCCTACCCCTCTAGTCCTGGGCCTCAGAAGTGGGTTCTGCAAATGATTTCTGAACAAACGGACACATTGCCTCATCTGCATGAGAATTCCTGCCACATCAACCTTCAACACAGACACTGCTCGATGATGAAGAATCCACAGCCTGCGCGGCTTGACAGTGACGCAGCGGCTGTTTGATGACGAAGCTGTGCATTCACTTCAAAGGAGCCGATGACGACGCGGTTCCCTCTTTGTGCGGCTTGACAACAATGCAGTAAACTGTCGACGTCGACAAAAGCTCCATTCCATCCAAGATATTTCTTCAGCACGACCTGTCTGGGTACCGTAGCCAGTCTGCCGTTGATCGCGGTCGGCCCAAACTTTGACTTTGCATTGGTCCCTTCCGACTTCAAGTAACCTTTTAACTGCTAGTGACTTCTAAGCACTGTTTTCACGTTTGATCTTTAAAGATTCATATCTCGACTTCTACCTATTGGATCTTTGTCATTTTGGTCTTTTTTTAATCAGATAAATATTATCTATTTTTCTAAACATGTGTGGAGTCTTCTCGTGGTGTTTTCATTGAGTTTCTGTAATTTAGGTGTTACACAAATATGTTACACATTGTCTCTTCACTTAAGCCTGATTCCAGAGGGTGAGCACAGGTTAATTTAGGGTGTGTATCTGACTTACCCGGACTAGAGTGTTGGTCCCAACTTGGGCAGGGTGCAAACCTTATAGTAATTCAGTGTTCACTACAACTATACACTTAGACAAATTCAAACCTATTCCTCCTCATTGGCAACATCTTTGTCTGTCTTGTGCTAATAGGCATTTTTTAATTTTCAGTTCTCCCTGATTGGCTTTTTGATTTTTTTCTTCTAAAACATGTCTCAATCTGGAGAAGCAGTACCTACACCTGAAGTTGTAGAATTTAATTTTGCCTGGTTGGAGTCTTCTACTGTGGCTCAGATGAAGGTCTTTTGCGAGCAATTTCATGCCTAAATGAGGGGGTCAGCAGAAAGGTGCACCTGCAGAAAGCCTTAAGGGCCCTGCTAGAGTCCCAGGGTGCTGGGGTTGATGACCTGGATGAGGAGCAGGAAATTCCTAAGGACGGTGAGGAGCTGACCCTGGATGCCAATGTGGATTTGGGACTGCCTTTGGAAAGGGCCAACAACTTGATGCCGGTAGTAGTTGTTGCCAGAGCAGAGAGCAGTGTCTCATCAAGGAACCTGTCCCCAGAGGAGATGGAGCACAGGAAACAGGAGAGAAAATTGAAATTGGAACTTGCCAAGTTAAAGAAGAAGGAGCAGGCTCTGGAGTGTAAAAGTCTCGCCACGGAGAAGAGGAAGATGGTCCATGAGTTCAGCCTGAGAGAGCTGGACATAAGAGCCCTACAAGTGGGGTCCAGAAACAGCAGTAATGGTGGCAGCATACCTGTAGTGTCATCCCAGCTGCCCAGGTTTCATATTCCCAAAGATATGGTGCTCAGATACAATGTTGGGGATGACATAGATATATGGCTGGCAGCCTAAAAGTGCACAGGGTCCCAGAGGTACATGCCCATAGTGGAGAGGGATACATCCTTACATTAGAGGTGGGGGACCAGACCAACTGCACTGCCATGAAGGCCGTTTTAGTCAGGAAGTTTGGTTTGACACATGAAAAGTACAGGCAACAGTTCAGGGCTAGTCACAAACTCTCTAAACAGACATTGGTGGGTTTCCTGGACTACGCTTGTAAGGCACTGAAGGGCTGGGCGAGGGGGAGCAAGGTTGATGGTTTTGAAGGGTTGTACAACTTATTTTTAAAGGAGCACATTCTTGATAATTATTTTACAGAGCAGCACCAACACCTGGTAGATAGCAAGCTGACTGACTCCAGGAAACTTGCGGAGGAGGCGGACATCTGGGTCAGCACCAGCTTGTCCAAAAGGGTGGTCAGGGTTCCTAACAGAAGAAAGAGGGGTGAGATAAAAAGAAGTTCTCTATAGGCCCCCAAAATGACTCACAGGAGAAAGGGTCTGGTTCTCATTCCCAACAAAGCTACCAGAAACAAAACTAGCCTGACAAAAGTCAGCAGCCCAAAACTCCCAGGTGCTATGAGTGTGGTGAGTATGGACACTACAAAGGGGAACCCAAGTGTCTAAAAAGCGCACACCCTCCCACTGGAGGTAAGAACCTAGGGGAAACAAGCATTGTGCTGGGGAAGGAGTTTTTCCCTGTTAATGAATGGGGGGGGGGGGTTATGTGTCCCTAGGTGGCGGCGAGATGGTTCCTAAGATCCATTTGCCATCGAATACTACAAAGTATAGGAAATGGGTCACCATCAATGGGCAAGGTGTTGAGGCTCTGAGGGACACAGGTGCTAGCATAACTCTGGTAAGGGGTCAGCTTGTGTCCCCAGAGCAGGTGATTCCCAATGCATTCCTTCAAGTTGTGGTGGCTGATAAGAGGGAGGGAGGGTCACTATCCAGTGGCCCTGGTTCCATTTGAGTGGGGGCTGGGGGCTTACACGTCTTTTGAAAGTTGCTGTGAGCCCTGCCATGCCTCTGGACTGTTTGTTGGGCAATGCCCTTGAGAACACTATCTGGAAGAAAGTGAAGCTCAAGGCTCATGTGGGGATGTTGGATTTACCTGAGTGGATCTGTGCTATGACAAGGTCCATGGCTGCCCGGGAAGGGAGTCAAAAAGGGCTGGAGCCTGGTATAATCGCCAAGCCAGCTGCTAAAAAGGGGAAAGGCAGTGGGCGTGGGAAACCAACCCCTGAATGTAATCCCAGTGAAATGAATGGGGCACCTGCTGTGGCCACCCCAGAGTACACTGAGGAGGAAATTGCTCCCCTTGGTGACCTCCCTACACCTGCTCATTGGCATGTAGAAGGAGGACCCACCAGGGAGGAGTTTTGTGAGCACAGAGGGAGTGTCCAACCCTTTTGGGCATGGGGCACCAGGCTGAAGCCCAAGCAGCAGGTGATGTGTCTGGGAACTATCACATTTACTGGGAGTACAACCTCATTTACAGTGAGCCTAAGGCTCCTGTGCATGGGACATCAAGTGCCCTGTTGGTCCCCCAATCCTACAGGGCCTTACTACTGTAGCGGGCTCACGAAATACCCCTGGAGGACACTTTGACCAAAACAATACCTTTGCAAGGCTTGCCCCACATTTGTATTGGCCCACGATCAGGGAATCCTCAGACACATTCTGTAGGACCTGTGTGACTGCCAGGGTAGTGGGAAGACAGGGAAAAAGCTAAAAGCTCCCCTGGAACCAATATCTATCTTTAGCACCCCCTTTGAAAGAGAGTGCATCAACTGTTGGGCCTGTGGGTTCCCAGACTGCTTCCGGCAACAGATCCATGATATGGTGGATCATGCCACCCAGTACCCAGAGACCATCCAAATGTTGGTGAAGGAAGGGTGGGAGCAAACTCGCAGGAAAGTTCTACAAGTTGTAGTGAGCTACATGCGGGCCTTTCATAGCCAAATGGCTAAGTTGTGGAAGTAGGCCTCTGACAACGTGGAAGCCAGGCAGGCTGTAATGAAGGAATGGCATGACCAAAATTCTACCACTGTGGAATTACAGCCTGGACAGAAAGTGTGAGCCATGAAACCCGTGGAGCCCCGTGCCAGTGCCCTTTAGAACTGTTGGACTGGGCCTTATGAGGTAATTGAGAAGAAGGGTAAGGTCACTTACGTGTTGGACCCATGCTGATTCTAAACATCAATTGCCTCAAAACACACTTTGAGAGGTCTGAACCCACCAAGCTGATGGTGACGTATGGAGCAGAGGAAGAGATGAGTGAATGGGTCTGTGAAAGGATTGATCATTTCCCCCACTCTGACTTCTGAACAGCAAAGAGACTGTTACCAATTGTTTGAACAGTACTCCTCTCTCTTCTCCCTTACTCCTGGGATTACCCACCTGTGTACCCATGATGTGGATACAGGGGACAACCTCCCTGTCAAGAATAAATCTTACAGGTTGTTGGGTAAGGTGAGGACCAGCATCAAAACTGAAGTCTCTAAGACGATGGGGTTGGGGGTGATAGAAACCTCAAGTAGCCCCTGGTCCAGTCCTGTGGTTCTGGTACTGTAAGCTGCCCACCGGGCACCACACCTGAACTAAGGTTCTGTGTGGATTACAGCTGGCTTCATTCTGTGACCAAGACAGATGCTTATCCTATCCCTAGGGCGAATGAGCTCATTGACAGATCAGGGTCTGCCCAGTACTTATGTACCTTTGATCTTACAACAGGGTATTGGCAGATTTCCCTAACAGAGGGAGCCAGGGAGAGGTCAGTCTTCTACACTCCAGAGGGCCACTATCAATTTAGCGTGATGCCCTTTGGATTAAAGAACGCCCCTGCCACCTTCCAGATGCTGGTGAACCAGGTCATTTCTGGTTTGGAGGCCTTCTCAGCTGCCTAACTGGATGACATGCTGTCTTCAGTGAGTTGGGAGGACCACCTCTTTCAACTCCGAGAAGTGTTTCAGGCCCTGCAACAGGCCGACCTGACTATCAAGGCCTTTAAGTGCCAGATAGGGCAGGGGTCTGTGGTATACTTGGGACACCTAGTGGGCAGCGGGAAGATGCAACCCCTTTAGGCCTGCCAAGATAGAAACCATCATGGCCTGGGAGGCCCCCAAAACCCAGACTGAAGTCAGAGTATTCTTGGGCCTCACTGGGTACTATAGAAAGTTTGTCAAGGGCTATAGCATCATTGTTGCCTCCGTGACTGAGTTGACTTAGAAGAAGCAGCCCAGAAATATGATTTGGATAGAGGCATGCCAAAAAGCAATTGACTCCCTGAAGCAAGCCATGTGCACAGCCCCTGTGCTCAAGGCCCCTGACTTCTTTATCATTCAGACAGATGCCTCAGGGCATGGTATATTGGCAGTACTGTCACAGCTCAATGAACTGGGCCTGGACCAACCTGTAGTCTTCATCTCCATGTGGTTACTCCCCAGGGAACACAGGTGGTGTGCAATTGAGAGAGAAGCTTTTGCAATGGTTTGGGCACTGTAGAAACTGAGGCCATACCTGTTTAGTACTCACTTCCTGATTCAGAGTGACCACAGGCCCCTCAGGTGGCTCATGCAAATGAGGGGTGAAAACCCAAAGATGTTGAGATGGTCCATTTCAGTACAGGGTATGGAATTTAGGGTGGAACATCGACCAGGAGTAGACCAGGCCAGTGCTGATAGTCTGTGTTTTTCCACCTTAGTGATGAGAACTCACAAGATGTTGAGTAGCTTTCCCCTCTTTCAGCTGCGTGGACACATGTTAGACCTGTCATCCTTAGGGTAGTCTTCCCCCAACTTTTTGCCTGGCCTGCAGCACTGGTTGTGCCACCCACACAAGTAGCCTTTCAAAACTGTATCAGGCCTGCCATTGCAGGACCTATGTGTGCAGTTTACTGCCACTTAAACTTGGCATTTAAAACCACTTGCCTAGTCTTAAAGTCGCCTTTTATTACACATAATTTGTCATGACCCGCAAATCTCCTTCAACATATATGAACGCTGCAGGCACCTCCGCTACCATTCCCCAATAAGGCGTTCCATATATACATTAAATATATTGTGTTGATTATGGCTAAACAAAGTCGTTTTGGGCTCAGAAGCTATTCTAAAGGGGTATTCGTTCTTCTGTTTTACTTTCTATGTTGTATTTTTCACTTGGTGTTTAGAGAGACTACATTGCCCAGAAGTCTGTGCTGCCTCACAGGGCACACAGTTGTAGGTCACTGACTCATAGTCCAACCAGTTCCAGCAATCAGTTGTTATTGATGACTCATAAGAAGTTACACGTGATTGCTGCAGTTATAAATGACTCATCGGTAGTCTCACTGTGATTGCTGACTCACAGGAGGTTAAAAATTAGGTAAAACTGCTCTATATATATGACCGCGCCCTAACTTCTTTACTTGTTATTCTCCGATGTCAGCAGGACCAGTCGAAGCCACGGAGAACTCGCAAATACTGAGATAAGCACAAGACCGAGTGAGCGGGGTCCCATCAGTGTCCTCGAGGAATCGCGGAACAAGAACAACGAGTAATCAGAAAGCTGCAGCATCAGAAGCGATAGAGAACTTCAATGCGGCTCCAAGATTCTACAAAAAGCGTCACTTCAGTTGGAGCGGTGGGAGAGTCTTCATTTGGTTGAGCCTGCACAGTTGGTGGCAGTTCGAACAATGACAACCCACACTGGCACAACAGACAAGAGGCAAGTGTGGGTCAGTTTGGAACACGGGTGGGCTCTGCTTTTGTACAAATATTGTTGGCAAAGGAGCGGGTGGGCTTCGCTAAAGACTTGCTTAGATATTTTTGTTCAAATTAGCAAAGGATTAGTGCGGAGTGAGCAAACTTCAATTTGATCAAAGATGGAACAATCCTGTAGACTGTGCAAATAATAGTAATACAGAGCGAGAGAACTCCACTATTAGCATACAGGAATAAAGAATGATACTTATTGTCAGATCACCTGCCTCTTGTCGCTAAACAGGAAAAGGGAGAGTAAAAGACATTTTCTGTGCTGTTTCAGCGACCAAGAGGCAAGGGCAGAATCCATCCCATTAAAGGCTCCTAGAACAGGTTCAGCTGAACCAATTTTTCTTCTAAGGTAAGGTGGTATTTATCACAAGTCTGGATACTAGCGAAGTACTTATATGGTAATTGCAGTGATTTATACAGTGACTTTGTTGTGTCTTCCAGATCTCCCTCCCAGCTGTCCCCTTCCTTTCATTCTCTCCCTTGATCCTTCCAACTGTCTGTACTTTAACAGCAAGCAGCACTTGGTAAGGCTAGGAGGTGGACCCACTTGATCATCGCCTTGATCCTGAGGAGTTCGTATGGCTGAAATAATAACAAGCCCACAAATTATTTCTCCTTCCGAACAAGGAGAGTCAACATGGCCACTTTAGAGTATATTCTCAAGGCTCTGTCCATGGTCCAGCAGGACGTGGCAGTTGCTAGAGCAGAAACAGCTGCTTAACAAGATAGGGTGGATCATTTACAAAGAAACCCTTTTGATGCTGGTTCAGCCCATTTTTAAAGCAGTCAAACTTGGTTTCCCCCGACGGGCCACCACTCCTGTAAGGGTTCCACCATTGTCAGCAGAGATACCAACCCATATTCCATTAGCAGCTCCAGAAAGGTACATGGGAGATGTCAATAAGGTTCAGGTCTTCCTTACTCAAACCATACTTCATTGCACGTGTTGGCCTAGGGCCTTTCCTTCAGCTCAGTCAAGAGTAACCTTCTTCATCTCATATTTAGGGGGATATGTGGCCCAGTGGGCAGTGCCTTTAGTTAGGCGTGATGATCCCATTCTATACAATTGAGTTGATTTTAGAACAGAATTCGAAAAGATTTTTGATCGACGAGCTATGCTCTTTTCTGTGGATCAAAAACTGTTAGAATTAAGACAGGGCAGCAGGGATTTAGTATCCTATCTTAGTGAATTTCAACATCTAACTGCAGAAATGGACTGGCCAGAGGCTAAGCAAGCAGCCCTGTTTCACTAAGGGTTGCGTGATGAATTAAAGGATGTTATTGCTCAGATAGATCCACAACATGCACTGATCTCATTAATTTGGCTCTAAGGTTAGATCATCGCCTTAAAGAAAGAAAGGATGGCAGAAGGTGAGGAGAGAGACCCATGTATGACAAAGGCTGAGCAGTAGTAGCTTCAGAAACCCCTACTGAACCAATGGAAATAGGTACAGTTTCTTCTCTTCACTGAGTTACGCAAGTTGAGCCATGTAACTCCCTTCTGTTGCAACTAGCTCCAGCACATCATGTTGAATCTGAGCCCTGGCGTCCTCCGGAACACCTGTGGAGTGGCATGAGATACGATGGATGCTTGAATCCTCGAATGAATAGTTCTTGGCTCCTAGGCCTCAGAAACCGAGGCAAGCCTGTCAATTTGGCGGCTACCTTTCCATCCCTGTGATCTCGGCCCTACCCCCATGTCTACATCACCACTGTTTGGAGCAGGCCTGCTGCTCCACGAGGATCGTGAGCACGGTGGGGCCTTCTTTCCCCCGTAGTGGTGACAATTACCCCCCATTGACCCTGCCCCTACCACGACCTGGGACTGCAAGAACGGAGCTGACAACGGGGCCACAGCCTTTGCCTTCTGAGAGGGGATTCTCGTCTTCACTGTGGCCCTTGTTGAGATGGTACCACGCTGCCCTCACTGGAGGTGAGGAGGAGAGTGGCTGCAGGGCCTGAGGGGTGACGCATTCAGCATGTATCTGGGGACCCCGGATCACCAGCTTATAGAAAGGGGAGGTGGGCTCTTTGAGGCCAGCGTTCAGGCTGAGGTCAGTGGACACATACTCTTAAACTGCGCTATATAGAAAACCTTGGGGCGAGATGATAAGGCAATCTGGGATATGTTGCGGGAGGATCATGGTGGCCCCTTGAGCAATATAAAAGAGAGTGTGTTCCTCTGCAAAGCTTGCCAAAGACCCACAGCAGCCAACTTAGGGGTTGTGTGGCAACTATAAAAGCCTTTCTGGCGGACAATGTAGATGCATAAGTCGGAGGTGCACACTTAGCCTTGTGAGAGACTTGGAGTGCCCCCCCCTGCAACAATCCCATACGGAACACTGTGGAGTCTGTGGGTAAGCCCCCCCCGTGTTTTACCGGCCATGGTGACGTCGAAAGCAAAGGGAAGCAAGACTTCCACCATACACGATCTTCTGCAGAAATTGCACTTGCTTCAGCATCAGAGAGACAGCCCTTAATCCTCCACAACAAAGTCCATCTCAGCCCCAGATTCCCAAGAACCAGCAACCAAAGAGGACATTCACACAGTACTAGCAGAGTTTCACAAAGATATAGCATCCCTCGGACAAGATTTTAGCAGAGCCTTGTCGGACCTGGACCAATCGGTACCGCATGCGGAGTCTCGTCTGGATAATATAGAGACCACCATTGCAGAGCAAGCCCTGGAGAACATTGACTGCTCCTTCAGACTTGACAAGGTCGAGCGTCAACAGTGTATACTACAGGATAAGATCGGTGACCTGGAAAATTGCTCTCATCAAGACAATATTTGAATCCAGACATATCGACATCCGTTTTGGCGCCAGACCTCAAAGCTCACGTCCAGGCCCTGCTCGCTTATTTGCTTCAGCTCCCAGATGATGCTCCTGTTCTTTTAGATCGAATGCACAGGGTTTACTTGGCCTTCCAACAACAACGTAACTTGACACCAGACATGCTCACTCGAGTCCACTACTCCCATTTGAAAGAGAGGATCCTAATGGCGGCTCACCAACATGAATCCTTAATGTTCTGAGGGGACTCCATCTCACTATATCAAGATGTGTCAGCCCAAATGCTAGAGAAATGGAAGGAATTCCGTGAAATCACTTATCACTTTCAAACTGAAAAGATACTGTATCGCTGGAGCTTCCCCTTTCTACTCCTCTTTTCGTGCAAAGATAAATGCCATGTGGTGAGAGACCTGCAGGCTGCAAGAGGAATTCTGAGTCTCCCCTCTCACCAGCAGCATCTGGATCAGGAACAGGCCCCTGCAAACCTGACAGACAAGGGAGGAGGATGAAACTCCCATCCCACAAAGTCATCCCGAAAATTAGCGTGGAAACTTCGCCATCAGAAAAATAAAGAACACAATCGATTCACCTCAGACGCTGATGGACTGCCCTGAAAGAGGACCTTACATATCTGTAGCGGCTGCCACATTGATTGGCATTGGTTGAAAAGTATTTATGCTGGTGATAATAATGTATATATCCAAGATATATAGGAGGGGCCTAAACGATACCAATGGAGCCTGCCCCACTTTGGAGAGGTAAATCAACATGCGTTAAATCTGGCAGGTTAAAAGTTTTACCCACATTTAATAGTCCTCATGGAAACTATGGTTCTCTACACCCCTTTTTCCCCGGTACTTTCAGCTGTGTGTTATTAAGTTTCCCGGGCCCATACCACAAATGAGAACAAATACACTCACCATGGGATCCCACACAGCCCATAAACATCCATACCACAGTCCCTACCTTCATCGGCTCGCCCCTACTGACCGCTCCTGAGGCCTTATCCCCTTTAACCCACCAGGCTGAACAGTATACTCTTCCGTTCGAGGTCCTACCACAAATAATATGCCACCCTTAAAAATTATCTCACTAAATGTACAAGTCCTCAACTCACCAATGAGACGGCTAGTACTACTCCAGTGTTTCAAACATAAAGGGGCAGATGTGGCATTACTCCAGGAAGCCCACCTTTTAAAGGGGGATGCCAGATGCCTCAGTTTGTACTGGTACCCCTCACAATTCCACTCCACCCACACACACAAGACCAGAGGTGTGGCTATTCTTATCCACAGCGACCTTACCATTCACATCAACGATATACATAGGGACTGTGAGGGTCACCTGATAGGTATCCGAGGCACCTAGTTTCGATTTCCCTTATTGCCATATAACTCTATGGCCCAAATGAGGTGAAGGAGAATTTCTACTCTATCCTCTTTCCAAGGATTTCACATTTTGCACCAGGTGACATACTGACTAGAGGCGATTTTAACACATCACCCGACCCTCGGCTACATCAATCCATTGTTATACACGCGCATATCCCCCTTCACCCTCACTCGTCCAAGGAATCACTGACCTCAGTCTGATAGATGCCTGGCACCACCACAACCCGGGGAAGTTGGACTAGACGTTCTACTCCGAAGTCCAATAAACTTATACCGGGATAGACTATTTCCTGACCTCTGGGCATCTGCTGCCTATGTTGGTAGACTCAACTATCGATGTCAAATCCCTCTCCGACCATACACCTGTTTGGCTCATGGTGTCCCCCTCCATACCACAGAAACCATTTCCAAAGTCTTGGTTTATCAACTGAAGAGCATTGAGAGACCCAACCCTTAGGGACCTCATTAAAGATACCATAGAACACTACTTTGCTGAAAATGACAACTGGGAGGTCAGTCCCACTGTGGTGTGAGATGCAGCCAAAGCGGTGTTTCGAGAAGTCTGAATCCCCACACAGCGATGTTCGAACGCCTGGCCAAACAGACTAGAAATGACCTGGAACTCACGCCAAGGTGCCAGGTCTAACACGTGTCCCCTCCAGCTGAAAAGTGGGGGGAACTACCCTACCCCAGGGAGTTCCTCATCACTAAGGCGGAAAAATCTGGACAGACCGTCAGCATTGGCGTGATCTGTACCAGGGCAATGTTCCACCGTGAACTCCATACCCTGTAGGGAAATGGACCACCTCAACAGCTTCGGATTCTCACCCCTCATATGCATCAACCATCTGAGGGGCCTGTGGTCTGTCTGAACCCGGAAGTGAGACCCAAACAGGTATGGTCTTAGCTTCTTCAGCGCCCAGACCACAGCAAATGCCTCACGCTCAATAGCACTCCATCTCTGTTCCCGTGGAAGTAACCTCCTGCTAATAAAGGCTACAGGTTGATCTAGGCCCTCTTCATTAATCTGTGAAAGAACAGCCCCCACACCATGCTCTGAAGCGTCTGTCTGAACGATAAACTCTTTGGAGTAGTTGGGAGCCAAAAGCACGGGCGCCGTGCACATAGCAGCTTTCAGGGCCTCAAAAGATTTCTGACAGGTGTCAGTCCAGATCACCTTCCTGGACTGCTTCCTTGAAGTCAGCGCTGTCAAGGGGTCAACAATGTTGCCATACCCCTTGACAAACCTCCTGTAGTACCCGGTGAGACCTAGGAAGGCTCTCACCTCCGTCTGGGTTTTGGGCGACTCCCAATTCAGGATGGTTTCTATCTTGGGTTGAAGGGGTGCCACCTGGCCACTCCCAACTTGGTGCCCCAAGTACACCACTGAACCTTGCCCGATCTGGCACTTACTCGCCTTGATCGTGAGGCCTGCCCTCCGCAGCGCCATCAACACTTCCCAGAGGTGGCGCAGGTGTTCCTCCCACGTGGAGCTGAACACTGCGATGTCATCCAGGTATGCTGCACTGAACGAATCCAGCCCAACCAACACCTGGTTGATCAACCTCTGGAAGGTGGCAGGGGCATTCTTCATCCCAAAGGGCATGACCCGGAACTGGTAATGCCCATCAGGTGTGGAAAATGCTGACCTCTCTTTGGCCCCATCGGTCAAGGCGATCTGCCAATACCCAGACGTTAGATCAAACGTGCTGAGGTAGTGGGCAGCCCCTAGCCAATCTATGAGCTCATCAGCTCTGGGGATGGGGTGTGCGTCAGTCCTGATGACTGAATTGAGTCCTCTGTAGTCCACACAGAACCGGAGTTCGGGTGTGGCTCCCAGCGCTGCAGCCTTTGGGACCAAGACCACTGGGCTGGCCCAAGGACTGCTTGAGCACTCAATTACCCCAAGGCCAAACATCTTGGAGACCTCCTCCTTGATGCAGGCCCTTACCCTGTCAGTCACCCTGTAGGCCTTGTGCCTCACAGGTGTACTATCCCCAGTGTCCACATCATGGACGCACCAATCAGTGACACCGGGAACCAGGGAAAACAGATCAGAAAATTGTCCCAGCAGCTGGCGACAATCATTCTGTTGCTCAGGGGTCAGGGCGGAAGAGAGGATGACACCATCCACTGACCCATCTTGCTCCTTGGCTGACAGGAAGTCAGGAAGAGGCTCGGTCTCCTCCTCCATCCCAGCATCTGTCGCTAAGAGCATGCCCGCTTTGGACCTCTCCAAGTGGGGCTTGAGGCGGTTGACATGTAGGACCCTTAAGGGGTTCCTAGGAGACTTCAGGTCCACCACATAGGTAACAGGACTCTTGCGCTCCACAACCTCAAAGGGACCGGTCCACTTATCCTGGAGCGCACACGGCTCCACGGGGGCCAAGACACATACCTTCTGTCCAGGCTGAAGCTCTACCAGAGTGGAATTCTGGTAGTACCACCGCTTCATCTGTAGTGCCTGGCTGGCTTCCAGGTTTGCCTCAGCAAGTTTCCTAAAACGCCTAGTCTGGTTTCTGAAGGCCAGCATGTAGCTATATACATTCTGGGGAGGTTTCCTGGGAGATTGCTCCCAGCCTTCCTTGACCCGACTTAGAGGTCCTCTCACTGGGTGTCCGTACAGAAGCTCAAAGGGACTGAACCCTAGAGACTTCTGTGGCACCTCTCTGTAAGCAAAGAGGAGGTATGGTAAGAGGACGTCCCACTTACGCCTCATGGGTCCTTCCAGGCCCATTATCATGCCTTTGAGGGTTCGGTTGAATCTCTCAACCAACCCGTTTCCTTGGAGGTGGTAAGGTGTGGTGAACTTGTAGGTTACACCACACTATTGCCAAAGGGATTTCATATACTTAGATATGAAATTGGTACCTTGGTCAGACACCACCTCTAGAGGGAATCCCACTCGGGAGAAAATTCCCATCAGCGCACGTCCCACCACGGGGGCCGTCACTGTCCTCAGAGGGATGGCTTCCGGGTACCGGGTGGCATGGTCCACCAGGACCAGGATGAACCTATTGCCCATCGCGGTCCTGGGGTCCAGTGGCCCTACAATTTCAATCCCCACTCGCTGGAATGGGGTACCGACCACAGGGAATGGTTGGAGTGGAGCCTTCTGCTTCCTTCCACTCTTCCCACTTGCCTGGCAAGTTTGGCATGTTCTGCAGTGAGTATCTGAACTACTGCGCATTTGGGGCCAAAAGAAGTGGGTGACAAGCCTTTCAAAGGTCTTGTCCTGCCCCAAATGTCCTGCTAAGGGTACATCGTGAGCCAGCCCCAGTAGGAAGGCTCTGAAGCGCTGGGGTACCACCAGCACACGGGCTGACCCAGGCTCAGCAACCTTAGGCTCAGAATACAGGAGGTCGTTCTCCCAGTAAATAAAATGTGTTCCGGACTGATCACCGTTGGCCTGGTCTGCAGCCTGCTGCCGCATACCCACAAGAGAAGGGCATTCTTTCTGCTCCCTGCAGAACTCCTCCCTGGAGGGTCCTCCTTCTTGCTGCCAATGGGTCAGCTCAGGCAGGTCCCCCAGTTCAGCTATCTGTTCCCCTGTAGGTTCCAGGGCATCCCCCTCAAGGTCTGCTCCCTCCTGGACCGTGGGAACTTCAGGGGCTGGTTTCCCGCGCCCCCTGCTCCTTCTCTTCAAGGCCGGTCCCTGGGCCTCCCTCTCAGGCTCCAGGACCTCTTGAGTACCTCTACTGGCTGCCATGGACCGTGTGGTGACACACGCCCAATCCGGCATACCCAACATCTCCAGGTGAGCACTCCGCTCCACCTTAGCCCAAGGTGAGCTCTCCAAGTCGTTCCCTAACAGACAGTCTACAGGCATGGCGGGCCTCACAGCTACCTGAAGAGTACCAGAGACCCCCCCTCCCCCCTGAAAGGGAACCTGAGCCACTGGGCAGTGACTTTCGGTGTTGTCGGCGGCAACAACCGGATAGAATGCTCCTGGGACAAACTGCTCCTGAGACACCAGGTGGCGCTTGACAGCCGTCACACTGGCTCCTGTGTCGGAGAGCTTCAACCTTATGGCCATTTATGGTCACCCACTGCCTGTATTTTTTAGTGTTCTCAGGCAGCTGGGTTTGGGGGACCACTTCACGGTCTCCTAAGGAGACAAGGGACATCTCTGTGGGACCCCACCCACCTTGGACACCCATCTCCTCCCCCAGGGCTACACTAGTCACCTGCCGGGATGGAGCACCAGCGGGTGCTGGTTTACCAAAAATGGACACTTCACATCAGAGGCAAAATGCCCCATGTTACCACACTTGTAACATCTGATGGGCCCCTTCTGAACAGGTGTACCTGTCGGGGCCCCGGTCGGTTGCTGTGGTGGGGGAGGCTGAGAACCTTTCCCTTGGTTCCCTTGGGGATTACTTTGGGGCCTCTTCTGGAACTCCCTCTGTTTACCCTTGTCCCCCCACTCTTCTGCTGGGGACCCTGCCCACCTTTGGCGGAATCTCCCACTTGACCCTTGTGGACCCTGGTACTGACCCAGCGGTCCGCCTCCTCAGCAAGCTTCCTAGGGTTAGTCAGCCTACTATCAATCAGGTGCTGGCGTAGCTCAGGAAAACAATTACTAGACAAGTGCTCCCATGCCATTAAATCAAGAAGCCCTTGAAAATCATTAACTTTGCTACCCTTCACCCAACCATCCAGTGCGCTGCAAAAAAAAGTCACATATTCAACATACGTACTGTTTGGAATCTTGGTGCAACCCCTGAACCTTTGCCTATACAACTCAGGGGTCAACCCATACCTAGACATCAAAGCAGCCTTCATATGGGGATAGGAATTATAATCATCTGAAGGCAAATCCAGCAGTGTATCCTGCCCCTCACTAAGGAACCGTCCCCACAACCTCGCTCCCCAATCTTTCTCAGGGACCCGGTGGGAAGACATGGCTACCTCATAGGCCTTAAACCACTGCCCTATGTCATCATTTAAAAAAAATTCCTTTACTACATCCTTGGGTATGTACACCCTTGACTCCACCTGCACTGACAGTGTGCTGCCACCACAGGGAGCCTTTTCTAGACTCTGGGCTTTCAGCTCCATCTCCCTCAAAAGCTTTTCATGTTCATATTGTAGCTTCTTTTCTTCCAGGGCTAACTTTCTACTCTGCATTTCCAATTCTAACTGCCCACTTAACTTGAGCTTGGCCAGCTCCAATTCATGCATCCTACACTCTTTTCTATCTGCCAGCTCCTCTGGAGATAGACTGTGGTTAGAAATACTGCTACCAGCAGGGGAAGGGGTTCTCCTTCCTCTTGAGCCCACTGGCCCATCCAGCTGCTCATCTGCATTATCATCATCAATGGCATTCCTTGCTTCTACCCAGGCCCTCAGCGCCTTGTAGAACTCTGCCTTGCTTTTACATCCAGTTGTAGAAACTTTAAATTTCCTGCAGAAGAACTTTAGCTGTCTCAATGGGTAGCTGTCCAGTTTCTCTTCTTCCCATTCCCATTCAGTATTCACCGAGACTACGGATGCTGCTTTCTCCACCATGGTTAAGTTTGGCAGTACTCAAAAATAGAAAGTCCCAAAAAGAAATCTACCAACAAGTATTGGTTGCGTTTAAGGTCTGCACTCACTAAGTAGTGTTCACCAATCACTGTACATGAGTCACAAATGCAAGTCCAGAATCCTCACCGCTGACCACCAATGTTAGAATCCGGGTTCTCTGGTTGGCACAGGTAGGTACTTGTGACAAGCAGGGAACCTTTCCTCTAGTCAGGGTAAGGGGTTACACTACTAAAACAACCCCTGCTCACCCTCTAGGTAGCTTGGCGCGAGCAGACAAGGCTTATCTCAGAGCGTTATAGGTTAAGCATTTGTGAACACATACAGTAACCAAGTGACAACACTACAAATGGACACCACACAGGTATTTATATTAAAAATAAGGATTCTTTATATAGGATTATCACAAGACCATTAAACGATTAAAAATACACAATACGGTTGCTTGGTTGGTAGAAGATTGCTTAGTTTCTCTTAAGTTCTTAAATGCGTCACTTTAAGTCAATGTACCTTAGATGCGACACGCAGGGCAACGAAAGTGTTGCAGCGATGCAGATGCATTGAAGTTCTTGGTGCAAAAGAAATAAAGACGGGATCTTCCAGATGCGTTACGCTTCTCCGATGTTACGAGAAGACTCGACTCGATGTGTCAGCTACAGCGGCGTCAACCATGACGAGATGCGACGACAGCGGTCTTGGCAGCGGCACTCTTCTCCGGCGTTGCGAGACGCTTCCGCTCGATGCGATGCTGCAGCGGCGACACACCTTCTGCGAGATGCGACGACAGCGGCTCCGACGGCGGCACGCTTCTCCGTGGATGCGAGGCGCTTTTCTGGTTGCGGTGCAATGCGACAACTACGATGGCTGCGATGGCGACACGCTTCCTCCTCGATGCGAGACTCTTCTCTCGATGCGGTGCAATTCGACAGCTACGATGGCTGCGATGGCGACACGCTTCTTCGGCGTTGCGAGAAACTTCCGAAATGATGCGAGACGCTTCCGCTCGATGCGATGCTGCAGCGGCGACACCCTTTGCGAGATGCGACGACAGCGGCTCCGACTGCGGCACGCTTCTCTTCCTTGCGTCGCGCTTCCAGCTCCTTGCAACACGCAGTCCCTCAGAAGGCCCAACAACAGCAGCAGGCACTTCCAAAAGATTCTGGGGAGCTAGGGGTGAAGTCCACTGGTCCTGGGACTTCGTTCAGGGGGCAAGCTCAGTTCAAGCCCTTGGAGATCTTTTCAAAGCACAAGTTGAAGCAAAGTCTTTAGTAGTCTTTCTTCTCTCCTTCAGCAGCAAGGCAACCCCTGCAGGCCAATCCCCCAGGTCAGGGACAGTACTCCTCCTACAGCTTTCCCAGTTCCTCCTCCTCTGGCAGAGGTTCTTCTTGTTTCAGCAGGATCTAATTTCTTGGGAGCAGGGTCCCAATACTTATACCCCTGATTACTTTGTTCCTCTGGAGTTGAGGGGCCTTTGCCCAGTCCAAACCAGTTCTTGAGCACTCTGTTGACATGACTCTGCCTTTCTATTCAGGTTGCAGGGCAGAGCCATCAGCCGCTCCGCAGGAGGTGGAGCCAGCATTGTGGTAGCAGAGCACAACCCTATTCAGAGCCCAGGTGTACTCCTCCCACCCATCTGACTGCCAATCTTCCTATTCACCACCAGGCTACCTAGCCCTGCCCCTCTGGGTTTCCCAAACCCTGTCACTCACACAACCAGACAGGCAGATACACATCATAGCAGAGGCGGGCTGAAATGGTCAAGCAAGCAAATACCAACTTTCTAAAAGTGGTATTTGCAAACACAGAATATTAAAATAAACTTTACTAAAAGATGTATTTTATTATTCTGAGTTCAGGCATACTAAACTCGAATTTCTACCATGTTCCCTGGGTCTGTTAGGATCATAGGATGTAACAACTCTTAACAGCCCATTCTGGCCTATGGAGAACAGGTAGCCTTACAATAGTGAAAAACGAAAATGGCTGTAATTCACTATTAGGACATGCCACACACATCAGGGCTTGTCCTACCTTATGCTTACAATGCACCCTGCCCTTGGGCCTACCATAGGGGTGACTGATATGAAGTTAAGGGAAGGTTTAGGGACTGGCAAGTGTGTGCACTTACCCAGTCAGCATAACAGTACCAGACTGCACGCAGGCTCTGCAATGGCAGACCTTAGATACATTTTACCAGGCCGCTTCTGTGGGTGGCACAACCAGTGCTGCAAGCCCACCAGCAGCATTTGTATTTACAAGCCCTGGCACTCCTGGTGCACTTTACTGGGGTCTGACAGTAAACCAAATAAGCCAATCATGGAATCCAACCAACATACACATTTTAAATAGGGAGCACTTGCACTGTGGCACTGGTTGGCAGTGGCACAGTGCTCTGAGCAGCTAACACCAGCAAAACACATGAGGCACAGCGACAAAAAAGTGGAAGGGGGACTCACGCCAAGGTGCCAGGTCTAACACCTTCCAACCCACAAAAGTCTCTTTATTGTATCAATATCCATCCTTTACTCGCTGCTCTCTTTAAAGACTTGTATAAGTGGGATAAACTGGAAATGTACTGGTTGGGCAGGCTGAATAGTTTGAAAATAAACTTCATGCCCCTATGCTTTGCAGACACTTCCTATCACCATACACAGACAAATGCTACTACAAATTGAAGCAAAAAATGCTGGACTTCATATGGCAGGGTAAATCCCCAAGAGTATAGTTTTTGGCCTGATTGCGACCTGTGGCTGACGGAGGACTAGGATCCCCCAATGTAACGGCATATGCCTGACCGGCACAGCTCCACCCAGCACTAGATTGGAATCCTGACCCATGACCACTAACCATGGGTACAGATTGAATAGGCTTTCTCCTTCATCCCGCTCAAAGATCAACTATGGCTACCGGCCATGATCTGGATAAACTCCCAGACTTTTCTCCCCACAGCAACAACACAACTTAAATATTAGCGATTGCACCTTTGTAAAAAAAGCATTTCCCTCATAAACTTTTCCCCTACCTACTCTGACCAGTAATTCAGAATACCCCCATGGGGTCACAGAACTGGGATTCCGCATCTGGAAGGAGGGAAACCCCCCTTGTCTAAAGGAGTTTTTTTACTGATGTGAAATCCGAACCAGGGATGACTCAATTCAACAATTCCAGTTAGGCAGGGGTGGCACCTTCAGATTAGTGCAAGCTCTACACTGAGTACGAGGGAGACACATCCTCAACAAATGGTGCAGGGAAGCATCACCTCTTGAATACCTTTTCGTGAACAAAAAGCATACCTATATCACCAGGTGGGAAAGGGACCTGGAAACTGAAATACCTGATGAAACATGGAAGTCAATATGGGAGATGGCTGTGAGGTCCTCTATATGTGTTCCTTCACAAATAGAACTCCTATAAACGTCTGACACAATGGTACCTCAGACCCACAAGATTGCACAAAATGTTCGGCAACCCAGACGCATGTTGGAATGGCTGTGGAGAACGCAGCACGCTACTTGATACCTGGTGCTCATGCCCTCACATCCAACCTATCTGGCACAGTATACTCCTGCTTGTACGCGCCATCACGAATATCACACTTCCACAATACCCATTAACGATCGTATTACTACACTGTGGCGACCAAGGCCTTTATCCCATGACCACCCCGCTAGGAAAACTGATCAAATATCTATTACTGGCAGCTCTCCTATGTATAGCTCAAATGTGGAAATCACAGAGCCCTCCAACACTTGCTTTATGGTGGATGAAGGTATGGTCTATATATGCCATGGAAAAAGTGTCGCCAATTATCAATGATGCAATGCATAAATTTGGCATCCATTAATGACCTATATCAAGAAGGATTGCAGGGTGGGAGGTGCCACAATGACTATGTCTCAGATTCATGCAATAAACCCAGTTATTTGTGACAGTGTCTGTCTTGCTTGTATCCGAGACAAGTGAGCGTAATTTCTCAGACAGTGAACCTTCTCTGAGATGGTGTGAAATATGAAACGATTTATATATATAAGTATTTATATATCCAACAGTTAAGTTGCGTCAGAACCCGTGCCTCTTGCAATGGCGGACCGTGGCAGGGTCGCAAACGCTTACTATTCCAACAAAAGCGTTGTCTCGAACCAATCCAAAAGACAACACACCTTGGCCACAAACTTTCTTAAGCGTGATTTTATTCCAGCAAAGTCACCCAAGTCACTTTGCTGGAATAAAATCACGCTTAAGAAAGTTTGTGGCCAAGGGGTGTTGTCTTTTGGATTGGTTCGAGACGACGCTTTTGTTGGAAGTATATATATATATATATATATATATTATCTACTGGCGGTCGCCAGTAGATAGTTATAGTTAGGACTAGTTTCCATAGGAAAAGCGTTTTTTCTTTTCCCAATAACTTTAGCGCCGGTTGATGAATCTTCACGAAATGTTCAAAACTTGTGGCCTGCTCCGGTCAGCTCCTATCCTGAATGTTTCGGGGTGATTCACCAAGCAGGGGCTGAGAAAAAAGGGTGGGTCTCAAAACGTGTTTTCTCCATGTTATTTTCCATAGGAAACTTTAGACACGGCTACGAACTGACGGAATTACACCAAATTTGGCAAAAAGGTAGCCCTTGGTTCAGAAAGAGCCCTTTATGTTAAATGGTGTGAATCCGTTCAGTATTTCCTGAGAAATAAAAAAAATAGAGGTCGGAAAATGAATTTCCCATAGGAAACTTTAGACACGGCTACAGCTCGAACTGCTGAACGTAATTACACCAAATTTGATAAAAAGGTAGTGCTTGGTTCAGAAAGCGCCCTTTTTTTAAAATGGTGTAAATCCGTTCAGTAGTTGCTGAGAAAATCCAAGAATAAAAGTTTCGATATTTCGAGGCGCGGTGTATCCGCGGACCCTCCCGACCAGGAGCTTTATTCTAATTGGCTGTCAACACTCCAAACCAGGAAGTGTTGGCAGCCATCTTGTGACTCGGTAGAACCGAGTCACAACAAACAGGGAAACAAAGGTGAAAAAAAGAAATGGGGGCAGGGTAGAAACACCCTGACCCCCTAGGCCTGCTCAGGGGGTCCCACAAGGACACCAAGGGCCAAAAAAAGCTTTTTTTTTAAAATAAAATCGGCAAGATTCGCGCACCCAGGTAATTTCAGGGGCCCCCACAGCCCCGGGGACTGCCACCCCGGGGCTTTCCTTAAATATTTACGGGGGCACACAGCCCCCCCGCAGCCCCGGAGACCGCCACCCCCTATGGCTTGTTTTTTTAAATGTGGGTTGGGGGGCACGCGGCCCCCCAAAGCCCCCGGGGACCGTCACCCCGGGGGCTTTTTTTAAATAAGGGCAGGGGGCACATGGCCCCCGCAACCCCGGGGACCACCACCCCCGGGGCTTGGTTTATGTTTTTATTAAATAACCTGTGTGGGGGGGCTTGAGCCCCCCACACGCCCCGGGGACTGTCACCTCCCCGGGGCACTAATTATTTGAATGCGGGGGACCGTTACGGACCACCGAGCCCCGGGGACCACCACTTCCCTGGGGCTGTGCATTAGGTGGGAGGGGGGCCACGCGGCCCCCCTCCTGGAGCCCTTCATGGCCCTGGGGACCACCACCACCAGGACCGGCTCCTGCAGTGTCCCGGGGACACTTCTGTTTGCAATGACAGGGCGGGAGCTGTGCGGCTCCCGCCCTTTCATTGCAAACTGCTTTGCTTCAT
Source organism: Triturus cristatus (assembly GCF_964204655.1). Taxonomy (NCBI): domain Eukaryota; kingdom Metazoa; phylum Chordata; class Amphibia; order Caudata; family Salamandridae; genus Triturus; species Triturus cristatus. Next base: position 428,003,152 of record NC_140582.1, on the reverse strand, counting down.
TGAAGCGAGAGCAGGGAAACCTGCTCTCACTGCAATGAAGCAAAGCAGAATTGCTTTTCCCCACGGGGAGCTGCATGTCAGCAGCTCCCCATGTGGAAAAGCAATGCCGCCTCCTGCAGGACGCAGGGAGCCGGCGGAACCGTGGGGACATTGGGGCTCCCCCCCACAGTCCCCAACGGATAGGGCCTACCCCGGGGGATGGGGTCCCCGGGGCTAGAAGTGGCCTGGGAGGGAAGCCACGTCGCCCCCCCGCCCCAAAAATAAAAATATATATATATTTTTTTTAAAAAGGCCGGCCCTGGGAAATGGGGTCCCCGGGGCCAATTGAGGCCTCAGGAGGGGGCCACGCAACCCCGGGGCCGGAATTGGTCACGGGAGGGGGCCCACGCGCCCGCTTCCCGTTCACATATATATATATTTTTTAAACGGGGTCAGGCCCTGGGGGATGGGGTCCCCAGGGGCCAAAGAAAGGAAAAAGAAGGGGGGCCACACAGTACCCCTTCTACAATTTCTTTTTTTTTTAAAAGATGCGATCATGCCGGAGGCCCCGCCCCCTCCCAGCAACACTCTGCAAACTCGCCCTGTGGCGCGTTTTAAATTGGGGAATTAATTACCCTTCAATACTGGGGGTCCCTTGCGGCTAACTAGCCCACCAGGTACCTCCAGTAAGCGCCACAGAGAGGTGGTCCAGGCCACGCTCCTTTTTACACCTCTCTGCAAAGCAGCTCTGTGGCGCTTAGTGGAGGTACCTGGTGGGCTAGTTGGACCCCAGGGACCCTCAGGATTTAAGGGGACATAATCCCCCAACATAAAACGCGCCACAGGGCGCATTTGCACAGTGGTGAAGGGAGGGGGCGGGGCCTGAGTTGACATGTGTACAAACATGCCCTGTGGCGCGTTTTAGATTAGGGAATTAATTCCCCTTCAATACTGGTGGTCCGTGGGGGGCCAACTAGACCACCAGGTGCCTCCAGTAAGTGTCACAGGCCTGTGTTGCAGAGAAGTGGTCCAGGCCACGCCCCTTTTTACACATCTCTGCAATGCAGCTCTGTGGCGCTTGCTGGAGGTACCTAGTGGGCTAGTTGGACCCTGGGGACCCTCAGGATTCAAGGGGACTTAACCCCCCAACTTATAACATGCCAGGGGGTGCGTTTGCAGAGTGGTGGAGAAAGGGGGCATGACCTTTGTCTACCTCTCACCAATCCCACTGCGTGGGGCTTACTGGAGGTAAAAGGTAGGCTAGTTGGCCCCTAAAGGACCCCAGCAGTGAAGGGGACTTCAATCCCCATCCAAGAGAGTGCCAGGGAGCACGTTTGTAGAGTGATGGGCAAAGTGGGCGTGGCCTGGTACGAGTACTTACCAATGCTGCTGTGTGGGACTGACTGGAGGTAATAGTTTGGGAAGTTGGCCCCCAAGGATGTCCTCGGGGGCCAACTACCCCTCTAGTTACCTCCAGTAAGTCCCACACAGTGGGATTGCTAAGACGTCTTCGGAGGCCATGGCCCTCTTTCTCTACCACTCTGCAAACGTGTCTCGTGGCAGACTACGGGATGGGGGATGAAGTCCAATTTAGTCCTGAGAGAGTTTGGGGGCCAAGAATCTCTCCTGGTACCTCCTGTAAATTCTACGCAGCAGAATTCCTGAGCATTGGTTGGACGTCCAGCACCCTTTCTCCACCACTCTGCAAACGTGACTACTAGTTAAAGTAGCATATTTCTGCACCTCTGACTTAGAGGTAGTTTTAATCCCCCTGTCCTATTATGTACTAGGGCCTTACAGAGGAGGTCATGCTAATCACAGGGGTACCCCAACGCACAGTGTTTCCTAGTATATGTAGGTGTTTTCACTCTATTCTAAGTGTCTTTTAGCATAGCACTGGCTCTAGGCCTGGTTAGTCAGTCAGTTACCACCAGTACCCACCTGAAAAAGTTGTGGGCACAGGATGATTTTGCAGCAAGGCCTCTTTCTGCTCCTCTGTTGGTTCTTTCTGCACATGTTTTGCTTCTTCCTGCACTTTTCTTGGTCTTTGTGGACTTCTGTTGCTTTTTCTGCATTCCTTTTGCTTCTTTCTGTGCGTTTTTTCTTCTTTCTTCACATGTCCTACCTCTATAGGCATAGTTAGAAACTAGCATTTAACAAACCTTAGAAATTCACCTAAAAAAACCATAGGTTTCAGACACGTTATAGTTAGAAATTAGCATTTAAAAAACCTTAGAAATTCACTGAAAAAACCATAGATTTCAGGGATGTTATAGTTAGAAATTAGCATTTCAAAAACCTTTTAAATTCACAAAAAAAACATAGGTTTCAGGCACTTTATGGTTAGAAATTAGCATTTAAAAAACCTTAGAAATTCACTGAGAAAACCATAGGTTTCAGGGGCGTTATAGTTAGTTGGACATTTCACTCGTACAAAACGCACCACCCCGGGGAAGGGGGCCATGGAGCATTACAGTGGTGGTGCTCCTATCGTGGGGCTTCGCTCGAGGATTGAGAGCAGCCACGCTCTCTGGGGGCTCATAGAGAGCCTTGATTTGCATCTATTGAAGAGCGCATCCATTTGTGGGGAAATACAGGACTTCACCTCCCAGACTGCAACGTATTCTCATACAGAGTCGTCAATCCATGACGTACGATAGCGCATAAAAGGAAAGTAAAGCCGGTACATGCGCTTTCAGACTGTGTCAGTCCTTGATAAAGAGAACTCCTCTAAACGCGTCGGCAGTGGTCTGCGTGCTTTTAATGTCTGGACTGTGTGGCAGCTTATACCTTAAATAAAGGCTTTCTTTGGGGAAAAGCAGAGCGGAGTTCGAGTGCGGTTCAATTAATTGGACAAACCCTCTCGAGCCTAATATATATATATATATATATATTCAAAAAAAGAGTTACTCTCCAAGTGAAGCGCCACACAGGAAGTACGGTTTAAACCCTCTTTTAATCAAATCGGCAGCAGCAGAAGGACACCTTACTGAACTCAGTATGTCTCTCATAGCCTTTCGCCAGACGCGTTTCCGGAGTCAATCTCCCTTCTTCAATGGCAGGCTCAACAGGAAAGGAACAGCTGCCTTACATCTCATATTCATTTAAATATTCATAGTCCTGCCCACCAGGGCGTGCAGCATCAGGCATTCTGGTAAGTGTAGTTGACGACTTGCTCACAGTTGTCTCTGCTTTCCTTAAAAAGTTACACATTGTAGGTTAAGCCGTTTCTGATGCTGTTCTTATTCCCAGATGAAAGGGGTTACTTCGTTCCATTGTTGCCCTTTGATAGAGCAACCGGACATGCACCGTCAGCATGGGGGCAGCTTCGTGACCGGAGTGGGCCACTATTGATTCAAAAAAAGAGTTACTCTCCAAGTGAAGCGCCACACACAAAGTACGGTTTAAACCCTCTTTTAATCAAATCGGCAGCAGCAGAAGGACAGCCTACTGAACTCAGTATGTCTCTCATAGCCTTTCGGCAGACGCGTTTCCGGAGTCAATCTCCCTTCTTCAATGGCAGTCTCAACAGGAAAGGAACAGCTGCCTTACATCTCGTATTCATTTAAATATTCATAGTCCCGCCCACCAGGGCGTGCAGCATCAGGCATTCTGGTAAGTGTAGTTGACGACTTGCTCACAGTTGTCTATGCTTTCCTTAAAAAGTTACACATTGCAGGTTAAGCCGTTTCTGATGCTGTTCTTATTCCCAGATGAAAGAGGTTACTTCGTTCCATTGTTGCCCTTTGATAGAGCAACCGGACATGCACCGTCAGCATGGGGGCAGCTTCGTGACCGGAGCGGGCCACTATAGATTCAAAAAAAGAGTTACTCTCCAAGTGAAGCGCCACACACGAAGTACGGTTTAAACCCTCTTTTAATCAAATCGGCAGCAGCAGAAGGACAGCTTACTGAACTCAGTATGTCTCTCATAGCCTTTCGCCAGACGCGTTTCCGGAGTCAATCTCCCTTCTTCAATGGCAGGCTCAACAGGAAAGGAACAGCTGCCTTACATCTCGTATTCATTTAAATATTCATAGTCCCGCCCACCAGGGCGTGCAGCATCAGGCATTCTGGTAAGTGTAGTTGACGACTTGCTCACAGTTGTCTATGCTTTCCTTAAAAAGTTACACATTGCAGGTTAAGCCTTTTCTGATGCTGTTCTTATTCCCAGATGAAAGGGGTTACTTCGTTCCATTGTTGCCCTTTGATAGAGCAACCGGACATGCACCGTCAGCATGGGGGCAGCTTCGTGACCGGAGCGGGCCACTATAGATTCAAAAAAAGAGTTACTCTCCAAGTGAAGCGCCACACACGAAGTACGGTTTAAACCCTCTTTTAATCAAATCGGCAGCAGCAGAAGGACAGCTTACTGAACTCAGTATGTCTCTCATAGCCTTTCGCCAGACGCGTTTCCGGAGTCAATCTCCCTTCTTCAATGGCAGGCTCAACAGGAAAGGAACAGCTGCCTTACATCTCGTATTCATTTAAATATTCATAGTCCCGCCCACCAGGGCGTGCAGCATCAGGCATTCTGGTAAGTGTAGTTGACGACTTGCTCACAGTTGTCTATGCTTTCCTTAAAAAGTTACACATTGCAGGTTAAGCCGTTTCTGATGCTGTTCTTATTCCCAGATGAAAGGGGTTACTTAATTCCATTGTTGCCCTTTGATAGAGCAACCGGACATGCACCGTCAGCATGGGGGCAGCTTCGTGACCGGAGCGGGCCACTATAGATTCAAAAAAAGAGTTACTCTCCAAGTGAAGCGCCACACACGAAGTACGGTTTAAACCCTCTTTTAATCAAATCGGCAGCAGCAGAAGGACAGCTTACTGAACTCAGTATGTCTCTCATAGCCTTTCGCCAGACGCGTTTCCGGAGTCAATCTCCCTTCTTCAATGGCAGGCTCAACAGGAAAGGAACAGCTGCCTTACATCTCGTATTCATTTAAATATTCATAGTCCCGCCCACCAGGGCGTGCAGCATCAGACATTCTGGTAAGTGTAGTTGACGACTTGCTCACAGTTGTCTATGCTTTCCTTAAAAAGTTACACATTGCAGGTTAAGCCGTTTCTGATGCTGTTCTTATTCCCAGATGAAAGGGGTTACTTCGTTCCATTTTTGCCCTTTGATAGAGCAACCGGACATGCACCGTCATCATGGGGGCAGCTTCGTGACCGGAGCGGGCCACTATAGATTCAAAAAAAGAGTTACTCTCCAAGTGAAGCGCCACACACGAAGTACGGTTTAAACCCTCTTTTAATCAAATCGGCAGCAGCAGAAGGACAGCTTACTGAACTCAGTATGTCTCTCATAGCCTTTCGCCAGACGCGTTTCCGGAGTCAATCTCCCTTCTTCAATGGCAGGCTCAACAGGAAAGGAACAGATGCCTTACATCTCGTATTCATTTAAATATTCATAGTCCCGCCCACCAGGGCGTGCAGCATCAGGCATTCTGGTAAGTGTAGTTGACGACTTGCTCACAGTTGTCTATGCTTTCCTTAAAAAGTTACACATTGCAGGTTAAGCCGTTTCTGATGCTGTTCATATTCCCAGATGAAAGGGGTTACTTCGTTCCATTGTTGTCCTTTGATAGAGCAACCGGACATGCACCGTCAGCATGGGGGCAGCTTCGTGACCGGAGCGGGCCATTATAGATTAAAAAAAAGAGTTACTCTCCAAGTGAAGCGCCACACACGAAGTACGGTTTAAACCCTCTTTTAATCAAATCGGCAGCAGCAGAAGGACAGCTTACTGAACTCAGTATGTCTCTCATAGCCTTTCGCCAGACGCGTTTCCGGAGTCAATCTCCCTTCTTCAATGGCAGGCTCAACAGGAAAGGAACAGCTGCCTTACATCTCGTATTCATTTAAATATTCATAGTCCCGCCCACCAGGGCGTGCCGCATCAGGCATTCTGGTAAGTGTAGTTGGCGACTTGCTCACAGTTGTCTATGCTTTCCTTAAAAAGTTACACATTGCAGGTTAAGCCGTTTCTGATGCTGTTCTTATTCCCAGATGAAAGGGGTTACTTCGTTCCATTGTTGCCCTTTGATAGAGCAACCGGACATGCACCGTCAGCATGGGGGCAGCTTCGTGACCGGAGCGGGCCACTATAGATTAAAAAAAAGAGTTACTCTCCAAGTGAAGCGCCACACACGAAGTATGGTTTAAACCCTCTTTTAATCAAATCGGCAGCAGCAGAAGGACATCTTACTGAACTCAGTATGTCTCTCATAGCCTTTCGCCAGACGCGTTTCCGGAGTCAATCTCCCTTCTTCAATGGCAGGCTCAACAGGAAAGGAATAGCTGCCTTACATCTCGTATTCATTTAAATATTCATAGTCCCGCCCACCAGGGCGTGCAGCATCAGGCATTCTGGTAAGTGTAGTTGACGACTTGCTCACAGTTGTCTATGCTTTCCTTAAAAAGTTACACATTGCAGGTTAAGCCGTTTCTGATGCTGTTCGTATTCCCAGATGAAAGGGGTTACTTCGTTCCATTGTTGCCCTTTGATAGAGCAACCGGACATGCACCGTCAGCATGGGGGCAGCTTCGTGACCGGAGCGGGCCATTATAGATTAAAAAAAAGAGTTACTCTCCAAGTGAAGCGCCACACACGAAGTACGGTTTAAACCCTCTTTTGATCAAATCGGCAGCAGCAGAAGTACAGCTTACTGAACTCAGTATGTCTCTCATAGCCTTTCGCCAGACGCGTTTCCGGAGTCAATCTCCCTTCTTCAATGGCAGGCTCAACAGGAAAGGAACAGCTGCCTTACATCTCGTATTCATTTAAATATTCATAGTCCCGCCCACCAGGGCGTGCAGCATCAGGCATTCTGGTAAGGGTAGTTGACGACTTGCTCACAGTTGTCTATGCTTTCCTTAAAAAGTTACACATTGCAGGTTAAGCCGTTTCTGATGCTGTTCATATTCCCAGATGAAAGGGGTTACTTCGTTCCATTGTTGCCCTTTGATAGAGCAACCGGACATGCACCGTCAGCATGGGGGCAGCTTCGTGACCGGAGCGGGCCATTATAGATTAAAAAAAAGAGTTACTCTCCAAGTGAAGCGCCACACACGAAGTACGGTTTAAACCCTCTTTTGATCAAATCGGCAGCAGCAGAAGTACAGCTTACTGAACTCAGTATGTCTCTCAGAGCCTTTCGCCAGACGCGTTTCCGGAGTCAATCTCCCTTCTTCAATGGCAGGCTCAACAGGAAAGGAACAGCTGCCTTACATCTCGTATTCATTTAAATATTCATAGTCCCGCCCACCAGGGCGTGCAGCATCAGGCATTCTGGTAAGGGTAGTTGACGACTTGCTCACAGTTGTCTATGCTTTCCTTAAAAAGTTACACATTGCAGGTTAAGCCGTTTCTGATGCTGTTCTTATTCCCAGATGAAAGGGGTTACTTCGTTCCATTGTTGCCCTTTGATAGAGCAACCGGACATGCACCGTCAGCATGGGGGCAGCTTCGTGACCGGAGCGGGCCACTATAGATTAAAAAAAAGAGTTACTCTCCAAGTGAAGCGCCACACACGAAGTATGGTTTAAACCCTCTTTTAATCAAATCGGCAGCAGCAGAAGGACATCTTACTGAACTCAGTATGTCTCTCATAGCCTTTCGCCAGACGCGTTTCCGGAGTCAATCTCCCTTCTTCAATGGCAGGCTCAACAGGAAAGGAATAGCTGCCTTACATCTCGTATTCATTTAAATATTCATAGTCCCGCCCACCAGGGCGTGCAGCATCAGGCATTCTGGTAAGTGTAGTTGACGACTTGCTCACAGTTGTCTATGCTTTCCTTAAAAAGTTACACATTGCAGGTTAAGCCGTTTCTGATGCTGTTCGTATTCCCAGATGAAAGGGGTTACTTCGTTCCATTGTTGCCCTTTGATAGAGCAACCGGACATGCACCGTCAGCATGGGGGCAGCTTCGTGACCGGAGCGGGCCATTATAGATTAAAAAAAAGAGTTACTCTCCAAGTGAAGCGCCACACACGAAGTACGGTTTAAACCCTCTTTTGATCAAATCGGCAGCAGCAGAAGTACAGCTTACTGAACTCAGTATGTCTCTCATAGCCTTTCGCCAGACGCGTTTCCGGAGTCAATCTCCCTTCTTCAATGGCAGGCTCAACAGGAAAGGAACAGCTGCCTTACATCTCGTATTCATTTAAATATTCATAGTCCCGCCCACCAGGGCGTGCAGCATCAGGCATTCTGGTAAGGGTAGTTGACGACTTGCTCACAGTTGTCTATGCTTTCCTTAAAAAGTTACACATTGCAGGTTAAGCCGTTTCTGATGCTGTTCTTATTCCCAGATGAAAGGGGTTACTTCGTTCCATTGTTGCCCTTTGATAGAGCAACCGGACATGCACCGTCAGCATGGGGGCAGCTTCGTGACCGGAGCGGGCCACTATAGATTAAAAAAAAGAGTTACTCTCCAAGTGAAGCGCCACACACGAAGTACGGTTTAAACCCTCTTTTAATCAAATCGGCAGCAGCAGAAGGACAGCTTACTGAACTCAGTATGTCTCTCATAGCCTTTGCCAGACGCGTTTCCGGAGTCAATCTCCCTTCTTCAATGGCAGGCTCAACAGGAAAGGAATAGCTGCCTTACATCTCGTATTCATTTAAATATTCATAGTCCCGCCCACCAGGGCGTGCAGCATCAGGCATTCTGGTAAGTGTAGTTGACGACTTGCTCACAGTTGTCTATGCTTTCCTTAAAAAGTTACACATTGCAGGTTAAGCCGTTTCTGATGCTGTTCATATTCCCAGATGAAAGGGGTTACTTCGTTCCATTGTTGCCCTTTGATAGAGCAACCGGACATGCACCGTCAGCATGGGGGCAGCTTCGTGACCGGAGCGGGCCATTATAGATTAAAAAAAAGAGTTACTCTCCAAGTGAAGCGCCACACACGAAGTACGGTTTAAACCCTCTTTTGATCAAATCGGCAGCAGCAGAAGTACAGCTTACTGAACTCAGTATGTCTCTCAGAGCCTTTCGCCAGACGCGTTTCCGGAGTCAATCTCCCTTCTTCAATGGCAGGCTCAACAGGAAAGGAACAGCTGCCTTACATCTCGTATTCATTTAAATATTCATAGTCCCGCCCACCAGGGCGTGCAGCATCAGGCATTCTGGTAAGGGTAGTTGACGACTTGCTCACAGTTGTCTATGCTTTCCTTAAAAAGTTACACATTGCAGGTTAAGCCGTTTCTGATGCTGTTCTTATTCCCAGATGAAAGGGGTTACTTCGTTCCATTGTTGCCCTTTGATAGAGCAACCGGACATGCACCGTCAGCATGGGGGCAGCTTCGTGACCGGAGCGGGCCACTATAGATTCAAAAAAAGAGTTACTCTCCAAGTGAAGCGCCACACACGAAGTACGGTTTAAACCCTCTTTTAATCAAATCGGCAGCAGCAGAAGGACAGCTTACTGAACTCAGTATGTCTCTCATAGCCTTTCGCCAGACGCGTTTCCGGAGTCAATCTCCCTTCTTCAATGGCAGGCTCAACAGGAAAGGAACAGATGCCTTACATCTCGTATTCATTTAAATATTCATAGTCCCGCCCACCAGGGCGTGCAGCATCAGGCATTCTGGTAAGTGTAGTTGACGACTTGCTCACAGTTGAGGAAATTATAAAAAAAAGAAAAACTTTCAAATTTCAACGCGATAAAAATGATTATGAACAAGGGCAAATCTTCACCTTCTCTCGCAAATACGATGCTGTAAAAGCAGCGAAAGGTCAAACAAATCAGCAAAAAGGAAAAGGTTTTAAAGAGGGAACAGCAAATGAGATTCAATCAATATCATCAGTATCAGATCTCAGCTCTACAGGAGAAACAGAATCCGAAACAGAGATGAACCCCAGTACTTCAAAGCAGATGAAACAAAATAGAATGGGTCACACTTTAGACGATGAGCTGAGTTTTTTATGAGACCAAAGGCGCCAAACACTCCATCCGAGGAAACCAAGCAACTATGCAAACAAAGGAGAAATGCGAGGCGCAGGGAAAGACGGAAACGACGAAGGGCAAAAGCAATACGTCAAGAAATCGAACAACAAAGGGTGGCGCCAGAAATAAATACTAATCAAATAAATGAAAATTCCATCATTAACTTGGCAAATGTGGATTTGGATCAAGCGGAAGAACAACTTTTAAAATTTGGGCTGTCGTTTTGTGCAGAAAGTAACTTTGAATATCCACAGACACAGGTTGATATATATCAATTTATAAGAAAGATAAAACTGCAGAAATTCCATCAACTGAAAGATAATAAATCAATGACAACAAACCCCATTGTACATCACCAACGACAACAAAAAAGTGGTACCAACCTCACAGCCGCTGATGTAAATTTAATCCGTGATTTAAGAATGATGGAAAGAAATGAATTGGACAATGAAGAACTCACGCAGATAACCATGGGAGAAATGGATATCAATATCAACAAAGCACCAATGACCAACTTCAAAGCAAAATCAAAATTTGTACCAATATTGACTAGGGATTCGATTGACACTTTCAGTGAAATAATAACATCTGAAGTCCGGAAATTGCATTCAAAAACTCAAAAACAAAAAAGAAAATATAACAACCAGCTGCAGAAATATCACCAACTAATGAAAAAACTGCGTGAAAATGATTCCATAATTATACGCAATTCAGACAAGAGGGGCAATATAGTCATCTGGCCTAAAGAACAATATATGGAACAGGCAATTAAACAACTAGGTGATCGCAAATGTTACAAATTGAGTTCTAAATTCATTATGAATGCCAAACAAGATGAGTTATTTGGAAAATTACTAGCATGGAAAAACAAAGGTTTAATCAATCAGGATGAATTTAAATTTCTAAAAAAAGAACATGCAAGAATTCCAGCAATCTATTTCATTCCAAAAATTCATAAGGACAAATTAAGACCTCCTGGAAGACCTATCATATCCGCAAAAGACAGCTTACTGGAAAATGTGTCAATCTATATAGATGCATTCTTACAAGAACTCGTGAGGGCGCTACCGTCATATATCCAGGACACTACGGATTTTTTAAGACAGCTGCATGAATTCAAATGGGAAGAAGAATATGTGCTTATATCAATGGAAGTATCCAATTTGTATACGTCAATCCATCACAGGGATGGACTAAGAGCAACTGAGTACTTCCTGGGCACAAGACCCATAGAATTTCATGCGCACAATAAACTGCTAATGGACCTTTTCACTTTTTGTCTAAACAACAATGACTTTATTTTTCAACAACAGATATACCACCAGGAGAGAGGCGTAGCAATGGGCGCAAGCTTTTCACCCAGCTACGCCTGTCTCCACATGGGATGGTGGAAGGAGAACATTTTAAAGACTAAACATATTGATTGTTGGACCAAAAATGTGATAAAGTGGATTCGCTTTATAGATGACCTGTTTATTATCTGGCGATGCAATAGATCAAGTGCAGAACAGTTTATTATGGATTTGAATGTAAACGACATGAACTTACATTTTACATCAGAAATTAGTGCAAGCAGCGTATGTTTTCTTGATGTAGAGGTATATATACAAAACAACAATATACAAACACGATTACATCGGAAACCCACATCAGGGAACACTATTCTTCATAGTAGCAGCTTCCACCCCAGACATACAATTGAAAGTATTCCATATGGGGAGATGCTGCGTATACGCAGAATATGCAGCAGTGTCAACGATCTTGACACAGCACAGCAGGAATGCACATCCAGATTTTTAGCTAGAGGCTATGGACAAAAAGTATTGGACCACGCAATAGCTCGCACCAAGGCAGCCTCTAGAGAAGATTTACTCTTCAAACCCTCACGTAATAAAATGAAACAACAACAAAAAATTGGTAGTGAGAACGCCACAAATAGCCCCAGACTCATTCTGACATATAACAATCAAAGAAATAACATCAGGAAAATAATTTAAAGCAACTGGCACTTGGTTTTAAGTGATCCTGTTATTGGGGATACAATGCCGGCCTCTCCTACTATTACCTTCAGGAAGTCATGCAGCACCAGTCACCATTTAGTGAGTAGCAGCCCTGAAGTCCCGACTAATTCTAACTGGTTAACTAAACGTAAAGCCATCATTATCAGTAAATTTCTAACGTGCAAGTCAGAGTTTGCAATTTACATATTGGAGTGCTCTTGTGGTCTAAGATATATTGGAAGCACACGCCTCCAGGTGCACAAGAGAATACTTCAACATCTTCGGGCTATCACCAATAATGATAGTTCATACCCGGTAGCCCGGCACTTCAACGAGGTACATAATAAAGATTTGAATCAGTTGAAGTATTACGTAATTGGCAATGTCCCCCCATTGAGAAGGGGAGGCAATATAGAAGCAACTCTTAGACGACTTGAAACCAAATACATATTAGAATTAGACAGTAAAAACCCGCATGGTTTGAATACCACTGAAGACCTGTACACCTGGCTTTAGAACTTAGATTCCGACCAATAAGAACAAAATAAAAAAAGAAAATGCGGTGAACACAGAATGATATTTCATTCTGCCCCCCCTCCCAGTCAGAATACCCGTTGTTTTTACCAATAGTACCATGGGCTCATGGTACACACCAAAGATTTGCACTAATAGTGGGTGTCACTGCAAACTAGCACTTTAGCACTGTCTTTTGCATACTATGCACATATCACGTACTGTATCAAGACCTTCAATGTGAGCCCCAATTTCAATATACACTGATTGTAACGAACAAAATGGGTCAATAATCAGTTACAACATGGTAACAACATGAAATTTTGAAATGATAACCCATTGGGAATTTTCAAATGTTTTGTACATGTTATATATATATTTGTCAATGAATGAAATATGTATTTTACAAGTATATTGGTTGTAAGAAAAATATAGAATGCAACAAATTTAAAATATGGACAAATACTTGCGCATTTATGCGGATATATTGTAAACAGGGGACACGGACAGAAGTTTTGGTCTTTTTAATGAATGTGGTCTTTTTAGAACAATTACCAATATTTATTAACATATTTTTATAGGGTTTGTAAAGATATTAATTTATTTATCTATTTATACAAACTGGAGGTTGAAGTGTCTCAGAATACAAAACAAACATTTATTTAAGATTAGTGATAAATGCAGTAGTACTACAAACAATGAAAAAAAGACGAGTAGTCTGTTGTTTATATTTATGAACACCAATAAGCACAATGTCACTTTAAAAACGGGGAAAAAAAGAAAGCATGTCATGTGATCAAGGGCTCTGGGTGGCCTGAAACACGTAATGGCGGCAGAAGCAAAAATAAATTTTTGAATGCACGAAAGAAGTGGAGTCCTTTTGTAGTTTGAAGTTTGTTGTTTTGTATGCCGCTATTCAATTGGCTCTTACGTGAGGGAGGGGACAACATTACACTATATCTTTATTGATTGGTTCTTCAGGAGTCATGTGATCAAGGCCGTGGTAATGCGGCGGAAACGCGTCATGCTGATCGACTAGAAAGAATAAACCTGCACCAAATACAATTTTCAGCGTGTTGTGGTCTGTACCTGTTCCAGTTATCTGCTGGAGTTTGGGAACTCTTCGCCTTATTCATTGTGGCAAAGTAGGGCTAGCTTTGCTTGACGGACCCTCCTGGCATTTTCGTGGCTGATTCCTTGATGGCCGACATCGCGGACGTGATACTTTACCTAACCCGGAAGGGATGTAAACGGAGCCAGCCCCCCGCACCGGAGTGACGACTAACTAGTGTTTATTGGTTTGCGGCGGTTTCTCCTGAACAACGGATGCCCACAGGAGTCGGAGGACGCTGGTGGACCTTTCGGTGCTCAGTGAGGGTAAGCCGTGATCGATTTTACACTGTTTACGGTCTATTATTGGATATTTGCGGGCGCGAGGATAGCGCTGAAACTAATCTTGCAGTATCCCTGCTTGGAAGAGGCGGGATCAATCTGCGTGATTAATTTGGTTTATTCTATTCTTACAATGTCGTCAGTGGCAGACGCCTTGAGGAACCGAGAGGCTAGTGCGGACACCCTTTTTGATAACCTTCCAAATGACCTCACTTCATTGGGGGCTACTAGTACCACTAACCCTACGAGCACTACGGATGTCAAATCTCTTCTTAAAAAACTAGAGAAACTCTTGCGCACAGAACTTAATAAATGGTGGGAAAAACGTTCACTGGAAAAATATAAAAAAGTGGGAAGAGTACCACGTGGGCTTAGAGTACTCATTGCTCCCTCCTTTGAAAATCCGAATCCCCTGATGCTCAAGGAATGGGCTACCAACAATCTTGAGTCTTCCATGAATATGGTAAAGATTTTGATAAAATATGCTGCCATAGACAGAGAGGAGATTTTGAAGCAGATTGACGATCTTAACCTGATATTGGCGGCACATGAACAACAGGATATTATCACTAAGAGTAGGGGCGAAATTGATGCACGACTTCAGAAATATGAAGAATCGATTAAGGCGCGTAAAATATTCAAATTTGCCAGAGATAAGACTGATTACGAATCTGGAAGAATTTTCACTTTCGCACGAAAATTCGATAATGTTAAAAGGCAAGCTCTAACATCCAAAGCAGCTGCGATATCAACTTCCAATGTGCGCCTTCCTGAAGAAATAGAATCGGATTCGGACCCTAGCTCGATTGCCAGCAGTGTGTGTTCTGGTGACAGCGGACCCACTACAGGACTGATGCCTATTCCTACTGACATTTTCCCCATCTGAGGAACTTGGTTTTTTAGTCGAAGATCGCCGCCACACGTTGCGGCAGACTACTCAATCCAAGAGAGGACCAAACGGAGAAATGAGTGTAGAAAACAAAGACGGAAAGCCAAAAGGAGGAAACAACAGGGGAAAATGGAGAAACGTAAAGAAGAGGAATTAAATAAAGATGTGTCATTGGATAATACTGTTATCAATTTGACTAATATTACTCTTACCAAGACTGAGCTGAAAATATTATCTATGGGATTGTCATTTTGCCCTAGAAGTCGTTTTAGGTATGTCCAAACTAGAATCGATGTTTTCAAGTTTATAAGAAAACTAAAACTACTAAAACACTTCAAATTGAATAAGGCATCCAGCACCGCTGCAAGAATTGCAATCTCTGACAAAGCTGGAACTCGGCTGACGGCCAGTGATGTGACACATCTCAAAACTATACATGCTCTTGTTGGTAATTCAGATGATGCGGTATGTCCAACCCAAGAACAACTCCTTAATCTAGGCACCACTGGAAATTCACCAGCTGTAAGCCCATTTCGTCCAAACTCCACGTTTATCCCACTCATGCCAAAGGATGCATTGGATGTATTCAGTGACTGTGTCACTTAAGACCTTAAAACTTTGAATAAGAAGATTCTTAAAACTGATAAACACCAAAATTATCAAGAGCGACAATATTCCACCTTAATCAATAAATTGAAAAACAATACTGAAGTCATCATAACAAAAGCAGACAAAGGGGGCAATGTTGTCCTTTGGTCTAGGAGTGACTATTTACAGGAGGCTTATCGTCACTTGAATGATGAACTCTGCTATAGAAAGGCCACTTTTAATGATATTAGAAAGTTGAAAGACTCCACGCATGCTGAACTTGGGCAATGGAAGAGGGATGGATTATTGAACAAGAATGAACACAGTTTTCTAAAAATTGAGTTTCCAACCACCGCAGTTCTTTATTTCATCCCTAAAGTGCATAAGCAACAAGTGCCTATTCCAGGGAGGCCCATCATCTCAGCTCAACGAAGTCTGTGTGAGAACATTTCTAAATATGTTGACTTTTTCCTACGTGAATTTGTGGAGGAACTGCCGTCTTACATCAAGGATACTGGGCATTTTCTCTCAAATATATCAAAAACACTTTGGCAAGATGGATGCCGTTTTATTGTTATGGATATCTGTTCTCTCTACACCAGCATACGTCATTGCGACGGTTTGCAAGCAGTCAAATTCTATTTAGAGAAGAGAGATATTATTTTCCATCAACATAATAATATGTTATTACGTATGATTGAATTATGTTTGTGTAATAACTACTTTTTGTTCAACCAAGATGTGTTTCAGCAATTGCAAGGTGTAGCTATGGGGGCATGTTTCTCCCCCAGTTACGCGTGTTTACACGTGGGCTGGTGGGAGGAACATGTCCTCAGATGCATTCATGGCGAAATGTATTTGACACATGTCGTACGATGGTGGAGATTCATCGACGACATTTGTATAATTTGGATTGGGTCAATTGAATCAGCTAATGAATTTGTGAAGCTGGTCAATGTGAATAACTTGAATCTTGAATTTACTGCCCATATTAGTGCTGAACATGTTGAATTTATTGATGTTGAATTATATATCCATGACAATAACATACAGACTAAAGTACATCGCAAGAGTACAGCTGGTAATTCAGTACTCCATGCGCAGAGCTCCCATCCATATCATTTGCTCAAAAGCATACCGTATGGTGAGTTTCTGCGTATCAAGCGTATTTGTAGTACTGAATTTGATTGTAGCAGATGTCAGGAAGAATCATTTCAGAGATTTCTAGCTCGCGGTTATACTAAGAAGGATTTGGAAGCTGCATTAGCTAAAGCCAACACTACTAACCGCAATGATTATCTTGAGTCGATAATCAGGACAACTACCCATAAATCTACTTCTAAGACTGAGATCGAGTGCAGCGAACCAAGCTCTATTCGGTTCATTACCACCTTTAGTAATCAGGACAAGGAGTTAAGAAAATTGATCTATAAAAACTGGCCCATAGTGAGAACTGATCTTACTATGTCACAACTAGTGCCTGACTTACCCCAAATTACCTTCAGGAGAGCACCCTCCATGAGGGATGCCCTGGTTAGGACTAGTCCTGAGGTTACCATCACGAGTACATGGCTATCTAACCGTAAGGGCTTTTTCAAGTGCAGTTCGTGCCGAGCGTGCAAGTTTAGCACTAACACTTGCGAATTCATGAGCACATTTGATCAGACTCCCACTACTCTTAAAGGTTTTTTCACGTGCAAAACTGATCATGCAGTTTATGTTCTTGAATGCTCGTGTAATTTAAAGTATGTTGGTAGCACCAAATTACAGGCATCAATAAGAATTTTGCAACATTTAAGAGCTATTGTCAATTCTGATTCAAGCTACCCTGTTGCCCGTCATTTTAAATTAGTTCACCAGAACAACTTGAACGATTTAAAATACTTTGTGATCGATGCAGTACCTAAACTAACTAGAGGGTGAAACAGGGAAAAGCGTCTTAGGCAATTAGAAACCCAATACATTCTTTTATTACACACTAAGATGCCAAATGGCCTTAACACAGGGGAAGACATGCATACTTTCCTTTGAATATTATTCTTAGGCAAACTTTTCTCTCTGTGTGTTTTGTTGACAATCTCTTAATGCACTTTATACAGCAGTCTTCTTGATGATCTGATTTTATTATTCATATATGTGGCCTATGTTTTTTTAACTATTTGTACCCTTTCGGGTATATTTGGGGTTTTCCCTATGGTCTTGTGGTTATGGTGGGTTTGTCTGTATAACTTTGGAAGTGCCTCCATAAGGTTTTTATCTTGCAAACCTAGCTGTAGTGAGGATTCTATCCAGTTTTCTATTTACTTCGTCTGGTTATATCCCCTTCCTTGTTTCCTAATTGCTTTTGCTGCTATACTACTTTGCTATTTGCACATGTTTTGCCTATTTGCACAGATGCACTTGAATTTTATTTCCAGTATAGTTGTTTTTATTAGATACCATCCGCAGTATGGCCAAATGAATATTTAAGGATTATTCCTTTATATCGGTCTGAATTACACAATAATCTTTTTTTTGCACTTGCAACAATTCGACCCATGCCATTTATGCCTAGCAATATTTGCACTGATGCATTTGCACTTTATTCCTGATATAGCCGAATTATTATATTGGGCTAGCATCATCAACTATGCTTTGCGATATTCATCGTATATGCTATGTGTTATTTGCACTAATGCACTTGCACTTTATATAACTGAATTGGTTTTATTAGCATGCGTGCAAATGTGTATTTATGTGTATTTTCATGTGTATATTTATGTCATTCTGTAGTTATGAGCTACACTTGCAAAACAGCAAAAAAGCAAAAAAACAAACGAAGAAAGGGGTTTGTGCCAGTTTGTTGACATCGAATTTGCTTCATCTGAATTATGAGGCTTTGCGGGTTTAATTTAATGAGGATGTTCCGCTTTGATTTCTTTATATTGAATTTATTACTTTGTTTTTTGTATCAACTGTTTTTATTTGGTTGTCCCTCCGTCATGTTAAAATTCATTCCCAATTTGATTGGGTATATTTCTTGTTATTGTTTGGCAATTGTAAGGAAATGCGTGCATAATAACATACATCAGGGTATATTTAGCTGTGTAACCACTATGGTATAATTGGTTTAGACATTGTCATTTATTTTTGGAAATATGTATAGCATAAGTATTTCTTCCATGTTCACCCTTTTGTAGTTTGAAGTTTGTTGTTTTGTATGCCGCTATTCCATTGGCTCTTACGTGAGAGAGGGGACAACATTACACTATATCTTTATTGATTGGTTCTTCAGGTGTCATGTGATCAACGCCGTGGTAACGCGGCCGAAACGCGTCATGCCGATCGACTAGAAAGGATAAACCTGCACCAAATACAATTTTCAGCGTGTTGTGGTCTGTACCTGTTCCAGTTATCTGCTGGAGTTTGGGAACTCTTCGCTATATATATATATATATATTCACTGAAAAAACCATGGGTTTCACACACGTTATAGTTAGGAATTAGCATTTAAAAAACCTTTGAAATTCACTGAAAAAACCATGGGTTTCACACACGTTATAGTTAGGAATTAGCATTTAAAAAACCTTAGAAATTCAATGAAAAAACCAAAGGTTTCACACATGTTATAGTTAGCTGGACATTTCACTCGTAAAAAACCAATGAAATTCCCCCGTTATAGTTAGTTCAGCTAACTATAACTCGCGCGCCCGCAATGCACTACTGATGACGTCACATATTACATCACTCATGACATGGTCAGTGACATCACTCATGACATCACTGATGACATCTCAAATGACATCACTGATGACATCATCCAGTGAATGTGTGTTTTTCTGAAAATTAAATATGTTTTATATATGTATATCTCAAGGTCGATGGAAGAATAAATGAGTATATAAGTGTCTAAATTGATGATTTGTTTCTGAAAAATTGATTGTATAACTGACTGATTAAGTGTATCTTTTTGAATACATGGCTTAGTGAGTAATGTTTAAATGTGTAAATACCTGTATCAGTCTCTCACTTTGTATATAAGTGGCTGCATGGGTTGGTGAGTAGCTACATGAGTGTCTATATAGGTTAATAGTTGGTTTTTTGAGTATCAGTATGAGTGTCTGAGTGTCTTCATGGTGCGGTGGGGGGTATTACGTAGTGCATAGATGCATGAATGAGTGACTCACTGTTTGTTTGTGTTGAAGACAGCATGTGTGCAGGACTGTATGGGTGGATGAGTGTGTGCATGGGTGTGTTAGTGAGTGAATGACTGTCTCAATAGTGTCTTCATAAGTAACTACATATGTTTTAAACTAGTATATGTGAGTATTGGTGTTTATAAGTGAGTATATGTGAGAGTGAGAGATTGGTAGACTTCCTGTATGAATAAGTATGTGTTTCTATAAGTGATTGTTTAAAAGACTAAGTATGTGTAAGTTTCTGTAAAAGTAAGTGTGGTGGTGTGTGTATAACTGTATATGCAAGTAAATGGATGTTTGATTCTTTATTAGCATGAGTGACTATGTGTGAGTAACTCTATGGATGAGTGGCATTGTGTTACAGGATGTTTAGGTGTATGAGTACATATGATGTGTGAGTACATGTATGAGTGACTGTATTGGATTGTTGGTGGATGAGTGGATGTGTATGTGGATCTTAGAATTACTGAATAGGTTGTTGTAACTGTTATTGGTATGTTCAGTTTTTTGAAAATTTTAGTCTCTATTTTTGAATGTTTGTATCAAAGGTTATATTAGGGTGAGAGGAGGTCTACCACTCTGTCACAAGGATAATGTCATCAGTGATGTCATTTGAGATGTCATCAGTGATGTCATGAGTGATGTCACTGACCATGTCATGAGTGATGTAATATGTGACGTCATCAGTAGTGCATTGCGGGCGCGCGAGTTATAGTTAGCTGAACTAACTATAACGGGGGAATTTCATTGGTTTTTTACGAGTGAAATGTCCAGCTAACTATAACATGTGTGAAACCTTTGGTTTTTTCATTGAATTTCTAAGGTTTTTTAAATGCTAATTCCTAACTATAACGTGTGTGAAACCCATGGTTTTTTCAGTGAATTTCAAAGGTTTTTTAAATGCTAATTCCTAACTATAACGTGTGTGAAACCCATGGTTTTTTCAGTGAATTTGCAAGGTTTTTTAAATGCTAATTTTTTTTTTTTTCTTCTTTTTTTTTTTACATATTTTTATTTTAATTTTCTATCCTTTTTTAAAGACTATGGTTAAATTTTTAAAATTCTACAATATGTTTTTATTTTACATTTTTTATAAAATAAACAGGTAAAATTTATTAGCAATACATTTTTTCCTTTTTTTAAATTTTTTTTTAGTGCGCGTACGGTAAGCTTACGGTAAGCGTACGGTTTACGCAATGTCCGTAATTTATCTACGCTGGTTGCGTATAGTTATGCAATTTGCGTAGCTGTGCGTACTCCGCGTGGGGCGCGTACGCGTGTACGCTACACGCGCACGTTACGCGGAAGTGTCGGGGAGTGACTGTTATGCGCATGCGCGCGAGCGCGTGTCTTTTTTACGCGCATGCGTACTTTTGCCGTAAGCGCACCGTAAGCGTACGGTGGGTCATGTGATCATGAAACACAACTTTTGATTGGTTGAAACTACTTTCAGTTCTAGAACTCTCCTACACCACACCCATTCCCCTCATTTCTGCTTGTGATCCCTTAGGAGAAGGAGCTGGGTTGTCTTTGTGATACGATGGCAGAACAGCAGAGCTCTTCTGAGAGTGAGGCTAGCAGCACTACCTTGAGGCAGAGAGCGAGGAAACAAAAGACCTCTTACGTATGGGAGTATTTTACTTTTCCAGAAGGCCAGCAAAAGGTAAATGCACCCTTAGTGACTTGCAAGCTGTGTAAGCGTGTACTTTCAAGAGGGAATCCTGACAGGAAGTATTCCTTTGGGAATCACACCATGATGAGACACCTTAAGGATGTACACAGAAGGACACATGCTCGACTTACTGAAGGTAACCCTTCAGTAAATCAACCAAGCACATCCACAGCAGCTCAGCCTGGACCATCATCTGCAGGGCCGAGTCCTTCTTCTGCAGGTCAGGTGAGCCCTTCATCTGTGGGGGGAGCATCTCCTTTTTCTGGTCCTCTGGAAATTAACCCTCGGTTTGCGAGGGTTGAAGTACGGTGCGCCACTTGTCACGATCTAATTACTTATAGGGAGACCAGTATTTCCCTAGTGAACTGTAAAATAGATCAGCACACTTGTCGTACCGTCTAATATTCCCAATCTTTCTTTCCTCTGTCCCTGCATGAACACAACGGCTCTTTTAAGAGCCAACCTTACCTTTCATCTATTTTTTATATATTTTTTTTTAAACTTTTTTTTTTTTTTTTTTTTACCGTACGCGTAATTTTTTTTTTTTTTTTTTAAAAACACTAAAAATCAATTATCATATTACAAGGTCCTTGAGAGACTACAATTAAAAACTGAAAATGTGATTGTAGAGAAGTGGAAAAAAGGGACCATGACATTATTGACTTACCATACCCACTCAAAAAAAGATTTATTCATTTAATTTTTTTTTTATTGCTTTAAAAATGGTTCTAGTTTTCGAAAATTTTCTATCTCAATCTGAAAAAAAAGAAAAAAGTATTAATATTTAATAAAACATTTTATAATACAGTACACATATTTACATATTTTTCAAAAAATATTTTTGCCTTTTTTTTGCTGTTTTCATAAAATATTGCATTTCACTATAAATTGTGAAAGCAATTGCATTCATCATTTAACAGCAGGCAAAAAAAAAATTAACAATCTCAAAGATTGTTTTAAAAAAGCCCACAATCTCTTTTTGCATAAACATAACTTTATAGAAATGCATAATATTCTTAAAAAATATCATCTAATATCAATACTTATTTCTTTAAAATACCGTCTGATATTTTTGTTTCAGAAGTATAATCACAATAATATATCTCAAATAACTCCACAATACATCTGGTTCCATTTCCTTTAGGCCAAATAGTAATTTTAAAATTCTTTTTTTGTTTAATTTCCAATGGTAATCCAATAAAAATCTAAAGTTTAAATTGTACAGATGTCACCGATTCTCTGTAACATTTTGGTTTCCGAAAGATTAATTAATAATTAAATAAGTCCACAATAGAATTGTTTACTTTTCCGCATGGCCAAATAGTAATTTTAAAAATCTTTTTTGAAAAAATTTCCAATGGCAATCCAATAACATTCCAAAATTTAAATTGTGCAGATGTTACCGATTTTTTCTAAATTTTTGGTTTTCCAAAGTTTCCTTAAAAAATGGAAAAATTTCACATTACAATTGGTTACCTTTCCATTAGGCCAAATGATAATTTGTTAAATCTTTTTATTTGTAAATTCCAAATGGTAATCCAATAAAATGGTAAAATTGTTTTGTCCAGATGTTGCCAAATCTCTCTAAAATTTAGGTTTCAGGAAGATTAGATAGGAATTTGCTAAATCAAAAGGCAAACGTTGCTTAAAAATCAATTGGGAATCATTACACAGTGTCCAGCCTTTTTCACATTTAAGATAAACTGTGTAATGACCAGAAGTTACAGTAGGTCCATCATGGAAAATTATTGCAACTGTTACAAAAGTTTTTCCTGAAATTGATAATTGCTGTCCTGTAAACTTCTTTATTAAAGTATCCAATTTTGAACCATCAGCTCTACATCGTTGCATCATTAAAATTACATACTGTCTGTATTCCTTTAAAATTAATGTTGAAAACATGTCAGATTTACACTCACCGCATTGCATGGTATGATTAGCATCTTTAACTAATTTAGCAAAAGTGACTGTTTTACTCTCTGGCAATGTTAAATAAATAAACCTTTCAGAATCAACATTAGAGCCACATATATTATAACAGTTTTCACAACTATGTTCCCATTTATAAGAGAGACCAAATAAATTTTCAATGGGAACCCCTTCTTCTTCCAGTACCTGAAGAAAATAAATCAAGAATTCCTGTGCGTCTTGCTGTACATTTTGAGAAAACTGTGTTCGTCCTGAACATACATCTAAAACTTTTCTAATTTCAGTAGCACTTTCTATTTGAGTTTTATCATTACTCAGCTTTTCAAAAAGGAGACTCAGCACAGAACAGAATCTTTTTCCCTGATTTACTATTATCTGCTCTTGCAAACTTTCCAGATAAAATGCAACATTCAGCACTACATTAGCGTAGCAGTTGACACCAGAGCTATTTTCAAAATAACATCCTACAACCTGTTCTTCATTTTCCTTATTCTTTTTGCTTGCAATTACATCACTCCTCTTTTTTTTCCTCCTCTCTACATCTTCATTACAGATATTCTCATTTCTCCTTTTACGAGAAACTACACGTTTCTCCAACACAGGATACTGACCTAAATGAGGAGCATAGCTTCTTCTTAATCTATTATACTCCTTTACACAATTTGTATCAGCACTAACTTTTGAATCATCAAAGTCTATCATGAATAAACCTGATAATGTTTTCACTCGTGACAAAGCAACATATGCCATACCTTCTTTGAACACAGTTGAACCAATGTTCACAAATGCACAATCTACAGTCAATCCTTGAGACTTGTGAATAGTTACAGCATATGCTAGCGAAAACGGAAACTGCTTCCTACGTACATGTAAGTCTTTCACAAGCATGAAACGAACTGAACAACGACAAATGTCTTTAACTTCTTCTATCTGATCAAATTTTATTTTTAAACATTCAATTCCATCTTTTTTCTGATAATTAATAAAACCCACAACTCTTCCCATAGCTCCATTAACTAAACCTTTTTCAACATCCAAATTTCTCCTTAAAAATACTCTACAGTTCATGCAAACATATAGATTTTTTTCTAATCCAGCTGTTTTGGAAATGTTCTTCTCTAGTGAATCCAATTTATTTTTCAGTGTGCCTGTTAATGTGACAGTAATTCTTCCATCCTCAATTTTGTCCACTGCTTCCAATTTCCTGATATCTTCCTTTTCCAATTTCAAAAGCTCCTCATTGAATATTGAGCATTCACGTAGAGTTGGCATTAAGCAGATGACACTTTTGTTTTCTGCAATGTTCTTGTATATCTTCTCTGCAACTATTTCTTCCTTTGGAAATAAATTATGTAGCAACCGACTCTGTAATGCTTTTTTGCCAGCTTCTGTGAGTAGTCCAATCCTGATATCTTTCAGAATACTTCCATATTCTTCATCGTTTGCTTGCCTCATATTAGTTGTAAGTTCCTTGTACTCAAAGAAGGACCAAATATTTGTATTACCGATGCTTCCCAATGACTTCTTCGTGTCTTCATGTGTCACAGTATTAAACACTGGTTGTCCTTTAACTGGAGTAAGTTGCAAAAGATCTCCAAAAACTATGACATGTTTTCCTCCAAATAACACGTCATAGTCTGTCTTCAGAATTTGCTGCATTCTTAAATGCACAAAGGCAAGCATTAAGTTTGATACCATGCTCACCTCATCAATAATGAGAACTTGCATCTTCTTCAATACTCTTGAAACTTCCAAGCATGCTTCTCCAGTTAGCTTGTTGTATTGTATTTTGTTCTCATGCTCCACTGGTAACATTAGCAAACGATGTAAAGTGATTCCTTTTATGTTATATGCTGCTAACCCAGTTGGAGCAGTAACCACACAAGACAAAGTAGAATCCGTTTTTTGCTGTAGGTAGCTTCTGATGACTTTTATTAGGAAACTTTTTCCAGTTCCAGCTTGTCCGCTTACATACATCCTGATTGGATGAAATGATGTGCATGAGCACTCTTTTTTTTCATGTAGAAATCCGTGATCAATTTTTTTTCTGATCTCTTCATAAATTTGTTGCTGCCCTTCGTTCAGTTGTCTTTCCAAATTTTGTAAGTCTATAAATTCTCCTTGAGCTTGATTCATAGCCGTTTCCACTTCATTCATGGCTATTGATGCTTCATTTTCAACGATTGGTTGTCCTAGGGGATCTTGACTGAGTGTTCCTGAACTTTGGCTGTCCTGAGAACTGTCTCTAGCTATTTCTGCTGCAATTGTAGTTTCCTGTTCAATTTCTTCATTTAACATTTGCAGATAAGTTGTGAATGTATTGCATTGTATGCTGTCTTTGCAAGCATTAAAAGAATCTTCATAGCTTTGAAATTCTCCCAGTAGTTCATCCTCTGTACGCCATGGTTTAAACAGCTGTAAAAGAGCCAAGTAGTAAAATTCCTTTTTGTCAGTAGTGTCGCAACTCAGCTTCCGGTGATTTATCAAACTTCCTTTTGTTTGCTTCACCAAACATCCTTCCTCACCAATGACTTTATATTTTCCATTGTTGATGTCTTCTGCGGCTTTCCGTGAATGAATGTAGTTCTGCAGCACTTCATAGAGACACATGTTCTCCAGATGATGACTTCTCTTGGGATAATATGTGTCCAACATGTTTGATTTAAAAATATCTGTACTTTCTGGGTCATTCTCGGCCAAATATTCAATTTCTCCAACAGATTTCAGTACCCGATTTCTCATTGCTGCAAGGCCTAAACTTGCCCAAATTATTCTTCTTGATTTCGAGTAGAGACTTGCAGAAGATAACCTATCTGAACATTCGTAGGATCCAATTTCTCGATGCGATAACATCTTCAAACTGAAACTGTACAGCTTCTTACTGACAGTTTTCTCGTGAGAAATCTCTTCCCACATTTCCTTCAATTCTGTTTTTTCTGATTTCGTAATGTAAGACGTTACATATCGAGCAACAGCAATGGAATTGTCAGCTACATACTGTATATCCATGTTAGCGTTCCACATGGATAAAATCACTGGGTTGTAGTCATTTATATTTTTTGATTCTTCTTTTCTTTTAAGGTTGTAGGTATTCTTAGGTGATTTTCTTGTGATAGCATGTCTCACAGATGACATAAAACTGTTAACTCTTCCATTTGAAAGAACAGGTCTAGGAAATCCAAATCGACATTTAGTGTAGTATTTATCTTTGCTCTTGTATTTCCGTCGACAGTATTTTCCACACCGATGACTTTGGAAACGTAAAACTTGCTCCTTTAACTTTTTCTCTTCTGTGCTTTTTGGTATAGCACATGTTGCATATTCTTCAATGTAAGATAACACTGCTTCATCAGTATCTGTTCCAAACTTTGGGGCATCCTTGATCCACAACAGCATATGAATATGAGGAGCACCTCTTGCCTGGTACTCTTTTCTCCAAGAGAAATCCACTACTTCTCCTAGAGGTGGATTTTTTTTATTGCAGATGAAGGACATCATAGCCTCAAATCTATGATTGAAATATCTGCAAACATTAACCGGATCCAATGAGCACAGTTCTCCTGCTGTCTTGTATTCGATGTTTTTAATGTTTGAATTTGCCTCTCGTAGAAAATCCAGTAAATCATCCCAAGCGTACTCCGCACAGCTTAGGGTAAGGAACCATGTTGGTGTTCCTAAATTCCGTAACATGCATTTTAATTCACCATGGCGTCGGTACCAATATTCATTTGTCCCACGCTGACAAGCCATCAGATTGATCAGTTGTGTTTCCAAATGATCATCTCGGTGCTGCACTTTCTCCATAAAATCCTTAGCAGACACATTTTGTAAATGTACTCCACTTTTTAAAATGTGATTTACTGCATTAGACAGTGCAGACAAGTCGCTTTCAAATAAAAGATGGAACAAATAAGGAATACTTTGTCGAAATCTGGGATCTTCAGCATATAGTCTTGTAGTCCGATACTCAGAAGCTGGAATCTGTTCCGGACGTTCATCGTATCATCCTCCTTTTCCTTTAGGAAACAGCTGGGGAAAACATCGAGCTTCCAAGCTCTCCTCCCATACACTCACGGGAGTTCCTTTTGCTTTCTTCATCTGAAATAGATCAATATTGTCTCCCATAACTTCTTTTGAATGAAGAGGATGTATGCTAAAATGTTCATAAATTTCTTCTTCCTTTGACTTGTCCACTTTTTCAATTTGTCCAGTTGGTGTTTCTGTGTCTTCTTGTAAATCTTCTTCTTCTTCTATATAAATTGATTCATACCATTTGTTATTCCTTTTCAAACACAAATTTGCTCTTTGTACTTTCCGTACATCTACCAGCTCCTGCCAAATCTTCTTATTCTTTGTAGGTACACCATTAACCAGAATAATTAATGGTTCAGTTTCCAAAGTATCCGCATCAATAGTTTCCATATTTTTTTTCAAATCCAAGGGCAAATACACCACTCTACCTTTTAAACCTCTCAGTAAATCTGAAGGAGGTAATTTACCAGTTTTGGGCTCCATACGTACTATGGTCTGGAACGGATGAACACATTGAATGAGTATAGACTCATATGTATTTAATTCAGAAAGTTCAGCAGGAATAGCATCCAATTCTAAATTATTATGTACAGCTCTGGTCGGCATTCTATTTTCCTCTAACTTGTTGTAACAGTATTTACAAATACGCTGAACTTCACCCAATTCAAAACAATTTTCAAGAAATATATATGTGGCAAAATCCTTCCACTTATAATTATCTTCATTTTCACTCTTTCTGTAGAGATCAACATACCTGGTTTGTTTTCTATAATGAGTTCTGCGGCAACAAATACAAGTAACATTTGGTCTTTCATTAGAGATTATTGCAAATTTTGTTATGTGATCATTAAATGTCTTACTTACAGAGGGTTCTACATTCTCTTCCACTTCTTCCTCATTTACTGTGTCCTTCTCTGCACTGTTTTGTTCAGGACCAAAGTAACAAAACTGAATTTCATCAACAACCTTCTCTACATCTGATACCGTTCCACGGAACAGAGCCCTATTCAATTCATCTAACTTTATTGCTGGACTTTTAGCAAAATACAACCGTCTCACAAACTTTCTCATTTCAGTATGATGAACAGCCAGCATCCTAAAATGATGGAAAACACTATTACACACTTTTCTAGATAGACAAGCCAGAGAATGACCCTGCAAACCAGTATTCTCTCTCACTCTGCATGGATCCAAACTTTGAAGCACCTTAATCTTCTGTTTTACACTTTTTTTACTATATTCTCTTAGAAACTCACGAAATTTATCAATAGATTCCTGACGCACAGTGCAAATACTACTACAATTCCAAGTGTACACTGGGGCTTTAGGACGTCTCCCCATAGCCTCATCCGCCATCACTTGTACCTCATCTCTTGGAACCATTATCTCCTTCTCCATTATGCAACCATTTTTCACTTCATAAGCACGACCTCTGGTGTCAACTGCATGCAGCAAACTATTACTTTGAAAATAACTCTCTTCATTAAAAAAAGGTTCACTACTTGAACTATGCATCCATTTTCCTAAAAACACTTTAGAAAAGTTTGTTCTGTTCACTACTCTTTTCCTTTTGCTATGTGATTTCAGTACATTAACCATTTTGTCTAATGTACGCATCCTATTCAAAATTAAAATGAATAGTTTCCTTTTTAATTCTAATGCCTTTGCTGCAATGGCTTCAATTTCTTTTTTTCTCTTATAAAACTTAGCCTTTTGCTTATATTTCTTCACATCCTTTATCAAATTGGACATAACTCTTCTCTGAAACATTTTTCTACGTATCTCTTTAAACGCTGTTTTTCTGTTTAAGTTTATCTTTTTAGTTGCAGAAGGTATATTTGCATTAACTAAATTCTCAATTTTTTCCTGTGCTTTTCGATTGAAATCATTCTTTCCAGTACAGACATTTTGTACATTTTTCCTTTTTTTGAATATGTTCTTTAGAAAATTTTTTGTCTGCTTACCAGAAGATTTTTTCTTCTTCCCAACATGAGCATCTTCAACTAACTTAGGTCCTCCAGTTGTCTTCAAATATAGGTTTTTTTTGTGGTCTTTTTTCACTCTGGATTTTGTAGGCATCTTACATTTTGTTCACTGCTCTTCAGCAATACCTGAAAAAAACGAAAAAAAAATTCCTTTATTTTAATTAAATATATTACTACATTTGTTTTCACATTAGTCACAAAACGAAATTTCTTTGCCAATTTGAAAGCACACTTACTACTCTTTTTTTTGGCAAGTGATAATCACTTTTACAGACTGACACATTATGAATCCACTTTTCAGATTTTTTAAAAAGCACATGTCCAAACTGCTTTTTCAGACCAGCACCATTTGTAACCTGGGTGACTGCCTACACTCCAGCAAGGGCAACCAGCCTTAGTGATGCTGAATGTATTTGCATTACTGACTGAAACCTCAAACCCCACTCGCTTGTGAATACTGTCCATGATTCCACATGGTAAGCAGCTGGGTGTGTGCTAAGAGTCTGCTTCTGCACCAAAAAATGGCTCCCCCTTTCCATCTAATGCAACTGTGAAATCAGCAGAGCAATACGCAATAAATCTCTGCCTGTAATTCCTATTTGCACACAGAGTCATGTTTTCACATTAGGCCCTTAAACGAAATTTCTTTGCCAATTTAAAAGCACACTTACTGCTCTTTTTTTTGGCAAGTGATAAACACTTTTACAGACTGACACATTATGAATCCACTTTTCAGATTTTTTAAAAAGCACATGTCCAAACTGCTTTTTCAGACCAGCACCATTTGTAACCTGGGTGACTGCCTACACTCCAGCAAGGGCAAACAGCCTTAGTGATGCTGAATGTATTTGCATTACTGACTGAAACCTCAAACCCCACTCGCTTGTGAATACTGTCCATGATTCCACATGGTAAGCAGCTGGGTGTGTGCTAAGAGTCTGCTTCTGCACCAAAAAATGGCTCCCCCTTTCCATCTAATGCAACTGTGAAATCACCAGAGCAATACGCAATAAATCTCTGTCTGTAATTCCTATTTGCACACAGAGTCATGTTTTCACATTAGGCCCTCAAACGAAATTTCTTTGCCAATTTGAAAGCACACTTACTGCTCTTTTTTTTGGCAAGTGATAAACACTTTTACAGACTGACACATTATGAATCCACTTTTCAGATTTTTTAAAAAGCACATGTCCAAACTGCTTTTTCAGACCAGCACCATTTGTAACCTGGGTGACTGCCTACACTCCAGCAAGGGCAACCAGCCTTAGTGATGCTGAATGTATTTGCATTACTGACTGAAACCTCAAACCCCACTCGCTTGTGAATACTGTGCATGATTCCACATGGTAAGCAGCTGGCTGTGTGTTAAGAGTCTGCTTCTGCACCAAAAAATGGCTCCCCCTTTCCATCTAATGCAACTGTGAAATCACCAGAGCAATACGCAATAAATCTCTGCCTGTAATTCCTATTTGCACACAGAGTCATGTTTTACATTAGTCACAAAACGAAATTTCTTTGCCAATTTGAAAGCACACTTACTGCTCTTTTTTTTGGCAAGTGATAATCACTTTTACAGACTGACACATTATGAATCCACTTTTCAGATTTTTTAAAAAGCACATGTCCAAACTGCTTTTTCAGACCAGCACCATTTGTAACCTGGGTGACTGCCTACACTCCAGCAAGGGCAACCAGCCTTAGTGATGCTGAATGTATTTGCATTACTGACTGAAACCTCAAACCCCACTCGCTTGTGAATACTGTGCATGATTCCACATGGTAAGCAGCTGGCTGTGTGCTAAGAGTCTGCTTCTGCACCAAAAAATGGCTCCCCCTTTCCATCTAATGCAACTGTGAAATCACCAGAGCAATACGCAATAAATCTCTGCCTGTAATTCCTATTTGCACACAGAGTCATGTTTTCACATTAGGCCCTTAAACGAAATTTCTTTGCCAATTTGAAAGCACACTTACTGCTCTTTTTTTTGGCAAGTGATAAACACTTTTACAGACTGACACATTATGAATCCACTTTTCAGATTTTTTAAAAAGCACATGTCCAAACTGCTTTTTCAGACCAGCACCATTTGTAACCTGGGTGACTGCCTACACTCCAGCAAGGGCAAACAGCCTTAGTGATGCTGAATGTGTTTGCATTACTGACTGAAACCTCAAACCCGACTCGCTTGTGAATACTGTGCATGATTCCACATGGTAAGCAGCTGGGTGTGTGCTAAGAGTCTGCTTCTGCACCAAAAAATGGCTCCCCCTTTCCATCTAATGCAACTGTGAAATCACCAAAGCAATACACAATAAATCTCTGCCTGTAATTCCTATTTGCACACAGTGTCATGTTTTCACATTAGTCACAAAACGAAATTTCTTTGCCAATTTGAAAGCACACTTACAGCTCTTTTTTTGGCAAGTGATAAACACTTTTACAGACTGACACATTATGAATCCACTTTTCAGATTTTTTAAAAAGCACATGTCCAAACTGCTTTTTCAGACCAGCACCATTTGTAACCTGGATGACTGCCTACACTCCAGCAAGGGCAACCAGCCTTAGTGATGCTGAATGTATTTGCATTACTGACTGAAACCTCAAACCCCACTCGCTTGTGAATACTGTGCATGATTCCACATGGTAAGCAGCTGGCTGTGTGCTAAGAGTCTGCTTCTGCACCAAAAAATGGCTCCCCCTTTCCATCTAATGCAACTGTGAAATCACCAGAGCAATACGCAATAAATCTCTGCCTGTAATTCCTATTTGCACACAGAGTCATGTTTTCACATTAGTCACAAAACGAAATTTCTTTGCCAATTTGAAAGCACACTTACTGCTCTTTTTTTTGGCAAGTGATAATCACTTTTACAGACTGACACATTATGAATCCACTTTTCAGATTTTTTAAAAAGCACATATCCAAACTGCTTTTTTAGACCAGCACCATTTGTAACCTGGGTGACTGCCTACACTCTAGCAAGGGCAACCAGCCTTAGTGATGCTGAATGTATTTGCATTACTGACTGAAACCTCAAACCCCACTCGCTTGTGAATACTGTGCATGATTCCACATGGTAAGCAGCTGGGTGTGTGCTAAGAGTCTGCTTCTGCACCAAAAAATGGCTCCCCCTTTCCATCTAATGCAACTGTGAAATTACCAGAGCAATACGCAATAAATCTCTGCCTGTAATTCCTATTTGCACAGAGAGTCATGTTTTCACATTAGTCACAAAACGAAATTTCTTTGCCAATTTGAAAGCACACTTACTGCTCTTTTTTTTTGCAAGTGATAAACATTTTTACAGACTGACACATTATGAATCCACTTTTCAGATTTTTTAAAAAGCACATGTCCAAACTGCTTTTTCAGACCAGCACCATTTGTAACCTGGGTGACTGCCTACACTCCAGCAAGGGCAACCAGCCTTAGTGATGCTGAATGTATTTGCATTACTGACTGAAACCTCAAACCCCACTCGCTTGTGAATACTGTGCATGATTCCACATGGTAAGCAGCTGGGTGTGTGCTAAGAGTCTGCTTCTGCACCAAAAAATGGCTCCCCCTTTCCATCTAATGCAACTGTGAAATCACCAGAGCAATACGCAATAAATCTCTGCCTGTAATTCCTATTTGCACACAGAGTCATGTTTTCACATTAGTCACAAAACGAAATTTCTTTGCCAATTTGAAAGCACACTTACTGCTCTTTTTTTTGGCAAGTGATAAACACTTTTACAGACTGACACATTATGAATCCACTTTTCAGATTTTTTAAAAAGCACATGTCCAAACTGCTTTTTCAGACCAGCACCATTTGTAACCTGGGTGACTGCCTACACTCCAGCAAGGGCAACCAGCCTTAGTGATGCTGAATGTATTTGCATTACTGACTGAAACCTCAAACCCCACTCGCTTGTGAATACTGTGCATGATTCCACATAGTAAGCAGCTAGGTGTGTGCTAAGAGTCTGCTTCTGCACCAAAAAATGGCTCCCCCTTTCCATCTAATGCAACTGTGAAATCACCAGAGCAAAATACAATAAATCTCTGCCTATAATTCCTCTTTGCACACAGAGTCATGTTTTCACATTAGTCACAAAACGAAATTTCTTTGCCAATTTGAAAGCACACTTACTGCTCTTTTTTTTGGCAAGTGATAAACACTTTTACAGACTGACACATTATGAATCCACTTTTCAGATTTTTAAAAAAGCACATGTCCAAACTGCTTTTTCAGACCAGCACCATTTGTAACCTGGGTGACTGCCTACACTCCAGCAAGGGCAACCAGCCTTAGTGATGCTGAATGTATTTGCATTACTGAGTCCAACCTCAAACCCTTAAACTATTCTTTTTTTATACCAGTACACCTTAATTTATTGTGAAAACATAGTCCATATTATTTTACTTGTTCCTCACATTTAAATTTCTCCCAAAACAGAAAATAATAAACACAACTTCAACAAAAAGAATTGCATTTCTATTATTCATTTCTTAATTTACCATATACATCCCCTCTCAAACTCTAAACTCACCTTTAAAATTAGTTAGTTGTGAAAGAAATGTGGCACTCAAACAGCAGATTATCAGAGCCAGGATCTCTGTTCTTTACACCTCTCTCCTCTCAGCAGAACCAGATAATGGCAAACTTTCCCTCTCTTTTTCCACACATATACATGTTAGTTTCAAATCTCAGTGCTTGCCCCTTTTTTTCAAATGTAATCACACATTTCTATTGGTTGAAAACCAACCCTTTTCCAAAAGTACCCTTCCTCCAACTTGACTTCTGCCTAGTACCCTTCCCCCAACTTGACTTCTGCCTGCTACCATAGCAACAGCTCATGGAACACTGCTGTGTGGAGTTAGGTCAGAAGTTCACCAAACAATGTTTCAATTCCACAGAGCAAGAGTGCTTGACTTTTCAAACCTAACAGCAAATCCATAGTACTGTTCTTTGGTAACACATTTTTCTGTACCAATACAAAACATGCTTCTATTAATTTACACATACAGCCTAGTTTTTATTCTAGAATGGTATGAAACAGCCAATCAGTTCTTTTTAAAAAAAAAAAAATATGTATCCCTCCATTTCCAAACTGTCTTTCTTTTCATATTGCCATTCTACTGAAAGACACCTCCTGAGTGCATCCAGTTCTCCTTTGAAGATGTTCACAGTGTGGATTGTAGGGCACAGCTATGTCTTCTGGAGTGAAAAGTATGCAGAGAAAACAGATATGGTGAGAGACCTTGCTTTGCCAAATGTAGACATTAAATGGATTGGTCAGAGAGGGTTAAAGTGGCACCAATTGATGCCATTGGTGAAATCCTTCATGCACATCCAACACCCTGACCTCATAATAGTGCACTGTGGTGGCAATGACCTAGGCACTTTGACTGGAGTAGGTCTGGAAATGCTTATGAAGGACACCTTTGCACAACTGTTTTCACTTTTCCCTAAAACTGCCTTTGTGTTTTCTAACATATGCCAAAGGCAAAAATGGAACTGGTCCAATCATTTCTGTCCGCAGATTGACAAAGCAAGAAAGCACGTCAACAAATCTGTTTCTGCTTTCCTCCGTGACTATGGTATGGGTTCCATTTACCACAACAACTTGCGTTACGACATGCAAGACATTTATAGAGGAGATGGTGTGCACTTCAATGATGAAGGGAACAGAGTCTTCCTCTTGAACCTTAGACTCTGCATCGGTACTTACTTGTAGGTACCACTAAAAAATCACTTCATAAACACAACGGCTCTTTTTAGAGCCCCCTAATATCTAAACACTTAATTCTGATTTTCATTTCTTTTTTTCTTTTTTTTTTTACCGTACGCTTACCGTACGCGTACCCCGCGATTTTTTTTAAAATCAATAAATGTTTTCTTTGTACTTTTCTGTCCTTCTTTGACCCCCTTACAAATGTTAGGGGGTCTGTAACTCTCCTCCTTGCCCCCTTTTCAAGATATCACTCTTTTTTTTCTGAGTGAAACACACGAAATGGCGGCCGCCGCTTCCTGGTTTCGACCGATTCGAATGTTTACTAAGATCTAAGAGCCAATCAGAATCGCGCTCGCGCACGCCACCGTACGCGTACGGTAAGCGTACCGTAAGCGCACCGTAAGCTGGCTCAGATATATATATAGATTTAAAGGCTATTTTCTCAGAATCTACTGAACAGATTTACACCAAACCTACAAAAGGCACTTCCTTGACCTGAGGACTACCTCTCTGCCAAATTTCTAGTAATTCTGTTCAGCCGTTCGGGCTGTAGCCCTGTCTAAAGGTCCTATGGAAAAATGCATGGGAAAAATGCGTTTTGGGACCCCCTTTTATCTCAGCCCCCGCTTGACGAATCCCCCCGAGACTTTCAGGGAAGGAGCGGAGCGTAGCGCCCCACCTATTTTGAAAACTTCGCGAGGATTCGTCGACCGGCGCCAAAGTTATTCAAAATAGAATGTTGCGGATTTCCTATGGAAACGTGGTCCTAACTATAACTACCTACTGGCGACCGCCAGTAGGTAATATATATATATATATATATATATATAAGTGCCTTTTGTAGGTTTGGTGTAAATCTGTTCAGTAGATTCTGAGAAAATAGCCTTTAAATCAATATATATATCTGAGCCAGCTTACGGTGCGCTTACGGTATTCTTACCGTACGCGTACGGTGGCGTGCGCGAGCGCGATTCTGATTGGCTCTTAGATCTTAGTAAACATTCGAATCGGTCGAAACCAGGAAGCGGCGGCCGCCATTTCGTGTGTTTCACTCAGAAAAAAAAGAGTGATATCTTGAAAAGGGGGCAAGGAGGAGAGTTACAGACCCCCTAACATTTGTAAGGGGGTCAAAGAAGGACAGAAAAGTACAAAGAAAACATTTATTGATTTTAAAAAAAATCGCGGGGTACGCATACGGTAAGCGTACGGTAAAAAAAAAAAGAAAAAAAAAGAAATGAAAATCAGATTTAAGTGTTTAGATATTAGGGGGCTCTAAAAAGAGCCGTTGTGTTTATGAAGTGATTTTTTAGTGGTACCTACAAGTAAGTACCGATGCAGAGTCTAAGGTTCAAGAGGAAGACTCTGTTCCCTTCATCATTGAAGTGCACACCATCTCCTCTATAAATGTCTTGCATGTCGTAACGCAAGTTGTTGTGGTAAATGGAACCCATACCATAGTCACGGAGGAAAGCAGAAACAGATTTGTTGACGTGCTTTCTTGCTTTGTCAATCTGCGGAAAGAAATGATTGGACCAGTTCCATTTTTGCCTTTGGCATATGTTAGAAAACACAAAGGCAGTTTTAGGGAAAAGTGAAAACAGTTGTGCAAAGGTGTCCTTCATAAGCATTTCCAGACCTACCCCAGTCAAAGTGCCTAGGTCATTGCCACCACAGTGCACTATTATGAGGTCAGGGTGTTGGATGTGCATGAAGGATTTCACCAATGGCATCAATTGGTGCCACTTTAACCCTCTCTGACCAATCCATTTAATGTCTACATTTGGCAAAGCAAGGTCTCTCACCATATCTGTTTTCTCTGCATACTTTTCACTCCAGAAGACATAGCTGTGCCCTACAATCCACACTGTGAACATCTTCAAAGGAGAACTGGATGCACTCAGGATTTCACAATAAATTAAGGTGTACTGGTATAATAAAAGAATAGTTTAAGGGTTTGAGGTTGGACTCAGTAATGCAAATACATTCAGCATCACTAAGGCTGGTTGCCCTTGCTGGAGTGTAGGCAGTCACCCAGGTTACAAATGGTGCTGGTATGAAAAAGCAGTTTGGACATGTGCTTTTTAAAAAATCTGAAAAGTGGATTCATAATGTGTCAGTCTGTAAAAATGTTTATCACTTGCAAAAAAAAAGAGCAGTAAGTGTGCTTTCAAATTGGCAAAGAAATTTCGTTTTGTGACTAATGTGAAAACATGACTCTGTGTGCAAATAGGAATTACAGGCAGAGATTTATTGCGTATTGCTCTGGTGATTTCACAGTTGCATTAGATGGAAAGGGGGAGCCATTTTTTGGTGCAGAAGCAGACTCTTAGCACACACCTAGCTGCTTACTATGTGGAATCATGCACAGTATTCACAAGCGAGTGGGGTTTGAGGTTTCAGTCAGGAATGCAAATACATTCAGCATCACTAAGGCTGGTTGCCCTTGCTGGAGTGTAGGCAGTCAACCAGGTTACACATGGTGCTGGTCGGAAAAAGCAGTTTGGACATGTGCTTTTTAAAAAATCTGAAAAGTGGATTCATAATGTGTCAGTCTGTAAAAGTGTTTATCACTTGCCAAAAAAAAGAGCAGTAAGTGTGCTTTCAAATTGGCAAAGAAATTTCGTTTTGTGACTAATGTGAAAACATGACTCTGTGTGCAAATAGGAATTACAGGCAGAGATTTATTGCGTATTGCTCTGGTGATTTCACAGTTGCATTAGATGGAAAGGGGGAGCCATTTTTTGGTGCAGAAGCAGACTCTTAGCACACACCCAGCTGCTTACCATGTGGAATCATGCACAGTATTCACAAGCGAGTGGGGTTTGAGGTTTCAGTCAGTAATGCAAATACATTCAGCATCACTAAGGCTGGTTGCCCTTGCTGGAGTGTAGGCAGTCACCCAGGTTACAAATGGTGCTGGTCTGAAAAAGCAGTTTGGACATGTGCTTTTTAAAAAATCTGAAAAGTGGATTCATAATGTGTCAGTCTGTAAAAATGTTTATCACTTGCAAAAAAAAGAGCAGTAAGTGTGCTTTCAAATTGGCAAAGAAATTTCGTTTTGTGACTAATGTGAAAACATGACTCTGCGTGCAAATAGGAATTACAGGCAGAGATTTATTGCGTATTGCTCTGGTGATTTCACAGTTGCATTAGATGGAAAGGGGGAGCCATTTTTTGGTGCAGAAGCAGACTCTTAGCACACACCTAGCTGCTTACTATGTGGAATCATGCACAGTATTCACAAGCGAGTGGGGTTTGAGGTTTCAGTCAGTAATGCAAATACATTCAGCATCACTAAGGCTGGTTGCCCTTGCTGGAGTGTAGGCAGTCACCCAGGTTACAAATGGTGCTGGTCTGAAAAAGCAGTTTGGACATGTGCTTTTTAAAAAATCTGAAAAGTGGATTCATAATGTGTCAGTCTGTAAAAGTGTTTATCACTTGCCAAAAAAAAGAGCAGTAAGTGTGCTTTCAAATTGGCAAAGAAATTTCGTTTTGTGACTAATGTGAAAACATGACTCTGTGTGCAAATAGGAATTACAGGCAGAGATTTATTGCGTATTGCTCTGGTGATTTCACAGTTGCATTAGATGGAAAGGGGGAGCCATTTTTTGGTGCAGAAGCAGACTCTTAGCACACACCCAGCTGCTTACCATGTGGAATCATGCACAGTATTCACAAGCGAGTGGGGTTTGAGGTTTCAGTCAGTAATGCAAATACATTCAGCATCACTAAGGCTGGTTGCCCTTGCTGGAGTGTAGGCAGTCACCCAGGTTACAAATGGTGCTGGTCTGAAAAAGCAGTTTGGACATGTGCTTTTTAAAAAATCTGAAAAGTGGATTCATAATGTGTCAGTCTGTAAAAATGTTTATCACTTGCAAAAAAAAAGAGCAGTAAGTGTGCTTTCAAATTGGCAAAGAAATTTCGTTTTGTGACTAATGTGAAAACATGACTATGTGTGCAAATAGGAATTACAGGCAGAGATTTATTGCGTATTGCTCTGGTGATTTCACAGTTGCATTAGATGGAAAGGGGGAGCCATTTTTTGGTGCAGAAGCAGACTCTTAGCACACACCCAGCTGCTTACCATGTGGAATCATGCACAGTATTCACAAGCGAGTGGGGTTTGAGGTTTCAGTCAGTAATGCAAATACATTCAGCATCACTAAGGCTGGTTGCCCTTGCTAGAGTGTAGGCAGTCACCCAGGTTACAAATGGTGCTGGTCTGAAAAAGCAGTTTGGATATGTGCTTTTTAAAAAATCTGAAAAGTGGATTCATAATGAGTCAGTCTGTAAAAGTGATTATCACTTGCCAAAAAAAAGAGCAGTAAGTGTGCTTTCAAATTGGCAAAGAAATTTCGTTTTGTGACTAATGTGAAAACATGACTCTGTGTGCAAATAGGAATTACAGGCAGAGATTTATTGCGTATTGCTCTGGTGATTTCACAGTTGCATTAGATGGAAAGGGGGAGCCATTTTTTGGTGCAGAAGCAGACTCTTAGCACACACCCAGCTGCTTACCATGTGGAATCATGCACAGTATTCACAAGCGAGTGGGGTTTGAGGTTTCAGTCAGTAATGCAAACACATTCAGCATCACTAAGGCTGTTTGCCCTTGCTGGAGTGTAGGCAGTCACCCAGGTTACAAATAGTGCTGGTCTGAAAAAGCAGTTTGGACATGTGCTTTTTAAAAAATCTGAAAAGTGGATTCATAATGTGTCAGTCTGTAAAAGTGTTTATCACTTGCCAAAAAAAAGAGCAGTAAGTGTGCTTTCAAATTGGCAAAGAAATTTCGTTTAAGGGCCTAATGTGAAAACATGACTCTGTGTGCAAATAGGAATTACAGACAGAGATTTATTGCGTATTGCTCTGGTGATTTCACAGTTGCATTAGATGGAAAGGGGGAGCCATTTTTTGGTGCAGAAGCAGACTCTTAGCACACACCCAGCTGCTTACCATGTGGAATCATGGACAGTATTCACAAGCGAGTGGGGTTTGAGGTTTCAGTCAGTAATGCAAATACATTCAGCATCACTAAGGCTGTTTGCCCTTGCTGGAGTGTAGGCAGTCACCCAGGTTACAAATGGTGCTGGTCTGAAAAAGCAGTTTGGACATGTGCTTTTTAAAAAATCTGAAAAGTGGATTCATAATGTGTCAGTCTGTAAAAGTGTTTATCACTTGCCAAAAAAAAGAGCAGTAAGTGTGCTTTCAAATTGGCAAAGAAATTTCGTTTTGTGACTAATGTGAAAACATGACTCTGTGTGCAAATAGGAATTACAGGCAGAGATTTATTGCGTATTGCTCTGGTGATTTCACAGTTGCATTAGATGGAAAGGGGGAGCTATTTTTTGGTGCAGAAGCAGACTCTTAGCACACACCCAGCTGCTTACCATGTGGAATCATGCACAGTATTCACAAGCGAGTGGGGTTTGAGGTTTCAGTCAGTAATGCAAATACATTCAGCATCACTAAGGCTGGTTGCCCTTGCTGGAGTGTAGGCAGTCACCCAGGTTACAAATGGTGCTGGTCTGAAAAAGCAGTTTGGACATGTGCTTTTTAAAAAATCTGAAAAGTGGATTCATAATGTGTCAGTCTGTAAAAATGTTTATCACTTGCAAAAAAAAAGAGCAGTAAGTGTGCTTTCAAATTGGCAAAGAAATTTCGTTTTGTGACTAATGTGAAAACATGACTATGTGTGCAAATAGGAATTACAGGCAGAGATTTATTGCGTATTGCTCTGGTGATTTCACAGTTGCATTAGATGGAAAGGGGGAGCCATTTTTTGGTGCAGAAGCAGACTCTTAGCAC
The DNA here is from genome assembly GCF_964204655.1 of Triturus cristatus. NCBI lineage: Eukaryota > Metazoa > Chordata > Amphibia > Caudata > Salamandridae > Triturus > Triturus cristatus. The sequence goes on along the minus strand of NC_140582.1, from coordinate 427,962,498 downwards.
ACACCCAGCTGCTTACCATGTGGAATCATGCACAGTATTCACAAGCGAGTGGGGTTTGAGGTTTCAGTCAGTAATGCAAATACATTCAGCATCACTAAGGCTGGTTGCCCTTGCTAGAGTGTAGGCAGTCACCCAGGTTACAAATGGTGCTGGTCTGAAAAAGCAGTTTGGATATGTGCTTTTTAAAAAATCTGAAAAGTGGATTCATAATGTGTCAGTCTGTAAAAGTGATTATCACTTGCCAAAAAAAAGAGCAGTAAGTGTGCTTTCAAATTGGCAAAGAAATTTCGTTTTGTGACTAATGTGAAAACATGACTCTGTGTGCAAATAGGAATTACAGGCAGAGATTTATTGCGTATTGCTCTGGTGATTTCACAGTTGCATTAGATGGAAAGGGGGAGCCATTTTTTGGTGCAGAAGCAGACTCTTAGCACACAGCTAGCTGCTTACCATGTGGAATCATGCACAGTATTCACAAGCGAGTGGGGTTTGAGGTTTCAGTCAGTAATGCAAATACATTCAGCATCACTAAGGCTGTTTGCCCTTGCTGAAGTGTAGGCAGTCACCCAGGTTACAAATGGTGCTGGTCTGAAAAAGCAGTTTGGACATGTGCTTTTTAAAAAATCTGAAAAGTGGATTCATAATGTGTCAGTCTGTAAAAGTGTTTATCACTTGCCAAATAAAGAGCAGTAAGTGTGCTTTCAAATTGGCAAAGAAATTTCGTTTTGTGACTAATGTGAAAACATGACTCTGTGTGCAAATAGGAATTACAGGCAGAGATTTATTGCGTATTGCTCTGGTGATTTCACAGTTGCATTAGAAGGAAAGGGGGAGCCAGTTTTTTGGTGCAGAAGCAGACTCTTAGCACACACCCAGCTGCTTACCATGTGAAATCATGCACAGTATTCACAAGCGAGTGGGGTTTGAGGTTTCAGTCAGTAATGCAAATACATTCAGCATCACTAAGGCTGGTTGCCCTTGCTGGAGTGTAGGCAGTCACCCAGGTTACAAATGGTGCTGGTCTGAAAAAGCAGTTTGGACATGTGCTTTTTAAAAAATCTGAAAAGTGGATTCATAATGTGTCAGTCTGTAAAAGTGATTATCACTTGCCAAAAAAAAGAGCAGTAAGTGTGCTTTCAAATTGGCAAAGAAATTTCGTTTTGTGACTAATGTGAAAACAAATGTAGTAATATATTTAATTAAAATAAAGGATTTTTTTTTAGTTTTTTTCAGGTATTGCTGAAGAGCAGTGAACAAAATTTAAGATGCCTACAAAATCCAGAGTAAAAAAAGACCACAAAAAAAACCTATATTTGAAGACAACTGGAGGACCTAAGTTAGTTGAAGATGCTCATGTTGGGAAGAAGAAAAAATCTTCTGGTAAGCAGACAAAAAAATTTCTAAGGAACATATTCAAAAAAAGGAAAAATGTACAAAATGTCTGTACTGGAAAGAATGATTTCAATCGAAAAGCACAGGAAAAAATTGAGAATTTAGTTAATGCAAATATACCTTCTGCAACTAAAAAGATAAACCTAAACAGAAAAACAGCGTTTAAAGAGATACGTAGAAAAATGTTTCAGAGAAGAGTTATGTCCAATTTGATAAAGGATGTGAAGAAATATAAGCAAAAGGCAAAGTTTTATAAGAGAAAAAAAGAAATTGAAGCCATTGCAGCAAAGGCATTAGAATTAAAAAGGAAACTATTCATTTTAATTTTGAATAGGATGCGTACATTAGACAAAATGGTTAATGTACTGAAATCACATAGCAAAAGGAAAAGAGTAGTGAACAGAACAAACTTTTGTAAAGTGTTTTTAGGAAAATGGATGCATAGTTCAAGTAGTGAACCTTTTTTTAATGAAGAGAGTTATTTTCAAAGTAATAGTTTGCTGCATGCAGTTGACACCAGAGGTCGTGCTTATGAAGTGAAAAATGGTTGCATAATGGAGAAGGAGATAATGGTTCCAAGAGATGAGGTACAAGTGATGGCGGATGAGGCTATGGGGAGACGTCCTAAAGCCCCAGTGTACACTTGGAATTGTAGTAGTATTTGCACTGTGCGTCAGGAATCTATTGATAAATTTCGTGAGTTTCTAAGAGAATATAGCAAAAAAAGTGTAAAACAGAAGATTAAGGTGCTTCAAAGTTTGGATCCATGCAGAGTGAGAGAGAATACTGGTTTGCAGGGTCATTCTCTGGCTTGTCTATCTAGAAAAGTGTGTAATAGTGTTTTCCATCATTTTAGGATGCTGGCTGTTCATCATACTGAAATGAGAAAGTTTGTGAGACGGTTGTATTTTGCTAAAAGTCCAGCAATAAAGTTAGATGAATTGAATAGGGCTCTGTTCCGTGGAACGGTATCAGATGTAGAGAAGGTTGTTGATGAAATTCAGTTTTGTTACTTTGGTCCTGAACAAAACAGTGCAGAGAAGGACACAGTAAATGAGGAAGAAGTGGAAGAGAATGTAGAACCCTCTGTAAGTAAGACATTTAATGATCACATAACAAAATTTGCAATAATCTCTAATGAAAGACCAAATGTTACTTGTATTTGTTGCCGCAGAACTCATTATAGAAAACAAACCAGGTATGTTGATCTCTACAGAAAGAGTGAAAATGAAGATAATTATAAGTGGAAGGATTTTGCCACATATATATTTCTTGAAAATTGTTTTGAATTGGGTGAAGTTCAGCGTATTTGTAAATACTGTTACAACAAGTTAGAGGAAAATAGAATGCCGACCAGAGCTGTACATAATAATTTAGAATTGGATGCTATTCCTGCTGAACTTTCTGAATTAAATACATATGAGTCTATACTCATTCAATGTGTTCATCCGTTCCAGACCATAGTACGTATGGAGCCCAAAACTGGTAAATTACCTCCTTCAGATTTACTGACAGGTTTAAAAGGTAGAGTGGTGTATTTGCCCTTGGATTTGAAAAAAAATATGGAAACTATTGATGCGGATACTCTGGAAACTGAACCATTAATTATTCTGGTTAATGGTGTACCTACAAAGAATAAGAAGATTTGGCAGGAGCTGGTAGATGTACGGAAAGTACAAAGAGCAAATTTGTATTTGAAAAGGAATAACAAATGGTATGAATCAATTTATATAGAAGAAGAAGAAGAAGATGATTTACAAGAAGACACAGAAACACCAACTGGACAAATTGAAAAAGTGGACAAGTCAAAGGAAGAAGAAATTTATGAACATTTTAGTATACATCCTCTTCATTCAAAAGAAGTTATGGGAGACAATATTGATCTGTTTCAGATGAAGAAAGCAAAAGGAACTCCCGTGAGTGTATGGGAGGAGAGCTTGGAAGCTCGATGTTTTCCCCAGCTGTTTCCTAAAGGAAAAGGAGGACGATACGATGAACGTCCGGAACAGATTCCAGCTTCTGAGTATCGGACTACAAGACTATATGCTGAAGATCCCAGATTTCGACAAAGTATTCCTTATTTGTTCCATCTTTTATTTGAAAGCGACTTGTCTGCACTGTCTTATGCAGTAAATCACATTTTAAAAAGTGGAGTACATTTACAAAATGTGTCTGCTAAGGATTTTATGGAGAAAGTGCAGCACCGAGATGATCATTTGGAAACACAACTGATCAATCTGATGGCTTGTCAGCGTGGGACAAATGAATATTGGTACCGACGCCATGGTGAATTAAAATGCATGTTACGGAATTTAGGAACACCAACATGGTTCCTTACCCTAAGCTGTGCGGAGTACGCTTGGGATGATTTACTGGATTTTCTACGAGAGGCAAATTCAAACATTAAAAACATCGAATACAAGACAGCAGGAGAACTGTGCTCATTGGATCCGGTTAATGTTTGCAGATATTTCAATCATAGATTTGAGGCTATGATGTCCTTCATCTGCAATAAAAAAAATCCACCTCTAGGAGAAGTAGTGTATTTCTTTTGGAGAAAAGAGTACCAGGCAAGAGGTGCTCCTCATATTCATATGCTGTTGTGGATTAAGGATGCCCCAAAGTTTGGAACAGATGCTGATGAAGCAGTGTTATCTTACATTGAAGAATATGCAACATGTGCTATACCAAAAAGCACAGAAGAGAAAAAGTTAAAGGAGCAAGTTTTACGTTTCCAAAGTCATCGGTGTGGAAAATACTGTCGACGGAAATACAAGAGCAAAGATAAATACTACACTAAATGTCGATTTGGATTTCCTAGACCTGTTCTTTCAAATGGAAGAGTTAACAGTTTTATGTCATCTGTGAGACATACTATCACAAGAAAATCACCTAAGAATACCTACAACCTTAAAAGAAAAGAAGAATCGAAAAATATAAATGACTACAACCCAGTGATTTTATCCATGTGGAACGCTAACATGGATATACAGTATGTAGCTGACAATTCCATTGCTGTTGCTCGATATGTAACGTCTTACATTACGAAATCAGAAAAAACAGAATTGAAGGAAATGTGGGAAGAGATTTCTCACGAGAAAACTGTCAGTAAGAAGCTGTACAGTTTCAGTTTGAAGATGTTATCGCATCGAGAAATTGGATCCTACGAATGTTCAGATAGGTTATCTTCTGCAAGTCTCTACTCGAAATCAAGAAGAATAATTTGGGCAAGTTTAGGCCTTGCAGCAATGAGAAATCGGGTACTGAAATCTGTTGGAGAAATTGAATATTTGGCCGAGAATGACCCAGAAAGTACAGATATTTTGAAATCAAACATGTTGGACACATATTATCCCAAGAGAAGTCATCATCTGGAGAACATGTGTCTCTATGAAGTGCTGCAGAACTACATTTATTCACGGAAAGCCGCAGAAGACATCAACAATGGAAAATATAAAGTCATTGGTGAGGAAGGATGTTTGGTGAAGCAAACAAAAGGAAGTTTGATAAATCACCGGAAGCTGAGTTGCGACACTACTGACAAAAAGGAATTTTACTACTTGGCTCTTTTACAGCTGTTTAAACCATGGCGTACAGAGGATGAACTACTGGGAGAATTTCAAAGCTATGAAGATTCTTTTAATGCTTGCAAAGACAGCATACAATGCAATACATTCACAACTTATCTGCAAATGTTAAATGAAGAAATTGAACAGGAAACTACAATTGCAGCAGAAATAGCTAGAGACAGTTCTCAGGACAGCCAAAGTTCAGGAACACTCAGTCAAGATCCCCTAGGACAACCAATCGTTGAAAATGAAGCATCAATAGCCATGAATGAAGTGGAAACGGCTATGAATCAAGCTCAAGGAGAATTTATAGACTTACAAAATTTGGAAAGACAACTGAACGAAGAGCAGCAACAAATTTATGAAGAGATCAGAAAAAAAATTGATCACGGATTTCTACATGAAAAAAAAGAGTGCTCATGCACATCATTTCATCCAATCAGGATGTATGTAAGCGGACAAGCTGGAACTGGAAAAAGTTTCCTAATAAAAGTCATCAGAAGCTACCTACAGCAAAAAACGGATTCTACTTTGTCTTGTGTGGTTACTGCTCCAACTGGGTTAGCAGCATATAACATAAAAGGAATCACTTTACATCGTTTGCTAATGTTACCAGTGGAGCATGAGAACAAAATACAATACAACAAGCTAACTGGAGAAGCATGCTTGGAAGTTTCAAGAGTATTGAAGAAGATGCAAGTTCTCATTATTGATGAGGTGAGCATGGTATCAAACTTAATGCTTGCCTTTGTGCATTTAAGAATGCAGCAAATTCTGAAGACAGACTATGACGTGTTATTTGGAGGAAAACACGTCATAGTTTTTGGAGATCTTTTGCAACTTACTCCAGTTAAAGGACAACCAGTGTTTAATACTGTGACACATGAAGACACGAAGAAGTCATTGGGAAGCATCGGTAATACAAATATTTGGTCCTTCTTTGAGTACAAGGAACTTACAACTAATATGAGGCAAGCAAACGATGAAGAATATGGAAGTATTCTGAAAGATATCAGGATTGGACTACTCACAGAAGCTGGCAAAAAAGCATTACAGAGTCGGCTGCTACATAATTTATTTCCAAAGGAAGAAATAGTTGCAGAGAAGATATACAAGAACATTGGCTTAATGCCAACTCTACGTGAATGCTCAATATTCAATGAGGAGCTTTTGAAATTGGAAAAGGAAGATATCAGGAAATTGGAAGCAGTGGACAAAATTGAGGATGGAAGAATTACTGTCACATTAACAGGCACACTGAAAAAAAAATTGGATTCACTAGAGAAGAACATTTCCAAAACAGCTGGATTAGAAAAAAATCTATATGTTTGCATGAACTGTAGAGTATTTTTAAGGAGAAATTTGGATGTTGAAAAAGGTTTAGTTAATGGAGCTATGGGAAGAGTTGTGGGTTTTATTAATTATCAGAAAAAAGATGGAATTGAATGTTTAAAAATAAAATTTGATCAGATAGAAGAAGTTAAAGACATTTGTCGTTGTTCAGTTCGTTTCATGCTTGTGAAAGACTTATATGTACGTAGGAAGCAGTTTCCGTTTTCGCTAGCATATGCTGTAACTATTCACAAGTCTCAAGGATTGACTGTAGATTGTGCATTTGTGAACATTGGTTCAACTGTGTTCAAAGAAGGTATGGCATATGTTGCTTTGTCACGAGTGAAAACATTATCAGGTTTATTCATGATAGACTTTGATGATTCAAAAGTTAGTGCTGATACAAATTGTGTAAAGGAGTATAATAGATTAAGAAGAAGCTATGCTCCTCATTTAGGTCAGTATCCTGTGTTGGAGAAACGTGTAGTTTCTCGTAAAAGGAGAAATGAGAATATCTGTAATGAAGATGTAGAGAGGAGGAAAAAAAAGAGGAGTGATGTAATTGCAAGCAAAAAGAATAAGGAAAATGAAGAACAGGTTGTAGGATGTTATTTTGAAAATAGCTCTGGTGTCAACTGCTACGCTAATGTAGTGCTGAATGTTGCATTTTATCTGGAAAGTTTGCAAGAGCAGATAATAGTAAATCAGGGAAAAAGATTCTGTTCTGTGCTGAGTCTCCTTTTTGAAAAGCTGAGTAATGATAAAACTCAAATAGAAAGTGCTACTGAAATTAGAAAAGTTTTAGATGTATGTTCAGGACGAACACAGTTTTCTCAAAATGTACAGCAAGACGCACAGGAATTCTTGATTTATTTTCTTCAGGTACTGGAAGAAGAAGGGGTTCCCATTGAAAATATGTTTGGTCTCTCTTATAAATGGGAACATAGTTGTGAAAACTGTTATAATATATGTGGCTCTAATGTTGATTCTGAAAGGTTTATTTATTTAACATTGCCAGAGAGTAAAACAGTCACTTTTGCAAAATTAGTTAAAGATGCTAATCATAGCATGCAATGCGGTGAGTGTAAATCTGACATGTTTTCAACATTAATTTTAAAGGAATACAGACAGTATGTAATTTTAATGATGCAACGATGTAGAGCTGATGGTTCAAAATTGGATACTTTAATAAAGAAGTTTACAGGACAGCATTTATCAATTTCAGGAAAAACTTTTGTAACAGTTGCAATAATTTTCCATGATGGACCTACTGTAACTTCTGGTCATTACACAGTTTATCTTAAATGTGAAAAAGGCTGGACACTGTGTAATGATTCCCAATTGATTTTTAAGCAACGTTTGCCTTTTGATTTAGCAAATTCCTATCTAATCTTCCTGAAACCTAAATTTTAGAGAGATTTGACAACATCTGGACAAAACAATTTTACCATTTTATTGGATTACCATTTGGAATTTACAAATAAAAAGATTTAACAAATTATCATTTGGCCTAATGGAAAGGTAACCAATTGTAATGTGGAATTTTTCCATTTTTTAAGGAAACTTTGGAAAACCAAAAATTTAGAAAAAATCGGTAACATCTGCACAATTTAAATTTTGGAATGTTATTCGATTGCCATTGGAAATTTTTTCAAAAAAGATTTTTAAAATTACTATTTGGCCATGCGGAAAAGTAAACAATTCTATTGTGGACTTATTTAATTATTAATTAATCTTTCGGAAACCAAAATGTTACAGAGAATCGGTGACATCTGTACAATTTAAACTTTAGATTTTTATTGGATTACCATTGGAAATTAAACAAAAAAGAATTTTAAAATTACTATTTGGTCTGAAGGAAATGGAACCAGATGTATTGTGGAGTTATTTGAGATATATTATTGTGATTATACTTCTGAAACAAAAATATCAGACGGTATTTTAAAGAAATAGGTATTGATATTAGATGATATTTTTTAAGAATATTATGCATTTCTAAAAAGTTATGTTTATGCAAAAAGAGATTGTGGGCTTTTTTAAAACAATCTTTGAGATTGTTAATTTTTTTTTGCCTGCTGTTAAATGATGAATGCAATTGCTTTCACAATTTATAGTGAAATGCAATATTTTCTGAAAACAGCAAAAAAAAGGCAAAAATATTTTTTGAAAAATATGTAAATATGTGTACTGTATTATAAAATGTTTTATTAAATATTAATACTTTTTTCTTTTTTTTCAGATTGAGATAGAAAATTTTCGAAAACTAGAACCATTTTTAAAGCAATTAAAAAAAAAATTAAATGAATAAATCTTTTTTTGAGTGGGTATGGTAAGTCAATAATGTCATGGTCCCTTTTTTCCACTTCTCTACAATCACATTTTCAGTTTTTAATTGTAGTCTCTCAAGGACCTTGTAAAATGATAATTGATTTTTAGTGTTTTTAAAAAAAAAAAAAAAAATTACGCGTACGGTAAAAAAAAAAAAAAAAAGTTTTTAAAAAAATATATAAAAAATAGATGAAAGGTAAGGTTGGCTCTTAAAAGAGCCGTTGTGTTCATGCAGGGACAGAGGAAAGAAAGATTGGGAATATTAGACGGTACGACAAGTGTGCTGATCTATTTTACTGTTCACTAGGGAAATACTGGTCTGCCTATAAGTAATTAGATCGTGACAAGTGGCGCACCGTACTTCAACCCTCGCAAACCGAGGGTTAATTTCCAGAGGACCAGAAAAAGGAGATGCTCCCCCCACAGATGAAGGGCTCACCTGACCTGCAGAAGAAGGACTCGGCCCTGCAGATGATGGTCCAGGCTGAGCTGCTGTGGATGTGCTTGGTTGACTTACTGAAGGGTTACCTTCAGTAAGTCGAGCATGTGTCCTTCTGTGTACATCCTTAAGGTGTCTCATCATGGTGTGATTCCCAAAGGAATACTTCCTGTCAGGATTACCTCTTGAAAGTACACGCTTACACAGCTTGCAAGTCGCTAAGGGTGCATTTACCTTTTGCTGGCCTTCTGGAAAAGTAAAATACTCCCATACGTAAGAGGTCTTTTGTTTCCTCGCTCTCTGCCTCAAGGTAGTGCTGCTAGCCTCACTCTCAGAAGAGCTCTGCTGTTCTGCCATCGTATCACAAAGACAACCCAGCTCCTTCTCCTAAGGGATCACAAGCAGAAATGAGGGGAATGGGTGTGGTGTAGGAGAGTTCTAGAACTGAAAGTAGTTTCAACCAATCAAAAGTTGTGTTTCATGATCACATGACCTACCGTACGCTTACGGTACGCTTACGGCAAAAGTACGCATGCGCGTAAAAAAGACACACGCTCGCGCGCATGCGCATAACAGTCACTCCCCGACACTTCCGCGTAACTTGCGCGTGTAGCGTACACGCGTACGCGCCCCACGCGGAGTACGCACGACTACGCAAATTGCGTAACTATACGCAAACAGCGTAGATAAATTACGGACATTGCGTAAACCGTACGCTTACCGTAAGCTTACCGTACGCGCACTAAAAAAAAAAAAAAAAAAAGGAAAAATTGTATTGCTAATAAATTTTACCTGTTTATTTTATAAAAAATGTAAAAAAAAAACATATTGTAGAATTTTAAAAATTTAACCATAGTCTTTAAAAAAGGATAGAAAATTTAAATAAAAATATGTAAAAAAAAACAAAGAAGAAAAAAAAAAATTAGCATTTAAAAAACCTTGCAAATTCACTGAAAAAACCATGGGTTTCACACACGCTATAGTTAGGAATTAGCATTTAAAAAACCTTTGAAATTCACTGAAAAAACCATGGGTTTCACACACGTTATAGTTAGGAATTAGCATTTAAAAAACCTTAGAAATTTAATGAAAAAACCAAAGGTTTCACACATGTTATAGTTAGCTGGACATTTCACTCGTAAAAAACCAATGAAATTCCCCCGTTATAGTTAGTTCAGCTAACTATAACTCGCGCGCCCGCAATGCACTACTGATGACGTCACATATTACATCACTCATGACATGGTCAGTGACATCACTCATTACATCACTGATGACATCTCAAATGACATCACTGATGACATTATCCTTGTGACAGAGTGGTAGACCTCCTCTCACCCTAATATAACCTTTGATACAAACATTCAAAAATAGAGACTAAAATTTTCAAAAAAATTGACATACCAATAACAGTTACAACAACCTATTCAGTAATTCTAAGATCCACATACACATCCACTCATCCACCAACAATCCTATACAGTCACTCATACATGTACTCACACATCATATGTACTCATACACCTATACATCCTGTTACACAATGCCACTCATCCATAGAGTTACTCACACATAGTCACTCATGCTAATAAAGAATCAAACATCCATTTACTTGCATATACAGTTATACACACACCACCACACTTACTTTTACAGAAACTTACACATACTTAGTCTTTTAAACAATCACTTATAGAAACACATACTTATTCATACAGGAAGTCTACCAATCTCTCACTCTCACATATACTCACTTATAAACACCAATACTCACATATATTAGTTTAAAACATATGTAGTTACTTATGAAGACACTATTGAGACAGTCATTCACTCACTAACACACCCATGCACACACTCATCCACCCATACAGTCCTGCACACATGCTGTCTTCAACACATACAAACAGTGAGTCACTCATTCATGCATCTATGCACTACGTAATACCCCCCACCGCACCATGAAGACACTCAGACACTCATACTGATACTCAAAAAACCAACTATTAACCTATATAGACACTCATGTAGCTACTCACCAACCCATGCAGCCACTTATATACAAAGTGAGAGACTGATACAGGTATTTACACATTTAAACATTACTCACTAAGCCATGTATTCAAAAAGATACACTTAATCAGTCAGTTATACAATCAATTTTTCAGAAACAAATCATCAATTTAGACACTTATATACTCATTTATTCTTCCATCGACCTTGAGATATACATATATAAAACATATTTAATTTTCAGAAAAACACACATTCACTGGATGATGTCATCAGTGATGTCATTTGAGATGTCATCAGTGATGTCATGAGTGATGTCACTGACCATGTCATGAGTGATGTAATATGTGACGTCATCAGTAGTGCATTGCGGGCGCGCGAGTTATAGTTAGCTGAACTAACTATAACGGGGGAATTTCATTGTTTTTTTACGAGTGAAATGTCCAGCTAACTATAACATGTGTGAAACCTTTGGTTTTTTCATTGAATATATGTATATCTTACTGGCGGTCGCCAGTAGGCAGCTATAGTTAGGACCTAGTTACTATAGAAAAATGGCAACATTCTATTTGCAATAACTTTGGCGCCGATTGATGAATCCTCGTGAAATTTTCAAAACGAATTCTTTGTTGAGATCAGCTCCTATGTTGAAAGTTTGGGGGGCCGAGAAAAAATGGGGGTCCCAAAACGTGTTTTTTCAATGTTAATTTCCATAGGAAACTTTAGACAAGGCTACAGGTCGAACGGGTGAACGGAATTACCCCAAATTTGGCAGGGAGAAGGGTCTTGGTCTAGAAAGCACGCTTTTGTTTATTTGGTGTAAATCTATTCAGTAGTTATTGAGAAATATTGAAATTTACAGATATCGATATTTGGGAATTCTGCCATCTGATTGGCTGAGGCGTTACGAGCATGAGCTTGCAGCTGATTGGCTGCGAGCGCTGCGAGCGTTTGCATCTAGGAAGTGTTGGCCGCCATTTTGTGATTCTGTTGAAGCGAGTAAGGCGGAAAAATGGCGAAAAATGTGGGAAAGAGGAGGGTAGGAGCACTGTAACCTCTGTGGGGTGTTTAGGGTGTGCTATAGAGGGGGGTGCGAAGCGAACTACTCATACCTACCGGTCTGAAAGTGCTGGGTATGGAAATTAAGTGAGGTATTGCGTAGTCTGATGCTGCTAAGGTGAGCTGCTATGGGAGTCGGGGATGAAAGCGTGAGCCTAAACTGTGTTTCTTATGGTGTGAAGTCATGTGCCCTGGCCGCTGCAGTACAGTTGTGGAAGAAGTGTCAGCATGTGTTTATACCTACTAGGATGAACTACTGACCCGTAGTGGTGTGAAAGTCCTGGGTACGGAAAATATGTGAGGTATTGTCTAGAGTCTCATGGAAGGAGGAAGTGTTGGCCGCCATTTTGTGATTCTGTTGAAGCCAGTAAGGGTGAAAAAGGGCGAAAAATGTGGGAAAGAGGAGGGTAGGAGCACTGTAACCTCTGTGGGGTGTTTAGGGTGTGCTATAGAGGGGGTGTGAAACGAACTACTCATACCTACCGGTCTGAAAGTGCTGGGTACGGAAATTAAGTTAGGTATTGCGTAGTCTGATGCTGCTAAGGTGAGCTGCTGCGGGAGTCGGGGGTGAAAGCGTGAGCCTAAACTGTGTGTCTTATGGTGTGAAGTCATGTGCCCTGGCCGCTGCAGCACACCTGTGGAAGTAGTGTCAGCATGTGTTTATACCTACTAGGACGAACTACTGACTCCTACTGGATTGAAAGTCCTGGGGTACGGAAAATATGTGAGGTATTGTCTAGAGTCTCAGGGTGCTAAGCTGAGGTGCTGCCGGAGTCGGGGATGAAAGCGTGAGTCCAAACTGTGTGTCATATGCTGTGAAGTCATGTGCTCTGGCCGCTGTGCCACATCTGTCAAGTAGTGTCAGCATGTAGTTATACCTACTCGGAGGAACTTTTGTTTTGATCATTGTAGCTTGTGGATGGTGCTTAGGGGGTGTTATACAGGGAGTGCGAAGGTAAATATGCGTTTATCAAATCAATACAGTATTTGTAAAGCGCAAACTACTCACCCCTATGGGTCTGAAGGCCCTTGAGGCCGGCGTGGAAATTATGTGAGCTATTAAGTGAGTTATTGCCCAGAGTCACATGGTGCTGAGCTGAGGTGTGCAAAGGTGTCCTTCATAAGCATTTCCAAACCTACCCCAGTCAATGTGCCTAGGTCATTTCCACCACAATGCACAATCATGAGGTAAGGGTGTGGAAGATGCATAGAGGTTTTAACCAAAGGTAGCAATTGGTGCAACTTCAATCTTCGCTGTGTAAACCATTTAATGTCCACATTTTGTAAACCTAGGTCTAAGTCAATACGTCTGTGTTCTGCACACCTCTTGCACCTGAAAATATAGCTATGTCCTACGATCCACACTAGCATTTTGAAGGTATGGTTGGAAGGTATGGAAAGATGTCTGTAGCACATGCAGTTCCTTGGTAGAATAAGAGATATGTTTAAAAATGGGGAAGTACTTTTTTTTGCCATACAAAATGATACGTGATTGGGAGTTGAAAAGCATTCTTTATTAAAAGTAGGGTGCACATTTGTTTTGTGGAAAAGCATCTTTGTGATTGGTTAAGAAAAAGCAGTTTCAACGTGGAGTACATATCATAGGATAACATTTGCTCAACTGAACCACAGCTGCTACTTGCATATGGAAGGCACTGTTCGAACTTAAAACAATCGTGAACTTTTAACCTGCACGTGCCGTTAAATGTTCGAGAAAATATTGCAATTTTTTTTTGTTAAGTGTAAAAAAATTGATGAACTTTTAACCTGCACGTGTTGTACAATGTTCTAGAAAGTGTGTTGATAGAATACGTTGCACTTCTGACTTCTATGTGTTGTTGATTATTAAAAAAACGGTTTATATGGAAAATTAAAAAGAAACCAATAGAGAGAAGTTTTGAAACCTAAAAGAATCAAGGAACTATTCGAATTTGTTCTTTACATGTGTGTATGTGTGGAGCAACAAAATTATAGACACAACAGCACCAGGAAGAGGAAGAAGCAGGGAGTGGGGGGATGGGGTGAGATGGGCAGAATGGCACACATGCACAATTAAGTACAGCACAAGTATAGACAAACAATGGCCAAAATGAAACACACCAACAAGGAGCACAAGTCACACAACCTGCCAACATCACACCACTGAGCGAGCTTAGAAGTGAAACCACGCTACATTCATACAGGATGTGTACAAAGGCCGGTCGTTGGTGTTGTGGGATGTCTGTGACCATGGTTATCATGAATGAGATGCCCAGCAAGTGGCACATGGGTGAGTTCACTGTGTGTTACATTGCCAAACAGCTGCTTCTCCTTCCCACGAGCCCCCACACTTTTCTACGGTTCGCTGTTGTATCCTGTGCACTCGTACGGCACACCATTGTAATGCCTATTCGCGTATGTCCTGCTATATTCAAATTACACCATCACAGTGCCGTTTGGAGGTGGTGCATGGCACTTTACAACATTGAGTGCTGCGGCCTTTGTGGCAGGCCACACCAGAACACAGACACACTTACCGCACTTCCTGCACACGGACATGTCCAAGACACCCTGTTCCCCTTGCCGGATAGGCATACCCCTGTGCTGACCTATATACTCCGGATCAGCACATGCCGGTTGTGCATGCAGGAGAATGCGTGCGTAGCTACATGTCCAGGCTCACTGCCAACGCTGAGGTGACAGCACACTGTGATGTTGCAGGGCTCGTGCCTATCATGCTAAGACAATGACCACAGGGACACACTTGCTCAGATGCGGGTTTGGGGGGCATTTGCGGTCCTGGAGTTATTGCGATGAGTCTTGTGGCCCTCATGTGTATCCCTGTATCATGCTCATTGACTCTATGGCACCTGTGGGTGTTCTGGTGTGGCTCTTGGCTGTGCTCCGTTTCATGGTGCAGGTAGTCGTCCTGCTTAACACCAGCAGAAAGCAGGTGTAAAATACCTGGTGCTAACGTGGCTTATCGCCAGAATTTGTTTCGCATTGCAGTTGGTGTGAAAGTTGTGATGTGATTTTTATCGTGTGCAGAACAATATACGAACTGAGCAGTGTATCTTGTCGAGATCCAGCACTTGACACACTATTCCCAATCAATATAAATACAATGAGAGTTCTTAATGGATTTTGTGTGTACACTGTAAGTGCAGCCACTACCTCAGTCACAATTCAATCCAGGATTTTAGTATTTAGAATAAATCGCAAAGGTGCACCTCGTGTCTTTTTGTATGGGAACGGCTAGTCTGCATTTCATTATCAGCACGTTAATGGAAGTAAAGTTGAGATAAATCTAACACACTATTCATAAGTTGGTGTAAACTGCAGACATCACCAGTATTCCCACAGTAAGTGCCCCAAAATTTAACACCATGGTGGACTCCATCAAATAACAGTAATAAGTACAAGAAAGAGTCACACAGAAGTGAAGAAACCAAAAACGTTATTAAATTATTTACAAAATGTATTTTTTTATTAACATATATATATAAATTATAAACTAATAAACAAAATGTAACAAAAATAATAGAAAACAAGAAGGCGGAACACTCCAGTGGGGACCATGGATGTCGATGACAGAGCCTGGAAAATAAAGCACAAAATAAGGACGTGTGTAATGGGCATATCAAAGGAGAGAGGCACAGAGAAACAGAGAAGGAAAAAAAAGCCAGAGAGAAAAAGAGAGGGAAAGAAAGAAAGGGAGTGAGAAAGGGAGAAGGAAGAGAGAGAGTTAGAGAGATAGAAGGAAAAAAGAGAGAGAGAGAGAGAGAGAGAGAGAGAGACAGACACTGCCACCTCTGTGCATCCATGAGCAAATAATTACCTGGTGCCACCGGAGTGTGCAGCAGTGGGCACCGCACGTGCCCGTCAAAAGTCATCCCAGATATGTCTCTGAGTCCTGAGTAATGAACAACGGAGACCACATCAGGTGCTTGGCGGATCGCACAGATGTCGCTGAGTCCTGAGTCATGAATGGCGAAGACCACATCATCTTCTCCACGGCCTGGCAGATCTCACACATGTCGCTGAGTCATCAATGGCGGAGACCACATCAGCTTTTGGGGCCGCTAAGCCTGTGGAAGTTAAGTTCGTGCCACGTAGTGGTAGGCCCCTGATGGCCATATGAGCTTCGGGTGGCACAATAAAGGATGTGACGTTGTCTACCTATTATATTTGTGTGGTCACATGGCCTGTGACGCATGTGCCGGATGGGTGTGGCGTGTGTGCAAACCTGACCTGAGGGAGTGACTGTGAGATGTTGAGAACTAAACCACTGACCTGCACACCAACAGCGAGTACGCTTGCGACAGGTAGCTATGTGGGGCCAACGGCGGAGCGTAATCGCAGCGGCGTAGTGTGGCGTGGCGTACGACGGAAAAGGGCAGGGATAGCTACAATAACGTGAACGGCTCATAGTACTGCATCTGTGAGTCGAGCGGACAGGCCGCAGCTGGCCCTCTGCGAGCCTGGGTACGAACTGTTTATAACTCGCACTACATAAGCATGGAAAAACCATTTCGTGATTCAGTCCGTCAGCTGGCATTTGTCCGAGGCATTTGTGAAAACATATTGGAGTTCTTTCTGTGATAGATAGCCCTTTGACGCTGCCTCTCCCCACATCAGCAGGTAACGCACCCTCTTCCCACATTATCATCATACCCCCAACAACCTTCTTGGGCCTGGAATTGTCCCTGTGTGGTTGGACAAAGAAGAATCTTAGTCATGTATAGATTTACATATAAAAAAAAATATTTAAAGAAAAGAACAACAAATAAGACTGAAGGGAGTCTGGTGCTGTAGTCGCTGCCACGAAGTTGGGGTCACTGCCATTCAGGACTCAGGACAAAGTTACACATGTGGGATCGGCTTGTGTTAAAGAGGGTTAGTGGCAGCAGAAGTATTGAGACTGTATGAGCCTGTGATGATGCTTGGTGTGGACGGGCCGCACTGGGAGCAATGTCTCTTGGCTACTGGACTGCGTCATGTGGAATCAAGACTCTATCTGAATTGTGAGGTGTGCTGACCGTAGTGTAGGCCAGAGGTAGCGGTGAGCAAGGGCCCACAGCCACATGAATACGTTGGTGGCCCCACCGGCCTGCATAGTGGAGGTTCAGTGGCACCACGTGTCGCCGGCCTTCCATATGCAAATACCCCTCACTAATCGAAGGGAGTGTGGTGCTGTGGTCTCTGTTACGAAGTTCGGGTCACTGACGTTCAGGACTCAGGACACAGTTACACATGTGGGATTGGTTTGTGTTGAACAGGGTTAGTGGCACCACGTGCTGTTATCCTTGCATATGGAAGTATGCCTCACTGATGAGAGGGAGTCTGGTGCTGTGGTCACTGCCACGGACTTGGGGTCACTGCCATTCAGGAGGACTCAGGGCACAGTTACACATGTGGGATCGGCTTGTGTTAAAGAGGGTTAGTGGGACTACGTGTCGCCGACCTTGCATATCGAAATATGGCTCACTGATCGAAGGGAGTCTGGTGCTGTGGTCGCTGCCATGGACTTGGGGTCACTGCCATTCAGGACTCGGGACACAGTTACACATGTGGGATCGGCTTGTGTTGGACAGTGTTAGTTGGCACCACGTGTCCAAAATTCAAATTGTGAGGTCTGCTGCCCGCAGTGTAGACTCCTGAGTGTTCATTTGTACTTGAAAATGAATTTGGTCATTGTACTAAAGCTATAACTGATATAAAAAGTGTTCAAGAAGAAAGGATACTAAAAGGATATTATGTAGATTTGAGGCATGTAATAGTTACTTGCCTAGTGGACTCTGTAGTTAATGAATGAAGAAATAATTTTCATTGTGAGCCCTACTGAGTGCAGTGTAGGCTTATGATGAAAAGATGAAATAAGTATAGAATACATTGACGAAGTGTTGTATTTTCTGAGTACAATCTTGTTAGAAATTAGCATTTAAAATTGGAATTGCGGAGGGAGGAGCCTAGTGCGCAACCAAGATGGCCGCGTAGGCTTGTGGCTCCCGAGGGCCTCCGCAACCTCCCACGTCTATCCTGTCATAATCCTGATTTTTTCGACGGGCTTTTGTCTATGATCTTACGCTAAGGTGCCACTCGTTTTCCAAATCGAAATTGGACTCCGGGAACCTGGTTTTTTGACGACCTGAAGTTTGCGGCCTTCTCCGGCTTTGGTCCCGGACTCGGGTTGGTGAGGTGCCCGGCTGCAAAGTGAACAACAGCGGCATGCCAGGCTGGGCCTGCCCTGGAACTCGTACTTTCACTTTCGTTTTCGAGTTGACCGACCGAAACTGTTGAGGAGACATCGGGAGAGCTGCACCGAGTGGGGAGTGCCAAGCCTGGACATCAGCTAGCGGCCAGGATCCCCGGGCCTTCCTCCGGGTGCTGGAGGGTGCTGACCTTGCTGATCGCCAACGATGACGACAAGAGTGGATGGCGACAAGCTAAAACCCAAATCTACCCGGAGGGGAGCCTATTCTCAGGCCAACAATATGGACCGCTATGCTCAGCCAAAGGGATCCCCTAGTGGATCACGTAAATCGCCTGAGCCGCCCAAGGAGGCCTCGGGCGCATCACCCGAATTGACTCTGCTGGATGTCATGGGGGCCATCGAGGAGATGAAGGTGACCGTGAACCAGCAACTGGATACTCTGGCCAACAAGTTGGACTCGGTGCTGATCGATGTCACCTTGGTCAGAGCAGACCTGTCGAAAACCAACGACCGGGTCGACTCGTTGGCCCAAGCGGCGTCGAGCCTAACGGTGGATGTGGCCGCTTTGCAGACGACGGTGCGGAGGTTGCAGCTCGCAAGCGACCTGACCGAGCGTCGCCTCGAGGACTCTGAAGGCAGGGCCAGGCGGAACAACGTCCGCATTATCGGCGTGCCCGAACGATCGGAGGAGTCTGCTGTGGACCTCTTTGTGGAGGATCTAGTGGTGACTCATCTAGCACCCAAAGGGCTGAGCAAATTCTTCGCCGTGGAACGGGCCCACAGGGTTCCAGGGGGTGCGCCTAAGGTGGGTGCCCCCCCGCGGCCGATCATTGCCCGACTTTTTAATTTTCGGGATAGAGACACTATCCTGCAGGCGTCGAGGGTGGCGGGGCCATTACGATTTGAGAACTCTAATGTTAGCTTTTACCCAGACTTTACGCAAGCGGTTCAAAAGCAACGGATGGGTTTCTCGGCCATCAAACGGCGCTTGAGAGACATGGACTTCAAGTATGCGATGCTCTTCCCGGCTAGGCTGCGAGTCGAGCTAGATGGTCGCTCACACTTCTTCGACCGGCCGGAGGCGGTGGGAGAGTGGCTGGATGCCCTGCCCAAGAGTCGGGAGCCGGAGGGGCGGATGACGGAGAGCGGAGAAGGTTCGCCGGAGTAGGAATGGAACTGTGATTCTGGCGCTGGACTGCTTTGGTAACGTTTTGCGCCTGTGGCTGCACCGGACTCCAGTTGTTGACACTTTGCCCCGTGGTGTTTGGAGGTTGCGGGGGGCTTGCTGGGGCCCTTTCCTCCTTCTGGGGTTCTTTTTTTGTCCTTCTTGTAGTGAATTTTATAATGGGGCGACAGGCACACTGCAGGTTGGGGGGGCTGTTTGGGCTCACGCAGGGGTGCAGGGAGGGGGGAGTTTTGTTGGGGTTGATGGGACGGGGTTGGGGATTGTTTGTTTGTTTCACAAGGCGGGATAATATTTCATGCTGTTCTACTATGATTGTGCCACCCGGGAGGGGGATGTTCTGTGCTGGGAGGGATGGGGGGTAGGGGGCTGAAACTTCTTTCCTGGAATGTGAATGGGCTGGGGGACAGGATAAAGCGGGGGGTAGTCCTGCAGTTTCTGAAACGTATCTCGCCAGACATTGTGTTCCTGCAGGAAACACACCTCATAGGGAACTCTTTCCATGCCATGAACAGACGAGGGTATCGCCTTCTGGCCCATTCTGGTTTCACCTCTGGCTCGAGGGGAGTGGGCATTTTGGTCAGGACCTCTCTCCCGTTAGTGGTGGATGAGGTGATCCACGACGACAGAGGGCGCTACGCTGCGCTGGTGGGGAGGTGGGAGGGTAGGTTGATTACGCTGGTCACGGTCTACGTCCCGCCGGGCCTGCAGACGGCCACCTATGCTGATTTGGGACGTCTGCTGCTTGGGCTCCCGGGGGTGGTGGTGGTCCTGGGGGGGGGATTTTAACGCTGTTGTTTCCGGAGTTGAGGATCGATACCCCCCTAGGGACCTCCCTCGGGCCCAGAGTTGGTTGGGGGGTTTTCTGGATGCCCTGGGACTGATAGATTGCTGGCGGTTGAAACACCCTGGGCAGGCGCAGTATACCTTCCATTCTGGGGCCCATGGTAGTCTTTCGAGGCTTGACTATATGCTAGTTCCTGCGGCCCAAGCTGGGATGATCGGGGAGGTGAGACACTTGGCACGCGGTATATCAGATCACTCCCCCCTTTTGTTGCACCTAGATATCGCCCTGGGGGCGGAGGGGAGGGTGGCGCCGATCAACCCCTGGTACCTACGAAACCCCACGATTCGTGCAGACTTGGTCAAGTCTCTGGAACATTACTTTAAGGACAACGTGGGGTCGGTGTCTTCCGCCATCTCCCTTTGGGAGGCCTTTAAAACGGTGCTCAGGGGACAGGCCCTATCTCTCATTTCCTCCACCAAAAAATGCGCTGCGCAGGAGGTTGTTCGGCTAGAAAATGAGATTACTGAGTTGGAGAGTGAGTTGGAGCAAGGTGTAACGGATGACAGATTGCATATCTTGGAGCTCAAGCAGGCCGACTACAAGGCGCTGGTTACTGAATCTGCTAGGAGTGTGAGCAGGGAGCAACAGGGACGTTTGTATGATAAGGCCGGGAAATTGATTGCTTGGTTGGATAAGAAGGAGAGAGCGAGTCGAGTGGTACCGGAGGTTGAGAGGGTGGACGGTGTGCGTGTGACGGACCCCGGTGATATAGTTGATTGCTTTGCGGAGTATTTTCACGGGGTCTACTCTCCGGTCTCGGAACGCTCGGAGGAAGACTCTCGACTGCTGCTTCGAGACGTAGCTCTGCCCTCCTTGTCCGATGAGGATAAAGTAGTGATGGATGCGGCCCTGTCGCCAGATGAGATTGCTTTGGCCATCCGCTCGATTGCATCGGGCAAGGCCATGGGTCCTAACGGACTCCCCATTGAATTATACAAGTTGCGCCCAGATGTTATTGCGCCTTATCTCAGGGACATGTTCCTTGAGGCTAGGGCGGCAGGCTCCCTCCCCTCTGACCAACGTCTCGCTACCATTGTTGTTATCCATAAGGAGGGGAAGCCCCGGGATCGATGTGCTTCTTACAGGCCCATCTCCTTGTTAAACGCGGAACCTAAAATCCTCGCCAAGGTACTGGCCAATCGTCTGATCCGGGTTGTGGGCGACCTGGTTCATCAGGATCAATCCGGCTTTATACCCCATCGCAATACCGCTTTGAACCTGCGGCGGTTGCATGGCGTCCTTGCTCGCGCGCCATTCCTTCGTGAACCGGCCATCTTGGTGTCCTTGGACGCTACCATGGCGTTTGATACCCTGGAATGGCCATACATCTGGGCAGCATTGGCGAAGTTTGGTTTTGGCCCGGGGTTCATCGGTTGGGTGAAATTGCTCTATGACAATCCGCTGGCACAGGTAGTGGTCAACGGACGGGTATCGGCTCCCTTTGTCTTGGGCAGGGGCACCCGACAGGGTTGTCCGCTGTCGCCTCTCCTATTTGCGCTTTGTTTGGAGCCCCTTGCGGAGTGGTTGCGATGGGAACCCTCGATGCGTGGTCTTAGATGGACGCCGGAATACGAGGACCGGGTCTCCCTATACGCGGACGATATACTTTTGTATCTTGCATCGCCGTGCAAATCGCTCATTGTGTTGGTGGACGTTTTGAGCTCCTTTGGTCGCAACTCCGGATTGGTCATCAACTGGGCTAAGCCCTGTGTATACGTTCTTTCCGGGGAGGCCCCCCCCCTTCCGCGGGGGTGCCCTATCCAGATTGCGACGTCGGGATTCACTTATTTGGGTATTTTTATAACACTGGACCCAGTGGCCCGCTACGAACGGAATCTTCTCCCCCCCCTCCAGCGCCTAAGGGCGGATGTGGCGGGTTGGCGGCGGCTGCCGCTCTCGCCACTTGGCCGGGCAGCGCTGTTCAAAATGATGTCGCTGCCACGCTTTTTGTACGCCCTACAGAACACCATGGACCTGGTGCCGGCCCGTTATTTTCGGGAGGTGGAGTGTCTCCAGCGTCGATTGTTTTGGGATGGGCGGCCGCGGATTGCTCTTGCCAAACTAACCCTGCCATGGTACGATGGGGGGGTCGCCCTCCCGGACATTAAACGATACTACTGGGCCTCCCAGTTGGCTGCCGTCAATCACGGGATGTATGGCCCCGCTTTGAACCCGGCTTTTGAGATGGACAAATTGCTATTGCCGGGCGGTGACTATAATCGAGCATTATACTCGGGGTCCCTCGATGCGCGGTTGACGGGCCCGACGCGGGTCGCGGTACAGGTGTGGCATGCAGCAAATGCGGCGATGGGGTGGAGGGATCGCTTGACTCGGGCTACACCATTGTATACATCTCAGCGCTTGGGCTATCTGTATACTACGAAAGGCTTTGAGAAGTGGGATACGATTGGTATCAGCACGGTAGGGGATCTCTGGACGAAAGGGAAATTCAAGACGTTCGACATGCTGAAAACTGAATATCAGTTGAATGATAGGGAATACTATCGGTATGCTCAGGTTCATCATGCCCTGTGCTCCGTGTTTCCGGACGCGGCGGCTATTCCGGAGAATTCCCCGTTGGAGGACAGGGTCTTGGACGGCCATGTGCCGGATAGCACCATTTCGCTGATTTACAAGAAGCTTATTAATGATCGGGTGGGTTTGCTGGCCGCATTGCGGGAGACTTGGATTGCCGACGGTTTGGAGCTGGACGACGAGGATTGGGTGTCAGCGGGGGCCTCCCTGAAAGAGGTGGCTATCCCGGCCCGATTGCGGTTCGTCCAGCTTAAAATACTCCACAGAGTGTACGTCACGGGGCCTGGTTTGATGCGTATGGGATATTCGGTGGATGGGTTGTGTAAGCGAGGCTGTGGGCTACTGGGGAGTTTCCTCCATATCCTGTGGGAATGTCCGGAGGTGACTCGGTTTTGGTGCAGAGTGCATGCGGTGTTAGAAGAAGTCACGCATGTGGCCTTGTTGCCGGAGGCACGGCGATGTCTGTTGAATGTCTGGGAGCCTACTGATTACAATGCGACGCAGACGCAGTGGGTGACTCTGGGCTATATGGTAGCGAAGCGTGACATTGCACAATTGTGGGGCTCCCAGAGGCCGCCCACGGTCAGCGAGTGGAAAGAACACATGGACTGGTGTATGTTCAGAGAGAAAACGGTGTACGTGGCGAGAGGCAAGCCTGGCAAGTGGAGTAAGGTGTGGGGTCCTTGGAACTCCTATCGCGGGGATATATGTGCCCCGCCTCAGACGCGTGAGATAGATGCCACGCTGTCGTCCTAGCCCGCGCATTCCTGTACGCTCCTGCGACATGCGAGTTTGGTTTCTTCGGCCTTGCCCCCCTTCCCCTCTGTTTACCCGGGTTGGTTTACTCCCTCGACACGATGGGCACATGCTACTGCTCTAAAATTCTTTGCCTTGTGTGTTTGTTGTTTTTCGTTTCTTAAAAATATGAAACCTTTGTTTGTTCATGGACTGCAACTGCGGCCGACGGCAAGGATTTACTCTCCAGTGACCCCCTTTTATGGCTTCATCGACGTGAATGTTCCAGCTGTACCTAGGGTCACACTGCATTTTAGCGGCCGGCCTATTGGTTGTAGGCCCATACTTGTATTTCTCTGAAATTGTAATAAAGGTTTTTCAAAAAAAAAAAAAAAAAAATTGGAATTGCGTGCTGTACTGCCTGTAGTGTAGACTGCTATTCCATGTTAGTTTGCATTTGAATATTAATTTGGTCATTGTAGTAAAGCTATAACTGATATAAAAAAAAAAATCTTGAAGTGAGGATACTAAAAGGATAATATGTAGGGTGTAGGACTGTGATAGTTAGTTGCCTACTGGAGTCTGTAGTTGCATATGGAAATACCCCTCATTGATCAAAGGGAGTGTGGTGCTGTGGTCGCTGCCACAGACTTGGGGTGACTGCTATGCAGGACTCAGGACACAGTTACACATGTGGGATTGGCTTGTGTTAAAGAGGGTTAGTGGGACTACGTGTTGCCGGCCTTGCATATCGAAATATGCCTCACTGATCGAAGGGAGTGTGGTGCTGTGGTCGCTGCCACGGACTTGGGGTTACTGCCATTCAGGACTCAGGACACAGTTACACATGTGGGATCGGCTTGTGTTGAACAGAGTTATTGGCACCACGTGTCGCCGCCGTTACATATGGAAATATGCCTAACTAATCAGAGGGAGTATGCTGCTGTGGTCGCTGCCATGGACTTGGGGTCTCTGCCATTAAGGACACAGTTCCACATGTGGGATTGTTCGGTTCGGCTTGTGTTGAACAGAGTTATTGGCACCACGTGTCACTGTCGTTGCATATGGAAATATGCCTAACTAATCAGGGGGAGTATGCTACTGTGGTCGCTGCCATGGACTTGGGGTCACTGCCATTCAGGACTCAGGACACAGTTCCACATGTGGGATTGTTCGGCTTGTGTTGAACAGAGTTATTGGCACCACGTGTCGCCGCCGTTGCATATGGAAATATGCCTCACTGATCGAAGGAAGACTGGTGCTGTGGTTGTCTCACGGAGTTAGGGTCACTACCATTCAGGACTTAGGACACAGTTCCACATGTGGGATCGGCTTGTGTTGAAGACGGTTAGTGGCACCATTTGTCGCCGGTCTTCCACAGTGTAGGCCAGAGGTAGTGGTGAGCAAGGGCCCACAGCCACGTGCATACGTTGGTGGCCCCACCGGCCTGCGTAGTGCAGGTTCAGTGGCACCACGTGTCGCCGGCCTTCCATATGGAAATACCCCTCACTGATCGAAGGGAGTCTGGTGCTGTGGTTGCTGCAATTCAGGACTCAGGACACACTTGCACATGTGGGATCGGCTTGTGTTGAAGACGGTTAGTGGTACCATTTGTTGCCGGTCGCCCACAGTGTAGGGCAAAGGTAGCAGTGAGCTAGGGTCCACAGCCACGTGCGTATGTTGTGACCCAAACAAACCTTGCGTAGTACAGTTTCAGTGGCACCATGTGTCGCCGGTCTTCCATGTGGAAATACCCCAAGGTGATCGAAGGGAGTGTGGTGCTGTGGTCGCTGCCATTGAGGACTCAGGACACAGTTACACATGTGGGATTGGCTTGTGTTGAACAGGGTTAGTTGGCACCAAGTGTCGCCGGTCTTCCACAGTGTAGGCCGGAGGCAGCGGTCAGCAAAGGCCCACAGGCAGGTGACGCTGACTTGAGCTGCACAGATTGGGAGCATGTGGTCTTCTTAACCCATTATACTGTCTTACACAATTTGCGTCGCTTTAAATCTTGAATTGTGAACCGTGTAACCCCAGTGTAGGGCAGAGGCAGCGGTCAGGATGGGCGCACAGCTATGTGGCGATGATTTATGGTGCAGTGAGTTAGTAGCACCTGAAGCACACAGCGTGTGCGCACCGTGTGATGATGCGTGGTCTGGGCGGGCCGCACTGGAAGCAAAGTTTCTTGTGAACTGGACTGCGACATCTGCAATCGCCACTGCATCTGACTTGTGAGCTCTGCTGTCTGCAGTGTAGATCGAAGGCAGTAATCGGTACAGAAATAAGTCTGCGGTGCTGTGCCGCTGGGTTCACAGGGGGCCTGTGTCGAGGAGGCCCACGGTTATGGCGGCGACCACGTGCCAGGGTGAGGGCTGCCGCTGTGACAGACTCGTTGGTTTTCCCTCAAGTGAACCACGCCTAGGGCCTGGCCTATTTATTCATACTGCTACACTGGAGTGGCGTACGTTGGAGCAGCCCACTCCGCTTCCGCTTCCAGGGGGGAACAACACAGCTACATGACCGAGATCTTCCCCACTGCCTGAGGTAACATGGTTGCGTCCACTGTGCACTACACTACAAGTATCAACAGTATATCTCCACATGGAGAGGTTTGTGCTTTGCATAGTGAGGTCTGTGCAGCACATCAGCATTACACTTGGCATTGTGTGCTTTATTGTTGAAGGGTGACTTGCCTCCTTCATATATAGTTGGTTGCCACATCTCCCAACATTCAGCTATTGTGTGGCTGAGGGGCATGGTGTTTTGGGAAGGTCCGTTGTCCTGTTTTGCGCTGCCTTGGTGGTAGTAGGGGTGGTGGTGCGAGGGGGAGGTTGTGGTGGTGGTGGCGCTGGGTGTTGTGGTCTTGTTGCGTGTCGGACCTGCATGATCAGTAGCTCTATCACGTGTTGGTCTTTAGATGTGTCTGTGAGTTGGGTCCAATTCATGGAGTAGATAGTCGACCTCCTTACACCAGTTAAAGGTTGATGTTAATTTGTTACTGCTAACTCGGCTTATCGCCTGCTTTTTGGATCGCATTGCAGATTTGACTGGTCGTTGATGTCACTGACCATGTCATGAATGATGTAATATGTGACGTCATCAGCAGTGCATTGCGGGGGCGCGAGTTATTGTTAGCTCAAATAACTATAACAGGGGAATTTCTATGGTTTCTATGAGTGAAATGTTCAACTAACCATAACATCCCTGAAACCTATGTTTTTTTCAGTGAATTTCAAAGGTTTTTTTTAAATGCTAATTCCTAACTATAACGACCCTGAGTCCTATGGTTTTTTCTGTGAATATATATATATATATATATATATATATATATATATATATATATATATATATATTACCTACTGGCGGTCGCCAGTAGGTAGTTATAGTTAGGACCCCTTTTCCATAGGAAAACCTCAACATTCTATTTTGAATAACTTTGGCGCCGGTCGATGAATCCTCGCGAATTTCTCAAAATAGGTGGGGCGCTACGCTCCGCTCCTACCCTGAAAGTCTCGGGGGGATTCGTCAAGCGGGGGCTGAGATAAAAGGGGGGTCCCAAAACGCGTTTTTCCCATGCATTTTTCCATAGGACCTTTAGAACGAGCTACAGCCCGAACGGCTGAACAGAATTACTAGAAATTTGGCAGAGAGGTAGTCCCTAGGTCAAGGAAGTGCCTTTTGTAGGTTTGGTGTAAATCTGTTCAGTAGATTCTGAGAAAATAGCCTTTAAATCAATATATATATCTGAGCCCGCTTACGGTACGCTTACCGTACGCTTACCGTAAGCGTACGGTGGCGTGCGCGAGCGCGATTCTGATTGGCTCTTAGATCTTAGTAAACATTCGAATCGGCCGAAACCAGGAAGCGCCGTCCGCCATTTTGTCTCTCGCATTGAGAGTTATTTCTCAAACTTAATGCCCAAAAACATGTTACGGGGCATTTTTGACAACTCCCTCCCACACAGTCATGTTGAGGGAGTCCCCAAACATCCCCCAAGAGCAAAAACGGTTTTATTTTTTTTTCGGCAATTTCGCCGAGTACGCTTACCGTATGCTTACCGTAAGCGTACGGTAAAAAAAAACAAAAAAAAAAAACACTATCCACACTTACCCCACCCCCTGTGCTTTTGGTGGCAGGAGGCCACCAAATGTACAGGGCTTATTAATAGGTAAAAAAAACTAAATTTTGGCAACATGAAATTATAAAATCGAAATAAAAAAAACACTATCCACATTGACCCCACCCCCTGTGCTTTTGGTGGCCGAAGGCCACCAAATGTACAGGGCTTATTAAAGTTGATAAAAACCGTGCACGGAACGAACTGCGTTAAGTGGGTGCGCACGCCTCGAATGGCGTAAAGTAACTTGGCATTTAAAAAACCGTACAAATTCACTGAAAAAACCATAGGTTTCACACACGTTATAGTTAGGAATTAGCATTTAAAAAACCTTGCAAATTCACTGAAAAAACCATAGGTTTCACACATGTTATAGTTAGCGGAAATTTTACTGATAAAAAACCAGTGAAATTGCCCCGTTATAGTTAGTGCTGGCAACTATAACTCACGCGACCGCAATCTTCTGCTGATGACATATGTGTCTTTATGAAAAAAAAATATTTGTAATATATGTATAGCTAAAAATGTATGGAAGAAGACATGGGCAAATAAGTGTCTAAATACAGTATTAGCATCAGCAGAAGATTGCGGTCGCGTGAGTTATAGTTGCCAGCACTAACTATAACGGGGCAATTTCACTGGTTTTTTATCAGTAAAATTTCCGCTAACTATAACATGTGTGAAACCTATGGTTTTTTCAGTGAATATATATACATATAGGATCCTCACCTACAGGTACCACCACCTGCAGCATGCTTCATCATTGGGCCCTCCCCCAGACACTGAACGTGAATGGGTGGGCTCGACACGTTTGTAAGTGGAGCTCTTTGAGTGACTCTACGTTGCTCTGGCATCTGTGACATGTCACGTTCGGACGACAACAACAGCTTGGACACTACTGCTCAGTAACCATGGATATTAGAGATGGCGATTTTGATGAATGTCAAATGTAATTCCTGTTCCCCCACTACAGTACGTCAGTATGCTTGATCTATCTGAGCCCCTGTGGAGCAATTAACAGAAGCACATGGTAATAATGTTTACTCTTCTGTACCCTCTCCGTCCCCTTCCCTTTTTTTAATGTTGTTACCCCAAAAGCAAAAATATTAAGAAAAAAAATTGCTGAACTGAAATAACAAGACAACAAGCAATTTCGATCTATGCACCCAAAATATGGAACAACATGCCTGTATCCATCAGGATTGCCCCAACGCTGTTCCAATTTGGAGCGAGTTGAAGACTCACCTTTTTAAAAAAGAACTACATTGCAATACATTAACCGTCCACAGTCCAGCTTCCTTTCCTATTGCTCACCGATTTTAAGCTTATCCTTGACCATGAACAGCACTCTGATGCCTTTTGGCTAGGTTTGTGCAATAGATATACCATATACATCCACACATACATACACTGCAGAAATCAGCATCTAGAATGAAGTCACAGTGGCTTTTGTAGGTTGGTCAAGGTATCCCATCCAACTCTGTAAGAAGCCCCCTAGCCTGGAACCATCAGGAAAATGAGAAGGTGGCATAACACCCACTCCAGCACTAACAACGTCATGGAGCCATTTGTCAAAGTCTCTTAGTGCGCAATTGCGCAAACTCAGCATACCTTGCTTCTATTCTAAAACACATTGCATTTTATTCTTCAAACTAAATGTTGTCAAGGGATTGCGTGGGCAGAACAGCGCTTATTTTCTGAAAGTTTACTTATTACACCATGATTTTCCTATCGATTGGAAAAGATGTAATGACCAAGCACTTTTATGATGTACCGAATTGATAGATGTATGCTTTGAATTGATCAATAGAGACATCATTGACTCTGACCTGTTTCAATCAATTTTTTATTGTTTTGCTAATTGTTATGGTTTTAAATAACTAGAAACAATTAAACTTACCTGCCTATCCAGTCCAGCCTTGAAGCAGTTCCTTGTAACTGAATGGTAAAAGCCTCCGTCAAAGAGCACATCACTCTTTAGGATATCTGGGAAGGTAGTGGCAGTTCTCATTTTTTAAAGTAAAGACGAGAGTGTCTTTTAACACTTAGTCCTGTCAGAAGCTCTTTCTAGCAGTACACTGCACCAGTACAGCAACAGGAGTACTTCTAGACCAACAAGTCCATCATTAGATGTAACACCTCACCTAAAACTGCATTTAGCACTGCACCAAGCACTAAACCCATTGATACATTAGCATATCACAAGGACTTTCTTCAGTGTACTGCTGCCGTCTGGAATAATGAAGGCTGCATTGAACGTTGGGTGTGGTTTTCTCTCTTGTGGAGCAAGTTCGATTGGCATATGTAGTGGCCTGCTCAGGTCACGAGAATACCCCACTGCAAGACGAGCAGGTCCGTGCATTTCCGAATTGGTGAAATGCACAGAGGAACAACGTGCCTGTTTCAGCGGCGCGAATACAGCAGCATACCGGCAAAGTCCAGGGCAGCGACCTGATGGGATATTAATTTTGGAGGAAAAGACACAACAGCGCAAGACACGCCCAGATGGGCGGTCTTAGAAACTATTAATACCTGAAAAAGCAAGAGTGCAATGCTGTTTCATTTCCCCAGTACCAAGCCGGTGAGCAAGGGGAAAGGTCCCCGAAACGCGTATGGCTACTATGGTGCAATTTTGAACTGTCAAGGACTTTCTTCAGAGTGCTGCTACCGTCTGGAATAAAGAAGGCTGAATTGAACATTGGGTGTGGTTTTCTCTCTTGTGGAGCAAGTTCGATTGGCACATTTAGTGGCCTGCTCAGGTCATGAGAATACCCCACTGCAAGACGAGCAGGTCCTTGCATTTCCGAATCGGTGAAATGCACAGAGGAACAACGTGCCTGTTTCAGCGGCGCGAATACAGCAGCATACCAGCAAAGTCCAGGGCAGCAACCCGATGGGATATTAATATTGGAGGAAAAGACACAACAGCGCAAGACACGCCCAGATGGGCGGTCTAAGAAACTATTAACACCTGAAAAAGCAGAGTGCAATGCTGTTTCATTTCCCCAGTACCAAGCCGGTGAGCAAGGGGAAAGGTCCCTGAAACGCGTATGGCTACTATGGTGCAATTTTGAACTGTCAAGGACTTTCTTCAGTGTGCTGCTGCCGTCTGGAATAAAGAAGGCTGAATTGAACATTGGGTGTGGTTTTCTCTCTTGTGGAGCAAGTTCGATTGGCACATGTAGTGGTCTGCTCAGGTCATGAGAATACCCCACTGCAAGACGAGCAGGTCCTTGCATTTCCGAATCGGTGAAATGCACAGAGGAACAACGTGCCTGTTTCAGGGGCTTGAATACAGCAGCATACCGGCAAAGTCCAGGACAGCGACCCGATGGGATATTAATTTTGGAGGAAAAGACACAACAGCGCAAGATACGCCCAGATGGGCGGTCTTATAAACTATTAACACCTAAAAAAGCAGAGTGCAATGCTGTTTCATTTCCCCAGTACCAAGCCGGTGAGCAAGGGGAAAGGTCCCCAAAACGCGTATGGCTACTATGGTGCAATTTTGAACTGTCAAGGACTTTCTTCAGTGTGCTGCTGCCGTCTGGAATAAAGAAGGCTGAATTGAACGTTGGGTGTGGTTTTCTCTCTTGTGCAGCAAGTTCGATTGGCATATATATTAATATATGTATATATTTTGAACCACATATACATTTGTTAAGCAGACCTAAAGAATATCTATATATTTTTAAGCCATAAGTAGTATATATATTTGTACAAAGAAATGTACAAGTCTAAATACACTCATATAATCAAATGATATATGTTTACACGCTGAGGCATGTGATGTACATTTGTGTTTGAGTGTGATGGTCATGTAGGAAAGAGCCAACTGTTGAGTAGTCTTCTGAAGACAAGATAGTTATCTGTGGCTCTTATGCTTGGGAGTAATGAATTCCATAGTTTGGGTGCTTGAGAGAAAGATGTACCACCCATGGTTTTTATTTGTACGCCGGGGTTTTTATGTGAGGTGCCAATCTGGAACAGAGGTTCCTCTGATGTTTGTATTTAGTGATTTTATTCCTGATGAAAAGGGGTCCTGTTCCATGTATTCCTTTGTGGGTTATATAAAGCAGCTTGAACGTGGATCTTCTGGAAACTGGTAACCAATGTAGGGCCCTGAAGGCAGCTAAGATCTGGGCTTGTGGCTTTACATGTAGGAGTAGTCTGGCAGCAGAGTTCGGAATTCGTTCTAGTCTTTTCATAGTTGATAAAGATGATTCATGGTAGAAGCCATTGGCATAATCAAGGTTAGACAGTACAAGAGAGATAGTAGCTTGGACCTTGTGTGGAACTCCTAGGTGGGGGAAGATGCATTGCAGAGTTTTCATAGTAATGAGGCTTGATCTTGCTAACTTGTCCACTTGGGCATTCAATGGTGTTGAACATGGCCCTTCTTAGGGGGATTGCCCTAAACTTTTATGCTTTTTGTCCTCCTGGTTTTTGCTGACTCTATTTTCATGACCTAAGGACTCTAGACACTTTCCCACTGTACTGCTGTGAGAAAGTGCATGCGCTCTTCCTACAAATGTCAGGAAAGGGTGCTTACTTGAATGGCTTATTGTACTTGTGAGTGCCCTGTACAAAGGTACACCACATACCCAGGGCACATACCCATTGGCTAGTAGTGGGACGAAGCACTGATGGTGGCACCCACCGGAATAGCCTGTCAAACATGTATCATGCTCAGGTTGGCTGTTCTCACTCATTAGCCACCCCTGATGGGGCCTTCCCTACAACCAGAGTGGCCCTAGGGTAAGTTCTGAGGGGTGAAGCTTGGGGTAGGTGAGTGGCTGGGTAGGTATACCTGCATGTTTGCTGCTCGGGTAGGGAAGAACCCCCATGTGGGTTTTTCCTACCTATAGATCAACTTCCCCATGGGAAGCCTCCCGGGTTTTGTTGATTCTTTTGTTGTGGCTTTAGGTCTTGGGGCACGTTCCCAATATAAATGCAGTGCGAAGGTGCATGCACCCTTTCTACCCATGGTAAGAAGTGGGGCTTACCAGATGTTGGTAAAACAGTTCTACGGACTGCCACTGCAGGCCGGTGTGCACACTGGCACCAATGAAGTGCTTAAGCATATATCCAGCCTGCTATTGGAGGCTGTACTGCACACTTGCACCAATGATGTACTTAAACATGTGTCCAGCCTACCATTGCAGGCCGGTGTGCGCACTTGCACCTATCATGTTTCTAAACATGTGTCCAGCCTGCCATTGCAGACCAGTGTGCGCGTAATTGCATTTCTGCTCAGACTGGCCTTTCTAAATCACTAGGCATCCTGAGAGGACCTTCCACTGCCACTAGAACACTCCAAGGGTACGTCTTAAAAGATTAAGCGAGTGGTAGGTGAAAGGTCGGGCAGGTACGCATGAGTGTTCCCTGCCTAGTTAGTGTGAAATACCCATGTGTGTTTTGACTACGTATGAGGTTTGCTCTTTCCATAGGCTAACATGGGGAGATGGATGGAATTACTTCAGGCTGCAATGGTGTGTTGCAGTGGAGCAGCCTCATTATGTTTACTATCATTGGATTCACAATGGCAAACCATTTCCTGTGGTAAAGGTGGTTTTATTATTACTAGCTTAGAAATGCCTCTCCCAGAAATGGCCTGATTTGTATTGTTTTTTTGGTAAGCATTTTATACATCCATGTTGCTAAGATAGTGTCAATAATGATTTAGCGGGATTAAGAGCGTTTTTCTGTAATTTTGTTTACGCAGCCCGCAGTAGACGACTGGGAAGAGATACACCTATTTTCTCATTAGTCTCCTGGCACACGAAGGGTTTCTCGTGCACCACAGTTACTCGAGTAAGAGGCAAGTTGTGTGTCTTATTACGGTGGTTTAGCTTCATATTCCCCGGAGGAACGGCTTACATGGTTATGCACATGTTCCGTTTTTATCATGTAGGTTCTCTTGGGTCCTTCTGTTACCCCGGTTACAGGGACAGTATTTCATCAGGAACGGGCAGCATACAGATTCCGGAATTTGTTTGCATAAAACTGGAGGTATATTTTTCAACTTTTGCGTTAAGTTTCATTTGCTTTGGGTTCACATGGTCATCCAGTCGTTTTTCGGGATTCACACCGCATTGGCAATCCGGTTTTCAGTTTCACGGGTGTTTCCTGCTCTAACAGTCACATCTTCGTCAATCTTTTTCCCATATCACGCTACTTTTCTGCTATGCACTTATGACACGGTCCTTTCAGACAATTGGTTTCTCATGTAACACTAGCCTTGTGTTTCACAAGCTGCAATTACTAAACCTTCCCGGAGTTTAAAGGCTTGTATATGTAATATTGTTTTTGTACTAGTCAACAAAGTTGTTTCATTGCATATTTGTTCAATTGTAGATGCCCCTGATGAAGGGTGGTCTTTCACCCGAAATGCATTGGGAGAGTTGTTATCCACGTCAGAATGCAACATTGAACATATGAACTAACCAGGGAGTTAGTTGAAGTTTTCATCTGTTAATAAAAACAAGTTGAAGATGTTCATCTAAATAAAAACAATTTTCTTTTGTTTTTCTAATATCGAAAATATTTTTGGGTGTATTTGATAACTTTGTTAATGATTGTGCCATTTGTAACTTTGAGATATTGGCTAACTTTGTAAGCACTAATTTGGAGTGCATCAGGTAGTGCGTTCTCTGTCTAAGTCCTAGATTTGTTCTTTCTCCCAGAAATTGGGCATTATTCTGCTCTAAAACTCTTTATGTGCCTTTTAGCTTGACTCCAGTTCACACTGGAGGCTGGGGGAGCACATCTGGGCATTCCCCAGTAACAGCTAAAAAACATTGGGCATGCAACTGAAACAAAAGACTTCTTCTGTTTTAAGGCCTGGCTGGATAGATAGATAGATAGATAGATAGATAGATAGATAGATAGATAGATAGATAGATAGATAGATAGATAGATAGATAGATAGATAAATAGATAGAAGAGGTTTTGACACATCGCCTCAGGGAGCCAGATCATGGCCCCAGTAAAGATTAAGATCTCCATTCCACGGCTCCCTGACGGACAGGACTGAAATTTAGGGGAGACATCTGTGGTTCAAAGGGAAACCCTCTGACCACCCGCCACTTCAAAGGCACACTACAGTATAAGTATTGGTGCCATACTTCCACAGGGCAGGGATACATTAGTGGGGACATGGAACTGGAGAACCTGAAGCTGCACGGTGCACACTGCCAGAGGAGTCTGTTGTGCGCAAGGAGGATTTCTGCCATTGAAAGGGACCGCGTGCCCTTCCTGAATAGTGTCTGACCTGGGCTAACTTCCTGCTGCTGTGTGGCACCCTGAAGTGTGCCCTCCAAGGGCTTGTTGGCTTGATCCCTGTTCCTTCGGTGGTCTTAGGGACATCAAAGATCTCTTACGAGGGACCCACACCATCTACTTGTGATACCTGGAGAGCTGTGCCCTCTTAAGTGCCCACGTAGTCTGCTGGATCCCAACATGGAAGCGCTGCATGAGCGTGGAACTAAGAATTGTTCCTAGAGATGGGTTTGCCTTGTGCGGAGCCCCAGAAATATTGTCCGCATCTAAGGCGTGTGGCCCCTGCATTGTGGGGACCTCAGCATGCATAAGCGTCTTGTTTGGTGGTGAGCAGATTCACCGGTTACGGGATCCAGCGTGGCCCCTTCATCGATCTTGCTGCATCTCTTTCGTGCAACAGGCCGACTGTATGCCCATTGCGTGCGGTGTCCGATTCACAGGTTGCGACCTTCAGAGGTGGGGTTGCAACCGTAGTGGTGCCTTATTCGACTCGCAAGGCAGTGTTGAACTTGCGCCTGTGTGTGCGACCGGAATTGTCTGGTGCGACCCACATCACCATGCACCGGACATTTTGCCTCATTTCCAGGGAGGTGCAGAATATGCAACTCTTCGTTGTGTTTGACCGGAACTGTCTGGTGTGACCCATATCAATGCACACCGGACGTTGTGCCTCATTTCCAGGGAGGTATGGAATTTGCAACTCTTCATTGAGTGTGACTGGAATGTTCTAGTGTGACCCATAACAAAGTGCACCAGACGTGGTGTCCAGATTGCCTGGCTGCTACTCTGATCGACGTGCACCTAATGGGGTGCCTCCTTCTTCAGAGAGGCTCCCCTGCCTCATTTCCCATTCATTGATTATTCCCTTTCTGGCCCTCAGTGCGATGGACAAACAGCCCTCTCATTACCTACCCCAGGTATTATTGCCTGGCTCGGGCTTTGGTAGTGAGAGTGACTGACTGGGTTGAAGGAATGCTTCAGAGTGTGATCGGAAGCGGGTCAAGAGACTGCGTGCCCCCTCTGTGCTTTGCAGAACTGGGCTGGTGCCGGAAGGACCTTGTGGAACCTTTTTGAGTGACTGACTATTGCCCTCTGCCCGCTTTTGCTCTGCATCCTGTGGGTTAGCATCCAGAGTGGCTGCCAAGCCCCCATTTGACAGCTACCTCCTAATTAGTCCTGCTGCCTACCCCCCAGCTTTCCTGGGACCCTGATTAAGTGTGACTTCAGCCATGTGTGGACTGGTATTCAGGGGGAGGGCTGGTTATCTTCCATCTGTGGGTGTAAGACAGTTGGGGTGAGCTGGAGGGTGGGGGAGGATTGGGCCATGGGGTCAGCAGTGTGCTATCAATTGGCCTGCTGGGTATCAGTCACACCGCATTACAGTGCTGAATGCGTATGTGTGTGAGCGCCTTCCATACGGACCTGCCTGATATCCATTGCACCGCGTATTTGTGGGGAATGAGTGTGTGTGTGGGAGTGACAGGCTGCGTACCACCTGTGATTCACACACTGGCCGGTGGTGTTGCCTTACACTTTAATTTCTTGCCAGAAGATCACTATGTTTGACACTGGTTTTACCTGTACGGCCTTGGCCTGGGGTGCTGCTAAACATTTGTATAATTCTTGGTATTTACATATTTCTGATATCGTTGTGACCTGGGGTGCACCCTATAACTGCGTGGAATTGAATTTCAAGGATTGATAGGGTGGGCCTGGGGTTGACAAAGTGCTGCACCTCATAAGGGTACTGGGGGGGGGGGGGTTAGAATAAGATCTGTCCCAAGTGTACATATTATTGATGTCATTTTAACACAATTGGGCCTAGTACTGCTAGTGATATTTCCAAATGTGATTTATGCCCAGAAATACATGATGTTCATGCTGTATTGATTATTGTCTGTGTTGAATACAAACGTTATTTACGTACATCAAGTGTTAAGTCTCTTTTGTGATGCTCATTGTATTTATTGTGAGTGAGTGCTGTGCCAATGCTTTACACTTTGCCTCTGTAATAAGCTTGACTGCTCGGAGTCAAACTACCCAAAGGTGAGCGTAGGTTATATAGTGTATGTAATCACCCTCCCCTGACGGGAATGGTTGGTTCTGCCTGGCTAGGACATTGCCTCAGCCAACCAGAAAGTGCCAGTTCCAACGTTTGGTAATTTGGAGACCATAGTAATTCCAAGGTTTCTTACTTCCTTAGATACTTTAGGAGGTGGTCCCAGATTGTCAGGCCAGGTGCAAAGTGGGTCATAATTTTTCAAATCGCCGCATGTGAATATTTCAGTTTTAGAAGCATTTAATTTGACTTGGCTCCATGTCATCCACTGATTAATGGCTCTGAAGCAAAATGAAAATGTTTGAGTTTCCAATTTCTTTGGGGCTTTCCAGTTTTAGATGTATTTGTGAGTCATCTGCATAGTTATAACATGTGAGCTGAAATTCATTGGTCATTGCCGGTAATGACTTTATGTAGAAGTTTAAAAGCATGGTTAAGATGATAGAACCTTGAGAGACCCCTGCTTTTTTTAAGTACGGTTTGGATGAGAAAGGGGGAGTATGGATTAAATTGGTTCTGTTTTGAAGGTAGGATTTGTAGAGTCTTTGGATTAGACTGTCATGGTTAACTGAAGTCTGAAAGATCCAAGAGAAGTAGTGCAGCAACCCCGTTTTGGTCTACTGTGCTTTTAAGGTCATCCCAGATGGCAATCAGGGCAGATTCCGTGCCTCCTCCTAGATGGAATCCTGTTTGGAAGTCGAAAAGTATGGAGCTATCTTCTATGAATTGTGACATCTGGGCAAATACTGCTCTTTCTATTATAATTGGTCTGTAGTTGTTTGGGTCATGTGGGTCCAGGTTGGGGGGCGTGGCCAACTGCCTAGCATGGCGGACGCGAGCTAGAAGAGCTCCGTAATCCACCCTGACACTGTGGCATTTATTTTATCGACATCGGACCACCGAAGCTGAAATAACGGTGTTCTGGACATCGGAGAGCCTGTGGATCGCGGCGACTCTGCTCTCGGGCTGTTTGCAGCTTGGTTTTGCTCATAAGCGGTCGGACGACGTCTGAGGCTGCACCTACACTGCCTTGGAAGCTGTGAGGGGGTGTGGGAGAGGGGCGCGGGCCCTGCAACTCGGGAACAGCGGATTTGACTGAGAAGGACGAGCGCGACCCCCCCCACCCTTGAACAATTCACACGGGGAGGAAATTAGGTTTCTGATCGGAGGCCCTGCTGACGGCCGAATTGAGACCGCCCTAGACCGGCCCAAAATGGCCAATGGAGAACGGCTGCCTGCTCATAGAATGATGATGGATTAAACCCAGATCAGTTGACTGGGGGTGAGTGTTTGATTTACTCAAACGCTCCGTCCATCATCCCATTTGGTATCGCTTGGCTCATATCTGGCGCAATAGATGAAAACGAAAGGTGTGGGTCCCGATACTACATTGCCTCCGACTCCGTTCCTGGCACTGCGGTAGCTCAGGAGACGCTCACCTGACCGGGTCGGCAGTGGAGGGACATCGGACCGCTCCGGGCTGCTGAGAGCACTGAAGTCTGAGGCACTTTCAAATGGGTAAGCCGCTGCGCGGTGGCCGATGGGTACCCTGGAGGTGAGATACACGGAGCAGACTGGGAGATGCGAGTGGCCTGGTTCAGTCTGAGAGAGATGAGACTAAATGCTTACTGGTGATGCATGTGGAAAGCCGAGCCAGTCCGCCGCCTCTCCCTTCTGAAACCAGGTAAGGACAGCAGAGATATGGCAAGTTATAGACCCCTTTCACTCCTTAACACAGATTACAAGATTTTGAGTAAGCTATTGTCAACTAGGCTATTGCAATATTCCCCCATTCTGATATGTACTGATCAGTGTGGATTTGTACCGAACAGAAGTACAGCTCTTAATATTAGGAGGCTCCACCAGATAATGTCCCAGGTGCCTGCGGACGTCGCTCCGTGAGGCTGTATTTCCTTGGATTTACATCAAGCATTTGACTCCCTACATTGGGACTATATGCTGAAAGCACTGCCTAGATTTGGAATTCCGTCGGAGTTCACAAACTGGGTGCGACTGTTATATACAAACCCAACAGCGCGAGCTTGCACGGGGGCCCACATTTCATCACAATACCAGGTAGGGTGGGGTACTAGACAGGGCTGCCCGCTTTCGCCCTTACTATTCATTTTGGCACTGGAACCTCTACTGCATAAGCTCCGTGGCATGGTGGGCCACAGGGGGATACACATAAATGGGGAGGTACATGTGGTCTTGGCGTATGCAGAAAATATCATTTAATTTATTAACAATCTAGACAAGGTAAATGATCCTATCCCTGTGCTTTTTCAGGGTTTCAGAAACTTTCGGGACTTACAATCAATGAGAACAAGTCATATGTTTTCTTTTTTAACAACGTAACCAGGACCGAACCAACTCGATTCGGTTGTTGGACGTTTCAAACTGCGACGGTTACCTTTAAATATCTGGGTATCCACATCTACCGAGATGTGGAGGATATCTTGGATGGTAATTTGACTCACTCTATCACATCGCTTCGTAAGCAAATATGGTTCTGTACTTCCTTACCGATATCGGTAGCGGGGCGTGTGGCCATAGCTAAAATGGTGATGCTACCAAGATTGTTATATCATTTTGTTAATCTCCCCATTATGATTCCGCTCCAGACATTTAAATTGCTGGACACTCTGCTTGTTGAACTGATATCGGGTTCGGGACGCAGACGTATAGGGCTTTCTAAGCTACAGTTAGACACAAAGCAAGGGGGTATGGGAGTCTCTGACATGAGAGCTTACTGCTATGCAAGTCAGCTGCAATGGTTGGCGTACTGGATAGCGCGCCGCAACCTGAGAGAAATACCCATGACTACCCAGATGTGGGAACGTGGGGAACTACATGCACTGCTGCTGCCAGGCAGCACAATTCCGTCGACGGCGTCACCACTTTTACGGACGGCTCTGTTATATTAGAAGAAGGCCACGCGTTATACTAAATTGACAACACCCTATGCCCCGAACATACCCCTATTGGGCCTTCCACTGCCATCGGGGAGAGTAACTCTTCGACAAATGGAGACATGGGTAGAGACGGGTGTGTCCACGATAGGTGCTTTCTTCACCACTGGCACATTGATGACACACGATGCATTTGTACAAGAGATGGGGGTACCCAATAGATTGTTTCTGCTACATGCACACATTTCTCGTTATATCAAAACGGGTTGGTCCCCGGAAGAGGAGAGAAGACACAGACACACGCATTAACACACATGCAATATTTTATGGGAGCAGACAGTGACTTAACGAAATGGTTATACCGGTGTATCCGCACGCACACATTAGCGTCACTACAGTCGACCCGAGATAGGTGGGACACGGATGTTGGCTG
This sequence comes from Triturus cristatus, assembly GCF_964204655.1. Classification (NCBI taxonomy): domain Eukaryota; kingdom Metazoa; phylum Chordata; class Amphibia; order Caudata; family Salamandridae; genus Triturus; species Triturus cristatus. The sequence goes on along the minus strand of NC_140582.1, from coordinate 427,922,071 downwards.
TGCACTTACAGATAAGGAATGGGGGATGCTGCTGCAACACCCACGTAAGGTCTCTAGGAACCCGAAATTTAAACTTATCCAACTAATGATTGTACATTGTGCATACTTAACTCCCCACAGGCTCAGACTAATGCACCCAGAGGTCCCAGGTGATTGCCCCCGCTGCCACTTCCCAAATGCCGGCTTATTGCACATGCTGTAGGATTGCCAGAGACTCATTAATTTCTGGTCATCAATACAGGACCTGGTGAATAGTATGGCGCCGACAAAAAACATTCGGTCACTGGAGTGCTGCATACTAGGCCTATGTCCCAAGGGGAAGAAGGGTAGTCCTGTTCACAAATATGCGAACCTAGCACTGATTTTGGCCAAAAGAAATATAACCATGAGATGGAAAGCTACCAGACCGCCCCTATTATTAGATTGATATAATGAGGTGGTTCGATGGGGAAGGGCGGAGGGAGCTGAACTTCAAAGAGAAGAACAGAAAGGGATGCGAAAGATACCTAAATCGCTAGACTGGAATACAATGATGGAGGAATTTGTGGCCAAAGAACTATAGAACTGGAATGTATAACCTGGGGAGGCAAGCTTTGTCAGGTGATGTCGACTAGATGCGATAAGGGGCAGTCTACCTCTCCATATGTTGCTCATGTCATGTACTTCAAATGCGACGATATGTACTACTGTTTTGCCATGAGAGTTGACCACGCGATATGTATGTACATGTTAGTTTGAGCCCGAGGGGGGTGGTGGGTGGGCGGGGGATTTCCTCATTTTCTTTGTTCATGCGGGGATGCATCTTTCATGATGGAAATTGACAGATGTGATATTTGTATTACTGTAAAAAGCAATAAAACTATGTATAAAAATAAATAATGTGGGTCCAGGTTTTTTTTTTTAAATAATGGGCATATGTATGCCTTTTTTTAAGTCTTCTGGAAGGATTCCTGTAGTTAAAGAATTATAGATGATTTTTCTTAAAATGTGGCATCAGAGGCCGTTAAAATAACATTCTTGGAGATATGGGCTGGACAAGAGTCAGAAGGGCAGCTGTTTGGCCTGCTTGCTTCGACCAAATCCATAATTTCACTTTGTGATAGTTGTTTGTAGGAATGCAGAGGCTGGGATAGCCTACTCTTAAAGGGGATTGTTGGAAAAGGGTTGGTGGTGGTGGGTTTCCGTTTGTTTTGAATAGGAGTACAACATGTCTGCTTTGGTTGTGTAAGTCTGTTAGTAAATTCTTGATTTATGGGATGAGTTTCTTTTGTGCATTTAGGTTTACGAATTCTGTGAGAATTGTTATAAAACTCCTTATTTGCAAATTTTGTATTTTGAATTCTGTCTGAATAGTACCTTTCTTAGCTTTTCTGATTGTTGACTTGTATATTCTGTTAAATTTTTGTAGGTGAAGTTTGTCTTGATTATTATTTGTTTTGAGCCAGGTGTGCTTCAGCTTTGAAATTTGTTGTTTTAGCTTTTTAAGTGCTGCATTCCCTCAAATTGCTTGTTTTCTTTGGTTCTGTTTTGTTGTTTTTAGTGCTATTAGGATATCCCATGCTCCCTGGAGCCAGTCATCAAGTTTTTGAATGAAATTTATAGTGTCTATAGCTGTATTGGAAGTTAGTTATGTTTTTAAGTATTCAAAACTGAGTTTGTTCTATGATCGATAAGTGTATGCATGTATGGTGGCCTTAAGTATGATGATTTGTGGTGTTTTGAGTTGGAAAACTACCAGATGGCAGTCTTACCATGTGACTGGACTAATCCTTTAAAAGGTAACTAGTTCTGGATTTGCTAAAATGACATCTAGGATGTGTCAAGGGATATGTGTGGTTTTGTGAACAATCTGATGTAGGTTCAGTGTGTCTAGGCCATTGATGATAGTTCTTGGATGCCGCATATTGGGTTTGTCAAACCATATGTTTAGGTCTCCAAGGATGCATAGGTTGGAATGTGGTGTCATAGTGTTTGAAACTGTCTAGAAATGTGTCTGGGAATGTTGCATTGCGAGGTGGTGGTCTGTAAAGAAGGAGGAAATTACAGAAGAAAGTTGGCGTAGAGTTTCATCTGGTCAAGAGAGACTTACAACCTTGTATGGAAATGTCGTCAACTTTAGGGAGATTTATTGTTTCCTTGAGTATAACAGCTAGACCGCCTCCTCTTTTATCTGTGCAATTTTGTATGACAGTTTGATAGCCTGGAGGAATGGCTTCATGAACCACTGGAACCATGTCATCTCCCAACCATGATTTAGTTATGAAGAGTAAGTCAGGTTGTGTGTCAGTGAGTAGATCGTAGATATGGTTCTTGTTTTTAGAGAGTGATTGAGGATTTATTAGTAGGCAGTCTAGAGACTATGTGGTGGTGTGACTTTCTTTGCTAGAGGAGTGACAAGTACTCTTTAAACATGTAGCAGGTGTATTATTAGCGTTGGTATTAACTGTATGAAGATAGCCATAAAGTTGTTTGTCTATATCGTGATCCTGGTCCAGCTGGATTAAAAGAAATTTGTTGGGTGTAGTGGTGGTGAGTGAGTTGGTGAGGTGTGTTATTTTTGTAGAGTAGCCTTGGTGTGTGATAGACATGGAGATGCAAAGTTGTGAAGAGTGGCATGTTTTTTATTTTGTTATGCGTCTTTTTAGAGTGGAAGGTGTATGGGTTGGGTGGTGGTGGAGTATGAAGGTCATGTTTTAAGGCTCTAAATTGTGCAATGGATGAGGGGTGAGTGAACAAGTGCTGTTGTGTTGGGGTGTTTGTGGTAGGTGATGGTGACGATAGAAGATTTGGGAATAAAGATGGCTTAGGATCTGTATTATTTGTGTAGTCATTAGTATAGAAGTTGGTGTTTTTTTTCTATTATGTGACAGAATGTAGTATGAAGTTGTGTGTGATGTGCTGGTTTGTGTGTTATTTTTTTGTGGAGTAGTGAGATGAGCTATTGATGTAGTGAATTTCTGTGAAGGATTTGAATGTAACATACTGCTGGTGAGTGGAAGCTGAGTGGTAACATGAGTGTGTGTTGGAGGAGAGTGTATGGGGTGTGTGAGAGGGGATGGACAGGGGTTATGAGTGTGTTAGATTTGGTAGCAGGAAGAGGTAATATGTGTTGTGGGGTGAAGTGTAAGGATTGTTTGGTTGTGTCTTTTTGGCAAAAAGAGGAGGAAGGTGTTGGTGGATGATATGAGAAGGGGTTTGGTATAGGTTTGGTGGTGATGGAAAGGGGTCTGTTAGAAGTAAGTAGAGGCAAGAGCTGGTGTTTTGTATGAACAAGAAGTGTGTGTTTGAACAAATTAAGGTTATGTATAATGTAGGTTTCTGTTTTGTTGGTGATGTGTGGATTTGATAGTGGTATAGAATCGAATGGTGTTATGTGTGAAAATGAGGGTCCCATTGTGAGGCATTTGGGGTAGATGGGGGATAGATGTGACTTGTGTTTTTTTTTAGTGGTTGTTGGGACCTTGTAATGTGGCTAGGGTTTGTTTGTTATAAGTGAGTAGTGTACATTTGCTAAGAGTGTACTCATTTATTTGCTGATGTGGATAGGTTAAGGTGGTGGCTGGTGAATGGAAAAAAGGGCAGCATTTATGGACCTAGGCCTGACCTGGCCCAAATAGGTTCAAACAGACAACTGCCCTTGTCCTGTCTGCCCTTAGCCTCGACGCCCTGTCTGAGACACCCTGAGCCCTAAGATTATCCCTAGGTCAGGTGACCTTTGGCCAATTGGAACCTTAGTCCTAACCCTAGTACCAGTGGGAGACCTATCACAGCCCTAGCCCTATTGGCCATTCAAAACCCCATCCCTAAGCCCTAGATCCAATAAAAGCCCTAGCCCTAGGAACTAATCCGAACCCTAGCCCTATCAGCCAATCAGGACTCAAACCCCAGCCCTATGTCCTATAGAAACCCTAGCTCTAGGAGCCCATCAGAGCACAGATGCAACAAACAGTAGTAAAGTTATATAAGGGGCATCTTGTATGACTTTTGACAGCTCACCCCTTACTCTTGCTTGTTACTAATCTTACTGTTTATTCTTTCTTACTCATATTTCTGTTTACTCCTACTTTTACTCCAATTTATGCCTACTCTAACTTCCACTCACTGATACTCTTATTTTTTACTTCTCTTAGTCCTACTTACTCCTACTTACTCCTTATTGTTTCTGCTATTCATACTCCTACTCTACCCTACATCCTACGTCTATTCTTACTCCTATTTCTAATCTCACTCCTACTCATAAGCATACTCCTACAGTTACTCCTACTACCCATGCTCTTTCTTTTAATGACTCCAAGACGGTGCCATCCTTACTCAAACATACTCTTTTACTTCTACTTATTCCTGCTTTGCTGCTCCTAACCGTAACTTCTCCCTTCCTCCTGCTTACACACACTTGTACTTACTTACTCCTGCACTCTCCCATGCTTATGTCTCCTCTTATTGTTATCTACTTCTATTCTACTTCTAATTACTTTTGCTATTACTCCTTCTCACTCCTCTTATTTACTATTTGCTTCCTCCTTCTGTTACTCGTGCTGTTTTCTACAGACACCTATTTACTTGTATCCACCATCTCCATGCATCCATCATACGTCCCCACCCACACATTCATCCTTTGAACCACATCCAAGCATTTATCGACCCACACAGACACTTGCATCCATCCAGCCACCTACTCATCATCATGAGCCAGATTCCCTCCAGATGGGAATACAAGCAACCCCAGACCGATTTTGTCCTCGTCAGTGAGGTATAGCTTGATTCCTGTGGCAACTTGTCTGGTTTTACCTTTCACACTTAGTGCATCTGTTACAACAAGCAAGAAGTTGATGGAAATGAATACTTGAATTAATCTCAGCCACTGGTAATCATTTGAGGTTCTATTGAAATTCATTGTTTTTCACCCCCTATGCCACTCTAGATATCCACCATATGCAATTAAGTCTTGGTCCTTCTTCAATAGGAACAGTCCAGCCCATACCACTGGGCCAGGCCCCTTCGAGGCAAGAAAACATGCCCCTTCATTGGTGAGTGATAATCTCAGTCCTGTGGACAAAGACTTCTGTGATATTTGAGCCTAGCAACGCAGGACGTGCTTCAAAAGTCAGTTGGCTGCTGGTAGGAGGTTTACAAGAATTAGGTCAAGAATATCACCGATCACTGGTAGGTGCTGTAGATAACAAGCATTTGCAATGCAGTAGGTCTAGCATTTACGCAAGTTTGAGCTATTGGCATTGTAAATGATAATGCCTTTTATTTATGTTTTGGTTTTTAAAATATAAATAAAAGGCATTGCCATTTACAATGCCAATAGCTTAAACTTGCATAAATGCAAGACCTATTGCAATGCAAATGCTTGTCTTTAAAGCCTGTTGATGTACCGCTCCCACCTGCCATGTTCTTTGAAAATCTCTGTTTCAACAAACGGGTCATCTGACCGAAGCCAAGTTTTCTAAACAATATTGCATTACCCACTCAAAATCTGTCCCTTCTTTCCCTTTTTAGACAACTCATTCAATTGTTGCAAATCTTAACATTCCAAGAAATGTAAAGACACATATCCAATTTAATCTAACTTTATACCGATATGCAAAGGATTTCTTATACGGACATAAAACGTTTTTTTCTCTCCATCATAAACAAGTTGCCAGTGCAAATTTACAAACTCTCACCAAGTAAACGCGGTATCAGTCCCAACCACTCATCCTAACAATCTCCCGTATTTCAGTGCCCAATCGAGTCCGTCCATTTCTCATTTAACGTCTTCACAATTACTTATTTCAATCCGATATTATACAATATCACAAAAACAAGCATTCACCCGTTCAACCTCTTCCCTCGTAACTATGATAACATCAGTTCCATCACTGACAGCCCGCCAGTCACTTTCCCGTCCCGATCACTAACTCACCATCACTCCCACAGTCACGAACATTTGAGGCTGGGCCAAACTCACTTCATCTGCACAACAATCTCTCTCCCCTACAATCCGCTTTCACCGCACTCACCCCCCCAAAATGATCAAACTCAACACTCACATCAGTCCACTTACCCAACCCCGCCCCCTCTGTCAGCCCCCTCCCCCGGCCTGGCAGGAAAGGCTGCCCCCCACTCCTGCAGCTGGGGCTGTCCCATCCAACATGGCAGCGCCCTTCCCACCTGGAACATAATCTGTACTGAGGTGAGACTGGAAGAAAGGCGACCATATGGGTACATTTATCTCACTCTGTGTGACAACTGCTGGGCCAGCGCCTGGAGCCGCCATGCCTGCCTCTGAAGGTGCCCACCACAGGCTTCTGCCTTTCGTAAATAAAGAGCATTATTAGTCAGCCTGATATCTGAAGGATGAAAGGCTGAGTCTGTACCGCAAGGATTTGAAATCTGACATGCTGGTTAGGATGAGATCTCTTCACCTGCCGATCAGCTAGCTGAGCTATGTCACAAAAATCTCTGAGTGCACTGTCACGCACATTTATATCAATTACAGGTGGGATATATCACAGTTAGAGCGCAACAGGAGGCAGGTGAGCAATCAGCTGTGCACTGGATGGACGCCGGCCCGTGGGATCCACCTCCCCCATGTTTAGTGTGACGTGGGCCACCTTCTCCTTGTCCCAGAACAGACTTCGTCTGCCCTGAGCCTTATGCATGGGGCCTTTGCAATAAGCACAGTGTAGAACTCGAGCTCACGACTGACAGCGGCAGGACATAGTTCAACATCTGCTAAGGTAGCTCAGTGGGCTACTGGTCTGCTGTGGTCATCTGGTGACATCGAAGTCCAGCACGGACAACTCAGCCTTTCACTATTCCGAGGCTGATAGAATGAATCTGGGCCCAGTTTCCTCCCCCACTTCCTTGTTACATGTAATTCCAGCGGTGCGGTTTACTCGACGTCTGTCCGGTCACTGACTTGGAAATAAAGCAAGAAAAATAACCAGGCAACCCTGCGAGTTCAGTGAAAGGAGAGGTTTAAACTGAAGGAGCAGTGTGACCTGAGAAGAGCAGCCGTAAAACCTACAGGAAAGGGAATTGCTGCCGCGCATAATGAAGACAAGCATTTGCAATGCAATAGTACTCGCATTTACGCGAGACCTATTGCATTGGAAACGGGAGTGCGGGCAGGCGAGAAGGCACGAACGGGAGAGGGGGCCGCGGGGGTCGAGAAGTCACGGACTGCGGGAGGGAGGGGGGGGCCACGGGAAGAAAATAGTTTTTGAAGTAAAGGGGACAATAGCCATGGAAGGATACAAATGACGACATGGCCGTCATGAGGAGGGATTAACAAGCCTAAAACCAATCGGAAGGCAGCATTTAGGACCTAATCCAAAGAAAAAGATGGGCAGAAAGTGGGCAGAGCTTCCCCGAAGCTTCAACGCTATACTGAATACTGCATGCCTCGCAAAGTGTGCAGCGCATGCGCTGCAATGCTAGGCTTGACCTAAAAATGACACCACACCATCAGCTCACCAGAAAACCCATGGATCTAGAAGATCCTTCAGACAATGGATCACCATGTCTGGTCTGCAATGAAGAAGTTAGATATATCGCTTGCTTGCCACATAAATCCAGGGGTTGGAGATGACTCCAGGACAAAAAGGCTGAAGATTAGAATGCAATTGACTCTTTAGAGCCCAGGCGGGAGAGAGACCCAAATCTTGGTAGCCTTCTGCGAAAGCTTTGGTGCTGAGGGAGAGTTCAGGAGTAACATTTCTAGCATTTTGAAAAAGTTGGACTTTTTTGGCCTCTGAAGAACTGGAACAAGGCACCAAACCTCCCCAAGAATGACATGACTTTGCCTGCGAAGTATTGTCAGTCTGACCTGCCCTAGGCTATTGTCAGACAGCAAAAAAAGAGTATCTTATGCTTTGGAGCCCTTGCCGGCTACCAGCTCCTGCTCTGCTGGAGATTTTTGAGGACCAATATAAAGACGAAATAACAATGTAGAACTTGGGATTATGGTGAGATGGTATTATCATCCCAGAGATGAAGTGACCTCATCAATTATAAAGTCCAGCTTCGCCTGCTTGGAGCTTTTTTGGGGCAAAATTGAAAGCTTCAGTGGGATCCTGAACTCAGTCTTTTTAACTTCTAGGGACCTTCAGGTCCAGCATCCTGCTTCATCCAGCTTGAGGTGTTTGACTGAAAAAAATACAAGGGACATATTTAGCAGACTGGGACATCCATCAAAACAGTGTTTTCTTATTATGATGGATGGCACACCCACTTTTTTATGGTGAATGTTGTGCATTCGATCACATTTAAATAAGGCCTTTAATACTTTTTATCCCCTTTGGACCTTATTTATAGTTGGACCGACAATGTTTCACAGCACTGTAGAGTCACTAAATCACATTGCCATGAAATGGCAGCTGCAAGAAATTTCTAGGTGAAGGACATTGGGGGCAGCCTTTTAGGGTCTTTGTTCTGCTTGCTTAACATCCTTAATGTGGATTTCGCAGGCTTTGGAGTTGTGGGGAGTAGCTCATGGCTTGGAGAATGGCCCCCACCCGGCAAATGGGTGTGGGGGTTGACTATGGCTAAATAAGCAATCATGACCCAGGGCCTGCCCTCTATCAGTCTCCGCTGCCACCAAGCCAGAATCATTTTTTCACATACCCAACCATGTTCTTGTTAGCGAAAGGTGATTTGGTGCAAGGTTGACTGAAACTGAATGTTTGAACCCTTCATTATGAAATATTTTCATTTTCCTAGCATTGCCGGACTAGTGTTCATGTCCACTATTGTTTGAGTGGAGTCCCATTTAATGGAAATGATGGCTCTCTAGGCTTCACCTCCTGCCCGATTATGTCTTGGTTAAGAGTAGGCAGTAGCCAGAATTGGTCATGAATGCCCGTTCGCTGCATGTTTTGGTGATAACCTCCATAAATTGTGTTTGCTGTCACTAAAGTATAAATAATGGACTTACTGTCCCAAGAGAATCACAATGGGTATCAGTAGATTTGATAAACCATTCAGAATTTCTGTTTGTGCTTAACAGGCAGCCATCACTAGGATATACAGACACCCCGGATTTCCCTGGACAGTCCTGATTTTCCGAGGGCTGACACAGTGTCCTGATGTCCCAATGTTTTTCTCAATTTTAAATACATCTCGTTTGTGGAACAAAGTTAAAGACACTGAGCAAAGCACAATTTCACAGTTACATTTAAAGTCTGAAACAATTTAAGAAATGTATATTTTTTCTTTGAGGCAGTGCAGGAGGAGGTCAGCTGCATGCTCCCAGCAGAGGAGACACACAGTAGGGTGCCAGAGGAGGGTAATGGCTCAGGATGGATGTCCCACCATAGCTAATGTTATAGAAATCTAGCCTTGTAAATGAAGAGTTCAAAAGACCGGTTTCAGTGACTGAAAGTTATAGTTACCTATGGGCACGAGTTATAGTTACTTGAGATAACTATAAATATAACCAGTGAATTTCTATGGTTTTTAGAGCGTGAAGAATTATGTTGTTATTGAACATTTCACCTAACTATAACTTTACTTTGACCTTTGTTTTTTGATATTAAGTTATAGGTAGGATTATGTTTTCAGAGGGAAAGCGTTTTTTGACTTGCCTATATCTTAGCCACCGTTTGATGAATCTTCATGAAATTCTCCCATAAAAAGTGTTTCCCATGTTAATTCCCATAGGGATTTTATATATGACTGCAGCCCGAACCACCACACAGCCCCCCTCCTGGAGCCAATTATGATACTGAGGACTGCCCCTCCCTAAGGCCAGCTCTTGCTATCCCCTCAGGTGCTCACCCTTGGGAGATAGCTGTTTGCTTTTGCTTGGCAGGAGCTGTGACAGCTCTTGCCAAGTGAGAGCAAACATGAACTCTAGCTGTGAGCAGAGATTTCATCTGTTTCCCTGCCCACTGTTATGCAGGCAGGGAATTAGATGAAAGGATTGCTTCCACACGCAGTGTGCTAAATTTTAGCAGCTCCCTATGTGTGGGACAATGCTGGTTCCCGCAGGAGGCAGGGAGCCTTCTGGAACAGCGGGGGCATTCAGGCCTCCCACAGTCACCAACATAGCACACTGGGTGCCCTGGGTGGGGCAAGGGCACCCAGCATGACAGGGCCGGGCCCCGGGGAAGGGGGTCCATGGAGCCAAACTCAGTCTGAGGTTGGAGCCGTGTGGCCTCCTCACCCTTAAATGTGGCTGGGCCCAGGGGAATGGGGTTCCTGGGGCCAAAATTGGCCCAGGGAGGGGGGTCGCATGGCCCCCCTCCTAGTTTTAAATATGCCCTTGGCTCCGAGAAGGTGGTGGTTCCTGGGAATGGGGGGTTCACGCATCCCCCTGCTTATTTTGTAAATTTTGCCCTGGGAGGTGGTGGTCCCTGGGCCATGGTAAAGGCCCAGGAAGGTGGTTAAGCATACTGGGTGCCCTGCGTGGGGCCAGGCTACCAGGTAGATGGGTCCAGGTCCCCGGGGATGGGATCCCCGGGGCCGAAACTGGCCTGGGGAGGAGGACCGCATTGCCCCCTCTCATTATTAATTTTGTAATAGCCCCCAGGGACGTGGTGGTTCCCAGGGCCTAGGGGATCCATGTGCACCTCCTGCTGATTGTGTACATTTTGCCCTGGAGAAGTGGTGGTTTCCGGGGCATGGTAAAGCCCCAGGAGGGGGTCTGCATGACCCCCCTCCATTGATAAAATAATTCCCAGGGGGGTGGTGGTCCCCGAGGCTCCAAAGAACCCCAGGAGGGGTGACCCTTGTGCCTCCTCTTTTTTTTGGCATGCACCCATTCACAGACCTATTCATACACTCATACCCACTCACTGACCCACTCATGCACTCATGCACCCACTCACAGACCCACTTGCACAATCAAGCACCCACTCACAGACCCTCTCAGAGACTCACGCACCCACTGACAGACCCACTCAGACACTCATGCACCCACTCACAGTTCCATTGGAGCACTTATGCACATACTCACAGACCCACTGAGAGACTTACACACGCTCAGGCACTCATTCACCTACTCACAGATACACTCACACACTCACTCACAGACCCACTCAGAGGCTCATGCATGCTCTCACAGACCCACTGAGATACTCATGCACCCACTCACAGACCCACTCATGCATTCTCTCAGAGACCCAATGAGAGACTCATGCACCCACTCACAGACCCACTCAGACACTGATGTTCCCATGCAAAGACCCACTCTGAGACTCATGCACTGACTCACAGACCCACTCAGAGACTCATGTTCTCACTGACTAACTCACTTAGACACTCACTCACCTACTCACTGACCTACTCAGAGACTCACACAACCACTCACAGACCCATTCATGCACCCACTCACTCACCCATTCAGAGACTCATCCATCCACTCTCAGACAATCTCACACTAATGCACCCACTCAGAGACTCACCCACCACCTTACAGATCCACTCAGACACTCATTCCCCACTCACAGACCCATTCAGCAACTCACGTACCCAGTCACAGACCTATTCATACATTCACACCCACTCACTGACCCACTCATGCACCCACTCACAGACCCACTTTCACACTCATGCACCCACTCACTGACCCACTCAGTGACTCACGCACCCACTGACATACCCACTCAGACACTCATGCACCCACTCACAGTTCCATTGGAGCGCTTATGCACATACTCACAGACCCATTGAGAGACACACATACTCATAGACCCACTCAGGTACTCATTCACCCACTCACAGATACACTCACACACTCACTCACAGAACCACTCAGAGACTCATGCATGCTCTCACAGACCCACTGAGATACTCATGCACCCACTCACAGACCCACTCATGCATGCTCTCAGAGACCCAATGAGAGACTCATGCACCCACTCACAGACCCACTCAAACACTGATGTTCCCATGCAAAGACTCACTCAGAGACTCATGCACTGACTCACAGACCCACTCAGAGACTCATGTTCCCACTGATTAACTTACTCAGACACTCACTCACCTACTCACTGACCTACTCAGAGACTCACACAACCACTCACAGACCCATTCATGCACCCACTCACTCACCCATTCAGAGACTCATCCATCCATCCTCAGACAATCTCAAACACTCATGTACGTACTCAGAGACTCACGCACCACCATACAGACCCACTCAGACACTCATGCCCCACTCACAGACCCATTCAGCAACTCACGCACCCAGTCAATGACACACTCAAGCACCATCTCACAGACCCACTCAGACACCCACTCACAGAGTCACACAGGCACCCACAGATCCAATCAAAGAGCCATGTACACACCCATATAGTAACTCACACACCCACTCAGAGACCAATACAGCCACTCACACACCCACTCACCTGCCTATACAGCCACTCACACACCCATGCTTAAAGGTTACAGGTTACAGTTAGGAAATCATTTTTTTTTTCTTTTTAAATTTGTTTATTGATTTTCAGTCAAAGTAATGACATCAGATAACAAGTATACTGTTACAATGGAGCAATAAGAAAACAAACCCCATCCCGCCCCCCAAGAAATTGTTTTTAAATGTTGAAATTCACTTAAAAAACAAAGGTTACAGGGATGTTATAGTAAGGAAATAGAATTGTATTGTAAATCTAGAAATTCACTGAAAACACCAACGTTACAGGGATGTTATAGTTAGGCTCAGATAGTTCCCACTGATTAACTCACTCAGACACTCACTGACCTACTCACTGACCTACTCAGAAACTTACACAACCACTCACAGACCCATTCATGCACCCACTCACTCACCCATTCAGAGACTCATTCATCTATTCTCAGACAATCTCAAACACTCATGTATGTATTCAGAGACTCACGCACCACCTTACAGACCAACTTAGACACTCATGCCCCACTTACAGACCCATTCAGCAACTCACGCACCCAGTCAATGACACACTCAAGCACCATCTCACAGACCCACTCAGACACCCACTCACAGAGCCACACAGGCACCCACAGATCCAATCAAAGAGTCATGTACACACCCTTATAGTAACTCACACACCCACTCAGAGACCAATACAGCCACTCACACAGCTACTCACCTGCCTATACAGCCACTCACACACCCACTCTTAAAGGATACAGGTTACAGTTAGGAAATCATTATATATATTTTTTAATTTGTTTATTGATTTTCAGTCAAAGTAATGACATCAGATAACAAGTATACTGTTACAATGGAGCAATAAGATAACAAACCCCATCCCGCCCCCCCCCCCCCCAAGAAATTGTTTTTAAATGTTGAAATTCACTTAAAAAAACAAAGGTTACAGGGATGTTATAGTAAGGAAATAGAATTTTATTGTAAATGTAGAAATTCACTGAAAACACCAACGGTTACAGAGATGTTATAGTTAGGCTCAGATTTCACTCGTACAAAACCATAGAAATTCAACAGTTATAGTTATTTGAGCTGAATACAACTTGCTCCCCCATCAATGCACAGATTATGACCTCACAAATTACATCACTCTTGACATGGCCAGTGACATCACTGATGACATCTCAAATATATATATTACCCCTTTGGTACTTCTTCTATGTCTGGCCTATCCCAATGTTTGCATCTCAAATTCTCGGCCCTCACTGAACAAGAAAGTTGTTTTATTTGAATTTCTGTGCACTGCTTCAAAGAAAACTGCAAGACAAATATCAGATCACCCTTGTACATAATTGCAGCTTTCAAGTACTTTAAATGGGCTGCCTTTGGAAAAAGCTTAAATACAGACCGAAGCTCCTTGAGGGAGCTTGGGTTACCGTTGCATCTGCTGTTTAATTGCATACTTCATTTGTGCATCGTTTTAGTCACTTGCATCGGAAGCAGACAGAGAAAGAGGGCCTTCCTCAGCTCCAGGGTAAGCATTTTGAATAGAGCAGAAATAATTTCAAGATAGGTGATATGGGTGCAGCTACGTTAACTTGATTTTTTATAAAAACCAAGACCTAATGTTTTTCCTGCTCTGGCTCAACACAAATTTGCACTATTAAATTAAAAATAGTGTGCCCATCTGGCACTCCTTTGAGACATGGTCTCCTGAGGTGGTCTTCAATGTAAATCTGCTTGGTAGAATGAAAACAGTAGACTTTGTTTATCATCCCAATTCAACTGTCGTATTTAATGGATCATCTTCTTCATTGTTACGTCACAATAAATTCATTTGGTGTGATTTACATCACTTTGTATGAAGTTACATTTCACTTCTTAAATTGAGTTCATTCTGTGCTGTGAATCCCTATGCATTTCGGGACTGAGCCCTTCTTCAGGGGAAGTACAAGTAATCTGAAAAAATGGAAAGAATACTGTGCTATAGTCCATGGATGTCTAGTCTCCCACAAACAGGCACGAAGTCGAGGGTGATGGGCTATGAACACGTAAGTGTTGTGATGGTGAGGTCAAAGGGCGTGTGTCTTAGTGGAGGTGTATTTTAGCGTATCTAAGACTGTGATACTTAAAGGATAATAATACCGGTTAATTCTGGTCAGTGCTCTCGACAAAGAATGAACAAGTGCTCGTTAACGAACATTTCTATCTGTGCAAGTGAAAGATTGTTAACAGAAGACAAACGCGCGTTATTTGCCGGTAGAAAAAAATAGAAAAGAAAAAAGAAACGGACCGGTGCTCGTTGAAAACAGTCACTTCTGATTGTAAAAATGGATAGTAATGTTTAATCAAAAAAGATAAACGTGAACTCACATTGTTAGTGAGTGGATAGTAACCGAGCGTTGCTGTGCGTTAGTGTAAACGAACACTAAATGGCAAGTGCATCACGTCCGCCGTGTTTTTTAGTGTTTAAAGAAGCCTTTAACAAAGTGCAAAGCGTCTCGTGCTCGTTCATTACAAGGTCAGGAAATCCATGATCATCTAGTCTTACCGTGTATCCAAACGCTGAGAAATCCTATACTCCTGAACTTCTGTAAATGGTGGCGAGTCTTGTCGGTATTCGCGTAGATGTCTGATGACATCAAACGTACGCGTTAAATGCTGGTCGGTTCCCTAGTGGAAACTAACGACTGACAAAAGTCTGTCGCCCATCTTGTAGTGTTTATTTCTTAGTAATTTCTCTCTATTCTATATATCTCGTGTGTAGGAACCCTGGTCTGATGTTAAAGTTTATGGTTACACGGGTAATTGAATACGAATTTATACTTAGCGAAAACATTTATTGGCACAGGTTTTAAATGTGTTGTTAATACGTTATAAGGGTTAAAAAATGGTGTTGTCAATGTTGCAATGGATCAAAGCAATTGTCAGACTGTAAACAACGTGGAAGTATGCGACAAAATTACAGTGATTTTCCTAAAGTGAATAATGGGGGTGTGAGTGACTGGACTGTGGAAAGAACATTCCTATAATTACAAAAACATATACAAAATTATATATACATGTGATCACTTAAGCATGCGTATTCATTGATGTATGTTTACAAGAAACAGCTGTACTCCATACGTTCATTGAGTCCCTTTGGGTGACAGGAATCCAGTTTTTTAATCCAATACATTTCGCGTTGCAAAAGTCTTTTCCTGTTGTCCGTACCCTGTTTCACAAGGACAACCTCCAATATCAAAAATCTTAGCTGACTAATGTTATGCTTTTGAATGGTAAAATGTGCTGCTACTGGTGCTTTCATGACTTGGTTCCTTATAGTGCTCTTGTGTTCTGTCATTCGAACTTTAATTTTTCTTTCCGTCTTTCCTACGTATGGAAAACCGTAGGGACATTTGAGCAAGTATACAATGTTCCTCATGTCACAAGTTGCATTGGTGAATAGACTGATGTTTTTGCCGGTTGTAGGATGGTTCAAGGTGTTGCCTCGGATGATATTGTTGCAGTGACTGCAATTAAGACATGGTTTGGTTCCTGTGTATGTGACACATTTTTGTTGTGGTGTGGCCTCTAATAAATCCTTGATGTTCTTAGAACGTTGGCATGCAAATAATGGTGTGTAGTTAAAGATGCCATTAAAATCAGGTTCATTCTTTATCATAGGCCAGTTCCTTAATGATTTTTTTCACCTGGTAACTTCTGGTGGAGAATTTTGAAATAAAAACTGGTCTATTGCTGGTCATTTGCCTTTTGTGAGGGGTTAATAAATCTTTCCAGTTGGTGGCTTTAGCCCTTTCCTTTGCTGAGTTTAAAATCACGTTCGGGTATTTTCTATCCTTGAATCTCGCAAGTATTCTGTCTTGATTGTTTACGTATGCACTTGGTTGTGAAGATATCCTTTTTATTCTTAAAAGCTGTGAGTATGGTAAATGCCTTTTCAAGGACATTGGATTACAACTGTCAAAGTGCAAAGAATTGTTCCTGTCGGTGATTTTGGTGTATACGTCTGTTTCAATTTTGTTCTCGTGGCAGGTAACCAGAACGTCAAGGTATGCGATGCATTCCGTACTGACAGAATGTGTGAATTGTATGTGATCATCTATGTTATTGATGAATGTAATGAATTCTTTTATCTCATCTGGAGAACCCATCCATATTAGGAAAATGTCATCAATGTAGCGCCAGAATTTGAGCATTTTTTTATTCCATCTGGGATTGGTCAAAATGTTATCGATTTCTAGGCGATGCATGAATAAGTTCGCGTAGCTGGGGGCTGCACAATTGCCCATAGACGTACCGGCTAGTTGTAAAAAGAAATCGTTGTTCTTTTTCAGCTCTTGTTTGATGTTGTGGTTGATCAAAAATTATTCTGTTGCTTCTATGCCTCTGTTATGAGGAATGGATGTGTAAAGTGCACACACGTCAATAGTGCATAAGGTTATCATCATGTCTGGATCCAGGATTGTGTCATTCAATTTGGTAAGAAAATCTGTCGTGTCACGTATGTATGTTGTCATCTGTTTCACAATGGGTTGAAGGTGCCTGTCTATGTACTTTCCAGTTGGTTCGTGAATGGATCCCTTTGTGGATACAATTGGGCGAAATGGTGGTTTTGTCAAATCCTTATGTATTTTTGGAAGCTTGTGTAAACTGGGACTCTTAGAGTATTCCTGTGTTAAATATTTTTTATCTTTCTCTGAAATTGTGCCCATGATACATGCTTTATCAATGATGGTTTTTAAGGTCTTTGCAAACTCTGCTGTTGGATCCAGGGGTAGTTTCATGTATAATTCAGGGTTGTGTACATGATCATTAACGCACTGTTGGTAAAATCCGGAGTCCATTATCACGAGTGCACCGCCTTTATCGGCTTTACAACATTTAATGTTTTGATTATTAATGATTTGGTTGATGGCTTGTGTTTCTTTGATGTTGAAATTTGTCTTTTTCGAGGTGGTTTTTTTTAATAGTTCCTTGAGTTCATTCATGATGATAGTTTCATAAGAGTCAAATATAATATGACTTATTGGTTCCTGCTCCGGCAACATGGCAACTGAGACGGTTTAATTCTATTAGAGGGAGCCATGGCATCAAAACAACAAAGTCCGCTCCAATGCAAAATATTTTAAAACGCTCTTCCGCACCATATTTGCTACCCGTGCAAATGGGAAGCAAATGAATGTTACTTTGCTGAATATTGCTTATAAAGAAAGATATTTGACAAGGACAACCTGAGTTTGCTCTATTCTGCGGTGTCCACTTCATAAAGAATGGAAAAATAAATATTCCCCACTTTTAAATGTGAAAAGGAAACTAGGTTTGACTCAGAATCAGTTTGTTCTCTTCATTAATACAAATGCAGCACATATAGTGCAAAATCATTTTTTTTAACTTTCTAAAGGCGATTCATTGATTAGGTTTTTTCTATCAAAAATTGTATTATACATGTACATTTTTAGGAATAGAAAATATGCCATTGTTTTGCATTCTGGAGTGTCACAACAAGAGTGCCTCTCTTTTCGGAGAGTGCCAACTTTCATTTCAAGAGCTTGAGAATAGGCCTTCTACCTGCTTCCTTCTGTGGGCGAGTTGCCGTCTGACCTCTCTTGCTTTAAAAGATTTGCCGTTTCCTTTTAAGTGGTTCCTTCATCCCATCCATTTTCAACATGGATGACACCTATCTAGTTGTTCTGTAAGTGTAAGATAGAGTGGGTACGGAGCATGTGTGTTGTGCTTTACTGTTATCATGTCGGAATACTGTATGCTGGTGGTGACAAGATGAAGGTTGAAGATGAGCCAGTCAGGCAAGGATGTGAATTTGTGGATTACCACGGCACGTTCTTAGGCCCTCTGATGTCAGCCAGACTTACGTGAATGAATGGTGAGAGATTGAAGGCCCTTTTGAAGCGCAGGGACTACCCCTTTCCTGCTTCATTCTTCCTTAGAGGTGGGCTGCAGACAGTTTTGTGCAGTAATGAGGCAGGAAAAACACTTCTCCTTCTGAGTCATTGTTCAATCCCTTGACAGGAGACACAAGACTCCACCCAAATTAGCAGATCACATGAGATGGGGTTTAGCAGCTAATGCGAATGAGACCACACTCTTCTGAAATGAGGCCTAACCTAAAGCAGAGAGGGACCCAGGGATAAGTATCAGTGTCTGCCAAGCTAGTAAAAATCCTGAGTAGATCCCCACAGTCAATGTTCCAGGGATTTCTTGCTTAGCAATGTCTGGGTTCTGCACAGCAGTCTGGGGGAGAAGGCCTTACTGAGTTCCAGGGCCGGTGTCCATTACAGCCAGTCTCTGCAGCCTGTAAGGAATGCTGATTGGAAGCCGCTTGAAGGACAGAGAATCCTTGCTGACGTAAGTATGGAATACTGGAGGTCCAGGAGAGCTCTCCTTAGAAGAGGACTCCATAGGCCGCCATCTTGGATAATACTGTCAACAGTTCAACAGAGTCAGACAAAAATCCTTAGTAAAATGATCCAATCATTTAATCATTATATTTATTCTACATACATTTCCTTCAATTACCATTTTGCATAAGAATAAGAAGGACAACACTTCACGATTTACACAAAATAACAGTTTGGACACAGACAAGTAGAAACAACAAAAACTGAAAAACAATTAGCAAATGATTTCACAAACAAACAATTTACATACAAATGAATTAAACATGCTGCCAGTCAAAAACTAGACATTGTTAAGGTAACCCTATGAAACAAACTCAGGGTACCAACCAACGGGGATATTTTCAGTTGAAGCACGAGAGAAACAACAAAATTCATACAATTTTCCTCAATGCTATATAATTTAACACGCTAGCTGCTCTCCTGTTGGTGAAAATGGTGCCAGCGGGTTTCAAAACCCTTATGTATTATAGGGCTTCTCTTCAGGGCTGTGACTAGGTTCTATAATTTAATTCAAAACAGGCTCCTCAACTTTGTTTCGAGACCAAATTAATTCAAGTTGAAGGCATATTCTGGGTGCGACTTGATTATGGCAGGGGTTGTTGTCTGTAAAAAGCAGATGGGAAGTTATGTTTATAAAATGTTATCAATAAACTCCCATGCTTTCCTATGGGCCAGATAGCCTTTCAATAGTGAAAAACGAACTTGGCAGTAGTTTGCTATCAGGTCATGCCGCAAACACCAGGGCATGTCCTACCTTTCACATATACTGCACCCTGAACACAGGGCTACCTTGGGTTGCCTTAGGGGTGACTGACAGGTAAGAAAAGGGAAGGTTAGGGCCTGGCAAGTGGGTACATGGCAGTTACAAACTGCATGCAGACTCGGCAGTGTCAGGTTTGAGTTACCTTTTCAGGGCTACTCGTGTGGATCGCACAATCAGTGCTGCAGGCCCACTAGTAGCATTTGATCTTCTTGCCCTGGAACGCTTAGTGCACTTTACTAAGGACTGACAAGTAAATCAAATATGCCAATCATCGAAACACCAATCTATAACACAATTTACACAAAGAGCATATGCACTTTAGCACTGATCAGCAGCGGTAAAATGCCCAGAGTCCTAAAACCAACAACAGCAGGTCAGGAAAAAATAGGAGGAAGAAGCAAAAAGTTTGGGGATGACCCTGCAAAAAGGGCCATTTCCAACACAACCTCCTTCTAGCCTAAAGCCAGGGTAGTCCAATCCATACCTCGATGGGCTTCCCTGCTTGGGGCGATAGAACATGGAACCTGGCCGCAACAGCAGGGGTCTATTCCCATTCTATGCCTCCCTGAACCCAGTTGGATCCCTCTATCCATACTCTCAGGGCCCACTAAGCTGACCCATGGGGAACCCTTCTCCTCGCCTGTGGACCACATCTGTGCAGCGCCTAAACTTACTTTGTTCACAGATGTGTCCCAACAGGTAGCTAGTACCCACATGGCCAACACAGTGGTGTTGTCAGGAATCTGGCACAGCGGCGCCTACATTGCGGAATCCCTAGGTCAAAAACTACATCTCCCATGATGCTTAATGAGGAAGAAGGGATAAAGGCGCTCTGATCGCGTGAGCCGGCGCGCTTAATTCTGCCGTCATTTCCGTCCTGGGCTGTATGGATGTACGGGCTGATTCAGATCACCCTGACCTGGTTGCACGGAGACCCGGTGAAGAATTCAGGGGCCGGGGAGAAGCCGCGTCGGAACAGCACAGCGGAGTGCAGCAGTGACTAGGAACCGCACACTACCATGTGTGCTCAGGGACTAAAGTAACGGAACTACTCAGGTACCGGAGAGACATTAAGCGGTAAAAATACCGTGGACTTACATGGTGGTGTACCGAGTCAGCGTCCTCAAAACTTTCAGGGGACTCTCAGCGGAGTACAGCGGATTACAGCGGTGAAGGAACTGCATACTGCTGTGTGTGCTGGGGGGGGCACGTTTCTGTTGCGAAGCATTACGGCTGCTGACAGACGAGTCCTGGCTGAGGAGTTTGTTTCCTGGAATACGCACCCCCATTTATTGCAGAGGAGTTACTGCCTGGGGTACGTGTGAAGGAGTAAGAGCTGGTGCAGAGTGCATGGATGGGGGGAGGTGAAAAGCACCATTAATGCATGTGGTATTTCATTACAGATTTGGATTGCATCAACGGATGTTGAAGGCACTCCATTGGATAGTAGACAGCCTTGCCCGTTCCCAGGTACAGCAGACTACTCGTAGTGAGACCAAATGAGAGTAGGATCATCTGCAAAAGTCTTACGCCTGTGTTCCTTTTTGTTACAGGTTCTAATTCCCCTGCTGTTCCCTTCCCTATCCTTTCCCTTGCCTGATCCCTCGAACACCCTGTTTGTTACACAGGGGTGTTGGTGATATCAGGAGGTGGACCTTTTTCTACTGCCGCTGGATTCTGTGGAGCGTATCCTGACAGGTGTGGCCCAGTCTACCCCTGGGGTTTGACTCCTGTCCCCCTCCCAGGGGCAACTCTGTCAACCAGGACAGCAACCCACAGTGGTCACTGACAGCTGTCAGTGATGAGAGCCAGACCTTATGCCTTTCAGGCTTCATTAACCTCTGTAGCATCAGAGAGTGGGGGCGGTAGCCCCAGGTGCCTGGCACCCTTTCTCCAGTCTCCTTCCGGCCAAGTCAGGTATGTGTTGTGGGCTACAGTATCCTTTTTCTTTTATACCTTCTTTTCCCTTTCTGTCCTTCTTTTCTTTCTTCTCTTGTTGTGGAATGTGTCTTTACATTCCATGGGTCATGACATGGACAGAATCAGTTATTCTGGCACTGGCAGTTGGAGCTGAACTGTTGTTTGGGCTGATGGTCCTTGTCGTTTACATCTGATTTAAATCTACAAAAAGGATTTCAACGTATTCAGGGTAGTTTTTGCACTGGCGATGAGTTGTGCCGAGCGAACGAGAGGCAAAGGCAACAACCCTGGACTCTCCAGCCACAATTTGTGAGAGAACCGCTCCCAATCCAAGCATACTAGCATCCGTGGACAAAACGGTCTTTTTGCAAGCATCAAAATGTCCTAAAGTGGGCATACAACCAATCATGTTTTTAATAGAATTGAAAGCAAGGAAACACTCATCGGACTACAAAAACTCTGCTCCCTTCTTAAGTAGTAACCTGAGAGGAGAAGAAACACCAGCAAAGTTCGGAACAAACTTAGAGCAAAACTCTGCAAGCCCTAGAAATGATCGCACTTGATCTTTGTTGACAGGTACGGGAGCCTTCATAATGCTCTCAGCAAGATCCAATTTGGGACTGATCCCCTCAGCAGAAATAGTATGTCCCAAATAGCTTACAGAAGACACACAAAATGTGCACTTTTCTTTAGACCGCGTAGATCAACACACATGCGAATGCCCTTACCACCATCCTTAGGTGCCAAAACGATGGGGGCCAACCACTCAGAGCACTCAATTTCTTCGATGACCCCCATACTCAACAATTTCTTGAGCTCCAGATTCCAGGGCTCCATCATCATGTGGGGGACTTTCCTAACCTTAGAAACAAAAGGTTGGGCGTTCTGTTTCAAAATGATCCTAAGTTCAAAATTTTTAAGTAATCCTAACTCATCACTGAAAACCTTAGGAAAACAAGAACTCACATCATTGGATAACATCCCAGGAGATAAAAGCAATACTTTCTCAGGAGAATTGGGAGTATCCTTGGTGTTTGTTCTGTAAATCACTGATTCACCACGTATGAACAGGTCTCCGGAGAAAGGTTATACCTCCTTTTCCCTTTCTGTCCTTCTTTTCTTTCTTCTCTTGTTGTGGAATGTGTTTACATTCCATGGGTCATGACATGGACAGAAGCAGAATGTTAAGTTATTCTGGCACTGGCAGTTGGAGCTGAACTGTTGTTTGGGTGACATCCTGACACTGAACCACCAGCCCTGGGTCTGTACCCTGCGGCTGGACAGGAGACTGGGGAGGGCTCTCCCACACCCTGTCCTCCTCCCACCGGGAGCAGTCCCCTTGACTCCAGAATTGTCAGAGCACCTGTGGCAGGTGTCCTGTATAATTCGCCTACCTGTTCAGGTGTGCTATCCTGTAACTGGTAACCAGCCCAGGGTCTGTACCCTGAGGCTGAACAAGGGACTGGGGTGGGCTCTCCCACACCCGGTCCTCCTCCCTGGGGCACTGTACTCTCCCACTTGGAGTGGCACCCCCAGAAGACAAACTGGTAGTGGCACTGTTAGCAGTCGCCCCTTCCTCCAGGTCAGGGGGGACACCCTGAACCTGGTTCTACAACCCAGGGTCTGTACCCCTAGGCTGTACCAGTGCCTGGCAACCCAGGACTTCCGGGGAAGTACACCAACCCCCCCTAAGGGAAACGCACTCCTCATGAGTTGTGTGAGAGTCTGCCTGGTGCTGGTCTCCAGTCTCCTGTTCACCTGACAGAGCATGAAGACCCCCAGGCCAGAAGTGGCTTCACCGGGGTCAGTCCTGGAGTGCTCTGACCTCAGAGCTGGCAACCCCTGACCCACTGGTCCTTCTACTGGGGACGGCATCCTCTCTCACCCTTTTCTCTGGACTCATGCACCCTCCCAACTGGAGCAGTGCTGCCAGACACCAGAACCGGTAGTATGCTCGTTACAGCAATCCCCCCCAGTTCCCCAGACATTAGGGGATCCCCCTCAATGGGTGGCTTTCCAGGATAGCTTAGGCTTCCCACCTGGTATTCCTTCATGGAACATCCCAGGCTCTCGGACCGGGTTTCGTGCACCTTGGGCCGCAGCCCATTCCCACTCCTTTTCCGCGGAGACAGGACATGAGTCCCTACACCCTTCCCACGACACCGGGACCTGTCTAGGCTGCCACAAACTTTTCCTACCACCCTCTTTTGGGAAATACCTAAGCCACTTCCCTCATGATCACCCCTAGATGCTTCTCTGGAATCAACCAAAAGGTCTGCCTCCAGTGCAAGCTCCCTGGGGTCAGAGAACTCACACTCCACTGGGTGTTGGCATAGCTCTGGAAAACAGGGACACAGGCATTAACCAAACAACCCTTCACCCAACTATCCAGTGCCTCAGAAAAGTACCCCACATCATTCTCACAAGACTGGTGAGACAGTGTCTGACTGTTGCTGTCCCTCAACCCATACTCTTCTGGCTGGTCTCCATACTCACTTACCAGGGTTTCTACCATGGGGGAACCCCTCTCCCTGCACCTCTCATCTAGTCAGTAGAGTGTACCTCCCACTACCAGGAATATGATCCCCTGTGCCAGTTCCCCAATCTACCTCAGGGATACTGTGCACCACTGGAGTAGCCTCACAATCCTGAACCCCCTGGTGTGTGTCAACCCCCTCCTTGAAGCAGGACCCCAAATCTGTGTGTGCGTGTACCTCACCCTCAGTACTAGACACTACATTTTTGCTGCCACCATCTGAGCTGGACTCCACCTCCAATGTAGCCAAGCTCACTTCATGAGCTTCACACCTTTTCTCTTCAGCTAGGGCTTGCTCCATCTCCTCGCACTCCCGGTCTAGCTGTCTCAGCCTCCGGTCACGAGCACGAATCCGATTCCTCTCCTCACGAGCCACTCTTTCCCAGAATGTTTCCTCCTCAGGGCCACTACCCTCTTGGTATTCTGGCTGTGGATCCTCCCCCTCAGATTCCTCCTCAGAGTCATCTGATAGTGTTGCCTCCCATCGTAGCACCTCATAGCTATGCAGGAATGCCTTAAGATCCTGCCTTGTGGATCTCCACTTCACAGGTAGCCCCCTTTCTTTGCAAAATACTTTTAGTTCCCTCATCTTGTAGATGTGCAGGTGCCAAAAGTTGATTTCCATTTTGCCAAGGCCCCACAGGTGCAACAACTAACCAGAGTTCCACAACCAAATTTCGAAGGGAAACAAGGAAAAACAGTATGTCGTACGTAATGTTCTGCGATATGGTAGTAGTGCACACCAATAACTGTAAGTAAAGTGCAAACGCAAGTCCTATCCTCACCACTGACAACCAATGTTAGAAATGGGGGTCTCTAGTTGGCAAGGGCTGGTACCTTTGTCCAAATAGGGACCCTTCTTCCTAGTCAGGAGTTACACTCCTAAAATAACCCCTGCTCACCCCCTTGGTAGCTTGGCACGAGCAGTCAGGCTTATTCTAGAGGCAGTGTGTAAAGCATTTGCACATAACCAACAGTAATACAGTGTAAGCACTGCAAAAGGACACCACACCAGTTTAGAAAAATATCCAATATTTTTATATACTCAAGACAAGACCAAAAACGATAAAAATCCACAATACAGCACTTAGAAATCTTCAGTTATCAAAATAACCTTGAAAACAGTTCCTTGAAGTTGATAGCTCCCTCTGGGGCTATCACGGCGTAGTGAACAAACAAATCCAAACAGTTCTGGCTGACCGCGGCGTCGCAGGCCAGCTACGGTGTCGTGGAGAACCGCAAAATAGTACCTTTTAGAAATGCAGGGCGTCGGTGACCTCTCGTTGAGCTTCCAAAAGCATGGCATCAGCAGGCGTCGGTTCCGGAGGTCAGTGCAGGAGTTGTGGGGCCCTCGAAGTCACCACGCTTTGCAGATCGAACTCCTCGTGGGTAAAGTCAGGAGCGCTGGCGTCGGGTGCTGCGGTGCGAAGTGCAGCTCTGCGGCGTGCGGTGCCCTCCGGTCGCGATGCAAGCAGCGGCTCAGTGGCGGCGTCAGATGGTGTTGTTGGTGAGACCAGGGTCGTGGTGCAAAGTGGTGTGGTGCTCGTTGCGGTGCTGGCAGGTCACGGTGCAAGCAGCGGCAGTGTTGTTGCTGAAGCGCTGTTGTCGGCTGACAAACTGAAGTCGATGGCGCCGGCGTCGGTAGGCCGAGGCTGCGGTGTGGAATGAGGGTGGTGCGTCGTGTAACTTTATGAGCGGTGCCCTCGATCCACGGTGCAAGCAGCGGCATCGATTTCAGCATGGAGCGGCCTCGTCGGGGATACCAAGGCATTGTCGTGAAGCAAGGCGGTGCAAAGTGTGGTACCCACAGGTTGCAGTGTGAGCAGTGGCTAGGTGGTGGTGTCAGCAGGTGTCGTCGGTGAGACCAGGGTCACGGTGCGGTGGTGCGGCGGTGCCCTCTGCGGTGCCTTCAGGACACAGATTCAGCAGCGGCGTCGTAGACGGCATCGGTTTGCTTTTTCTTCTGTTGCAACACAAAGGGTTGTCAAGCACATTGGGTGCCCCGGGTGGGGCCAAGGCTACCAGGTAGATGTGGCCAGGACCTGGGGAATGGGGTTCCTGGGGCCGAAATGGGCCTGGGGAGGAGGAGCCCCCTCTCATTATTAATTTTTCAATATACCCCAGGGAGTTGGTGGTCCACAGGGCCTAGGGCATCCATGTGCACCCCCTGCTTATTCTGTAAATGTAGCCCTGGGGAGGTGGTGATCTCTGGGGCATGGTAGAGCCCCAGGGAGGGGTCTTCACGACCCCCCTCCATTGATAAAATAATTCCCCGGGGAGGTGATGGTCCCCAAGCCTCCAAAGAGCCCTAGGATTGGGGACCAGTGTGCCCCCTCCTTTTTTTGGCACGCATCTATTCACAGACCTACTCATACACTCACACACCCACTCACTGACCCACTCATGCACCCACTCACAGACCCACTTGCACACTCAAGCACCCACTCACAGACCCACTGAGAGACTCATGCACCCACTCACAGACCCACTCCCACACTCATGCACCCACTCACAGTTCCATTGGAGCACTTATGCACCTACTCTCAGACCCACTGAGAGACTCACACACACACACTCACAGACCCATCCAGAGACTCACACACCCACTCACAGACCCACTCAGACATTCATTCACCCACTCACAGATACATGAACATACTCACTCACAGACCCACTCAGAGACTCAGCATGCTCTCGCAGACCCACTGAGATACTCATGCACTCACTCACAGACCCACTCACGCATGCTCTCACAGACCCAATGAGAGACTCATGCACCCACTCACTGATGTTCACATGCACAAACCTTCTCAGAGGCTCATGCACTGACTCACAGACCCACTCAGAGACTCACACACCCACTGACTATCTCACCCAGACACTCACAGACCCACTCAAAGACTCACACAACCACTCATAGACTCACTCAAGCACCCACTCACTCACCCATTCAGAGACTCATCCTTCTACTCTCAGGCAATCTCAAACACTCATACACCCACTCAGAGACTCACGCACTACCTTACAGACCCAGTCAGGCACTCATGCCCCAGTCACAGACCCATTCAGCAACTCACGCACCCAGTCACAGACCCACTCAGACACTCAGGCACCCACTCGCAGACCCACTCAGACACCCACTCACAGAGCCACACAGGTACTCACAGACCCACTCAAAGAGCCATGTACACACCCATATAGTAACTCACACATATACTCATAGACCCATAAAGCCACTCAAACACCCACAAAACCACTTGCACACACATCCACTCAGAGACCAATACAGACACTCACACAGCCACTCACCTACCTATATAGCCACTCACACACCCACTCTTAAAGGTTACAGGTTACAGTTAGGAAAGAATTACTTTTTTAAACGTTGAAATTCACTGAAAAAAAAAGGTTACAGGGACGTTATAGTTAGGAAATAGATTTTTTTTGTAAATGTAGAAATTTACTGAAAACACCGAAGGTTGCAGGGATGTTATAGTTAAGCTCAGATTTCACTCATACAAAACCATAGAAATTCAACAGTTATAGTTATCTGAGGTAACTACAACTTACGCCCCCGCAATGCACTGATTATGACCTCACATATTACATCACTCATGACATGGTCAGTGACATCACTGATGACATCACTGATGACATCTCAAATATATATTACCCCTTTGGGACCTCATCTATATCTGGCCTATCCCAATTTTTGCATCTTAAATTCTCGTCATCCTACCATTACTCACCCTCCTGTTGTGTTCTCCTTGGAGGTCTCCTTAATCTAAGGCCGCAGCAATTGTAAAATCGTCTGATTTTCTGAAGAGGGTTCTCAGAGATGAAAGGAGCATTTTCTGAAATGTTCTCGGGGTCTCTGGACTTTTCACTGAACAAGAAAGTTGTTTATTTGAATTTCTGTGGGCTGCTTCAAAGAAACCTGCAAGACAGATATCAGATCACCCTTGTATATAATCGCTGCTTTCAAGTACTTTAAATGGGCTGCCTTTGGAAAAAGCTTAAATACAGTACTGAGATCCTTGGGGGAGTTTAGGTTTCCTTTGCATCTGCTGTATAATTCCACACTTCATTCGTGCATCTTTGTAGTCACTTGCATCGGAAGAAGACAGAGAAAGAGGGCATTCCTCAGCTCCAGGGTAAGCTTATTGAATAGTGCAGAAATATTTTAAGATAGGTGATATGGGTGCAGCTACGTTAACCTGATTTCTTTTATAAAAACCAAGACCTAATGTTTTTCCTGCTCTGGCAACATGGCAAGTGAGACGGTTTAATTCTATTAGAAGGAGCCATGGCATCAAAACAGCAAAGTCCGCTCTAATGCAAAATATGAAAAGAAATGCTCTTTTGGACCATATTTGCTACCCGTGCAAATGGGAAGAAAACAAGTGTTACTTCGCTAAATATTGCTTATAAAGAAAGATATTTGACCAGCACAACCTGAGTTTGCTCTATTCTGCGGTGTCCATTTCATAAAGAATGGATAAATAAATGTTCCCCACTTTTAAATGTGAAGAGGAAACTAAGTTTGACTCAGAATCAGTGTGTTCTCTTCATCAATACAAATGCAGCCCATATAGTGCATAATCATTTTGCTTTTTTTTCTAAATGCCATTCATTGATCAGGTTTTTTCTATCAAAAATGGCATTATACATGTACATTTTTGGGAATAGAGAATGCCATTATTTTGCAATGCAAGAAGAACTGGCACCGGTGGTTGTAGATGATTATGGTAGACGGAGTAGGACTTCTACCCCTTTCCTTCTGTGGGAGAGTTGCCTTCTGACCTCTCTTGCTTTAAAAGATCTGCCATTTCCTTTTAAGTGGTTCCTTCATCCCATCCATTTGCAACGTGGATGGCACCTATGTAGTTGCTCTGTAAGCGTAATATAGAGTCCAGGTACCGAACATGTGTATTGTGCTTTACTGTAGTAAGTGGTGTAGCTAGACCTGAGACAGCTCGAGGCGGTACCTGCGTTTGCCGCCCTGCGGCGGGACTCCTTGTTGTTCCCCGAGCAACTACTCTCACTCCCTGAGGATCACTACTGCTCTGCGGGTGACCTCTTCAACCCTGTCTGGGTTTTGGGATCCCTGGACCAATGTGTGTGATCCTGGAAAATGTTCACAGAGCCCTATCCCGGGAGATGGTCCCCACTAGCATCAGTTCTCCCGGTTCTGAGTGGTCGCGCTTGCTTCCTGCGACTACTCCATTCACTAGCTTCCTCAAAAGTGCTGGCATAGCTGAGTGCGCAGGTGTGAAAAGTGAACAGACCTCCCCCAGATTTAAAGAAGTTTGTGGATGGGGCAAAGTGACTGCTTAGGATGCAACTTAATTTACAGGAATGTCTGAGAGTCGCTCCATGGAAGGTCTTCAGGGACAGAGACGTTCCCCAGAGACCCTGTGATAGGTTGCCTAAGACTTTATTGTACAATTACCCTGGACCTAAGCATTTAGCATGTCCCTTGTACTGCTTTTCCAAATGTTTAGCAGTTTTGCTGTAGAAATTAAAGTACTTTAACTCAATAAAATCAAACCACTTGCTGGACCTTGATGTATTGGCAGCTGCAAGGAACCTTACTTATTTTTGAGCTTGTATCCCATGTCACCTTCATAGTAAGCTTTGAATAGTTCTGCCTAACTATCTGAGGCTCAAGTGCTAATAGCTATGGTGTGGCTACCAGTGGCGTAGCTGGTACAATTCATCGGGGCCCATAAGTGGGAAGGGGGCCATCTTCAAAAGCTCCTTAAACTCTGAGAGGGCACCTAAATGAGCATGCCGGAGTTCCAAAGCCGAACGAGCATTAAATATGTTTTTATCCTGTCACGTTGCTGTGTGTTCAAAGTCAGAGATCAAATATCAGTCTAGTCTTCTTACAAAATGCTGCATATTCTTTTAACGTGGAGGCTGGTGTTTACTTTTCTTTGTGCTTACTGCCAAGTGCGAGGATTTTTTAAGGTAAGCTGTGTGAAAATCCTGCTGGTGTTAAAGAAAAAGATTTAGTGTGTTTTCCACCCAATAAAATGTAAATACTTTAAAATTAATTATAGAGATATTACAAAATAAATAAAAGGGAATGCACAAATGAAGCTCTTTTTTCTAATATTAAAGTGTGATGGAAAAAAATATTTTATTGGGTCAAAACACAGTGGGACACTTTGTGATGCGCAAAACCAATTTCCACACATTATCGTTTGTGCACTATATAGTTTCATTGGCAACATAGTATGTCTGTGCAAATTCAGCAGTCTTTTCAATGGAAAATGTGCTGCCTTTAAATTATAGTTGTTACCACACCATGCTGTATTGATATATTTGTGAGTGTGCTCCTAATGCAACACCAGCGACCTACTACACCCTTACCACCCTTCTGCTGAATGGGAGTTGCTTATTTGCAACACTTGTTCTTTTTGTGATGGTTGGGTTTTCAGAATCCATATGATTTCAGTGATGTAACATTGATGGCAGCCCCACTAATCTAACAATTGTTTAATCACCACTGCCTACGAGGGGCACAGGATCTCTTACAGCACAGGGAGCTTGCTGTTAACGCCATCTGATTCCCTCAGCGGCAGAGGTCAGACTTGGAATCTACTGATGCACACGCGGGGGCACTGTGTAGCCTAGGCCTCATTGTGCGTGCACTGAATGGCCTAGAAGTGTGCATGCTCTCTTTTGTAAATGCAGAGTATGCTCTTTGGCCCTGGCTGCCTAATGCCAGCAGAGGTCAAATAAGACGTTATGGTGATGCTTCTGAGTTGCTTCTGAAAACAAGACAGTCATAGTAATCACTGCATTCAGCCTAATGGGTGTAGCGCTAAGGATGGCAGTTAGTAAAAGAACTTAAACGTACGTAGGATAGAGAGCTGGAAGTAAAAAAATGAATGATTTGAGCATTGTTTGTTTCATTTTATGCTAACAAAAAAGCACAAGTAACGATAAACAACTGGGGTCGCTAATGCACAATTCTTCCTTATTAAAACAAGAAGCAGTAATAGTTATCCTTCTGAGACACAAACAAACCAGCCAGAATCTTGGATAACAAGATGTTGCTCCCAGAGTGAGATACAGAGGGAGGGGGAACTCGAGTAACCGTTAAACTTAGTACTGTAGCAGAGGTGGGTGAGCCAACAAACTAACAGGGAGAGCCTAGGTAAGTGCCTGTGTTTGCTCTAAGAGCCCAGGCATAAGCTGCGCCATGAGAACATTTGACATGGACATCGTGCAACAAATATTATGTAAAAATATGATTAAGAATCTTCAAAAGTCAAAAAATATATTTCTGTGACAAGCGTTTTAACTTTAGTACTTCAGATTATATCACTACATTCATATGTTTATTAAAAATGTTAAACATGAAGTTAGAACCATTCATGTGCCCACCGCCCGCTCCAACAATATAATTTGTAAACTAAGAGGCAAGCGCGTTGTCATGTGCACCCTACATCTGGGCTAAAATTTGGTCAAGTGGCCAAGCTGGGATTGATCCCAGGTGTTCTGGTCTCACATTGTCTAATTCAGCCACTTCATTGGTATCCTTTCTCGCTTCTGTTTGACATCAAAGTTTAATGCTTTGTATTTTATTCTTGGTGCATGAGGTTAGAATGTGGGTAGCAGGCAGAAGCCATAAGAAAGCTAGGCTCATTTTGGGCTTAAGGGCACAAGAGGACCTTGAGCTGAACCAGAGACTAGCATCTGGCTTGAGCCTTCAGTGGCTCGCCCGCTTCTACACTTTACTCAGGGTATTCTGTGCCTGAAATAAGCTTAGATGCTGCTTCCAGTGTGATACCAGTTTTGTATTTGAGGATATCTTTGCGTGAAATGCTGATGATCATGTTGTACCTGTGCTACATGTGAGAGAAGCTCACACTGCTGCCAAATGCTGCACATTGTGGGTGTGTACTTGCACACAGACTCGGACTTCTGCTACAGATTGCATTGTTTCTAACCAGATTGGTATGTGTTCTATAGATATGAGGAAAGCATGTACTCCTGTCTGGTGCTGTGCCTGTTTTGTTTGTGGAAATCTTGCAATTCTTGTGAGTCAAGTTTGCACTCATACCCCCAAATGCTGCTTGTTCGTTGTACCTAAGCATGATGTTAAATAAGGCTGCACTGTGCCACACTTGTTTCATGTCTTTCAATGAAGCTTGCATTGCCCTGCACTACCTAATGTGTTCTATGTCTTTGAAGGAAGCTTTTACTTGCTGGCGCTGTAGTACTACACTTGTTCCTAGTCTTTAAATGAAACTTGCACTGGTCCTGCAGTACCAAGTGTGTTCTATGTCTTTCAGGGAATATGGCGATGCTCTTGACCAAAGCTGTATGTCCCTTGCGTATAAGCCAGAGACAACCTGCACTCCTACCCCCTGTGCTCCATATATTTCTGTGTGTTTTTGGTCTGACCTAATAAATGTTTTAGATGTCTCACTAGCCTCATGTTTTCTCAAACACAATATATAATCTTGCTTAGAGAAAATGGGCTTTAGGTAAATCCACTTCAGTGATTCATCAGAGTGTCATTCACTATTGAGCAGACCTTCAGAAAAACATACATACGCATTATGCAGTGTATTAGCCCTTTTCAGCCATTGGTTTTGTTGCCAATGTTTTGCTCTGCATGGTGGACAAATGCCGGTCTTTAGGCTATCAGGTAGTATTTTACCTGCTTACTCTGTTACTCTGCATCCAGAGAAGTCCGACCTCAGGGGATATTTACTTTAGTTCATCGTCAAGCAGCTCACCAGCAAATGTGGACTAGTGCTAATTGAGCAATGAGAGTACCAGCAGCTCCCCTGCCATTACTACTGTACCACAACTTTCTTATGAAGAGCACCAGGCATCACTGCTGCAAGTTTCAAAACTATGCCCCCTTTAAACAGTGTTCTGCATACTCTATCACTTTTTACTGTTCAAATGTGGCAGATCAGCACAACTTTTAAACAGTTTTATTGAAGCACATGCCCTCCATATTTAGTAGGCATATTTTATTTTATTCTTTTCTTTTTCTTTCTTTCCTTCTTTAATTTAGCATATGCTTGCGCTACAAAGAAACCCACCACCTTGTTCTTTAGGAGGCAAGTGGGACTTTTTTGATTCCAAGACTCTTCCCTACAAAAGTCTACAAAGATCAAATTCACATAGTCTGCAGTGCTGATCCAAGTGTGGTTGATGGGAGATTAGATAATCTCAGTTTACTTTCAGTTTTCAGTGCAGCTTACTTCAAGAACTTGGAATTACACTAGTGGACCGATGCACCACATATTCACACAGTGCCTCCTATGCAAGTGGCGGAGTAAAACGTGAGGACACCCCCTGTAAAGTACAAGGAGGGGCCCTCCTCCCCATCCCACCACCTACCACTTTAACTGAGGGGGCTCCCTAGAGCTCAGGGGTTGCCCACACTGCAGGGGCTTCGGGGACATATGTTACACCACTGTCCTATGCCACTGCCTGTCCAATCTTCTTCCTAGTGAGTGTTGTACCTGTATGAGTAGTGTGCTTGTGTGAGTGCAGGATAGCCACCATAATTTGTGAGTGCATTGTGATGGATGTGCTTGTGTGAATGCAGGATTGACATTATTTTTTGGGAGTACAGGGTAAGTGGTCTATGCAGGATGAAAGATGTGCTTGTGTGAGCTCAGAGTGAGGCATATGCCTGGGTGAGTGCAGCATGAGGGACGTGCTGATGTGAGGGCAGAGGTGTGATTGTGCGGTCATTGAAGGTTATGTCTTTTGTGTGCATGCACTTTACAAGGGTCATACCTTTTGGCTTTGGTAATGCTTTTTAGGATTATGACTTTGACTTCTAGAAATGCGGTCCAGGGAGTGGAAATACAATAGATCGTAGATGAGAATGGTAGTGAATTTTAATGTGGCAGATGCAGACTCTGTCATAGGAGGATGAGGAGTGCTGGGCAGCTGACAGACTAAGGGCTAACCCTAGTGAGGGGGCCAGTTACCTTGCTTGCACTAGGGCCGATGGCAAGTTGGCTACACCACTGACTAACAGGAAGTACTTGGTGCTCAATTTTGGGTCTACTGGTAAAGAGGCCACAGGACTTCAATGGTAAAAACAAAGGGGCTTATTTAAAAGCCCCTTGCGCCGCTGGGCATCACTTTGTGTGGTGCACTGGTTGCACATTTTGCTGCCCCATATTTACAAGGACATGAAAAGCCACCCTGCGTGGCTTTCCCGTCCTTGTAAATACGGCCCCTTTACACACAACACTTTGCATGAAAGGGGCGTTCTGTAGGTGTTGATGTGGGTGTTCCCACGCCACACCCATGGAACCTGACACATTTCCAGATTTACGAGAAATCATACACCCGGAAATGCGTCTGAATGCTACGCCTCCCTAGGAGAGGCGTAGGGAGAAGCAACGAGGAGAAATGTATTAATTTCTCCTCGTTTTTTCCTCTTTCTATGCGTGCTGCATTCTGTAGCACACATAGAATGAGGAAATCACCTCTTATGATTGTTTATGTGCAGGAAAGTGTCCCTTCCTGCACATAAACAATCATAAAAAAATGAAATTTTACAAGTTCTATGTGTGCTTGCAGCACACATAGAAGTTGAAAAACGCCATTTCAGATTGTTTATTTGCAGGAAGAGACACCTTCCTCTACATAAACAATCATCCCCGTGATGCAGGCGTCCTTGCAACATGGTGCAAGGGTGCTTGCGTTGGTGCATGGCAGCTAATTGTGCACCAGTGCAAGGGAGAGCAAAGGGATCCGTCATATTCTTGTGGACATGACGCATCCTTGTGCTTTGAAAGTGCCGCAGCATGGCGCAGGCAAAGGCTTGCGAAGCCGATCTGCGGCACTTTCTTGTAAATAAGGCCCATATTTACCACAATTGGAAACAAGTAATATCTGCTTATCGGTGACCTACACATACACCTGATGTATTTTTGGCTGATGTATACTTGAATTTATGAAACACATCAATCAAACAAAAAACACATGAGCAATCCCCCTAAGAGAGATAAGATATATTCCTTGATCAAATCATCATTAGCAGACCAATGGCATCGAAGACTCCATTTAGCATAACATTAAAAACAAAATTGAAGTATAGGAAACACGATACAGGAATGGACACATCAATCATTGTGTGTTTAATAATATCACAATTTGTCTAAGCGTTTTGTAAATATGTGTATTTTACAGTGAAACCGAAGGATGCTTGATTAAGTATGGGCAATATTCATGTCAGGAAATACTGATGCAAGAAAATGTTATCAACACATTAGTGTCCACAGAATAACAGCTTTACCATGCGAGCCAATCAAGCTTAAATGAAATAAACAGAAACCCGTGTACACACTTCAAAATAACACAGAAAAGGGGTCGACCCTAAACTACCTTTCCACCTACTCTAGTCAAATAACCATTCAATCGTAAACATGATGAGAATTCTTCTGAAATAAAGCAGAAGTATGAAGGTCAAACATTCTTTTTGACCAATAAGTTACAAGTGCACACACGGAAGAATACCAGCAGCACTTAAGTTATGATAAAACATAAAGTGCTTACCAACACAAATTATAAATACATTAAGCATTGAATTCCGACAAAAAACTGTTATGTTACTTGTAAAATACACTAAGTGTTCCAAATATTTACAGTACTAGATGTGTTTTGAACAATGCACTGTTGTTTCTAAAAACTGATGTTTTTATGTACAGTTCATTTATTTGTGTAATTTGTTAAGCTGTGCTGGGCAAAAGAAGAAACTCTTAATGCATTTCAAACTGTAGCGGCTCGTCCGCTATGGCGGAGGAGCGTTGCCCACTGCTCTTGGAGCAGTGTAAAATAAAAAATAAAATGATAGTCTCAGAAGTTATTATCATTTTATTTTTAGTATCTGCCAGGTTAGACCGTTGCACTCTGAAGTGCACATGACGGTTTGACTGGCCGTCTTGGGCAGGCCAAACAGTTATGCTCACTTTGCATGTTCTCCACCCGGGCTGAATTACAGCCAGGGTGGAGAAAATGCGTAGGCTCCCATTCCCTGTCTGAGCACTGGACCACGGCACTCACACCAATCACAACACTGCATTGCAACTTCATGATTGGCTTAGGGCCTGGGTGCTTCCTGGTTGAGGAGCGAGGGGAGACGATGTGGGAGAGACAGCTGCTCAGGTAGGTTAATTTTTCTTTATTTGTTTTTCCCCTCCTCCTCTCCCCGCCAGCCCCGTACCATACTGGCCGCTACTGATTTCATGGAGTCTGACACCAGAGACAATATTTTCGAATTTTCTTAAAATGTTATTGACACTGAACAAATGAAAGAAGTGAATCTCGCCCCAAAAACCTATGAGTGCTGTCTTCCATCACGTGGCGAAATCTGGATGAGCCCATTGGTTTTTGTCACATGGCTGTGATGTGCATTAAAGACTGCACATTTGATACATAAACATGCAAACAAGCACTCAGTTTCTAGATGATCACAGGCAGGATGTGAATAAATGTCATCTTGCAAAAAACACTGGCAAAAAATTGGAAGGCATCTTCAGTGGACTACTGGGTGGAAATGATGCACCGTTCCAAGGCCCCTGAGATTGCAAGTGGCACCCAAGCACACCTAGTGGGTAAACATTGACGAGTGTTTCCAGCGTGGACTTCAAACATAATGGTGACTATCCAGCATGGAGCTAGGGGAGCATGCATGTGGAGAGAAAGACCACTTTCAGGAAATATGTAAACTGAAGAAGACTGCACTAACTGACAAATCTCACCCATCACCCTTCCTCTTCTTGAGTTGAGACTTGAATCCAAATCACACAAACGTGATCACAAGTCTAAGCATTGGACGAGAAATAAAAAACCGTACAATAATCCTATAGCCGATCCTTTTACCAGGAGCTTAGCAGTCATTTACCAGCAAAACATTGATGCACAATGGTGATATCAGAGTATTGTTGATGGATTGACTATCAATATTGTGACCAATGAGGAGTTAGCTAGATTGCCTGGGAACATCCAACCCCACCCATCACGTCTAAAGCTATTCAGGTGTGGAACAAAGACATTCCTTCCTTGCAAAGGCTATTTCCATTCTGTTTTCTTACAATGGAAGTCATCGACCTGACTTTTGCATCTTTGTCGTCAGAGCAGCACCAACATAGGTGCCTACTTACATTACAATCTGCCCAAAAGTTCTATACCTTGTACTGCCTGTGCAATGCTATCTTATTTCACTAATTTTTGCACCCACATGATGAAAATGTAGAGAAAACTCTTTCAAAAGTGTACAAGAATACTGGAAGGGAGGCAAATTGACCTGCTTGTAAATCTTTCAAGAGGAAAAATTGAAAATTATTCATTGCAGCTCAAACTGCTTAAATTAGAATGACGACATCTTGGTATTCAGAAAGAGCCGAAAAGAGCATGTTGATACCCTAATCAGGGTCTGCAGTGGGCATAGCTTATGTGAAGATAATATTTATCATGGAGATGTACGAGTTTCATGAATACTAGCTGAAATTCTATAGGCACTTCTTCTCCCAGACCTGACCCTGATAACACAGTAGCTCTCACATCAGCACCTGAAAATGTCTTATTTTTCTGCTCCTCACACAGCACAGACATGTTGTTTGAAATTGGGTTATTGGTTGACTGGGGTGTGAGCCCTGTTCAAGCAGCAACCCCAATCCTAGTCAGGGTAAGGCAAAGACAAACCCCAAATTAATCTGTGCTCACCCCCTGGTACCTTTGCACAGAGCATTCAGGCTTCACTTGGAGGCAATGTGTGAAGTATTTGTGTAGCACTTCAAACAGTAAAACTGTGAAAACACCACAGAAAAAGATCCCACACCAGGTTAGACAAATAGAGCTTAATTTAATTAATGAAACAAGAGCAAAACGACAAACATCCAATCAGTAGAACCAGAGTTATGAATTTTTAAAGAACAAACTGCAATATAGTGTCTACAAGCATAAAGTGCCAAGCGCAGCTAACTGGTCACGCTGGATCAGGACAACGTCAAAAGGTCAGCCTGACTTTAATGGAGTGCAGGTCTGATACAGTCCCAGATTAGTCCGGCTGCAGGTTTACCTTCTCAGATTTTGTGCCAAGAGTCCTGTTTGCATTGGAGCGGGCCACAGGGAGCAAGGAGAGCACAGCTGGTGGTGATTGGCGTGGTGAAGGGAGCAGGCGGGGCATCGCGAACAGGTGGGCTGGAGCCTCGCATTGGCGGTACGCTGCAGACGCTTGCTGTGTGAACAGTTTGGCTGGCAGTGGCTCGCACTGAATTTTGGTGCGAGCGGCATGGTTCTGGTCCAAATGGGCCCGTTCGCTGTTGCAAAGAGCTTGAGGGCCACACCAGTGGGTCCAGGACCTGAGAGGCACCACTTGAGGGGCAGGAATGTACTGAAGATGGGTCCAAGAGCTGTTGGAGTGCCTTTTATGTCCCTGAGGCTCAGATCAGGAGGCCAGCAGGCAAGCCCTTTGAGTCACTCTGGGGTCCTGGGTTCAAGATGGGTTGTAGGTCTATTTCTTCCTCCCCAGGCAAGAGGGCAGCCGGTCAGCACAGCAGGGCAGCAACTCCTTAAGAGTGGCAGTCCTTTTAGCAGCACAGCAGTCCTTGTTCCTGGCAGATATTATCGAGGAAATGTAAATTGTAAACACACCACAGAGAATATAAAACATGCAGAAAATGTTAAACACGAGAACATAGCACAACAACAAACACAAGTAGAAAACATACAGCTATACATGGTTAAAAAACGGTTTAGACCCAAGTCTTGCGCTGAAAAGAGTAAATTGAAAAGGTCACTTGCGGACACTATGGGATAAGTAACTTGAAATGGTTTCAAAGGCCAACTCATTTTTAGCAAGCATGAAAATATTTATGGGTTTAGCACACAAGAGCACCGTCACGTACTCCATGCTTCCAAACAGATTGTAATCTGATTAGACGATAGATGAAGAAAAATTAAATTAGCTAAGTACACGCAGGGGTCTTCGTTGCACAATGATAAAAGCCCACACTCCATTTAAATTACATTTACCGCGAATACACATGCATTCATGAGCAGAAGAATTATTCGTTTGGTAAGCTTTGTTGGAAGGGAAATGGAGAATTTGCAGAGATTTAGGTCAGAGTTTGGGGTTATGGGGTCACAGGTCTTTGAGTGTTTTTCAGTCTCCAATCTATAACCTGCAAGTCAATTATTATTTACAGTTTGTAATAATGTAGTGTGAAAGATGAGTATGAAAAGAGCTTCCTGTGAGCAGCATTTGAGAGAGAAACTAGCAGCCTGCCTGTGTGTAAGGAGGGAACTTTTCTCTCTCTTGCGACAGTCAGTAAAAAACTGTTTTTGCATTGCCAAGAGAAGTCCATGTTGTTTTTTCATTTTGACGGTTTCAAGTCACCCTGTAACAGTTGGCGAGCCAGCCAAGAGATCCCTTTTTGCCCCACCTGATTTCTGGCACCGGGAGACCTTTGAGATCATTGTGCACTTTTTGATGAGGTAAGCAGACACTGTGTTCCACTGAAGTTCTGCGTGTGCACGGGTTTGGAGAGGATCTGGGGACTGCCGTCTTTTAAAGGTGAGGACAGAGCCGATTATCAACTTAGTTTTTGTATTGACGTGTTTTCTTGTCAACGTTAAACGCAGATGTAAATATAATGTAAATATAAGGTTAGAACAGACATAATGGTACTGCATGTGAGATTGTGTATTGTGTCAATGTGTTCCACAAGAGTTAAGGAACCTACATAATCAGTTAACTTGATATGCCCAACATAATAGTGGAAGTGGTCAGTTTGGGTAATTTGAAATTGGAAGGTGCCAATATGTGTTCCAATACTTGTCATAGAAGGACGGCAGAAAAGCTGTTGTCACTAAACCTTACCTCCGGATATGATCTGAACACTCAAATTACTGCCCTGGACAGCATATCCAGAAAGTCACTCCATGGTCTCAAAGATGCATGCTTTGAAAGGAATCGCCTTTCGGGCATGGAGGGAGGTAACCAGGGGTTTCCGGTTGCATTTACCAAAAGCAGAATAGAAATGTTGATTATCACTTAGAACAAATAGAAGTTTTCCTATTTTTGCTGATGGTCAGTCCGTGCGTGCATGAATGAAACATGGCCACAGTATGAGGTTTGTTGTGAAGTATCATATGATCTCATAAATTGGTAAGACAAAATTTACATTTTAATGTGCATTGCATTAATTGGTAATGCACAATTGGATGTTGCGGTGTGCATCGCATAGCTGGTTCAGTCTAAAATTGACATTTCTATGTGCATGGCATAAATTGGTAAGCCAAAACTGACGTTCTTTATGTACTTTGCATACATTGGTAAGACACAACTGATGATTTTATGTGCATCACAGAGCTTGGTAAAGCAAAATTGAATGTTGCGATGTGCTCTGCATGGAGGAAAGCCTTTATCGCCCTTTTTAAGGTATCTAACTCTAAGAAAACAGCTCACGGCATCACCCTCTCTATCCTTCCCTCTTCATTCTTTAACGCTGCTGCCACAGTCACTATATATCATAATGGTATCATCCTGATCCAATCCTCCAACCACAACCTTAATTTGATCGATCATATCTTTCCGCTCATTAAGGACAGAGTCACTCTGGCCCTCCCCCCCCCCGCAACTCACCTGGTCCCAGACAACTCTCATCCTTCGTATGATATTAATCAGTACTCCCAGATGACCCTTCCCTCCACAACTTCATCGTCAGACCCCGAAGACAACCCACCTAACGACACTTACCACCTCACCGCCACACCACTTCTTAACATCGCCAATTCACTCCCCATCCCACCTCACCCTGCACCTTCACACCCCCCCTGCCCCCTCTCCACTACCCCCAACACCTCCCCTCATTGCAACAACCCCAACACTACCCTTTCGGACCCCAGCACTGACACCTCACTACCCTCTCCCACCACCCCCCTTATTGCACCCACCCCCCTCCCCTCCTCTCCCGGCGCCTCTCAACAACTTACCAGCCCCATTACCACCCACTCAAACCCTAGGATGACCTCCCCCCCTCACCCCCTTCACCACCTGAACCTATCACCGGGCCCTCCTTATCTCACCCCCCCTGCTCTACTTCCTCTTACAGCTCCTCCCCGAGACTCACAAACAATTAACTTACCCCCACGGTTCCTGACACAACCATATCTAATGAAACTACCCCACAAGTCACTCCCTTGGTCCACCCATCCATGAACGACTCCATCCTGCCTGATACGAGACTTGACCTGATACTATCAACCCTTCAGCAAATCAAATCAGATTTAGGAGCCCTTCAACAAAACCTTATCCTTCACCAACCTAAATCCACTTGTACTAAACAAAAATACAGCCTGTCCCCACACCCTAAGACCCTCTACCACAACCAACATCCCCATGCAAACTCCCTAACACATGGATCTCCACGCTGGAGCACAATCCCACTCCCTAACGCCTCATCCCGCCCGGTCAGAGGGCTAAACCCCCTATCTGTCTTAGACATAATGGCCCTCCTCCAATCCTACGATACAGCTCACCCCTCTCTCGACACGGGACCTCCAGTGAGCCCGCAATCCGACTCCCGAATTCATGCCATCCCGATCAACACACACAGAGCCCCGAGACTCAACTACAGAGGCATTGTTGAAAATAACCTCACTAGAATCCCCATCACAGTTGAACCTACCACTGTAAGCATCCAGCCACGTCTAAGATGCATACTCCTCAACTGCAGGTCCGCCTCCAGACACGCAGCTGATATTGCCGACTTACTCATCACGAACGAACCTGACATTTTGATCTTAACAGAAACATGGCTAAAGGAAACTTCTACTCCCATACTGGACATATTGTTACCTCCTAACTATGATATCTCCATACTCGACAGAACTGAGAGGCCAGGCGGTGGGATAGCCTGCATACACCAGACCAACCTAACTGTGACCAACTCCTTTGCCCCGGCTACACCATCTTGTGAATACCTATGCTTAAAAATCGCCAACAACAACAAACAAATCTGTTCTCTCCACACCTTCTACCATCCTCCGCATCCTCCGGGAGATAACCTCAACTTCATAGAACACTTCATGGACATCTTAGCCTCTAATGACAGTCAACCGGTTAAACAAATTTTCTTAAGGGACTTTAACCTTCATTGGGACGACCAGAACGACCCTGCGGTTAACAGTCTCAAAGCCTTCCTCACAGACCTCAATCTCACTCAAATCTGCAACAGCCCTACACACGACAAAGGAGCAACGCTCGACCTAATTATCTCCAAAGCTGATTCCACTCAGCTAGACTCGATACTCCCATGCGACTGGTCTGACCATCATATCATTACTTTCCACATCCTTGAATCTTTTAAACGACTCTCGACACAACCCCTAAGAACTAAGATTTGGAAAAGAAACTTGAAAAACATCGGATCTGACCTCTCATCCTTAGATAACGCAAACCCCCTCCGTCCCCCGGAAGACATGAATGATGTCCAAGGACTGACAAATCACTACTTTCACTCCATGAACACCCTGCTTGACAAAATGGCCCCATTACAATTGAAAAGAACATCGTCTAAAGATTCCAAACCATGGTACGATGGGAGGCTAAATGACGACAGACGCTCGCTCAGATTAATTGAACGCCGATGGAGAGATAATCCCTCAACGGACCTCCTCCAAACTCTGAGAACAGCCCGAAACGCCTATTTTAGAAAGATCAAAAAATCAAAAACCGATTTCTTCAGATCTCAATTAGACCTGGCCAAGAACCGCCCCTAAAAGCTATTCGACCTTATCAAATCACAAACTAAAAGCCTACCTAATGCCCTCAACACCAGCCCACTCTCCCCACCCAATTGTGAGGAGTTTGCCTCCTTCTTCACAGCCAAGACAGAATCCATCAAATCAGACTTACTCAAGGATCTGAAATCCTTATCGGACCTGACTAAGAGCCCCTCAACCCCCCTGGACGGTGATTTAACTAATATCCGCCCATTATTTAAACTCAAAAACAATGCAAACTGGCTCCATTTTGACACTTACTCTGAAGACTCCATATTAAAAACACTCAACACTCTGAAGCCCCCCAATCACTTCACGGACCCGCTCCCTGCGAACTACCTTAAAGACTTCATCCCTCTCCTACTACCCAGTTGGACTAAGATCATTAACACTTACCTCCTTCAAGGCTCCATCCCTGACATCCTGAAAATCGGTCAGGTCTCACCTATCCTTAAGAAAACCACGGCGGACCCCTCGGACCCCAACAACTACCGTCCGATATCTAATATACCTATGTTAGCCAAACTCCTGGAAAAATGTGTTAACGTACAACTGAACAGTCACATCGATCGATACAACTTGCTGAACCAATTTCAATCTGGCTTCAGAGCAGGTCACAGCACCGAATCAGCCATGGCTCATGTTGTAGACGACGCGATTAAAATCCTAGACCAGAATGAAGCCTGTCTTCTAATCCTACTCGACCTGTCATCAGCTTTTGACACTGTCAAACACGACAACCTACTTGACCTCTTAAAACACAGAATGGGTATCTCTGGAAAGGTTCTGAACTGGTTCACATCCTTCCTCCAAAACAGATCCCAAAGATTCAAGATCAACCAATCCCTATCCAACCCTATGCCAGTCACATTAGGAGTACCTCAAGGCTCCTCTCTCTCACCCACCTTATTCAACCTCTTCATGGAACCTCTCACAGATCTTCTACGCCTCACCAAGATTCACTTCCACATGTACGCAGACGACACACAAATATACATCAAGATACACTCACTAGAGGACATCAAATCGCTAAACACCACACTTCAAAATACCCAAACATGGCTGGCAGAAAACCATCTGAAACTTAACTCTCTCAAAACGGAATTCCTGTTAATCGCCCCCCCCCAACAAAACCCACACTATCCGGGACTGGATGAAACACCTAACAGCCCTAAATG
Source organism: Triturus cristatus (assembly GCF_964204655.1). Taxonomy (NCBI): domain Eukaryota; kingdom Metazoa; phylum Chordata; class Amphibia; order Caudata; family Salamandridae; genus Triturus; species Triturus cristatus. The sequence continues at coordinate 427,878,123 of NC_140582.1, read as the reverse complement.
GACACACGCACATAGTCGACTCAGCGAAATCTCTGGGAATAACGCTAGACAGCAACTTAAAGATGCAGAAACACATTAGCTCCGCAACTAAGGGAGCGAACTTCCAACTAAAGACCCTGAGAAAACTGAAACCCTTTCTGCCTGCACATGATTTCAAACAAGCAGTTTAAGCCCTAGTAATCCCCCGAGTAGAGTATGGAGCAGTTACGCTATGCGGCCTCCCAAGATCCTCAACAGCACCATTAAGAGCCACGATCAATGCAGCTGCGAGACTCATCACAGGCTCTAAAAGAAACGCTCACATCTCACCTGACTTGAGAGCCATCGACCGGCTTCCATTTGAAGCCAGAATTCACCTAAAAATTGCCTGTATGACACACAAGGCCCTCTACCACAAAACTCCACAATACCTTGCACAGAAACTAGTTCTCTCTGCGGGCAACAGAGCCTCTAGGAGTGCCAAAACTCTTCTCCTTCAACCTCAACGTTTTGCCAAGAAAAAAACCTATAACCGTACCTTCTCAGGTATGGCTCCGAAGATATGGAACGCTTTGCCCAGTGAAACAAGAATGAACCCCTCCACCTCTTCCTTCAAAAAAGAAGTGAAAGCTATCCTCATGGCTAAATTCACTTGAACTCTATATCTATTCATTGTGATTTTGTCTAACTGTCTGTTGTCTATGTATATTGTACTTTGCCTCCTTCCTGCTTGTAAAGCGCTCTGATACTCGCAAGAGTCTTGTCCGCGCTATATAAAACTTTCAAATAAATAAATAAATAAAATATACGCTTTTATGTGCATTGTATAAACCGGTAAGACAAAACTGACATTTTTATGTGCATCGCATAACTTGGTAAAGCAAAATTGGATGTTGCTATGTGTGCCCCATAGGTGATAAAGTCTAAAATGTAACTTTTTATGTGCATCACATAAATTGGTAAAGCAAAATTGACGTTTTTGTGTGCATCACATAACTCTGTAAAGCAAAATAGGATATTGCACGGCATAGCTGGTAAAGCATAAAATTGAAATTTTTATATGCATTGCATAAATTGTTAAAGGAAAATTGGATGTTGGGATGTGCACCACATAGTTGGTAAAGTCAAAAATTGAGGTCTTAATGTGCATCGCAGAGATTGGTAAAGTCCAAGGTTGATGTTTTAATGTGCACCGCATATTTGGTAATGTCTAAAGTTGATGTTTTAGTATGTATCTCATAGGTTGGTAAGACACAATTGGATATTTTAGTGTGCACCACATAATTGGTAAAGTAAAAAACCTGACATTTTAATGTGCATCGCATAGATGGGTAAAGTCTAAGGTTGCCAAACTACAGAAGAGAGAAGCTATTATAGTTTTTTGGTCAGTTTTTTGCAATCAATCAAAGAATTCCTCAAAAGATGGTGCCTGTAATACTCGGTCTGTTCCCCACCCCCATATGATATCATGGGCACCTCTCCCAAGGTACCTAGTATCTACCCAACGGTACAGCAACAAGAAGCTGCAGTAGGGTTTAAGAACCCTGGAATTGAGACCTCTCTACAATCCTCAAAAGCCACCCCTAATGTCACCCGACAAACACCAAAGCCAAAACATGTGAGTACAACTAGGAAGCAAACCAGAGTAGGTGACTCCCAGTTTTCAGGACAGCTAGAAGCACAGTTTATATGCATTTAGACCCAGTCTCTATCCAGAAGGATAAAAGCGAATAGCAAAATCCAGGAGATTGTGATGACCAGTCACATGCATCATCAGCAACATCACAATTACTTCAGAGAAGGGACACAACAGGAAGAGTAGTTAGGGAGCGAGTACCCACCCCATAACGGAGGGATGCAGATGATGCAAGATGGAGTGAATGTTGATAGGGCTGTAGGTATGGCACGATGGCCAGTATATCAAGGAAGGGATCAGGAGTGTAGAAGGACTGGGGACAGTGTACCACTTTGTGTACAACTTTGGCAGAAGGTGAAAGTGATCAAGAATGGCTATCGTGAAGTGAGAGTACGAGGGATGCCAGTGAACTGAGGAGAGAGGGGATATTGAGATGAATTTTCATGAGGTTTTGGAAAAATAACAGATTGGGAAGAGTCTTCACATAGGCGTGTGGATAGTATGGGTAAGCTGCTTCAAGCCCCAAAAGCTAGGCACCCTACCTATGATATTGATATTCAAGAAATACCTCTTATTGATTTGAAACACAAGGAATGCAAGGAGATTGTCTAAACTTACTGATCCTAGAAAAATAGAGCAGGATGTGCTTTCTAGGGGTAGGAAATCTCAAGCACCAGAACTTGAGCGGTTGAAATTTCAAGGTACTCAAGGCCCCCCGTAATGGGATCTTGTGAGGCCATGGGAGGCTTGACACTATAGAACAGCCCAGTACACCACATGAGTGTACAATCAATAGTGCACAGTGTAGATCTCACTCCTAGTGAGATAGTTGCTGAAGGTGGATATGGCTGCTACAGTGTTGTAAGAGAATTGGGAGCGGAACACCATCTCCATCCGGGTGCACAGTTTTAATTTCCATCGCATAATAGAAATGCCACGAGCTTCATCATGTTTTCCAATCAATTATTTTTGCAATTGCAATCCAATGTTTATCATTTCTTCAAGTTTTTCGATGTCACAAAAGAGACGCTTATATCTTCACTAAAATCATAATAATTCAGAAATGCCAATCCAGGCCTTCTCCTGCACCACGACAGTGTACGTAAGTTCATCCACGAACGTAGTTCTTATACACCCAATGCATTTCGAGCCTAAATTCTGGCTCTTCGTCAGGGGTTAAATTCTATAAATGCAAAACACATCTGTTAGACTCTATGTGTGACCCAGTAGCATTCATTGATTGTTACACATACACTTGCTAGCATTTACCCATACCAACGTTTTCCCGCTAAAAATTCGCAACCTAATGTTGCCGCTTTAGATGAGTACCCCTGCTTTTTAGCCTTCTCCCCTTGTTTTCCTGACAGATACAAATTCTCTTGCATTACACTGCCCCTGTCTCAATGACGAGCCCACGGTTTTTTAAAAACGACATTATGTTCCCCATTATATCGTCATACTTGAAGATCCATACCTTTCAACTAATAAGTGCCGACTTCCTCCCAACGTCTTCACCACTCAACCGGAATCAACCGTGTTGTGCCATATGTAGATAATTTGGTGGATTGAACTGAGGATTTAGCTTCACAAATGAGCCCATGGCCACAAGAAGGGTCCTTTGACCCACGCAATATGGCGAATGCTGATGATTACATTCTGTTTGGTGATGGAGACTCAGACTGTGATTACCCATACATGAGGAAATATTTGAGTTATGGCAGCGATACGCCAGACAGTGCAATGCCCAGCATTCAACCTCTCCCTTACACGAAATTCCCCTGATACACAAGGGACCTGGGGCACTACATTATGTTCCTTTGCCACAGATGGACAAGGAAAATCTCAGAAAACAGTTGCCGCTGCTTACAGAGGAAGCAGGGAAACGGATTAGGGTGTTTGAAAAGCAACCACAGGTATCACCTTAGCAGTAGGAAATATATAGAATCTGCTTAGTTCTCTCATAGGAGATGAGGCAGACACTGTATTTCAAAAGGCTGGAGTGAGAAATGTTACCCATAGTGAGATTAGATGTGATGGGTTCCCATTTAATATGGTTAGAACATTAGTTTGGGATCAGCTGAGGAAAATGTATCCTGATAGGCCAGATATTGGATCTGCCATGGCTCAGTCAATGCAGCCCAATGAGGATCAGTTTCTTAATAGGATGAAAGAGAAATGGACCAAGGAAGTAGTTCAGGGTTGGGAAGTAACAGGAGAAAATGCTGTGGTGTTTTACCATGTAGTTAAAAATGGGTTGGCCTCTGACACGCAGGACAGCCTAGATAACATAGTCGTGCAAAAAGCCTAACTCTGGACAAAAAAGTGCACATCATTGCAATAAAAATCAGGAGAAAGAAAGGAACAAACGGGAGCTGACAGAGAAAGCAGCAGCCAAGTTAGTGCACCAGAAGCTGAAAACCCAGAACAGCAGGGTGATGTAAGGGTGCAGGGAGGTAGTGGAGGATTACGAGGAGTAGGAAGAGGTAGGATGGGTCCTCCAAGGAGGGATCAGGTATGTGATTATTGTCAGAAATTTGGGTATATTATCAGAGAATGCAAAACTAAATGAAGGGATGAGCAAACTGGCAGAGCAGCCAGGAAACACAGTAGTATAGCCACAACCAAATCAGCAAATAATATGTGTGCTGCAGACACCACCCCAAACTACACACCCACCACTAATGCCCAAAGCACAACAGGTGCCACTTCAGCAAAACTACCAAACACCCCTAATGGTAACTCCTCTTCAAAGTGGACAAGGGACTGTAGTTTGAGGGGAGGAAATCCTTTCCAGATTAATTCTGTGGGAAGATATATACAATGAAGGTGCCCACAGAGTATTTCTATGTGTCCAGTCTTGTCAGTGATGCACAGGCCAGAGGAGGAACCTACTGTGATGGTATTTATCAATGAAAAAGGTATGCATTCCTCATAGACACTGGAGCAAGTAGGCCCTACATTAAAGAGGGAAACCTTCTGACTTTCAACAGATCAATGGACATACAAGGATCCTCTGGGCAAGTGATAAGGGTTCCTTTTACCAAACCAGTGGAGATGGAAGTAGGAGGGAGGAGAGAGGCACAGTGATGGCTGTTTACTGTTATCAAAAGGCAGATGCAACAGCATCTGAATACTGGATGCACAGCTTGAGGAGTTAAAGAAAACAATTCACAAATTATTCTTGTTTACCTCAATAACTCATGAACATTAAAAAATTAATCATCAGAGTGTATCAAATTTAATCAAACGAAATGCTCTTTTAATTATTGAACAATCACATTCATGAAAAATAAAAAATACTACACATTTGCTTCGAACAAAATCATTAGTAATCAAATCTGCGAAAAACAATCAATACTCAATATATTCATTATTGCAATCACTTTTGCAAGAGTAATTGGTTTCAAAAACGAGGTTGGTGTTGTAGTTAATGCCCAATGCATTTCGGGATTATTCAAAATCCCTTCTTCAGGGGCCTGTATCAGAAAAATAAGAACAAAAACACGAATACACTATTTGCTGATTCATTCAATGTAAAGCTCAATGACCACATAAAACATTCAATTCCAGAGTGAACAGACCCTGTATGCACACTAATCACCACAATTATCGATCAGAAATCTAGAAAGTCCATAGAAAAAGCCATCACCAGTGATACTGAGAAAAATAATTGAGTAGGAAAACACTCACAAAGATAAATAAGGCCAGAAAAAAGCCATTGATAATTATTCCAATAGGTATTACTGACAGAGTAAATCACGAGACCCCGTGATAGCAACTCAAAAAATGACTCTTACTTGACAACACCATCGCCTGTTGGCTTTATGATCATTCCTACATATAAATATTCAAAGCTATCGCAGCCATTCCTTGAGGATTCCTAGCCTTGCTAGAAGCGCAATCCTTGTGCTGAATGAAGAATAGAAATGTTGCAAGTAAAGATCTACCCATCTGTGAAAATTTAATGAAATCACCGCATCTAATAAAAACATTGTGTAGTTACCGTGCCTCCAAATTCACTGTTGTCCCAGAAACAGTAGAAGCCTATCCGCTCGAAACCTATGCAGTTTGACAGAGAGCCGACAAAAAGCCGTGGTCGAACAAGTATGTTCTGCAACCAGCACCTGTAAATACAACGTGCACTGTGAGTAGCTCGTTGTTGTTTATATTAACAATGGTCACTCTCCTCTCATAAAAGTAATGGGTAAATTACTTGGTTTCCTCACCACTCTTGGAGCTTATGACTCGCGTGTATGTCGTCTCAAAAATCTGGACGCAGTCAAGGTTCTACCCGGTACTGTTGTAGTTCTGTTCTATTGTATATTCGACACCCGTGTCACAATTAATTATAATCACCACAAGCTCAAAACTAGCTAAGTCTGATGAATTCAAAAGTGATTAAAACCTTTATTTCTCGAGCTACAACATCTCTGCATTTGTGCATATGATTAACTGACAAAAACTGATTACCTGTTAGTTTTATGGCCCAAAGTAAAAAGCATAAGCGATAGGAACCACCCAGTGTTAAAATTAAATGTGAACTGGAAATCTCCTATACTAGAAATAATAGTGAGAAAAGTACACTGTGAAAATCAAAAACCAAATGAAACTCAAGAAATACAAAGTGTGTAAATAAAGTTTGAGTTGATGCGATAATTGATGTAATGTGTACTATACTTACAATCTTACTTTATAAAAACACGACATTTCCAATTTGTCATTGAGCCCTGCTGGTGCCAACGTGTTCAAATATTTGGTCCACCAGACATCCCTTTGAGCTAACATCTTCACATTGTCAATACCTAGTTGTACTCCTATGATTTCCAAAATCATGAATTTCAACTGGGCAATGGTGTGTTGCTGCTGTAACCAATGTGTGACTACATAAGACTTGAGACTTTTCATTCTGATTGAACTTTTATGTTCAGAAATCCGAATTTAAATCTTCCTGGAAGTTTTGCCAATGTACAAAAGTCCGCAAGGACATTTTATTGCGTATACCACGTTAATACTGTTACAGTCTCCGTTGTATCTAAGCAATATTTTTTTACCTGAATGTGGGTGATTAATGGTGTTACCCATTATCACATTGTGGAAATTAACGCAGTTCTGACACTTTCGCATACCTGTATAACTTTCAGACTTTGAGTGGTATGTTTTTTTCAATAATTCTTTCAGATTATTGCTTCTTGTGTATGCGAAACAAAGGTTGGTTATCAAATAAACCATTGAATTCAGCTTCTTGTTGAAGTAAGTCCCATCTTGATTTTATGATCCTTTTTATCTTAGCTGATTCAGTGGAATATTTGGAAACAAACACCAATCTTTGTTGTGTCTCCTGTGTTCCTAATTTGGGAGAAAGTAATATGCTGCGTGGAATTTCCTTTGTTTTGTCAACTGCCTTTTCTAAAACGTGGTTGGGGTAACCACGTGATAAGAATTTTACGCACTGCTCTTCAATTGCCTTATCTAACTGACTGCTGTCTGATGTGATTCTTTTGGTTCTTAAAACCTGCGAATATGGCAGATTTTGTAATAGTGAGGGTGGATGAAAACTGGAAAACATCAGCAAATTGTTGCGATCTGTTGGTTTAGAAAACACAGTGGTATTTAACACCCCGTTTCTTTGGGTGATCAATACATCCAAAAAAGATAACAACTCAGAACTAATGTTGTGTGTAAATTGTATCCGTGTATTCTTGTTATTCAATTCTTTAATGCAAGATTCAAGTGATGACTGCGAGTTCTTCCAAATCAAAAATATATCATCTATGAACCGGACATAAAATGCCAAGTTCGTAGACCATTCTAAATTCGTGAAGATATGATCGTGTTCGAATTTAGACATAAATGTGTTGGCGTACGATGGTGCCCCTGAAAAACCCATGCTAGTGCCACTAATCTGCAAATAAAATTGATCATGCCATTGAAAATAACTGTGTTGCAGGCAAAAGTTCAAAAGTTCCGATATGAAAACTTTATTGACACTTGTCTCTGGTGACTGTAACAGTGCCCATTCGCATGCTTCAATGCCTTCTTTCAGTGGAATGGAAGTGTACAGAGATGTCACATCTATAGTGCACAATGACCATGACGTTGGGAATTGTACAATGTTTTCACTCAGTAAGTTTAAAAAATGAGTGGTATCCTTGACAAAGCTGCGCCATGTCTGTACAAAGTTTGGTAGAAAATAGACCAAAAACTGCCCCAATGGTGTAAAAAGGGAATCACAGCCTGACACTATGGGTCGGAATGGTGGATCATGTTGACACTTGTGAACTTTTGGCAAAGTTACTGTTATCCCCAGCTGCCCGAGCTAATCTATTAGAAAGAGTTCTGATGGCCAAATTGAACATATAGGACTATTCATTTTGAATCTGATGGTAACATGATTTGCTCCAGGCTTGGAGTTTCATCTTCCAGGGTCATGGTAATAACAGTAGATTCCTCCACTGAAGACCAGATCAGAGCACGGCCTGCTGATATGGGAGCATTTACTACAACAGTGTATACAATTATAGCAGAGACACCAGCGTTACTGAAAGGGAGGTTCAGTTGCCTAAAGAATTCCTTTTTCAGCTCAAGAACAAGATTCACGGATGAATGAGGCTGAATTAATACTGCAGGTAGAGGCTTTAGAAGTAACACCAACCTATAGCGCTCTGATTGCTATTGACCATAATCATGTTTTATGGGCATGTGTAATCTTCATTGAGCCAGGAAAAATGGTTAGGGAGATATTGGATGACCAACTATTTAACGATAATCCCAAGAAAATGGTTGTAGTTTTCCAAGATGACAAACCACTGAAGTTAGAAGTAAGGACACCGACAGGAGGAAGAGCCTTTGAATCTGTTAGGGAAGCAGACCTGTCCCAAGTACCAGACACATTGTGGACTAAGGGTCCCCATGATGTCAGCCTTATTCGTACTTCCACACCATTCTGTATTACTGAATCTATTGTTTGCCTTATTCGACAATAATAGTCATAAAAGCATACAATAGCTACAACATTTTTATAAAATACAAGCTATATAAAAACATAGTAGAAGCAAATGTAAAATGCCATATCATGCAAAAATCATTCCAAAGACCAGATAAAAAGAATTTTTGGGAAAATTGTTAAGAACAACTACACCCACAATTTACTTGTAAAAGAACAGTAGAGCACAAAAATAAAGACTGAGAGAATACGATACAAATACATACCTAATAGACAATGGCACGTCCCTTAAAAATCCTAATGACATTCATTTGAAAATAGCAATCACCACATAGAGGTTCAAAATAAGTAAACTAGATCAAAATTATAGTGTTTGCTTGTGCAGTCTGGGAGATGGTAATAATGGCAATTTCTTTGCACAAATGACCAACATTTTGCCCAGAAACTTAGCAACAGCACATACATATGCCTGGCTGGTTTGAATCCGATCTGAGAATTCTAAAGGTTGCTTGGCTACTGCGTGTCCCCATAAGCCTACATATAGCTTTAATCCATGTACAACAAATACCATTATACCCATGGCAGGCAAATAAAATGTGTCCAATTGGACATACTTCATCTTTGTCAGGACCCATCTAGCAGTGAAAGTCTCTAGAGGCAATGTCTGTGTCCTGAATTGTAAGTATAGTTTTCTGTCTAAAGGTGTGAAGATTACATCCCAATATGGTTCCCAAACAAATATGGATTTCAAATCATAAAATGCTCCAGCTCAGGGGATGACCAATACTTGCTCTAACTGTGTTTTCGTCAACTCAATGCCCATTCTGAATTACATTAAAAGAAAGAGCTCTCTTACCCAGAGTAAGACAATATCCTTTATCTGCAGAGGCAGATGAGGGCATCGCCCGTACTATACAGGCATTGCTAGAGCAAGGAGTAATTTACCCTGGAGTGTCTCCTTGTAACACCCCAATTTACCCAGTCAAGAAAGAAATCTAAAGGTAATACTTGGCGTGTGGTTATAGACATGCACCCCCTAAACGAAATAGTGGTACAAGAATTTTCAATTGTTTCTGACCCCTCATCATTTTGACAAATATTCCCCGGAATGTCAATCATTTTTCTGTTATTGATTTGAAGAACACCGCCTTAAGCATCGCACTCCATCCAAACAGCCATTATCTGACAGCATTGCCCTATCACGGGAATTGTTCTCTAGATTGTGCCAAGGGTATTGTGAGGACCCTAGCATTTTTTGAAGCGAATGATAAAGAATGACATGTTGAATTTTCAATGTTACAGCACATCAGTTCAATACGTTGATGATGTTTTGATTTGTAGTCCTACTGAACAGCAGTGCTGAAAATACACCATATCTCTTCTAGTAACTCTTGCTCAGAGAGGATAGAGACTGGAGAGAGAGGAAATTCAGTACTGTCAGGAAGAGGTCCATTATTTAGGACGATTGTCAACTTCTGGTCGTCGAGTGACTACTGAAAGAGCAGCATTCACCCACCAAAAGACTGAGCTGGAAACTGTCGAAGGAATGCAGAAGTTTCCTGGCCTCTGTTATTATGTAAGACAGTGGATCTTCACTTATAGCACATTAATAGTGCTCTTGTTGACTTCTATCAAAAAAGCAAGAGACAGAAATGACAAGATCACATGAACACCAGAAATGAGGGAGACTTTCCAGAAATTGAAAACTGAAAGAACAAATGCTCACATTTTAGGAACTTCTGATTACACCAAGGAGTTTTTATTTAATCTGCCATTACAATGGTCAGGTGCTGACAGCTGTCCTTACACAGAAATACACTTTAGGACATAAACCCATTGCGTACTTTAGTGGGCTTCTGAATTCGGTAATGAAAGGACATTATTCCTGTGAGCAAGCTCTCACCACTGCAGGCTTTGCAGCGCACTAGAGCACCCCCATCATTATGATGGAGCCTTTGACATTCTGTGCAGAGCATGCAGTGTTTTCTAGTATTTAGTAAGCGAAGACCACACTTACCACACAGAGAGTGTCAGTATATGAGGTGATACTGCCACTACCATCTTCGAAGGTTGTGAAGTGTCATACGGTGAATCCTGCTACATTTTTGTTGCCCATAAAATAATAGACTCTGAGGAGGATGCGCATGAGTATGCAAACCATATTCCTAATGAGTCTAGTCAAGCAACAGAGGATCCTATACCAGGTAGCATTGTCTATTTTGTTGATGGTCCTTCTACTATTGACCAGGATACAGGAATTAGACAGAAAGGTGTGGCAATAGCCAGAGAACAACAGCATGATTCTTTTTATACACTCCATATAGTAGAACAGCTGACATTACCAGTGTATTATTCCACTCAAGCAGAAGAATTAACTGCATTAATAGTGGCTCCTAAGCTAGGAGCAGGTAAAGTCATTGCAATATATTCAGATTCAGCTTACGTGACAACCACTGTGCATTCCAGCATCATGACATGGGCCAGGAGAGATTTCCTTAAGTTAAGTGGATTTCCTGTTATGCATCGAAGCTTCTTAGAGGCAGTAATAGAGGCACTCACGTTACCGAAGGCAGTGGCATTTGTGAAATGTGCAACACATACAAGTGGACAGGATTTTGTGTCTCGGGTAATGCACTAGCATATTGGGCAGCTAAAGATGCAGCTAGGCACACGCCCCTGCCTGTGACATCAGATCACAACATGTCCAGGTGCTGGTGGCTCTGACTGCCTCACCGCCTGAGTCTGAAATATTGACAATGACATGCCTCAATAGATTGAGACAGCGCAGTACATCTGCGAGAATTGCTTGAAGCTGCTTCTCCACATGAAAAGCAGTTATGGGAAGATAGAGGATTGTGTGGTGTACTCCTTTGTATGTGTTGTTCTAGTCATGGAACTTTCTTATGTCATGTACAGAATCTTTTATGAGTCAGAGAGTTATGTCATAGATTTCCATGAAAGCTTTTGTAAGTAAACCTGAGCAGTTGATGTGAAGACCTGTTGGTTGATGGATGGGATTCTTGGTGGAATAAACTTAAGAAGAAACAGCATACCTGTGTCCTGATTTATTACTGGTATGCTTCACTTGCGTAGTCGGCAGGATGAACACTAAGAATCTCACACAGAAGAGACTCTTCACTCAAGAATAACTCCTACTTGACTTTCCTACTCATAAAATATTGAGGAGTATGGATTATATATAATGGAGTTTAAAGAAATAACAATTTAAAGAAATTTGAAGAAATTCCTTCACTTGAAATGTTTAATACTGTGTTGGGAAGGATTGGGAGCTTCGCCACATAATTGGTACTTTTTAGTTTACTTTATCGATGGAGGCTCATCCTTGTCTTGTGAAGATTATGAAGACACTTAAGGGATTTATTTAAAGGACGTCTTTGTTGTGATAACCAGCAGGAAGCACTTCTTTTAAAGTACAGCAGGAATCACTTGTTTAAAGTACATGTTGTAATAACCAGCAGGAAGCGTTTATTTTTAAATTGAATACATTTCATCAAAACGCTTGTGTCTGCAATTAACAGTATCTGGATGTGTCAAGCTGTGTCCTGTGTTCTACGTCATCGCGGAGCTCTGGGTCTTATGTCCTACATCATCACGCAGCGTAGCGGAGGAGCCATCTTGGTTTGGGGATGTGTATGATGTGAATTACGCTGATGCGCACAGCTTAAATTTGTTTATTGATACTCTTTTCTTGTTGTTGCTGCGTTAATGCGCTTAGCTCTAAGATCATTGCTGGTGTGCACAGCTTGACATTTCTGTCAAATTCGCTTTGGTTGTTGGTCCTGCGCTGATGCGCACCGCAGTATAACAATCACGCGCATAGCTCCAGGATCGTCGCTGATGCGCACAGCCTGATATATTTCTCAACTTACCTTGCTTGTTGGTTCTGCGCTGATGCGCTCAGCAATCATAACGATCACGTGCACAGCTCCACAATCGTCAGATGCATGCAGAACATAATACGCTGATGTGCACAGCACGGTAACTGGATAAGACACATATTTATATTGTTAATAGTACGCTGTTGCACATAACATATATATCTATTTTTTTGTATGTCATGATGCTCATGTTTGATGTCTTCTTTTTACTCACCTAGTGATTTCAAATATTCACATGAACTAGTTATGCCTATGGTTTTGGAACAGATTTATCTCTTATGAAATAATAACATTTCTTTATCACTTTACACTGGTCTTACAGCACTTGTTTATTAAATAAATAAAAAAAAAGGGTAGGAAAATGCAGAATGTTACTGCAGCACCCTTCTCTCTTACTACTCCAGGTGATCCTCCTTTACAGTGGAAAAAATCGAAGGTGGTGCTCGAACGATATGCTAGAGTATGTGGGCCCTCTCTTAGCACAGAAAGGAAATCGTCATTATTATTGCATTGCTTAGGATCCGAGGGCCAAGATGTATTTGACCATTTACCAGATCTTTCTACTGAAGAAGAAAATGGGCTCAATGATTATGAGATTTGCATAAAGAAATTAGATAAACATTATTTCCCCAAAGTGAGTACTATTTTGGAGAGTTACAAATTTGCTAAAAGAATGCAAGGTGAAGATGAAATGGTGGAAGGTTACGTAACATATTTGAGCAAACTTGCATTCTCGTGCAAATTTGGTGACCTGACTGATGAACGGATACGAGATCAGTTCATGTTTGGATGCAACATGGAAAGGGTCAGAGAGGAACTGTGTTTACTAGAGGAGCCTACATTAGATGAGGTCCTCACTGTTGCGAAAAGGATTGAGCACTCGTTGAAGTGTGTTGCTGTGTTAAAGAAAGATTCTGAGAAAGAATGTAAAGTGCAAGAGGTCAGACGCAAGAATAGAACAATTGTTGAATCGAAAGAAAAGAATAAAAGTCCTGCATTAAATAATGGAAAATTGAGTGAGAAGTGGGTGAACGTTAAATGTTACAGGTGTGGTAGGACTGGACACTTGGCTAATGACAAAAAGTGTCCTGCTTTGGGTCAAACCTGTCCTAAGTGTGAAAAAAAGGCCATTTGGCTTCATTTTGCAAGAGTAAACCCATTTCTAAAGTTAAGGAAATTGAAATATATGGTGGTGAGAATGACGAATCCAGCACAGAAGATTACAAGTGTGGACAAATTGTGGTACAAGTAGTAAGTGAAGAAAAGAGGAAAAATTGTCCTTGTGATTTTAGTGGAAGGTGCTAGCACAAAAGTGTTGTTTGATTCAGGTGCCAAAATAACAATTGTCTCTAGTGACTTTTACATGGACTATTTGAAAGGGAAGGTAAAACTGCTGAAACCTTATATTAGGCCATTAGCATACGGCGGTGAACCTATTAAACTTCATGGGTACTTCACAGGCCTAATTGAATTTAAGGGTAGGTTAGTCTCAGGTAAAGTCTATGTTTCAAAAAAAGGAGATAGCATTATTAGCTGGATCCATCAGGGTGATCTTGGAGTTTATCTAGATCCTAATGCTGATCCTCCTATTCAACTGAAAAATGATGTCAGTCCCGTTTTGGTGAAAGATGGTGATAATGGTTTCATTTCTGAGCTTATGAAAGAATATCCCAATGTTTTCAGGGAAGAGTTAGGTTGTCTCAAGGGGTATCAACATAAGATTGTACTGAGGAATGATGCTATTCCTGTTTGTTGCAAGTTAGGAATGTTCCCATTTCAGTGAGGGATGATATGAGAAAAGAAATAGAAAAGCTTAAAGATTGGGGCATTATAGAGGATGTTGAGGGAACAAAATGGTTGGCCCCAGTTGTAGCAGCTCGGAAATCTAATGGGGACTTGAGACTTTGCATCGACTTGAGGCAATTAATTAAGTGTGTTGTGGTGGGTAAATATCCGTTGTCTAACATAAATGAATTATTAACGCTGTTAGGTGGTGCCAAAATTTTCAGTACAATAGATCTTACTTCGGCATATCACCAAATAGAATTGGAAAAGTCGTGTTGTTGCAGGGATTCTGCTTATGCACAGAACTATGCGCAGGAAACCAGGACCTCAGAGAATTGTGGTGTACCAGAAACTCCCCTCAGAACCAAGAACCCCATATCCGACTAGCTTAGTGTCCCATTCGTTAGCCTAGATCTAGCTAGGCGGTCCCAATGTATAGACAACCCAGAACATGCGACTTAGATATTTCTCAGGAGTGGTGGGAATCCGAAATACCTGTTTGTACTTATTTAGCAGTCCACAACAGAATAATACAGATACGGTAAAGTTTAAAGAGTTGATTTTATAAACCTCGCGTCCTAAGATGCAGTACTTTGGCTAACACTAGCAGACAAATGGTTAAGATCAGAACCATCAGCATTGTTACAATACCATACACAATAAAAGGAGCAATCATAATAATAATGACAGTGGTAAACAGCCACACTCCTTTCTCTAGAAACTAATAGGTTATTATAATAATAGAAGGTCTCTTAGGCTAATAGGGGGAACCCCATACCGTATAGATCGGCTTAGTGGAATCATATCACAGGATCAGCTAGGCTCTCTCATGCATCAGCTCTTCTGTTCGAATGAATCTAAAACATTCTGTCCTGCAATATTAAAAGCACTTGTCCTTCAGATATTGGCAGCTGCATGTATGATATGTCTAAAAAGTGGTACGAACAATGTGAACACAACACTCTGCACCGTCTAGTGTCCTAGACTTGTTCTTTACATGATGTACAGACGAAGGTCGCAGCACACTGTTAAGAATGTTAAACAACAAACTGTTATCCTGTAAGGCAAAGTCGAGTAAGCATTTCTAAAATGAAAAACATATAACAACAGTGTCGCGTGCAAAGCAGCAGAAACGGCAAGCTGGCTTTCTAACAGTTGGCTCGGTTATGCCAACTTAGTGTTGTAAATAGGGAGTGGCTAACCCATCCTACACCCCCCCTTGATCAGACTACTAACCACTAGGGGCGCACTTATCAAGAACGCAGAGTTCAAGTGATATAGAACAGAACCAAGGGCATGAACTATAAGTCCATATAAGGTAAGTGTAAAGTTCGAGAAAAAAAAGAAGAAGAAAAAATCGTGTAAAAAAGTAAAAACGATGTTCTAGAGAAAAAACCATTAAAAAAATTTTGATAAAAAAATTGACATCTATGGATGCATCCTGTCTTGACTACGTGAAACAGTCAATCCATCAAGGTATATGCACCGTAAGTTGCAACAGCTTCCAAGAGGAAATCATTGGAGCGTTCCGAAAAAGTATCTGCCATCCAATTTAGCAAGGGAAAGGAACACACGTGTTCTTCAATTATCGGAGCATCCAGCACCATAACAGGACAACTGTCAGCATCCTCGAGATAACTCCGTTCAAGGAATTCAATAGCGGCCTCTCCGATATCCCAGTTACCAAGGACTCCTTGTGTAGCACCCAAAGCCATAAACCCAATTCCAGAACAAGCAAACTCATGATCCAGTAATGGACACATTAGTTCATCAAAATCCGGGTCAGGTGACACCAAGTTTGACAGACACAAGTCCAGAGTCCATTGGAAGGGACAATCTAGGCAATGAAAAAGAGGTTGCACACAGGTAAAATAAGCAAACCGGAACGACAATCCATACTTGACGCTTAAGGTCGCCAGAGGTAAAGTGCTGTAGTAATCAAGCATCCGGCTACGAAGATGGAGCAGGCGGAGCATTCTGTCTTGTAACCCCAGGCGTGCAGCCATAACGAAATGCGTAGATCAACAAGAGGATCCCGGCCCCAAGAGCGAGGAGCAAGGGAAACCCTCCGAAGACACTTGAAAAAATAGAATGTAAAAACGCGGGGATCACACCAAAAAAAGTTTGGAATGATGTCACGAGGCCTGAGCCGACAATTTTAAAAAAATGGACAAGGCCAGTCGTAGACGAAGCATTAAAGATAGTCTGTATCAACGTTCCAAAATGTAGGGGGAGGTCAGTATTTAAAAGAGCTTGTACTTCAGTGCGTGTGTTTGCTATGTGAAGAAGAAATGTTTCACGGGACGAAGTCAAAGAAACTTCTTTCTGAGACAAAAGAGCTCTTATTCTACTCATCCTGTTGAACTCTGCGTTCAATGTTGGAATCGCCGGCCAGATGGATATATCGAGCCTGCCGTGCGGGGGTGGGAAAAGGACGTTATTACAGCAAATCACCCTTTGTGAAACGGTGACTATGTAAGGAATACCCACTAGCATCCCACTGCAAGCTTCATTATTTAAAAGCAAATAACTACCGTTGGCAAGCAGCTTAAAAGAAGACGTTATAACTGGCATTGGAATACCTTTTAGGACACAAGCTAAATTAGGAGCATGTATATTGCAAGCGCCATGTAATTGTATATGTCTACAAACCACAGAATGATCAGGAGCGGAAGTGCATTCTTCACCTTTTAAGTAAACTTCCTTGCCATCCCTCACGCATCTATATGTGAAAGGAAGTGACCAAACTTCGTGCAGGAAGGCATCACCAAGCTGTTCATATCTGCCTATGGCATAATGCTTCATGCACGAACTGAACTTAAACCGAGAAAAAGGCAACGTGATCAATCCGTGTACAAGCCACACAGCCGAATTCAACTCAGCAATAGAAAAAGGTAAAGGTTCTAGTTTTTCAATGTGCAATAATGCGTAAGTTGCGTCTTTCATGGACATGAACTGCTGTTTATCGGTCAAATTAAAAGGAAGGAACAATGAAGACGTATTCATGTAATCCCAAGGGACTTTCCCAGCTTTTAACGTTTGCAAGGTCCATGCAAACTGCATAATTGAACGCAACTGATTTTGACCATGATATAACACAGACACATCATCTTGTACAATGTCTACGACAGATGAAACAATATTATCTAATGTATAAATTCTAGAAGACAAGGTGTTAATACTATTATCTATAACAGCCAATACTTTCTCCATATTGGCCTGGTCAATAGTACGTAGCCTGAAAGCAGCTTCAATTTGCGATAACTTCCAAACTTCATTGTAAATAGCATAAACCCATCTCTTGGACCTGCCAGTCGCAGGACCCTTAATAAAATCATTTAAATCTATTTTGTCATTTAACCGTGATAAATGAAGCTTAACTGAAGCTAATGTGGAATGTTGCAACCATGGCTGGCATAACTTACCTACCGAGTAGGTAGTTACCGTGTGTGACGATGGAAAACGAGGGTCTACTCTAAGTTGTGTATACCCTGGTGTCAAATCCAGAAACCGACGTTGACAGGAATCTGAACCCGTCTGCCATACCAACCATCCTTCGGGATCTATTGCTGAAATATTGAAGGTGGTGTTGGAGACGAGGGACTGCAACATAGTAAGGGACAGATCTGTGTGATTCGCCCAATTAGGATAAGCACCCAGATCCGGGATTGTGGGGGAATTCAATTTTTTAGATATAGCCAATCCAAAACAGGTGGTCTGAAAAATAGTTGAATTCAAAAATAACATATGATTTGGGATAAGACAGGCACGATGCAAAGCTTCTGTTTCTTGTACCTGCCACGGTTTAGTTCCCCAAACTGATTTAAGATCGACAGTAGCTTTCCAGAGGTCATAACCTCCAATAGCCAATTCATCCATAAAGGATTTGGAATACAATAATACAATAATTTGGTGTGTGTCAGTCTAATTTTAGAAGCTGGTTCTACCACCACCTTAAAATAAAAAGAGGCAGGTTGAGACACACTAAAATCCGAAAAGTACGTGAATTTGTAGAGCTGCCAGGCATAGGGACAGGACAATGTTCCCACTGAGTGAAATTAACAAAATTCCGAAAGGTATTTGCCCTGTGTAGGAAATGTGTGTCATAATGTTGATAGCAAAATTGTTCATCGTAATTTGCATTATTTAAATATAAATCTTCAGCATCAAATGCAGCATAATATTTCAAATCATAAAACAGTGCTTCTATCGTGTGCACATCCCAATCATCTGATCGGATGTTCTGTTTAACTACATCACCCATAGAAGCACGAAAAACAGTTGGTACATTAATCACTTCGGTGGGACCATGAATTTGAAAGTTCACAGCATCCCAATCAATTCCATCACGTACAGGCCAGGCGGTGATGTTTACAAAAGTCTGGTCCCTTTTCATGATGTGTGATGAGGAATGGGGGGCTAAAGTTCCATCAATTAATCGAATTGTAGATCGTTCATTCAAGTAGTGTCCATTGATCAATTTAAAAAACACTACCATAAAGCCAATGGTCATGAACAAAAAAATACATATTAGCACCAGCCAGATGTACGTCCAAGGTGCAACCAAAAAATGTCTCTTGAACCAGGCAAAAAATTTTGAAATTTTGGAAGGGGCAGTGGAAGTCAATGATTCAGTTTCAAAGGAAGAATGTGACTGGGCAATTGTTGTTGAATGTAATAGAGGCAAAGGTACTTCTGTTGGATAAGCATACTCAGGATCATCAGGTAAACCACCAGCATTAGATGGCATAGAAGGACCAGTAACTGCAAGCATCTCAATGGAAACTTCAGGCAAGATGTTAGAGGGTGGCACTACAACAGAGTTTCTCAGCATTGAAGGGCAAGAAACTGAAGGTGTCACACTATGGAGAATCGGCCACCCGCTGTAGCTTGACATTGTCAATCGAGATGTACCTGTTATCCTTGCGACCAGGAAGTGGAGGTAAAACAACTGTACGCGTACCCAGAACTCCAAGCACCGGGACCGGTGCACGATAAGAGGGGCCGAACTCCTTCTTGTTCTCCACCTTCTCACGGACCAGGTCTCCAACTTGAGATAGCCAGCCGACTACCGGAATCTGCAGCGCAGCTTCGGATGTAGAGGGTACGTGTCCTTTCGCTAGAGTGTTTCTGGCTTCTTGTAGATTCTGCAATACAGCACAGTGGTCATCTAGGTCAAAAGGGGCAGCTGCTGCCGCCATGTCTAGACCATCAAGGTCCGGGACAAACATTCTCACTCCAAAGAGCATCATGTACGGGGTCCTCCCACCCAGAGACCTTCTAGGGAGATTATTAAGTGCACGTTGTACGTCATACAAGTGGGAGAGCCAGTTCCGGCCTGTACCTAATACCCTCGCTGTCAAAGATTGCTTTAGGTCACGGTTCATCCGCTCCACAACACTATTGCCCTCAGGCCGGTATGGAGACAAAAATTTGACCTGGACCCCCAGTTCTCTCATGGCCTCCTTGTACACCCTTGAGGCGAACGCAGGACCCTGATCAGAATGAAGGGTACCACATGCAAAACTCCCTATAAAGACACGCAAATCCTTGATGACAGTTCTGGCATCAGCACTCCTTTGTGGCCATACCCACAGGAAACGTGTGCACGAATCAACTGCAACCAAGATATATTTGTACGCAGTATCAGAGGTAATAGGACCGCAGTGATCTAAATAAACGCATGCAAGTGGTTGATTAGGTATACGCAACTTCATTTGTGGTGGACGCGCTGCAGAGGAAGGTTTAATCTGTTGGCAAATGTCACAATTAAGAACGTATGCCCGTGCTTGTTTGTACAAACCGTACCACCAGTAACGTTGCTGCAAAAGAGATATAGTTGCCGACACTCCGGCATGCGCAGACGCAACACCCTTGTGGGCAGCTGATATCAAAGATGGTCTGCAGTCCGCGTTGGGAATCAATCTGTCACCAACGTCGTTAATCCTCACTAACGGGACGTTATCAGGACTTAAGCGATAATGGTAGCAAGAAAGGAAACCCTTCGGAAAGTTTTTCCCGGTCTCGGAAGCAGCAATAGCCGCCAAGATTTCATCATCGATCTTACTTTTTGATCTTGTAACTGCTGCTACTAGATATGTCGCCACTGCTGTTTTTGCTGCCTCGTCAGCCAGACTGTTACCGACAGCATGGACGCCAACTCGGTGACCAAGAGTGTGAATTACATTCACGAGTGGCAGCAGTTCTTTAAGCGTTGGGCGCCATGTTGCAGGGATTCTGCTTATGCACAGAACTATGCGCAGGAAACCAGGACCTCAGAGAATTGTGGTGTACCAGAAACTCCCCTCAGAACCAAGAACCCCATATCCGACTAGCTTAGTGTCCCATTCGTTAGCCTAGATCTAGCTAGGCGGTCCCAATGTATAGACAACCCAGAACATGCGACTTAGATATTTCTCAGGAGTGGTGGGAATCCGAAATACCTGTTTGTACTTATTTAGCAGTCCACAACAGAATAATACAGACACGGTAAAGTTTAAAGAGTTTATTTTATAAACCTCGCGTCCTAAGATGCAGTACTTTGGCTAACACTAGCAGACAAATGGTTAAGTTCAGAACCATCAGCATTGTTACAATACCATACACAATAAAAGGAGCAATCATAATAATAATGACAGTGGTAAACAGCCACACTCCTTTCTCTAAAAACTAATAGGTTATTATAATAATAGAAGGTCTCTTAGGCTAATAGGGGGAACACCATACCGTATAGATCGGCTTAGTGGAATCACATCACAGGATCAGCTAGGCTCTCTCATGCATCAGCTCTTCTGTTCGAATGAATCTAAAACATTCTGTCCTGCAATATTAAAAGCACTTGTCCTTCAGATATTGGCAGCTGCATGTATGATATGTCTAAAAAGTGGTACGATCAATCTGAACACAACACTCTGCACCGTCTAGTGTCCTAGACTTGTTCTTTACATGATGTACAGACGAAGGTCGCAGCACACTGTTAAGAATGTTAAACAACAAACTGTTATCCTGTAAGGCAAAGTCAAGTAAGCATTTCCAAAATGAATAACATATAACAACAGTGTCGCGTGCAAAGCAGCAGAAACGGCAAGCTGGCTTTCTAACAGTTGGCTCGGTTATGCCAACTTAGTGTTGTAAATAGGGAGTGGCTAACCCATCCTACAGTGTAGAGACTTCACTTCCTTCATTACACCTTTTGGGATGTATAGATTTAAACGGATGCTTTTTGGCTTGGTATCAGCGTCCTTAGTCTTCCAAAGAGTTACGGAAAGTGTTCTTCATGATCTCCCTGGTGTTTACGTGTATCAGGATGATATTTTGATATATGGGGATGATGTAAGTCAGCACGATGCTCACTTGAAATCAGCATTGGAGAAATTGTCTTGCCATAATCTTACTATTAAGGCAGAAAAATGCAAGTTCAGAACAAAGTCAAAAAATTATTAGGTCATAACATTACTAGTGAGGGTGTTAAACCCAAATCAGATTTAATCAAAACCATACAAGAAATGAGTTCTCCTTTGCAGATTGTGCTGTAAACATGAGGTACTTATTGAAGAAAGGAGTCGATTTTGTATGGTCTGATTCCTGTGAAAGAGAGTTTGTTGATATCAAAGAGAAACTTAAGAGTGCCCCTTCTCTGAGTAGCTTCAACCCTAATTCAAAGTCTATACTCAACACTGATGCGAGTGAAAAAGGGTTGGGTGCAGTCTTGCAACAAAGAGGTTCTAAAGGTATGCAAATAATAATGTTTTTATCACAGACTCTTAAAGATCCTGAAACCAGATATTCTGTAGTGGAGAGAGAATCTCTCGCTGTATTCTGGGCTATTAAAAGATTTTAGAAAATTCTTTGGGGCACTGACTTTGAAGTACGAGCGGATCATAAACCTTAGACTGAAATATTTAGCAAAAAAGGGTCTTGATTCAATCTCTAGTAGGATAACTAAATGGGTAATTGGACTACAGGAATATAGTTTTGTAATAAAATATATTCCAGGTATAGAGAACAAGGTGGCAGATGTATTGTCGCGTCTTACACCAAAAACTGTATCTGATGAAGTTGACTTAGAAGAAATTGAAGAATGGGTTTGTGCGATTGACTATGATGTAATTTCTGAGAAAAGATGGTGTGATGAAATGGTTCAAGATGTCACTTTGAATGAGGTCTTGAATCTCATTAAAAAAGGGTGGAACAGTAACAAAGAGGGATCAGATTCAAGTAAAAAATTTGGCCATTACGCAATGAATTATCTGCTGACAATGGATTATTGTTTCTTGGGACGAGGTTAATTCCGCCAAGTTCTCTCAGGAAGGAGCTCATTGATTTAGTGCATTCTTCTCATGCTGGGTTAACAAAATGTAAAGAGAGATTGCGTATGACGTATTGGTGGCCAGGTATGGATAGGGAAATTGAACGAATGTTACGTGATTGTATTCCATGTTCATTAAGTGACAAATCAAAGTGTACACGTGTCCAACCGATGGTTTTGAGAAGACGTTCCTCCAACCCTTGGCAAGATTTAGCTTTAGAGATTGTGGGTCCTATACATAGTAATGGTACACAAACTTTTATATTAGTTGTCATTGATATGTTTTCACGTTGGCCTGAGGTTTTCTTTTTACATACTATTGATTCTAAGCATGTCATTGATTGTTTAAAGAGTCTGTTTTCAAGGGAAGGGATTCCTGAATCCTTATTAACTGACAATGGGGTTCAACTCGTCTCTGAAGAAAAGAGGAATTTTCTCTCTTCAAAAGGAATTACTCATAAAGTATGTTCTCTCTATCATCCCGAGGCCAACGGAATGGTGGAGAGATTTAACAGAGTGATCAAAGAAATTATTGCTTTAGCAAAGTCTCTATCTTTAGATTGAAAGTCTGAACTAATGAAGAAGATAGAGGACAGGTTGTCTCCTCATTCTACAACTGGCAAGACACCTTTCTTACTGTTCCGGGGTAGAGTTCCAAACACAGATGTGGAACCTACGTGGGTGAATAAGTATGAAGTAAGTATGGGAAAGGAAAAACAATGTGATAATTTTCGAATTCAAGAGAGAGGAGGAGAAGGCTAAATTAAGGAAACGTTACTTTGATGTGAAGAAAGCTGTAAGGACGACTAAAGTAGTTGTGGGTGATATTGTGATGATTAAACATCCAGGTTTGATGGGAAATTCTGTTTCAAAATTTATAAAACTGATAAAAGTAATCAAAGTGTTTAAAAATGCGGTGAAGACAGAAGATCATCGCATTTGGAACCTAAATAGAGTTGTTGTTGTTAAAGGAAAGATAAGTCACGACTCAAATGTGAGCCTAAATGGAGCTACACCTCATGATGGTGGTAAATGTGAAATTCGTAGCTCATCTAGGTTGTGCAAAAAACCATCTTATCTTTCTGACTATGTATAATATGTTCTTGTGTTATTGTGTTTAGATAAAGAGGGGAGGTGTGTGGTGTACTCCTTTGTATGTGTTGTTCTAGTCATGGAACTTTCTTATGTCATGTACAGAATCTTTTATGAGTCAGAGAGTTATATCATAGAATTCCATGAAAGCTTTTGTAAGTAAACCTGCTGGTTGATGTGAAGACCTGCTGGTTGATGGATGGGATTCTTGGTGGAATAAACTTAAGAAGAAACAGCATACCTGTGTCCTGATTTATTACTGGTGTGCTTCAGATACACACAGCCAAAGGATGACCTACTATATAGACAATTATCTAAAGGTAAACCAGCGATGCCACATGCTTTGCTTACAATAGCTCTTGATCAGATAGCTTTATCAGCCCATACTTCAAGAGATTATTTTTCTATGCAAATACAACAAGACTGGTTTGTTTCCAATTATATGACATACTTACCATGTATCTTCATAACTGTTTTGTTTGTCAGCAATTCTCCCCCAGTCCCACACTAAAAGTATAAATCCTACCATTCCACAACCACAAGGTCCCTTCAAGGCCCCTCAAATGACTTTGTGGATATGAGAGATAAGTGCGTAATTGACTCTTGTTCTGCACTGAGCACTTTCCGGAGGAATATCCCAGCAGGCTGACCAACTCGCCGCACGCAGGAGACTCTGCCCATGCGCCAGGAGACGTATTTTAAGGTCTCGGTCCTACCACAGTGCGGGAGGCGCAAAAGTGCAGGCTTTCATTGGGTGTTGGCGCCTGTGCTTCTTTTGAGGGCCCTGAGGGCATGATTCTTGCTCCCGAGTCTAATGATAATGATAATTCTGGAATATTGGGTCCGGGTTTTCAGGAAGTTGGTAATTTGCTTCCAAAGGTGCCGCTGCCTTCAACAGATAATGCCACCGAAAAAGCTATGGCTAATCCCACATCCATTACTACCTCTTCTACAATGTAGTGTACCATTCTTCCGCCGGCAAGCGGAAAGAGGAAAAAAGGCCCTATAAAAAGTCAGCCCCCCCTAAAACATAAAAAGGCAAGTAAGATAACCCCCCCGCAGTCAACCCTAGATTCGGACACCGTTAACCCGATTTTATCAAGGCCCTTTGCTTCAACCAATTTTGTCCCATTTGGAGTCCATTGAACAGAAATTACAAGAGCTCTTGAATCATAGTTCTGCTTTAAAAAAAAAAAAACTTCTCCTGTTAATGATATTTTGCAACACCCAGAAATTCCTTCCAATGCTCATCCTCTGCACTTATGGACAGTTAGCCATCTAACTGCGGGCAAACCTGGGTCTGATGCGGCAATAACGCCCTGTACTACAAAATCTCAAACTGATGTTAGTTCAATGACAATAAGCGCCAAAGATGTTCCACAGGTGATTAGACCCCAGTGCTATGCCCCTAGGCACCCCTGTTCCTCATAAGTCAAGACCGCCTATCAGAAGCTCACAGAGAGACTATAACCAGTTACAGGGTGATTCTTGAAATCACATATTAAAGCTCCCACCTGCAGCCTGTCCATATGTCCTATTACTGGTGAATGTTCCAGCCCTTCGAACCACCCAAAGAGAATCGACTTTACAACTAATGGACAAATCTCGGCATTGGCTTGCTAACCACACAAGATCGGGACACCTAATATAGAATCACTTAATAATGGCGAGAAGAACACCATGGATTGGTCCAACTGCAAAGGCCTTTGAGAGTGACGGTATTGTGTTAAATTTTGATAACTCACTTATTGTAAGAGATTTACTTTTTCAACCCTTGCTGGATCACAAGGTACCTACTACAATTTTCTTTGTAACCCTGGGATATTTCTATAACCCACAGAGTTTACAATGTGGGTTGGTCCTTACTAGAAGTATGATTCTCCCTGTACACGATAAAACCTCTTTGTTGAATCATATAAATCCTCCAGATTTTCTCTCTTATAACAGGTTTGCCCCCTATCAGGATTGGACTCCTGTGATTGACTCGTACCAGCTAATCAATCATCCTACATCCCTCCTGAGTCTGGGTAAAATGGGGGCGCTGCTAATGATGATTGTCTGTTGCTTCAGGGGGTGCTGGATCCACACTTTAACCAGAGCCATGATCCCACAGCTTTACCCCATCCAGTGTCCCAGGGTACTCATCATGATAAAAACTCCCTATCTTATACACTCCTGTCCTGGAACATAGCAGGCTACAATAGCAAGCGGGACAATGCAGAATGGCTCTCCGCCATTATTGATTTTCACATCATCTGCGTACAAGAAACCTGGGAGATTGAATCAATTTCCATTAATGGATATCGCTCGTTCCAAACACCAGCATTACCCGCCTCTGGGGGAAGACATGGGGGGGGGTTGCTTACACTGGTTTCTAATTCGGTCGTATTAAGTATTTTAAATTTCATAAATATATCACCTTATTTTCATATTTTAATAATTAAAGGTTATGACTCCTGGAATCATATGTTAGTGAATTACTGCAATATTAATTTTCTAAACCCTGACGTGGTCCTTAAGCATTTAGATAAGCTACTTGAAGATCTAGTGGAGTCCCATCCTAATCCTTTGAAATTCATCTGGCTTGGACACTTTAATTTAAAGGTGTGTCCTAGAAACTCTAAGGAAACTTGTGGGATAGTGGATTATACATTTTAAGCATGATCTACAGGGTGATGTCGTAAATAACATTCTGATGAAATGGAGGTCTGTAATGAGATAGATTCAATTATGGGGCACCTGTTCCCCACATTTTATAGAGCACAGTACTCCACAACGATCAACTATATTATTTCCACAGACACCCGGGAAATACGCTTTATAGAATTAGAGCCAGAATTCACAGCCCTTAGTGAGCATGCCATGCTTACCTGTGCCCTATGTTGGCATGAACCAAATTACGTAATGGCATCAGAGTCCCTGAACCTACTCTAGCCAGGAAAAATGGCTTTGTGCTAAAGTGGGACAGAGTTAATGATACTTTTTTGTGAATCCTCTCTCGGCAAACCAAGAAGCTATCAAATTCTGCTTGGACCCCTCGGCAGGTTAAACCTAAGTAGTTGAGGCGTTTAGTAATCTTTTAACTAATATTAAGTTACAACTGACACTCCCATTGTTAGCAAGAACCATCCTACAGCATTGTTGGTTAGATAAGTCCTTTGTTACAGCCTCAAACAAACTACGGTTAGCTCTTAAAACTATACCAAGGGATAGAGGCCTTATTTGTACTTTGAGGGATGCCTATAAATCTGAGAGAGTTTCTAGATTAAAACAGCTTAAATCTGAGGCGTGGGATAACTTAAAACAAGCTTTTGTACTTCACGATAACAATGCATTTTGGAAGGTGATTAGCACTCCTCTTTTGAATGATCGTGGTGGTACCTCTACGGACATACATATTGATGAAGATTCCTGGACAAGGTACTTCCAGGAAATCTTCAAACTCTCAGACGTTTTGAACTTGCCAGATAGGGCACCATATACATGGCCTTTATGGACATTTCTATGGCCTTTGATTGTGTAGTGCATAGTAAACTTTAGCTCATTCTGAATGAAATGAGAGTCAACGAGGCAATTATAGAGTTTATTAGAGATTTATATAAGGACGCTACCACCATGGTTCGGTATGGGAGGCTTGGCAAATGCACTAATTCCTTTAAGATTGAAAGGGGTGTCAGACAAGGGTGCGTCTTGGCACCGTTTCTGGTTGCCCTTTACAATAATGAATTAATATTGCCTTGAGTAACAGCGCGAAAGATACTCACCATGTTCTGACAACTCCCCTTTCAATTCTGCTTCATGCAGACAATGCCGTTTTATTTGCAAGAGCTCCTCTGGCCCTTCAAAATTGGATTTTCCTCATCAGATCCGCCAAAAGGACCTCCTTCAAAGACCGCCTAGATAACAACGCACACAACAGCAAAGAGCTCTTTAACATCGTGAAGGAACTCTCCAACACCAGCTCCAACACCAACGACATCCCACCGTCACAAGACCTGTGCGACTCGCTGGCCACCTTCTTCCATTGCAAGATAGCAGACATCCACGACAGCTTCAACGTCATCACCACCCCGGCAACCACTGAGACCCCCGCTTCCACGACCACCACCCGCACCAACCACCTGCTCGCCTGGACCAACATCAACGATGACGACACCATCAAGATCATGAACACCATCCACTCCGGATGCCCAGAAGACCCCTGCCGATACCACATCTTCAACAAAGCCAGCAGCACCATTGCACCCCATCTCCGGAAAACCATCAACATTTCCTTTGAGACAGCGACCTTTCCGGAGAGCTGGAAGCACGCAGAGATCAACGCCTTACTCAAGAAGCCCAAGGCGGACCCCAAGGACCTCAAGAACCTCCGACCCATCTCCTTGCTCCCGTTCCCGGAGAAGGTCATCGAAAAGCCATCAACAAACAACTGACCAGCTTCCTCGAAGAGAACAGCATCCTGGACCCATCCCAGTCCGGGGTTCCGCAGCAACCACAGCACTGAAACTACCCTCATCGCCGCCACCAATGACAACAGGACCCTGCTTGACAATGGAGAAACCGTGGCCCTCATCCTCCTGGACCTGTCAGCTGCCTTCGACATGGTCTGTCACTGCACACTACGAACACGCCTCTACGATGCCGGAATCCAAGAGAAGGCCTTGGACTGGACCACCTCCTTCCTCTAAGGCAGAACACAGAGCGTCTGCCTCCCCCCCTTCCGCTCCGAAGCCACCGAGATCATCTGCGGCGTACCCCAAGGCTCATCCCTCAGCCCAACGTTGTTCAACATCTACATGGCACCGCTCACCCACGTCGCACGCCGGCATGACCTCAACATCATCTCCTATGCCGATGACACCCAGCTGATCCTCTCCCTCACCAAAGATCCCCACACCACCAAAACCAACCTCCACGAAGGAATGAAGGCCGTCGCCGACTGGATGAGAAACAGCCGACTGAAGCTGAACTCGGACAAGACGGAGGTCCTCATCCTCGGTTCCACCCCCTCGGCCTGGGACGACTCCTGGCGGCCGACTGCACTAGGAGCACCCCCTACACCCACCGACCACGTACGCAACCTAGGGGTCATCCTCGACTCCACCCTTTCCATGACGAAGCAGGTAAACGCAGTCTCCTCCTCCTGATTCACCACCCTCCACATGCTTCGCAGGATCTTCAAGTGGATCCCCACCGAAACAAGAAGGACGGTCACCCAGGCCCTTGTCAGCAGTAGACTGGACTACGGAAATGCACTCTACGCATGAGCCCCGGCCAAACACCTGAAACGGCTCCAACGCATCCAGAAATTCTCTGCACGCCTGATCCTCTACATCCCTCGCTGCAGCCACATCACACCCCACTTGAGAGACCTGCACTGGCTCCCCATTAACAAGAGGATAACCTTCAAACTCCTCACCCATGCACACAAGGCACTCCACAACACCGGACAAGCGTACCTCAACAGCCGACTCAGCCTCTACACCCCCACCCGCCAGCTCCGCTCTGTAGACCGAGCCCTCGCCACCGTCCCCCGCATCTGAAGAGTTACCGCCGGCGGCAGAACATTCTCCCATCTCGCCGCCAAGACATGGAACACCCTCCCCAACCGCCTGCGGCAGACCGAAGACCTTCTAACCTTCAGGAGACTTCTCAAGACCTGGCTCTCGGAACAATAGCAGCTCCCCACCCCCCCTCCAGCGCCTTGAGACCCTCACGGGTATGTAGAGCACCTTATAAATGCTATGATTGATTGATTGATTGTACATTACACTGCCTTCATGAATAAATTGGACCTTAATGTTAAAAGAGCAAAAAACATATCATGGCACCGGGGGGGGGGGGGGGGTCAAACAAGAAGCAATTTAGCTTCCATCTAGGTGGGGATAAAATAGAGCAAGTTCATAGTTTTAACTATTTAGGGGTTGTTTTTGATGACAAGCAGAACTGGAAGGAGATGGTACAGACAAGATCAAATCTTATGGCCCAAAGTACTGCTGCCATCTTTAGGTTCTCCAAGAAATTAAGATGTAAACCATTAAGGGTAAGATCTAAAATCTATCTGGCCAAAACTGTTTAAATTGCCACATACAGAGCGGCTATATGGGGGGATATCCGAGGTGAGGGCACTTCATATCATAGATGATACATTTGTTAGAAGATTGCTCTCACTCCCTTTAGCAGACAATAATTTGTATTGCTCACAAGGAACTAAGTTTGCCTTTTATCACGGACGCTATCAAATTGGCCCCACTCACTCTATGGCTTTCAGTCGGGAAAAGAAGCTCAGCTGATCTAAATCAGAAGATCCTAATAGATATTATGAATCTAGATCTTCCTCACAAAATCCCCTGGCTTTCATATGTTCATCAAACTCTTGCCTCCCTGGGGCTTGCATATTTATATGACACTCCTTATGCCAAAAATTCCCTAAAGCAGTAGCAGAAAGATGTGATAGATATAGAGTCAAACAATCTGTTTGGATCTATGACACTTTACCTCATATTCCCTTAGACCATAGCTCTTACCTTGTGTTTGTTGAGAATAGACAGCATCGACATATTTTGATCAGATTCAGATTAAATTATATACCGTTAATGTTGGGCCACCCGAATAACGTGTTTTTCTATAAACGATTTACCCCCTTTAATGATAAGGCAATTCAATCTACTGAGCATATTCCCTTTTTTTGTCCATTTTACACACTAGAGGGAAATAATTTTATTCTACCACTTATAACCACATTTTCACTTCGTTCTTCTGCACTTGCACTTTCCATATTTTATCAATTAGAAGCCGCGTTCGTGTGTTTCGCTGTGTCATCATTTTTATTGAAATAAATTTATTTGATGATGATGATGATAGATAAACAAGTGCAATAATTACAGATACCTCATAGTTGTAGTCTGCACTTTTTCTCAATGGATTGAAGCAGGACCATGCATCCATTGTGATGCTAAATCAGCAGCTACATTCCTAATTCGTGAAGTAATCACATGATGGGGAATTCCAGAAGGGATTAGATCCGACAATGGCACTCTTTTCATGAACAGAATCTTTATGCATATCATGACACAGTTGGGAATAAAACATAAATTATCCTCCGTGTACTACCCTCAAAGTAACCGCATAGTTGAGCACCTGAATGACCTCTTGAACAGTAAGTTATGTGCTACATTCCAAGGGAAATGATTGTACTGTCTACCAATAGCACTATTTTCCCTCGGGAATACGCCCAGTTCTGACCATTGCTTGACACCCCATCAAATAGTGACAGGGAGATGCATGAATACTCAAGTCCCTGCCACTAGAAGTAGTTTACTGGGAGAAAGATCTGCAGAGATCCTGAATGATGAGATTTGTCTCTAAACAGGTAACAAAGGAGAAGGAGAAGCTTGCCACCACTGAGGTCGACCTCCCAGCTGTGCACGTAGGAGTTACAGCATTTGTAAAGAACTTTGCTCAAAAATGGAGAGAAAGATGATTCGATGGCCCCTACATGTTGACCATGGTGTCTCCCACCACCCTCATGGTGGATGGCAGGAAACCCTGGTTCCACAACACTCACATTCATCTAAACCCAGCACCTCGTTAAACATCTGTGGCCTATTTTTTTGAAAAAACAGCAGAAATTATATGTATTTTTGTTTTATGCTGATATTTTATCTCCCAAATCTATCTTTTCTGCTCTTCGAAAGCAAAGTACCCTTTAGTCCTAAAATTTTCCATGTATGAAGAGAATTCTTTAATAATAATGTGACACGCAATGCCCATACTCAGCTGTCAGATAATATGTTGTATCAGCAGATATCAGACATACCTTAGGAAAACACTAATGAATCCTTTTTTGTGTGTTCCCTAATTCCTCATGCTTCTGGATCAGATAGACGGCGCTCAGCGAAATAAGTAGCCCCAAGTACAGCTAAATGTTTATTACATCTCTACTTGTGTATGATTAAGGCCCAAATGCAGTTGACATATGTTAGAGTAGTGCGTTTTTTAGTTAGCGCCACAAAATATAACTCTTTAGAGCGAGTGATATACATTCTCACAGATAGATAGGACATCAGGGATGAGATCTCATGTATGAGAAAGCCAGGCCGTCCTACCACTGTAGATTGGACCGTGATGGTCCTGGATTTAGGATTTCTAGGAGTAACACACCCGCTCACCGAGTGTAACAGCTATTTCATAAACCACATACCCCCAGATTGTGTTCGTAGGCCAGGATTTAGAGTCACCAGGTTAGTCTTTGCCCATGATCAATGGCATCCCAATGTTGAATTTTCTTGTAGGGCTATGTCTTTATGGAATGGCACTGATGCCAGTCAGGGTGTAATAGGGAAATGTACACATATCTGGGATGAAAACATTTCACGCCACACTTGGGTAGATAGCACAATACGTCCTCAGACTGTCATGAGCCTAACTTCTTTTCTTTATGTTTCAGAGGGAATAGCACTGTTAATCTAGGCCAGAAAATTGGCTGTAAATTCACAACGCTCACATGCAGGAGTCACCTCCAACCTCATGGATTTTTACTGGCAGCGCGGAGAACTGCTGTATGCCCAGTTACCTCCAAACTGGAGTGGAATTGTGACCTTGCACGCTCTGGTTTTTGTAATTCCTTGAATCAACATATGAGTTTTGCATGAGCACCCCATGTGCCATCCGACGACCCTGCTACTCCATAGCTGAAGGAAGAGAACTGCAGAGCACAAGGGTCCAAGCACTTGGAATGATGTTTCCCAAGAGTACCTCCTGTTCAATGATGTGCAAATATTCTTTGAGAGCATTTTGCCGTTTGTTCAAGCTAAAGCAACAGCTTGATGGCTGCAAGATATGTGGTGGGAGCTGCTTAAATTCACTAACACTACAAATGACTGTTTAAGGAAGAACTGTGTTCTGTAAGAATGATGGTACTGCAGCACTGTTATGTACTTGACCTTATGACATCCATGCAAGGAGGGGTATGCAAGAAAATTGGACCAGTGTGCTGCACTTTTATGAAAAGATGCAGACAATGGAACTTTATCAGAGGCTATACAGACACTGCATAATCTACAGAAGAAAATGGTAGATGAAGGAGGTGCCCCCGATGGTTGGTTTAGTGGTTGGGTTTTATCACTGCCATCCTGGATGAATGGACTGTTAGGAGCCTTGTTGCCAACCATTGTGGTCTTATTGCCAATAATTGTGTTTACAGTTAAAGCAGAGTGATGTTTCCAGTTAGGACACCAATGCAAGAAGCAGATCCCCAGGGCAACTTGTATCACCTAGTGCCAAGTACAGACCAAGGTCTAGATGAAGTAGTTGAAATATCAACTAGAGGTGGGAATGTTGTAGGAAATGTAAAATATGAACACACCACAGAGAATATAAAACATGCAGAAAATGTAAAACACAAGAACATAGCGCAACAACAAACACAAGTAGAAAACACACAGCTGTACTTAGTTAAAAAACAGTTTAGACCCAAGTCTTGTGCTGACAAGAGTCAGGTGAAAAGGTCACTTGCGGACACATTGGGATAAGTAATTTGAAAGGGTTTCAGTTTAAGGCCAACTCGTATTTAGTAACCATGAAAATATTTATGGGTTTAGCATACGAGAGCACCGGCACACACTCCCTGCTTCCAAACAGATTGTAACCGGATTGGACAATGGGTGCAGGAAAATTACATTAGCTTAGAACACACGGAGGTCTTAGGTGCACAATGATAAAAACACACATTCCATTTAAATTACATTTACCACGAATACACATGTATTCACGAGCAGAAGAATGTTTCATTTGTTAAGCACTATTGGAAGTGAAATAAAGAATTTATAGAGAATTAGGTCAGAGTTTGGGGTTAAGGGGTCACAGGTCTTTGAGTATTTTTCTGTCTTCAATCTATAACTTGCAAGTCAATTATTATTTACTGTTTGCAATAATGCATTTTGAAAGATGTGTATAAAAAGAGTTGTCTGTGAA
Source organism: Triturus cristatus (assembly GCF_964204655.1). Taxonomy (NCBI): domain Eukaryota; kingdom Metazoa; phylum Chordata; class Amphibia; order Caudata; family Salamandridae; genus Triturus; species Triturus cristatus. The sequence continues at coordinate 427,844,506 of NC_140582.1, read as the reverse complement.
GTAGTAATTGGAGAGAGAGACCAGCAGCCTGCCAATGTGTAAAGAGGGTATTTTCCTCCCTGTCACGACAGTCAGTAAAGAACTGCATTGTATTGTCAGGAGGAGTCTGTTGTTTTTTCATTTTGACGGTTTCATGTCACCCTGTAACACAGAGTATCCACTGGAACAGAAGTGTACTGAAGTGGTGGTGTCTGAGGTTCTTCTTTTATACACAGCTGTGCCTTTGAAGTGGGGAGAAGCTTCTAAAGGCATACATTTGAAGTACACAGAGGCCATGCCTTCCTGCCCTGGCTCCATACTAACTACAGTGGGTATGCAGCCCTTTGTGTGGATACAGGACACAGCCTATCCAGGTAAGAGTGAGGCTTGTCCCAGCTCCTCCCATCCTGTCAGTGATGGCACTTCCAGTCACACCTAAGCTCCCATTGAGTGTGGCTGTCTAGGAGTACACAAAACTCAACTACCAACTACACCCAGTCATGTGACCAGAGGCAGGCTGCAGACTCCAAATGGCCGAGGCAAAAAAATGCCAGCTTTCTAAAAGTGGAAGTTTCAGATTTGTATTTTAAAATCCAACTTTACCATAAGTTAGGATTTTAAATTAGGATTCGAAGACACCAAATATGAACCACTTATCTCTTCCTAATTGGAAATTACACTACAATAGTGAAAAGCAAATGTAAAAGAAGTTTTCACTACCAGGAGATGTAAAACTTAAAAGTACATGCCCAACTTTTTAAATAGCCTGAACCCTGCCCTTGGGCTGTCCAGGGCCTACCCTAGGTTTGACTTGTATGTATTAAAACGAAAGGTTTGGGCATGGCAAAAGGTTTATTTTGCAGTAGCAGGCCTGAGACATGTTTAAAGGGCTACTTAAGTGGGTGGCACAATAAGTGCTGTAGACCCACTAGTAGCATTGAATTTACAGCCCCTGGGCACATGTAGTGCCACTTTACTAGGGACTTATAAGTAAATGAAATATGCCAATTGTGTTTGAGCCAATATTACCATGTTTTTAGTAGAGAGCACTGGTTAGCAGTGGTATAGTTCACAGAGTCCTAAAGCCAACAAAAATGATTTCAGCAAAACGTTTGGGAATGACCCTGCAGAGAGGGCCAGGTTCAACACATGTTCAATAACTTCAAGACTTTTCCTCACTTAATGCTCCACTGAAAGACCTCGCAAAGAAAGGGCATGCATGCCTGTGGTCCCATGAATGGCATGCAGCAGGTGAACATTATTAAATCCCTTGCCCAGGATAAAAACATGTCATACTTTTATTTCTCATTGCACACTGGGCAGATGATAGCCTTCTATGATTTGATGCCATCCTCAGTTGTGGAAGAATGAATATGTTATGTCATATAGCAGGACTGCCCTTTGGCCAAAATAATTGGAGCTACTGAAGATTATGTTTGATGTTGTGAAAGAAATAATGCACAGCAGGGATCTGGTTATATTCAGAAGACACACGACGCAGCAACATGGAAGAACTGGGAGTTTTTGGCACTTCCAAGTTGAACTAGCATACGAAGCAGAAAGACTGAAGCTCTACGGTGTATGCATTGTTGTTGCACATTATTGCATCTAAAGTCCACTTATGGCCTGTGGACCCTGATTGGGGATTGCCAATTGTTTTCTTTGTGTTATGCATATAGCTGCATAGTAGTGCATTGCTTATGTTTTGTATATCATGACAGTATACTTTGAATTCACATGCATATATATCTAATGTGGTATGGTGGTTTACCTATGCCTAATTTTCTTTTAAAGGTATATATGTATACAGGACTGTAAAAGTTCCATGAAATACTTCGCACGGTATGTCAGTAACTGCAAGAACACCTCATTGTTCTTCAAAAACACTACAAATAGGGTGGTACGATCTGCTTGAGACAAAGAGGTGTGCTTTGTTTCACCTAGAGACTTACTACATTAAAGGACACACTATCACATAATCCAGTGAGGCCTCTATAGAATGGTCTGTCTGATTTGTGAGCAGATAGCGGCAGACCTTTTATTTGCTAAGTCTTAGTAACCGAAGCTCAGTAGGAAAATGAATTACTAAATGTACGGTGTGATCTCTCTTCGTGATATAGTTTTTATTAACACTGTAATAGTAGCTACCATTATTTTGGGTATGTTCTGTTCTAACTTTGTTTGTAATTAAAGCCACTGATAATACTAATCAAGATGTGTTCTGACTTTGGGGGATGGGTAAAGAGAATCCAGAAATATATGTCTGTTGTCACTGCGAAGGTCATCTGTTTCTAATATGGTTTATTACCAGGTCAATTAGGAGAGGTTCACAGGAAACTTGTTCATTTTTCCCGCTCCAGATGATAAGTCGGTATGATTGTACTGCTGGGGGCTTTGGAAATCTACAGGTGTGACCAAGATTAGTTCAACAACAGTAGAGGTGAAAAAAATTAGTTATAGCAGAATCTCTTTGGAGACAAGTCATTGATCTAGTTCATGAGGCATATCATTGAACTGTAGTCACTAAAAGACAAAAGGTCTAGATTCCATTTATGGACATGCTTGTGGAGAAGGCAACCCACATCCACTAAGTTTGAGCAAAAACAGTCCACCTGAGTCCAATCAAAAGCCCCCTTCACTACACGGCATCTAGAACGAAGTGACTACTGATTTGTCTGTGCCGACCCCAATGGGACTGCCTCTCATTGTTGTCATTGAAGACGATCCCAATTTAGATATGCCATGATGGTAATCAACACTTCCATGGATATTGTTGTCTCCACTCTCTAAACATTTGAGGCTTATCAATTGTACCCATAGTACGTCCCAATCTTTGGGGTTTGCAAACTGAGATCCTTAGTTTTTTTGTAAAATTAGGCTACATGCCTATTTGTTGGATAACTCATGTACACCGACATGCATACACCAACTTTCATCCTCCATCCACTTTCTCATCACTTAATATCTCCTTACTCCCAGAGATACAGACTTTTGAGAATTTGGAACAGAGGGATATTTACAACCTTGAACAACAAAGAACCTTTATCCCATACAACATACGCCTATCTGAAAAACACGCCCTTGCTGAGCTTACAACTAATAACTCACTGGTTATTAAGCCAGCAGACAAAGGGGGTGGAATAGTCATACAAGACACTCACCAATACAAAAATGAGATTTTGAGACAAATTTCTAATAATGAACATTACGTTAGGCTGGTGACTTATCCTACTAAAGAACTTCAGATTGAGATCTCCAGCATAACCAGAAGAAGACTTGAGTCAGGTTTCATTAGCAAAAATTAACACCTGTATATATTACCCAAAATGCATAAAATTCAAACATCACCCCCAGGGAGACTGATCATCTCCGGATGTGGTTCAATTTTTGAACCCATTTTGAAGCCATTGGTTGTTACATTGATTTTTTCATTAAGGACTTTTTGCCAGAATGTTATGTTAGAGACAGCATGCACCTGATTAACCAGATGGAACATATGGCTTTTGACTTCAATACGTGTCTTCTCTGCACACTGGATATTGAATCACTATGTACGAATATCCCTCAAAGTGAAAGGATAGAGATTATTCGACAAACTCTTGAGAAGCGTAAATGTCCACATACAGTACCCACTGACTTTATTCTTGAACTACTACATTTGACCATCACAAGGAATTTTTTTCAGTTTCATGGCGAATTTTACCAGCAGTCTAAGGGAACGTCCACAGGCCGGTTTATTCTCCCAAATTTTCCATTTTGTTCACGGTTAACTTAGAGACTTTAACCATTTTATCTGATAATAACCCATTTCACAACAATATAGTGACTTTGAAATGGTTTATTGACTAAATTATTTTGATATAGAAAGGGAGTACATATATGAGCACTTCATTTATTACACGGTTAAACACTAACTGTAAAGGTTTGAAGTTCACCTTCCAATACAGCAGAGAGGGGGATATCTTTTTTGGATCTGATGGTTAGAACCCATGAGGGGGAATTGTAGACGTCATTCCATCGGAAACCAACAGAAAGCAACACCCTGTTAGCATATTTGAGTCTCCATCCGAGGGCATTACGTGATTCTCTCCCACACTCTCATTTACTGAGGATCAGAAGAAATTGCTTCTTCAAACAAGATTTTTTCAGAGAAGCAGAAACTTTGAATACCAAACTACTCTCTAGAGGTTACTTCTGTAGACTGGAAACAGGATCCATTAAAAGGGTGTGGTACAGGCCACAAGAGGCACTTTTCACACCCAGAGTAAGAGATGATACGGGAAAGATGATCTGTGCCACCACATTTTCACCCACCTCTAATCAAATAAAGAAAACAATTTTATGCCTCTGGCAAACTCTAAATGTAGGAGAGTTATCCATAGAGCACCCCATTTTTGCATTTCACAACAAAAGAACATCAAAGACTACTTTGTGAGAGCATGCCTACCATCCTGCAGAGTGACCCGCACTTTGCATGATATTCTGGGCATGACCCCCTTGGTTGGCCATCAAGAATGTAGGAATTGCAGTGTGTGTGTGTGTGTGTGTGTGTGTGTGTGTGAATACATGATTGAGACAAAATTATTTGTACACAAAAATGTAAAAACTGCACTTTCACATTTCTCTAATTGCAACACTGCAAATGTAATTTATGCTATTTTATGTCCTTGTGACCTGATCTATGTGAGTCAGACTACACAAACAGTGAGGATTAGAATATACCAACACAGAAGCTGATTGAGATGCAAAGTTGCAAATGCACCTTTGGTGGAACATTTCTAAACACTGGGCCATAGTGAAAATGACTTGCGATGGCAAGTAATTGATGTTGTAAAAGTACCAGAACATGGAGGTGACCTCATGGCATTTCTCAATAAAGAAGAACTGAAACGGATCATGAGAATGGACAGTTTCTACAGAGGACTTAACAGATTAGAGGATTGGATGTCTCTGATATGAATCTCTGATGGTTCAGGACTGATGAGCTATGAGCAAGGTGATGTAACGCCATCTCAAGTTTCTTGATATTGATTTTTCTGGCTGACTGTTACTTTTTTACATGTCATGAGCAGACATTTAAGATTATATTTCTGATGAACTATAAGCACACAAGGGGATGTAATGCCATCTCAAGTTTCCTGATGCTGAATTTTTGGCTGACTGCTACCTTTTTACATGTCATGAGCAGACATTTCAGATTATATTTCTTTCCCTTGTGGCCGATAACACCCATATACTGGAACAGATTGATAAATTATTATAAAGGTTCCATAGAAGACCTAGAATGGGCTATGCCTCATGTGATGTACCCCAAATGTACATAATTGTTGAACACTTTCTTACTTAAGGTATGTGACGCTGTATAAGGGATGATGTTTATATATCTTGTTTATCTATATGGTTCATGTGGTCTATGCACACTGTTTTGCATCTTGCCCTTACATGCATATCTTGAGGCCACATTTTGTAATTTCCTTCTTGGCAAGCCACCAATAGATGTTTTCTGTGTTTTCTGTGTATATTTCCTTATGGCAATCATGATATTATCAATTCACTCTTTATGCCTTTTCTATTATTTTTCTTTACTGTTTTAATTACTGTTCTAACCTATTTTAAAATGGCCACCACTGATTTAGGGATTGTTGGGGACTTTACATTCTTCATTTCTATTCCTTTGAATATGCGTGCGTCTCCATCCACAACCGCTAGCTCACCTCCAGCTTGCATCAGCACACTACGCTGTTACCATGGTAAAATGCACTGCTTCCTCCTGCATGCATTCATAGCTCAATACAGCTGCACTTGTTTGGTCATTTAGCCACATTGTCTTTTTATAGACCCAGCAGAACTAGCTCCTGCCAAGGTCAGGACCATGTTGTAATACCGGGCACGTCCCGCCCTGCTGGCAACATTCAATTCCCCGGCTGACATTGGTGATGGATTTGCATTTACTAGGTATGTAGGTCTGCATATTGGCATATTTATATGAGAAGGATTGATGCGACAGGCTAATTATATATTAATTATCATTTTCAGAGCCAGAAAGCCCTTGATTCAGGAGTTTGGACATCGGGCATTGTCCCAGTTTTATGACTACGTGCCTTGTTTTCTACCCGATTAATTAGCGCTAGGTATGTAGGCTTTGACTAAATGAGCTTTTGGATTGGCATCCATGACTAGTTGTTCAATGCTCTTTTCATTGTAGGATCAATTGTAATTTTATTTTTTATTCTATATGAATTGCTAAAGTTTCTTGATTATATTTTGTAATCCAAAAAACACAAGTCATTTGATGTCATCAGCATGATGTCAGTAGCATAGCAAGGATGTCACTGCCCGTGTTACAAGCAAGGGAAATTGCCCCTTTGACTGCTGTTGGGGTAGTGAAATACACTGATTATCATGGGTCAATGGCACCCTCAGGTCTCTGGATTCCAGTTTAACTGCACCTGCTGCACCAATGGTAGCTTCACCTTAGCATGCTGTGTGCGTTGACAGATTTCGAACAGGTGGATTTCAATATTAAGAATAATTTTTTAAAAACATAGGGGTATATTCACAAGAACGTGTGATAACTTCCTCAAGAGTAGCCTAACACAACTTTCAATATCGCAGCCCATCGCGGTAAAATAACCCCGTGACAAAGTGGGATCCACAACAAGGCGGTAGCATGCGATAGTCTGCCTAAACCGCGGACAATGTCTGCGATAAAACTACCTAGATGGAGATAAAAACACAAACCACAACACCAAAAAACCTGCGATGGGCCAAAGCGCGATGAGGAAATCAGCGATAGGCAGTGCTAGGCCTGCAACACACACCTGGCGGGTGGGGAAAAATCCCCATAAAAGCAGAAGAAACACCCATACACAAACTGACCTACACCCAAGCACCATGGAGGCAGCCGGAGCAGGCGCAGAGGACGAGCGCAACCCCGCAAGCACCCCGGACGACCAGCCTGGGACCACGGGGACAGGGAAGGGCAAGGACAAGAAGACAAGGAAGACGAAGTTCAGTCCGCAGGCGAACAGAATCATAGTCACGTAGGTGATGGAATGATAGAGATCAGGGTGTGTACAATATTCCCACTACCACGGATAAAGTAATCTCACAGTTACACGCACATGCATACATCATACGCTAGGGCACATTTCACTAACATACGCTCAAATACTCTACCAGCAATAAACAAAAACACTCCTGAACACCCTGCATCTATATCGAGGTCGATAAGACCTGGTTTTTGTGACTGTCCCTAAGCATAACCTATACAATATATACAACAATAATCAATAATTCAAACCCAATAATTGACAAGAAAGAATATCCAACACCATGTTAAAATTATATTGCTTTATCTAAAATTAGTCAAAGGAAATCAATCAGAGTAAATCATTTCTCATAGTTACCTATTCTAGCTAAATGTCAGAACGGGTCAGGACAAGTCTCTCGATAAATGTCTCTCAAGACGAAGTCCCATCAGCATCAATCCTCAGCAACGCAGATTCGGTACGCGGCAAAGGCAAAATGGCAAGTGGCAAATGGCCTCTCTAGGCTAACATCTCTTATAGTTTCTAAACAATAGAAAGAAACATTGGGAACATAGAAAAAACTATAATGTCCGCCGGACTTGCTGAGCAGAGCGAGAAGGAAAGGATGTAACATTGCTACATTTGAGAATCTCCGCTCAGGAAAAATACACATAACGAAAACTACGGAACAGGAACCAAGAAAATAAAACATGTATCACAATTATCCTGCTTCTCCTCGGCCATCGAGCCACAGTTCAGAGCTTCTCTCTAAGGCTCCTTTGTTTCCCAAGGCTGCCAAGGACACTTTCACTTCTCTTGGAGACTTCCCAAAAACTGCTGCTGTCCTCATGGAAAGTTTTTCAACAAGGACCATGGTCAGTTAGCTTCAGGACCATTTCCAGCAGGGGTCTCCCTCGTCACAGTTTTCATATTATAATCACAGCCAGGCTCATAATTCGGCCATCTTTTCTTAGGCCAACATAGGCCTTAATAGACCATCTTAATTAAAAGAGACAAAAACAACGTTACTACAGCATAGTGATTAAACAGTGTTAACCCCACTAATACCCTTATGTGTATGCATTTATCTAGCACTTGCAACATAGAAAAGCATTAATTCGGAAAGCGTTTTGTGCTAAAAAATAAACAGCACATAGCAACGTTTAAACATGAAAACACGCACGTTATTTTTTAGAACAGCACATTTATGCACACTCACGTGTAACTCTCTCTTGTTAGGACAAACGGATTGATTAATATAAACGCACTTGCACAAGACAAATAATTAATTATTAATTATTAATAAATTAATACAACGAATAGACATGCCAGAGCTTCAAAAGCCCCAGAATTTTCAAACTGAAAACTCTGCTCCAGCAGGAACACCATCAACAACTCTTCGTCACCTCCTCCAACGTGTCACTGGGCACCAAAACTGCAATTATGTCGGGACATTGTCGACAAGGTGAATGCTGTCGGAGAGCACAGGAGGACAATGGACGTGGTCAAGAGGCGATGGAATGACATCAAGTGGAAGACAAAGGAGAAACTCTCCGCCAACCAGAAGGCAACAACGCAGACTGGAAGTGGGGGCCCAGTGCCACAGCTGGAGCTGGATGACATGGAGGAGCTCATGTCGACAGTCATCAGCGTGGAGACTGTGGCCAGAGTCGCGGGACTGGACACTGCTCGACAGGACACAACACAACCGCAACAGGGTGAGTGACCACCAGGTACTGGGGGGATGGGTGGAGATGGCCACAATGGCACACATGCACAATCAAGCAGAGCACAGTGCACACCCACAATGACTCTGGGTCATCGCCCAGATCTACAGACTGTCACAATGTACAATGCCATGCTGTCTGATTGTCAACCTGTACCATGCGTCTACACACATGTGGACACATTGTAATACACCATCTCCCCTTCACATCGCAGGGGCACCGTCAACACCTCCTGCAGAGCAGTCCCAGCCACTCTTCACGGATGACGAGGAGGACAACGCCAGCATCGACATGCAAGACATCATTGACCTCATCCGTCACTCACTTGCAGGCTCAGGGCAGCCCAGCTACATCAATGAGACCCCACCCACCACCCAAACCACCCAGCAGGAGGCACCCACAGCCCCAGCACCCTCCCAAGACCTCCAGGAACAACACATGGCCTTCCAACGCTGTGTGCTGTAGTGCCAGATGGAGACGGCTGAGTAGGGGTGGGTGGGCTTCGGCATCATGTCTGCCAAACTGGATGCCATCCTTGGGTGTCTATGTCCGCCCCATGGTCTCCAACGAGCCCTGACTGACATCGCTGGAGTCATGACACGGAGAGTAGAACAGCTGTCCACTCAGAGTGGCTCCAGCGATACCAGCCGTGAGCTGGCACACATACGTAGGCTCATGGAGGATATGGTGCGTATGGCGGCGGAAAGGATGGCAGCCACCGCTGCATATCATCGAAATCTAGCTGAGATCTATCATGCCCTACTGACCTCCCCCATGGCATTGGCACCACAAGATGTGGTGCAGATGAATGCTGCTGCCCCCACACCATCCACATTCCCGCCCCCTGGGGTGTCAGTGCCACCCAGTGCATCAGCCAGATCCACTCAGGCCCCTGATGTGTCAGTGGCACACAGTGCGGCAGCCGGATCCACTCAGGCCCCTGATTTGTCAGTGGCACACATTGCGGCAGCCGGTTCTGCAACACCCGCAGGTGGAGCAGATCACACACCCGGGGAAAAGGACCCAGATGGGACTGTGGACAGAAGGACCAGGCACTAGCATTCATTACTGCCAACTGGCCTGTTTCTGTTTGGTCCCGCACATGGCCACATGACCTTACACTGACCCACGACACACTCTGGTGCACTCACCTTGGACAGCGACATGGACTGCCACTTCCGGATTGGTGAACAATGACACGTCGACCAGGCTGCGGACTGTACCCTTTCCTTTAGCAGGACTTGTCATCCGCGGATGGACTCTGGCTGGCCCTCCACGGGCCCATATTGTGTAGTGTGCTGGGCATTGCCCTGAACCACTCCATCTGCATAACTGCACTGGATGTGCAATAAACATCCATTGACGCACTGCTGTGTCACGTCTTTCATAAGTCATGCATGCATGTGTGGATGTATGTAGGGGCAGTGATTACCCTTGCGTCAATGATGCTCATCCTGTGGGATGCCAGTCAGAGGGTTCTACATTGCATTTTGTGTACCGGTTCCCGTGGACACTACAACAGGGACACACACATCACTCACTTCCATGTCCGGACATGGACTGAACCAAGCCCAGATCCCAAGTGTCATGGTTGCAAGCCCTGCGCTGGTCTGGCGTACGGTAGGCCAGACCACTCCGCTTACGCTCAGAGGGGGGGGCCATCATTGCTACCCATCACAGGCGTACTCGCTGGTGGTGTGCAGGTCACTGGTCTAGTTGCCAGCATGTCACAGCCACTCCCTGAGGGCAGGTTTGCACTCACACCACACCCATCCGGCACAGGCGTCACAGACCATGTTACTCCGCCAACATAAGGGGCCTACGACGTCCCATTCTCCTCTGACCGTGGCGACTGAATGACGAATGCCACAGTTCCCAATCATAAAGGGTCCAAGAGTTTTGTTGCACACAGGGTTAGTGGGAACCCAGACCTGCGTACGGCACAGGCCTACCACCACGTGGTGCTGACTGGGGTTGCACAGGGTTACTAGCAACCCAGGCCTGTGTAAGGCACGGACTGACCACCACGTGGTACTGACTGGGGTGGCACAGGGTTAGTCGCACCTGGCGCATTGCGGCAGGCACAGGCACCCCGCCTGGGGACGGTGACTTTGGATGCAATGAGTCAGTGGCACCTTAGGCTGCTGAGCGGGTGAGCACCATGCGATGATGCCCTGTCCTGGCAGTCCGGGCAACTCAGGTTTTGTGTGCCCTGCTGGACCGCAGTGTAGGCCTGAGCCTGCGGGCAGCGCGGGCCTACCGCCACGTGGCCTTGCTTCCGGGTCACAGACTTAGTGGCACCCATTGGGCTGATCGGGTGTGCAAAAGAAACACAATGTATGTACGTAATGCTGAACAAATCAAGACTGGGCGGGTGTGCAGCCTGCGATGTTGCCGGGTGCACTGGCATGTCCTCTGTCATGGAGTATGCAAGACCCAGCACCAAACATGAGGCCTGGTGGCCTGCGGTGCGTGGCTTCAATGGTGTGGAGGGTGCCATGTCCACGGGCCCCGGGCTTGTGGCTTGCAGCGGCATGTGGTGGGACATCCAGTCTACACGCCGGTGGCGGAAGGTGAGCAGTGAAGCCTGGGTGTGCAAGGGCGGGCATGCTCCGTGGGCAGCGGGTGCCTTTGTGATGCCTCTGCCTGGGTGTGCATGGGCGGGTAGACGATGTTATCTTGTGCAAGTGTGTGTACTGTACCAGTCATGTATCTGGACTCTGTTCCAGATGACCGCTCTGACTCAGATGTGTGTCCTGGTGTACTGCTATACATACCGGCACCGTGGTTGGAGACACACCGGTGGCAGCAGGTGAGCAGTGTGGCCTGGGTGCGCAGGGGCGTTTCTCTCTCTCTCTCTGTCTCTCTCTCTCTCTCTCCCTCTCTCTCTCCCTTCTTCTCTCTCTCCCCCTCTCTCTCACCTCTCTCTCTCCCTTCTTCTCTCTCTCTTTCCCTCTCTCCCTCTCTTCTTCTCTCTCTCTGTCTCTCCCTCTCTCCCTCTCTCTCCCTACTTTGCTCTCTCTCTGTCCTTTGATGTGCGCAGGACACAACTTCTCATCATGTTTTTTTTTTGCAGGCTGAGACCTACGGACTGTCCCGCGGGGAGCCGCCATGTGTCTTCATTTCATTTTGGTGTTCATGTTAATAAAGTTTTATTTGTTTCTTCGAAAGTGAATGTGTGATGCTCATTTCTGTGACGACATTTCAACTGTTGTGATTGTGCGACATCATGCAGAATATTTTGTACATGTTTTTGTGTAGCTGATGTGGCATGTCTTTGTTGGGGGGGTGTCAGGGAGGGGTGGTCCGGGTGTGGTGTCGGAGGGTGTTGTGGCTCTCTTGGGTGTCTCGGGTTCATTTTGGGTGGCTCCATGGCATCTGTTGCCCTTCCGATGTCCTTCCTGGGCTGGTCTCCCTTTTGTGGTGCTGGCTGCCGTCTGACTTAACACCAGGTCAGAGCAGGTGTAGATGTCCTGGTGCTAACGCGCCTTATCGCCTGTTTTGTGTTTTTATCGCCGATCTGTCTGGTCGTTGAGAATGTTGAGGTGTGGTGTGGTCGCTGCTTTTGGCACGGGAACGCCCACTCTGCATCTCATTAGCGATAGTTGCGGTGTTCCTCTGTGGCGATGTTTTTTGCGGCTGCTATCGCGGGTAAACTGGTGCTGTGGGCTGTTAGCACCAGCTTGTGAATGGGGCGATAAATTTATCGCAACTTTGGCTGCGATAAAGTGCCGTTAACTCGGCGATAGTTCCTTGTGAATATGCCCCATAGTTTTTCACTTAGTGTCGATGTCAATGAAGCGATTTAATCTGTTGTACAATCATTTTTCTAAACGATGCATAAAAGTCAAGCAGTGTTTTTCTGGTATAATTCCATTGAAGCCGTGAAATGTAGGCCTATTAACCTCCCCCTCCAATTCTCCCTGCCCATAGTTTCACAAAGTGAGAATCAGCTGATTAAGAAAGGAATAGAAATGACCATATTAAGCCAATGACAATTACTCATGCATAAACAATAAGGCCTTCAATGGGAATGCAAACTGTAGATTGCCTAATCTCCCTGGCACTTGACATGCTGTGCTAGGCTTCATTTAAACAATTTTTCCTTGAACGTAAGACTCTCTTCATTTTAATGTTTTCACAACATAAACTCAATGAAAACCATTTCCTATACGCCACTTTTTATAACTGTCCAATTACTTGAATATGTCTGGCTGTTGTAAGAGAAATGTTAGGTGTTGTTCGTTTTTGCACACTATTTCACAGCACATTTACAAAGAATAAGAACTACATTTAAAACATAATTTCTGTATATGTTCTATAGTAATTTTATTGTCTTCCTTGTAGAAAGTGACATATTTGAAGGCACAGCAAACAAACTTTATTATTTATGTATTACGCTTCCACTGCCATGGTGGCTTATGTGTCTGCGCCCCAGCAAGGAGTCATAGGCTTACTGGATTCTTTCTTCGGGTAAAAAAGAAACACAAATATCACTGGCTTTCGGTGCCCCAAAAAACAAGCCAGATGCCTATTGGATGTTCTTGTACACTAACAAAAAATTCAAACATCAAACGTATCCTTGCTGGGGCCCAGACATAAGTGTCTCTGCCCCCAGACATAAGCCAAACATTTATTGATTTTTTCTTGTGATAAGAAACAATCCAAAAAGCATCTGGCTCCTTGCTGGGGCAAAGAGCTGTGTGTTAGTGCCTCAAAAAGGAGTCAGACACTTTGGATATTTTATTAGGCAAAAAAAACAAAAAATCCAAATGCTGATACCTTGCTGAGAAGAGACACAAACCTCCTCCATTTCGCAATGCTTCTCTTGTAAAAAGAAGCATTGCGTAAAAAAAGAAGCCGGTGAAATTGACTCAGGGAATGATGCTTGGAAGGAGAGGGAACAAAAAAAATCCTAACTCAGACCCTTCCAATCCTCACCCCTGGGTTAATTTCTTCTGCTGGTGAGATACAACAGGTGCTGTTTGGGAGGGTGTTCAGAAACTAGGCTGTTCCTCCCACCTCTGTCTCAATCTTCAAAACAAGCATTGGCATAGCCAATAGGTCTCGCCTTTGGGACCTTATAAGTGTTTCGCCATGCAACAGTTGCATAACTAAATACTTATAAGGTCCCAAAAGCGAGACCTATTGGCTATGCAAAGCGGTCGTGCGGCCGCGAAAGTGAAAGTAATCGCGGTAAAGCGCGGCACGCGCGCCCCTCGTAAATGCACTGTAGCTCTAGTCTGGCCTGGTAGCACTTTTTGGAGCCCTCTCAATAAGTCTCGCCAGACCAGCACATGCGCTGGGTCAGGCGAGACCTAAAGAGTGGATTGATCTGGTGAGCATGACTAAAGAAGAGCCGGGGACAGCAACAGCCACACCCACCAGCTCGATCTTAGGAGGGACCTATGGGGATAGGCACCCCCTCGCCAGTGCAATCTGATATGCGAGCGACACCATTCATGACATCACATGCATATTAAAGAGTTGATCTGGAAGTGTGCAGCAGACCGCTCAATTGAAGAGTTTGTTGGTGCTCAGAAGGAATCAGCAAACTCCTTCAACTCAACCTAAGAAGGAGTTTTTTTTGTCATTGGGGGACAAAAAAGCTTTTCAGAAATGGAGGTTAGCCCATTGGGAGTGACACAACGAGATATGTATACGTCATAATGACATCCTGGCGACACCTTTTGTTTTCTTTTACATTGAAAGGGTTATTTATTTCAGGACCTGCAATTCCTACTGGTAGAAATTCAAGTTAGAGGCCTATAATCTTCACAGAATTGGTTCTACACTCTACAGATCTAGCGAGAGCCTGCCCTCCCTGCCGACTGGCCTCCTCTTATATGTGACAGAAAATGTGTGCTTTGGATGTAGCGACATCTCCCCCAAAAATATCAAATTACTAGGGGCTTCCAGTCAAATGCAGTGAAAGGTTATGTGCCAGTACTGCCATGAGGGGTGTCTCGAAAATCTTGTGTGCTTGACAAAGTATTTGAGATATAGGCTTTCCGGTCAACTTGACTATTTCAATGGCGTCTATCCACCTGTGCCTGAAGTGTTCCACAATGTCCATTGCCTTCGGCCAGCGAGGAGCGCTCTTCCAGTGATTATACCTCAGGTAAGTAGGAAAGTCTTAGAATTCCTCTCCGTTGAACAGATGGTCATGACAGTCTTAGGTATGCACAACGTTGAGAGAATCCCAAGGTCATGTGTTGAGAGGTTAAAAATTGGAATAGTCTGTGCCGCATCCCCACAACTTGTAGACAGCCTAGAGTTAATGTCAATAGAATTGGCCATATTTACTGGTTCCTTTTTCCTTTTTCTTTCCCCTCCCCTCCTCTCACCTTTCTCTTTATCTACCCCTCTTTTTGATCTGACAGATTCTAATTTGTATTTACTTGTTTTCATATTGATGTATGTATCCGGGCAAAGATTGTACTATCCTGATGATGATCCCATATGTTTAGCAGTTCAAAAACATTGCTACAAACTAATTTTATTTTTCATATAATATTAATAAAAATAAATACAATAATTAATTGGATATTCCCTGGGCATTATTGCTTTGTACCCAGAGTATTACTTATTCTTCTTTAGTGATTAGAGACCCCTGCTCCTTATATCCTTTTACCAATTCTAAGCATCTTTCTTATGTGGGACACCTAGGAAGATGAGCAGGAGTTTGCTGACATTAGCAGGTCTCGCCCGTCCACCTTTGAAATTGCAGCTGCACGTTTCTATGGATGCGCCTTGTTCCAGGAAAAGGATATGATGCAATTTCCACAGCAAATTAAGGAGTAGGCAGACAGTGTGTATGTTAATGCTTATTCCTTGAGTATGTGTTCAGTGGTACGCAGTAAAGGATATGTATGTCACCTTTTGTCTTAGATGCTGACCTGATTGATGTAGAAGAAACGATGGCCAGTGAGAGCGAAGAAAAGGTGCCGCTTTCATAAATGAGAGGGTGAGCCTGCTTCTGTACTGGGACTCCCCTAGCAACACACAGATGCCAGCTTTGGGCTTTTAATTACCATCCCCTCATTACATGCTTACACCTTCACTTCATGGTCATGGTTGCCTGGCAGGCATTTAATAGGAGGTAACACCCACTTGTTAATACTCTGTGCAGTGGGCAGTTGAGCTTAAATATTATTAGACTAGACTTGGCAATGACAGCACTATTTGGGTACTGGAAATGTACTCCCTTTTCAGGTGCAATTCTGGTACCCTCATTAAATGGCAGCCATTCTACTTCACCCCTTTTGGAGTAAAAAGCACCCTCACTGGCAGGACACGTTGGGTGGACCTCCCTCAACTGGTGCAGCAGAGTTATTTCCTCACCCACACCACTGTCCAGCCACAAAACACTATGTCAGGACCTCGATTTACAATTACAGATACAAACTGTTTGCCTCTACAACATTATAGTGACATTGTGATATCTTCCTCTAACGTTTCAAATATAATGCAAGGCAGCTTTAATAAGTGTATTATTCTCTGCTCTCCAATACTAGCAACCTTTCAAATAGCTGGCAGTAATGCCTAGTGATTCTCAAGACTACTACAATCACTCATGCTTTTTAGAGACAATTATTTGTCATCATGCTGTGTTTAATGTATTGTATTGTTATTTGATTGTTTCACTATAGAATATCTTTCTTTGGAAGCACTTTTGATTGGTACTTCTCATATGTTGGTCATCATCCCGCTGTGTGCAGCACCTGGATATTTTGTGTACACTCAGTCATGCCCAGAACCAGGCGATGGAATGAGGCGCAGCATAAAAGCTACCCCACCTTGAGATGGTCTGAGGATCTTCCTCTATAATTTCTAATATCCCAAACCAGTCACTTCTGGTCAGGCTGATATCCCAGTGTATTCATCCTCTTTGTATGGCTAACATCCTTATGCTAGTTCTTTCTTTTTATGGCTGATATTTCGTTCCCCAGTCCATTCGGTCTTGTGGCTGATATCCCATCCTTATAGCTCTTTAGTCCTTTTCACCAGTGAACACTGCAGCGTGGCAGAGGTTAATGCTGCTGATTTATATAAGCTAAAGAGAGAGTGTTCCTCCCTTAGAAGGAAGATTAGTTATAGATATTCAAATTAGAATTCACTACAAGTCGCAAAAGTAACATTGAGGTGGAAATTCATACTTAATTATTATACAATGAATTACAAGATATCCTAAAGGCACACCGAAATAATGTGTTTATGGCCGCGGCCAGAATAGATTAATTGCACCAGTGAGAAAACAGAGGGGGGTTGCATCTGTCCCCCTTACTTTTTGCCCCCATTTTAGACTGATACAGGTGCTTTATGACTCCGACTGTGCCCTGGGCTCTGCTGAAGAGGCCCAGGGCCAGTGCTATGTTTACAAGGTGTATGGTAATTAGATGCAATTACAATTGGTACTGACAACCTACCTGTAAGCCCCTAGTATATGGTAGGGCATGTAGGTTACGAGGTCCAGTATACTTAATGCGCTTAAGTGTGCACTGCTGTTTTGCCTGTTGTCATTTTAAAAGCCAGCCCTGCCTGGCAGGCTGCTCTCACAATAAAACTATGTCCAAATCCAACGTTGGAATTACAGGTACTTCTAAACTCTTGAATGGCCTTATTTTTACATATAAGTCACCCTAAGGTCTACCCTAGGTGCCCCAAGGGTAGGATGCCATGTTAAAATAAGAAGGGATAGTATAACAAATTTTATATGCCCCGGTGAGGTAAAACAGACAATTTCATTTTCCCCTTTGTAGTACATTAGCTGCCTAAGCTAACATGGTAAGGCTTTAACATTAGTAAAGTCTAACTTTTGACAGAAGTGAGCTAAACAATATTTCAAAGTGTCAAATTAATAGTTGCAATAAATCCAGCAACTTGTCAAGGTTGGATTTATTATAACTATTGTAGGAAAACAGTTATAGAACTCCTTTCCTAAAGTTACCCAATTCGGCCCTATAGCAAGCTCTTCTGATTGGCCAGCCTTTGAAAGGCTGAGCCAAGAATTCTTGATTCGGTGAGAAATGTCCTGGAGTGAGACAAAGAATACATCTGGTGGGAAGAGATCTGCTGCCTGCAAATGCCAGGACAGCGTCTGGGTTGTCAAACTGGTCTTCACAGGGAGAAAGACAGTGAGGACAGGAACCAGGTCCACCCCCACTTCCTGTACCCCTAGCCAGATGGGAGCCCCTGTAATTGAATTAGGAATGTACTGGAAGGGGAGTGTAAGAGAAGGTTAAGCTCACCCGAGGGGTGGTGTGGGGGGGGGGGGGCAGGCCTGAAGCTCCAGGAGAGAGTTTCTCCATTTGGACTTTTGTGGAACAGTGTGTTCTTGGACAAGTAATTGGCACACTTTAGGGGAAGGGGTCATCACAGAGGGTGGCACTCTCCACCTCTTTGTTCAGGGTTACCCCCTTCTTACCAGCCCAGAAACCTGGATAAATATTGGAGACATGCCCAGCAACTCAGATCCCTGCCTGGAAATATCAAGAGAAGAATGACTGCCCTGCTAAACCCTTGGTTTGCACCACAAGAGGACTGCACTCATAAGGACTGCACCTGCTGCACACTTTGGGCAGCACAAAAGAGGACTTTGCCTGGCTTCAAACGGATTAAGGAGTGGACTCCCTGAAAGCAACAGGTAGAAAAGAGCTTCAAGAAGTCACCTGCATCAACTCCACCAAGATAAGCTCAGCTGACCAGCTTCACCTGGACTTTAAAGGAGTTGACCAGGTACATTGTGTGAATTGTAGTCTCAAACCTCCAAGAGGCAAATCAGAGCTTCTGGACCCTTGGCTGGTGTTGTGGACCCTCAAAGACCCAAATGAAATATTTGCAGGGGAAGGACTACCATGCTGGACCCTTGGACTGCACAAGAGAGGACTCTACTCATAAGGACTATACCTGCTGCACTCACAAGGCTTCACAACAAACAGACTTTTGCCTATCTTAAAGGATAAGGAGTGCACTCCCTGATCAGCAACAGTTAGAAAAGCGCTGGAAGGGCAACTTGCAACATCAATAACAAGGACAACTCCAGCTGACAAGATTCACTTGGATTCTACTTGAATTGGCCAGGTGCATTGTGGGAGTTGTAGTTCCAGACCTCAAGAGGCAAATCAGAGTTTCTAAACCCTTGTCTGGTGCAGTGGACCTCTTTTCTGCATCACAAAACACTTCTGGAAGTAAGTGTAAAAGTGTTACATTGCGGGTGGCTGGAACTATTGACTTTGTCCTGGTCCAGTGCGACCTTTTTTAACCCTTTGAACGCTATTTATTTCTAAGCGCTAGTTTTAGTTTTAATCAGTAAATAATCATATTTCCGGTTCCCTACATTGTATTTTTGTCATTTTGGTATCATTTTAATCATAAAAATATTTCCTTTGTTGATAAAGTGGTGTAGGATTTTTATTGTGTGTTATGTCTTACTTATTTACTGAATTGGTGTTTTAAATGCTTCACATACCTGTCTCCTAAGTTAAGCCTGATTGCTCGTAAGCCAATCTACCAAGTGCTGAGCAAGGATTAATTTATTGAAACTTGACTGAACCTTATGTGTGATTGTGGTGTTATTGCTAGCTGTGGGTACCTACCTGCACCAACTAATAACCCACCTTTCAACAGCACAATCTTGCCGAAGTTACACATCCTTTTGTACACTATGATTTCCACTCAGCACAACTTAGCTTACAAAGGTCCATTTTCTTTTGCACACTGTTATTTGATACTTAGTACAATTTGCATATTGAATAATGCCACTGTACAAAAAACTGCCTGTCTGTCAGAAGTTGCACTTGTGTTGTTCCCACTGATTCTTCTCAGGACAACTCTGCATGCTAACTAGCAGCACTGTCTCTTTCTGATCCCTTCTAACACCCAACTTGACCAAGTGATCTGTGTTACTTAACCATGCCTCCTAAACTCATGCGTTACAACACATCTCAAGTCCACATGAAAGACACTGGCTGCAACATCTTCAGCATTATCTACCTTCCTATGTTCTCAAAAGGTTACCTCGAAAACCTCAACAACCAGTGTTTCACCCCCAACTCCAAAACCCTTTTTGCAGAGAAAAATGGGCAAATAATGCAGTACCCAAAAACCATCCACATTTTTTACTATCACAACACAACCTTCACTAACTTATTTTATAATCTTACACATTATAAAACTTCCCAAAATGAGAAATTGTTTGTTTCTGGTTACCAGAGTCAAAAATGTGAACTCCATGACAGTATATATAGTAATAGAAAAACCGAAGATACAACCCTCATACCTCAATCTGAACATCTTCGCCACCCTTTTTCAGGACTTCAAGAAACATACAACACTCAGTTCCACATCGAATATCATGTCTACCTCTCTTACACTCAAGTCCAGGCTCTTGCTTCCCTCACTCTTCAACTCCTCTTTAACCCTATACTTCCAATGTACCCCTCTCTCAATCTCTGAATCCCTTGCCACCTAACTCAAAGCCTACTTCTCTTTGCCCTCTCGCCTTCGCTTTCCCTCAGCCTTCTGACACTCTCACCTCTTCAATATTGCATCCAATTGACCTTCTCTTTACTCACCCCTACCTCCAGTGCTCCTTTAACCTATCTTTCAATCTCTGACAACATACGTCAAGTTAGCATTCCCAGAAGTCATTGATTACTACCCCTTAACCCTCTCCTCACTCTATGCCACCTTCTTCATCTGCCCCTTTACTGTAAACAAAATGCTACTTGTGGACCTGCAGCACTGATTGCGCCACCCACCAGTAGCCATGCAAACATGTCTCAGACCTGCCACTGCAATGTCTGTGTGGGCAGTTTTAAACTGCCATGTCTACCTGGCAAGGGCAACCACCTGCCAGGCCCTAACCTTCCCTTTCACTACATGTAAGGCACACCTAAGGTAGTCCCAAGGTAGCCCCATGGGCAGGGTGCAGTGTGTTTAAAAGGTAGGACATGTACTGGTGTGGTACATGTCCTGATAGTGAAATACTGCTAATTTCATTTTTCACTATTGCAAGGACTATCTGTCCCATAGGTTATCATTGGAGCTGCCTCATAACATCTTACAAGTGTAACGTCCAATTGGGAATAGATAGAGATTTGGATTGTGGGGTCTCTGACCTCGCAATTTAAAAATACATATTTTAGTGAAGTTGGTTTTTAAATTGTGTGTTTGAAAATGACACTTTTAGAAAGTGGGCATTTTCTTAATGTACCTTACTCAGCCTCTGCCTGCCGGTGGAATCCACATCTGGGTTTGGTTGAGCTGTTTGTGCATTCACTCTAGACACTCACACAAAGGGAGCTGAGGTGTGACCTGCATGTCAAATCCAGTTCCTGGGCCCTTGGAGGTGGCTTGACTGCTAGGAACCAAGTAAACCCATGCATCAACTCGCAGCACCTGTCTTTTTGACGCATCACTGCCGAGCAATTGAAAATCAATGCAGTGCCTGCTGGGCAGCAGAAAAGATCACCGCATCCCAGGCTCCTAGCACCGCATCACCGACGTCTGAAGCGCACACTCTGATTTTGGCAAAGTCCCTGCTGTGCGACTGAGGAGATCGATGCATCACCTGCTTCGCGGCTGTGAAATTGATACAGCGCCTGTTCCGCTGCTGCTGCATCAACACAGCGCATCTCGATTTTTGATGTATCGTCCCTAGGCGCCAAGTTCTTCATTGACGTTGCCCCTCAATATGGAACCGAGATCGCGTGACACGATATTGATGCATCACCTCCCCTCACAGTAAGGAACTGATTCATCACCTCCCCTGACAGTAAGGAACCAATGCATCACCTCCCCTGTCCTGCAGTAAGGAACCTACACATCCCCATCCCTGGCATGAAAAAACCAACACATCACCTCCTTGGGAGTAAGGAACTGACGCATCGCTTTGCTCTTCCAGAGCCTCACCTCCCCTGCGCCTGTTTTCGTCTTTGATTTTGATGCCAGGTACTTTGTGCTAAAAGTGAGGCATCCATAAATGTATTTGAGCTGAACTGTTCTTAATCCTTTAAAAGTGATATATTTACATGTGAATGTTGGATTTTTGTCATTTTGGTCTTGTTTTATTCAGATATATATTGGTTATTTTTCTAAATTGGTGTGGTGTCCATTTGTAGTGTTTTCACTGTGTTACTGTGTGTGTAGGTACAAATGCTTTACACATTGCCTCTTAGATAAGCCGGACTACTCGTGCCTAGCTACCAATGGGGTGAGCAGGGGTTATCTTAGCTGTGTGACTCCCTTACCCTGACTAGATTAAGAGTCCGTACTTGGACAGGGTGCAAACCTCTGCGGACTAGAGACTCCCGTTTCTAACAATAAGATACACAGTGTCTCCTCTGTGATCATAGTCATTCTAGCCTTGGCGTCAACCGATGAGCTAAGGACTTTCCCCTCAACTAGAAAGTTAGTGGAAGAATCAGCAAAAAGTTCGAAGTCTTTGAGCAGTGGTACTACAACTTTGGGTTTATTTTGTCCTTCTTCAAGATCTTCATCTCCGATCATATCTGCAGCACTGCTCACCCTGGACACTTCACCTTGACACAGCTTGGCAAAATGTCCATATTTAGCTCAATTCCTGCACATGGCTAATTTGGCAGAACAAGCATGGCCCCCATGACTACGAACTAGGAGATCACATCTAAAACAGATGTTCTTTTCTCTAAAACAACTGTTCCTATCCTCCTTCCCTTCATATTCCTTTTCTTTACTAATGGTCAGTCATTGATTTTATCAATCATTTTTTCTGCCACACGTCCTTAAAAGCCCCTATATCCAAATCATCTCTCCTTACTAACTACTTGAATGAGGAATGAGAAATATCTATGCTTTTAACAGTATCAGTCGTCTGTGTGCGGGAGCATTTTCACAATTTTAGCAATTGTTTCTGAATTTTCCTATCCATGCAACAGACCACAATCTAGACTCTAATAATTTCTGAAGGTTAATTCTCAACCTCACAATCTGCAGCAAATATGTGTAGTGCTTCCACAAATGTATCAATAGACTCACAATGGTGTATCTCCCTAGCACAAAATGTAGTCCTCAGAACTTCGAAACTTGATTGTTCATCAGATTGTTTCAGTAGTTAATGTTCAGTCGCCGAGTACTCATCCAACTCATCTTCAGTTAATTCGAATGGAGGTAGGTGCTCAAACATAGCTTGTCCTTCGAAACCTAAACTATACTCTTATAGGAATTTCTTACCTGTTGGATGATGCCTGTTTACCCTATCGCACCCTGATACTTAGTGAATGCACTGAACAGTGTTTTCCACTTAATACGAGGATCCCCGCAAACTATACAAAGCGCGTTATTGGGCATACACTCTCAATATTATATTCACAACAATTATGGGAAAATAAATACAGAAAAAAAAAACGATGTCACTCAACAGATAGTCGGCCACAATGGTGATGTTATACCAAAAGAATATCTGGGGAACCTTGCCCAGGTAACACACACTGGATATTATCAATAATTAAGTGCAACAAATTTGATCTTCTAATGGTGTGCTTTTAACCGCTGTCAAGACATAGCCTAGTGTAAGTGAAAATGACTACCTTGCACAAGTCCTGAGGAGCATATGACTGATAGTATGACATGCTCAAACAGTACTGTAGTTGCACAGTATTGACAAGGAATCCAGAGATGTAGAACCTAAACACGCTGAAGATGTAGAGAGCCTTCTGCGCAAAAGGAACTGGGTGCAAAATGGAGCAGGGCAATATGAGTCGAGGCATTGCCACCCAACCCAAGATGACTGCACCCCGACGCATAGATGCACACAGAAGCCGGGCAATGCTCATCATTGAGTTGCCACCAAAAGAAAGATGGCGGCATGCTGCCGCTTCAATACGCGTACTAGTGATGTTTCTCAAAGCTCTTTCACATCAAAGATCAGAGCTTCTCACTGAACATGTTGTTGGGTAAGTTAAAGCTTTCGGCCAATGGTCACTAAATTAATTTTTTAGAGTTGAGGAGCTCAGCACTCACATGGGCATATGTACAATAAATGTGGCGGAGCGCTGCGTTAGCCTTCTCTGCTTAACGCCGTGCTCCGCCACTTCTGAAACTCAGGGCTGCACCATATTTACAATAATGTAGTGCAGCCCTGCGTTTTCCCTTGCGCTAGCGCTTAATTTAGCTACCTAGCGCCAACGCAGGCACCCTTGCACCATAGTGCAAGGGTGTCTGCGTTGCAGGTGAAGATTATTTATGTACAGGCGTTTTGCAACTTTTGACGTTGCAAAACGTCATTTTTTTTAATGATTATTTCTGTGCGGGAAGGGAAACCTTCCTGCACATTAACAATCAATGGCCTTTTGCTGTTTCTATTTATGCTGCACAATGCTGCACACATGGAAACAGCAAAAACGAGGAGAAATTAAACATTCCTCCTCGTTGTGCCTGTTCAAGGCCAGGTTTTCCCTGGTGTTAATTTTGGCGCTGCCCCATATTTACGCCACCGCTGAGGCAGTGGCAAAATCTATGGGAGTAGTGGTGGAACGCCCAACACAACACCCATTGCCCGCCCCTTTCACGCTAAGTATAGCGTGAAAGGGTGCCTTATTTACAAGGAAGCGTTAAGCCATGTTAAGTGGTGTAATGCTTGTAAATAAGGCGAAGCCCCTATTGCCACCACAATGTCAGAAAAAGTGATGTTGCGGTGGCGATAGGGGCCTGTAAATATGCCGCACCGTGCGAGCTAGAGCGGCATTGTACCGTTGACAGAAGAACCCCCCACACACTGAATGCAACAGCACAACAAACTGTAGTGCTTTTGGCCCCTCTGCTCCCAAGCTTCACAGGAAAGATAACAAAACAGCCTCCTCTGCATATGTGGATCCTGGCCTGGGCAACACTCATCGTCAAATTCTATGTGAGTTAATCATAAGGAAACCATTTGGAATATAAAACTGATTTATTAACCACAGGCCTCTGAATCTACCAGGATTCATCTACAGTAGAACTCCCAGTTAAGTCTACCAAATACATTCCAAATAGAATGTTAAGTGTGAGGCTTAACAAGTGCATTACAACATAACTTCGACCCCTCTGTTGTGAAAAAATACTGCCCTTTCTCAAGTCTATCTTGGGTAGACAAAGTTGCAGCAAAATGTCTATCCTCTCGGTTAATAAAATACACCCAAGAGAATGATTTTTTGGGTATGTTCCAACCTGGCTTTACAACAGGGCCACAATACAGAATTTGCAACACTCACTGGTGATGACATTCTCTGCACCTTTGATAAAAGCCACCCCAGTACTGCTCTCACTAGATTGAACTATAGCTTTTGGCGCAGTTTTCCATCAAATTCTACTGGACACCCTGAAAAATAGACTGGACACCCTGAAAAACAGAATGGGCCTAAGAGGACGTGCCGCACAGTTGTTCCGCTCCTGTCTCTCTGAGCACTCACAAACAGTCAAAGTTGGTACTAAATATTCTGTTCCCTCTCCCATCTCAAGTGATGTCCCTCAGTGCTCCATCACAGCCCCAGGTATCTCTAATATTGAAGTACCGCTATCGGTTGACCACCTGAAATATTACGGCATTCTTTCCACCAGTACACTGACAACGCTCAGGTCTATCTCAAACTGTATTTCCCTGAATCCATCATACAGTTGAAATCCTCACGTCAGTGCTTCGGGTCGCAAAAGAATTTCAAATATGCGGAAGGCTGAATTTTTCCTCCTCAAAACCTAAACCCGACCCTGCCACTGACCTTCTCTGATTGGATCCCTAAAATCGCCAGATATCACCCCACAACAGGCCTCTGCTGCTATCTCTCTGGGATTTCTTCTTGGGTCAAATCCACCACGAAAACAACTAACTGTGCCAGTTTCCAGGTTCAAATGTAAAAAGCTCAGAAACAATATTTCCTTCCAGGGTCTAAAGCTTGCTGGGGAAACCCTGGTAAACTCTTGTCTCTATCATAGCTCCTCTCTGCTCACTGACTCAACAAAAACACAAAGTCTATCTCAGAGCTGTGCAAAATGCTTCAGTTAGTCTCCTCACTAATTCAAAAATATTAACACATCACCCCACACTTGTCGCCCTTAAATTGAACTCAGTCAAGGCAAGCTGTATCATTAGAACTGAATAATAGCAGTTTGTGGGATGTTAACACCTCGAATCAATTATGTCAGAACAATAAATATTCACTTTTTCATTAAGGTATCAAACAAAAGACACACTTGATGAGTTTATTTTCAAAATCATCCCTGGCAAAAAAGTTCAAATCAGGCCCACACTGCAGGTAGCTGCAACTAGTCTTGGGCTAAGGGGGCTTTCAGGGTTGTGTCATGGCAGCGTACTGCTCTGAAAGCTGCCTCCTAGCCAGCTGACCACCGGGAAAATTCCATAGTGACCAAATGACCAGTAAAGCCCTGGTTTGACTTTGAAGATGTGGTCACCACCCCAGTGGGCGGGTGAATTAGGCTGGAACGCATTACTAATGTTTGTTCATGCCCAAGTTGCTTGAAGCATTGGTGACCAGATGTCAAACAGAGTTAATATTGTAGCATAGGAAAGGCAGTTGCCAATAATGGTGATTTTCAGAGTAGTGGAAGGTAACAAAAATTTCGCATGTGATCAGCGTAGGATAGGAGAATGCAGGTTTCCCTCAAAGAGTGCCCAGCAAGAAGAATGCCTCATAGAGCAATTGCGCAGTGATTATTGGAAACAACTGTAAGCTCCATAATAAAATAAAATAGGGATAAACAAGCATTGAGTGCTGAAAAATAATCTTAGTAAAATTTGGTGAATAAATTTAGAGTGAACATACATCCACTGCCATGTTTTCAACTCCAGCATGTGCTGCGAATATTTCACATAGACAGCTAAGACGTCATTAATCATACTCAGGAATAAAACATGTTTCAGAATACGCTGTATTAATATTTTTAATAGATGTGTCAGTAATTGGATCTAAATCTGAGAGGAGGAGACAAGTGAAGTAATTCAGTATTGTTTGTCCAACATAACCCTATACAGAGGACTGCAAAAAGTACCTGAATTCAGGGATATCCGAAAAGGCCCCTGTATATTTTTCCAAGTGAAGGAGGCCGATCGCGACCGAGCAACAGTAGTCAGTGAAAGAGTTAATTTAATGAAATAAGGAGATAATGTGTGTGTTTGCAAGATACACTCTCGAATTCGGCAAAACAACACATTGCCCAGGGCAATAGAAACCTAAAATCTTTGGTAAGTAGTGTACCTTGACTGGACGATTTTGCAGAACTACCCTCGTCATCTGAAACTGATTTTACCTATTTTATACTCCTTGCGCCAATATATATATTTTTCTTTTTTGGAACCTCTTTCCTTCACGTGCTCTCTTCTTTTATATTTTTTGTTTATTATATTATATGATTTAGTCTTAAAGTGGAGATGCTCCATTTAGTGGGAGTGACTACCACGCTTATTCCAAAAAGATGAAAATGCTTTTTTCTCTAATTCCGTTTTGATTTCGAAACCTGCAGTGAGGGAATCTTCTTCACTGAGATGTCAAGTGAGATACTTGATCCGGCCATTAAATGTTAAATGCCTTCTGAAGTTCTGAGCCTTGAACTTAATACCTAAACTGAAAAACCTACTTAAATCAACAGATGCAAAATATAGGCTCCCTTTAGGCATGCACGCATTTGCTAAATGAGTCTCGTGCTAAATGTCATAGCTGGCTAGAGCTTTCATACTTGTGAATAATCGCGGAAAGACTTTAATGGTACTTTAAATTAAAATGAATGTTACAGACTGCGTTGAACTGTTTATTTAAAATACAGCTGTGTTGGCCGCAGATGATGGATGCTTCTAAGAAGGATGCAAACTTTTCAGGTTAGGCTTGGTGACTAGGAAGCCATGAGGCGTCTGGGTGGGCTACAACAATGTGTATCTCGATTTTTCTGTTACAAAGGGCTAAAGCTCCGCGACACTTTCGCAGGCCCTGAAAAACGGAAGAATTTATTTGCATTTTTTTTATTTCATGTTTTAAATGAATGGCTTGTAGGATGAACGGACCCCCATACTCAACTGTAATGTCCGGCGCGCGCTAGGCGTTCTAGCCTTCCGCGCTGCTGGGGCGCGCTAGCGCTGACGCGTGACGTCAGACGCTAGCTAGTATAAATAAATAGGCGTGGCCTCGGCGCGGCAGTTGGGAGCCGCGTGTAAAGTGCAAAGTACCGGCTCCTGTTTTTATTCAGCGCTACTGCGCGAGCATGCAATTAACAGCGTTAGGAACGCTACACTGGCGACGAGGGGATTGGACGGACCGCCTACAAATTTACTTCGAAGGGGCAGGCATCTCGAGGGAAAGGCGCAGAGCACTGCTACTCCACTTAGGAGGCAAAGACATCCACCTCATCTACAAAACTCTTGTGGAAGCCACGCCGAAAACGTACCACACGCTGCTAAACGCGCTCAACGCCCATTTCGAACCCATGGCGAATAGAGACTATGAAAGGTTCATCTTTCGTCAAGCCAAACAGGAGGCGGACGAGTCTCTGGATGCGTTCCAAGGCAGACTGAAGGAGTTAGCCAGCACGCGTGGGTTCCGCGATGAGCAAGAGGAGATCCGAGGGCAGATCATACAGGGGTGTTACTCGTCCAAGCTCCGAGTCACGGTCCTCCAGGAAGAAGGAAAGCCCCTTGCGGACATCCTCACCCTCGGACGGTCGAAGGAGCTCTCGCAGGTGAGGGCCTCGCACATGGAAGCAGCCCTACATCGTCCCGTGAAGACGGAGCAAGTGCAAGTGGCGGAAGCGTGAACATGGTACGGCCCAAAGGGAGACCAGCCGGAGGGAAAAGACAACCGGAGACGAAGAAGAAAGAATGCGGGTACTGTGGCGGCCAACCCCTCCGCATGCAAGATTGCCCAGCCAGAGGGAAAAAGTGCAGCGCCTGCGGGTGGATGAATCACTTTGCGGCGGTGTGCCGGTCCACCAGAGTCAAGAAGGAGGCGGCCCATGTGCAGGAAGAGGCAGACAGCGAAGACATGGACGATGACACCAAAGAGTACCCAGTCCATTATGTGTTCGCGATCCACCAGCCACAGAAAAAGAAGCTCAGACTTCCAAAATGTCGCATCTTAGTCCAACAGCAGGAGGTAAAGGCGACAATTGACACCGGGGCATCCATTGAGTTGATGGCCGCCAATGTCTACCACCAACTGCGTACCAAGCCCCCGCTGCGAGAGGCGAAGATCCGGGTGTTCGCGTACGGCCAGAAAACACCCATCCCCCTCATTGGGTGCTTCAAGACAGAGCTACAACATGGTGAGAGGAGGATCAGCACCACCGTCTATGTCACGGAAGAGGGCAGCGGGATGCTGCTGAGCGGGCAATCGGCCGAAGAGCTGAGACTGATCTCGTTTGCCATGGCAGTCCTAGAGGAAGAACTGAATACCATCATGGAAGAGTTCGGAGAAGTTTTCAAAGGCATCGGGTGCCTGAAGGGAAAGGAAGTGTCCTTACACATCGACCCGTCGGTCCAACCAGTGGCACTGAGGCACAGGCGAATCGCGTTCCACCTGAGGCAAAAGGTCGAAGAGGAGCTGGAGGCTCTGTAGAGACAAGGCATCATTGAAAAGGTCAGCGGGCCAACCCCGTGGGTATCCCCGATCGTCATCGCCAGGAAGCCGAAACAGCCAGGACAAGTCTGCATCTGTGTGGACATGCGCCTCCCTAACACCGTGGTCAAGAGGGAGCGACACCTGACGCCCACCATTAATGACATCCTGGGAGAGCTGAACGTGGCCAGGTGGTTTTCGAAGATGGACCTACGATCAGGCTATCACCAGCTGCCACTTCATCCGGACTCGAGGTACATTACCACGTTCTCCACACATGTGGGCCTCAGACGGTATCGGCGCCTCAACTTCGGCATCTCGAGTGCCGCCGAGGTATTCCAAAATACCATCAGAGAAGTCCTCAGTGGGCTCCCCGGCGTGCTTAATGTGAGCGACGACCTGCTAATATATGCGTCAGCCATAGAGGAACACCATCAGCGGTTGAGAGGGGTCCTCAAAAGGATTCAGGAGTCAGGCCTGACCCTGCACCGAGAGAAGTGTCAATTCCTGCAGAACAAGATCAGCTTTTTCGGATACACCTTCTCGGACCAAGGGGTGGCCCCAGACCCGGACAAGGTGAAGGATGTCCAAGAAGCCCCAGCCCCGACGAACATCTCGGAGGCCAGGAGTTTCCTGGGCATGGTCAACTTCTGCGGCCGCTTCATTCCGGATCTCTCCAACCTCACCAAACCCCTCAGGGAGCTGACCAAGTCGTCGACCACGTGGCAGTGGGGCCCGGAACAGGAGCAAGCGTTCCAAGCAACGAAGGCGGCCCTCTCTGTGGACACTACCCTCTCATACTTCGACCCGGCGAAGCCCACCAATGTGGCGGTCGACGCAAGCCCTTTTGGTTTGGGAGCGGTATTGACCCAACTCCAGAGCAACGAAGAGTGGGCCCCCATCGCCTACGCCAGCAGGTCCCTGACCGAGACGGAGCAGCGTTACTCGCAAATCGAGCGAGAAGCCATCGCCATCCACTGGGCCTGCCGGCACTTTCATGTGTATGTGTACGGCCATCACTTCATGGTAACAACCGATCACAAGCCCCTCATACCTCTGTTCCAAGGGTCAGTCTCGAAGCCGCCGCCCCGGATCGAGAAGTGGATACTCCAACTACAAGGGTACGACTACCGGGTGGAGTACAAACCGGGGGCCACGAACCCGGCGGATTATCTGTCAAGGCACCCGCGGAAAGCCACAACGGAAGAGAAAGAAGAGGCAGAGGACACCGAGGAGTACGTCCGGTATGTGACGGAGCGGTCACGACCCCTCCCGATGAGCCTGGCCGCAATCATAGAAGCGTCAAGAGGTGATGAATGCCTGAGAGCAGCGGCGGAGGCCGTCAGGTCGGGGGATTGGAGGACAATCCAAGAGTCGCTAAACAGGAGGACTCCCCAAGCCAAGCTGGCACTGGAATCCCTCTTGAGAGTAAAAAGCAAACTGTCCGTTGACGCCCAAGGATGTCTTCTGCGTGGCCCGAGACTGGTCATGCCGGCCATCCTCGCTCAACAGGCGGTAGACCTCGCCCACAAGGGGCATCAAGGAATGGTGAAAAGGAAGGGCAGGCTCCGAGCCAAAGTATGGTTCCCTGGCATGGATGCGATGGTTGAGCAGGCGGTGAGAACCTGCACGTGGTGCCAAGCAGCAGGACAGCCGGAACACCCTCACCCGGTGGCGACCGAAGAGAATCCCCTGAGACCGTGGGAGTGTGTGAGCGCCGACTTCGGACATCTCCCAGATGGACGGTACGCGTTAGTCATCATTGATGATTTCACCAAATACCCAGAGGTCGAAATCGTGGGGAGCCAGACAGCCACTGAAGTAATAGCGAAGTTTGAGAAAACCATCGCCACTCATGTCATATTCGGGGTGGTCAAGACTGACAATGGACCGCCCTTCCAGGGGCAGGAGTTTGCAGAATATCTCAAAAGCTGGGGGATCCATCACCGCAAAGTAACACCACGGTGGCCCCATGCCAATGGAGAGGTGGAGAGGTTTATGAGGACACTCAACAAAACCATTCGCATAGCCATGGCTGACGGATCTCCACTGGAGCGGGCGATATACAGTTTCCTGAGGGAGTACCAGATGACCCCCCCATGTCACAACAGAGGCAGCGCCAGGAACAGCCACCATGGGGAGAATCGTGAGTGACACGATCCCTCACCACCAGACTTGGATTCCGGCACAAGCCACAAATGAAAAGACTCTAGCCAATCGGATGCGCTCGAATGACCATGCCAGCCGACAAAGGGGAGCTAAGGAGTCCACGATACAATGGCAGGATCAAGTGTATGTAAAGGACCGCTACCCGGGCAGCAAGTTCAGACTTCCTTTCGAACCACAACCGTGGATCGTCACCCGCCGGACAGGCACAATGGTGACCGCCCAAAGAGGAGCTGAAAAGGTCACCCGAGATGTGTCCTTCTTCAAAAAAGTCCACCCAGGAACACCTTCACGTCCCAGGGCCGCACCAGAGGTGTGGCCTCGGCGCGGCAGTCGGGAGCCGCGTGTAAAGTGCAAAGTACCGGCTCCTGTGTTTATTCAGCGCTACTGCGCGAGCATGCAATTAACAGCATTAGGAACGCTACATCAACCACCCCTGCAAGGAAACAGAATGATTATTCGGGATTACGCAGTTTTCGATTTCTGCTTTTGGTTTTCAGGCCAGCCCTGAACGAAGGTCAAAGGACATTTCTTCCGTTTGACGGGAATCTGGTGAGAGCACAGCAAAGAAATACGTGGTGGGCACTGGATAGAGGAGTGTAATACGGCCCCCTTAAATCCACTTGGTGCATGGGTCCCCGCAACCCAGGGCCCCCGAATCTACCCTAAGTTTCAGCATATCTACGAGAGGGCAGACTATGTGATGTTCTATGTACTACTCATCAAATTTTGCAGGTAGTGGTGGTGGTGGGGGGCGCATCGTTTAGCTTCATACTACAGCCGGATATTAAACCTGCAACGTGAAAGAGGAAGGGAGATTGAGGAGGTGCGTGTTGATTCATTTGAAGAAAGTGCATTACACACAGAGCTTCAGCAGAGAGAGCACTTAAGCTGTCCTCTGTCAGGTGGAGTGGCACATCCAGTTGTTTTTTTCTTTGCATGCTGGTACTTGCAGAACTCCTTTTTAGGTCTCGCTGAGACAGCGAAAGCTGTCTCTTTTTAGGTCTCGCTGAGACAGCGAAAGCTGTCTCTTTGAGACATTTTGTAAGTGGGCTTTCAAAAGTGCTACCCACATGGTTTTGCTGGCCTAGGGCTTGAGTGCACGATGGCGTGCACGTGCACAGCTGCTCCTCTGCTCCTTGCATTCCCCCCTCCCTTCTCACCCAGCCCTTTGATGCTCTGCTCGATTACTTTCACTTTAGCCGCTTTGACCCTTGCATTCCCCCCCTTCTCACCCAGCCCTTTGATGCTCTTCTCGATTACTTTCACTTTCGCCGCTTTGATGTTTGATCGCAAACGCGATCACTTCCGCTTGCCATAGCCTGTACTTGTTCTCTTTGTCCTCACATATGCTCTTCCCTCTATGTTTTTCTCTCTGGTCTCACGTGTGCTATTCCCTCTGTATTTTCACTCTGCCCTCACATGTGCTTTTCCCTCGCCATTTTTCTCTCTTTCCTCACACATGCTATTCCCTCTGTATTTGTCTCTCTTCCCTCACATGTACTCTTTGCATTTTTTCTCTATGCTCTCACATGTGCTCTTCGCTCTGTATTGTTTTCGCTGCCCTCGCATGTGTTCTTCTCTCTATATTTTTCTCTCTGCTCTCACATGCTCTCTTCCCTCTATGTTTTTATCTCCGGTCTAACATGCGCCCTACCCTCTGTATTTTTCGCTTTGCTCTCACATGCGCTCTTCCCTCTCTATTTTTCTCTCCTCCCTCACATGGACTCTTCCCTCTGTATTTTTCTCTCTGCCCTCACGTGCTTTTCCCTCTGTATTTCTCTCTCTGCCCTCGCATACTCTTCCCTGTATGTTTTCCTCTTTGCCCTCAAGTGCACTCTTCCCTCTGATCACATGCAAACACAACTATGCACGCATACAAACACACACATGCATTTACACACACATATGAACATATACAAACACACACAGACATGCATAAACATATGCATATACATGCACACCAACACACCAACCCCACATACACATATAAACAAGCACGCACACCAACATACTCAAACACACATACATACACACAAACATGCATACACAGACATAGGTATACACACAAACATATGTGTACACATCCATGAAGACAAATGAACACAATGACACACCCATACTTGCACACCAACACACACATGCATACACAAACATATACACATACAAACACACACACATGCATACACACACAGATATTTACATATAGACACACACACTATGCACACACACGCATCTCCCGTACTGTCTCAGGGGAAGGGTCGGTGTCAGCTGTCTCCTAGAGGGAGATCTCGCATGAGACAGTAAGACTCAGAGACATGTGGCGGTGGGGAGAGACAGACATGCCTCCCTTTAATTGTGTTGTTGCAAGATGGTGACTATCTTCTGCCACTGGTGCATTCAGATAAGCGGCAGGAAGTTCGTCGGACACATGTGCTGGTTTCAATTTCGAGAAAGTGGGGTGAACGTTTCACAGATCGGGAGTGTGTGTCAACACGTGTTTCTCCTTCACGGCAAGGCCAATCAGTACATTTTGTTTAACCGTGTGGTCATGAATCCTTTAATTGCATAAGTGAGCGGGTATGGATGTAAACAAAAATGTAACACTAATACCACATTTTCTGTCACTCTTGTGAACAGGTTTGCTGTGAATGTATGAATGAGAATGGCGTTT
This sequence comes from Triturus cristatus, assembly GCF_964204655.1. Lineage (NCBI taxonomy): Eukaryota > Metazoa > Chordata > Amphibia > Caudata > Salamandridae > Triturus > Triturus cristatus. The sequence continues at coordinate 427,810,353 of NC_140582.1, read as the reverse complement.
TAGAATACGTTGCATGGAAAAGGGTCAACATGGTGTATACGTGTTTTTGGGTGTTTTTTTAATTTATTTTTTATTGCATGGTTAACGTCATGATATACCGGATTCGGATGCTTCATTGCAGATCAGTTGTTTGGCCCGTGGTTATTTACGAGTTTGGAAAATACTTTTGTATTGTTTCGATTCTTTTGTCTCTGCCGTATCTCTTGGCTGCGTCCTTACTCTCTCCCATCTTCTCTCTCCACCTCTTTGCTACATGTTCTCTCGTAATGTTTTCATTTTCCCCAACTCTCCTCTTTACTCTCTCTAATTCTTTTTTTGCTCCTTTTCTGTCTCTGTCCCTTCTCTCCTCTTTCTCTCCCCACCTGTCCCTTCTCTAACCCCACTCCTCTTCCTCTGCCCGCCCCCCCATCCCTCTCTCTCGCAGTACTGCAGCATAGGCAGCACCAGGTCTCTGATGCCTTCTCAGTGTTGGCCCTGGGGGTGGAGGAGGTAAGTCAGCCCCCCAAGTGAATCCCATTATCAACAGATAGTGAACCTCTATTTACCAACAAGTACGGAGCGGTCTCGGGTGACGGCTGATGCAAACAGTGATCTGCTCTTGGCCCCGGCAGGGCCTGTGGGGTGGGGGCATTACCTTACACTAGGAGAGGAAGTAAAAGTGATATCCTCCCCTCCCCCCACTCCACCACTGTCTCTCCTCACCCTCCACCTCTCTCTCTCCTCCACTTCTGATTCCCTTCCAACTCGGTCTCTCCTTACCCTCCACCTCGGTCTCTCCTTACCCTGCGTCTCTCCTCACTCTCCACCTCGGTCTCTCCTCACCCTCCACCTCTGTCTCTCCTCACCTTCCACCTCCGTCTCTCCTCACCCTCCACCTCGGTCTCTCCTCATCCTCCACCTCCTTCTCTCCTCACCCTCCACCTTCGTCTCTCCTCACCCTCCACCTCACCCTCCATGTGTCTCTCCTCACCCTCCACCTCACCCTCCTCACCCTCCACGTATCTCTCCTCACCCTCCACGTCTCTCCTCACCCTCCAGTTGAGGATTGATGCATTCAAGTGATAACCTGGTATCACTGGGTGAACCTTTTACCTGAAGACTGTTAATGTGTAATAAAATGACAAAATAGTAAAATAACATTGTTGCAGAATGGGGCACGTTATTCCACATATTTTGATTTTTCTTGCCAAATAATTATGCCAACCTTGCTGTATAATTTGGTACCCCCATTGCTGCATAATTCTAATGGCCCTGGTTAAAGACAGCCCAGAGAAACACATTGAAAAATAATTGTATTTGCCGGTTGAAGGTTAGAGCAAGGGGATTAATACACACACACGAAAAGGAGCAGTGAATCATGAAGGGCCTATTTTTATGACCGCCTTGAGACCACAAACATGTCATGGTGTGTATTACACTGCCTCATTAAACAATGCTATACCCCGCTTACTTAAGTCGTGGGCAGATAGGGTGGGTAAGGCGCTCCTAATGCTGTTTTAATTTGCCCAATTCATGCGGTAACCCTCTCGAATCCGGTTACAGTGTGTGCTGAACTGCTGACGCGTTGAAAATGCAACCCTTATGAACGGTCCTAAATCTGTCATTGTGCTGCAGAGCCTGCTCTAAAAATAGCAAAAGCTCTTTTTGTAAATTAAAATTGGAGTGAATGAGAGCAGATGTTGACAAGCGCCGCATGCAGAGATTTCAGCCCGGAGAAACCAGAGGATCTGTCAGGTTTGATAGATGGAGATGTGACAAATGTGCAAAGAGTTAAAGCGTGTGCACATTTAGTGCTGTGACAATCCCCCACACATGGTTCTGGTGTAAATACGCCGCAGTTTATGGATATATGATGCTCTGCTTTCAGTGTATTAACAAGCTGTCGCGCTTTCACTTTACAATAGCTGCCGCCCCACACAGCACTCACGGGGTGGTGCGGCAGCTATTGTTAAAGTGAGTCGGGTATGCAAAAATAAACACGGGCTGCCATTGCCAAAAGAGTGCTTACCGACTAATGAAGGAGACAGTGTAACGCCGCATGTGAACGATCCAATCCTGATGGGCAGTCCCAAAAGGGGACAGGGCAGTAACAAGAAGGGACTAATTTTCAATCGAAAGCCAGCATTTACCATGGACGATGACTCCAGCCATTGAAAAAGATGGGCGGTGTTTCCACTCCACTTCTGAAGCATACCCTACTACAATATGCCTCACAAAGCGAGCTACGCATGCACGCTGCAACGCTAGGCGAGACCCAAAAAGGGATAACAAAACCAGAAGTATCAGAACACAAAGATGAAACTAGGTTCAGATGAATTATTCACGCATACCACAGGGAAGCCTTGGAGTTCTACAAAAGATCACATATTTCATAGCTTGTTGAAAAATGAAATGGGGCATATTGGTAAAATGCAAATGTGGGCATCTAGCGAGGATTGCTCCACAATTGAGCATGACTACTTCTACCTATTTTATGATTGCCTAACAGTAACAGCAGTAAAATGGAAATAGAGAGTTAAAGAGAGAGGTAAAGAGAGAGGAAGACTAGATGATTTAAATCAGAAATTGATAGAGGGCAACCAAAACTACATTTGATATGGACGATAGAGACACCCTACAGCAAGGAAGCTTTTATTATGGCTTCAACATTCAACACATATTTTAATAAATTAAACTTTAACATGTCAATATTGATTTCTGCTTCAGATGGTGGTTTGGAGGGGCGAAGTTCTCTGGAGCTCCAAATCGAAAATTTAACAGATCTCTTTTTTCACCCCCAAAAATATACCCCACAGTGCATAAAGTCAATGTGAAAATATAGCCATCCCCTGGGGTTTCCTTACCCTACAGCAGACATGGTTGGAAAACCTTTCTAATCCTGGAGGTATGGAAAAGGGTGAGTGAAACTCACCTTGCACTGTAAGATCCCATGTTTAAAATGTTCCTTCGAGAGGTAGACTCATGAGACTCAAGAGGCAATGGTTTCCGAAATCCTTATGAGGGGAGCCGCACTGGATGGACATTGTTGCTTTCTTCACAGCGCTGATGGTCTGCAAATGGGTGACACATTTACAGAGCCCAGGCAGCACACTTTTTTGTAATGAGAATATAAACTCCCAAAGTGGAAGTTTGTTTTCTCAATCCAAAAAATAAATTCCACAGACAGACATGGAAGACATGGGCTGTAAAATTTATTCACAGTCTCTCTGCCATTAATAGGGCGGGACGGCCATCACTGTGACTTGACGGCCCATGGATAGATGGACCACGGGCTCGAAGCCAGCAGAGGCTGGTGTAAATACAATGCTTCCCTCAACTCAAAATAGAGCTGGGGAACTGCAGGTTTGGGTTGGCGTTATCACCATAAATTTACGCTACCAGAAATTCATAAAAAAGAATCCTGGCAGTTTTATGTGGTTACACTAGAGTGGATTTCTCCACCAAGAGTGTAGAGAAATCTGCAATTGTATCTCCCATGCTGGTGGTGGAATGTGGATAAAACTAAGCATGATTAGACTTCTGAGTTTGTGAACATCCAGAAACTTACATTTGCAGGCATGTACAAAGTGAAATCCAACCAGTTTCCACCATGGAAATGCCTGGCATTTTATTCTAACCCTTCCATTCTAGGACGGCCAGGGAAATAGACTCCCCCTAGATTTGGTGATGGTGTAAGAGGTAGTGCTTTATCCACAGGTAAAAGGCGTTTCCCCAGAAAAAAAAAAATAGAAAATAAAAATGTGCTTTTGGACATTTGGCTACCCATCCCTCTGCACGAAATTACATTCTGTGTACAATTGCATCTAGAGGTAATCGTCTCTGTTGCTGTGTTTCTGCAAATTGCCCATACCTCTTCTCAAAGCAGACAATCTTTCCTTTAAAATGCATACCCCTGAAACCTAGCAATACCTAATCTCCTGCAGTTAATCTATTCATTTCACCAGCCATTTGCAGTAATTCAAATACCCGCTCCCACTAAAGATCACACCTAAGTCCTATTAGTGTCATCTCCACATAAAAATGGGAGTACATGCATGCAATGGTGTCATTCAGTGCACAAGACTAATCCCAATAACTAACAATATTCACTGAAAAACACATTAAGCTTGAGTTCTGGAGTAGTGTGCTGCATTCCATAAAGCTTTACAGTGCCTTGTCAGGGGTAGTAAGCGCCATATGAATGCAATTACAATAGAGAGATGTTCTACAATACATGCTGCATGGGCCTACTACAGAAAAAGGAAAACTCATGTGCTTTGCTTACACTGCTGGTGCATAAGGTCACACACCGCCCAAAACATTTTTACCTTGTAAAGAATTTTTGACCAGGGTCCTAGATGTATATGAGAGAGGTGGTCCTATGATGTGTGAAAAATATCTAATTTCAGAACTAGGATTTATTGGATCTCATACCTTGTTCATCGTCATTAACTTATTATAAAAAACTTAATGCAATCAACTACAGGAATGTAATCACAAGAGAATGTTCCTGCATTTATAATGCACTTGCTCATATATTTTAATGCTGCTTTGGCGATACTTCTAATCCACAATTATTGAGTTTAAACTTTGAACGGTTTAGCCATTGATGGTATAGTCTGCCTTGCCTTTTCATTTGACTTTGAGCTGCTCCGTACTGGGGCAATGCTTTTTTCCACGTCTTTTAGAGAAGACATAAGACAAAGGTGCCCTTCTAAAATGCACACTAGCACTTTGCTGAGGGGGCACATTAGCAACCTTTGGTGGCATGCAGTGCTATGTATGTGTAATAAATACTGAATTAAGTAATGTTAGAAATGGCGTCTCTCGTTGGCAGAGGTATGCACACTGTCTAAGTAGGGACCACAATCCTAGATAGGGTAAGCTAGACACACACTAATTGATAGTGTATGCTCACCCTCTGGTAGCTTGGCACAGAGCAGTCAGGCTTATCATAAGAGGCAATGTGTAAAGTATTTGTCCAGCACACACACAGTAACACAATGAAAACACCACAAAAATACTCATAGTTATTTTCAGATCCAGTAGTGTACTGTCTTGGTACAGTCAGAGCCTAAGCACTTATACTCAAATGTGCCTTTGAAGTGGGAGGTGACTTCAAAGCAGGCCCCGGGAGTGCACAGGTCCCTTTTCATCCCCGCCCTGTCTGCCAGGCAGTTTGTGGGGGTAATCAGCCCTTTGTGTAGGAAACCGGACACTGCCTATTTAGGTGTAAGTATCAGCTCCCCCTCTCTCATCCTGCCCATGAAGAGGTATCAAAATGCAGATGAGTTCTCTGTCACACCCACCCATCCTGTGTTTATGGCTGTCTAGAGGGAATGCACAAGGTGTAGCTGTCTCCCACCTCAGCTGTGTATTGGAGGCTGCAGGCACACAGAGCAGTAAGAGCAGAGAAATGCCAATTTTCTAAAAGTGGCCTTTCTAAAATAGTAATGTTAAATCCATCTTTGCTAATAAAGAGGATTTCTTATTACTATTACAAAGATATGAAACATGATGCAGCTACTCCTTTCTAATCAGGAAATACAGCTTAAAAGTGTATTAAGGAATTCCAAATGCTAGCCTATGCTATGAGAAAAGTAGGCCTCCCAGTAGTGAACATTTTTATTTGGCTGTTTGTCACTACCAGGACGTGTAAAACTTAAAAGTACATGTCCTACCTTTTACTTACACATCACCCTGCCCTTAGGGCTATCTAGGGCCTACCTTGGTAGCGAATTATGTGTAAAAAAAAGGGAGTTTAAGGCTTGCCAAGTGGTTCTAAATGCCAAGTTGAAGTGGCTGTAAACAGGCCTTGCAATGGCAGGCCTGAGACAGGTTTGAAACTCTGTGTGGTTGGCACAATCAGTTATGCAGGCTCACTAGTAGCATTTAGGTTATAGATCCTAGGTATATGGTATGTGACAATACAAGGGACTTATAAGTAAACTAAATTTGTCAATCACGTATACACCAATGTAACCATGTATAGAGAAGAAGCACATGCTTTAGCACTGGTTAATAGTGGTAAAGTGCTCAGAGTCCTAAGGCCAACAAAAGGCCAACAAAAAGATACTGCAAAAAGAGGCAGAAAGAAGGCAAACGGTTTGGGAGAAGACCACACTAAGGATGACAAGTCTAACAAGTAAGTAAATAAATACATATAACAAATATGAATATCAGAATCCATGACATAATGGAAATCATTAGTGTACAGAAAATCTGAAATTTCATTAAACATGGAGTCAAATTTTATGTGCAGAACATTTTTATTTACTATATACAAGCAGCAATAAAATAAAGAATAAATAGAGACTTTAAGACACAGTAAAGCACCAGCTCCATGGCAACACTACAAACTAACAGTTACTCAATACCATATGCAATGACCAGTGCACATCACTTCATAATACATGAAGTGTGGCTCAATGATTAGAGCGGCAGACCCTGATGCAGAGGTCTAGCCCGGGACCAGGGTTCAATTCCCTGCCTCGGCGTGTCTTGGGCTCAAAAATTCCACGGACCTGATAATTCTCGCCTCGGGGCCTATTCCAATCATGGAGTCCCACTCTGCAACTCTGGGCAATAGCTTGCTTAATCTCCACAACGGCCCCCACAACGCTAAGGATGCCTGGCCTCCACCTTGGGGGTGCCCAGGAGTGGGCGCCTCACAGGGAAAGCCAGGATGGGTTCCACAGCGGTATTCGTACAAGTGCCTTGAGACCCTTGCGGGTGAGTAGTGCGCTATACAAGTATCAATTTACATTTACACTGTCCAATGTATGCAAGATAGGCACATGACGATAAAAACTGCTAACTAGGTACCCATCACTATGCACTCCTAAAACATATGCACTCCCCAATCACAGGGGATAGCACCCTCCTGATTACACAAACACTCAATAGTACACACAAACATTTACACACTTCTGTACACAATACTCAGTACATACCAATCTATAATACACTAACAGTTCCAACAAAACAATACCTAATGCAAATTACATGCAACCATACTACCAACTACACACATTTGACTATGGATTCTAACATGCAGAAACATGTTTCAGTCCCAAGCATGCATTTCCAGTACACACAGGCGTACGCATTTTTCATTACAAGCACACATTATACAATTACGCAATCTTATTCACAATATTTCTTACACATCACTCCATACCACTCACTGTAAAATAAGCGCTCATAATAACACAACATTTAACAGAATACATTATTGAATTTTGTAGGAAATAGCGTACATTAAAATAGATTACAATGTATTATTTTTAGGGTCGTCTACAACTACATTGATAACTACTGGTAATATCAGAAAAGCAGCAAAGAACAGAGAAAATTATTACAAATCAAAGAATCTAAATGTAAAGCTTGTGTAATATTAAATATGCGAAAAGGTATGTGCCAAATAACAATGCATGTCTACAAAGTCATGTAAAAATTCTTTTAGACAGTTTGTTTCAAGATTAATGAAAAAAATCTCAGAGTGTAATGAGAAAAATAGTAAAAAGCTTCAGTCACATATTCTGCAAAAAACAAAATAAAACATAAAAGGCAACAAAAAGAAATACGAGCACAAAAACAGTCCAATTTCAAACAGAGCCACACTCTGCCAATAAAAACAGAATAAATGTTTTTGTGCCTACAACAATTGCATGAAAAATGTTTTGGGCAAAGAGTTTTAACCAATTTCATATTAAATACAAAATTCCCCATCTGTTCAATTAAAATGTTTAAAAGCAAAAAGAATTACAAGACATATAGGGACCTATTAAAATCTCGGTCGTAAAGCCTACGACGTTAGTTCGGAGGCTTTATGACGAGATCATCAGGTTCAATTCCAAACGGCTGATGACAATACAGCCGTTTGGAATTGAAACCGGCCGGTCATTCCAGCTGCTTTCCGACAGGTTTCTTGAGCCTGTCGGCCAGTCGGAGACCAACCCGTAATCCCATAGGAAGGGGTTTTCGCCTTTGGGATTACAATGTTTAGTTTCTGACAGGCTTTCCATGTTTGACTGTCTGACATGGAAAGCCTGTTGGAAAGCGAATTTGGGGGCCCTCTTTTCCTTGCGGCCTCCAGTGGGGGCTGAGGGGGCACATACAGTGCCCCCCTGTTATTCCCTGCACCTTGGGAGCTTGTGTTAGGGGCCATAACACATGCTCCCATAGGGAAATATGGGAATGCGACTGCATCATGTGCTGTCGCATTGTAATTAAGTGGTCGGAACCACCAACAGGAAGTCAGTCGTTCCCGTTTCTGCCACGGTGTCGGTTGGAGGAGACTCCGACCGACATTGTAATAAGCCCCTAAGTATATGTCCATAGTAAATTACATGGACTCACTATGAAAAACATAACAATTTAACTAATTTCTGAAGTAAGTTGTCTCAAAAAATTGGAAAAAAGTAACTTAAAATATAAAGTGTATAAAAGATACTGGGAGGAAAATGGGAACAAACCTGTAATACACAATCTTGCTAAAGAAATACATAAAAAGAAAGACAATTTAATTTAAGCTCTTCGTAATAATTGGAAAGCTTATGAAATCATTTCTACAGGAGTTATGGATTTAGAAAATATAGTGGAAGTTATTAGAAAAGGACAAAAGAATGAACTGGAAAACACCCAGCATGAAAAGACAACAATACTACATTGGAAATGTAGTTTCATTTAAGACATTAAAAATTAGCCCCATTTGCAATTACAAACATTTATTAAAGAGTAAACCATATCTAGTAAGAAGGTAAAAATAGAAATGCTTCAAAATATGGATGAATGCTGAATACAGAATATTACTCATGTAAAATAAAATGTAGTTCCTTTCTGAAAAATCCAAAATGCAACAGAATATTGTATTGTATTTGCACCAGGTTTACGTTGTTAAAAAAACTTTAGTACCAAAGTCGTCTACCATTTTGTACAACACACTCTGGTTATTATACTGCATAACTTAAAAAAATATGACTTGGTACGAACTGAGTCAGAACATCCAATCCATCAAGGATACATTGCTACCAAAACTACAAAATGAGTATTTAAAGGAAGAGAACTACCTTCAAATGAAATAATCTAATTTCAATGGATTTAAAAGGAATAAACACCTCGAATAGCTACCTGAAAACAAGGGACTAACAACTTTGCACGTATGTAAATCAATAATAATCAATCATTTTGCGGCTCTACGATAAAACGTACACATGCTCCTTGGACATAAAACCATATTCATTTTAAGAGTATATAATAGGACTAAACATATTTAAGTTTTGAAAAAATCCAAACTTCACTCCAACATAAAAATAAAGTGACATTATTTTTTTCTCAGTAATTCCATTTTTCTTTCACAATAAGAAATCTATACCACAAATCATCTAAATGTAAGTAAAAATATGAAAGTGATAAATAACAAATACATTTCTATGAAACGTTACACATAGTCGAATTTTATAACTGAATATTTGTATAAATATAACTTAAATGTTTTTTTTCTTAAATGAACGTTTTAAAGAAGTTACGGTTGACTAATATATTAACAGTGACTTTACCCTAAGAACTATAAGGTCATAAAATTCACAAGTTATGGTGCTGCCTTCTCCCTGCTGTACTAAGTCAAATTTAACTAACACACCCAGCACAAACTACATTACATAAAACACGCCATCAATTGCATCATGTGCTAAAGCACACATCATTATACGTCAAGACAACCAACTTCATACATTTAAAAATACCATAATATAACAACATACCCACAACCATATAGCAATTCAGCAAGCTTCATACTGCTATTTTTCACAGCAGCATATATGATCACACCACAACCATTACATATCCACATAATCACCAGTATACAACCACACAGCCCTGTTAAAGCAGCAGCACAGGCATATTCCATTCAGATGACCACACCCACTAATACACATTCATACACACATCATCAAATGCCCAAATAGCCACCGTCATAAATCCACATAACCACCATAATATGCCAACACAATGACTGTCATTCATCCATACTCCCACTGTTTAATGCTCTACAGTGTCTATAACAAATCCACACCCATCATACAGCAATGGAAACAATATCACATATTAGTACACACCAAACATTAAATGTGTACACAATCACGAGTATACAGAGATGCAACCCTGATTGAAACAACCAGAGAGCCACTTGAATACAGTCACACACTTAAGCAGCCATAGAGTAGCCATCAAATGCCCAAACACCCACCATCATAAACACAGCCAACCACAATTATATGCCAACACTAACCATCATTCATCCATAAAGCCACCATTTCCAAATGTTATCCAGTGTCAACAACAAAACACCAGCCATCAGTGGGCTATTTAGATGTCACATATAACCATACACCAACCATTACATGCCTGCATGACCACCACTGAGAACGTCACATTCATAAGCCCAAATCATGCATTCACCATGAAATGACCACACTTGCACCACCATACAGCCACACAAAAATCATCTTACACTACCCATGAAACACCAGGCACTAACACAACCATAAAGTACCAGTGGTCTTCATTGATAATCCAACAATTTACTAACACCATCATGCAATCTTGAAACCTGATTCAAACATAATAAATGACTCTTTAAAACACATCTCATTTTAAACTTAATCAAGTCCCAACAAGCATGTGAGTTAAGCCTGACTTAGTATGTGGGAGAGCGACAGCACCTTAACTTGAGACTTTCTTGACTTTTTTATTATAGTGAAGTCACCATTAAAATGTTAATAGGGATATCAATGCATTTGTCGACAAAAAATTAACTATTGTTCTTATTAATAGAATCACCCATTCTGAACTCCACATCTACCTCGACACGCAAGTATGTAGTAAGGCAGGCCCTGTGACCTAGGCCAGGGATTACTGATTCATAGGTGACAGGTGGGAGGGTGCATAGCTAGCAGGCAAAATCTTGGGCAGGAAACTTTTGATCAGTTCCACAGATTGGCGCAGCGACATTAGAATGGTCTAGGGGGATTGCCCCAATAAAGCACACATGGCCGGTGGGGGTATGCGCTCCTAAAAACACCATAAAGTCAGATGCCACATGAGTTAGGAACACAAAGCTAATTGGGGCCTAGCACACCTTGTGATCTCATGCTCCTCATGCCGGACATCATGACACATTCACCACTGGCCACACTGTGTCCACGCAGGTCAAGACTCACCCGTAGTAACCATTGACCATTAATTTATGACCCTAAAGGCAGTAACCACCATTACTCACCATATATGGTATGGCGAAAGCCATTTATTGTTTGTTGTAATATTGTATATAAAGAAACCTCAAACTCGAGGTACATTGAGACAGCCTTGTAACTGTTCTCCAAGTTGAACTGTTTAATTAATCAAACTTTTCCTGTTTTGCCAAATGCCTCTTGCCTTATGTATAAGTCTACCTCAACTCCTTTTCACTTATAATGTTTTTCTTGGAATGTGCATTATTTGAGGGGAAACATAAGGCAGAATTCACCTTTGCATTTATTGGCAGGTGAATATTTTCAGTGACATTTTGAAAGTTTAAATTGAAGGGCTAACCCTTAAGGTTGGATAAAGTAAATATCCGTGAAGGGGACTCAGACGATAGAATGGTAGGATTTAGATGAAGCATAGACCGAATTGGGTCAAAACGTTCTGACTGACAGACAACATGTAGGGTCATAGTGGGTTAATGAGGCAGAAAGATAGTATGGAGACAGGCCTTGTATAGCTTAGAAAAAAGAGTTAGTAACTTACAAATGTCCAATTTGTGCAGTGTGTCAGCAAGCCTGGTGTCTATAGCATGAGTGGAAGTATATGCCTTAGAAGGTAGTATATTGGGGGCAGTGTAGTGTTGAGGGAGGCCCACTAGCGAAATATTACAGTAACCAAGTTTACTCCTTACTAGCAGAATTTATCAGAGGTTTAGCTGTATGGAAGGGGGTGAGAGGGTGTATACAGTTTTAAATCTACAGAAGATACACATTAGAGCATGTTTACTGAGTACCCCTACAATAGAATTTTGTTTCTGGAATTCTATATGAAAGGTTATCTAGGAGGTTTTTCTCCCTCTCTCTTCCCCTTGCTCTTCGAACAAATCAGAAAAATACAATAAAATAATGCTCATCTATTTTGTCTGTTGGTTCATGTATTTTGAGTTTGCTTAAGGTTATCTGCAGTTTTTATATGACCTGATGATGAAAGTAAAGGTTTAATGCAGTTACCTTGGCCCTGCGTTGATGGTTGTACTACTGAATATCGACTCCCAGAATATTGTAGTACATGAATATCGAGGGACAAAATGTTGAAAGGTAAGTGCAAATAGGGAAGTATAGGTTTACTATTCCTACCTCCACCTCTACGTACTTTGAAAATAGTATTGTCAATTTACATATATGTGGAGTCAACTATAGAAAATCTAGACCTACTTACATGTCAATATTTTATTTTTGCTATTTTGTTCTCGATATTGTGTCCCAACAGTATTCTGGTGTCTCTTTTGAAGGTCCACATGTGCATTTTTATATATATAAAATTTCTGCTTATTCATTTCTAAACAAAAGGGATGTAATTTCTTCTGTTTTTACCTTACTTGAATCCTAAAACCTTTGCCCTCCACCACCATCAGCGGGGCAGTTTAGGGTATGAGATGACCCTCTTTTATTTTTACACACATTCAATTGGGCAGTGAGATGGATACCTGTGGTCCTCCTGACCAGGACAGTATTTATGTAGGCCTCACGTCCAGCAAACTGTGTTTCTGGAACCTGATGATCATGGAACCATGTAAACTCTCCTCCAAATGCTATATACCTCAAAGGATTGAGATGAAGATGGTGATGATGGGGCTAAAAAGCACCAAACAGTGGAACCTGCACTATCTCCTTCTGGGAGTTGGATTAAAGCACTGATCTTTTCCGTAACAGAAGATCTGAAAGGATCTAGAGCAGAGGTCTTCAATCTGTGGGGTGCTACCCCCAGGGGGGCCGGGGAGTCTTGGGAAGGGGGTCCCGCATTTCCAGGCCTAACTTCTGCCTGGACTAAAAAACATGTGCTCTTCCTTTTGGACAAAGATAACGCGATCATTAAAATGCTTCAGCTGAAGTAAATTGAGTCTCATGCGCTGTGAAAGGAAGTGGCCCAGCAGACAAACAATCCTTCAAACAAGGCTTCATGCCAGGGTGCCTGCTTGCCTGAATGAAATGCAAATGTGCGCTAAGAGTTAATCTGCAAATGTAAAGGATGCTTGGGAGGGGTTCTGGCTTTAATTGCTCGAATCACTCCAAACATTGTGATGGCAAAGATGTGTTTTTTTGCGTGGTGGTTAACAACTGGGATATGAAGTGTGTGCCTTTAATCATAACTGTATTTACACAGCACTTAGTACCCCTGAGGAGGAGTTTAGGGACAGTTATGCACAAAATGCATTACTTATGGTCTGATATTACTCAAATCTACATTTTGGAAGCACCATTTTTTTTTTCAAACATATTTTTATTTAACTTTTTCCAAAGTACATCATATATGAGTGCCATCACTTCACCTCTCACAGGGGGTGTTACAAGGTTCGACAAGGCTGTAATTGGCTAGAGTTGCACAATGCCCAATATAAGCCCAACCTCAGTCTCCATGGTCTGCTTAAATGAAGGTTACAGTTTCTTACAATGGCAGAGCTTGGGGTAGATCTTTATAATCAGAAAGTGATAGCTAACAGTACAGCATGTATCCCATCTTTTTTTTGCGATGGTAAGCGTCCTAGGTCTTCCAATCGGAAGATGTCACCGGGAATAGGCTACAGTCATGTAAAAACAACCCCCAACTGGGAGGCAACAGAAACAGATACAAAAAAAAAACCTCCTCCCCTCCATCCCCCCTTCTCTGCAATGGTGGCGGCAGCATCCATACAGTGTATTTGACTTGTGGTATAAGAGGTAGCTCAAGGTTGAAAGAGATGAAGGGCTCTAATGGTGGAAGGACAGACAGTCAATGGTAATCCACAGGAAAGGAAGGTAACTAGGGGGCCCCATTTGAATTCAAAGTTCCTAAAGTTGTCTCTAAAGATGTCTGACATTCGTTCCAGACTAAGCAGCTTCCATAGTCGAGAATGCCAAAGGGAGATTGCTGGTGCTTGCCTCCTCTTGCAAGCAGCTGCCAGAGTAACCTTCGCTGCTCCTATACAGAGCCACATGATTGTCTTATCTGCTCGGGTCTGGTGCTCTAGGGAGAGGTCGCGCAGCCCCAGAAGGACTCCTGCCATGGTGGTCGGGATGGGGTATCCTAACATGTCTTTAATATGTGCGAGTATTTCTTCCCAGAAGGGGCGAATAGTCGGGCAATCCCACCATATGTGTTGGAAGTCCCCCAGAAGCCCACACCCCCTCCAGCATCTATCGGAAGAGTTGCGAAAGATCTGCCTAAGTCTGGACGGATGAAGATACCAGTCCATCATAGTCTTAAGGTGGGCTTCCCGCAGCTCTGTGGAATGATTGAACCTTGTGATGTCGTTCCATAAGTGCATCCATTCGTCGTCAGAAATACCGCGCTGTAGTATTCCTTCCCACTTGGACATGTATCATGGTCGCGGGGAGAGTGTGGTGGTGAGTAGAAATTTGTATATGAATGATATCGCACCTTTCATGGAAGTGGTCTTGGTGAGGAAGGATTCAAACTTTGTGAGAGGGCGGGTGGCTGCCTCACGTACTTGAGGTGTAAGGGCCCAGTGCATTAACTATGTATAGCGGTATCTCTCTGCGCTCCCTAGGCCATAATCATGCTGACAGTTGTCAATGGCGAGGGGGTCAAAATTGTGAAAAAGATGAGTCTGAGCAAGGCATCCTCCCTCCCTCCAAGCATCAAAAGGTCCCTCTTGCAGACCCGGGGGGAATGCGGGGTTAAAATGGAGTGGTGTAAATGGTGAGGGGAAAGAGGCCCACCTATCATCTCCTGTGACCGTATCCCAGACTTTTAGAGTGGTGCGTGTAGGAGTGGCAATTTAGGTATTCTTGTGTCTGTCTTTTTTAGGGCGCCAAATCAGGTCCCATATAGTCCTCCCCGTCACACTATGGTCCATATGTAACCAGTGCTTATCGGATTCCCGTTTTGACCACTCAATCAGGACTCTTAACAGTGCCGCTTTATAATATAATTGGATGTCCGGAAGCCCAATTCAACCCTCCGTTCGAGAGCGCCGCAGTAGGGAGAAGGAGAAGCGAGCGCGTTCCCCTTGCCAAATAAAGTGTAGGATCATAGCTTTAACTCGCCGGAAGAAGTTTTTCTCCAGTTCTACGGGCAGGGCCTGGAATAGATAAAGAAGCTTAGGAAGAAGTGTCATTTTCACCGCGTGTAACCCGCCTAACCACGATAAGAAGAGGGGTTTCCACTTTGTGAGTTCCGTTTGGATACGAGTGAGAATGGGAGAAATATTAGCAGCGTAAAGTCCTTCTACCCTCTGCGTTAACTGGACTCCCAAAAATTGTATAGCGGAAGTAGTCCATGGGAGAGGAGTAAGAGACAGGAGTTGGTGGACTTCCGTTTGCGGCAGTGTGAGGTTGAGGATGTACGATTTGCCTAAATTTATTTTAAAACCTGCTACCGCTTCAAAGCGTTCAAGTTCTGACTGTAAATGTGGAAGGGACGTGGCTGGATCGGAAAGGGACAAAAGGACATCGTCCGCGAAGAGGGAAATTTTATGCGGATCCCCAGAGAATGGTATCCCCTGAACTTCAGGGTTAGCTCTAATCGCCATCGCAAGGGGTTCTATGCTAAGGGTGAAGAGTAGGGGTGAAAGGGGACACCCCTGTCCGGTGCCTCTAGAGTGGTAGAAGGAGGATGAATGTACCCCATTGACCACTACCTTAGAGCGAGGTTGAAGGTAGTTAGCTGGGATCATGGTTAGAAATTTGGGTGAAAATCCGAACGCCGTGAGTGTGTGAAACAGGAATGCCCAGTCAACCCTATCAAAGGCTTTCTCAGCATCCAGTCCCACCAAAACAGCGGGGAGCTGACGTCTGTTGGCCTTCTCTATTAGGTGTATAATGCGGCGGGTGTTATCATGTGTTTGACGGCTTTTAATAAACCGCGATTGGTCAGGGTGTATGAGGTCAGGCATAAGGTCGTTCAATCGTTTAGCTATAATGGCGGAGTACAGTTTCGCTTCGAGATTAAGCAGCGAGATAGGCCGATAGGAGGTGCATTGGTGGGGGTCCTTCCATAGTTTGGGTATCACGGAGATCATGCTTTCAGTCATGGAGGCAGCGGTCTCACCCTCTTCAGCCATCTTATTAAAGAGCAGCGTGTGGTGGGGGCCGACGTCCGGAGCGAAAGTTTGTAAAAGAGGGCGGTATACCCGCCGGGGCCCGTGCCTTGTGGGGATTAAGAACTTGAATAGCAAGAGTGACGTTGTCTTGGGTGATAGGAGTGGTGAGTAACTTGTTCCAGACATTAGAGACCTGAGGAAAGTGTAATGTCCGGAGATATTCCCGTTGGGCGACCGAATCAAAGTCATCCCTAGAATAAAGGGTTTCGTAAAATGAGCCGAAGATCTCAGCTTTGTGTTCATCCCTGTGCGTAACATCCCCAGAGGGCCCCTGAATGCCGCCTATGTACTCTCTCTCTCGTTTATCTTTTAGCTGTCTAGCTAGGTGTTTACTGATCTTGTTGCCCTGGGAGTAGGATAAATGACGGAGTTTAAGGAGTGTAAATTCTGCCCTATTGTTATAAATAGCTCGAAGTTTACCGCGGAGTGCAGTCAGACTGCGAAGGGATTGCCTTGTGGGATTCAGTTTGTGAGCGTTTTCAGTAGAGGTCAGCTCCTGCTCTAGTTGCTCCCTTTCTCTAGCGCGTTGTACGTTTAGAGCTGAGTTGAGGGCAATGCATTTCCCCCGGAAGACCACCTTAAACGCGTCCCAAGTGATAAACTCCGACGTATCCTCTGGTTTATTAACATCAAAAAATTCCGTAATGGATTCTCTGAGCTTAGTACAGGATTCCTTGTCACGCGCTAGCGAGGTCGGAAAATACCACCTGGGAGTGGTCGAAGCGTTCCCACACCATGACAAGCAGACGGAAAGCAGGCTATGATCTGACACTGAAAGAGGGAATATTTTGGCCTCTTGAAGAGCACCCATCAGGGATTGGCTAATAAAGATATAGTCCAGACGGGAGTATGTACGGTGGACATGGGAATAAAAAGTGTCGTCCCGGGTGTGTGGGTAAAGAGTACGCCAGGCGTCCAAAAGGCCCATGTCATGGATGCGCTGCTGAGTGTCAAGGGAAAAGGAGCCCACGGCTGAGCAATGCGGGTGTGTGCTGTGCAGCTCTTTCTGCCAAGTCAGGTTGAAATCCCCCATGAGAACCATCGGCCCCTCCACAAAATCCAGTAGCTTCCCCAGTAGCGTGTGTAAGAAAAGCGTCTGCCCAGTGTTGGGGGCGTATACCGCTACAAAGGTGCAAATTTTCCGTCTCAGACAACCCTTGACCATAACCCAATGGCCAGCTCTATCACTTTGAACATCTAGGGGTTGGAATTGTATGGAAGAACGGAACATAGGCGCCACTCCTCTATGTTTCGTAAGAGCCGAGGATTTATAAATTAATGGATATTGTTTATGTTTTTAGCGCGTGTCCTCGTCTCTGGCTAAGTGTGTCTCTTGTAAGGCCACTATGTCAAGTTGATGATCAACAATATACTTCCATACCTTTTGGCGTTTTGGAGGGGAATTAAGACCTTTAACGGTTCCAATAGTGATAGTCATGACACTAGAGGGGAAAAGATCAATTCTTTGAGAGGCCCACTAGCCCTACCGTGTCCCGTGTCCCAGCCGGCCCCCAAGGGAGCGTGTACTGCCATCTCGCGCCAACTGTAGGTACAGAGATGTCAAAGAGCTCGCCAGAGCAAAATGTTAAAAAGCCGCCACCATGTTCCACCCATTCCCCCCCAAACCCCCGAAAAAACCAAAACAAACATGAACAGAAATGCAATTCCAAAAATCGTTACCAAGTCCCCGCTGAGGGGTTTTGACGCCCCCACAGGGACTAGGGGGGACAACGGGTCGGAGGACCCCATCCACGCCCACCCCAGCCCAAATTGCAAAGGGAAAAAAACATTTGAGTGCAGCTGAAGTCTAGCCAGTAATGCAGGACCATTCCTGGAATAGAAAGCACAGATAGTTCACCTGCAATGGAAAGCAGAACATGGTGCAGGCCCCAGCGAGCATGAAAGATCACCGCACGGTTGTGACACCAGCATTCAAACTGAACTAACTTTAGAAAAAAGATAAAGTCACTGTGCTTACATACGGAGGTAAAGTAGTCCATGTCTTCTCCACCTCCCTATCAAGTGACGGGGGCCCCAGGAGCAGGGGCCTAGGGAGATCCGAAGGCGGGAATTGTGGATAGTAGCTGGGGACTGTCCGCTGGCACTGGATGTCCCCGACGATGTCAGCCTCAGCAAAAAATGTTTGTGGTTCTATGAGACCCATCCCAGGCAAAGAAGGTAAACATCTCAACTCCCATGGTGCGGTCGTTGGGAGTTCATCGGCGGCCCCTGCGGGAGCCTGCTGATCAGGCAGAGGTCGATGGTGGACCTCGACAAGACTCTCCATTTTTATCTTGCGTGGGGTCAAGTTCGTCAGTCGGGCGACCCAGAAGTTCCAGTCCTTCCTATATGTTTGTAATATGCCGGCATTTATTTTTAAATTCAAAACTGAGTCCGAACGGGTAGGTCCATCTGTGTCTAATTTGATCATCCCGTAGTTTAGCAGTGACGGGTTCTAAACAGCTGTCTCTGCGCCAAAGTGGTCGGCGCCAAGTCTTGGTAGATGGTGCATGAATGATCTTGGAAGAAGATGGATCCCTTTGTCCTGGCCACTTACAGCACTGCCTCCTTAACTTTGAAAGAGTGGAATTTCGCCCTGATGTCGCGGGGTCTCTGCTTCTCGCCAGTCTGCAAACTTCCCACACGATGGACCCTGTCCAGTTTGATTTAAAGGGATTGAGGACCCAGAATCTCTGCGAAAAGCCCCTCCATGAAGGCCTCTAAGTCAGACCCCTCCGCGCCCTCTTCTAAATCTCTAACTCGCATGTTCTCCCTCCGTGCTCTATTTTCAAGGTCCTCTGCCTTGAGTTGTGTCTGATGTAGCTGGTCTCGGAGAGTGCGGACATCCTCACGCAGTTCAGTGGAGAGTTTCTCTTGCTCTTGATGTTGCGCCTCCAGATCCAATACCCTAGTGCCCACACACAGAGTCCACATTGTGCTGGAGGGAGGTCAGGCGCTCTGTTAGATCCGTCCGCATGTGTTCCATTGAGGATTTGATGTCTTGGCTGAGATCATTGCGTAGTTCAGTTTTAAAGTCTTTGAACATGTTCAGTAATTATTTCTTTGTGAGTGCCATAGCTGCGGCTCCAGTGTCTCCCCGCAGCGTCGAGCGTTTATCTGAAGGGACAAAAAAGTCCAACACTTTATTCGGTGTCTTGCTGGTCGCCTTCTTCGGTGGCATATGGAGTAGACCAAGATGGCCCCTATGAAGCTGTCATGGGCGGCAAAGATGCGTGAGGCCCAGGCTGCAGAGAGTCAAGTGAAGTGGGTTAATCTGGGGAAGGGCCGCAGGACATCAAGGCGTGGCAGTGCCAAAAGAGCGGTGGCCCCACATCCATGCACTTGCTATGTCAACCGCCTACTATCCAACTGGCGCCGTTGCCGTTATGTGGGAGTGCGACCGCTACTTGAGAGGCGATGGGAGGGGTTGTGGTGTGCACTCTGCCCAGTCAAGTGGAGTTGGAAAGGGAGCACTCCAGGTGTAGATAGCAGCCAACAGCTCGAGGTTGCTAGTCGCTGATGTCTTCAGCAGGCGAGGGGTATATGGACAGTGATCAGCTGTGAGTGTGCATTCTCCATTACGGGGCAGGACGGGCGCCACTGCAGTCGTGTGAAAATGTTGCAGCACCATGAGACCCCAGGGCAGGCCAATGGTGTCGCCAGCCCAGCAGCAGTACAGACGGAGAGGCCACAATTCGTGGCAACAGAAGCAGCGTCCGTTAGAAGAGAGTCAGTAAGTGCTGGGCCCAGGCAGTCAAGCAGTGGCGCCGATTGGTAGTTGCGGGCAGCACCCGGCCGCCATTTTAAGGTCAGGCAGGCGTGGGAAGGCAGACTGCAACAGGGACAGCCCCTGGTATCATGCCGCTACAGAGGTCCCCAAGATTGTCCTCAACAAGCGACAGCCGCTGCGCCCCTTAAGTTTTGTCCGTTAGGCATACCTCCTACAGGGGGTTGATACTGTCGTCGCTCGCAGCAAGGCTCCGGCCGCCATTTTAACCGCCGCCGTCCTCTCCTCGCAAGGCAGATCAAAGCCGTCTCAGCAACGCCTGGAACGATCGGAGCAGCCCCGCAGGTGCCCCACACCTTCCGCTTCAGGTGGGGAACATGTGCGACATTCAGGGCTTCATTCAGTCGCAAGGAGCTGGGCCGGAACAGCGCGGGGACCGGGAGCCGAGACGGTCTACGTCCGATCGGCCATCTTGCCCGGCCACGCACCCGGAAGCACCATTTTATCCTAAATCTATTTGCACAGTTTGTAGCAGTGTATCTCATAATGTGTGTACTGCAAGTATAAAATAATGACTTACATATTCACAGTGCTTTCTGTCACAGGCTGTGACCTCATAGCACTAAAAATACACAAGTAACTATTCTCCACTGCACCAACCAAATGTATTTATTTGTCTCTCTGGTTACACACAGATCTCTGCAGTGCATTAAATAAAAGAGGTTTCATTTTGTACTATATAGTGCATTTCCCACTGAGTAACAACTTTTTTCATTTATTTTTCATTTAAGCTAACCATTATTTTATATGTAGCTACCTGATGGTGAAAGACCTAAAAAACAAACAAAATATTTTGGGGCTGATTTATGAGAGGCTTGCGCCGTCAGAGCGTCACATTTTTTGAAGCTTCAGCAGCTCAAGCATCTCAATCATATCTATGAGGCGAGGCAAAGTCACCTTTCGTAGATTTGCAGGGCCTCATCGATATGGAGTAAGGCAATGCAGCGTAAGTTGCTGCGTTGCCTTACTCTATGTCAAGCTGGCATTCCATAGGCATTGCGATGGGTATTCCCATGCAACACCCATGGACTTTGACACTGCCCCAATTTTGAAAACCATGTAACCCTGGGGCAGTGCCAAAACCTTATGCCTCCCCACAGCAGATGTAACGAGAAGAAATGTTTTCATTTCTCCTAATTTTTTCCTCTTTCCATGTGTGCTTTATTTTGCAGCACACATAGAAAGAGGAAAACCCCTCTCATGATTGTTTTTGTTTAGGAAGGTGCTCCTTCCTGCACAAAAAAAACCCTGGCTATGTTGGCGCTAGGCAGCAATTTGTGCGCCAACGCAGAGGGAAAGGAAAGGAAAGAACCATATTTCATAAATAAGGTGCATTCCTGCCATTTCACATTGGCTTAGGGCAGCGCAGCAAGAAGACTTGCGGCGCTGCCCTACGCGAATGCCTCATAAATGAGGCACTTTGTTTTTAGCCACAACTTGGACCATGCCCCCACGCTCACTGACCATTGTGGTTTGCTAAACATTGTTTAATTTATTTCCCCACCGTAAAAATGATTTGCTGTGGAAATTGGGGGCATTTATGTTTGTTGATAGTTGCAACGGCAGCCGGCTCAAGTAAGCGCGGGGTGGTGGGGTGGTGGGGTGGGGCGGAGTGGGGGGGAAGTCGACAGACGACAGAATAGGTATAGTTAAATAAATAAATAATACCTATTCCGTTGTCTGTTGGCCCTCCCCCCTGCCGCGCCCTGCCCAGCCCCACCGCGCTTACCTTAACCGACCACCGCTGGCTAGTTGGCAATGATGAGAAGGACCAAGTTCTAGACATTTTTGTCAGGAGGGGCTCCTTATGCCTAAATTCTTTTGAGAGGGGTGTCTCTGCATCAAAAAGTTTGAAGACCTCTGATCTAGAGGCATACAAAGATAAAGTAGTTGCCATAGCTTTTCCATTCTCTTCCTCTTCATCATCTTGGACTGTTTGGGATATGTTATCTACGTCCTTGGTGTAATCGTCTCACCCTCAAGAATATGAGGGTGATGAGGATGTTGACCCTGATTTAGTACCAAGAGACAAATATGTACAACCCTCTAACATACCTTCACCCTTCAGTCATCTGGAAGATATTCTGCTGCTACAGGTAGAAGACACACGACTCAGCACCAGCACAGAAATGTTCATGCAATTTCAGATGATGCCTCCTCCTGCACTACGTGTAAGCCGAGAAGTGAAGTAACTGCTTCTACATGAGTTGAGGGATCTCAAGAAGCAGGGCTAGACTATGACCCAAAAGCAACAATGCTGTCATACCAGCCCCCAAACGTGGAGGGAGCAAACATACCCGACCACTGCAAGGCGGATTTGTGAGTTCTCCCCCAAAATAGTTTTGGGAATAATTGTGAAAAACTGCATTTTACAAAACATTTTCATTAAATACTGCTTTTTCCACATCTTCTTTTACCCTAATTTGCCCTTTCATCTGCTTTCTAATATTCTCTAAATTGCTCACCTTTTTTTTTCTAACCATAACATATTTGACTTCTCTTGCCCTCCTGACTTCTGTTACCTCCTTTTTACTCAGTGGCAGCTCCTCTGTAATGGCGGAGGAGCATCGCTCCACTGCAAAATTTAAAATAAAACGATAATAAAACAATTTTATTATTGTTTAATTTTTCACTGGCAGCATATGCTGCTGAGTCTAGAGTGGTGCCAGGCAATCTTATCTTAACAGCTCAGGGACTGGGAGAAGTGGAGGGAACGTGTAAGTGCGCATGTCAGTTTGGCTGGCCAGCTTAAGCCGGCCAAACAGACATGCACACTTAGATTTCTCCAACCACGCTGAATTGTACAGCTGGATGCAGAAATGGCAGAGGCTCCCAGTCCATTGGTGAGTGCTTAACCAGGTCGCTCAGACCAATCCAGGCGCTGCTGTCGCAGCATGAAAGCAGCATCTGGATTGCGTGGGGAGTCTGGGTGCCTGTGTTGTCCTAGGGACTTTCGGAAGAGAGGAGCACTAAGGCGGTCGGCAGCGGGAGTAGCAGGTAAGTGTTTTTTTACTATTTGCCCCCTTGCTGCCCTACCACTTTATTTTGGCAGGAGCCGCTGCTGTTTTTACTGTTGCTGTTTCATTCTTCACCCTTGTTGACTTCTTCCTTCCCAGTGTACTTCTCTCTCCCTAGCTTCTTTTCATTGATCTCGACACGGGATGAACCAGTACTACTCTGGTTTTGCTACTAAATCACCATTCACAACTTAAATCTTGATATCTAAGCAGTAATTGTGGCAATAAAGTCCTGAAACTACGCTGTGCTTTCAGAAACAATATGCATATTCCTTGCCCAAAAAGAAATCCTGTTATTAACCTTTCATTGTTTTTTGTATTAAAGAACACACAACTGCTCATAACATCATAAATAAAAGCAGTGGATTAATGCCTCTTATGCTAAAACCTTTTTGTAACCTGCACGTCCACAAGCTAAAATATTGACAGCGTTGATTCTGCCTTCCATGCTTCTCAAATTTATAAAATGAGTGGCACTGAGTTGGTAATTGTATCATCTAGTGTTCATAGCCCAAGCTAGACCAGCATTTCAAAGAGAAAAGGCTCTCATTTCATTTCTGACAGGCTGAGAACTACATATATACCTCTCGGAAATATGGCTCATAAATAGTCTCCTAGTGGAAAACGTGATGATATGACTACCTTTTTCATTTCTTACTACTATCTTTTTTCAGCAGTAAATTACACTCATACGTTTGGCTCCACCCCCTTCTTCAGGGAGTGTAGACATATGCCTTCACATTTTGAGTAATTTACACTCAAATTTTGTGAGTAGCGAAAAGTAGTAAAATTGCTCAAACGTTCATACTACACATGTACATTACTCACAAGTGAAAGTTACCTTTGTGAATAGTCCTTTAAGTGTGCTCTTCTGCAATTCTTTGTTCGTATAAATAGATATGTTGCATTACTTTTGAGTCAGTGTACTTTGCAGGGTTCCGGTAGAGGATGAATTGCACTGGTATTACCTCACGCAGTAAGGACTGGGACAGAGCAGGTTTGAGAAGGTAATGCCCTGCTTACTTACTGATAATCTTCACTACACTAGTTACCCTTCCCCTCAATCTCACACTCACTTTCAGTCTCTCTCTCTCACGCTGTACGTCTCTCTTTTTCTATTTCTTAATCAACCTCTAATGTCTGTTCTTTATTTTCTTTGTTTGTGTCAAGTTCCTCTCTCCTTCCCTCTCATTTCACACATCTCGTTTGACTCTTATTTCGTTTAAAACCTTTTAATGCCTTCTTAGTACTCTAAAGCCCTTAAATCTTCTTTTAACTCACTTTTTCTCTTGCCTTTTCTGCCACATCACCCTCATAACTATTTTCTTTACATTTGTGTGTGTTACTCTTTCTGTCCGTTCTATTTCTTCCGCTTTCTCCCTCTACATCACTCTCTGTCTTTTTGTGTACTCCTCGGTTCCTCCCTTTCACACACAGTCCCTGCCCCTCTCCCTTTCTCTCTATATCACCCCCTGTATTCTGTTTTCTTCTTTCTCTCTCTTACCACTTCTCCCTCTATTAGTCTCCATCTCTTTGTTTTTGCTCTCTCTCTAACACCCACACACACTGTGTGCTTCTCTATCTTGCTCTTAAATGGTCTCTTTTTCTCTTTCTCCCTTCCTTTGTTTCTTCCCAAAGTTTCAAAGCAATTACAAGTTATGTATCAGAATGAATTAAGAGTTCGACACTGTTGGCTAATCTTCTGACATTCAGAGCTGTTCCAACAGTTTATATGAGTTTTGGAGCTGCAGGTGGTGCTACAAGCTGACATGTATCTGAGTGCTTTTTCCTTTTGGTTTCTCCCTGCAGAATACGACGGCTGTGTTCCTCTTCAAGCTGTCCAAGTTCAGTGATCCTGCGGGAGAATCGCGTTTCTTGGTAATTGGGGTAGTGAATGAGGAAGTGAATCTATTTTTTATGAATAAATGGTCACGTGTATTCCACGTCTGTTGTGCTGGGCTCTCCAGTGCCTCTGGTCACTGACCCTGTTCTAGGTAATTATTTGCCAGTGTTTCACTCTGATACCTTGCACGGGTGTAACTCCCTCCTTACAATCTGAGGCATTTTATTTTATTTCTGTATCTGTGGTTACTATTGGGTTGTGCGGTGTGGTATACCTGCCTCTGTCTTCTTTCAATAAAAAACCTCGAAGGTTACTGGGTTTCTTTGGTTTCTCTCAGAAGTTTGCCGTTGCGGGGATCTTTTTCTTTGATCAGGTGATTTGCTGTCTCATTTTGCTGTGTTTGCAGTACTTAAAATGGGACGACTTGCTGATTATCTTGAGGGGTATTCAGAATGTTGTTGCTGCTAGTCTCTCTATAGCAAGCAGTAATGGAGTTTGATTTATTTCTGTATGGTAAGGGACCCTCAACAGGGCCCCTGGGAAAATCTGACCATGGGGGTGTGTGTGAGGAGCACATGATGTGGCCCCCCAAAAGTGCACGGTCATGAGTGCACTGTGGGGCATGCATTGCATGGTACATGCCATACTGTTCATGGACATGCTGGAGGTGCTGTCACGACACCGGTATGCTGTTTAGGCTCTCCTATGAGCCAAACATACCTGCCGCTGTGACACCCCTGCCGCCGCACCCCCAGCCCTGGATTCGACTAGGAATCCGGTGGGCGGGTTCACAACGGGCTCGGAGGTCTTCCTGGGACTGCTGTGGTGACAGTCCTACAGGAAGACCGCCAAACTCGTAATCAGGGCCTTAGTCTTTAAACCATAGAATGTGTACACATCCTTCCCTTGGAACAGGTTTTTACAGTAATTGTAATTGTGTGCCTCAGTGGTGCTGGAACAATTTTCCGAGTGGTGGTGCTGCCATCCATGTTACATCACTTAAGTCATAGTGATTGTGAAAAATATATATAGCATAGCAAAAATATTCAGCAGGACAGTGGTAAGTGTGTAGTATGTAGCTCTGGTGCTTTGGAGAACACTGCTGCAAATATATTAATAAAGCATGGTATTTTAGTAAAGTAGCATTTACGGACAGCACATTTTCCATTGAAATGGCCAGTACATTTGCTCAGACCTAAAGTTTTACTAAAAAAAAGTGCACAAATGATAATGTGTGAAAATTGGGATTCAGGAAATAAGTATGTCTTGATTTGTTCACTTCAGAATTGTGCTTCATCGGTACTTTTTGAACTGTTGATATATCCTAAAACATTTGTACAGTTCATTGACATGTATTTACATTTTATTGCGTGTTAGAAAAAAATGACATACTATAGCTTTTCCTTTCACACTCCCTGTACCCCTACAAGCTTGCCATAGAGTTCACTTTACAAAAGCATCTCTCTTTGCAGTCAAAGAAAGTACACACCAATCTCCACGTTAACAAAATAAACAACAATTTGCCTAATTTTCGACCTCCTTCTTTGAACCAGTGCAAATGCTACTTGATAAAAATAGAATTTGAATGCATCTTTATGGCTCATTCAATGCCTAAATGTCAGCGTGGTTATTTTGATGGTGTTGCTACACCTCTAGCACCCTTACTTCCAGCACCTATAGTTTCCCTTTTCAATAATCTCTCCAATAATCTTAAACAGATTTGGATTTGTTCTTAATTAAATTTTTTGCTGAAAAACTATAACTCTGATCTTCATCCTCCATATTTCCAGACACTGCAAATTACAATAGTTTCCAATGGAGGTGGATAAGCCCTTTAAATCTCGAGCCTGACTCGAGCCTGATGTCACGCTCTGGCTTGGCTTGAGCTCCTCACAGAAACTCGAACCGAACACGATCGATTGGCTTGTGAAGACACTGCCAGCCAACTCTGACCACAGTGGCCGCAGAATGGGCCAAGGTGGCTGTGTGAGGCTCGGACTGCCAGTGAAACCGCCTGCTCAATTACGAGTTACAGCTGGCGTGGCCATGGTGGTCCAACAATCACATCTGAAATGGCAGAAAGGGAGGTATGTAAGGCCGGAACTCACCTCTTCCTACCTCTACTCACCTCTTCTCATCTTCTACCATCATGGAGCCCATTGGACACATCCTGCCGCTGCTCTACCTGCTCGACCATGTTCAAAACCCACTCAAAAACCCACTCCGTCGTGAACGAAATCGGCAGTAAGACATACAACTACCTGTTGTTTTAGACTCCTCTGCAAAACGATGCACCGCCATGGACCAGGCAAGGGAGTTGGGGACCCTAAGTAATTTGCATATATACAGGGACCCTGTCTGGGATTGTTTCATACCATTTATCAAAAATACATCTGTAGGATGCCCTCTCAGGCCAAAACATTGGTACTACACAGGCACACTGTACACAAATGGACATGTGTTTTCAAAAGATATACAGTGATAGTGATGTGTGTATTATTTAGGGTTCCACAACATCACCTCCTCAACAATATCACATCTATTAATGACTGTCACACATATTTTGCCTTTACTCACTTGTCTCCCATGTTACTACTGACCTTCACTAGTCATGCAGCTTGCCATTTCTCAAGTGTTGGGAAAGTGACATTGAAGTGACCACAACTACCATGAGGCCTTGTCACTCCAACTATAACCACGATGCTACACTCCTTTTGCCCTTCCTCACGTGTCTGCCATGTCACTACTGATCTTCACTTGTCATGCAGCTCACTATTTCTCAAGTGTTGCCAAAGGGATATTGAACTGACTACAACTACTATGAGGCCCTCTCACTCCAAATCTAAGCAAGATGCTATAGTGAATGTGACACACTCACATTGCATACATCCCAGGTCCTGTTTTGATTCCAAAGAAATGTCTGTATGGGGTGTTTCATTAGTGTGAACCACACCTTTTCTGCTACAACTCTGTATTGGACTCTCACACATCACCCACATGAACAGGCAATGTTAGCAAATGAGATTACATAGATTCAGTGTGAGAAACATTCTAATGGCACAATTAAAACACTCTCTGCAGGATAGCTATAACTAGGGCCCTGGGGCACAGTACATTTTGCACATGCTTGACAAACTCCATGTGCACTGGACATGGAAACTGAAGTATATCAGAGACAACCAATAGCATAACCAAGTGCCATGCATGTGTAGGCAATGGGTAAGTGCAACTTATGAAAGCAAACACTGCACTAATAGCACATAGCTTACCTCTATATGAAGTCGATGTAAGGCACACAATGCAAAATGGACATGTCCATGCAGAACTTCACAAAGGTATAACAAGCTGACGGCCTACATGAGTGGATACACAAGGTCTGCTGTCTGCACTGTGTGTTTTGTTGGTGTCTGTTATTGGGGTGACTGTGAACATTTGTGTTTTTTGGTGGGAGTGATGTGGATATGCTGGGTCTTGTGGAGGGGTCAGTGTGTGTTGCTGTGATGTCTGCAGGTATGGTTGTGTCTGTGAAGAGGACTGTGTGTTGCAGTGATGTCTGCGGGTATGGTTGTGTCTGTGGAGGGGTCAGTGTGTGTTGGTGTGGTGTCTGCTGGTATGGTTGTGTTTGTGGAGGGTTTAGTGTATGTTACTGTCATGTCTGCAGGTATGGTTGTGTCTGTGGAGGGGTTAGTGGGTATTGCTGTGATGTCTGTGAGTATGGGTGAGTATGGGTGTGTCTGTGATGTGCTCTGTATGTGTTACAGTGGTGCCTGGGTGTATGCTGGAGTTGGTGGTGAGGGATGTGAGTGTCTGCTGTGTGCATGTATGTTTGGGTTTCTTAGATTTCTTGTGTTTTTGTGTAATGCTTGTGTCTGATGATCTGTGTGCATGCTTAGCTGTGTGTGTTAGGGATAGGATTGGGAAGAGTGAATGTGGATGGGGAAGCAGCAGGAGAGGGGTGGAAGGTTGGGATGAGTGGAGGGCTGCCTTGAGGGAGGAAGCCTGAAAAGATCTCTATAGGGCGGACATGGCAGTATGAATGCCTTCCAGGTAGGCAACCATCTGGGTCAGCTGGGTGCTTTGCACCTGGATGGCATTCAGGACTGCAGTCTGACCGCAGAGATGCTCCTCAGGAGGTCAATAGCCGCCTCACTCAGGGCGGCAGGGCTAACAGGGGCAGGGGCTGAGGAGCCTGGAGCGAAGGCGACTGCTCCCTTCTTAGTGTAGCCGGAAAGGACAACTTGTGGAGGCACAACAGGGAAGGTCCGCCACCACTCTGGTGTGTCCACCGGAGAATGACTCAGATAATAAAATTAATGGCCGCCCTATCCCTGCCCTTTTATACGCCGACGATGCGGTTTTAATGTCCAGAACTCAAGTCGGGTTTTTATTTTTATATATGATCGATACTTATGGAGCTATATTGTTTTATACTGTCCCTTTGATTATAACGATTTATGCATTGCTTTTATGATTGCACAATCTTACAATCGAATAAAGCTTCTTGATTTGAAATTTGAATTTGAATTTGACTCTGATGATGATGAGTTTGAGCTGATATCCTCCAGGGCACTCATTGTGCCCTCATTGTGCCCTCCTGGTCAGTGGGTCCCTCTGTGTCTCACGTCTCACGTCTGGACCGGCTGTGATCAGCTGTGTCCCTACTGAGGTTGGCCCCTTCTCCTTCACTTACTCTGGATGTATCTGAAATGACATGGAATATGGGTTCATTGCAACTGCATTTCCACCCCTGACCATCACAAATCACCAGAAAACATTGAAGAAGTCCACGTCACACCACCTTCATGGTTCCCTCCATATGCTTCAAATTTAGAATGAGCACATGCATGCATGCTGCGTAACCTGCAAACAGTTGGGTCCACTCATGTCATAACACCACACAGGCCCAAATGCATTGATGGAATTGTCTACACTCCATCCTTATGTCCATACTAGGATGGTTGATCACCTTGCATAATTTGGCACTTGTGGTGTACCACTGTAAAGAGATACAACCAAATAGGATAGATCCAAGTGTACGATTTACACAATGCTCACACAAGGTCCAAATTAAACAATTCTAACTATCACCATGATGTCATGAAGGTCAAGTTGAACACCGATGTACCATCAATTACTGTTGTTGCAGACATAATTTATTTTGTTTAAATTTCTTTATTAACATTTTTCTTTCTTTATGTGGCATAGTATAACTTCTACAATAGTGTTGTCACTCATTGCATTTTTATATACATTTTCTCTGTTTATAACTACATCTTTGGCTAAAGCAATAGTCCCGATAGATGAGCAGTACATTTCCCTGCTTTGTTAATGAAATTACAACATTAACAGTTCTGTCACAGTATGTGATTTGCATTTCTGTTTACCGCCTGGATTTCCAGTGTCTGTGTTATAGCTTGGTCTTTGCTTTATGGCTTTTAAGGAAAAATAGCTTAGAATAACATGCATGTTGATAGTTCAATTGTGATTTATATTGCATGTATACAGCCTATTTTTCCCTTGAATTTAAACAGTTTATCGCTAATGCATACAAGAACATTTAACAACAAATAGGCCGGCACTGTCAAAAATATCACTTCCCAACACTTTATCTATATTGTTTTGTCATCTATTTCCTGCTTGCTCATCCCCTCCATTGCGCTTTGTCCCATTTTTCAGTTCACATTTGTCTGTGTCATTGTGATCCCTTGTGTCTGTTTCTCACTTGATGTCTCTACTCCTATGCTTGTGTATCTCTTGGAATGTGTTCTAATCTAGTGGCTTCTCCTCTATTCTCATCTCCACTTTGCATACTATCTCTGTCTGTGCTGAGTGTTTCAGTGTGTATCTCTGCCAGGATCGCATCCCAGCACTGTGCGATGGGGTATTTACACAGGCCCGCTATTTCTTCTCTATGCAGCGCATTGCTTTCTGCCTGGGCCCACACCGCAAGTGATTTTTTCCGGCTATTTAAGTTAGGGGGATGCCTAGCCTTCCATTGTCCAGTAATTAATCTTTTGTCCACTATCTGCTTCTTGGGAACCTCCACAGTATGCATTCCTCCCAGGTGTGTAGGGAAGGTCTGTCGGTATACGTAGCCAGTGCTGCTGTTATCTCCTGCCAGTATGGCTGTATTGCCCTACAGAACCATAGCATGTAAAGTAGTTTTGCCCCTATCTGTTTACATCGAGGGCATGCCGAGGACGTTAGATTGAAATATCTGTATAGTTTATCTGGCGTCAGATATGCTCTGTGCACAATGTATGTCTGTTTGGTGCGAAATGTGTTGTTCTGTGGTATTTGCGTTGGGCTAGCTAGGATGGTATCCCACTCTTTTTCTGTCTATGCACTTCCCCTGTCCTCTTCCCATCTTGTTTGCAATGTGTCTAGTGGCCGGAGAGTGTGTCAACAGTGCTTCTGCCAACCAGTGCACTATATGGCTCCCATTCCCCATTACATGCAGGTATTGGATCCAAAGATGCATTTGTGGCTCAGTGTCTATTTCCCCCCAGGCCACCGTTAATGATCGGATGATTGAATTATATAGAAGAAACTGACCTGCCGGTAGGTCTTTTTCATTAGTCAATCTGCAAAAAGGTATCAATGTACCTTCCTCAAACAAATCACCAAGGTTATGTATCCCTACCTCTTCCCATTGTGCGACCAACCCATATGTTGTGTTTGTTTTATTCCTTGGGGTGCCCACCAGAGGTAACTCCTGTATTGTAAATAATCTGCTGATGTTTAAGGAGGTCTTCTGGTAGGAACAAGTACATTTTGGTCTGGGTGCACTAACGCCTTAACCAATGGCGCTAATCTTGCTGCAATGACGGAAGCTAAGATTTTATAGTCCGTGTTAAGGAGTACCAATGGCCTGTAAGAGCCCAACACGGTTGTGTCTCTATCTGGCTTTGGGAGGGAGACTAGTATTGCTTCGCGTTGCGTATTTGTGAGTGCGGAGTGGCTAGTGCAGTGTTGTATACCTTTTTAAGTTGCGGTGCTAATATTGTAGCGTAGGTTTTGTAAAATTCGGCTGGCAGCCCATCTCTGCCTGGAGTTTTGCCTGTTGCTAGGGAGCGCATGCTCGCAAGCATTTATTCTAAGTTAAGCAGGGCGTCTAGTTCTAGTTTTTTCTTTGGGGTTACCCTAGGGAGAGTGACTTCCAATAGATACTGTCGCGTTTCTTCTGTCGTGACTGTGGCTGTGGATTTGTACAGATTGACATAGTGTCGTGTAAATGCCCGGTGTATCTCTGGTTGTGAGTATATTAAGTCGCATTGTGGGGTACGTATGGATGTGATAGGGGTTTTAGCATCATCTTGCCTGATGAGCCATGCAAGTAGTGTACCAGCCCTGTCTGATGTGCTATGGGTGCGCGCTGAGTGCACTGCATAGTTTAGACATTGCAGTCTTTCTAACAGGCCAGTGTGTATGGCCCTACTTTCTTGCAGCTTATTACTGTGTGAAGAGTCAGTGGATGTTCTAATCTCTAGATGTGCCAATCTATTTTCTAGTTTGGCTAGATCTGATTCCAATACTCTATGCATGCCAACCTGCGTGCCCAGACAGTGTCCACGTATCACCGTCTTAAAGGCGTCCCTTTCTACCAGTGTTGTTGATGCTGTGTCTGTATTTACGTCAAAATAATCTGTTATTGCTGTTCTCATGGACTCTCGGAATTGCCTGTCCTCCAATAGTGTAGGCTGCACACGCCATCTGGAAATGGGGTCAGGGTCATTGTCCCACTCTATTTGCAGCATGATTGGGCTGTGATCAGAGTGGGCTCTCCCTAGGTATTGAGGGTCTGTTATGAATGGTAGCAATTCTTCTGTGACCAATATTCTTTCGAGTCGGACATACAATTGTGTGCTCCTGAGTAGAACGAATAAATCCTGTATGTAGGGTTTCTGTGTCGCCAGGCATCCACCAAGTGCCAATGCGTAATCCAAGTGTTTAATGCTTTGATTGCAGCCACTGCTGGTGCCCCAGGAAGGGGGGGAAAGGAACGGTTCAGTGATGTATCCAACACGCAGCCAAAGTCCCCCCCAATATTAATGGGACTCCGTGCCATGCGGATATCTTGCTCGCCAGGGAATCAAGGAATTCCGCTTGTTCAGTATTTGGTGCGTATATAGATGTCACCACTACAGGTCTACTATCTAATCTGCCTTTGACTAAAATATATCGGCCATCTGGATCTATATACGTTTCTTCTACTCGATATGGGACCCCCGGCCTGACCCAAATTAACGCCCCCCTCGCGAAGGCCGAGTAGCCTGTAGCGTATATCTGGCCACTCCACCTTCTTTGTACGCTCAGGGATTCTTGCTTTGTGAGATGTGTTTCTTGGAGAAGCACTATTTGCACTTGATGTCGTTTCAAGTAAGAGTAGATCAGATATCTCTGTGAAGGAGTATGTATCCCCCTGGCATTCCATGTGAATATTTGAAAGTGCGCCATTCGCCTTTGGTTGCGCATTCGAGTATCTGGTGAGGTGGCTCTAGGGAGCTGTGCATTGTCTGTTGTAGGATCCAGGACATGGGCTGTTCTGTACTGCGCTTTCGGGGCACTCTTGGTGTGGGCTCTAGTTGACATGTGTTTTGCTGGCAAATCAACATCATTCAAAACCTATAATACCATTGGGTCAAGGATACAACCTACAATCATCCAAACTTTCAAATCTTTAAACATGTCAACTTATCTTAGTGGGTTGGGCCACTCGGGCGTCTGATGTCTGTGAATGCATTAGTGGTTATGTTCCCCTCTTTATCTATTCTCAATCGGTGCCCGGGACCCCGGCCATATTTATTTTGGGCTTTGACCTAAGTGATTAAGTCAAATGCGTAGAAAGGGGGAGGGGGTGGCCCCCCTCTTGGATTCACTGTCCATAGTAGTTTAAACACTAACAGAGCCTCGGACATGCTGTTATAGTATACACAGATAGTGTTGAAGTAAGGGCCACATCATATTACAGTTCTGACAGTACTTGCGTGGTTGTCGCTGCAGCCTCCAGGTCAGGACCTATTGAACGGCTAACTGTTCATGATGTCATTAGCCATTTGAGGTGTGATGTCTGACATTGTTTCTGAATCCTGTGAATTTGAATGGCCGTCAGTAGTGTGGTGTGAGACATACAGAAACGAGTTTGTCACGGAATTTGGAGACATGCAATGCACTGGTGAATATATATTTTTTGTGTCACGCTATAACTCACTGTGATTGTAAATTTACCACCGTTCTATAAATGACACATGTATATGGTACTGCGGATGCAGTGTAGTAGATGTGGAGCACGATGTGTTTTGAACATCCCGCTATCCAGACAATTGGTGTGCACATTATAGCACGTCACATTTGGGAAAGGTCTGAGTGTACTGACAAACTGGGTGCACTATGATCTTGTTTCTTTGTTTTCCCTTTTTCTGTTTCACAGATGGAGTGAACACTGAACATAGATAAATGATCTAAAAATAGGAAGTTCAGGAGCAGCTACCTGCCCTGAAAATAAAAGTAGGGTAGGGCAATTCCCCCCTTGTCTTTTTATCCAGGGAGGATACTTTATATTTCTGCCCTAAAGAAAGTCCCGGACCTTTACGGCCAACCAGGACTGAAACATGTCGGCATTAGGGCCGTAGGACCATAAATTTCCTGTCTGACCCTCCTACTTTTTGTTTTAATATCCCCATCAGATCCAAGATTAAAGGGATACTGGGATCTGACAGTGGATTTTTAATCTCTAAACTCCCCCTGGCCATACTATCCAAGAGCTCCCTGAAACACGGTCGAGTCCAACCTGACTTTTAGGTATCAGGGTGACCCTATGATGAAGCATGACACCACTAGGGTGTGTGAGGGTAATTAATACAAAAGGATGTGTGGCCTTCCCCACTCTCTAGTGGCGAACAGCTCATCATTCGGAGTAAGACCTTTCCCTTCCTAGACTATATAGCATTTCTCTTAGTGGTTAGTGGACCAAGGTCATTAAAACTTGGAGTACTTGTTTTGAAATAGTGGCCGTCAGAAGACTCTGCATCGCTTGCCTTGTCTAGTGAAGTGTCTTCTGATATGGTGTGGCTCTGCTGACTTCCTATAACAACACTAAAATCAGTCATGAGAGAGAAACAAGACAATACACTTTGTCATTCAAAGATACACATTCGTAAATAGTACATATGCTAACTGGAACTTGATACGTTGACTCTTATTTAGCATCTACCGATCCAGCCAACCATACGAATTTTGCAAAGGATGTTTCCTTTGCACAATTCGTACGGTAGGCTATTGTTATTGACATGTATTAATTTTACCCTTTCATAGTATAAGGGTAAAAAAGTATATGAATTGTTGTTTTTGTAAAGGTTTTTGAACAATATATTTTGTACTAGTGAAATTTTGAATTCTTTTTAATATTGTTTGGTTTTTTACAACATGATATACTAGGACGACAATGAAGAATCCTTTTTAATAAACATTTATACTAATTTCTACTCCTGACGTATTGTGGGTTTACTGTTTGGGCATTTTCTCCAAGTTTGAATCTGGTGAATAAGAGACGATGTGCATGAGTACGTAGAGATCTGTATTTGCTTATTTGCTTATGTGGTAAATGTGCAGGAACCAATGGATAAGCATGTTTTTTTACTACATTGTTTACATAGAACATATCATTGCTTCCAGAAGTCCCGAGTTTTGACATTGGAAAGTTCACAAGGTAGTACATTCCCATTGTTATATGTGAGAATTTCAACAAGAGACAATCCTTTCGTGATGTGTGTTTTTAATGAAGTGAACAGGAATAAGATAAAGAAATTAACTTAAAATTCAACAGTGCAAACAAAAAGTAATGTCTTCAGTGATGGTGGATGAAACCATTGAAGTAGAGTCTAAATGGTCAGGATTTCAAAGTCCAACATACTCCTTCCATGAGATATGGAAAAGTGGGCAGGAATAGTCCAACAAAGTGAAAGTGTAGCACACACAGGAGGACATTAGGAGCAAGGTTTCTTGCTGGCGGTGGTGGTTGTCTTGCCATCCTGAGCTCATGGATGTTTGGGTGGATGTCCCCTCTTTTTGCCAAAGGGGGAACCGGAGCTGCTGAGACAGGGGCGCGTGCAGGTGTGGGCTCTTCCGACAGGGCTTCTCTTCCTGTGGCAGATGTTGATGGTGTCGATGTACTTGGACAGAAAGGGATAAATGCAGGTGGAAAAGCCATGCAGAGGGTGGTGCTGATGTCTCACAGCACCCCAACCAGAGAGGACACCTCAGTGTGGATGTCGGCCACCTCGGTACAGATGCCAGCCACCTCAGTGTGGATGCCAGCCACCTCGGTGTGGATGCCAGCCCCCTCAGTGTGGATTCCAGCCACTTCAGTGTGGATGGCAGCAACCTCCTGGTACGTGTCCCTCTGCAGCTCCTTAATTTTTCCGGATTTTGGTAAACACCTGGCCCATGACACTTTGGAAGTCCTAGTAGACTCCCAGGACTTAGGTGATGGTGTTGTTGCCTCAGTGGGCACACTTTGTGGACCCACAGTTTTCTTCCCACTAGGCCTACTCCCATGGCCCTGTGCTCTTGGCACAGATTGCACCCTCCCACTGGGGCCTGGTTCCTCTGTGACTGGGGTGGTATTAGCCATCTCAGAATCCAGGACTGGGAGGCACAGGATGGGACTGACTGTGCTAGTTGCACGGGTTGGGGGGGCAGTGGTTGGCTGAGATATTGCAGCTATGGTGGGATGTGTAATGGGCACAGTGAGCCACACTGTTGGTGTCTGCCCAGCCTGACCAGATGGGCTAGGACTGTCATCCACATACACCTCTTCAGGTGCGTTGTCATCACTGAGGGTTTTGTCCTGAGGTGGAGAGGAACTCTGTTCGGTGTCCAACTTTTGTGCAGGAGCAGTGGCAGATCGACCTGTTGAAAATAGAGAACATTGCTAAAGGTGGTGAGGTATCTACATCCACATAGTTAGTGTCAAAGTAAATGGGGACCTAGAATGAAACCAAATAGATATGGATTAGTATTGTCATCTATTTGTGCGGAGTTGAAGTTGCTTACTAGACATTTGTTAGCATTCAATAGATGTAGTAGATTTCATCAGCTCATTAGATGTGCAGATATGTGGCATTTCCGCTTCAGGGATAAACATGACATCTCTAAAACTCTGCTACAAGCACAATGTATTCATCACATGTGTATTTCCCCATTCCAAGGCCTAGTTGTGCCCAATACAGGCAAACTCCTAGCTTGCTTGTATATGTAGCATTTTTCATCATGTGAGACGTGCAGAGTCAAAGGCGTCACCTGCCACTGCTAATCAGCTGAGTTTGCTTCGTGGCTCACATATATTAGGGGTACACCATTGTTATGGTGTCACTCATGCCATAAATAGTTTCATTTGATGGATCCAGGACAACATCAAGCAAAATAATCAGACGTATATCTGAGTGGAGCTTTGCCTGTACATTGCATAGTCCATGATGAGTGTAGATCAGTTGTAACATGGAAGACAAGTGAGAAGGGGCAATAGGAGTCTAGCATCTTGGTTAGAGTTCCAGTCATTAGACCTCATGGTAGTAGTGGTAGCTTTCAATCTCATTTTAGCAACAGTTGACAAATGGTAACCTGCAGGATAAGTGTAGATCAGTTGTAACATGGCAGACAAGTGACAAGGGGCAACACTAGTGTAGCATCTTGGTTATAGTTGGAGTGACAAGTCTGCTTGGTAATTGTAATCACTTCAATCTCACTTTACCAACACTTGCAAAATGGTAACCTGCATGACTTGAGAAGATCGGTAGTAACATGGCAGGCAAGTGAGAAGGGGCAAAAGGAGTCTAGCATCTTGGTTAGAGTTGGAGTGACAAGGCCTCATGGTAGTTGTAGTCACTCAATCTCCCTTTACCAACACTTGACAAACGGTTAGTGTACCATAGCTGTTGGCAACATGCATTTGGAATGGACCATACATTTACATTTTAACACATATCATGGGTCCTGTTTGAAATTCTGATGGTAATACACTTACAGGCAGCATTGCAACATCTGGCATATCATGGAGTTGCAAAAGACATACAGATGATAGACAAAATGCAGAGCAAATCAAACATTCTCCCCAGTCAATAGATCTGGGTTAAATCCATCATTCTTTTGCTCACCGTGCCACCCCAGTTTAGACCCAGCCATATGCAAATCAGTCTTGACCCTGTGCCTCATGGGAACAGTCCACTCCGAACTCCCAAGTCAGGTCCTCCCTGGACCAGAAAAAAAATTCTGGGACCGGTTTCGGGGTATTACCCCTCATCAGCCAGACTAGTTTGAATCCAGTGGCACAGTGAGCCCGGGACCCACTTCTGGGCATACCCTGCCACTTAGGGCGAGAAAGCAAAAGACACACAGATGATGGACAGAATGCAGAGCAAATCAAACATTCTCCCCTAGTCAATAGATCTGGGTTAAATCCACCATGCTACCCCAGTTTAGACCCTGACATATGCAAGTCAGACTTGATCCTGTGCCTAATGGGAACAGTCCAGACCGAACTGCCAAGCCAGGACCCACCTGGACCGGAAACAAGCAGCCTGGGACCGGTTTCGGGGCATTATGGAGTTGGATACATGTGCTCTTATCTGCAGCAATACACATTGCCACATACAAAACGACATCTTAGATACTTTAAGTATTACATGTTAGGAAAGTAGATAGAGAACACAAGAGCAAAAGCAGAGTTGAGACCAAACAGGGCATTGTGATATTGTGGCAGGTATTGAAGTGTAATTTACCAGAGTTCACTCCCCCTCTATGCTTGTCAATCCTTTAGAATGCAGGATAGCCAAGACCTTCTCCTCCCAGGGAAAGAGTTGCAGTGATGTGCATGGAGGGCCACCGCCAGTCTTCTGAGCCTTCAAGTAGTGGTTGTTGTACCTGGTACGCACCCTCAGCCTGAGGTTGCCCCACCTCTTCCTAATGTCACCCTGTGTGCGCAGGGCCGCACCAACAGCATTCACTCTGCTGTTTATCCTCTCCCACATTTTAGTTTTCCTACTGAGAGGAGTATGCTGGAATTGGGCTCCAAAAATGTGTGGCTCTACTCTAACGATTTCATCCATCATGACTGTCAACTCTTGTTCAGTGAAGCTTGTTATTTTCCTAGGCATGGTCAAAAAATAAAATGTGAGTGAATATATGAATGAAAAACAAACAAGTGATAGAGGTAAAAAGGTGCAAAACAAAAATTACAGGTGGTGGAGAGTGCTAAAAGGGAACATGAAAAAAGGGGTGCCTTATCTCAAAATGCAGAAAACGCTGGTACCTGTCTTATGGGCTGAAGATATGTTATGTTAAAATTATTTGTAGAGCACGCATACACCGATTGGTTTCTAGGCGCTGTATATAGGAATAGCCTGAGTCCTGGTGAGTTATTCATTTACCTGAGTGATTAACGATGTCTTGAGAAGTCTCCTGAATCACGGAAGGTTTGTACAGGATCTGATGTCAAAGGGAAGGGCGTTCCAGAAACAGGGGGCCAGCACCGCAAATCTGTTGCCGCCTAGCTGCTTAAATTTGTAGGATGGTATGACCAAAAGGTTCATGTGGGCTGAGCGCAGATTGCAGGTGGGTATGTGTCAATGGATGAGAAGTTTGGAAGCAAAGGATTCTGGCCAGGGATGGGGAGTGTTTTATAGTATGGTTTACAGGCGTGTTCACTTGCCAAAGCACATCAGGTGTGTCGTTTTTAAATCTTTGTTGCAGTGCTTCAAAATGGAAAGAGTTTGCACTCTTGTTGCAGTCAGCTGACAACGCGACAAAGATTTGTTTTCTAACTTCACTCCCAGGAGTCCTTAAATACCACAGTCCCTGTGTTCTTCATCGACAATCATCCTATGCTGCAGTCAATAAATTGATGTCGTCCAATAAACAGTTCTTAAAATATTATACAGAGCCATTACCTAATGTGAAATAAGGGTCTTTTCTATCAACATATTCAACGTCCTGAAGATGGTCTAACGGACAGAGACACAATTAGACCGAAATGTCAACTATAACACCTATTCCTTAGTTGAATGTATTATAGGTAATGTTTGCTTTGTATAAACTCTTCAAATTGACTTAAAAACATCTGTTGAAAAGGTGTCCACAACTGTATCTGTGAAGAAAATTGGATCACATGTAAATCCTGACTTCTGGCTACATTGTGTTGCTTGCTTTATATGTACCCTACAAAATTGAACACATTTGAATTAATACATAATCAACTTTTGAATATATACACCCTTGTTTTATGTAATTTTTTCCTATTTGATGATTTATTCATCGATATTTTGATCGAATTGCTGCCTGAATAAGTCACCTGTAAGTTACTTACATAGAACTTACTTCAATTTATTATCACTAAAAACTCTTGAATAAATCCAGTGTAGGCACACTTACCTCTTTATAGATGCATCAGTTTCCCTGCGCCTCCGTGCAAAACCCTTGAGCCACCATTGATGCGCCGTATTTACAATACAGCGTACCATGGCGCAAGGATTGACAGATGCATCAGAAATTTTGATGCATCTGTCGGCACAAAAATCACACATTGCTGGAGTCGTGTCGCAAGCACAATGCAACGCAACTCCAGCAATGCATGGGGAGGCCTATTCCTAATACACTGCGTCACTCCTTACATCTGCTCCAAGCAGGCGTAAGGTTTTGATGCAGGGGCGTCCTAGAAGTGGTGCAATGAAATCTTGTAGATTTTACTGCGTCACTTCTACGTGCTGTCCCGCGTGGGTACGTCCACCCTGCATACATTATACATGACGCGGGTATAATGTGGCACAGGACTTTACAAGGTGAAGCATCTCCCTAGATGCGTCACATTGTAAATGGGTCGCAACGTAGCGCACTGTTACTGAACTATGTTGAAATATTCTCTCTTTCTATGACTAGAAACAGTCTGTGACAGTCTGTTGTTTGTTTTTCTCTACTGTCTTTTATGCCTTTCCCTCCCTTAACTCATACTGGGCTAATTGACCACATATGGTAACCACCCTCATTGACTAACTTTTTCTTTTTTCCTTGTATATGTTTTGGGTGGATTTGAATCTAATATGTCTCGCATCATATGCTCAGCAACTTGATTATTGTCTTGTTCACAATTGTGTAAAGCGCTCTGATACTTACGGGTCTAGCTAGCGCTATATAGAACCTATAAATAAATTGTTTATGCTGCCGCTGAATCACAAGAAGTAATGCAACGGTGGCGCAAAAGTGTCGTAAGAACCTTGTAAATCTGTCCCTCTGTGCCTAAAAAAATGAATGGGACCTTATGTAGTGTTACTGGTGCTCATGTAAAGCACTCCAATACCTTTGAGTCCAATTTGTGCTATTTAGTGGAGTGGTGTGGCTCACTGGTTAGAGGCGGCAGACCCGGAAGCAGAGGTCGGCCCGGGACCAGGGTTCGATTCCCGACGCGGCAGGGACTTGGGCCAAGGTCAGCGGACTCGATAATTCTCGCCTCGGTGCCTACTCTAACCATGGATCCCACTCAGCAACTCTGGGCAAAAGCTTGCTTAATCTTCACTTACGGCCCCATCAGCGCCGGGGATGCTTGTCTTCACCTTGGAGATGCCCAGTAGGGACCATCTCACAGGGAAAGCCAGGATGGGTTCCCCAGCGGTATACAGCGCCGGGACGCCCCGTTGCTGGGGCAGCTGTGCGCTTTACAAGTATACAACATTTACATGAAACTGCAAAAAGGAAAGAAAATATAAACGTTGGTTTTCACAAGTTTTGAAAAGCAGCATTGGGCTAAAACTCTTAAAACATCAACACAAACTCACTGCCTTTTGGTAAGCCTGTCTAAAAGACAGTGTGCCCTTATTGGTGGTTTTTTAAAGTTGTAACAGAATGTTTGTTTTCACAGGGTGTGAAAACCAGCACTGTGATAAAACTGTAAAGACAGTCACCACGAGAAGGCAGACACTGCCTTTTACCTTATCATCAGGGACCCCTAGCCCATTGCTCATGGGGGTTGGCTGTGTTAATTATATTAAAACCAGCCTGGCCTCACTGCCTTTTAGCACATCAGCACGACAATTTACTTGACTCACGGACCCTCCAGCTCATTGCCCCAGGGGAAGGGCTGTGTTAATTACTTTATAATCAGCCTGCCCTGCTCATTCTTCAGTTTTTGTGGGGTAGTGAGTTACATTTTAATATTTCCCATGCTGATTTATTTTCCTGGACTCAGCTCGTAATTGGGCTCTTAGAACCAAGTGGGACCCCTGGCTTGGTTCTGGCTCGGCTTGTCCCATAAATACTTGAGTTCACTCCACTCTGGTTTCCACCTCCTCCTATGTAGGTTAGTGTGACACCACAGGACAGGTGTCAACTGCTTCTGTGTACCACAGTTACGCTGTGCCTCCCCAGGAATCTCTTCAATTCAGTTACATTGACAGTTCTATTGGTGTGTCCTGGGGTAAATCCCCATGTGTCCGATCTCCCTGCTCTGTGCCTTCCTTACTCTCTGTCTGTCTCTGCATCCCCTGCCTTCTTTTTAGGTCTCGCTGAGCCCCAGCGCTTGCGCTGGCTCGAAGAGACATTTTGTATGTGGGATTTTCAAAGTGCTGCTGGCTGGCCTAACGCTTGCGTTCACGCGATCGTGC
Source organism: Triturus cristatus (assembly GCF_964204655.1). Taxonomy (NCBI): domain Eukaryota; kingdom Metazoa; phylum Chordata; class Amphibia; order Caudata; family Salamandridae; genus Triturus; species Triturus cristatus. Next base: position 427,767,731 of record NC_140582.1, on the reverse strand, counting down.
ACGCGCGCAGCCGGCCGCCAGCTGCACTTTGAAAACTCGTGTGCGTCATCGCGATCACTTTCGCTTTCAGAGCGATTGCGATGATGCACGCACACACACAACTCCCGCTTCTTCCCCTCCCCCACCACATTTTGCGTCTCCGGCCGCTCGCGTGCGGCCAACGCTTGTTTAATCATGTAGTCATTGCTTTTCTTAATGTATTGTAGATTCTAATTCGTGTTTCACAAATTGCTGAAATTCTGTCAACCCAGACCTCTTTTTCGAGCAGCTGTTTTTTTGCTGTCTGTGCTGGCTGGAAGAAATGTAACGTTGTCCGCCTCCCAGTGGTGGTAGTGAACCGGTCTTTGTGCCAGTTGTGCTAATCCCGGTTCTCATATTAGGGTGGCGTAATATGCGCGTGTCCCTCTGCACTGGCCTTTTCCCTTTACCATCGATCATCTTCCTTAGTCTTTCACTCACCCACCCCACACCCCACGCATTCTAACCCTCAGCCTGTTTATATCACATTTGCCCATTTCTCTCATCTTGCCTTTGCTTTGCTGTGTGTGTCTCTGCAACACGTTCTCAGGGGTCACTTCATCTCCCCACACTCCTGACTTGACTTCCTCCTCTGATGCTGTGGTGCTCGTTTCTGCTGTGTTTGCGCATGCGTCCCAGTCTCTCCCTGACTGTCTTCTATGGCCTGTCATTTCCAGATTCTTTCGACAGCATTGTTTTTCAAATGGATACGGTGTTGTGTAATATAACGGCATATGTGTTTTTTTTATTTGAGAAACACACTGGTTACTTTCATTACTGCGATCTGCTGACGGTATTATTTTTTTCAAACACTCGTCATTCACGTTTAAAAAAAACAAATATGCGCCAATGCCAAACCCCGCCCAGTTATCACTGCCCAATGCCCAGGCATAGCAACCAGTGCAGACCGAGCTGTAGGAGCAGCAGTGCCAGCACTACCGAGCGTTCTGTATGTTACGCCACATTCACTCAAACTGCTAACTTGTTCTTTGTTTACAGGCTATGGGCGCTAAAGACTGCATAGTGGTTCGTGAATGGATAAGATGTTTCTCCTCAGTTGTTCACAGGCTGCGATATTAGGTGCCTCGACAGGCTTCATGCCTAGCGCCTAGCTGCTGCACACCCCGGTGGTAGGCGGCCTCCTGCTCTGGAGTGCCGAGATACTGACTCTGGACTAAATGAGCCATCTTAATAGCCTGCCATGTCTTTAAATCCTCTTGATTGCATAAACAGCGCTGGACTTTTTAGTGTCATGTCATCATGCTGGGTTACATATGCACAATAGCTTCATCTACTTAGGACACGTGGTACAGTTTATACGTCTCATTATAGTTATCTGTTTGGCTCATCACAGAACCACATGGGCTTGTGTGATGATTTTTATGCTGACCTTTCTTCAATTTATTGTAGTAAATAAACATACCATGGAGCCCTGTTTTCAATCATGGGAAACACACTGACCTGTAAAACAAGCATTGGCATAGCCAATAGGTCTCGCCTTAGTTATCCAGCACAATATCCTTGGTGCAACAACATCAAGTGCTGCATAGCTAAACACTTATAAGGTCCCAAAGGCGAGACCTATTGGCTATGCCAATGCTTGTTTCAGTTGACTCTTAAACTCATTTGACAATGACTTGGAATCTTAAGCCACTGTCCCTCTATACACAGTGTCTGTGGGCCTCATTTACTTGCAGCACCGGAATGTCACTTTTTTAACGTTCCGGTGGCGCAATGTGCCCCGGCATATGTACGAGGCCACGTAAAGCCTCTTTACATGGCTTTTCATGGCCTTGTACATATGTGCCCCTTTCACACAGAACACTGCGTGAAAGGGGCATTCCATGGGTGTTGCTGCGGGTGTCCCTACGCAACACCCATGGAATCTGAAGCATTCCCCGATTTACGAGAAATTGTAAACCTTGGAATGCCTCCGAATCTAGCGCCACCCCAGGGGTGGCATTAGGGAGATGCAACAAGGAGATATGTATTCATTTCTCCTCGTTGTTTCATTTTTCTATGTGTGCTGCATTTTGCAGCACACATAGGAAGAGGAAATCGCCCGAATTGATTGATTTTGTGCAGGAAGGTCTCCCTTCCTGCACAAAATCAATCAGCCCTGCAATGCAGGCACCCTTGCACCATGACGCATGGCAGCCCATTGTGCACCAGCACAGGGGAAAAGGAAAGGAGTACATTGTATCTGATAGATATGGCTCATTCCTGCCCATTTGTTTTGACATTGGGCAGCGCAGCAAGATTCCTTGCAGCACTTCCCTGCGTCAAAACCTCATAAATGAGGCCCTGTTTAACTGTCTCCTCCCATGTTTTCTTCCAGTCCCGCTCAATTGTGCCCTTGCTGTTCTGGCTGGTCCCCACCATACACCTCTTCAGTACACCATTCCCTCGGTGTGTGTTTCTTCTCGCTACCCCTCATCAGCTTCATGTTTCATCTCAGCTGACAAAGAAGAATTGCACCATTGAAACTCACCAATTCTCCTTACCCAACTGCTGAGAGTGATCCATTGTATGGCCCAACAAAAAGGCAGCACATGATTCAATCAAATCAATCAATTAGGGGTTCGTAGAGTGCACTACTCACCCGTTAGGGTCTCAAGGCGCTGGGGGATTGGGGGTGTGCAGCTCCTTTGGGATCATTCGAAGATTCAGGTCTTGAGGTCTTCTCTGCATTGGTGCAGTGTCGTGCTTTGCCAGAAGTGAAGGGGGAGGTCGTTCCAGGTCTTGGCTGCGAGGTAGGAGAAGGACCTTCCACCAGCTCTGTTCCTGTAGACGCATGGGGTATTGTGGTCTGATGTTGTGGAGGGCTTTGTAGGCATGCGTGAGCAGCTTGAAAGTTATTATTCTTTGGATAAGGAGCCAGTGGAGGTCACCTAGGTGTTGGGTGATGTGGTTGTGCCCTGGGATTTCGAGGATTAGTCTGGCTGCTGAGTTCTGGACAGTCTGGAGCTTAAGGAGGAGTTTTTGGTTGATTCCGGCATAGAGGGCATTGCCGTAGCCCAGTCTGCTGGTGATGAGGGTGTGCATGACCGTTTTTCTGGAATTGGAGGGTATCCATTTGAATGTTTTGAGGAGTATGCGGAGGGCATTGAAGCATGCGGAGGAGACGGCATTGATCTGGCGGTTCATAGTGAGCGATGAGTCCAGTATGATGCCGAGGTTCTGTGCATGGTCTATCGGGATGGGTTGATTTCTGAGGGTGGGGGCCACCAAGTACCATCCCATGAGGAGGGGGTGGAGCTGAGGATGAGGACTTCTGTTTTATTTGAGTTGAGTTTCAGGCAGCTGTTGTTCATCCAGGTTGCAATGGCTTTCATCCCTTCCTGGAAGTTGTGCCTGGTGAAGTCGGGTTCTTTGGTGAGGGAGAGGATGAGCTGGGTGTCATCAGCCTAGGAGACGATGTTGAGCCCGTGGTTTCTGATGATGGTTGTGAGGGGGCCATGTAGATGTTGAAAATAGTGGGGCCTAGGGAGGATCCCTGGGGTACTCCACATCTGGTCTCTGTTGGTTCTGAGAGGAAGGGCGGGAGTCTTATTCTCTGTGTTCTGCCTGTGAGGAATGAGCATATGCAGTCTAAGGCCTTTCCTTGGGTGCAGGCCTGGTGGAGTCCGGTGGCTAGTGTGCGGTGGGAGACGGTGTTGAAGGCTGCTGATAGGTCCAAGAGGATGAGGGCAGACATTTGGCCTTGGTCGAGAAGGGCACATATGTCATCTGTGTCGGCGAGGAGGGTGGGGGTCTTGGTGCTGTGGTTACTGTGAAATCCGGATTGAGAGGTGTCTACGATGTTGTTGGCTTCGATGAAATGTGCTAGTTGGGTGTTGAAGGCCTTTTCGATGACCATGATTGTGAATGGAAGCAGCAAGATTGTCCTGAAGTTCTTGAGGCCCGTCGGGTCTGCAGAGGGTTTCTTCAGGAGGGGTTTGACTATGCCGTGCTTCCAGTTGTCAGGGAATGTGGGGGTCTCGAGGCAGCAGTTGATCGTTTGATGTAGCTCGGGTGCGATGGCTGTGGCAGCCCTGTGGAAGATGTGTGGTGGGCAGGGGTCTGAAGGTGTCCAGAGTGGATGCTCTTCATAGTCTTTAGGGTATCTTCTGTCGTGAGTGGGGTCCAAGTGAGTAGGGTGTGTTAGGTGGCATTGTTGGGAGTGGGGGTTGAGGCGATGCAGAGGTCTTGGTCATCGAAGTTGTCATAAAGCATCTTGATCTTGAGGTGAAAGGAGCTGAGTCTATTGCAGAGGTCTTGGGAGCGAGGAACGTCTGTTGGTTTCCTGTTTTGTTGGGCAAATTCCTGTATGATGGAGAAGAGTTACTTGGAGCTGTGGGCATTTGAAAGGATTCTGTCTTGGAGGAAGTTCATCTTTCTGGATTTGATGAGTTGGTGGTTGTTTCGGAGGCGGAACGTGTTTCCGGAGTTTTGCTGTTTCTCCACGTCTTTTCCAGTCATCGGTAGCAATGCTTTGATTCTTGGAGTGCCTTGGTAAACCAGTTTGCTTTCTTGTTGTGTCATCTAGTTGACTTCTGGAGGGGGAGCGAGTGTGTTGGCGCACTTGGCGATCCATTGGTGGAGGTTGCATTGCTTGCCGCGGTTTTGGCGTCTGTCGTAGGTGGGGGTGGAGTGCAGATGAGGGCGGAGGTGAGGTGTTCTTCGGAGACTTTGTTCCAGATTCTGCATGGGAGACGGTGCACATGCTTGTGTGCGGTGGGTTATCTAAAGGAGAAATGGATGCAGTGGTGGTCAGTCCAGAGTAGTTCTGTGGTGTGGCTGAAGAGGATGCTGTTTTCTCCTGCGAAGAAGAGGTTGAGTGTGTGTCCTGCTGTGTGAGTGGGGGCGGAGACCAGTTGCTGCAGTCCTATGTTGGTAAGGGTCTCTAGGAGAGCGGTGGTGTTGGGGTCATTGTGGTTGTCCAGGTGGAAGATTAGGTCTCTGAGCAGTATGGAATCTGTGGAGGCAAGGGCATCCGGTGCAATGAGGTCAGTGATGGTGTTGGCAAAAGGAGAGTGGGGCCAATGGTCTGTAAATGAGGGTTCTGAGGAGCGTCGTTCTGGAGTTGGTCTGGATGTGGAAGTGGATGTGGATGTGTTCCATGGGGGCGAGGCGTTTTCCAGGTCGGTGGTTGTCATGTGGAGGGAGCTTTTGTGGATGTAAGCGAGGCCTCCTCCTAGGCGGGTGGGGCGGTCTTTTCTCAGGATCTTATATCCATCAGGGATGGCGGTTGCGATGTTGGGTGCGGAGCTGAGGTCTCTTTGAGGAAGGTGACGTCAGACATGTGGGTGTTGAGGAGGTCCCAGATTTCTTTGGCATGTCTGTGCAGGGAGTGCACGTTAAGGACGATGCAGTTCAGTGGTTTGTGTGCACTGGCGTCCGGTGGGCAGGGTGCTACTGCTGGGGTTCGGAGGTGGGTGAAGGTACGGCAGCAGTGACGGCAGGAGATCGGGCCCTGGGTGTTGTTCGGAATTGAGACCTGGCAGTTGTTGCTGCCACTGAGGTTGAGGGTGTGGAGTGTGCTGGGGTCATAACGGCAGCGGGTCAGGGGACCTGGGTCCCTGGTGCTGGTTGTGGTCGGGTCGCGGATGGGCACAGATGGGCCTCCATTAATTAGGGGTCGTGGGGAGGGCAATCAGCTGGGAGGCGGGAGCAACACACTGAGGGGGAGAGGCATGTTGGGCAGCAGCGCTGGGGAGCTGGAAAACAGTGTGAAAAAGAGAGGAACGAAAAATAGAGGCTATAGAAAAGCAAAACCAGAAAGAGCAAAAAGAAAAGAAAGAGCAAGGCAGAGAGAGTGAAAAAAGAGAAAGAGCTAACAGAAGGGGCAAAAAGAGAAAAACCAGCACAGAGGACACAGAACAGAGCGGAGTAGCAGAAGAGCAGAGTGCTCTTCCACTAGACCACCAGGGATGAGGCGCAGGCAGGAGCCTACAGTAGAGGAGGGTCTTAAACACCTACCTGGCATTGAGCTCGGGCTTTAGTAAAGATGACTTTTGTGTTCTGTGTTTGAAAATACCACTTTTAGAAAGAAGATATTTTCTTGCTTAGCCATCCTGTGTGCCTCTTCTGGGTTGTGGATTGACTGTCTTGCTTTGGAGTGACAGGGGCTGGGGATGTGCATTCACTGTAGACAGCCACTGGGGGGTTGAGGCTTGTCCTGCTTTTCCTGGATGAGTCGGGGCTGGGCTGAATATACCTGGGCTACATTTAGAGTAGTGGGAGGAGATTTCATTGCACCTAAATGAGTCTGGTCTGCCTTACAAAATGCTGTCTCCACCTCCTGCTGGGAAGCTGGTCCAGAGAGGACAGAACTGGTTTAACCTGAGCACAGAGCCTCTCTGCCTGAGAGAAGAAAGAGAAACTTGGTATAAATATTGCGGCCCAACCCCAGAACATTAGAACTCTTTTGGACCAAGAAGGCTGCCAAGAAGAAGAGCTGGAGAGGCTGTGAGGAGGGACTACCTCTTTGCTGAGTGCTTTGCTGTGTTGGCCTGCAGTGGCCGCTTCTGTTTTGGGCAGGGAAAGGACTGGACTGAACATTCTGCAAATTGTTTCTGTGAGTTTCTCCAAGGGCTTGAGGTAGATCTTGCCCCCTGTTCAAGAAGTCTCAGGAACAACAAAGACTTCAAGTTCATCTGCTACCAGCACTGAGAACTGTGTGTTTCATGATGCAACAGAAGAAAAGGCAACCCGATGCTCTCATCGACGATGCTGCCTGATGCCAACACAGAGCTGCTGCTTGCACCAAGACCTGTGAGCACCGCACTTTGACCCACCTCGCTTCACCCCGCCACACTAGTAACCCCAACTACGCCACTCCACGCCGACATTGACGCCTCTGCTTGCACCGTGGTTCAAGGGCACTGCCGTAAGTTACACGATGCACCGTCCTCATCCTGCACTGCAGTCTTGGCCTACCGACACCGGCACCTTGACCCCAGTTCATTAGCTGACGACAGCGCTTCAGTAATGACTATGCAGCTGCTTGCACCGTGACCTGCCAGCACCACATCACTTCGCACTGCAGGCCTGGTCTCACTGATGCCGCTGGACAACGGTCACTGAGCCGCTGCCTGCACCATGACCTGAGGGCACCGCACACTGCTGCACTTCGGACTGCAGCCCCGACGCCTGACGACACCAGCGCTCCTGACTTCAACCATGAGTAGTTCGATTTGCAACGCGTGTGGCTTCAAGGGCCGATGACTTCGGCACCGATTTCCGGAATTGACACCTGCTGATGACGGCTCTTCGGAGCTCAATGAGAGGTCGCCGATGCCCTGCATTTCTAAAGTTACTGTTTTGAGGTCTTCCTGACACCGTAGCTGGCTCTCGATGTCATGGTCAGCAAGAACTGTTTGGATTTGTTGTTCACAATGCCGTGATAGCCCCAGACAGAGCTATTGACTTCAAGGAACTGAAATATAAGTCTATTTTTGTCTATTGATATTGCTCAGAACTATATGGTGGATTTTTATCATTTTTTGTCTTGTTTGCCCAGATAAAATATTGGTTATTTTTCTAAAACTGGTGCGGTGTCCTTTTGTAGTGTTTTCACTATATTACTGTTGGTTATGTGCAAATGCTTTACACACTGCCTCTGAGATAAGCCTAACTGCTTGTGTCAAGCTACAAAGGGGGTGAGCAGGGGTTATTTCAGTAGTGTATCCCCCTTATCCTGACTAGGAAGAAGGGTCCCTACTTGGACAGGGTACGAACTTGCCAACTAGAGACCTAATACAATATTCAAAGATCCATCAAGGGAAGAAGATCCTAGAGTGGAGACAGGGATTATGTGGTAAAATGATCATTGAACTCAATCGTACTTGTATTATGTTAAAGTGTAGAAAAATGTAGGGCCCAATCACAAGTACAGAAATAAATGCTGAAGAAAATGGTCAAACAAGCCCTGCTTCCTTCCATTGCCTCCATTAATTCCCTGTCTCTCTCCTCTCTTCTCTCTCACTCCTTTTTTTCCTTCAGCTTTCTTTCGCTCATCTCGTTCTCTTTCCCTCTTTTCTCATGTCTCTCCTCTGTCTGCTTAAGCCCCAGCTTTGCCAGATGTAATAAACTACATGGAAGGGAGACAGCGTTTACAACACTGGTAATACCACGCGGATAGGTTACAACACGGACGTTACATCGTCTGCGTTGTTCCCACGCATGGCATTACATCGCAAGTCGTTTCAACGACTTGCGCTAGATGGCGTGCAACACCAGGGAATGTGTTGGATTTTAAGTCCAACACATTCCCTGCTGTTGCGCTAACTGGAGTAGGAATAGTAATTTAAAATATTCCTAAGTCCAGCGCCCCATCTAGCGCGAGTCGTAGAAACGACTTGCGATGTAATGCCATGCGTGGCAACAACGCGGTCGTTACATCGTCCGCGTTGTAACCTACTGCGTGGTATTTGCTTACGGTGTAATATCATATATTCCACATGGAGATGTCGAGAGTAACAGTGATACCAGAGGCAGCCCTGGACCTACAAACGCTGGCCTCCAGTGGCTCCTGTTCAGAGGAAATACCCAGTGAGATAAATGGTCAGTCCGGCCCTGTTTTGGAACTGTGTTTTCACCTCTGTTGTAGTATGAAAACTTGAAATTAAGTTTCAGTCACTACAATGGTCCATGCACATTTACTGTAGATGCAATCTCTGGTGCCCACCTTTTAAAATAATGTCAGCTACTGTGGCTGGCTGAGGAAAGGGTTCTGAGTCATTGTGAGGTTCCCTAAAAAGGACAACAGAAACACCAGGGCAGCTGTAAAATGCAAAAAAAAACGAAACTGCTTAGCCACCTCAAAAGAGCCCTGGCAAATGCATCTTTAAATTAGAATATCCCAGTTGTACAGATGAGATAGCAGGCCAGAGCTCGTGATCTCAAACACTTGCAAAATTATGTCTGGCTAACATGTTAGGAGCTTCCTTGAGAAATGACCTTATGTTAACATTATACAGTATTTCATGTCTGATTATTGAGAAGGATTGCATCTCCAGAGTGATTCTTAGTGCTAATTTTATGTTTTAGTCTACCTGAAATCTGCACGATCTCTTGTCATGAAGACCACATGTTAATTGTAGCCGGTAGGTTTGTATTACTGATAATAAATGTCTTTATTAAAAGAAGTAAGTTTTGTATTTTAAATACTCTGACAAAGCTTGTGGGTCTATCATTTTGAATCCAATGAGCTAGTATTAAGGAAATATCCCTTTAGGAAGGTATTGCTCTGTAAGCATGTTAGGGCCTTCAGATGCATAAAGAGTCACATTGAATCTCACAGGTAGTGCAAACAAGGCTTATGTTGTTAATTGCCCCCTCTGATAAATATTTAAAGCAGCTGATTTGCATCCTCGTTGTCATTGAAAGGCCCCTTAAGAGGGGTTCTTTACTGCTGTCCTCACTGTAATTTGTATATGTTATTTTGTGTGTAGTTTTTATTATGTGTGCACTATATTTTCATTGATATAGGAAAAACACTAGCTGGGCATTGATTTGCTGATTGGTACTGTTGTGTTTTGCAGATGTCTGAGCTTCTATCTCACTGCATCTTCCAAGGTCAGTCATGGACTGCTCTGCCTTGTTATCCTGACAGTTATGGTTGTTAGCAACTCTGTAGCCAAGGAGAGTGAAGGCTGGATTGAGTGGGAACAGGTAATGGTCTTGTTTGTTTCAGATGATGGGAGTGATGTGTGCATGTATGTATGTGTATTTATTTAAATGTTTCTGTTTGCAAGTATATGAATAAGTGTACATTTTTGTAAGTGTTGTCTTGTGTCACTCCTACGAAGGCATTGTCTTTTGCTGAAAGGCATTTCTAGTATCAGGGATCTCCGGGCCCGATTCACAGAACTAACTTAAGACAAAATCCTAAACTTACTACTTTTGGTATTCACAGAAGGCATTTAGTAGTAGTAAAGTTAGGATTTTGTCTTAAGTCTGTCTTAAGTATGTCTTAAGTCTGTCCTAAGTTTGTCTTAAGTTCGTCTTAAGTCTGTCTTAAGTCTGTCTTAAGTTTGTCTTAAGTCTGTCTCAAGTCTGTCTTAAGTCTGTCCTAAGTCTGTCTTAAGTTTGTCTTAAGTCTGTGTTAAGTCAGTCTTAAGTTTGTCTTAAGTCTGTCTTAAGTCTGTCTTAAGTGTGTCTTAAGTCTGTCCTAATACTTTTGGTATTCACAGAAGGCATTTAGTAGTAGTAAAGTTAGGATTTTATCTTAAGTTTGACTTAAGACAGACTTAAGACAAACTTAAGACAGACTTAAGACAGACTTAAGACAGACTTAAGACAGTCTTAAGACAAACTTAAGATAAACTTAGGACAGACTTAAGGCAGACTTAAGACAGACTTAAGACAGACTTAGGACAGACTTAAGACAGACTCAAGACAGACTTAAGACAAAATCCTAACTTTACTACTACTAAATGCCTTCTGTGAATACCAAAAGTAGTAAGTTTAGGATTTTGTCTTAAGTTAGTTCTGTGAATCGGGCCCTCCAAGTGTGCCTGATGCCAATAGTAACAAGCATTGGCATAGCCAATAGGTCTCGCTTTTGGGACCTTATAAGTGTTTAGCCATGCAACAGTTGATGTTGTTGAACCAAGGATATTGTGCTGCACAACTAAATACTTAAGAAGGTCCCAAAAGCGAGACCTATTGGCTATGCCAATGCTTGTTTTATTTAGTATCTATAAGGATTTGTAAGGTCTGGGACAAAGGGCCCGATTCACAGAACTAACTTAAGACAAAATCCTAAACTTACTACTTTTGGTATTCACAGAAGGCATTTAGTAGTAGTAAAGTTAGGATTTAGTCTTAAGTTTGACTTAAGTTTGACTTAAGTTTGATTTAAGACAGTCTTAAGACAAACTTAAGACAAACTTAGGACAGACTTAAGACAGACCTAAGACAGACTTAGGACAGACTTAAGACAGACTTAAGACAGACTTAAGACAATCTTAAGACAAACTTAAGACAAACTTAGGACAGACTTAAGGCAGACTTAAGGCAGATTTAAGACAGACTTAAGACAGACTTAGGACAGACTTAAGACAGACTCAAGACAGACTTAAGACAAAATCCTAACTTTACTACTACTAAATGCCTTCTGTGAATACCAAAAGTAGTAAGTATAGGATTTTGTCTTAAGTTAGTTCTGTGAATCGGGCCCTCCAAGTGTGCCTGATGCCAATAGTAACAAGCATTGGCATAGCCAATAGGTCTCGCTTTTGGGACCTTATAAGTGTTTAGCCATGCAACAGTTGATGTTGTTGAACCAAGGATATTGTGCTGCATAACTAAATACTGAAGAAGGTCCCAAAAGCGAGACCTATTGGCTATGCCAATGCTTGTTTTATTTAGTATCTATAAGGATTTGTAAGGTCTGGGACAAGGGGCCCGATTCACAGAACTAACTTAAGACAAAATCCTAAACTTACTACTTTTGGTATTCACAGAAGGCATTTAGTAGTAGTAAAGTTAGGATTTAGTCTTAAGTTTGACTTAAGTTTGACTTAAGACAGACTTAAGACAGTCTTAAGACAAACTTAAGACAAACTTAGGACAGACTTAAGACAGACTTAAGACAGACTTAGGACAGACTTAAGACAGACTTAAGACAGACTTAAGACAAACTTAAGACAAACTTAGGACAGACTGAAGACAGACTTAAGACAGACTTAAGACAAAATCTTAACTTTAGTACTACTAAATGCCTTCTGTGAATATCAAAAGTAGTAAGTTTAGGAATTTGTCTTAAGTTAGTTCTGTGAATCGGGCCCAAGGTCTTTAAGAGACGGATCTGTGTTCTGAGTAAGCTCATAGTCCACGATAAATACTACATAAACACCATCAGAGGTCAATATGATCTCCTTGAATTTCACGATGGATTGAGTATTTTACTAGTTTTCTAAGACTTAGCTTTGTAAATGTTAATGGTTTCGCTGAGATTGACAGGACTATTAGCTATTAGACTGGGCTCAGGTGGGAAGGTGGACTTAAAACTTCTGAAAAACAAACAACGGAAGCAAACAAAAGAATGAGATCTGAGAACTATAAGGAAGAAGTTTTGGGGCCTTTCACTGAGGCTCTCACACACATGAACCAATATGTGCAAATATGGCACTTGGAAGGGGCTAAGAAAGTTTGCATATGTGAACAGGTCATATTGGAGAGTGGCACTTTATAGTGCAAAGAAAGTACTGCTTTCATGAAATGGAACATTACACAAAATAACATGCACATTACATCAATTGTGCCTATCTGAAAATATCGTTTGATTACGTCAACCAAAGATCTGCCAGCTGTGTTGTAACAAATTACTGCGCAGATCAGTGTTTTTTTAGTAAAATTAAAACATATATTCTGCCATTCGAACAGGTTTAAACCCTTATTCAAACAGAGAGCAGAGAAAGGTCGGGAAAATGACAAGTGAGAGAAGGAAGAAAGGCATCGACACAGAGAGCAAGAAGGCTGCGAGTGGGAGAGAGAAAGGTGGGGGGAAGGCTCAGAGTGGATGTGAGGGAGAAACTGGGCGTGAGAAAGAGTCTAAGACGGAGTGTGAGAGGCTGGCAGGGGCACGAAAGATAGTGTGTGAGAAAGTGAGAGGGAAAAAGGAGATGGCGTTTAAGTGTCAGAGATTGAAAATGGGTAAGAAAGAGAGTGAAAGAGAAAGATTAAAAGCATCTGAGAGATTGAGTGGAAATGAAGAAAGCATGTGAGAGATACAAAGAGAGAAAAACGAGGGTGAAGGGGAGGTGTGTATGTGTGTATTCGTAAAATAAAGAGAGAGGCAGTCTAAGAGTGGAAATGAGCAAGGAAGTGTATGTGTAAGAAAGGAGATGGGCATGTGTGACAGACGAGCGCAAGTGCATGTGCGTGAAACAGCTGAACCCACACACCTCCCCTGTTCCCTCACTAAATACAGCTGCAGTACAGCTGAAGCATTGTTTGCTGGCTTCCCCTGTCCCGTGGCGGCATGAAAGCTGCATTCTTGGGCAGTAAATAATCAGTCTGCCTGAACCCCCAAGAACCTGTAAGTCACATTCATTTCCCCCCAGAGGGCAGCCTTCTATTGTATCCCTGCGCGGCCCGGGCCTCGCGCTAACAATGCACAATAATTGCAACTGCCACGGTAGTCAGCAGGAAAAACTAAACCTGGGCCTGTTTTCACAGCTTACTGCCAAACCCGACCCAACATCTAATAACCTTGCCCCCGCCTCCGCCCCTGCCCCAGTGCATGGAGCAGCACAGGCCTGAAATGTGTAAAACTTGCCCCTCGGAGGGCAGAAAGCAGCCGCCGGAGCCCCTTGCCTTCTATGGCTGCGAGCGCTATTCATTTCATCTCCACTTCACACAAAGATGCTATTTTTCAGCTTAACTTGAGAACAGGAAGGCGATGGGGAAGTGAATGCATTTAGGCAAAGTCTGATGCTGGGGTGTCATCTCGTTCCCCAGCAGCACACAGGACAGCTCTACTAAAACGAGAAGTCACAACCATTGGGGGAATGTTTAGAACCGCCAGTCTATGCAAAGCGCATCGAGGCAGCTTCAAACCAAGCGGCGAATGAAAGCATTCAACAACCACAGAGAATGTTGTAGGCTTCTCGCTTCGTCCCCACAGCCACAGGGCTCAATGAGACCAAATGTGTGACCCTGGCCAGGTACAATCATTAGTTCCACTGTCTCACATGAACACCTGAACATCATCTGAACACCCAAGGGTAAGATATTTGGGACTGAGCGAGACACAGAATACAACAGGCATTAGAAACACCATTAGGTCTGGGAGGAAACCTTTTGGCTCTGTCAATGCATGTATCATTTTTTTTCAAAAATTCATTATTGAGAAAGTTGTGCTGCTCATGTCAATCTAAAAAAGAAATACCTATTGTCTTAAAGCAAAAATAGTTTAATGTTCAAAACATCCGCGTTTCCATAGCAGTCCCTGACACAGATGGGAAGTACTTTGTGCGCATGTGTGCTCTTTCGAATGAACTGAATGCTGTCACTCACAGTGCAGTTAGTCAATGGCTAAGGGGGTTGAGCCTTTGCCGCATGCTGTATGCAGTAGTGGGTGGAAGAAAAATGTAAATGACATAACAGCAGGCCAATGAATGAAGAGGAGTGGCTGAATGCCCCGATAAGTAAGCGTATAGTGTTTGCAATTTTAGTAAAAACGAAAGGCATTACTAACTTAAGACCTTAAAAAATACAGTGCGAAAAGAGAATGAAAATAGATGTGCGATAGAGGAAGAAAGGGGGGGAAGCGTTCGGTAACATGAGAAAACAAGCATTGGCCGTGCGCCCGTAAAAGTGGCCGTGAAAGCGAAAGTGATCGCGATTAAAGCGAAAGTGATCGCGATCGCGAGGACGCGCTCTGTGGTAAGCACGCGAGTGGTGCGTGTGCAGCAGTGATCGCGCTGGAAGGGAGGCAGATGGCGGCTGCGCACGTGCACGCTCGTGTGAACGCAAGCATTAGGCCAGCGAGGTCTGGTAGCACTTTGAAAACCCGTAGACTAAATGTCTCGCAGAGCAGCACATGCGCTGGCTCAGGCGAGACCTAAAAAGGGTTTATATATGTACAATTATCTATATTTCTGTCATAATGTTGGCACTGGAATTATATCTTGACATATTCTGGTCATCCATGGGTTAATCATGGCATTATGGCCGCTATCCTTGCCATATTGTTAATATGTTTGGTGCAACTGTGGCCATTTATCAAATTATTGTGGCCATCCTTGGAATAATAATTTACATGGCTGACAAGATGGAGGTGGTGGTAGGGGGTCTTACCATTATGGTGTGGGGGGTCTTACCATTATGGTGGCCAGCAATAGCACAAATGTAGCCCTGGCGTAATGGTGGGAATCCTTGGCATTATGTAAGCTATTGCCAAAATGCTCATCTTTACTTAACTTGGTCTTCGTTTCTGCCGATGCACTTTGTACATTGTTCTTTTGACGTCCTAAACTATTTAGCTTCACTCTCAAATGCTGGGTCATGATTCGCATTGTTACTTTTTATCAGTTCTCTGAGTTGTTTATAATGTCACATACATGCATTGAAGGAAAATTACTAACCTTGCTTTAGACTCACCATTATTATCTTTTTTTTTCTTGCAGAGTTTTTTGTGGAACCCTCCCAGTTTCCAAACAACATGAAAGACAATTCTGGAGTCCTTTTCGTAGTACGCTATATGCAGAGAAAGCACAGCATGAGCTTCACGAGCAGCCCTCTTAGCTCCCAATCATCGATTGCCTACGAAGAATCTAGAGCATTTATACTCCCTGAGAGCATTTGTGGAACATAAAGGGAGAAGAATTCCCGTTTTCACTGCCTATGCAATAATGTAGGGTATTAATATTCACCCATGTGAGGGACTTCCTCTAGGTTCTGATTTATGGTATAGTTGTACATATGATAGAGCATTATATAAGGATCACCCGAGGCAAAGGGACGTTTTAAACACACTTACACATACATCATTTTAACCTAGTATTTTCTCGTGAAAAAAGACTTTTCACAATCCCAGTATCTCATTCTCCCTCCCCAACACTTCTTCAGTCATTAATTTAATATTTTTCTCCGTCTCCCTGGTTAGCCCTGTAGCTGAAATAAAGTTTCCTGGCAGTGGATTAGTGACCCTAAACCTTTCTTTCTCTCCTTTAGCTGGGGCAAGGTGTTTAGGAGTTTTGCATGGAGAGCGAGTTGCCATGTAAAATCATCTGACAAGTGTCGAAGACTAAAATGGACAAAGGAGAACTTGAAAGTGAAACTCTTCTCCTCCTGTACTAGAGATTTCGAGCCATGCCTCAGTGAGGACTCATCTGAGGTAGGACTTTTAAGTGCTTTCATTCTCATATGCCATGTTATGTGAGTTATTGAGCGTTATTGAGAGTACCGTGCTCCTCTAATCAGATTCAAACAACTAGATGGTTCGATTCCAAGAGCTCAAGGACTAATCATGAATTGAAAAGGTAATTATCTGTTTGGTCCAGATATAAATCTGTGATCAAATAGCAGAAAAACTCTTCAAAGAGGATGCCTGGGAT
Source organism: Triturus cristatus (assembly GCF_964204655.1). NCBI lineage: Eukaryota > Metazoa > Chordata > Amphibia > Caudata > Salamandridae > Triturus > Triturus cristatus. Next base: position 427,751,661 of record NC_140582.1, on the reverse strand, counting down.
CAGCTCCTTCGATCTAGCTGCCTTAGGAACAGGACACTATTTTGGGAGAGTATCAATCACCTCATGTTTACACAGAGGGTGGGTCAGTATGACCCCATATTTTGCCTGACACCTGGATCAGAGTCTTTCTGGGACATATGATAGTGTAGATTTAAGATCAGCCCTCTGTTGATATGTACTCTCCTGAGTAGGGAGTTCTCATTTATTATTCTTGCTGGAGGAAGTGAATGGGATGATTTCCAGGCATTCCAAGAATAAAGTCCCAGACCCTGATGGGATTGCTCCAGATATATGTTGCGCATATGTGTATAGTGCGTAGCCAGGTATTAAACGCTGCAGTTAAAGCCACGATCTAAAAAATCCAGGTCATAATTAGGGCTCCTGGTTTTCCGTGTTTACGGATTTTTACATATAAATACAGACGGAAATCGATATTTCCTTTGTCTGTATTTATATGTAGAAACGGCAAAACACTAGTAAATGTTGCCGCGCTGCCGCTGCATCAGTTTCCTTTCCACGCCCCTGAAAATCAATTGAAAACCCTTCCAATCAGGGTCACTTTTAGCGCCCTCATGTGGGCCTATTGGCTCAGGGTCTTTCAGTGACGCCCGTTCCCCTGAGCCAATGATTGTGGGATGGTAGCGTCAGTGTGTGGGCGTGCCAGATTTTGTGTCAATCACTAAGCAAGAAGGCTTAACAGAGTGTTACAGGTAGGACGGAGCAAAAGCATAATTGTGCTGGGGTTACAACAATATGTTTAGTCCTTTAATTAAATATGTTTACAAGTACGCAAGAGGTGACATTTTAGCGCCAGTATTAAATGAATTTTTATAGAAAAATACTGTGAGAACTCATTAGGCCATTTGAGTCACTTGTTTGAAAAAAACAAAAATCGTCAGAAAGTGATTTTGAGAGATTTCTCTGATTGCAGTCCCCCCGGTATTTATTTTGCCGGTTTGCCGCCATCTTTTTGTTTTATTTCCCGAGACTTAGAGAACAATGGCGGAATGGGGGCCTCGGGGGGAACAGAGCGGAGCGGTCTCCCCCCGGGGTCAGTCGCCCAAATGGTACGGGCACGGAGAGAGGTAGGCGGCGTAGGCATAGCGTGCAGCGCGAGGCGTAGGTTATATAAGGAGGTCAGGGGCGCGAGCGTGGAGTGGCGCAGTGTCGTTTTAGAAGCAGTTAGGTGTGGGAAGTTTGTTTTCTCCCACCCTCCCACCCAAAAAAAAAAATATATATATATATATATACATGAGGGGACCATGCGGGTTGGGTTTGGGGAGGTGTGTCTCGCCACAGTTGGACAGGTACTCGCTCAGGCACGTATAGTTGTGTAGGCAAGATGGGGAGGGTAAATTGGGAGCGGATTTTACCCAACCCTCGTTATTGGTAAGTTGTTAAAGAAAAGGGAAGAAAAAGGATTGAAAACAAAATATGGAAATGCAAAAGTAAACATTGGTTTTGCTTGGAAAATGTACAGTTTGTTAGGCATAGTGATAATAAAATGGTTTTGGCCCAAATTGCGAAATTGTTCTAGGAAATTAAGTTGCCTGAAGTAATATGAGTTACCTCGTCCAATAAAGTGGCCTTTTCTGCTATTGAGTTACATGTGTGGTGTCCGTTATTTTGGGCGAAGGAAGTCATGCAGTAGCGCGCGCGTGACCAATTTACCCTGAACGTCCATTCTTAGAAGAGGAGGGGTAGGCCTGCATGGCATTCTCTGGCGTTAGCATTTACATAAGTTGTTATATGACCAACTTTTTGGGAACACGGAGTAAGAAGGCGACATGCACAAGTGGAACAGAACAGAGGGAGGGGTGCGGGCGTCAGACAAGCCCCGGTTGGCAGAATTCCAGAGTCACCGCTCCCTCTGTCCTGTTCCACTTGTCCTTACCCTGTTCGTAAGCGCCCACGAGACTGTAACACTCTCACCAAGGCTTCCTGGCAGGCAGCTGACAGTCTGACATCAGGCCTCGGCACCAGGGGCACAGTACATGAGTCACCAAGACCCATGGCTCAGTAACTTGACGCCCACCACTGACATCTGCGGTGATCTGATGCTCTCGCGATCGAGCCCTTGCAGACCAGAGTCATGCCTTCCATCCAGCGGACGTTAGTCAGTAAGAGGCGCTATGTAAAAAATAAGTTATTAGGGTCAGGTGATTTTTCACCCCCACAAAGTCTTGTGAATTTTGTGAAATTGAGCGAACATTTTGCCGCACGAGTATGGTTCATGCAGCAAATGTTCTCCTCACAATCAGGCCCCTTCTGGAGTTCAGGTGAAGTAGTCTTCATTTTTTTAAAATTCTCAATAGAGCTACCTTAACTGACATCTGCTCAAATCTACCCGAACAGTATAAAATTGTAATTCTTTTTGGGGGCGCCGTGTTTGAAAGTTTATTAAGCCTTTGAAGCACCTGCTGCTGCGTTTCTTTCCGCCGGCAATTACCAGGCCTCACATAAATGTCAAGAAAACTCGTGTGATTAATTATCTTCCTGGAGAGAGATCAGCATTTTGTATAGTTGAGGTTTTGACTTAGGCGAAGTTAGTGCAGAGGGTTAATATGCCTGATGCAAAGAACGTGTACCAAGTAGATTACAGAGTGGGTATGATGTAAACAGATCAGCAGGTTACAGCTTTCAAAAGATTCATCCTTCTGTTACTTGCAATTTATAACTTAAAGTCCTAATATAGAATAGTGAGCTATTAACGTTCATCCCAGAACTGCATACACACTGCAAAGTATACATTATTAGAACAGTGATTAATGTTGCAAAAGGGTTAATTTGGCTAGAAATCGATTCTTATTATTAAAGAGAACTCCCAACTATGCTGTTTCTTTTTCGACTGTGCATTTGTGCTTCTCCACACCAAGCACTCTTAAGCTATACTGCCTACCTGTATGGATGACATGTCACTCCTACACTTCCAGTCCTTTGGCTTATGTAACATTTCTTATACACTGATTTACGCACGTATGATTGATTGTCTCTGTGTAATGTGTGTGTGATGCAAAGTGCTCGGACACCCTACACTGGTATGAGTGGCGCTATATAACTAATTCAATGCATCTGAGAGAGTGTGGTTTTGGTGACTTGTTCACTGCTAAAGGGTGCTAGTGAGAGAATCCGTGGTGGAGGTGGTCATTGGGGGGCGCCAACAAACATTGTCGCCATTCCGGTATCATCAGCAAATATTGAACTGGTTTTCAGTGGTCTTCACTTCATTAACAAACCCGAAAGAGCCTCAATGTCCTCAATGTCTCTTGAAATGCACATGTGCTTGTACTACAATGGCAAAGTTTTCAGCTGAATGTATTGTGTTGACCAATAACAACCGGGCGCAGGGGTGCCTTGTCAATGTAAATAAATGTGGAAAAATACTACCTGTAGCGTCGCCTTTTGCTTGTGGCAAAAATAAATATGGATAAATACAGAAAAAAAGCCCAAAAAATAAATATGGATAAATACAGACGGAAATGGCAAAAAAATAAATACCATAAAACCGGGAGCCCTAGTCATAATCTATCGTAATTCCTTTTTTTTAAATGGAGTAACGAGTACATCTCATTGCTACAGACCTACTGCATTAATTGACTCTGTAGTTAAAGTTATTGGGCGGGTGGTTTTGAATAGATTAATGACTCTGACTGAGGAAAACCATATACTCTATGATGAACAGAATGGATTCAGAATCAGGCTGAGCACCAATAATCTGAGTCTTAACTTGGATCTTCTCATAATAAGTACACAACCGCAAGATCGGGGTCCATTTTCATGGCTTTTACAGACCACACCTCAACATTTGACAGAGCAAATCTGGGCAAAGTGTGGAATATTTTATAGAATTTGGGAGTTTACCCGGATATCGTACGCTTTCTACGAGATTTGCATATGAACACGTCCGCTGTAGTTATATGTAGAACTGATGGTTCTTGGAATAGGGATTCAGGTCAAACCTGGGGTAAAACAAGGACATTTTATTTCTCCAGTTTTGTTTATGCTGTATTTAAATAACCTGGAAAAGTCCTTCTTTTCTAAAAGTGTAGATCTGCCTCATGTTAAAAACTGCTGCAGTTCACGCCACTATATGCTAATGATGCAGTTCTACTTGCTAGAACCACATCAGGACTTCAAAGCCTATTGAATTCTTTAGTGTATTTAATGCTGTTAAGCCATTATTAACTATATGCCTAATTCCTACCCAGATGTTACAAACCCATCTGTAATACACTCATTTATTAGTGAGGAGGATGTCAGTCTATGTGAACACCCTGAAGATTATACAGAGAGCCTGACAGTAAATGTTATAAATTCACCTGTAATGCATCCATCTATTAGTGAAGAGGATGTTAGTATATGTGAATACCTTGATGGCAATCCAGGGAATTTGCCAGTTAACAGCTACACAATTGTTACCTGCAATGTAACCGGACTGGCAAATAAAAAGAATTCATTTGGTTGGGCAGATTTAATCAATAAACATGACATTATCTGTATACAGGAAACTTGGAGTACTGACCAAGTATATTTTGAAGGGTTCACCTCCTATGATCTACCGGCATTACCCTCCTCTGTAAGTAGATCCAAAGGTGGGTTGTTAATCCTTCTGACAAACACATTGCCTGTAGTTGTTAAAAGAGTGATCAATATAGGTGATCATTCGCAGATATTATGGATGTGCTGTAAAGATGGTCGGGATGTTCTGCTGGTTGATTTCTATAACAATGTCTTTGACTTCACTCGCCATGATGTAGTACTTGAATTAGAGGGAGGGCTAGATAATGTGGCCAAATTAGTGAATACTAATTTTGAAATTGTATGTGTAGGGGATTTTAATATACCTATATGCTCATTGTCTATGACTAAAGTTTGCGGATATAAGAGTGACAAAGGGGATGACTACCCACACTTCCCACATAACAATTATGGAGGTACCTTAAATACAGTGATGGCTAAATATGATCTAGATCTAGTACAAGCCCCGGGTCCTGATGGTGTCCCCATAGATGTTTATAAAATGGTACCGGATCAATGGGGACCTATACTCACCAGAGTTTTTAACTATGCAGTTGCCGAGTGTAACCCACTTACTTGGGGTCAATCTATTATTATCCCAATTTATAAAAAGGGGAATAAATCGGAAGCCAAAAACTACCATCCCATTTCCCTCCCAGACTCCTCAGTAAAGGTGATGAGTAGTGTTTTATTAGTCATATTGGAGGAGTGGGTAATGGAGAACGAGATTTTATCACAGGTTCAATATGGTTTTAGAAGAGGGCTAGGTACGACAGAACAATGTATTAACTTAGAGCTTTTAGTGGGTAAATACACGAGTGCTAAACAAGGGAGTCTATTTTTATGTTTTGCAGACCTTAGTAGTGCTTTTGACTTTTGACTTTCAGGAAGGCCGTTAAGACCTATCTGTTCTCAGGGGGTGTTTAGGTCTGACTCGACTCCTTTTCTTTGAATCGTTGTTTGCCAGTCTGTTTGTTCAAGAAGCGCCGGAACGCCCCTTTGCTGGGGCAGCTGAGCGCTATATAAAACCAGGTAACATAACAGATCATGCCATCCTTTGGCCAGTCCTACTCAATCTCGGTGCACTGGAGTCTATTATCTATTTCCTTGTGAGGTTATATGAGAAGTTAACAACTAGAGTCTGGTATGGCCAACGGGGTGAGTGTACACCAAACTTTAGGGTCAAACGAGGCATCCGCCAAGGGTGTGTTTTAGCACCATTGCTTTTTACTTTATTTATTAATGAAGTTGATACAGTCCTCAAGTTAGTGCAGGCGGATGCACCCCAAGTTGCAGGTCAGGCCGTACCGGTTCTGCTTTATGCAGATGATGCTGTGCTCTTATCCAGAACTCCGGTCGGTTTACAGCGACTAATAGATACGTTTGCAGATTTTATTACTGGAAAGAAATTGCGAATTAATAAGGCAAAAACATTCACTATGGTATGCGGTCTGAAATCCAGGAAACCTAAACCATTTTTTGTAGATAATGGCAGAGTGGAAGCTGTTAATAATTTCTGTTATTTAGGGATTACTTTTTCTGGTAAGGGTAATTGGTCACACAAATTATCTAATGTCAGGGCAAAAATGTTAAAGAGCGCACACGGGGGTCTTCCGGTTTGCAAGCAAACTGGGGGACCACCGTTTTAAGAACATGATAGATATTTATAAAGCAAGATGCACTTCAATTGCATTATATGGTGTCGGGGTGTGGGGCTATATTCCAAGTCAGGCATTGCAAATAGAGGAAAATTCTTTCTTAAAACAACTCTTATGCCTGCCAGCCTCCGCATCCTCTGAAATTGTACATCGAGAAGTGGGACTAGGATACTTGTCTGATGCGATTGCTTTGAGACCTCTAATGCTCTGGAGATCTATTTGGGCTAAAGAGGAGACAAAATTTACCCAAAGTATTATCCCGGATTGCCTCCAATTGGATAATAGTTTATCCATTCCCTGGTTAAAATATATTGCAGATGTAAATAGGGATTTATTTAGGATTAAGATCCAGGAAATCCAACCTTTGTGACAGGCCTGTCTAAACAAGAAGTGAAGGCTATATTTCTGACTAATAAAAACGAGACTCGTATGAGAACTGTTGGTAAGCAACCTATATTTCTGTTGTACCAATCGATTTTAGACACTGAAGGCTTCCAAAGTTATGTGTCATTTGTTACAAGGCCCTCGCATCGTTTTGTACTAACAAGGCTGAGACTGGATATTGTTCATCACTTAGTTGCATTTCCTGAAATGAAAATATGGCCTGTCATTCCATGCCCATGTGATGAGTATTCTAAACAGTGCACTTTGCATTTTTTACTTTTTTAAATATTTATTTGTAACATAGACTCGTCTATTTGAAACCTCTGTTTAAAAAATATACTGTGAGAACTACTAATGCTGCTCCCGGCACTTCGATTAAAGCAGCGGTGGAACTGCAGACTGGGGTGGCGAGGCGCATGGAGAGCATGGAGGGGACCCTTCGCGAGACCGGAGTCTGCCGGTAGCTGCGTCTGTGCCGTCTGAACAGCTGGGGGTGGTGCACGCAAGTGGAGGACGGCGCGTGTCCCTTCCCCCTAGACTCGATTCTAAATTGAGGCCCCGGCTTGAGGCCTGGTTGAGTGCGGGAGCCCCCGGGGTCGCCTGGAGGTTTCTGCCAGCCCAGACTGCCACCTTTAGGCCAGGACACAGTACTGCTGACTTGCTGCCCTGCTGTGGGCCTCACTGACTGATCGACACCCCTTGGGAGCTCCTGGAGATATTATGGTGGCCAGCGGCGGTGATCCTGATTGCAGCAGTGAGTGGCCCTGAACGGAGAGGCGGTGGCCCGTCTGGAGGGCCAGGGAGCGGCCCACGCTTACCAACGACTTACCTGGTCCCGCGCACACATCGTTGGGCGGAGGGGAGCGATGCCAATAAGTGGGAGGCAGCGTGCGTTCCCCCCTTCTGGCCCCTTTAATAACTGAGGCCCCTTGTGGTGCGGAGGTCCCCCCGAGGTCCCGGGATCTCTATCACCCCAAGCCATCGCCTACCTGAGCTACAAGCTCCGGCTGTAGTGTGGTGGTGCAGATAACGACCTGAACATTTGCTGCTAACCAAATTAGGCACGCCCCGTGAGTTGAGGATACTGGCCTGCAGGGGCACACTTCTTAGATGCTGCAGGGTGACTCCAGTGCCAGCCAGACATCAAGCCTGCCTCACCATACCACACGAGTGCCCCCACCCTTATGTACCAAGATACATCACTCCCCTCTCTTTTGACCAATAGCCAGCTGAAAGTGCCAGACGCTAGACTGAGTGGCGCTCACCTACCGGACCACTCAACTGTATAACCCACAGGGAAAAACCGACAGGCCGACAGGGCAGGGATTCACAGATCCTCCCTTCCCTGGGCAGGCGGCGGCGAGTACCGATATTAGATCCACGCAGTGAGCGATCACACCCTGCAATGGCCAGTGGCAGGGGACCTAAAACTCAGGCCCAAAAGACGCTCGCCAAGTTCGCGTGGGGGAAAACAGGCGATTAGCCTGACATGGCTGGCAAAAGAGGAGCAAACGACCCTCATCCCAAATCTCCTCAACATGACCCTACCCTCAAGGACGTTACGGAGGCCATCGCGGGAGTCCGGACATCCCTCGAGTCCCGGATTGACACTGTCAATATAGAGATCTCCCTCATTAGAATGACCGAATGCCAGATCAAACACTCTTATGATGGAATTCACCCAGGCCATGGGACTCGCAGACATATGGTGCTGACTGCAACCACAAAGGACGTATTACACCCACTACTCAAATGCACATAAGAGCATGTCCCGTATTGACTTCTTTCTTACTCTTTTGACGGATGTAGGCCACTTTCAGCATCCCCGCAGGCTTCCGCGTGGAATCTCGGATCATTCCCCGGTGCGGGTCGAGCTTACCCTCCACCGCCCAAAACAACGTAGCTCTGTAGTGATAAACCCGTGGCTCCTTAAGATACCTGACATAAGGGACCAACTAACTGAACAGACGGACCACTATTTAACAGAAAACCTTGGATCGGTGGAGTCAGCGCAGACGATCTGGGAGGCGTATAAAGCAGTGTTGAAAGGCCACGCATTAGCGTTAAAAATGGGTTATATCCGACGTCAACACGTGTGCATACTTGAAATGGAGAATGACTTACAACAACTAGAGTCACTCCATAACTCCTCACCCTGTGATACCACAGCACACCAGCTGACGGTCAAACATCTTGAGTATAAAGCCCTTTTGCGAGAAAAAGCAAGTGCGAGACTACTGTCCAGACGTCATAGAGTGTATGAGATGGGGAAAGGGCGGGCAAGATGCTGGCCTGGCTGGAGCGGAGAGAGCAGGAACTATCCACTGACACGGGCGCGTGAATATCTGACCCACAGGATATTGCAGATACTTTCGCGAGTCATTTGGAGAGGGTATATACTCCCTCTACCACCTACACGTCGGAAGACTCCCGGCAGTTATTGATGGATAGTAACCTGCCCTCCCTCTCGGAAACTGAAAAGGCCGATCTAGAAGCGGATATTACAAACGAGGAACTCTGTAAAGCCATTTATAGGGTGCTCTCAGGGAAAACAATGGGGCCTAATGGTATCCCGATAGAGTTTCTCAAATCCGTGGCGGGGAAGATAGCCCCCCCACCTCAACCATATGTATTTGGAAAGCCTGGAGAAGGGCATATTGTCACCAGACCAAAGGCTAGCATCTATAGTAGTTATGCAAAAGCCCGGGAAGGCGGCAGATTGCTGCGGATCGTATAGACCAATTTCATTAATAAACGCAGAGGCCAAGATCTTGGCGAAATTATTGGCCTCCCGCTTGAACGCTGTGTTGCCCTCCCTGGTCCATGCAGACCAATCTGGTTTCGTACCCGGTCGGAACACAGCACTGAAAAATGAATAATGTGCTCGCGAGACAACCCTGTCTGGAGGAGGACACAGTGATCATGTCACTGGATGCCTCTATGACATTTGATTCAATTGAATGGCCATATCTTTTTGAAGTGCTTGCATGCTTTGGTTTTGGCCCCAAGTTTATAGCCTGGGTTTGTTTGCTGTATACTGACCTGCAGGGAGAGGTGCGGGTTAATAACCATACCTCTAGGGAATTCCAGTTATGCCGGGGAACTAGACAGGGCTGCCCCCTATCCCCTATCCCCTTTGCTGTTCACACTCATGCTTGAACCGCTAGCAGCGTAGGTAAGACAAGATGATGCTCTACGGGGTCTAAAACGAGATGATGACACCGAGGATAGAATATCATTATACGCAGATGATATCCTCATTTATTTAGCTTCCCCATATGCCTCGATCCTCAATCTACTCAACAGTTTTACTAATTTCGGGAAATACTCCGGCTAAGCCATCAATTGGGCAAAATCAATACTCTATGTCCTCCATGGCCCCATGCCTTGACTACCTAAAGGATGCAATGTAGAAGTGACTAGGAAAGGCTTCACATATCTAAGAATCTTCATCACCCCAGACCCCAAAACCTTTTACGACAGAAATCTAGCCGCCCCTCTGCAGAGATTTAAGGAAGATGTAAGACATTGGTGACCTTTTCTTAGGACACCCCCGCGCCGCACGGCCACCTGCTGTATCGTGTGCTCCCCGCCTGCCGCTGCCCTCAGCCTCGCTGAGCCTGCCTACTGACCACGCCCCCCGCCGTCGCTCGGTGTGGGCTCCTACGCTAACTGTGTTTCCAGTAATTATTTGTTTTCTTGTTGCCTCATTTAGGCATTTAGCCCCTTTTTTCTGTGCCTGTGTGCCCCCTGTGCTGTTTACCTCGTAGTTGCCCCTGTGCCCACCCGCCCCGCTTCCCGCCGCCGTGAGCACGGACACGCCCCCTTTTCCTTCTGTGCCCTCCCCGCTCCCGCCTCCCAGCTGCTCCTCCCTCCCTCGCACTTCGCCATAAATGGCGACCGTGCGCACGCGCAGCGTTGACGCGCAGCGGGCGCGCCTAATGTGCGCCGAAGGTGCGCCAAAGGTAAGCCCGTCTGGGCCCGTCCGCGCCTGGACCGCGCCCAGTGCCCGGGCCCCTGGCCCCCGCAGACACCTGCCCACCCGCCAGACCTACACCGCCACCGAACTCAACGCACTCAACACCGGCCGGATCCCTGGATGCCACCGAGCCACCCCGAGACGCACCCACGGACCCTTCAGCTGCCACTCCTGCAAGTTCTCCTGCATCCGGTCCTGCACTGCACCCGCACCCACCAAGCCGAGCACCAGCAGCAACCACCTGAAGTGCATCCTGCTCAACGCCCGCTCCGTCCACAGACACACCGTAGAGCTCTGGAACCTGCTCGACACCACTTCTCCAGACGTCGTCTTCCTCACGGAAACATGGATGAACGCCTCCTCAGCACCCGACATCGCCATCGCCATCCCGGACGGATACAAGATTACCCGGAGGGACCGCGTCAACCAGACCGGAGAAGGCATCCTCATCATCCACAGGAACACCATCCGCATCACGACCAACACCGACGACACCCCCACCCTCGCAACCGCCGAACACCTGCACTTCCAGATCCACACCGACCCCAAGACCACCCTCAGAGGCACCCTCATCTACAGACCCCTGGGACCACGCTCAAAATTCAGCGAAGACATCGCCGACTTCATCAGCCTGCACGCCCTCCCCTCCGCTGACTACATCCTCCTCGGGGACCTCAACTTCCACCTGGAGAATAACAACGACCGCAACACCACCACCCTGCTGGACAACCTCACCAACCTCGGTCTCAAGCAGCTGGTGACCAACCCCACCCACTACGCCGGACACACACTCGACCCCGTCTTCTCATCCAGCAAGGATATCGCCTTCAGCCACGCCACCGGACTCCCCTGGACGGACCACAGCTGCGTCCACTTCAGCTTCAAAAAGAACACGATCCACCACCACCAGCAACAGGTTGCACGCAGAAGCTGGAACAGGATCACAGCCGACCAGCTCGCAGCATCCCTGAGCCAGGACCCCCCCGCCAGCTCAGCGAACCCCAGCCAAGCCGCCAACAACCTCACGAAGTGGATCAGCAACTGCGCAGACAACCTCGCCCCCCTGAGGACCGCGCCTAGCAGACCCGGCAGTAAGAAAGCACCATGGTTCACCGACGAACTCAAGAGCTCCAAGAAGAACCGCCGAGCCCTCGAGAGAGCCTGGCGCAGAGACCCAACACCAGACAACACGACCACCCTCAAGCTCGCCACTCGAAAACACCACCAACTGATCCACACCACCAAGAAAACCGCATTCAAGGATCGACTGGACAACAACGCACACACAAGAGCAAGGAACTCTTCAACATCGTCAAAGAGCTCTCCAACCCCAGCGCCGGAAACAACGACATCAACCCATCACAAGACCTCTGCAACTCCCTCGCCTCCTACTTCCACAACAAGATCGCAGATATACACAACAGCTTCATCACACAGCCAACGCATCCCACGACCGCACCTGCACCCCCCGCCACCACCCTCCGCGCCTGGACCCCGATCAATACCAAAGAAACCCGTCGCACAATGAACTCCATCCACTCCGGTTCTCCAACCGACCCCTGCCCACACCACGTCTTCAACAAGGCAGACGCTATCATCGCACCCCACCTGCTGGACATCATCAACACCTCCTTCGACACCGCCACCTTCCCGGAGAGTTGGAAGCACGCCGAACTCAGCGCTCTACTGAAGAAACCTTCAGCGGACCCCACCGAACTCAAAAACTACCGCCCCATCTCGCTCCTCCCGCTTCCGGCCAAAGTCATCGAGAAGACCGTCAACAAGCAGCTGGCCGCCTTCCTTGAGACGAACGTATCCCTCGACCACTCACAGTCTGGCTTCCGGGCCAACCACAGCACAGAGACTGCCCTCATCGCCGCCACTGATGACATCCGAACCCTGCTCGACAACGGGGAAACAGCGGCCCTCATCCTCTTGGACCTCTCCGCGGCATTCAACACTGTCTGCCACCGCACCCTAGTGCAGCGCCTCTGCAACGTCGGAATCCAGGAGAAGGCACTAGAATGGATCATCTCCTTCCTCGCCAGAAGAACACAGAGAGTCCGCCTCCCCCGTTCAGATCAGAAGCCACTGAAGTCATCTGCGGCATTCCTCAAGGCTCCTCGCTCAGGCCCACCCTCTTCAATGTCTACATGAGCCCCCTCGCAGCCATCGCACGCCAACACAACCTCAACATCATCTCCTACGCCGACGACACCCAGCTGATCCTCTCCCTCACCAACGACCCCGCCACCGCCAGAGCCAACCTACAAGAAGGGATGAAAGACGTAGCCAAGTGGATGATGAACAGCCGCCTGAAGCTGAACTCGGACAAGAAGGAGGTCCTCATCCTGGGATCCTCGCCCTCCACCTGGGACGACTCCTGGTGGCCCCCTGCCCTGGGCAGCGCACCCAAACCATCAGACAAGGCACGCAACCTGGGCTTCATCCTGGACTCCTCCCTCTCCATGACCAGACAAGTCAACGCCGTTTCCTCGTCATGCTTCAACATCCTGCGCATGCTACGTAAGATCTTCCGGTGGATCCCCACCGAGACCAGAAAGACTGTCACCCAGGCCCTCGTCACCAGCCGACTGGACTACGGCAACTCCCTCTACGCCGGAACCACTGCCAAACTCCAGAAGAGACTCCAGCGGATCCAGAACACCTCAGCAAGACTCATCCTCGACATCCCCCGACATAGCCACATCTCCAGACACCTGAGAGACCTGCACTGGCTCCCGGTCAACAAGAGAATCACCTTCCGTCTCCTCACCCACGCACACAAAGCCCTACACAACCAAGGCCCAAGATACCTCAACAGCCGCCTCAACTTCTACACTCCCACACGTCAGCTTCGATTGACCAGCCATGCCCTCGCCACCGTCCCCCGCATCCGAAGAGCCAACATAGGAGGAAGGGCCTTCTCCTACCTGGCCGCCAAGACTTGGAACTCCCTCCCGACCCACCTCCGCCTGACCCAAGACCACCTCGCCTTCAGGAAGCAACTCAAGACCTGGCTGTTCGAGCAGTAGCGGACCCCCCTCCCCAAGCGCCTTGAGACCCTCCGGGTGAGTAGTGCGCTATATAAATGCCTGATTGATTGATTGATTGAGGTAATTGCCGCTGTCGCTACTGGGTCGTGCGGCCCTGTTTAAAATGCTAGCACTACCAAGGTTCCTTTATTCACTCCATAACTGCCCATATTTTATCCCGGACTCTTATTATGTTATTGTGGAGGTTCGGACACTGTTGTGGGAGGGCGGGATGCCACGTATTGCCCTAAGTAAATTGACAAAGAGCTGGTACGACGGAGGCATCGCACTCCCAGGCCTACGTCTTTATTACTGGGCATCACAATTAGTGGCAGCTAACCACTGGCTGTACAGCCCCCCATCGAATCCGGCGTACCACCTTGAAAGATACCAGACTCGCTGGGGGAATATTTAGGAGCCTTATATACCAAACCCCGCAAGGGGAGATATCTTGGTCCAATGGCTCATACGGTCTCCGTCTGGTGGTTGGCTAACAAACATTTGGGTTGGCAAGGTAGGCTGACGAAGTCCACGCCTCTATGGTCCTCTCAACAACTGGGATTATTGTGCTATCAAGTAGGGCTCGACAGATGGGATACAATAGGGATCTCCACGGTTGGGGACCTTCTACACAAAGGGAAATTACTCACATTCAAGGAACTACAAGTGAAACACGAACTGGCACCCACAGAGATTTTCAGGTACCTACAAATCCGTCATGCGCTTAACACAGCATTAACAGACCTGACGACTGTCCCGGACTCGTCCCCTCTGGAAGACCTACTTCTCTCTGAGCCCCTCCCCACTAAGGCCATTTCCCTTACTTACCGAAAGCTGTGTAACAACCTCTCAGATCCTTTCCTTACTCTTAGAGACAGATGGCAATCAGATTTAGGACAGCTTGACAATGAGGATTGGCAGACGGCCCTGATGTCCCCTAGGGAAGCTGCGATTAACCAACGCTTCAGACTGATTCAACTGAAGGTCCTACATAGGACATATCTTACCGGGGTAACACTAGCTAAGATAGGGACACAACAAGATGTGCTTTGCTTGCGTGGCTGCAACCAAATTGCTACATTCTATCACATATTATGGAACTGCCCCTATATACGGCACATCTGGGAACGAGCCATAAATAAGATGCAGGAAGCGCTGGGAAAATCACTTGTGCTGACACCCCCACTGGGAATCCTGAATGTTTGGGTAGCAAATGATTTCACAGACATTGAACAGCAATTCACCACCCTGGGATACACCCTGGTTAAGAGAGCCATGAAATGGGGGGCTTCTGATAAGTCGTTGGTGATTGGGTGGGTGGCGTAAATGGACAAATGCATGGTTGCTGAAAAAGAAGTTTATAAATGTAGAGGATGTCCTCAGAAATGTAGAGGATGTCCTCAGAAATGGGATAAAAAGTGGGGGGCCTTGAATGCCTATCGGGGGGAACTCTGCATTTCATCGACTGTAGAACTTGAAATGACTGATTGTATAGTTGCTTATTCTACTGCATTTTCTTTTTCTTTTACACAATACAATGTATACTATTAAGATTTGTATATGATGTATGTTTTATTCTCAATAAAAATAAAAATAAATAAAATAAAAAGGTATGTAGGCCTATATAATTCACATTTCAGAGGGCTTTTTCCTGGTTTCAAGATTATGGAGATGGTGGCTTTATTCCAGGATTTTGGTAAAGTTTGACCTTCAAGAATTGTATTTAATAGAATCACCAATGTAGGGGCCAATACCTCCTTCAAGACCTTGTATAATTCACTTGGTAATGCATTTTTAAGGCAACCATGACCTCCTCTAGTGTTATCTCTGAGTTAAGTAGACCACTTTGTTCTTCCTCTAACTTTGGGATAGATAGCTTATTTAAGTATGACACTATTTGATCCTCTGAGGCTTCCAAGTGTTCGGTATATAGGGACTGAAAAAAGTCAACGAAAGCTGTCTCAATCTCCAAATCATCCACCTCCTGCCTATCCTGCTCGTCTCTCTGTATAGCTACAATCTTGTTTCTATTATGTTCAGTTTTCAGACTCCAAGCAAGCAATTTCCCACTACCTTCCCCATATTTGTAGTTTGATAACACACTGGCTTCCCATATTTTCCTGATTCTGGTATCTAGCATAGTGCCGCTCGTAGGCGTAGATTCTCACCTTACCGGACCAGGAGTACTGTTCTACCCAAATCCCCAGACTTGTGGGAAAGTTGCTGTTGCTGTAGCGCTGGACGCTGGGGGAGCCTGATTGCCGGGACTGCGAGGACCAGGGTGCTGTCGGCGGAGATCACTGGGCGCACCTGGTAGCTCTTCTCGGCCCCGCCTCCCTCCACTACAAAACGCCTCGCGGCCCCCGCTTCGCGGGAGCCGCTCGTAGGCGTAGATTCTCACCTTACCGGACCAGGAGTACTGTTCTACCCGAATCCCCAGACTTGTGGGAAAGTTG
Organism: Triturus cristatus; assembly: GCF_964204655.1. Classification (NCBI taxonomy): domain Eukaryota; kingdom Metazoa; phylum Chordata; class Amphibia; order Caudata; family Salamandridae; genus Triturus; species Triturus cristatus. The sequence continues at coordinate 427,735,631 of NC_140582.1, read as the reverse complement.
CTGTTGCTGTAGCGCTGGACGCTGGGGGAGCCTGATTGCTGGGACTGCGAGGACCAGGGTGCTGTCGGCGGAGATCACTGGGCGCACCTGGTAGCTCTTCTCGGCCCCGCCTCCCTCCACTACAAAACGCCTCGCGGCCCCCGCTTCGCGGGAGCCGCTCGTAGGCGTAGATTCTCACCTTACCGGACCAGAAGTACTGTTCTACCCGAATCCCCAGACTTGTGGGAAAGTTGCTGTTGCTGTAGCGCTGGACGCTGGGGGAGCCTGATTGCCGGGACTGCGAGGACCAGGGTGCTGTCGGCGGAGATCACTGGGCGCACCTGGTAGCTCTTCTCGGCCCCGCCTCCCTCCACTACAAAACGCCTCGCGGCCCCCGCTTCGCGGGAGCCGCTCGTAGGCGTAGATTCTCACCTTACCGGACCAGGAGTACTGTTCTACCCGAATCCCCAGACTTGTGGGAAAGTTGCTGTTGCTGTAGCGCTGGACGCTGGGGGAGCCTGATTGCCGGGACTGCGAGGACCAGGGTGCTGTCGGCGGAGATCACTGGGCGCACCTGGTAGCTCTTCTCGGCTCCTCCTCCTCATTGACATCAACACTCCTATATAGATACCTTCCCACGCGCGCTAGCGGGACGCGCACGGGACGCTCACCGGGGCGAAGACCGGGCAAAGAGCGGGCCGTTTGAGGCCGTTCAAGACTGTTCGAGGCTGGGCTGGCCCCCCCCCCTGGTTGATAATCTTTGTAAGGCAAATACAATGGCCACTGGATTTTTACGGGTGGGCACTAAGGGGTGCAATGTTATGGGGACATTGGACAATTTCATAACTCGTGCGAGCAACGTCCTGGCCTACGAGATTGCTGCCACAGAACGTAGGTTATCCCATGATCCATTACTAGGGAAAAGATCTTCATTGGGACCCATCGCGCTTGCTCCCTCTCCCGATAACTCTGAGCCCCCCTTAACAAGTGGTCATATAGATGAGGCATTGATAAGGGACTCACCGCCCCTCGTTGGCGCCACCCTAGCTGATTCGTTTTTTTCTGGGTCTACACAGGATGATAATTATGCCCCTGCACCCACTGTTAATTGTCCCAAAACAAGGTCCATGGTTGATCGCTCTGTTAGAAGGAAAAACACTGGGACAAATCCCCCAGTCACAAAGGCCAAGAAACGAGAGGGTGCTACAATGACATATCCTTCTAAAAAAAAAAAAAAAAACTCTAGATCCCAATCCAGCTCACAATACCCCTATCCGAAGCACAGATCCACAAAACATTCTGACCCAGGACCCTGATATACTTACTATCCCTATAACAACAAGTGAGGAAGCTTTGGGGGCGTTGCTCCCTAGTAACTTTTGGGATAAAATGGCTGATGTAATTGACGGAAGGCTCTCTCCTCTAGTCAGGCGCCTCTCTGCTGTAGAAACAAAGCTAGCATCTTTAGTTGAAAGGATCCAACCTGACATTGCACTTGTAGTACATCCAGCCGCGAAATCAACTAGTCACAAATCAACTACACTGCCCTCTAACACGCCGAGTAAAAGGCTTATAGCGAATACTACTCAGTGTAATCTAGTTGAGAACATAGGGGAATTAGCCCCCAGCGAGAACGGTAGATCTTTCCCTCCCGCTCCCCCACACCAGGCGATTGTTTCCACCATAGCTGGCAGCCTTGCAGACCCCCTAACTCAGCTTCCCCCCCCTCCTTTGATTAATCTTAGTCCTGACACCCTCCCCAATATTAAGATCCTGCCGAGACTCGATCTCCCGCCTGATTGTAGCCCATATGTTGTTGTCCTAACAGGTGTACCCGAACTCCCGAAGGATAGAGCCGAACCTTATCTATCACTGAAGTTTAAGGCAATACACTGGATGAATATACATAGACCTTTGCCATCCATTTTGAATGGGGAAATTTTGATGGTTCGAAGAGTTTATTGGGTGGGTCGGGGCCCGAAGAACATTAGGGGAGACTGCATAGTTATAACCTTTAAAGATCCAAGGGTGCCAAAATATGTGTTTGAGGGGGGATGGGCTGACATTGCTAATGGAATTCATACCCTTCCCCTCTCTCACTTTTATCCCCTAGGATCACATACCCATAGGAGGGATATAGCCAATGTGCAACTAGGTAGAGAGAGAATGGGCTTTGGCCAAATCAGAAACCAAGAGGCTGATACATACATGCTTCAATTTAACATACCCTGTCACAACAGGTTCAGTCCCCTGGACTGTATAGATTGACTGAAGCCTAGTCTCCCTCAAGGGCCCGCTGTGACATTACCAATGGAGTTAACCCCGAGTCCGGTCATTCCCCCATATCCCTTGGCACCTCAGGGTTATGACAATAGGAAACTCTGGGATGGTGGTTATGACCTAATCTTGGGGGGAAAATCCCTAAGACCCCCCTCGCCAACCTTGGTTTATCAAAGATTAGGGGAATTTAGGCCTAATATGGGAAAGGTTGATGGCCAGGGCATCTCTCCCACCTTGACCTCGACCGACTACAAGGATGGACAATCTGTAAATGGGCCAAAAAATCGATCTATGGTGAGGTCAACGGATTTAATCTCTCCTAAGCCAGCTGGGTCCTGTTCCCCTACCCATGTTATTAACAACCTTCACCCTCTTTCTCCCATAGATTCGGGACCAAGAGTTACTACTAGGGACAGTTTAGCTATCCCTTTGGGTATCACCACAACCTCCTGTATGACCCATTCTGGTAACCCCACTACCAACCAGGTTGCCGGGTTAAATATTCTATCCTGGAATGTGGCAGGTCTGACACGCCTGCTTGAACTCCCCGATTGGGGGGAATTCATTGATGGCTATGATATCTGCCTATTACAGGAGACTTGGGCACTGAGGCCCTGCCATCGTGTAGGGTTCGCTACCTTCTGGGAACCCGCGGTAAGGTCAAAAAAGGGCAGACCGTCGGGAGGGATGCTTATTTGGGTCCGAACACATTTGGGATATGACTTAAAAAAAATATGTACTGACTCTCCGGATATCATGTGCCTAGACATGTCCTCCCAGGGCAGGCAGGAGCTGAACCTGATAAATATATACTCCCGCCCAGTGAGCTATGGCCAATTGTCCTCCACTCTGGTCAGCCTAGAGTCCTTTTTGAGTATGATTACTAATCCTGAGCATCTTATAATTGGTGGAGATTTCAATTGCCACCATGAACCATTGAACGGCCTAACCATGCCTGTATCACAGGAGGAGGATCAAGTATGGGATATACCATCACCCAATACCTACCCCACAAAGGCCTGGACGCCATTGGTCCTACAACTCACACAAATCACACTCGCCTTTTCAGTAAGAGCATGTAATGGCAGGTTTCCCCCTGATAGCCCAGGTAACCCAACTTTCGAAAGAAATGGGCAATCCTCCATTATTGATTACATTATGGTTAGTATGGGACTGTGGCCTAGGATTTCGAACTTTGAAGTTATTAAATGCCACGAAAGTGACCACAATCCCATAGTTGTAGCCATGGAGGGTTTTATTACCTCTCTTACTATCGCCAATGATTCACCTACCGCTCTACCGCTGACTACTACTGATGGGGCACGGAGAATTAGATGGGAGAAGATTGTTCAATCAGAAAGTGATCTCAGTGCAATGTATTCTGAGATCTATCCTCTCCTAGAGAAATCAATGGGAGAATCTATTATACCTGAGGGCTATGCAAATACCGAACTAATTGGATCCACCCATACTGAACTTTGTGCCATCCTTGGGACCCACTTTAGTCGAGCTATTAGGACTAAGCTAGCACCAATGAGGGGGAAGTTTACTTGGTTCAATAAATCGTGTAGGGAAGCAAAGTTATTGCTCCTGACAACTCTCAAGAATGGCAATACGCTAGAAATTAAGGAAGCTAGGGCTTCCTTTAAGAAAATCCTCCATGAAGCGAAGAAAGATTGGGAAATTACTAGATGGGAGGAGATTTCTTTTGCACTGAAGAATAGGGACCTTAGATCCTTCTGGAATCTAGTCAAGACAGGATCATCAGCCCCCAACCAAGCACTCCAACCCAAACTTGGGGAAGAAATCTGGCGTAGTCACTTTAAAGATCTATATGCCTCAAACGCACCAGTAGCAAACAAACACCCCCCTTGCTCCTATGCCCGCCCACTTACCATTCCGGGGCCGGCTGAGATGTGCACCTTCAGCGAGGTTAGAGTGGCTCTTAGCAAAGTATTGCCTAATAACGCCCCCGGCTTAGACAAGATCCCAGGAGACCTTTTCAAAAGCGAACCTGATATCTGGGTCCCATATCTTTATGGCCTTTTCAACGCAATCTTAGGTGGAATGCCATTACCATCTACATGGGCCGGAGCCGAGATAATACCAATCTACAAAAAGGGCTCCCCACTCGATCCGGCTAATTATAGGCCTATAAGCCTAATCGATGTAGCTCAGAAGATCTTTGCTCGCATCCTCCTAGGGAGACTCCAGACCTGGATGGTGGATTCTAACATTTTGACTCCTCTACAGGTGGGCTTCAGAGCCAAGATGTCAACTGTGGACCAATTGTTTAGGCTGCAAATGATCCACTGGAAAACCATTATTTTAGAAGGGGGCAGTCTTTATCTCACGTTTGTTGATTTAAAGTCTGCCTTCGATATGGTGGACCGAAGTCAGCTTTGGGAGCTACTAAAAGAGATGGGAGTACCCCTTTATCTTTGCGACTTACTAGAGCGACTCCACAAAGACACTTTTGCCAGGGTCAGGTTCGGATTAAAGGGTGAACTTACGCACCCATTTGGGGTTGAAAAGGGAGTAAGGCAGGGGTGTGTCCTAGCCCCAACCCTTTTTGCCCTATTTTTAAACGGGCTCGTTGAGGACATTCTGGCCCTAAGAGACATAGATGCCCCCAAGCTGGCAGGTAGGAAAATCCCTGCATTAATGTTTGCAGACGACACCTTGCTCCTCTCCAGGACTCCTATGGGGATGGGAAGAGTCCTGGACGGCTTTGCATCCTTTTGCAGGAAAAGGAATTTAGTTATTAATGTAAGCAAAACTAAATATATGGTGTTCCATGCAGATACTACCAACCACCCCACCCCTAAACTGGACGGCCAGCCGTTAGAACGGGTCACTACATTTGATTACCTGGGTTTGACCCCCAATAATAAAATGACCTGGGGCCCCCAGATCTCTAAAGTAAATTTGAAACTTGTCCAATTAACCGGGGGTATCACTAAGATGCTCAAAAATAGCCACCTAAAATTGATCCGCCCACTTGTAGAGATCTACAAAACCCAGGCCAGGGGTGTTGCAGCTTATGGAGCAGAACTATGGGGCCATACCCCCTCCCTGATCTTACTTAAGTCAGAAAACAAATTTTTTAGAAACATACTTGCACTCCCAATGAGTACTCCTATGCAGCCACTCAGGATGGACTTAGGCATCCAACAGATTACGGATATGGTTGCCTCTAGACCAGTAATGTATTGGCGTCGCCTATGGAGTACCCCTGAATTGATAAACTTCCAGGAGGAATTGAAGTCCATTTTGTCGATCCCAATGGCAGGTGCCATCCCTTGGCTAGCTTATACAAAGAAATTACTAAGGGAGATAGGGAGAGAAGACCTCTGGCTCTCTCCAGAGCATGCATGCCCTTCTCTTTCAAAGAGATCTTTGGCAAAAATTCTGGAGGAAAGAAATCTGATCCACCTTATTCAATCTGCTACCACAGCAAACTTGACCTCTGCTTTCCTTGAGGCCAAAATTAATTACAAATTTGAGTCTGTAATAGACCTGATCCATCCAGTCATGGCCAAAAAACTATATCTACAGTTTAGGCACGGCTCCCTCCCGCTCTTCTCGAGAACAAACAAGTGGCCGGGCTCAGTTCGGCAATCCTGCCCTGGTTGTGGTACTTTTGAAGAAACTGAGGCACACGTCATTTTTTTGTGCCCGGCATACATAACACCGCGTAGAATATGGATAATCCAACTAGCTAAGAATACAGGGGCTAGACACTGTATGGAACTTCATAGGCTGCTAAAGTATGACACTTCTCCTTTATATGCTACGGTGATTGCCAAATTTCTTTTCTCAATGTGGCTAATTAGAAGAAAACTGTTACCTCACTAAGGTAAACCTGGTGTTATTATTCTTATTTTATCATTTGCTCTTATCTTATGCAATGACAAATGAGTTTTATCAGATTAATGTTGTATTAATTTTAATAATTGCTGATATTATATTATGTCTTTTTATGCACTTTTATGGCTATAAGCCGAAATAAAGTTTTCTGACTGACTGACTGATCTAGCATATTAATCAGTTCATTTTTCTTTTCAGTTATTTCTTCTTCTAGTATTCCTTGTTCTTGTGTGGACCCGGCACCCTCCAATTTTCTATATTTCTCTAAAATTTCAGCTTCTAACTGGCAGATTTCATGCCTAGAGTTCTTATTTCTAGTTAAGGCTAGGCTGATGAGAGTACCCCTAATTACAGCTTTGTATGCATCCCAAACTATCTGTATAGGGGTGTCTTTATTAATGTTATTTTCAAAGTATTCCTCCGTTATTGCTTTTAGGTTATCAATCCCCTGTTAATCTAGAAGGAGTGTGCGATATAGGGTCCATCTGGGCACTGCCTGGAAACTCCCTATTTTTGTTGTCAAGGACGCAGGAGAGTGATCAGAGAGGTGAGCAGGTATATGTTCGACTTTGTCAACATTGTTACTTAAAATGTTAACTATCAGAAAAAAAATCAATCCTGGATACATGGCCATATTTTTTATTTTCGTAAGTGAACCTGTTTTTTAAGTCTCCATTCTTCTTCCACACATCTACCAAACCCAAATCTTCTATATATCTTTTCTGTGACATTCTCATTTTTGAGGGATTTGAGCTTTTACCCGGGGGAGATCTGTCCTCTTTAAGATTTAATAATAGATTGAAATCTCCCCCATAATTATTGGGGCTGACACTTCTATTAGTTGAGAGTATAAAGCCTGAAGTGGAGCAGCGTCATCTGTATTTGGGCCATAGTATCCTGTCACAATATGTAATTTCCCATCTAATTTTACTTTGACACTTCGATTAGTTGAGAGTATAAAGCCTGAAGTGGAGCAGGGTCGTCTGTATTTGGGCCATAGTATCCTGTCACAATATGTAATTTCCCATCCAATTTTACTTTGACTATCACCCATCTTCCCTTTGGATCTGCAGAAGCTTTGATGATTGTTGCCTTTGCAGATTTATTTAACAGAATTTCCACATCTTTAATACAACAGAATTGGTTAGTGCAGACGCAGCTATCTACCCACTTTTGATGCTTCATAATCTTGTCCCCTTCTGCTTTCAAAAGGTGTGTCTCTTGGAGGATTATAACTTCACTGTTCACTAATTTTAGGTACTATAATATGCTATTTCTCCTTTATGTACTCTAAGGCCAATCACATTCACATTCCAGGACATGATATGTATTGTATTATTTATCATGGGACCTTTTTACAACTGGAGTATCATATACACTGGGTCCTTGTCTTTCCTGGTTCGTTGCCCAATAGACAAAGACTTTATTTTTTTCCCCATATGCTCCCACATCTCGTGAAAAAATTACACTACATTTTAGTGAACCCTTCCCTCGTGCCCTCCCCTGGAGAACCCTCCCTGTTTCCATTGAACAAACATTTGTTTGCCCTATTCGAGAGCCGCCGTCTCTAGCCAATCATATTGTTGTGCGTTCTTTTTCTCCCAAATATCCCAACTACTTCTGTGGGCCTTGAATAATTCTAGAAGATTTGCTACCTCTTTAGGTTCCCTAATATTATGCATCTGATTTCTCCACATGATTCTTAGGGAGGCTGGGAATCTCATCTGAACTGTCGCGCCCAAGGCCCTTACCTCCTACATGTATTGGCCGAGTTCCCACTGTCTGTCCTGCGTGGCTCCTGATATGTCAGATCGAATTTTGAAATTACAATCTCCTTTGGTAAAAATACCTGCTTCAGGGCCTAATTCAGATTTTTTTTTTCTCAGAGCATAGGTTTTGAAATGAACTAGGAATCTCTGCCCATTTTTCTTTAGCTTTCCTTTCTTAAAGGGGTCTTTTTGAACTCTTTGGACGCCTTCCTCTAGTAAATTTTCATCTATCCCACGGATAAAGTCTTTCAATAATTTTACCATGAAATTCTTTATATTTTCACCTTCCATCCCCTCTGATATGTTTAGAATGCTAAGGTTATCACGCCTTGCATTGTTCTCTAATGTCTCAATCTTATCTCTTAAGTCCTTCTCATTCGCTTTTAGGGTCAAAATTACTCCTTGGTTATCCCTCATTTCTTTCCCCAGTTTCTCTACTGTTGTTTCAACTACTAGGAGTCGATCCATTAGTATGTTAACTATTAGTGCAAGAGCTTCACACGTTGCCTGTATTTTTTCTTGTTTTTTTCCTGATCTAGCAAAATTCGCCCTCAATTCTACAATTAAGGTGTCCATTAATTTCCCCATCGATGGTTGCGTGGTTTGATTTGCCATATGTTCCTTGAGTGGAGCTTCATACTCAGTATTCTCCTTATCAGGGATGCTATGATCAGTGGAATTTGTTGTTTCAGGACCTTCAGAACCTTCACATGGTTCTCTCAGTAAGTCCACTGGAGAAGATGACCCTACTGCCTCTACCTCTTCCTCTTTTCCTTCCATGAATAATACTTGAAATCTGTTGTTTGCAGCAATTCCTCCACTTTTGGATCCATGAGCGTCGCCTTGCATAGTTGTATCTGCGTTAGTCTTATTTCAACACCCTTCTTCCAGCCCCCTAGTTATTGTGTTGTTTAAGACTTGTTTACCTTGAGTTTAAAAAAAGAGCGCAGAGAGGGGGTAACTTTAGTTTTACCTTCTTGGTTCTTTAGTGCAGATTTAGTGGAAGTGGATATAATATTTTTTGCTCCCGGGTTCTGTCTTACCCCCTGGGTTTCTCCTGCCTTGTTCGCTATCTGTACTGTGACCGGACTTTTCCATGTTGTACTTAATTCTATATTTTCTGTGTCCAGCTGCCTATTTCCCAGGCAGTAGCTAATTCCTTGAGTGATTTTTTTATTTTGTGTTCCTCCTTTATTCAGTTCTTCTAGGGCGGAAAAGTTTTGACCTTTCCTGCCTTTAGAGGTAGTTTTAGCTGGAGTGGAGGTTGACTGAGCTGAATGTTATAAGGGGGCCCTAGGGGAGAGATCACCTCTCCTTCCCCTCCCCCCTACCGCTTACCAGAGTCATGAACATCTTCTCTTTGAGTTTTTCGCTGTGGTTTCGAGGGACTGAAGCGTTGTACTCCTGCCCGCATGTGGGTCCTCTGTAGACAATTCTAGCAGTAGCCCTTTGGCTTCATTGAATCTCTTCTGCTGTGTCTGTCTACATGCAGACGCCGTGTGCGTGGACCACATCCTCCTCCGAACTTCCCCATGAGAACCGGAGGCTCAGGCTTAGACAGTTTTTTCCACAGATGTACCTCTTTATGAGGTGACCACTTCTTGTTTTTTAAGTTAAATCATATTTTGCGTCAGGGGGAAAAAATTTGATGAGTCTATCGTTATTTAGTCCAGAGAGAGTCTGCGCTCCCGACCGGGCTTCTCAGCCGGCCGCCATGTTCTCCCCGCTCGCCCCACTAGACATTTGTTAAGCTTACCACACTGTATGACGTCCTGTATAACTCACCATGAGTTGTGCCTTTTGGGTGCATTTCTGATGTGCTTGCTCTTTAACCTCTTTTATGATGGGATTTCGGTATGGATGAAACAGGAAACTGAATTACACTGATTTGTATTGAAGGCCCACTAAAGCTTGAATGGGGGCCTTGTATAGTCCTTGGTTAAACTATGTATATGAAGACCTTGTTTGATACGTGGCTGGGTGAGGCCATCCAGAGTTATTTGAAAGCCTCAAGTCTATTACTAAAGGTGACTTGGCTTGAACAGGATCCCTCAGCCTCTATGAGAGAGAATGCGGCGGCTTGACTAAACCCTCTGGGGCTTATTTACAAGCCCCTTGCGACGTCAGTACGTTTCTTTTTTTCAATATTAAAAGTGACGCACTGGTGGCGCAAGAGGCTTGTAAATAAACCCCTCTGTTCGTAAGTATACTCTTTTAAAAACTACATTATCCATCAAACCTTATCTTGCATTTGTTACCAATATCAATCATCGATATTTGCTGACAAGGTTTAAGTTAAATTTGCTGCATTGGGTGTTGGCTGTGCCTCATGGGGGGAATCAAGTTAAAAATGTAGGACCCTGTAGCTGCGATATAGTGCCTCTATAGATGGAGCTCGACTCGAGGAGTTTGTTAGCTCCGCCATAAAAGGCTAAGTGGGAACAAGAGCAACATAACGAACAGGGGCGAAAAGGCTTTGGTTGGGGAGGATGGAGGCAATGGGGAGGGAGTATGGTCTGGGTGTAGGTGGTCGGCTATTGGTATTCACCTGCTAAGCTAGTTGGGCAAGATTCAGCAGCAGCTGGGAAGGGTGGCCGTGAGGGCAAAGCGCTAATCTGCTCATCCCAAGGGAGGAAGTTCAGGAATGCATCCATCTGCCCAAGGAAGGAAGGTGTTGAACCCACTCAGTCCCACAGGATGCTCTTCGTTTTACGATCCATTGTGGCGTTTGCACTCAGCCTCAGGGGATTTATAAGACCACTGTTAAAAGGCCGTCATTTTAACCAAGTGTGTTCAGCTTTGCTGTAATTGCAATAGTTGCGCGATTACCAAATTTGTTATTCTTCTGTACGTTCTTTAAAAGGATGCCACCAAGTTAAGACTTGGTACCCCCCTACATTGCATTCACAAGGTAGCAGGCACCGCGCCGTGCTTGTCACGTTGTGCATGCCAATGCACAACATGCATTTTCAACATTGTGGTGGATGCTGCTTACAGCACCGCCCGCCACAATGTTGAATATGCGGGATGCGACCGCCAGGGTGGCGGTCGCATCCTAATTGTCAGTGTGGGACCGCCGCACCACTGGCGGCCGGTCCCAGCACCGCAAGGGTGGCGGGCATCCTAATGGGGGCCTAAGTATGCTAGTATAACTGACAAGCCACATTTTTCTCTATTCATTATTGCTTGTACTTTATGATGTAGAGAACTGATTCACCTTATCTGTGAAGTCGAAAGAAGTTTTCCATTCTATTGCAAAAATTAATCATGAGATTTTAAACCCTAAATATAAAGACGTAATCACGGTAATTTGTAACCAAGCGTAAATCGTGGATCGTTGTCTTTTTTAAAATGTTATTTAGTCCTTTGGCTAGCACGGCCTTTAGCTAGTACATTATATCATTTATAGATATTTACTTTCAGTCTGACTCTGAGAGGCTTATATGGCAGTTCCAAGCAAGAGCTGGGCCATGGTTGTAAGAATAAACTCTGACGCAGATTGCTGCTTTTTTTGTAAATAAAGTTTTACGCTCTGGTGGGACAGTAAGATTTTCGTCAACAATAACTGTTGGAAGACCGAACAATGGACCTGTCAGCCCTAAACATTTTAAAGAAAGGAGAAATGTATATGTGGCACAACCGCAGAAGAATGTCGAATGAATAGAAAACTACTACGATTTGCCAGCTGATGTAGAGTAAAGTCAGTGTGCCACCTGTACTGCTTGTAAAATGAAAGAAGAACAATGTAAAGAATACATTGGTGTCAGGATCATTTAGTGAAAGACAAAAACATTATAAAGATAAATACATCAAAGAGCACACACCATACAGCCAACTTTTGTTTGCTGTAATATGTTTGTCTTTATTCTACCATTTGGGATCTCCAGGGACTCTTCCCTCTTCCATTCTGTGTCACACCTGCATCCTTTTTGTCTGGCTTTACCTGAGAGAAGGCTGACACATAGATTGTCTGTTGCCATTTCAACCCCCCTGCGCTTATGTCTGCCACCTGTATCAGAAGTGGAGGGACAGACAGCTAGTTAAGAGCAGTTTGCGAGGACTCTCGTGGCTTTTTAACTCTCAATCACCCACATCAGGGTTGCCAGCCAAAATGTTCTACTGGAGAAGTACTTACCCACATGTTCCATTGAAAGTGTTGGCAGGGTCGACTGGGCCTCTAAGCCAATCTCACCGCGCCAGATGGATTGGTCTGACAGGTCAGCGTGAGTGATGTTTTTTGTGTATTTGAGGAACTGTTTTAGGGTCCGATTGGCTGTTTTTTTGTTCTGATTTGACAGAGCAGCTGTTTTCAGACAATTCTGTGAAGTAGAATTACTAGAAGAGGGACAGTGGCTACGCCCACATGTTTGGAGCCAGGAGTAGTTTTTTGGATTGGGCAAAGGTTGTGTGCTTCCACAAAAAAAAGTTCATGCTCTCCACACAGCTGTGATCATTTTGTTTATTTATCCAGCTGCCTGCAGTTGAACATGCATGTGCACACACATGACAGTGTAATGCCATTAATTTTAGAGAACTAAATATTGTATGTTTTTTCTCTGGCAACAGCACTGATGGCAGTCATTATCCTACATGGATCTTTAGGCCTGGTGCCTGACTTTTTTAACCTATACTATTATTATTCTACAGTTATTTGCTTCCACACAAATACATATCCATTCCCATGTTATCTACCTAGAATGCTTCATATTAAAATATATTTTTTTAAAGCCATCTATTTTGAAATTGCCAATGCTTGTTACTGTTGATTTCCCAGATATTACCAAAAACATTGTCTGCAGCATGAAGAAATGCATTCAGTCCCTTCCATATACTGCAAAACAGTTTTACAGCTTGTCTTTGCAAGTTCAAAAGACGCAAAGTTGCAATATTGAGCCACATGGTTTTAGCCATCTGATTCACTAATGGGGCTGTTTTTGTTGTTGCTCGGGCCTATTTTCTTTTCCAGTCTGACCCTGTGTGGTGGCAAAATAATTTGACCAAAGATTAGGTAATTATGCAGTTCCACACAGGTGATGAGTTGTCTGAGTTTCCATGGGCATCTGCTTGGGATGATGGAGTTATAATTTTTTTTTTGGGGGGGGCAAGGGCTACTAGAGCTTGCCCCTTCCCCCACTGGCTTTAATCAGATTGGAAGATTTCCACCACAAATGAGCTACATTTTTCTCATTTGTGTGTGAAAAAGAACCACTCTCCACAGGGTCACTCACTGACTGCCTGGTGGATTCAGAGAGTGCAGAGTAACCCTACTGCCACTTTAGTGTTATGCTGAACTACTAGTACAGAGCAAAAAACCTGTCTGTGTCAATGGTGGTGGGTGGGTTCTGGTGGCAGGCAGCTACCACTGTCGTTGGTAGATAGTAGTCATTTGTACGTGCATGTTAACACCAAATGCAGGTTCTACATGTTTTTTATAATTCAGTTATAGTGCCTTGATCATGTGTGTATGAATAATGTGGTACATTCAAAAGTGGTAACATAAAAACAGATTAAAAATGGCTAATAAGACAATGGCAGCTTGACCCTTCTATTAAGCTTTTGTATCAGGTTTCTCAACCCTTTACATACCTGTGCTTTATGTCATAATGACTATGCCCCTGCCCTTTGACTTTATCAAAAAGGGTCACAGGGTGGAAGACGTTAAAATTATGCACCCGCCGAAACAATTTCTGCTGACGCCCATGTGAGTTTCTTAGTTTCACTGTCGCTAAAACATTGAGGCGTATCCATCTGCAGTTATCTAGAGAGATTCCCTTTGTCTTCTAGTGACCCCAATTGGACTTCCATGAAATGGAAATACAAAGTGGGGAACATTTTGTTACCTATCTGAAGGCGACAACCTTGCAGACTGTTGAGGTGTCCGTCAGTTATCCACTTTTTGGTATTCATTGTAAGTGTGTCACATCTGGCAGAGTTTTGGCTTTCATTCTGTTGTTAGACGGGGCGTTAGTCACGTTTCAGTTATTTAGCTCCACAGAGTTTGTTCACAAATGCAGACAATTTCTTAAGCATCAGAGAAAGTTGGTCTTATTAAGGAAAAGTCACCATATGCAGCTTTTTCTTTTGGCACATTCCAAAGTTAAATTTACTAGTGTACACTGACAAAAACCAGCCACAATTTAGATGCAATCACATAATTCTGTAAAACAGACATTCCCTTGCATCTAGCATTTTCTGATTTTATTTCTTAATTCATCCTGTTACCATAGCACACAATTTAAACATCAGCAGTGATATTCTTACAAAAGACTTTTTATTCAAATGAACAAATACTATTCAACATAATGCTAAACTAAGCATGGATATTAAAGTAACATATGACAATCTCACCCCATAAAAGCCATCAAAGTTGTTTTTCACATACATTTCTCTACTGCCGATTGAGCCTTCTGGTCATGTGATGCCATCAAGTAAATGGGACCTATAGCCAGAATGAGGCTTTCTCCAAGGCCCCTTGTTTTCATACACTGAGAAGCATAATGGAAAGAATCTCGGTGACTATGGAGGGTAATGAGCTAAAAAAGAAGCAGAGACGTTTTTCCTCTATCATACGCCCTCCAATGTTGCTACATCAACTGTGATAAATAAAGAGTTGGCAATATTTTCTCTTCAGGGGGCACAAGGCGCTCTTTGGGTTGCAGTTCTATACGGCTGTAGTTACATGACCGGAAAACACGCTATTTACATTCTTCTGAAAAGGGTTGACGCATTATATCTTTTTTCCTCTGAGGTGCTGATCACCAGGAGAAAAATCAAATACTTTAAATCCAAGGGTATTTTGGGGTTTCAGTCTTTGGGGCCCTCTTGACAAAGTGTGGGGCTAATAAACCTATAAGTGCTGCAGAGCATAATGGCGATTTTAGGTTAGCCAGCGGCTTAAGCTAGTTAAACATTTAAGAACAGTTTTCCAGCTATTTGCATTACAATGTCAGTTTCTTTGCAACCAGCCATACTTCTTTGTCGAAAGTATCTGCTACAACTCTCAGGAGACTGTCCATCTTGCAAGTTGTTAGGTAGCCTAATTACTTCAGTGGAAGTGAAACAAGTCACAAATACCCATAGTGTACTGGGCTACCACTCTATAATCCAGGAATTTTTACAGTGGCCTTAATAACCTTCACGGAGGTGATCATACTAGGAAATGCTATCAATCTTCTTGGCCAAAAGTTCTAGTTTTATTTAGCTCACCTTCTTGCTTTATCTTTTCATATCTGTCATTTCACATTTTGAAGGATTCGAGGTAATGTCGAGATACTGACTTGTGTTTGTCTACTAACGTGCTCTTAGTCTTGACAGATAAAACCTTATTCTTCCGGCTCATGGGAGAATTTATTCCAAAATCGAAAATTCTTATCAATTGAGCATTGTCAGGCCCAACCACTCACTGCTAGACAGGCTGGGATACTACATCATCAAATATATGCTGAAACAACTAAACCTATTTGGTTCCAGAGGCCCGACTGGGAACTGTTCTTGCTTCTACTTGGCAGTCCGTCTCCAAAGCACCTGATTCCCCACATGTACAACATCGCGATAAGCACAGCCTCTGAGCAAGAATTGCATTGTGGTCTTCAGACCTGGGTTTTGAGATTACCGCTAAACAATGGGCTTTCTGCTGTGCACACGCTAAAGAGATGTCCTCGAATGGGAAGTAAAGATTGCTGCATTTCAGATATCTCCATTGGGCATACTACATCCTTGTCAGCATGGTCAGTTGCTGTCAGTGCTCCACCCTGCATGCTGACTTCTTACATATAGTGTGGGATTTTCAGGCAGTAACCGCATTTTGGCCACAAGTGATACAAGCATTGGACATGATGGGAAACAGACTTTACAATGAGTAAATTACCATGCATTTTTTACCACGCAAATTTTGTACCACACATATGCCTTTACTATGCATGGAAAGTCTACTTGAGGTAAGTATTAATGTTTGTGTGTGAGTATATGTTTGTGAAAATATATTTATAAATATATTTACTTTTTTTAATTCATGCATTTATTCCTTACGCGTTTCGGACTCTCACGAGTCCTTGATCACAGGCTCAATATTTAAACATCACAAACAAATGACACCTCAGCTCACTCTGATTTGTATTGCCCTCACGATGGCTCACTGCAATTGCATTGTGGTGCTGGTAGTTTCTATAGTTGCTTTTGTGGGAGTTTGTTAATGACGATCTTTAAAACATTTTCGTTGCGGTCGCCAGTGGGTAGTTATAGTTAGGACCTAGTTTCCATAGGAAAAGTGTTTTTTGTTTTCCCAATAACTTTGGCACCGGATGATGAATCTTCGCGAAATTTTCAAACTCGTGGGCCGCTCCGGTCATCTCCTATCCTGAAAGTTTCGGGGTGATTCGGTAAGCGGGGGCCGAGATAAAAAGGGGGTCCCAAAACGTGTTTTCTCCATGTTATTTTCCATTGGAAACTTTAGACACGACTACAGCCCGAACTGCTGAACGGAATTACACCAAATTTGGCAAAAAGGCAGTCCTTGATTCAGAAAGAGACCTTTTTGTTAAATGGTGTAAATCCGTTCAGTAGTTCCTGAGAAGTTCAAAAAATAGAGGTCGAAAAATGCATTTCCCATCGGAAACCTTAGACACAGCTACAGCTCGAACTGCTGAACGGAATTACACCAAATTTGGCAAAAAGGTAGTGCTTGGTTGAGAAAGTGCCCTTTTTAGGTCGAGGACCATCCGGTCTGCCGAAGGCAGAACCGGAAGTCGGAGAATTAATGTTTTGGAGAAGAGGGGCTTGCACCCTCCCCTCTTCTCCCCTCTTCTCCATTGGCTGGCCTCTTGAATGCTGGCCAGCCATTGGAGAAGAGCTTCGTCACTCCGAACAGGCCCCGTCCTTTTCGGATTCGGGGGCGTGTTTTTTGCGAGGTTTTCTCAGGGCGTGTTTTTCTCTCCTCCAGCCAATGGCAAGAGGAGAGAAAGAAAAACACGCCCCCGATTCCGAAAACGACACTGCGTTTCTCCGAGGCATTTCTGGCTGACCTCGGAGAAAGGCGGTGGTTTTCATGGCGACTCCCTTGAATGATTGTTGCGCCCCCGACGATTTCGATCGCTGCATCTTGCAGCGGTGAACTTCGAACTTGCTGCCTCCTTCTGCCTCCATGTGTCCCACCGGGTGAGTAGTACTCTTCTAGTAGAAGTGAGGGGCAGAGAGAGATAAAAGATCCGAAAAGGTGTGTTTCCTGACACTTGCATTCTCTCACTTTTACGCCGTTTATCAGAAAAACAAGGCGGAATGCACAAGGCAGCCTTTTTCGCATAAAGGAGACAAAGGCACAAAGCATCCCAAGGCCCCGGAAAATTAGCAAACAAGGACTCCGAGAATATGTTAAGCAAAATTTGCTTTGGGGGAAAAAAAACAGTTTTGTAAAGATGATACCTTTATTAGGCTAATGAGTGCGTCAGCTGCGAGGTGTTAGGGCCAGCGAGCTGCCTTCTGTGTGAGCGGTTTTCACATTCAGTCGAGTGCCCTTCATTTATGTTTTTCTTTTTTAAGTGTATGGAATTTAAGACCGTTAACAGAGCACACATTAGAAAGATATGGAGCACATGTGAAGGAAGAGAAGATTCTATAACAGCAGGAGAAAGAGAGTCATACATGGCACGTAAAACAGTAAAAGGAAATGTACGAAGAAAGCAGTGGAAAAGCCAGGCAGAGGGAAGTATCAGAAAGAAGACAGCGAGTATTCAAGAGGAAGGACTCGAGTCTGCAGACGGCTGGGCAGAACAGGAAATAGCGCTGGATTGCTTGTTGTTCACTGTCAGGGGCAGAGCAGCAGATAACAAGCTTAGCAAATGATGTCTGCTGTTGCTACACATTGATTCATATTTTATATGTTATTATCCTCTGTCCATTACGACAGCAAATTAAACTATAAATCACCCCTCCTGCCGGTGTCACAGAATAATAAATAGTCTCTTACCTCTTCCTCGCTCCGGCGCTGCGTCTCGCAAGGTCCCCGTTTTCATGAGAAAACAGTGTATGGAAAAGTGCCGGCATGCTTTAGCCTGAGTTATGGACTAGTCAAAGCCACAGTACATCAGGGCCTGTGAAAAATGGGGAGTTTGTTCTGCTATAAAACAGAAGAAAACCAAGCATCTGGGCAAAAGTTTCAGGCTGTAATGGAGAAACAATATGTTATCGCGACATTTCCAGGGCTTTTCCTTGCAACAATTACCGCACTGGAAAGGAACCGCTTTCTTTGGAAATGTGTGCAATTGGTTTTATTGCACTCTCGCTGTCCTGAGTAAACCGGGGATTCATCAGATTAGGGGGGCAGATACAATAATTAGCCCAGGCTGCAAGGGCTGGATAGGACGTGTAATGTGTTTATGGATTTTGGCACGAGATGGAATGTGCTTGCAAGCATTTCCATAAGTGTGCTTCGAGCACTGGCTGCCTATCTCAATGCAGAGCCTTGATGTGAAATACAATTACATGTTATTGCGGCTCCCACCTCCGCGAAGACTTTTTCTTAGCCAATAGTTGGCAATCAGTCAGTAATTGTATTTGTAAAACAGTCTGGATGACTTATTCAATCAGTGCTTATTAGAAATACAGAGCGGCCGCTTCTCTGCGCTTTAATGCAGGTGCTGGCGGGAAAGAGGACGAGGCCAAGAGGCACATCTTAGGGTAGGTATCTCTGGGGCCCACCTTATTTACAGAGCCCTCCTGCTGCAGTGTTCAAATGCAGCCAAAGAGATCTAACTTATAGGTGGGAGGGCCAAGGCAGCCTGGCTGGGGCCAAACGACTGGCTCTAGCCCGGCTGTAGGCCTCAGTTTAAGGACGAGCCACAGACGAGCCAGGTGACTGCATTCTCCACCTCTCTTTTAGGCAGCTTTGTAACACAAAAACAAACAAACAGCATCCTGAACATTGAAGGAGAGCTACTACAATAAAGTACATGCATGAATATAATAAAATGCGTGGATTGTTCTTCCCACGTAACTTTTTAGGTCTCGGCTGCGCTTGCGCAGTCTCGCTCCAAGGTTTAATGTTTTTCAGAAGAGGGGCTTGAACCCGCCCCTCTGCTCCCCTCTTCTCCATTGGCTGGCCTCTTAAATGCTGGTCAGCCATTGGAGAAGAGCTTTGTCTCTCCAAAGAAGCCCTGTCTTTTTCGGATTCAGGGGCGTGTTTTTTACTTTCTTTCTCTCCTCTGGAATGTAAACATTCCATCCAATGGCAAGAGGAGAGAAAGAAAAACACGCCCCCGATTCCGAAAACGACACTGCGTTTCTCCGAGGCATTTCTGCTTGACCTCGGAGAAAGGCGGTGGTGTTCATGGCGACTCCCTTGAATGGATCTTGAATGGAAGCTGCCTTTCCACTGCCTAAACAACATAAGCAAACAAGCAGCCCAGCGCTATTTACTGTTCTGCCCAGCCGTTTGGACGCAGATCCATTGTAGTTACGGTGATCTGCGCTGAATACAAAGTCGTAAATGACCGAATATGCTCCCAGAGGATCCTGCCGCCTGGGAAGAGGTTACCCACCGGCCATTACTCTTGTATCTACTGCGCGCCTCAGACTCCGCGCAGAGCACCAAAGAAGGGGAAGAGGCGAGAGTGCGTGTAAACTCCTCCCCCTCGTTAATCCAATTCCGCTTCGGAATTCAGAGATTCGTGCCTGCCCCGGTCACGCTAGAAGCTGTTATTTGTAAACATTAGCATATCTGCCAAGTCATCCCTGGTTATGAGATAGTTTAGTGTTTGTCCATGATTCACAAACATTTTGTGCTGGTTTTGTATTACAAAAATGATGCAAATCGGAGAAGGTGAGATTGAAATGTTTGTGGTGCAGACCTGCCAACTTAATTTTTAGTGATAAATGCAACGATCTAGAAACAACGGTGCCACTTCTGCTTTGGCTCCCAATATCAATGTGTATGTGTCTAGATCTATGTGTGTGTGTGTGTGTGGTTCTGTATGTGTGTGTGTGTGGCTGTGTGTGTATGTGGCTCTGTGTATGTGTATGTGGCTCTGTGTATGTATGTGTGGCTCTGTGTGTGTGGCTTTGTGTGTGTGGCTCTGTGTAAGTGTGTGTGGCTTTGTGTGTGTGGCTCTGAGTAAGTGTGGGTGGCTCTGTGTGTGTGTGGGAGGCTCTATATGTGTGTGCCTCTGTGTGTGGCTCTGTGTGGGTGGCTTTTTTTGTAGGTGGCTCTATGCGTGGGTGGCTGTCTGTGTGTGGGTAACTCTGTGTGTGTAGGTGACTCTGTGTGGGTGGCTCTATTTGTGTGTGGGTTGCTCTGTGTAGGTGGCTCTGTGTGTGTGGGTGGCTCTGTGTGTGTGGGTGGCTCTGTGTGGGTGCACATGCAATAGGTCTCGCATTTGAGAGTGATTACGCTATTGACATTGTAAATAACAATGCCGTTTCTTTAAATGTTTTGAAAACAAAAACATAAACAAAAATAATGTCATGAGCAATGCCAATAGCTCTAACTTTAACAATGCCGAGACCGTTCCATTGTAAATTCTTGTTTTAAATGGTGTAAATCCGTTCAGTAGTTGCCGAGAAAATAAAAAAATAACAGTTTTGATATATAGTGGCACGGAGGATCCGCGCATCCTCCCGACCACGAGCTTTATTCTAATTGGCTGTCAACACTCCAAACCAGGACGTGTTGGCAGCCATCTTGTGCCTCGGTAACCCAGGCACAAGAAAACAGAAAAACAAAAGTTGAAAAATAACAAAAGGGGCATGGTAGAAACACCCTGACCCCCTAGGCCTGCTCAGGGGGTCCCAGAAGGACCACCAGGGCCAAAAAAAGCATTTTGTTTTTAAAAACAATCAGCGAGATTCGCGCACCCAGCCCGAATTTTGGCCGTAAATTTTATAATATATTAACTAGCCCACCAGGTACCTCCAGTACGCGCCACAGAGCTGCGTTGCAGAGAGGTGTAGAAAGGGGCGTGGCCTCCGAACACCTCTCTGCAACGCAGTTCCCTGGCGCATACTGGAGGTACCTGGTGGGCTAGTTGGACCCCAGGGACCCTCAGGATTCAAGGGGACTTAATCCCCCAACTTAAAAAGCGCCACGGGGCTCGTTTGCACAGTGGTAAAGGGAGGGGGCGGTGCCTGAGGTGACATGTGTGCAAATACGCCCTTTGGCGCGTTTTAAGTTGGGGAATTAATTCCTCTACAATCCTGAGGGTCCCTGGGGGCCAACTAGCCCACCAGGTACCTCCAGTAAGCGCCACTGCGCTGCGTTGCAGAGAGGTGCCCCAGGCCACTACCCTTTTTACAGCTCTCTGCAATGCAGCTCTGTGGCACTTACTAGAGGTACCTGGTGGGCTAGTTGGACCCCAGGGACACTCAGGATTCAAGGGTACTTAATACCCCAACTTAAAAGTTGCCACGGGGTGTGTTTACACAGTGGTGAAGGGAGGGGGCTGGGCCTGAGGTGACGTGTGCAAACACACCCTGTGGCACGTTTTAAGTTGGGGAATTCATTCACCTTCAATCCTGAGGGTCCCTGTGGGCCAACTAGCGCACCAGGTACCTCCAGTAAGCGCCACAGGTCTGCATTACAGAGAGGTGGCCCAGGCCACGCTTCTTTTTACACCTCTCTGTAACGCAGCTCAGTGGCGCTTACTAGAGGTACCTGGTGGGCTAGTTGGACTTCAGGGATCCTCAGGATTCAAGGGGACTTAATCCCCCAGCTTACAACATGCCAGGTGGCGTGTTTGCCGAGTGGTGGGGAAAGGGGGCATGACCTTTGTCTACCTCTCACCAGTCCCACTGCGTGGGGCTTACTGGAGGTAAAAGGTAGGCTAGTTGGCCCCTAAAGGACCCCCAGCAGAGAAGGGGACTTCAATCCCCCCCAAGAGAGTGCCAGGGAGCGCGTTTGTAGAGTGGTGGGCAAAGTGGGCGTGGCCTGGTACGAGTACTTACCAATGCAGCTGCGTGGGACTGACTGGAGGTAATAGTTTGGGAAGTTGGCCCCCAAGGATGTCCTTGGGGGCCAACTCTTGTTACCTCCAGTAAGTCCCACACAGTGGGTTTGCTAAGACGTCTTTGGAGGTCATGCCCTCCTTTCTCTACCACTCTGCAAACATGCCTTGTGGCAGACTACGGGATGGGGTATGAAGTCCAATTTAGTCCTGAGGGAGTTTGGGGGCCAAGAATCCCTCCTGGTACCTCCTGTAAGTCCTACGCTGTGGAATTCCTGAGCGTTGGTTGGACGCCCAGCACCCTTTCTCCACCACTCTGCAAACGCGACTACTAGTTAAAGTAGCATATTTCTGCACCTCTGACTTAGAGGTAGGTTTAATCCCCCTGCCCTATTATGTACGAAGGCCTTACAGAGGAGGTCATGCTAATCACAGGGGTACCCCAACACATAGTGTTCCCTAGTGTATGTAGGTGTTTTCACTGTGTTCTAAGTGTCTGTTAGCATAGCACTGGCTCTAGGCCTGGTTAGTCAGAGTCAGTTACCACCAGTACTCTTCAGAAAAAGTTGTGGGCACAGGATGATTTTGCAACAAGCCCTCTTTCTGCTCCTCTGTTGGTTCTTTCTGCACATGTCTTGCTCCTTCCTGCACTTTTCTTTGTGTTTGTGGACTTCTGTTGCTTCTTTCTGCATTTCTTTTACTTCTTTCTGTGCGTTTTTTCTTCTTTCTTCACATGTCCTACCTCTGTAGGCATAGTTAGAAACTGGCATTTAAAAAACCTTTGAAATTCACTTAAAAAACCATAGGTTTCAGGCACGTTATAGTTAGAAATTAGCGTTTAAAATACCTTAGAAATTCACTTAAATAACCATAGGTTTCAGGCATGTTATAGTTAGAAATTAGCATTTAAAAAACCTTTGAAATTCACTGAAAAAAACATAGGTTTCAGGCACGTTATAGTTACAAATTAGCATTTAAAAAAACCTTAGAAATTCACTGAAAAGACCATAGGTTTCCGGGGCGTTGTAGTTAGTTGGACATTTCACTCGTACAAAACCAGAGAAATTCCCCCGTTATAGTTAGTTCAGCTAACTATAACGCGCGCCCCCGCAATGCACTGCTGATGATGTCACATATTACATCACTCATGACATGGTCAGTGACATAATTGATGACATCACTGATGACATCTCAAATGACATCACTGATGACATCATCCATGTGATAATTTGATGCATCTTCTCACACCCTAATATAACCTTTGATACACCCACTCTAAATTACAGACTGCCATTCTCAAAACCATAGACACTCTAATACCAATAACTACATACCCACTCACTGATTCTTAGGTTTACACACACATCCACTCACTCATCCGTATAGTCACTCATACTTATGGTCACTCAGTACAGGACTATCATATGCACTCATATACCTATATAGACACTCACAGACCGCCACTCATCCATAGAGGTACTCACACATCTAGTCAGTCATGCAAATAATTAATCACACTGCCATTTACTCACCTATACAGTTATACACACACCAGCTCACTTACTCATACAAATACTAGCACATTCTTACGCTCTTATACAATCACTGATACAAGCACACACTCATCCATACAGCCACTCTCACAATCACACACTCTCACTTATAGCCATTTATATACTCCAACACACATATATACTGCCTTTCACATATGTAGTTACTCACACATGTACCACTGAGATATACATTCACTCACTAACACACCCATACACACACTCACCCACCCATACAGTCCATCACAGATGCACTCTTGAAACCATGCACCCAGTGAGTCACCCACTCACACATCTATGGACAGAGTCACACACATCCCACCCACACAAACACTCAGGAACCCATACAGATACTCAGACAACCAATCAATAACCCATATAGACACTCATGTAGCTATTCACAAACTCATGCAGCAGCTTACACACCAACAGACAGACTGAATCAGACATTCACACAGTTTAGTCACTAACCCATGCATTCAGTAAGATACGTTTAATCACTCATAGTTAGTCACGCACCTACTAAATCATCCATTCAGACACTTATGCACCCACTCATTCTTCAATACACCTTTCCCTATATATATTAAACATATTTAAACTTTACAGAATCACACAGTCACTGGATGTCATGAGTGATGTCATCAGTGATGTCACTGACCAAGTCATGAGTGATGTAATATGTGACGTCATCAGCAGTGCATTGCGGGGGCGTTAGTTATAGTTAGTTGAACTAACTATAACGGGGGAATTTCACTGGTTTTGTACGAGTGAAATGTCCAACTAACTATAACTCCCCTGAAACCTATGGTTTTTTCAGTGAATTTCTAAGGTTATTTAAATGCTAATTTCTAACTATAACGTGCCTGAAACCTATGGTTTTTTCAGTGAATATATATATATATATATCGAATCCTCCTTCCGAAGCACCAGCCGGTACTCCCAAAAGACACGGACACTCAAATGCTGGTTCAGATTTTCATGCTCGATTTATTTTAAACAAAGTATAGGTTCAGACGCGTTTCGACCGACACAGCGGTCTTGATCACATGATTAGCATAAACTGAACGTGGCTATTTAAAGGTGCCGTGACCCCAGTTACGTGTAGACATAGACAAAATACTCATATATGGCTGTACATAACGATTTCACAATCAATTCAAATAAATAAATTGGAAATTAAAGCATACAAAACCTTGATGATTATTTCCAGTCCAAAATAGATAAACCATTGGCATGATTCAAACCCGGATTGTCAAACAAATTACGCTGCTGTTAATCATATAGCCGCAATCCGGGTAGAATGCCTGCACTGCGTTAGGATATAGCCATGATAATTGGTGGAAGGGAATCAAACGAGAAACACTCCACATACATTATGTGCAAATGACGCATATCATGTGCAAACATAGCAGAAAATAAATGCATATGTCATTATCTGTGCAAATACAGAAAAGATGTGCAAAAGTCCGCAAAATTATGTGCAAATATAGCAATCATTGTTAATATCCGTGCAAATACAGCCAAATGTGCAAATCTGCAAAGTAATGTGCAAAACTTGCAAAACATATATATATATATACACACACACACAAGATTGGAAATTATAACCCCTTATTTTAAATAACAATGTGAGAGGTTGTGGGAATAAATCCCATTTGGAACAAATGGACTACATATCCCAGAATGCCTGTCAACTGTAGAAAAGTAAAGGCAGTAATCAACACTGACTGTAAACAGACTGTACTACCATGAAGAAGACAAGTAGTCGAAACGTGCTGTGGGGTGTGGCGCAATATTAATTGACAAATAAATGAAGTTTACCAAAGACAAGCTTCCTGGGAGTGCAGGGTTATCTTATCTTGGCAATATATAATTCTCATTCCCGAACCAACAAATCTGTCATCAAAAACCTCCAATTCCAGGTCCCGAACAGGAAACAGCACAGTGCCATTTTTTGATCTTAAGAGTTTTTTATTTTCATTTTTTTTCAAGCCAAGTACATGGTGTACAACAAAAACAATAGCCTACGCGTTTTGGCCGGAGTCTTCAACTGTGCCAGATATATGTATAACCTACTGACAGTCACCAGTAGGTAGTTATAGTTAGGACCATGTTTCCAAAGGAAAACTGTTTTCTGACTTGCCTCTATATATGGCGCTGTTTGACGAATCTTCACCACCTGTTCCCAAAAAAGTGCCCTGGTGATTATAGTTGTGTATGGAAAGTTTTGGGGCGATCCGTCAAGCAGGGTCCTAGGAAAAGGTGGGAGGGGGTTAAAAATGTGTGTTTCCCATGTTAATTTCCATAGGAGCTTTAAACACGACTACAGACCAAACCTAGTTCAGTTATCCGGTGTAAATCAGTTCAGTAGATGTTGAGAAATTTAGGGAAAATAAATAAGGATATCTGTGATCACGGCTAATTCGCAATGACTTCGCAATTAATTGTGAATGTCCACGCCAACAGGAATGCCGTGATTGGCTGGCCACAACCTGAGCAGTGAGTTGAGGCCGCCATTTTACCCCATCGCAACTGTCCCCAGAGCTGAAACCAATTGTCAGAAAGTGGCATAAGGGGTCAGGTTGCATGTGCCCTGACCCCATGACAGGAATATAGAGGTGTTTGAGGAACCCATTATGAGTATAATATGTCGAAAGACAGTTTGTTCTCACACGCAATATTTGCTAATTCACCACGTCCACGCAGTGTAAAGTTGCAACGAATTCGCAAATATATGTTGAGACAAATTCACGAATATCAGTGAATTTAAAAATAAACCTAAAATAAACATGTTTATACACCTACCCTCTGTCTCACTTAGGCACTCACACACGCAGTTACAGACCAACTCTGAGACTTACCCACCACTGCATCACAAACATCGCCGACTGGATGAAGAGCAACTGCCTGCAGCTGAACACAGACAAGACGAAAGTACCGATCTTTTGCAATAGAAGCCACACATGGAACGACTTCTGGTGGCCATCAGACCCTCATCCACTCCCTCCAATCACACCAGAAACCTCGGAATCATCATTGACAACAATCTCACTATGAAATCACAGATCAACACCGTCTCCTCCGCATACTTCTTTACTCTGTTCACGCTGTGTAAGATCTTCAGGTGGCTACCCCTACACACGAGATACACGGTGACATAAGCCCTCACCACCAGCCGACTGGACTACGGCAAAATCCAATACGTAGGAATCACCGCACACCTTCTACAGAGACTTCAGACCATACAGAACCCCTCAGCCAGATTCATCCTCAGCCTTCCCCGGCGAACTCACATGACAACCTACCTTAGGAAACTACACTGGCTCCCCATACAGAAGAGATGTCAATTCAAGCTGCTGACCCATGCACACAAGGCTCTACTGTAGGAAAGTGGGTTTCTGTTGCAGTAACCCCCCACTTTTTGCCAGACTACTGATGCACTTTTTCTTGGTGTGCCCTGGGTCCCTGCCAATCAGGTTCCCAGGGCCTGTGTTCTTTCCCCAAAAACAAACCCAATTGGCATCTCTGGCCACATGTCAGCCCCTGGTAAATGGTACCACAGGTACCCAGGGCACTGTGACCAGAAAAGGCCTCTAAGGGCTGCAGAACTTATTACTGTACCGTGACAGTCACACACTGCCTTTGCAGACTGAGTGCCTTGGTGCAGAACAAAGTAAAGAGTCGACATGGCACACATCCCTGTGTGCCATACCCACAAACCACTGCCCTGGCATACATCAGTCACCCCTCTAGCTGGGTGCCCTATGCCAGTAGTGAGGATACAGGTGCATGAGCCCTGTACCCCTACAGTGCCCAAGTCCATGTCTGGGCACTGTAAGTGCAGTGCTGCCATTAAGAGTATATGGTGCTGGGAGTTTGTCATTACAAACTCCACAGGACCATAATGGCTACACTGAAGACTGGGAAGTTTGGTATCAAACTTCTCAGCACATTAAACCACACTGATGACAGTGTGGGATTTAATGTAAAATGCACAACAGAGGGCATCTTAGAGATGCCCCCTGAAATTCGACCAACTACTAGTGACCTGACTGAGTGGCTGCTTAGGCTGCCACCACCAGACATGTTTCTGGACCCCTGGGACGAGAGTTCGCTTCTCTCGGGGGCCTGAAACAATGCACATCCTGGGACGAGGTGCCAAGCCTCCTCACCCAGGATGGGCAGGGTTCACGAAGGAGAGACTTCAAAGGCCTGCTGCCTTTGTGAGCCTCTCCAAGCTATTTGCTGCTTTCAGCAACTGGTCCCCACTGGTTCTACCCCCCACTTTGGGTGGGAAAACCGGTGGGAAAAGTGAGTGAGGAAAAGAGGTGTGGCCACCTCTGCCAACTCCACCCCTCAGGTGGGGGAGGCGAGGTGAAGCACAATTTCAAATTCCCACCATCTTGAGGATGGGGGGACTCAGCCAACCAGGGACAGGCTCCTGCCCCCCTCCCACTGGAGAGTGGCAAAATAGGGGGTGTACCCACCCCAGGGACGGGATCCATTGGTCCCTGCCCTTTACCTACCTGTAACGCCCCTACATTTAGTATTTAGGGGGCACCCTGAACCTTCCTTCCTCAGATCCAGCCTACCTACAAGAAGAAAAGAAGAAGGACGAAGAGCCATGCAGAGCTAACAAGAGGATGACACCCACTGACTTGGCCCGAGCCCTACAGGCCTGTCTCCTCTCAAACCTGCTCCTGTGAAATCCGGGCGTGTCCAGCAGCCAGCAATCTCACAAACCCCGGAGGACCTGCCTGCCTTCACTTCCCAGACTGTTTCTCCCGTGAACACTGGACGTGTTTAAACTGCAGCTTCTGGTGCCAGTCAGAGACCATGAATCTAGCCCACTCTGCACACGCCGAACCCGGCCCGAGCTCGAGTGGAAAGCACCACAAGGAGGTCCCCCCGGTGATCCTGACCTGAGATCCGGCGACCCCTGACCTGCCTCAAGCCTCCTGACGACGCCTGCAGCCTCAATCCAGAGGACCCCCCTACCACGACTAGAGCGGGTAAGAAAATCCGCCGTCCCAAGACACCCCTGCACCCGACACCCCACGGCCTTGTGTGCCCAAACTAACGGCGCCTAACCAACTCTCAACATCCCAACTTACCCCTCGAACTGGTGGTCGCTCCTGGAAGATTCTCGTCCCCGAGCCTGCAGTGTTTCTTTGTTCCGGAGAATCTCCATTGAAATCAACGGGGCACCCGATCTCAAAACAGCACCCTGCACCCGCAGCCCTAGTGCCGCTGAGGGTGCACCTTTGGTATTACTTTGGTCTCCAACTTGCCCTGAGCTAAACCTTAGGAGCTTTGCTCCCACAACCCCGTGGCCTGCTTGCCAGCAGCCACCAACCAGAGCCCCCCTATCCTCCATAGGATAACATTGGGCCTCAACACTCTGCACCCAGCCGCTCTAGTGCCGCTGAGGGTACAACAACAGTGCATCACTGACCATGGGAGACCCCTGAGTCTAACCACAGAACTCAAACTCCAAAGACCGAGTGCTTACCTTGAAACCGATAACCTGCTTTTCCTCATAGGATAACATTGACACTTTTTCTCCCATAAAGTTTGTGTCGACTTTCGAAAACTAAGAATATTCTTTAAAAATCGCACAAATAACCAAAACGCATTTTCTCAACTGTTTTCAGGTAATGTCCCAGTGCTGAATCTAGGTATCCAGCACTGAGTAGGAAAAGTAACGCAAAAGTAACTTACCTGTGAATTGAATTTCCTTCCATTGGATAACATTGGTGGTTCTCTGTGAAAAAGTTTCTAAGTGTCAACTTTTGAAATACAAGAATATTCTTTAAAAATCGTACATCTAACCAAAACGCATTTTCTCAACTGTTTTCAGG
Organism: Triturus cristatus; assembly: GCF_964204655.1. NCBI lineage: Eukaryota > Metazoa > Chordata > Amphibia > Caudata > Salamandridae > Triturus > Triturus cristatus. The sequence goes on along the minus strand of NC_140582.1, from coordinate 427,706,391 downwards.
AAATGTCCCAGTGCTGATCTAGGATAAAGCACTGTGTTAGAAAAAGTAATCCGAAAAGTAACATCCCTGCAGTTTATTGAAAAAGCCTATTCATTCGAATGTACTGTATTCGCTAAGTGTTGCATACTACTGCTCCCTATAAATCAAACAAAGTACTATTCCTATTGCATTTTCAAACAGTTCTATATCCAGTAAATCATTACTGAAAAGTATTTAATGCTTACCTGTTCCAGGCTTGCTTGGTTCTAAAAATAAACAACAGTATATTTTTTATACAAAAACAATTGGCCTAGAGTTCAGTTCTTGAATGTGTGAATTCATTTGCTGACTGAGTGTGCACATCAAATGCTTAACACTGTCCTCTGATACTGCCTTACTGCCTGGCCAAGCTACCACTTTAGAGAGTAAGGTTCTATCTAACTTTAACCTCTGCCTACCTCTGGGGACTCTTGGACTCTATACACACTGTACCTCACCTTGGAGCAGTATATAGAGCCAGTTTCTTACATTACATACATGACCCCTCAGCCAGATTCATCCTCAGCCTTCCCCGACAAACTCTCATGACATCCTACCTCAGGAAACTCCACTGGCTCCCCATACAGAAGAGATGTCAATTCAAGCTGCACACAAGGCTCTACCCAACCAAGAACCTACCTACATTAACCACCACCTGAACTTTCACTAACCATCAAGAAGACTACGCCCTGCCTACCTTTAACTTGCCCATACTCCCTGCATCTACCGAAGCAGAAGTGGAGGACACTTCTTCTTCCACATCGCAGTAAAGACTTGGAACATCCTGCCCACCCACCAACCTCCAGACCATCACCTCACTTCCAGGTTTCCGAATGGTCCTCAAGACCTGGCTTTTCGAATAAGCCTCCGGGGCCTGCAAATGCCTGGATTCTCTATCGGGTGATTAGCTGCGCTTTATAAATCCTGATTGATCAATTGACTCATACCACTCAGACATTTCTGCACCCACTCACAGACTCACTCAGTCATGCATCCATTCACTCTCCCAGTCAAATGCTCATGCACCCATTCACAGACCCAAACAGACCATTATACACCCACTCTCCCACCCACTCAAAGGCTCATGCACTCACACGCAGACCAACTCAGACACTTAAGTACCCACTCACTCACCCTACTCACAGTCATGCACCCACTTGTATACCTACTCAGAGAATCATGCTCAGACACAGACCCACCAAGAGACTTGCACGTCTACTCACATACCCACTGAGAGAGTTATGCACCCAGTCACAGAACTACTCACAAATGCACCTACTCACAGACACACTCCCAGATACAAGCACTCACTCACAGACCCACTCAGAGACTCATGCACTCACTCAGACTGACTCAGAAACATATGCACTCAATCACAGACCCACTGAGACTTGTGTTCTCACTCACAGACCCACACACCCACTCACTGACTCATTTAGAAACTCACAAACTCACTTATAAACCCACTCAGACACTCATGCACTCACTCATAGACAAACTCAGACACACATGCACCTACTCACAGACCCACTGAGACTCAGGCGCTTACTCACAGACCCACTCAGAAACCCATGCACTCACTCATGAACCCACTCAGACTCACTGACTTGTTTAGAAACTCACACACCCACTTGCAGACCCACTCAGGCACTCATGCTCTCACTCACAGACTGGCGCACACACCTATGGATACACTCCCAAACCCACTCAGACACTGACACCCACTCATGCACCCATTAAGACCTTCACATGCCTACTCAGGCAGCCACTTAAGACACTCAAATGCCTGATCACAGACCTACTCAGATACTCACACACCCACACACCCAGTGAAACACTTATGCATCCATTCCCAGACACACTCACACACTCCCACACCCACTGACAGACCCACTCAGACACTCACACCCACTCACAGACATACTGGGACATTTATGCAGTCACTCACACACTCACTTTGAATGATTACAGGTTATAGTTAGGAAATACCTTTTTTTAAAAACAGAAATTCACAAAATAAACAAAGGTTACAAGGACGTTATAGTGAGACTCACATTTCACTCGTACAAAACCATAGAAATTCAGCAGTTATAGTTACCTGAGCGAACTATAACATACGCCCCTGCAATGCACTGCTTATGAACTCACATATTACATCGCTCAAGGCATGGTCAGTTACATCACTGATGACATCTCAAATGACATCATCCACAGAAGCACTCGCAGACCCACTCACACCCCTAAATGACCTCTCATATACCCACTCACAAACCCACAGAACCAGTCACATACTCAGTCACAGATCCATGCAACTACTTGTACAACCACTCACTCATCCAAAGACTCACTCACACACCCATTGGCTAACGCATACAGTCATAAAACCACTCACTCACCCATACAGTACTCATACAACCAGACACTTACCTATACATCAACTCAAACAGCCACACAGCCACCCATACAGCTACCCACACACTTATGCACCTATACAGAAACTCACACACCCAATTGTGTACCCGGTGTCTAAACACAGCCCCTCACTCACCCATACAAGCAATCACCCACTCACTCACCCACTTACATACCCATTCACACATCCATACAAGCACTCCCACATCAGTTCACTCACCCACATTGCCACTCACACAGACACTTAGGGCCTCATGTAGGTAAATAAATTTTACCGGTTCCTAAATACCGAGCCGTACCGAATCGTTAAATTAGAATCGGTAAGTTATATGTAGGTAAAAATTCGGTAACAGTTACCGATTCGGTAACATTCGGTAATCACGAATCGGAATTCACCGAATCGGTAAATACCGAGGTGGTATTTACCGAATCGGTAAATAGCGAGGTGGTATTTACCGATTCGGAAAATACCGAGGTGGTATTTAGCGATTCGGAAAATACCGAGGATACTACCACCTTCCCTTAACTAAGTAGCTAATATCATAATTATGTTATAATAGAAGGTCTCTTAGGCTTGAATAGGGGACCCCATACCTCAAAAATCAGCTCAGTGAAATCACATCACAGGAGCATCAGGAGCCGTCTCGCAGGAAGGCTCGTCTTCGGTCTGAATAATAAACATGATGTCTGTGATATGAAAAGCACCAACTGTCAGGTAATTGCAGCTGCGCGTGTGTCATGGCTAAATAGTGGGTCGAACAACCTAGAGTGGAAAACATGCATTGTGTAAAATTCCAGACTGTGTGTCACAGCATGTACAGACCAAGGTCGCTGCGCAGAGCTTGGGATGGGAACAACAGAATGCACTCGTCTGAAGGAAGTCTCGAGTCAGCAGTTTATTCAAGAAAGAACATGTAAACGCAGTGTCGTGTGCAAAGACAAAAAGATGGCTACATAACAATCAACGTGGTTATGCTAACTGAACAATGTATGTACGTATTCAGGGAGAACTCACTACACGCCCCCTTGAGCGAAGCAATATTTAATAGGCAAGAAAAGAGAGAACGTAGAGTTCAGTTTCGTCAGAGCAGAACAAGGCGTAACCAATGCAGCGCCAAAGTCCTAAAGCCCAATTAATTGCAGCATAAAATTCCAAAAAACACAATGCAAGTATAGTAAAAAACTCAAGCCGACCATCAGGAAGAGAAAAAAGAGAAATAAAAGAAATAAATGTTGCGCCAGGGTGCTGTCCAGTAGCACAGGCGCAATGGACGACAATCCGGTTAATCCATGAATGTATAGGCAGCATATGTGGCCACGGCTTCCAACAGAAAATCGTTTGCAGGGCCACTAAAAGTCTCAACCATCCAATTAAGTAAAGAAAAGGAACATACGTGTTCTCCAACCAACGGAGCCTCTAGCACAATCAGAGGGCACCCGGAATGTTCCTCCAAATAGCTCATGGACAAGAAGTCGTAGGCTGCCGCTGAGATGTCCCAATTACCCAGGATACCATGCGCCGCACCACACGCCATGATCCGGACACCAGAACAGGACAACTCGTGAGACACTAAGGGCCTCATCAGTCGATCGAAATCCGGCACCGGAGACACCATGTTGGTCAAGCACAAATCCAGAGGCCATTCAAAGGGACAATCCAGGCAGTGTAATACAGGTTGTACGCAGGTGAAGTAGGAATACCTGAAGGATAATCCATAAGCCAGGCTCACAGTCGCCAATGGCAGAGTACCATAAAAGTCAAGCATCCTATCACGAAGAAGATGCAGACGGGACAGGTGCTCGTGTGGCACAGAAGGAGCAGCCATTCCGGAGTATGAAAAGGAAAAGCAGCACACCTGCCACTAGCGCCAGGAGCAGCGGGACACCTCCAAAGATGCTCGAGAACAGTGAATGAACAAATGCCGGAATTACACCAAAAATAGGTTGGAAAGAGGTCACGAGACCCGAGCCCACATGTGTAAAAAAATGAGCCAGGCCGGTCGTGGACGAGGCATTGAAAATAGTTTGGATCAAAGAGCCGAAATGCAGGGGGAGGTCAGTATTCAGAGGCGCCTGTACCTCAGTGCGCGTATTAGCAACGTGAAGGACAAATGTTTCACGAGAGGAAGTCAAAGGCACCTGTTTGTGGGACAATAGCGCTCTATTCTGCTCAACTTGTTGAACTCTGCTTTCAAGGTTGGAATCGAAGGCCAGATGGAAACATCCAGCCGCACATGCGGGGGTGGAAGAAGAACAGTATTGCAGCAGTCAACTTTATGCGAGACAGTTATGTACGGGATTCCCACTCACATCCCGCAGCAAGCTTCATTATTCAACATTAAATAAATACCGTTTGCGAGCAGAGTGAAAGGAGGTGTAATCACAGGCACTGGGATACCTCGTAGGACGCACGCCAAATTCGGGGCTTGTACATTGCATGCGCCGTGTACTTGCATGTGCCTATTGTCTCATGTATGAATCCTAGAAGAGAGAGTGCTGAAGCTATTATCTATAACGGCTAAAGCCTTCTCCATGTTTGCTTGGTCAATAGCTCTCAATCTGGAAGCCGCCTCACTGTGCGACAACTTGCAGACTTCGTTGTAAATAGCATACGCCCACCTTTTGGTTGTGCCACCCACAGGACCATTCACAAAATCATTCAATTCGGTATGCACATTGATGGAGTGGGTGGACTGCCTGATCCTGTAGATGTGCTCTGTGTCAGCTGGTGGACAGATTGGGATGTGTGTACCATCAATGCAGCCAATGAAATGGGGGAACTGTGCCATGTGAGAAATGTCTGTTTTTGTTTACTGCAGTGCAGCCTGTGTGTTGTGGAAGCTGATGTAGTGGTGCATTCTCTGCATCATGGCATCCAGGAAATTCCTGAAGGAACGGGACAGGCAACTCTGGGATACACCACCCACCGCAGCTGTCACCACCTGATAACTGCCGGATGCCAACAGATGTGGGCTGCAGAGCACCTGCACATGTGGGGGTATGGCGTGCGCCCTTCTTATTGGCTGGTCCAGGAGTGGGTGCAGGTCCCTGATTAAGGCCATGATGTTTTCGGGGTGTAGCCTGTACCTCTCATGTATCTCTGCATCAGTCAGCTGGAATAGTGTGATGCGCTGTCTGTAGATGCGTTCCTTCCGTCGCCAAACCCTCAGTCCTGCTGCCTGTAGATGTAGGCGCCTTGCAATGACGTACATAGCGGGCATGTTGTCCACGCTGTTGCATTTTGGGATTGCTTATCTGCACTGTTGATGGTTACCACCTGCTTTCACTCCGTGTTAATTACCGACTCTTATTTACCGATTTTCTTGGATTTCTTAATTACCGAGTGCTCCTACATGTCATTTTCATTTTTACCACTTCATATTTACCACTTCATATTTACCGATTCGTTAATTATGTATTCGGTAACTCTGATTCGGTATTTTGGAATTCGGTAAATATGAATCGGTATTTACCGCCTCATATTTACCGAAAAGTGGTTTTTGGACTCCTACATCTCACTTGTCTGAATACCGGTCGGTAACGGCATATTTACCGAAAATCGGCCGTTACCGACCGGTATTTGGCTACCTACATGAGGCCCTTAGTCTCCAATACAGCTGCTAACATACCAACTCACTTAGCCAAACACACACTCAAACAGCCACTCATCCATACAGGCAGTTCACACCCAGCCACTCACTCATAGCCACTCAGTCACTCATACAGCCACTTACACACCCACTAACTTACCCAGCCTCTCAACAGTCACTCACTCACCCATTCAGCCACTGACATGCCCACTGACTCACCCATACAGTCACTCACACACCCACTCACACCCATACAGTCACTCACACACCCATTCACAAATGGATACACACAGTCACTCACATAATATATGTTAGATATAGTATCACTTAGCAGCACACAAACTTTCCTTTCAGGTTGCGCCCAGCCAATCACAGCTTTTGAAGTATTTTGGTATATACATATGTTCAACACTCATAAACTTTTAGAAAATACTCACTGATTGATTTCATTAGTGATGCCATTTGAGATGTCATCATTGATGTAACTGACCATGTAATCAGTGATGTGATATGTGAGGTCAGGAGCATTGCATTGTGGGGTGTAAGTTATAGTTAGCTCAGGTAACTATAACTGGTGAATTTCTATGGTTTATTACGAGTGAAATCTAAGCCTGACTATAACATCCCTGTAACCTTTATTTTTCAGTGAATTTCGAAAGTTTTTTAAATTCTATTTCCTAACCATAACGTAACTGTAACCATTGGTTTTTTTCAGTGAATATATATATATATATATATATATATATATATATATATATATATTACCTACTGGCGGTCGCCAGTAGGTAGTTATAGTTAGGACCCTGTTTCCATAGGAAATCCGCAACATTCTATTTGGAATAACTTTGGCGCCGGTCGACGAATCCTCGTAAAATTTTCAAAACTAATGGGGCGCTACGCTACGCTCCTACCCTGAAAGTCTCGGGGGGATTTGTCAAGCAGGGGCTGAGAAAAAAGGGGGGTCCCAAAACGCGTTTTCCCCATGCATTTTTCCATAGGACCTTTAGACACAGCTACAGCCCAAACGGCTGAACGGAATTACTTGTAATTTGGCAGAGAGGTAGTCCTTAGGTCAAGGAAGTGCCTTTTGTAGGTCTGGTGTAAATCTGTTCAGTAGTGCCTGAGAAAATAGCATTTAAATCAATATATATATCTGTAAGCGCGCTCCGTGCGCTTATGGTAAGCTTACCGTACGCGTACGGTGCCGTGCGCGAGCGCGATTCTGATTGGCTGTTAGATCTTAGTAAACATTCGAATCGGTCGAAACCAGGAAGTGTCGGCCGCTATTTTCTCTCTCGCACTCTGGGGGAGGAAAAACAAAGTTGGATATCATGAAAAGGGGCATGCTAGACAGCTTCTAACCACCTAGCCATGGTTAGGATATCCCAGAAGGCCATCCAAGTCTAAAAATTAAAAAAAAAATTTTGAAAAAACGCCGAATGCGCTTACCGTATGCGTACGGCAAAAAATAAATAAAAAAAACCACAATCCATATTCTCTCCTCCCCGTGTGCAAAAGGTGCTCGTAGGGCACCTTTTGTGCATGGTCTATTCAAAATGAGAACATTTAATAGATAACCTTTCACAACGAAGCGCATAATATGTCCTCCGTGTGCGGACGGTGCGCGAAGGGCATCGTGCGTACATGGCCCATCCAGCGTAACGTGGGCACGCGGTGCGCGTAGCGCACCGCGTGCCCAACGTGCGTGCACGGCACTAACTGCGTTAAGTCGCGCACCGCGTGCTCACTGTGCGCGCACGGTGCGCGAAGCACACCGCGTGCGCACGGAACGAACTGCGTGAAGTGGGCGCGCACGGCACGAACGGCGTAAAGGAACTTAGCATTTAAAAAACCGTACAAATTCACTGAAAAAACCATAGGTTTCACACATGTTATAGTTAGGAATTAGCATTTAAAAAACCTTGCAAATTCACTGAAAAAACCATAGGTTTCACACATGTTATAGTTAGCTGGACATTTCACTCGTAAAAAAACAATGAAATTCCACGTTATAGTTAGTGCAGGCAACTATAACTCACGCGACCGCAATCCTCTGCTGATGCTAATACTGTATTTAGACACTAATTTGACCATGTCTTCTTCCATTAAATTTTAGCTATACATATATTACAAATATTTTTTTTTCATAAAGACACATATGTCATCAGCAGAGGATTGCGGTCGAGTGAGTTATAGTTGCCTGCACTAACTATAACGTGGAATTTCATTGGTTTTTTACGAGTGAAATGTCCAGCTAACTATAACATGTGTGAAACCTATGGTTTTTTCAGTGAATTTGCAAGGTTTTTTAAATGCTAATTCCTAACTATAACGTGTGTGAAACCTATGGTTTTTTCAGTGAATATATATATATATATATATATATATATATATATATATATATATATATATGATGCGTGAATGGGATGAAACAAATCTGGATTCATCGCGCAGGCTCATGGTAATTTTAGTAAAATATGCTGAAAAAGATCGCCAGAAATTACAGGAACAAATTGACCTGATTAATGAGGAGTTAGAAACCAGGGGGCAACAAAAAGAGGAAATAACCAAGTTGAAAGAGGAAATGGTTAAATGGCTAAAACGCCAAGAAGATAAACTAAGAGAGCGGAAAGCCTTCAAGTTTCATAGAGATAGAACTGATTATAAAACAGGGCGCATCTTTACCTTCACCAAAAAGTATGACTCCTTAAAAGCATTCAAATATAACATCAAACACCCCATAGTAGCAGGCACAACAAGGGCTGGAGCAGAAGCTGGAACCACCTCCAATTCAGATCTTAGCTCTGCTCTTGAGAATGAAGCTGAGTCAGAGGCACACAGTCAGTCACTGAGACAGATACCAAATCAAATTTCACTATTAGAGGAGGTGGATTTTTTAGTCTGGGAAAGAAGACAAACACTGCGCCCCAGAAATCAAACAAACAGAATGCCTCGGGAAGGACAATCAAATGAAGAAAGAGGCGGAAAGCAAAACGGTGGAGAGACAAGAAATGCAACACAAAAAACAAAAAAGAAATGGAGGCGATAAGCAGTACAGAACATACAAACAGCCAGACAATCATAAATTTGACTGACATCAAACTCAATGAAGCAGAAAAACAGCTTCTAAGTCTCGGACTCTCCTACTGCCCTCAAACTAGCTTCAACTATGCAGAAACTAGAGTTAATATCTATAAAAGCATGAGAAACTGAAATTGAAGAATCATTTTCGCCAAATGGACAAAACACATAGGGAACCATTAGATCAAGTAGCCGGACCTTTAAACATCTCACCTTCTTTTGATCTCACGCCTTCTGATGAACCAATACTCAACAGTCTATTGGATTTAGCAGAAGAGAGCAAGAATGCAACTCACTCTAGTGGGTAGGCTATATCAACTTAGGAAATAACCCCGTTCAAACCACGGTCAACATACAATCCGATAACAACTAGAGACGCTATTGACATCTTTCAGGAGCATGTGATATTAGACATCAAAAAACGAAACTTTGAGGTCAACAAAACTAACAAAAGGAAAACAAACAAAAAAGAACTACAGTACCATCTATTGATCAAGAAACTAAAGTCCAACAAAGAAATAGTTATTAGAAACTCAGATAAAGGGGGCAACCTAGGGATTTCGAGTAAAAAAGCATACATTGAAGAGGCCAGTAAGCAACTGAAGGACAGAGAATGTTATCTCCGCTGTGATCAAACATCAATCAAGACAATGCAGAACAACTACTATACCAAGCTAATAGCTTGGAGGAGTGCACGATTAATCACAGCACAGGAGTACAAATTTCTACGCAACGACCATCCAGTCACTCCCATTTTATACTTCATTCCAAAAGTACATAAAGACCCCCTCAAGCCTCCGGGTAGACCAATAATCTCGGCCCGTAGCAGTCTACTAGAAGCAACATCACAATATGTAGACTACTACCTCCAGGACCATGTTCAAAAACTGCCCTCTTATATTAGATACACAGGGGACTTTCTATCTAAGATACGCAACCTGGAGTGGAAAGAGGATTATTTATTAATTGCTTTGGATGTAACGTCGCTCTATACATCAATTAACCATCAGGATGGACTCAGGGCTCTGAGTCATTACCTTGCAAAAAGAACATCGGAACAAGAACAGCACAGCAAAATGATCATTAGTATGGTTGAATTTTGTTTGAAGAACAATATTTTTCTGTTCCAAAATGCCCACTACCAACAACAACAGGGGGTGGCTATGGGGGCCAGCTTCTCCCTCAGTTATGCCTGTCTGCATATGGGGTGGTGGGAGAAGCTGGTCCTCCACAAGCAGCATGAAACAACCTTAATCAATAATGTGAAATGTTGGTACAGATTGATAGATGATCTTTTTGTAGTATGGTAAGGTTCAAAAAGGGCTGCACAAGATTTCATATAAGGCCTCAATAACAACAGCCTAAACCTTCACTTCACAACCACCATTAGCTCAGAAAAAATCACCTTCCTGGATGATGAGGTATAAATAAAAGAAAATAGGATAGAGACTATACTGCGCAGGAAATCTACGGCAGGGAACTCTGTCTTACAAGCGAGTAGCTCTCATCCATCGCATTTGATCTATAACATCCCCTACTGGGAGATGCTTAGATTGAGGAGGATCTGCAGTGGTCAGGATGATTTGAAAAAAGCACAGACAGACAGCAAATTCAGATATCTAGCAAGGGTCTACACACAAGCATGTGTGGATGCAGCAATAAAGAAAAGTGCAGCTATCCCCAGAGTAAGTCTCCTCGAACAGAAATCAGTTAAGAGAAAACAGGACAACCATGGAGAGGATGACCCAACTTTCAGAATGATCCTTGGTTACAACAAACAGCACAGAAGTATAAAAAACATCATTAAAAGAAATTGGCCACTCCTGTTAGGAGATCCAATTATAGGTCATTTGCTACCAAGACAAGCTTCCATCACATTTAGTAGGGCACCCTCAATGAAAAATTCCCTAGTGCAAAATGATGTAAGTACTTTACCAACTGGCACATGGTTATCCCAGAGAAAGGGTTTCCACAAACACAAAACATGCAAAGCATGCCAATTTGGGGTAAGCAAAATTACCTATCAGACACCTTTCAGTGAAGTGAGCAAACCAATCACCAAAACTTTAACTTGTAAAAGTGAGTTTGTTGTCTATGTGCTGGAGTGCCCCTGTGGCCTACAATATGTGGGTAGTACCATTCTACAAGTCCACAAAAGGGTGCTCCAGCACATTAGAGCCATTACAAATCATGATCAATCTTACCCGGTGGCGAGGCACTTTGAGGAAAAACACAATGGAAACCCAAAGGGTCTCATGTATTTTCTGATAGATGCCATTCCACCCAACAAGAGAGGAGGAAACAGAGAAAGGCACTAAGATGCTTAGAGACCCGGTACATCTTGGATTTAGACACGAAGGCTCCATGTGGCCTGAATGCTACCGAGGAGCTCTACACATGCCTCTAGCGAATTAATTGCACTGAATTTAGCCAAGAAAGCCTGTCATATAACATCAACTAAAATTAAATAAGGTCAATAGAATCAAAGATGAAAAACGCCCAACTCCTATACAAACCTACTCACTAACACATTTATTCACGGTTTTTAGACAGAGTGTTCATTTTAAGAAAATAGCACATTGGCACTTTACACTTTTAGTAATTTAAGAATGTTTAATATTTGCACTACATGCAATGGGAAAGATTTTATTTGAAAGTTTTTATCTTCAATTTCTAGTTAACATGACTCTGCATTGTGATAAAATAGCTATATGGCAGTATAGCATAGAAACAACTGGACGAAGGTGGTAATTTCAGGTATTTAGACCTGAACGCCAGTTAAGACCCCAAAGGGGAAACACAGGTAGATTCTGCAGACATAATATTGGCATACGGCAACAATGGAGGTATGCAACACATCTAAATAAATAGGCAGCAGGAACCAGAGTGACAAATTCGTGGCTGATACCAAAGAGATTAAGCTCAGGATGTCCACAAATTGTGTTCCCTGCCAACCACTTTAAAATTTTATAATATGATATAGTCTGACTTAGCACTACTGCTGGGGTCTAGCAAGCCGTTAGGTATATGTTTTGTACAATAATGGTTTTAAACATTTAGAACTGTTTTAACTTTAATTTGTAATCAATGGCTAATTTTGATGTATTTATACAAATATATGCTGCTAATTACATGATGTTTACATACAACTTGCATTTTAAAATGCCAAAAGTCTGTCTATTATGTCAACTATATAAAACTACCCATCGCACTGTCACTTTAAGAAAAAACTAAAAAAAATGTATTTAAACTTACCTGTTACCTGAGAGCGCGTCATGTGATCAAAGGCCATGGGGCTCGAAACACGTCATGATGGCTGGTGTTGGAGAAGTTTAATAAAGACTTCCACTGATGCACTAAAAACGTGGTCCATGCTCCGTCACTAACACAGGTGGCAAAAGAATGCCAGCGGAGTTTGCACAATATATATATATATATATATATATATATATATATATATATATATATATATATGTATACATATAAAAAGTGTGGATGCAGGCGTGCTGCCCGACCGTCAGGGGTGCTTCCTCCTTCAGTGTTTCGATCACACGCTATAATTCAATTCCATTTGTTTCCGTATCAGGACATGAATAGAGCACTTGGATTGAATTTTTTTTCAGGTGATAATTTATTTATAGAACAAGCAAAATTTGCTTGTTCTGTGAATAAATTATCCCCTGAAAAAAACTTCAATCGAAGGGCCCTTTTCGTGTCCGGATACAGAAATGAATGGAAATATATATACATATATAAATATATAAATATATTCACAGCAAACAGAGATGAACAAGACTATCTAACAGGCCGCAATATAACCTTTGCACGAAAATTTGATGCCCCAAGAAAAGGGATGACACAACAAGGCTCCGCACTTAATACCAATAAGGAGACTTCAGAATCGGATATTGAAACATCGGAGGGGGAACAATCTACTGGCATGGATGACAGAGGAAGTAACAAAGAGTCCCCTTATTTCCAGGAATATCAACTCATAAGGGAGACTCGCCAGAGACCCATGCAGAGAACGCATCCTCCGCAACAGGCACAACAAAAAGGCAAAAAACAAGGAGGTGCAAGAAAAGAAGGGGAAGAAGTACCATCCCCGAGAATCACATGCAGCAAAGGGAGGAGGGAAAAGTGGTAGATGGAGATGATCAGAGGACAGTCATCAATCTCTTTGATCGACCACTCACCAAAGAAGAGATTAAGGTCCTACAATTGAGCCTAGCCTTCTGCCCAACATCTGAATATAATTTTGTACATGGCTAATCAGTTGGTAGGGAATAAGAAGGATACGTGATCCAGTCGCCTTCCAATTAATAGTTTTATATCAAAAAAGAGTGGATCACTTGAACCTGTTATCCAGGGTTTGGTGGTTATTCGGCCGTTCCTTAAAAAACCCTCATTCACGTTTTTAGGTGGATTGTCTGGCGGTATATCTTGGTTCTCCGCCTCGATAACGTGACTGCATCATCATCGGGTTTAGTGTTGTGCTACCTCCACCTGGAGGAAAACCACTGGATATTACAGTAGCGATCAGAGATCAAAAATGGACAGAGTGCTCATGTGTCGTGAAATAGTGAAAGTTAAAAAAGGATGTTTTCTCATGCTACCTAGACTTTAGTCTTTATTGTTGTCTGGTGCGTGTAAAAAGAATAAAAATAGGGGAAATTGTACAGAAAGGGCAGTTAATGTGTCCGCTGTACAATCAGTCCAATAGGTGGGTCGACATGTTTCAGCACTTTACGTGCCCAGCAGGGTCAGGTGAGCTTTCATCAGGACCAGGGGGTGTTATCTTAAAGAAGGATATTGTCCACTTTAAAAGTGAGGAGTTAGGAATATTTTTCACTGATCTCCTAATAAAAGGTTAGTACCTTAAAAGCTCCGATTTAGGGCTTCTTAGGAAGAATGGCAGCGTAGTCGGGCGGGATTTCCGCTCTGCACGACTTGTGCTGACGCTGTCGCAGGAAGACAGCGTCAGCACAAGTCGTGCAGAGCGGAAATCCCGCCCGACTACGCTGCCATTCTTCCTAAGAAGCCCTAAATCGGAGCTTTTAAGGTACTAACCTTTTATTAGGAGATCAGTGAAAAATATTCCGAACTCCTCACTTTTAAAGTGGACAATATCCTTCTTTAAGATAACACCCCCTGGTCCTGATGAAAGCTCACCTGACCCTGCTGGGCACGTAAAGAGCTGAAACATGTCGACCCACCTATTGGACTGATTGTACAGCGGACACATTAACTGCCCTTTCTGTACAATTTCCCCTATTTTTATTCTTTTTCCACGCACCAGACAACAATAAAGACTAAAGTCTAGGTAGCATGAGAAAACATCCTTTTTTAACTTTCACTATTTCACGACACATGAGCACTCTGTCCATTTTTGATCTCTGATCGCTACTGTAATATCCAGTGGTTTTCCTCCAGGTGGAGGTAGCACAACACTAAACCCGATGATGATGCAGTCACGTTATCGAGGCGGAGAACCAAGATATACCGCCAGACAATCCACCTAAAAACGTGAATGAGGGTTTTTTAAGGAACGGCCGAATAACCACCAAACCCTGGATAACAGGTTCAAGTGATCCATTCTTTTTTTATATAAAACTATAATTTTGTACAAACAAGGATAGCCCTGTTTAGATATATCAGGAAGTTGAAACTGCAAAATATCTTTATCCTCCACCCCAAAAAAGATAAAGCAATTGGTGGATACAATCAGGAGGACATTGATTCTAACTTACTGAGTGGCCATGACTTGGAGATTCTCATGGTCTTACAAACTCTGGACTCCAGTGAAATGCAACAGGAGGAAGTGGATGATGTGGAAGCTTGTCTTGAAGTAGCGGGTATAACACAGTCCAGTGGACACAGCAACTTCAAAAGAAAATCACAAGTTATTCCACAGGTTTCTTTCAACACTATTGGCATCTTCAACAAGGCCGTTCTTACGGATCTCAAAGAATTTAGCAAAGCCAAAGCAACAAGGGAAGAGTAGCCATAACATCCCCTGAAAACAATGAGAGGCTATCAAGACACTAAAAATGGATCTGACTATAGAGATCAAAACCTCCGACAAAGGAGGCAATATTGTCATCTTTAACAAGGAACATTACCAGAGAGAAGCACTACGACATCTGGAAGATAAGGAATGTTATACACCCATCAACAGGCCAGAATATCTGGAGTGCATTAAAATGTATCCCATTCTTCTACAGGGTTGGAGGGATGAAGGAATGTTAGATCAGGACGAGTTCCTATTTCTTCATTGTGAATCTCCGGTCCTTCCACCCTTTTACCATCTACCCAAAATACATAAGGACTCCATCAACCCTCCGGGTAGGCCTATTGTGGCCTCAATCAATAGTCTCTTAGAAAATACATCTACATACATTGATTTTTTTCTATCCCCTTTGGTGAAAGATTTGGCATCATATATATGTTTTTAAAACGAAAACAAAAATAAAAGGCATTGTTATTTGCAATGTCAATAGCTCAAGCTCGCGTAACTATGAGACCTATTGCATTGCAAATGCTGGTTTTTTTAGTGGTGCAATATATCCAAAGTGCAATACATACATACAGACGCCTTTCAACACAGATGTTTAACTCATTTAGAAAGAAAACCTTGTGAGTCGATTTGAGGAAGGAGCTTGTTTTAAGGCATCAATATGTAGGAATATTGACGGTCTCACAGTAAAAATACAATAAAATTTCATGGAGGTACATGAAATTATATAAAGGCCAGGTGCATGGCACAATTTGTCTATGCAGACACCCGTGGGAAAGAGGAAGTGACACGAGTACAACTCAAAAATTACCAGTATTCAACTATTAAATTAATGGTAAGACATAGCACACCAACAGTCAGCTAATAAGTAAGCAGCAGAAACAATGAAAAGATAATGAGAATGTAATCGATAATTTACAAAACAGGATTTCATTAAAAAAAATGCTATGCCTTGTTTGCACTGAGTGAGCAGGGAGATTTCATAAAAACATTTACTGTGGATATGCAATTCCCTATTCCCACTAAATTGCTATGAATTTAAAGATTGCTTAATCAATAATGACACGGTGATCACAGCAAACACACAGAAAGGGGTTAAACTATTAAAAAGAGTCAAATCTACATAGTGGGTATCAATGGCCTGAGATTTTTAAACACCCATGACCGATATTGTATTGACTTGAGTGCTGAAACAATTATAGCTACAGCACAAACAATCCATGCCTCTAGTACTGTACCTCAACTATTTTGAATATAAAACTCAGGTTTTACCTACCATAGGGGTGCGAGTGCTCCATCTTGAATTTCGTTTGATGGCACCAACTACAATGCTGATTTCTCCCTGAACAACATAAATATTTTTATCCACCAACCACAGCTGTCCCGGCGTAAGCGGAGGATCGCCAGAGAAGACACGCTGTCTATCTGCACAGAGGCTCCAAGTTTCAATGGGAGGCTGAACTGTACTTGAGCTTGGCACGCACCAAAACACGTTCCTACGGCAGCATGGCCAGTGTGACGGCAGCTACCTGAGCCGAGAGGTACACGGAGCACCCTGTGAGCTCTGGGAAGGCGTAACGGTAAGGAATGCGGGGGGTAGCTGTAATACAACAGCGCGTGGTTGAAGCTGCCCAGCGCTATCCACATGAGACTGTGAGCGCCTCATGATCGCCCCTGCCCTCTGCGAGGACTAGCAGCCCTGGCTCTCCGCCTCCAGCACAGAGTGCCAAATGGTAAGTAACTGTCCCGCCACATAATGACACGCAGAACAGCACTTACTGTGATGGCCTGAGCCGCTCCCAAAGCAGGTCAGCCTCCTCCATCACGGGGCTCGGCAGCAGGGCGTGCCGGGATGGCTCGCAGCGTCCCAAGGCTGGGGGTCCCTTGCCCGGCGATGAAGTTCAGTGCCGTGTGGGCTTAGGCTCCCCAGACCGACTGAGGAGGCGAGGAGCACGTGCTGCGTCTCAGCTGCTCTGCAGAGGAAGGCACAGTAGCAGGCTGTGCTGAGGAGGCAGCAGGCACGCTGAATGCTGGCACGGGGACACGCCTTAACAGCAGAGAGGCCAGCCTCGCTCGCGAAAGTGAAAGCGTGGGGGAGCGCGCAAAAGTGCTGAGATCGCCAGAGAAGAGAAGAGACGCTGTGGGTGCACATTGGCTGTCTGAAAGAGATGCCGTGAGCGTGCACATGGGCTGTCTGGGCGCCATGTGCACATGCAGTGCACATGTCCTGTCCTGCCACTTCAGCTAACGCCGCCGTAAGCGTTCACAGCTGATGTCTTTCAAGCGCGTGCACCTATCCTGTCCCGCATCGCAAAGCAAGTGGCTTATATATATATATTCACTGAAAAAACCATAGGTTTCAGGGACATTATAGTTAGAAATTAGCATTTAAAAAACCTTAGAAATTCACTGAAAAAACCACAGGTTTCAGAGACGTTATAGTTAGTTGGACATATATAAAACCAGAGAAATTCGCCTGTTATAGTTAGTTGAGCTAACTGTAACTCGCGCGCTTGCAATGCACTGCTGATGACGTCACATATTACATCACTCATGACATGGTCAGTGACATTACTCATGACATCTCAAATGACATCACTGATGACATCATCCAGTGAATGTGTTTTTCTGTAAACTGTAAATATTTTTCTTATATATCTATGCCAAGGTCTATTGAAGAATGAGTCAATTTATGAGTGCCTGAATGGATTATTTAGTAGATGCATGACTGACTCTATAAGTCACTGATTGAACGTATGTAACTGAATGCATGGATAAGTGACTAAACTGTGTGAATGTCTCTATTAGTCTCTCAGTTGGTGAGTAGCTAAATCAGTGTCTATATGGGTTATTGATTGTTTGTATGACTATCGGTGAATGGGTGTCTGAGTGTCTATCTGGGTGGGTGGGGGGTGTCTGACTGTGCATACATGTCTAAATAGCTGTTTCACTGGTTCTATACATTCAAAACTGCATCTCGGAAGGGCTGTATGGGTAGCTAACTGTGTGTACAGGTGTGTTGATTAGTGAATTGATGTCTCAGTTGTATATATGTGAGTAACTATATATGTTTTAGACAGTATATGTAAGTGTGGGGGTGTATAATTGACTATATGTGAGAGAGAGTGATTGCAAGAGTGTCTACATACACGAATGTGTACTTGTATTAGTGATTGTATAAGAGAGTAAGTATGTGATAGCATCTATATAAATAAGGAAAGTGGTGTGTGTATAAATTAGTCAGGTGGTGTGTATATATCTGCATAGATGAGTACATGGGTGTGTGATTGATTTTTGGCATGACTGAGTAGATGTGTGAGTAACTCTATGGATCAGTAGCACTGTGTGAATGTATGTATAGGTGTATGAGTGGATATTATACTGATGTAATGATGAGTGACAGCATGTATGAGTGACTGTATCAGTGTATGTCCGGCTCACAATATATAGATAGGAATCAGTGGATGGGTATCTAGTATCTGGTATTGGTGTGTCTATGGTTTTGAAAATGGTAGTCTGTATTTTAGAGTGGGTGTATTAAAGGTTATATTAGAGTGTGAAGAGGTGTGTCAGACTATCACGTGGATGATGTCATCAGTGATGTAATCTGAGATGTCATCAGTGATGTCATGAGTGATGTCACTGACCATGTCATGAGTGACGTAATATGTGACGTCATCAGCAGTGCATTGCGAGCGAGCAAGTTATAGTTAGCTCAACTAACTATAACAGGCAAATTTCTCTGGTTTTAGATGAGTCAAATGTCCAACTAACTATAACGTCTCTGAAACCTATGGTTTTTTTCAGTGAATTTCTAAGGTTTTTTAAATGCTAATTTCTAACTATAACGTCCCTGAAACCTATGGTTTTTTCAGTGAATTTCAAAGGTTTTTTAAATATCGAACTACTATTGTGCTATTTGTCATTACTACTGTTTTTTCTAACTTTTCAACTACATAAAATAAACTACAAAACCTCTATGTAATGTAATATATTTCACAAATTACAGTGAGTTTTTAAATAATACAAAATAATTTAACATTCAGAAAACAAATTTTCTCCCTTTTTTGCTGTCATCAGCTACTACTTAACTTCACTATTCACAGTGATGTCAGAGTAGTGTCATCATAAACAGCAGGGAAAAAAAAACAATCAACTAGATTGTTAAAAATACCAAAATCCCTAGTTCTCACAAATATAATAAAAAATCAACACAAATAACACATCCAATACTATTTCCAATCTTCAAATCTTACCTTTACTTCGTCTTTTTTGTGAACATTTTCCCAATACACCAAATAATGTATCAGAAAATTCGCTTTGAAAGCATCCAGTATGAATTCCTTAAAGTATCTTTACACTTTCCCACAAAGCTGAATGGTGTATCTAAAATCTTTGTTTCAGAAATATCAAGTATGAGTTGGGTAATTCATAAGGCAGTCTCGGTTTCATTTCCAAGTGTGTATCGTTGCAGTGACTCCAACCATTATTACACTTTAAATAAACTGTATAATGTCTACTTGTAGTAGTACTTCCAGCATGGAAAACAATAGCAACTGTTGCAAAAGTTCTTCCAGAAATAGATACTTGACTAGCAACAACATTTTTAATTTTGGTTTCCACTTTTCTTCCATTTGGTCTACAGCGTTGTAGCATTATAATCAAATATTTTCCATATCTTTGTAGGCATAATGTAGATAGCATTGTTGATTTACAACGAGAACAGATGATCTTGTGATCTGCTTCTTTTAGTAATTTGGAAAATGGTACAGATTTGCAGTCAGGTATTTTCAAATATAGAAATCGTTCTCTGTCAACTATAGTGCTTGAAGTTAACGAACACTGTTCACATTTATGTTCCCATTTGTAACTGAGTCCAAATAAACTCTCAATCTGAATTCCTTCATCTTCTAGTACTTCAAGCATAACTACCAAAAATTCTTGTGCATCTTGTTGTATATTAGCACTGAACGTTAAAGATCCAGTACATATATCCAACAGTTGGCGAATACCAGAAGCAGAATGGATCTTACTTCTATCAGTTCTAAATTCTTGAAATAAAGTATAAAGTGACGAACATAATCTTTTTTCCTGACTTTCCATAATTTCACCATAAACATCTTCAAGATAAAATATAACGTTTAGAATAACATTACCATAGCAGTTGACACCAGAAGCATTTTCTAATTGGAATCCGACAACATCATCACTTGTTTTATTTTCTGCTTCTTACATCTTCTCTTTTCTCTTGATTTTGTTTCTGCTTTCCAACCATAGTTGAATCTTCAGCATGTTTGCGTTTTGAACACACAACACGTTTCTCATAAATAGGATATTCACCAAAACTTGGAGCATAAAGCCTTCTCAAACGATTACATTCTCTTCCACAATTAACATCAGCACAAACCTTCTTCTCATCAAAATGAATTAAATACAAACCAGACAACGTTCTAACTTGAGATAATGCAACATATATCATTCCCTCTTTAAACACAGTTCTTCCTACATTTATCAAAGTATTATCTACACTTAAACCTTGAGATTTATGAATAGTTATTGCATATGCTAAACAAAAGGGAAACTGTTTTCTATGAACATACAAGTCTTTTACAAGCAAAAAACGTACAGCACAACGTGCAATCTGTCTTACCTCTGTAATCTGATCAAATTTAACTTTCAAGAATTCAATTCCATTTCTATTTTGATATTTCACAAAATCAACAACTTTCCCCATTGCTCCATTCACTAAACTTTCTTCTACATTCAGATTACGCCTCAAAATTACCCGACAGTTTAAACATGCATCTAAATTCTTTTCTAAGCCAGCAGTTTTTGATACAGACTTTTCCAAAGAATCCAATTTAGTCTGTAGTTTTTATTAAAGAAGAATTGTTATTCCTTGATGCTCAATTTTATCAATAGCTTCAATGTGAACTATTTCTTCATTTTCCAATTTCATAAGCTCTCTATTAAATGCATAACACTCTTCCACTGTAGGCATTAAGCAAACAATAGACTTTTTTTCTTTCTTTTTCTTGTACATTACTTCTGCTGGTGTGTTTTCATTTGTAAACAAGTTCTTTAGTAGACGACTTTGAAAAGCTTCTTTACCATGTTTGCTTAGAACACCAATTCTTACATCTTTTGGAATATTTCCATAATCTTCATCTCTTGCTTGTCGCATATTCTGAGTGAGTTCTTTATATTCAAAATTTAACCACAGATTCTCATTTCCAATACTTCCCAGAGATTTCTTTGTGTCTTCATGTAGAAGAGTTTTAAACACTGGTTCTCCTTTTACAGGTGTTAATTGTAGCAGATCTCCAAATACAATTAAATGTTTTCCTCCAAAGAGAACATCATAATCTGTTTTTAATACCTGTTGCAATCTTAAGTGTACAAAATCAAGCATTAGGTTTGAGACCATGCTCACCTCATCAATAATTAATAGTTTCATTTTCTTCAGCACTCTTGACATGAGCAGCTTCTCCAGACAACTTCTGATATTGTAAATTACTATCATGCTCAACTGGTAACATCAGTAATCTATTCAAAGTTACTCCTTTAACATTGTGTGCAGCTAATCCAGTTGGAGATGTTACCACAGAACATAAATGTGAACCAGTTGCTTTTTGAAGATAACTGGTCAAAACTTTAATTAAAAAACTTTTACCTGTCCCAGCTTGACCACTGATGTACATCAGAAGAGGTTTAAAAGATGAACACACACATTCTTTTTTTTCATGCAACAAACCATGTTCTATCTGTTCTCTCACTTGTACATATATTTCTTTCTGTTAAACATTTAGTTGTTCTTCTAACTTTTCCAATGTAATATTCTCCTTGTGTGCTTGTTGCATTGCAATTTCGACTTCATGCATAGCAATCGCTGCTTCATTTTCCAGTATTGGTTGTCCAAGAGTATCTTGACTACATTGACCACTCCTTTGACTATCTTGAGAACTTTCATTAGCTATTTCAGCTGTAATAGTCTTTTCCTGTTCAACTTCATCATTCAACATTTTTAAATATGTAGGGAAAATTGTACATGCAATGCTATCTTTACATGCATTAAAAGAATCTTCATAGCAGTCAAAGTCTCCAAGTAATTCACTTTCGCTACGCCATGGTTTAAAGAGTTGGAGAAGTGCTAAATAGTAAAATTCTCACTTATCTGGAGTTTCACAACTGTGTTTCTTGTGGTTTGTAAGATTACCCTTTGCATGTTTTACTAAACAACCATGACATCCAACTACTGCATATTTTCCTTCTTTTAAGTTCTGTTTAACATTTTTTTTGAAGCTGTAATGTTGAAGTACTTCATACAGACATAGCTGTTCCAGATGTTGACTCCTTTTCGGATAGTATGTGTCCAACATATTAGTTTTAGGAATGTCTGTATTGTTTGGTTCATTTGCTGCTAAGTATTCAATTTCTTCCAATGATTTCAACACTCTATTCCGTGAGCAGGCAAGGCCTACACTTACCCAAATGATTCCTCGAGACTTTGAATATAAACTTGAAGAGCACAAGCGGTCTGAACATTCATAGCATCTAATTTCTCGGTGGGAAAGCATTTTCAAAGTAAAGCTGTACAATTTTTTGCTGACGCTTTTCTCTTGGGCAATTTCTTCCCACATTTGTTTCATCTCTGTTTTTTCAGATTTTGTTATGTACGATGTAACATAACGGGCAACAGCAATTGAGTTATCTGCAACATACTGGATGTCCATGTTCGCATTCCACATTTTTAAAATGACTGGATTGTAGTCATTGATATACTTTGACGCTTCTGTTCTTTTTAAGTTGTAGGTATTCTTTGGAGATTTCCGAGTTATTGTGTGCCTTATAGAAGAAAAAAAAGAATTTACTCTTCCTTTACAAATGACTGGACGTGGAAAACCAAACCGACATTTGGTATAAAATTTTCCTTCAGACTTGTATTTTCTTCTTCAGCACTTTCCACAACGGTGACTTTGGAAACGTAAAACTTGCTGTCTCAAGCTTCTATCTCCTTCTTCTCTCCGAATCTCACATGTCACATACTGTTCGATGAAAGACAATACTGTTTCATCAGAATCAGTTCCAAATTTAGGTGCATCCTTGACCCATAGTAGCATATGTATATGAGGTGCACCTCTTGCTTGGTACTCCTTTCTCCAAAAGAAATCGGTAACTTCTCCAAGAGGTGGATTCTTTTTTTTGCAGATAAAAGACATCATAGCTTGAAACCTATGATTAAAATATCTGCACACATTTACAGGATCCAATGAACACAGTTCACCAGGAGTCTTTATTTCAACATTTTTAATATAGGAATTCACTTCTCTTAGAAACTCAAGCAAATCTTCCCATGCATACTCTGCACAGCTAAGTGTGACAAACCATGTTGGTGTACCTAAGTTCCGTAACATACACTTGAGTTCTCCATGATGACGATACCAATACTCATTTGTTCCACGTTGACATGCCATCAAATTGATTAACTGTGCTTCTAAATTTTCATCTGTTTTTTCAACTTTCTCCACAAATTCTTTCGCAGAAAGAAGTGATTGATGAACTCCAGTTTTAAGTATGTGGTTCACTGCATACGACAGAGAAGATAAATCACTTTCAAACAAAAGGTGAAATATGTATGGAATGCACTGTCGAAATCTAGGATCTTCAGAATATAATCTTGTTGACTGATATTCTGAAGCTGGAATACGTACACCTTCACCAGTAGGAAACAGCTGTGGAAAACAACGAGCTTCCAAGCTCTTCTCCCATACACTCAATGGAGTTCCCTGTGCTGGTTTCATTTGAAATAACTCAATGCTGCTTCCTATTACTTCTTTTGAATGCAAAGGACATATTGTGTAATGTTCATAAATATCTTCAGTCCTTGACTTGTTCACTATCTCTATTTGACCACTTGAAATTTCACATTCATCTTCTAAACCTATTACCTGTTCATCCACATGTACAGTTTTGTAATAAATATTGTTCTCTATAAGATATAAGGTAGCCTTTTCAACTTTATTAACATCCACAAATTCTTGCCATATTTTCCGACTCTTTGTTGGTACACCATTTACTAGAATGACTACTGCCTCATTTTCCTCTTTCTCTCCAGCAATAGTTTCAATATTTTTCTTAAAATCCAAAGGTAAGTACACCACTCTTCCTTTCAGCCTTCTTTGCAAGTCTGTTGGTGGCAGTTTACCTGTTTTAGGCTCCATCCGAATTATAAAAGGATGAACAGATTGAATTAGAACCGGCTCATATGTATTCAATTCTGCCAGTTCCTCCGGAATAGCTACTATTTCTAAGTTATTATGCACTGCTCTAGCAGGCATTTTGTTCTCTTCTAATTTGTTGTAACAATATTTACATATACGATGATCACTACCTAACTCAAATCGACCTTCCACCAACAAGTAAGTTGCAAATTCTTCCCACTTACTATTGTTCTCCTTTTCACTTTTCAAATACAAATCAACATTCCTAGTTTGACTTTTATAATGAGTACGTCGACAACAAACACAAACATAGTTTGGTATTTCAGAGCACACTACATTAAACCTTCCAATTTCTTCTTCAAACTGATCAGTGCTAATCACTTTCCCATCTCCTTCAACATCTGGAATTGTCAAACTTTCACTTTCTATTGACTGCTCTTCTGAACCAAAATATCGCATTTCAATATCATCACACTTTTTTTGAACATCTAATAAAGAACCATATAAAAGAGCTGTATTCAGTTCACTTAAACATAATGCAGGACTTTTTACATAGTACCGTTTCCTTACAAACTTCCGCATTTCTGAATGGTGTACTGCTAACATCCTCAAGTGATGAAAAACACTTTTACACACTTTTCTTGAAAGACAAGCCAGGGAATGCCCATGTTTCTCAGTATATTTTCTTACAATACATGGATGTAGTCCTTGCAACAACTTAATCTTCTGTTTAATACTTTTCTGTGTATATTCTCATATCAAATTTCACATTATATCAATAGATTCCTGTTGAATACTACAAATACTGCTACAAACCCACTTCTACACAGGAGCTTGTGTACGTTTCCCTTGCACTTCTTCAACTTTTAACTCTTCTGCACTTTTACCAACCAATTCCTCTTTTGGAAGGGGACAACCAATCCTGAACTTCGTAGCAACGACCTCCAGTATCAACTGCAAATGGTAAACTATTTTCCTGGAAGTAACTTTTAAAAAAGGCTCACTACTAGAAGTATGTTTCAAATGTCCACTAAAGATTTTGCAAAAGTTGGTTCTGTTCACAAGTCTTTTTCTTCTACTTTTCTCTTTCAACACTTTGATTACTTTATCTAATACTTTGATCCTCTTCAAAATCACAATGAATAACTTCTGTTTTAAAGTAAAAGCAGTATCCAATATACTTTCGATACGCTGCTTCTGTTTGAATTGCAGCACTTTCTTTTTATATTTGCAGCATGTTCTCATTAAATTCTGAATCACTCTAGTTTGAAAAAGTCTCTGACGAATTTCTTGAAATTGTTTTTGTCTCCGGGTAACAGATACTGTTTCTTTATCATGTTTTCTTTTCCTTGTATTTGAAATTGAAGTCTCCTTCTCCTTACTTGAAAAATTCTTCTTTTTCCTTTGTGTGATGTTATTTCCATTAAATGTTCGTAATATTTTTTTCAGAAATTGTCTAGTGTTTTTACCAGAAGAAACTGTTTGTGTAGTGCTCTCATTTTTTTGTAATTGAAAATCTTTTCTTTTCTGCAAATATAAATGCTTCTTTTCTTGTCTTTTTTTGTCAGTTCTTCTAGGCATTTTCATATTTTTATCCAATCAAAATAATTTTCTGGAAAAAAAAAATAGATTAAATTATTTTTTACATCAGTTCAATATATTACAATAATATCATACAATTACATAAATTCTACTGATGGCTTCCAGAGGCAGTGCTGCAACGTGATGGAGCACGGCAGGGGAGCAGTAGGATGACGGGTAGTGCCATAGAACATACACAAGTATGTATTTAATTATTTACATACACCTTTACAATTTACATGTAACTGCACTACCTCGTATTTTTCACCTCTCCACCGCACCCCACCACCCCACACACTCCCTCTGCAACCCACCACAGACAACTTTATAGATAATATTTTTAAAAGTTGTAATCTATATATTTAGGATGATATTATTAACCAAACCGCACACAGGAAAATTACCATTATTAGCCTAACAATTTTATCTGCAACTTCGCAAACATAACACTGCACCCAAAGCTTTAATTGGAGGGGAGGGAGTCTGAGCACCGGCAGTTTATTTTTGTGGGCCTCGAAATGGATCTCTATGGGGCTCTATTTTCGGGCCTCGCAAAGGTAGTCCGGTGTTTTTTTTTTTTATTGGACTGTAGTGAGACAGTGAGACCATGCACATTGCTCACTACTAAAAAGTGGAGACATCATGCCAGGTGAGTCGCGTTGTAGGAGAAAAGAAATCCTTTAAAGAGAGCCATTTCCTCTCACGATTTCCCTTCTCTTTTTGCAGCGCAGGAGCATCATCATCGTGGCGTGATTAGCAGAGAGACCACCAGGCGCACAACGCCCATTGCCCCGGACTCCCTGAGACAGCTTCCCAATAGCACACACAGAGCCACACCCGAGTACTTCACAGGTCTTCAAAAGATCATTTGCTTGTAAATGATGGTCTGTTTTTTTCCACCCCTTTTTAGAGCCCCTACATCCCCACTCTGCCAATTGCTGAAAGAACTAGCCTCCCCCGAAATTTCGCTCTGGTTGCGCCTTTGGAGACGACCACACGCAGCCAACTCCAACACAACCCTGCGCTCACCTTTAACAGGGTGTTGTTGTAGTGCTATGAAAACACACGCTTTGCCTGGCTCACTTAGGGGCATATTATCAAGAACGGCGTTAAAATTATTGCCGCTTTAGCGCCAGGAAACGGCCGCTAAAGCGGCGATAATGAGCTTGATAATATGCCCTTTTGAATTCCCATAGAAGCCCAGCTTCACACCACAACCTGGCCGGCTATGGGAATTGACAAGGGCATATTATCAAGCCCATTATTGCCGCTTTAGCGGCAGTTTCCTGCCGCTAAAGCAGTAACCATTTTAATGCCATTCTTGATAATATGCCCCGTTATCTTTCTAAATTAACGTCTTACACTGAAAAGATGCTTTACATTTCTTTCCCTACATCAACCTTTGTTTAAAACACCACCAGAGAAGGGTGGTGAACTCTGGTCCACAAAGAGCAACTCAAAGCTTTCTTGTTCTTTATCAGAAACTTCATCTGCCTCTCAATGATTATCACAAGCCTTTTCGGCCCCTTAAGAGGCTGGGTGGATGAGTATAATACGCAGTATTTAGGTTCGGCGGCGGAGAGTGCATGAAAATAAGGACGGATAGTTGAATAAAGGGTGACTGGATGGATGGCCAGATGGATGAATGGATAGCTAGATGGATGGATGTATGGATATATAGATGAATGTAAGGATAAATGGATGCATGGACCAGTACTTAGGATACACAGGTGTGCTGATAGATGCGCAGGATTGGTTCTGGGACAGATGTATGTATGAATATATGGGCGTATAACTGGATGGATGGCACAGTGCTTACCATAGACGAGTGGGCTGATAGATAATTAGAATAACTGCAGGGACAGATGTATGTATGTATGTAGGTAGGAATGTCTGAATGAATTGAAAGATGGTTGGATGGCGCAGTGCTTAGGATGAATGGATGCAGGGCTTTAAGTGGGCCGGCTCTGAGCACCGGCAGTTATTTTCAGAAAAACTCGAAACGGGTCTCTATCGGGCTTTTTTTTCAGCCCTTGCAAAGGTAGTTAAGTTTTCTTTTTTTTTTTATTTGCCAGTAGTCAGAGCATGCACATTGATGTGCGCATGCTCATTTTGCTCACTACTGAGAAGTGGAGACATCATGCTACGTGAGCCACATTGTAGGAGGAAGGGCAATCCTTTAAAGAGCGTGTTTCCGGAACGTAGGATAATTTGAGGGGATTTTCTTAAGCACACAATGCTAGTTATCTTCATGTAGAGCACGCCCCTACTTGGATAGCCCACACCCCTTTAACAGGTTTGTCCCGCCCCTTTTAGAGCACCCCCAGTTTTTTCCCCACTTAAACCCCTCACTGCACCATAGTAACAAAGAAATGGTCCAAGCTTCCATTTAAATGTACAATGGCACCAAGTTTCATAAGTTGCCATCAACGCTGGCAGCCTTCTACCACAGTGCAAGAGTGTCTATCAGCACGAAGATTTGTTATCCACAGAAATGTTGTGTGATTTGCGTAGCTGTCTGCTGGAACACTCATCACCAAAAGGTATTAAAACATGCAAATTTGCAAGAAAAACGTATACCATACCATAAACCGCTTCATAAATGGGCCCAGTGCCACTACACCACCCTCATCCCCATTCTTGCTTAACCTTACGAAATCAAAGAAAGACCCCAGCAAACCTGGTACAGCCACTATAGCAATACAGGGACTTAATTTGTACAAGTCTCTGCCGGAACGCCCAGCAACAAAAGGTATTAAAACATGCAAATTTCCGCATTAAACATATACTATGCCATAGAGCGATTTATAAATTGACCCAGTGGCACTACATCACCTTTACTAGCTACACATATGCACGTTACAAATGTCCGTGTTATAATCAGCAACATACCCACCTCTCCCACCCCACCCCTTCCCTTGCTTAACCTTACGAAATCAAAACAACAAGCCTCAGCACTTCTGTTAGCGCCACTATAGCCATACATAGCCTTAATTTCAACAGGTGTCTGCCAGAACGCTCATCAGCAAAAGGTATTGAAACCTGCAATTTTCCAAGTAAAACATACACCATACCATAAGGCGGTTTATAAACGGTCGTCCCAGTATCACTACAACACCTCCACACCCGCCCTTGCTTAACTTTACGCAATATAACAAAGAGCCCCAGCAAACCTGGAAGCGCCATTATAGCCATACAGAGGCTTAATTTCAACAGATATCTCCCGAAACACTCACCAGCAAAATGTATTAAAACATGCAAATTTGCGGATAAAACATATACCATGCCATAGGGCGCTTTATAAATGGTCCCAGTGGTACTACATCACCTTTAGTAGCTAGACATCTGCACATTACTAAAGTCTGTGTTTTAATCACCAACATACCCACCTCTCCCACCCCCACCCCCACCATTGCTTAACCGTACGAAATCAAAGAGAAACCGCCACCATTACTAGTAGCGTCACTATACCCATACTCTGGCTTAATTTTTAAAGGTGTCTTCCGTAACGCTTATCATCCAAAAGTGTTCGAACATGCAAATTGGCGGGTAAAACATAAACCATCCCATAGCACGGTTTATAAATGGGCCCAGTGGCACTACAACACCTTTACTAGCTATACATCTGTATGTTAATAAAGTCGTTTAAACACTCTGTAGAGTGTATAGTAGAGGATGGGGAGAGTAAACAAAGTTGTAATTCTCAAACTTTTGATATACCGTCCCTTTACTGTATGTATATTAAGGACATTAAATTGAATGAAAAAATTGACGAGTGTCTCAAAAGAGATAGTGAAACTGAGCACCGGTAAAACCCGGACCACTTAAACACCTACGTATATTCAGCACAGGAACACAGCCTAACAATTACCATCACTTGTAATGACATGTACTTTAGTAATGTCAAGAAAGTTATACAGAAAATATGCCGAACATTTTCATTTCTTTTTTATCTCTCACACATTTATAAAACATCTCTTCTAAAGAAACACTCCCCAACCACTTCTATTTCATAATAACAGACAATAATTAATACGTTTACTACCATATATTTTAGTATATCTACCTTTTTATTATTCACTAGTCACAAACTACTAAAACTATTAACTATACCCAAAGGCAAACCAGAAACCATGTTCATATTATATCTCAATCTATATTCAAATGATTCAAACTATGCGTACAAATAAAAGGAACGTATCACTTTTACTATCTCCATCTCCTCTCCATGTAATCTCCAAACACTGCAGACGGCCTCACAGTACAACAACCTACCTAGACTTATATTCAAATCTACCTCTCACTGTCAAAAATGAGACCACAACCTGTCCACATAACATTTCTGGGTTTGGTTTTATCGCTTTTAACTTAATAACACATACATCTCCTACCCCCACCCCCCCTTCCCCACTACTTCCACAAAAAGTATAATTTGCAAACGTGGGACATTTTGTTTATCTCACCTGAATACATTAACAAACCAAAATTAACACTGTACCTCATTTTCAAAACCATACAGTCCTTTAAAGATGACAAACTATATTTCTTCTTTGTGAAAAATTCCTAAACATATATAAGGTACTTATATAACAACAGGTCAAACTTTATGCATATTTTATAACCAATATGAAACACCACACAAAGGGGGCTTGTATCCTCATTCCGTAACTTGCACAGCCTGCCTGATCTCTTCCCAGTAAAGCGCGAAACATTATTTTAATTTGCTGCCATTTTTAAAGTGTTGTGAATTTTTTATCTATCGTCTGCATTACTATTTCTATCGTTCTCCCCTTACAGCATGCTCTGATGTTTTAATAACTCATTGATATATTGCGGTTTTGCACATTGCGTTTCTGCCTCATTAAGCACCTTATCTAATAGTGATCATACCTTTGTTTGCTGCTCTGGTAGGTGGAAAAATACACGTGTTCAGTCCTCTTTCTTGCTACCAACCCCGACGCTCGACCCAAGCGGACCCGGCTGTTAGGCTGGTCCGCACTGCACCTGGGTTTGAGACGTCAGCTGGGGGCGTGGTTGCATGTTTACAAAGCCGGTGCTGGGACATCCGCGCAGCGGCCGCGCGCAGCGGGCACGCCGGCTGCGCGCCGAAGGCAAGCCCGTCTGCGCCCGTCCGCGCTCGAGACGTGCCCAGTGCCAGGACCCCTGCACGTCAGGTATTTTACTATGATAGAGTGGAGTTACTGGCTCTAGATTTGGATTCCTGTAGACGTAATGATCCGCTACCAACACAGGACAGAACATTTCAGCCCTTCCTTGGTCTGACCACAGCGTAGTAGTTTTCGCCATCAGAGCGGAAACAGCAGTAGTGTCCTCCCGCTCTAGAGCACCGAAGGTAACAGCTAGACTTTGGTCTCAGACGAAGGCAGACGATCTAATTGCTATTCTGGGTCATTCACGCCCCCTCCTTAGCAGAGATAACTCTGAGGCAGCACTGCTTTTTGACAAATGGCTCGCGGAGGCGGCTGAGGAAGTAGTGCCTGTCAAACGGCTTGGTTCAAGCAGAACTAAGCCATCTTCCCCCTGGTACAATAGTAAGCTTAAGGTCCTGAAGAGCACCTGTAGAAGGGCTGAGCGCCTCTGGAGAGTCGACTATAGCACTGACAAAAAGGCCAGTTATAACCATGCTCTATCAGTTTATAGAGAGGCAATTATATCCGCCAAAAGGTCATTTTTTGAGACCAAGATCAAGGACGCAGGGAACTCAGCCAAAGAGCTTTTCAAAACTATTACGGCTCTTTCCAAACCGCTGTCAGATAGCATCTATCGGCCAAACCTGGAAATGTGCCAGAAACTTGCCCGGTTTTTTCAAGAGAAGGTGCAGGTAATGTATAGGGACTTCTTAAATCTGCATTCCAGTCCAGATAGTCACAGTCAGATATTAACATCTACTGGGGCGGACAGCCCTGGCCTCAGCACTTTCCCTCCTATCACAAAAGAGGAAACTCGCAGTCTGATCACTCTGATGAAATCAGGCTCACCTAAAGATCCTTGCCCCCCCCTAGTCTTGCACCTTGCGCTGGACCTGATTGCTGAAGAACTATGTGTCCTGATAAATCAGGTCATGGAGTCTGGTATATACCTGAGAAGCTGGAAGAGTGCAATTGTCAGACCGTTATTAAAGGAACCTTCTTTAGACCCTCTCATACTCAAGAATTATCGCCCAATCGCCGCTCTCCCTTTTGCAGCTAAAATTATGGAAAGGGAGCTAAATAGAACCTTGACAGAATATCTGGCTACCCACAATATTCTTGATTCAAGCCAACACGGTTTTCGGGCACAGCATTCCACTGAGTCAGCCCTTCTGGTGGCGGCGGAGGAGATCCGCAGTATTGTGGATAAGGGAGGTAAGGCAGTTTTGGTAATGCTAGATCTATCTGCTGCCTTCGACACCGTAAATCATACGGTGTTAATCCAGAGGCTTCAGGAGGCTGGCATTCAAGGGACGGCACTGTCCCTCCTTTCCTCCTTTTTGGAGGGAAGAGAGCAATGCTTACTTTGGGATGGGATACAGTCGGATAGTTTTCAGCTGCCGTGTGGTGTTCCTCAGGGTTCAGCACTGTCGCCCACGCTGTTCAACATCTATGTGACTCCCTTGGCGAAACTTGTCAGGAAGCTCGGATTCCAGTTAGTTTCCTATGCTGATGATTCTCAGCTCATAGTTTCTGCGGCGAAACATTCTACTGACCTAGCCCTTAAATTTCATGGGTGTCTAACAGAAATTATGGGCTGGATGCAGGAAAGCTTCTTGAAGATTAATGCAGAGAAAACCGAGATTATCGAGTTTGGCCATGGCAGTCCCTTGTGGAATAGATCCTGGTGGCCGGCAGAGGCTGGGGAGTGTCCCTGCCCCGTGTCCAAAGTAAGAAACTTGGGCATGATATTTGAGAATCAGCTGAATTTTTCGGCTCATGTCAACAGCCTTGCATCGTCTTGTTCCTTCCTTATAAGGACGCTGCGTAAAATTTTTCCTTACATCTGCGCAGAAATGCGCAAAGCGGTTGTAGTGGGTCTTGTCCTTTCTAGGCTGGACTACTGCAACGCTTTGCTACTAGGGGCAAACAAAGCGCAGATAGGAAGGCTACAGACTCTCCAAAACGCAGCAGCAAGGCTATTGCTGGATGTCCCAAGAGATCGATCAATCTCAGAGGGTATCATGGCATTACACTGGCTTCCAGTCCGTCTGCGTATAGACTTCAAAGCTATTTGCCTCGTACACAAAGCTGTCTTCGGAGGCGGGGCTAGTGATGTTCAGAGGCTGTTCACTCCTTATACCGCCGGCCGAGTGTTAAGATCCAGCACTCAGGGTCCCATCAAGATCAATCGGATCAGGAAAACCAGATGGGGCGGCAGAGCCTTCTCGTTTCGTGCCGCCGGACTCTGGAATAAGCTCCCCCACTCTCTCAAATCTATATATAACCATCAGACCTTCAGAAAAATGTTGAAGACACAGCTCTTTCAAGAGGTTGGTATCTGAGGATTTCTTCTCCCCTTTGTGTGGTACTAGCGCCAAGACGCTTCGGCATTCGCTGCGCTCTACAAATACGTATCCTATCCTATCCTAGGATATTATTTTAAAATAAAAAATACTTTCAAACTTAAAAATATCACCTCAAATACTTAATCACTACTACAGAACACATAACACACCTTGTTCATTTCTACCTCACCTTTGTAGTTGATATGCAGATTTCAAATGTCACACATGCATGCAATTCTTTCTTTCTCACACAGTACATGTAATGCACTGCTTTCATCAAGAATGAAACCAGTAATGGCACAATTTCTCTGTCGCTCCACATATAAATACATGTAAACAACAAATCAGAATACTTCATTCCTTCATCGACATTCCAAAACTTATCTCCAGTGGTTATTTTTGAATTTTGCATCTGAAAAGCTACTTAATATTCTGCACCACACACAGGTCAGAAGTTCAACCTATTTTATCACCACACTTTCTGGAACATTCTACGACACCTGCAGGTTAAAAGTTCATGATTTTTTTAAACGTAACCTTTTCTTTTTCAGCATATTCTCGAACATTTAACACCACCTTCGGGTTAAAAGTTCACCATTGTTTTAAGTTACAAATGTACCTTCCAAATGCAAGTAGCACATCTGGTTGAGCTTTGCACATTTCATCCTATCGTATGTACTCCATGTTTAGACTGCTCTTTATTAACCAATGACAAACATGCTTTTCCACACAACTAATATGCACCCTAGTTTTTAGTATCCAATGTTTCTTATCTTCCAATCAATTATCGTTTTCTGTGTAGTTTACACTTTACAAATACCGTATTGATTTACCTTCGCACTCCCTGTTTAACACCACCTAAGCACCATATACAAATTACCGTGTTCCAAACAAAACTTCCTCCTACTACGTATAAAATATTACTGACACTACTTAGACAGGTGTGGAACAGCAGCCAGGGCACATGACTTCACACCATAAGACACACAGTTTAGGCTCACGCTTTCATCCCCGACTCCCGCACCAGCTCACCTTAGCCGCATCAGACTCTACGCAATACCTCACTTAATTTCCGTACCTAGCACTTTCAGACCGGTAGCTATGAGTAGTTCACTTCGCACCCCCTCTATAGCACACCCTAAACACCACCCCCTCTATAGCATACCCTAAACACCCCCACAAAGGTTACAGTGCTCCTACCATCCTCTTTCCTACTTTCTTCGCCCTTTTTTTCCCTTACTCGCTTCGACGGAATCACAAAATGGCGGCCAACACTTCCTAGTTGCAACCGCTCGCAGCGCTCTCAACCAATAAGCAGCAAGCTCGTGCTCGTACCGCCTCAGCCAATCAGATGGCAGAATTCCCAAATATCGATATCTGTAAATTTCGATATTTCTCAAAAACTACTGAACGGATTTAAACCAAATAAACAAAAGCGTGCTTTCTAGACCAAGACTCTTCTCCCTGTCAAATTTGGGGTAATTCCGGTCAACCGTTCGACCTGTAGCCTTGTCTAAAGTTTCCTATGGAAATTACCATGGAGAAGACACGTTTTGGGACCCCCCTTTTTTCTCAGCCCCCCTTGATGAATCACCCCCAAACTTCCCACATAGGAGCTGATATGAACAAGAATTAGTTTGGAATATTTCATGAAGATTCATCAAACGACGCCAAAGTTATAAGCAAAACAAAAAATGCTCTTCCTATGGAAACTTGGTCCTAACTATACCTACTGGTGACCGCCGGTAGGTAATATATATATATTGCGCCGCAAATTGGAGACAAAATACATTCTGGAGCTGGTTTGTAAGACTCTGAATGGTTTGAACTCCAGTGAGGCTTTTTTTCACATATCTATGAAGTCAAGGGTCTGTTCAAAGTGCCTTAAAATTTGTTGCTGCCTTATCATTAATTGGTTTTAACTATTTCTGTTTTTAAATGATTTTGTAAGATTTTGCACATGTGAATCCCATGGGTTCATTAGGTGATATTTCCCTCTGCACTTGCACGTTATTTGTAGACAAATAGTGATCAGTACTTGCGCCCATTTTGGCAGTATTATGAATAATGTGTAATTGTCTAAATTGGGCAATGTGATGTATACAAACTAGGATCATGTAGGGTGAGTAACATGCTATTAATGATATAGAAAAAAGTTTACATTGGTTTTACTTTTTCTTAAAGCATTTTTTACCATCTCATTTGAAACAATTGGTTTTAAACATCGAGTATTTGCACTTTATTTCTATATTTAATATTTATTTATTTATATTTATTGAATTGCAAATTGCTCATTTTGCACACATTTTATCCTATGACAGTTTACATCATTAAGAATCAACAAAAACAGCCATTGAGCAGAGTAATAAGAGTATTTTTACTATGTCTACTATCCTATTGTCACGGATGTTGTGCTATCACTTTAAAAAGGCTATACCTGCCCCCTTAATGTGTCATGTGATCAAGGCCCCATGAGGGCTGAAACGTATTATGGCTGGGTGCACAGGATGAAAATAAATTAATTGCATCATACCTGGGTTCGCTTTGTCTTTTTTCTGACGGAGAAGATTGAAAGAGACATTTCATCTATATATATATATATATACATATATATACGTATACTCCATCACTCCTCAGCTTTTTTTCTTTTGCACAGACGGAGACGGACCACAAACTGGTGCTTAAATATTTTTATTGCCTGCTTCGGCCCTGACGCATTTCGGCTCTAGGTTAGCCTTGATCACATGACATATATATATATATATATTCATTTAAAAAAAAACACAGGTTTTAGGGACGTTATGGTTAGACTGACATTTGAGATGTCGTGATCCCATCAGTGATGTCACTGACCATGTCATGAGCGACGTAATATGTGCTGTCATCAGCAGTGCATTACGGGGGGCATGGGTTAAAGTTAGCTCAGCTAACTATAACCGCTGAATTTCTCTGGTTTTGTACGAGTGAAATGTCAGCCTAACTATAACGTCCCTCAAACCTGTGAATTTTAAGGTTTTTTTAAATGCAAATTCCTATCTATAATGTCCCTGAAACCTCTTGTTTTTTCATGAATTTCTAGGGTTTTTTAAATGCTAATTACCTGAAACCTCTGTTTTGTCTTTGTGAATTTCTAAGGTTTTTTAATGCTATTTTCTAACTATGCCTACATAGGTAGGATGTACAGAAAGAGGAAGAAATGCACAGAAAGAAACAAGAGAAGTGCAGAAAGAGGCAATAGAGATGCAGAAAGAGGAAGAAAGGTGCAGAGAGAAGCAAGAGAAGTACAAAAAGAAGCAACAGAGGTGCAGAAAGAGGCCTACTTTGACTATACCTTTCCAAAGACTCATACAAAATAGGCTAATCACTAATCCTTCTCCCAAGATGTCTTAAACCTCACTTTTCTCTGGAAGGTTCACTATTCACCGACTGCTCTGAATGTTAGGCGCACCAAATGTAAAATAGCAATCCTAACCATATAACTGTTGTATGTCTCACCAAGTTTATGAAGGTATGCATGCATGTGTCTGTGCTTTTACCTAATGACATGTCACATAAAAATGAACATACAAATACTTGAATACCTGTGTTTCAAACAGCATGCTCTGTGAATATGTGTACAAGAAGGTGTATGTATTTTTTCTGCTCATAATACAGGGCACATAGGTATACAATAGTATATTTGAGGGGCTCTATAACACCTACATACTTAAGACATATCTGCCTGTGCAACCGAATGACAGAGCAGAACTGAGAAGGTTTGACCACCTATTGGAGGAGCTGCCCACTTTTTAAGCTACCATCTTCAGATGCATAACACATGTGAGGATACATGTACAAGTAGACATATACCTCAGTCACACAGATCTTTAAACTTGACAGTTTGCACTTCCCATTTGTGTACAGAAAGAGACAAGAGAATTAGAGAAAGAGACAAGAGAGGTGTAGAAAGAGGGGTGCAGAAAGAGGCAAGAGGTGTGTAGAACGAAACAAGAGAGGTGCAGAAAGAAGCAAGAGAAGTGCAGAAAGAAGCAACAAAGGTAGAGAAAGAGGCAAGAGAAGTACAGAACGAGGCAAGAAAGGTACATCAAGAAGTAGGAGAGGTACAGAAAGATAGAAGAGGGGTGCAGAAAGAGAAGAAGAGGAGTGCAGGAAGAGGCAAGAGATGTGCAGAAAGAGGCAAGAGAGCTGTTGAAAGAGGGAAGAGGGCTGCAGAAAGAGGCAAGAGGTATGCAGAAAGAAGCTAGAAAGGTACAGAAAGAATCAGGATAAGTACAGAAAGAAGCAACAGAGATGCCGAAGATGCAAGAGCGGTGCAGAAAGATGAAAGAGGAGTGCAGTACGAGGCAAGAGATGAGCAGAAAGAAGCAAGAGAAGTACAGAAAGAAGCAAGAGAAGTGTGGAAAGAACCAACAAAGGTACAGAAAGAGGCAAGGGAGGTGCAGAAAGAGACAAGAGAGATGCAGAAAGCAGGAAGAGGGCTGCAGAAAGAGGCAAGAGGGGTGCAGAAAAAAGCAAGAGAAGTGCAGAAAGGAGCAACAGGTGTGCAGAAAGAGTCAAGAGAGGAGCAGAAACAGGGAAGAGGGGTGCACAAAGAATCAAGACAAGTGCAGAAAGAAGCAACAGGGCTTCAGAAAGAGGCATGAGAAGTGCAGAAAGAGGCAAGAGCGATGCAGAATGAGGCAGGAGAAGCACAGAAAGAGGTATGAGAAGTGCAGAAAGAGAAGTGTAGAAAGATCCTACAGCGGTGCCGAAAGAGGCAAGAGGGGTGCAGAAAGAGGGAAGAGAAGTGCAGAAAGAACCAAATGAGGTGCAGAAAGAGGCAACAGAGATGCATAAAGAAGCAAGAGAACTGCAGAAAGAGGAAGAAAGGTGCAGATAGAGGAAGAAAGGTACAGGAAGAGGCAAGAGAGGTGCAGAAAAAGGCAAAAGAGGTGCAGAAAAAGGCAAAAGAGGTAAAGAAAGAGGCAAGAGAGGTGCAGAAAGAGGGAAGAGGGCTGCAGAAAGTGGCAACAGAGGTGCAGAAAGCGGCAAGAGAGGTACAGAAAGAGGGAAGAGGACTGCAGAAAGAGGCAAGAGAAGTGCAGAAAGGAGCAACAGAGGTACAGAAAGAGGCAAGAGGGGTGTAGAAAGAGGCAAGAGGGTGCAGAAAAAGCAAGAGGTGCATAAAGAAGCAAGATAAGTGCAGAAAGAAGCAACAGAGCTTCAGAAAGAGGCATGAGAAGTGCAAAAAGAGGCAAGAGCTATGCAGAAAGAGGCAAGAGAAGAACAGAAAGAGGCCAGAGAGGTGCAGAAAGAGGCACGAGAGGTACAGAAAGAGGCAGGAGAAGCACAGAAAGAGGTATGAGAGGTGCAGAAGAAGGTAAGAGAGGTACAGAAAGAGGCAAAGGAGATGCAGAAATAGGGAAGGGGCTGCAGAAAAAAGGCAAGAGGGGTACACAAAAGCAAGAAAGGTGCAGAAAGAAGCAAGAGAAGTGAGGATAGAACCAACAGAGGTGCAGAAAGAGGCAAGAGGGGTGCAGAAAGAGAAGTGTAGAAAGAACCAAGAGCGTTGCAGAAAAAGGCAACAGAAGTGCAGAAAGAAGCAAGAGAACTGCAGAAAGAGGAAGAACGGTGCAGATAGAGGAAGAAAGGTGCAGAAAGAGGCAAGAGAGGTACAGAAAGAGGCAAGAAAAATGCAGAACTAAGCAACAGAGTTTCAGAAAGAGGCAAGAGACTTGCAGGAAGAGGCAAGAGAGGTGCAGAAAAGGAAAGAGAGGTACAGAAAGATGCAAGAGAGGTATAGAAAGAGGGGAGAGAGATGCAGAAAGAGGCAAGAGAGGTACAGAAAGAGACAAGAGTAGTGTAGAAAGAGGCAAGAGAGTTGCATAAAGGGGGAAGAGGGTTGCAGAAAGAGGCAAGAGAAGTGCAGAAAGGAGCAACAGAGGTGCAGAAAGAGGCAAGAGGGGTGCAGAAAGAAGGAACAGATTTGCAGACAGAGACAATAGAGGTGCAGAAAGAAGAAATAGAAATGCAGAAAGAGGAAGAAAGATGCAGAAAGAGGAAAAAGGCGCAGAAAGAAACAAGACAAGTGCAGAA
This sequence comes from Triturus cristatus, assembly GCF_964204655.1. Lineage (NCBI taxonomy): Eukaryota > Metazoa > Chordata > Amphibia > Caudata > Salamandridae > Triturus > Triturus cristatus. The sequence goes on along the minus strand of NC_140582.1, from coordinate 427,666,899 downwards.
AGAGGCAAGAGAGGCACAGAAAGAAGCAAGAGAGGTTTGCGCACCTTAGTACCAATTTAACACCCACATTTATCAATAAGTAACAGGTGACCATTCCAACTTTGCGAAGGGCCTTCCACCATGCTGTAATACATGTCGCTGCATTTTTGGTAGCGTTTGAGCGTTTGAGCGTTTGAGCTAGAAACAAGGTTTTTCTTGTTCAAATCTTCAACTTATGTGGTAGATGATGGATTATGTGGCAAATACAGAAAATGCATCATTATGTGAAAATCGTTGAGGCCGAACAGTCACATAATTCCAATGGCCCTGCTCATACCTCTAACTGGGTCCAAAAGTGATCCTCTGTGGTTGCTTCTTTTTTGTGTTTTATTGAGTTTATAGTTTAGCTTCTATGGAAACGCGGAAGACTAAACCTCAGATTACTACTCCACAACACGGAGTACCATACCATGTAACTACTCTCCATAGCAGATAATTTCTCTCCACATAATTCCTAAACACTAAACACCACATACTTTCTATCCACAAAATTTCTTGCAGAACATACCACATAATTCACTACACACAGCATACATCCACTCCACTCCACTCCACAAAACATTAGTAAAAAACGTTTACATTTACAACATCAATAGCTCTAACTCTCGCAAATGCAAGACCTATTGCATTGCAAATGCTTGTTTAACTAGTAGTCGTGTTTGCAGAGTGGTGGGGAAAGGGGGCTGGTCCTCCAACCACTGCTCAGGAATTCCGCTATGTAGGACTTATAGGAGGTACCAGGAGGTCTTCTTTGCCCCCACAGTCCCTCAGGAGTAAAGTGGACTTCATCCCCCAACCAGTAGTGTGCCAGGAGGCGCATTTGCAGAGTAGTGGAGAAGACCTCTTAGCAATCCCACTGTTTTGGGACTTACTGGAGGTAACAGGAAGGGTTCTTATAGGAGGCCACGCCCCTTTTGCCCACTACTCTGCACTTCCTGGTGCGCTCTTGATTGGTTAGTTCAGCTAACTATAACTCGCTCCCCCACAATGCACCACTGATGACGTCACATATTACATCATTCATGACATGGTCAGTGACATCACTGATGACATCACTGATGACATCTCAAATGACATCACTTTTACATCATCCAGTGACTGTCTGTTTCTATAATGTTTAAATATGTTTTATATATATGCCAAGGTGTATTGAAGAATGAGTGGGTGTATAAGTGTCTGGATGGAAGATTTAGTAGGTACGTGACTAACTATATAAGTGAGTGATTAAATGTGTCTTACTGATGCATGGGTTAGTGACTAAACTATGTGAATGTCTGTATCAGTTTGTGTGTTGGTGTGTAAGCGGCTACATGGGTTGGTGAGTAGCTACATGAGTGTCTATGTGGGTTATTGATTGATTGTCTGAGTATCTGTATGGGTGCCTGAGTGTCTGTGTAGGTGGGTGGGTGAGTGTGTGTATGGGTGTGTTGGTAAGTGAATGGATGTCTCAGTGGTACATGTCCAAGTAACTACATATCTAAAAGGCAGTGTATGTGAGAGTTGGAGTATATAAATGACTATACGTGAGAGTCAGTGATTGTGAGAGTGGCTGTATGGATGAGTGTGTACTTGTATCAGTGATTGTATAAGAGAGTAAGTATGCGTTAGTATCTGTATTAATAAGTGAGATGATGTGTGTATAACTGTATAGGTGAGTAAATGGGAGTGTGATTGATTCTTTGCAGGACTGACTAGGTGTGTAAGTAACTGGATGAGTGGCAGTGTGTGAGTGTCTGTATAGGTGTATGAGTGCATATGATAGTGACGTATGGATGAGTGACTGTATGTATGAGTGACTGTATGGGGGAATGAGTGGATGTGTGTGTAGACCTAGGAATCAGTGAGTGCATATGTAGTAACTGGTATTGGCGTGTCTATTGTTTCGAAAATGGTAGTCTGTATTTGAGAGTGGGTGTATCAAAGGTTATATTAGGGTGTGAGGAGGTGCATCAGATTTTCACATGGATGAAGTCATCAGTGATGTCATTTGAGATGTCATCAGTGATGTCACTGACCATCTAATGAATTATGTAATATGTGACGTCATCAGCAGTGCATTGCGGGGGCGCGAGTTATAGTTAGCTGAACTAACTATAACGGCCAAATTTCTCAGGTTTTGTATGAGTGAAATGTCCAACTAACTATAACATCCCTGAAACCTCTGTTTTTTTCAGTGGATTTCTAAGGTTTTTTAATTGTTAATTTCTAACTACAAAGTGCCTGAAACCTATGGTTTTTTCAGTGAATTTCATAGGTTTTTTAAATGCTAATTTCTAACTATAATATCCCTGAAACCTATGTTTTTTCAGTGAATTTCAAAGGTTTTTTAAATGCTAATTTCTAATTATAAAATAGCAGTCGCGTTTGCAGAGTGGTGGAGAAAGGTGAGCGTGGCCTCCAAACACCTTTTAGCAATCCCACTGTGTGGGATTTAGCGAAGGTAACAGGAGGGATGGTTAGCCCCCAACTTCAACCTTGGGGTCCAACTACCCCTTTTATAACCTCCAGTAAGTCCCACACAGCAGAATTGCTAACTTGTTATATCAGGCCCCGCCCCCTCCCTGCACCACTGTGCAAAGGCGCCCCCTGGTGAGTTGTAAGTTGGGGGATTAAGTCCCCTTGAATCTTGAGGGTCTGTGCGGTCCAAGTAACTCACCAGGTACTTCCAGTAAGTGCCACAGATCTGTGTTGCAGAGAGGTCTTCCGAGGCCACGTCCCTTTTTCCCCCCCACACATATTTTTCATTTTTGTACAGAGCCCCAGGGAGGTGGTGGTCCCCGGGGCTGCGGGGGGGCATAGTGCCCCCCACATACAATGAAATAAGCCCCGGGTAGGTGGCGGTCCCAGGGGCTGCGGGGGCCCCAACGGGCCACCACAAATTGATTGGTGAGTGTCCCTGGGACCTGGCCCACCCGGGGGCTTTTTGAAAATGAAGCACGGGAGCCTGTGCTTCATTTTGTTTTATTTTCATGGCAGGATTCGCAACCCCAATGCGATAAATGCTTTTATGGGCCCTGAGGGCCCTTGTGGGACCCCCTGAGCAGGTCCCGGGGGGCAGGGTGTTTCTACCCTGCCCCCTTTTCCTGTTTTTCAACCTTTTTTCCACTCTTTTCTTGTGACTCGATTACCAAGTCACAAGATGGCTGCCAACACTTCCTGGTTTGGAGTGTTGGCAGCCAATCTGACTGAAGCTCGTGCCCGTGAGGGTTCGCGACTCCTCCTCGGTGCTCAGATATCGATATTTTTCTTTTTCTAATTTCTCAGGAACTACTGAGCGGATTTACACCATTAAAAAAAAGGTCTCTTTCTGAACCAAGGGCTACCTTTTAGTCAAATTTGGTGTAATTTCGTTTAGCAGTTCGGGCTGTAACCTGTTTCAAAATTCCTATGGAAATTAACATGGGGAAAATGAGTTTTGGGACCCCCCTTTTTTCTTGGCCCCCGCTTAATGAATCACCCTAAAACTTTCAAGAAAGGAGCTGACTGGAGTGCCCCACTAGTTTGGAAAATTTCGCGAAGATTCGTCAAACTGCGCCAAAGATATTGGCAAAATAAAAAACGCTACTTGAATAGAAACGAGGTCCTAACTATAACTACATACTGGTGACCCCCAGTAGGTAATATATATATATATGTATATATACACAAACACCTCCGAGCAGGGAGCCCCCTACCCAACAGGGCAACTTCGACGAACAGCAGGAATGGAGCAACCCGCCAATCTGTAAAAAAAGGAAATGTCGAAGCACATTCAAAACACAGAGCTCTTTATTCACTCACGGGGCAGCATCATTTAAATGTACTCTGACGCGTTTCGGCCAATGAGCCTTAATCATAGAGCAGCACTCATTGGTATTAACTGTCCACAACTAATACATATGAATTTTCACGCTTCTTGCCCCCAGGGTACTTCATTGCCCATAATGCATCCTAATGGAATTTGAATACTTTCGGATTATTCTGTTTTAGGATGTAGATTTTTATGTGTGCTAAAGTTCTCTCATTTCCGTTTTTTGACATGCATTTTCCTTTAACTTTTCAAGAAGCGTTTTATCCATGCTTCGTGTTGCTGCCATCCGTACACTTACTTCAAGGCCGTAGTTTTAAGTCCGCAAGAGGTGGTCAATACCCCTCTTGCATCCCTTGCTCTTTGCCGTATTTCCAAATTCAATTCCACAATTGTATTTCAAGGTAAGTCCTCCGGCGAGAGCGGGTCATGCTCCCATATTAGATACACACAAACACCTCAGAGCAGGGATCCCGTGACCCAACAGGGCAGCTTCGATGAACAGCGGGAACGGAGTGACCCGCCCATCTGTAAAAAAAAGAAATATCGATGCACATTTAAAACACAGAGCTCTTTGTTCACTCGTGGGGCAGCAACATTTAAATTTACTCTGATGCTTTTTAGCCAATGAGCCTTAATCATAGAGCAGCACTCGTTGGTACAAACTATCCACATCTGATACATATGAATTTTCACGCTTCTTGCCCCCAGGGTACTTCATTGCCCATAATGCATCCTAATGGAATTTGAATACTTTCGGATTATTCTGTTTTAGGATGTAGATTTTTATGTGTGCTAAAGTTCTCTCATTTCCGTTTTTTGACATGCATTTTCCTTTAACTTTTCAAGAAGCGTTTTATCCATGCTTCGTGTTGCTGCCATCCGTACACTTACTTCAAGGCCGTAGTTTTAAGTCCGCAAGAGGTGGTCAATACCCCTCTTGCATCCCTTGCTCTTTGCCGTATTTCCAAATTCAATTCCACAATTGTATTTCAAGGTAAGTCCTCCGGCGAGAGCGGGTCATGCTCCCATATTAGATACACACAAACACCTCAGAGCAGGGATCCCGTGACCCAACAGGGCAGCTTCGATGAACAGCGGGAACGGAGTGACCCGCCCATCTGTAAAAAAAAGAAATATCGATGCACATTTAAAACACAGAGCTCTTTGTTCACTCGTGGGGCAGCAACATTTAAATTTACTCTGATGCTTTTTAGCCAATGAGCCTTAATCATAGAGCAGCACTCGTTGGTACAAACTATCCACATCTGATACATATGAATTTTCACGCTTCTTGCCCCCAGGGTACTTCATTGCCCATAATGCATCCTAATGGAATTTGAATACTTTCGGATTATTCTGTTTTAGGATGTAGATTTTTATGTGTGCTAAAGTTCTCTCATTTCCGTTTTTTGACATGCATTTTCCTTTAACTTTTCAAGAAGCGTTTTATCCATGCTTCGTGTTGCTGCCATCCGTACACTTACTTCAAGGCCGTAGTTTTAAGTCCGCAAGAGGTGGTCAATACCCCTCTTGCATCCCTTGCTCTTTGCCGTATTTCCAAATTCAATTCCACAATTGTATTTCAAGGTAAGTCCTCCGGCAAGAGCAGGTCATGCTCCCATATTAGATACACACAAACACCTCAGAGCAGGGATCCCGTGACCCAACAGGGCAGCTTCGATGAACAGCGGGAACGGAGTGACCCGCCAATCTGTAAAAAAAAGAAATATCGATGCACATTTAAAACACAGAGCTCTTTGTTCACTCGTGGGGCAGCAACATTTAAATTTACTCTGATGCTTTTTAGCCAATGAGCCTTAATCATAGAGCAGCACTCGTTGGTACAAACTATCCACATCTGATACATATGAATTTTCACGCTTCTTGCTCCCAGGGTACTTCATTGCCCATAATGCATCATTATGGAATTTGAATACTTTCGGATATATATCTATATACATACATACATCTATATACATATATATATGTATATGTTTATGTACAGGAAGTGAGACATTCCTGCACATAAACAAACTTTAATGGCGTTTTGCTCTTTTTGTGTGTGAATGCATCACATGTAGATAGAGCAAAAACTAGGAGAAATAAAAGTATTTCTCCTCGTTTCGCCATTCTATTGTCTGTTCTTGCACGGCATTAGTTTTGGGCACTGCCTCAGATTTACATATACTTATATAAATGGGTAGCATTCATAATGCAATGGGTGTAGTGGTGGAACGCCCACAGCAACACCCATTGCACACCCCTTTCATGCTAAGTGATGTGTGTAGAGGGGCCGTATTTACAAGGCAGCGTTAAGCCTTAAAAAGTGGCATAACGCCGCCTTGTAAATATGAAGAACGTTGCTAATAGTGATGTTCTGGTGGCGGTATCCCCTTGTAAATATACCCCTAGGAATCGAGTGATATCACTCACTGAAGTTCACCACACTGGCCAGTTACAGGGATGGTGATTTGCAACTGACTGAGGAGTCAATGCTGCGATCCATAACTTTGAATTAAAAAACAATTGTTCGATTCCAAAATATTGGCAATACCAGAATTTTTTAATCATCATCAAATTTGCTCTTTCAAATTTTTATATCAGAGGTCCCTCCTTCAAATAAATTACCACAATACGCTACAAGCTCCCCAGACCCATCAAGATGGAAGATATTTGGCACGGCTGTCCTACAGGGACAGTGAAGGACTGTATTTAAACCCTTCTACCCTTATGTCCGCCCTCGGGTAAAGTGAAGGTCGCAGGCCAGTCTTCCCCCAGAGTGCTTCGTGCAGGGCCAATGGTACAGGGTGGGGATAGGCCAAGCTAAGGGGAAGGGGCGGGGGCGGGTTTTAGATAGGGTATAAAGGTGTCAGGAGAGTAGTATCCAGCCTCTTCCTGACACCTGAACACCACTGGGGCTGACAGACAGGTTTTTTAGGCCTTTAACTCACCTTACACGTTGTAGGAGAAAGAGGTGGTAAATGCCTTTTTGCGTGTTTCCAGTTTAGGACGGGTTTCAGGGCATAGGCAGTATTTTGGTGGGTGGTGAATCACATACGGGCATATCCACCCATGGGGGGGAGATAGAGTGCACAGGGAACTGATGGCAGAGCGTGCGATGCGACAAGCAAGGGAAGGATCTTCAAAGGAGGATGTTTGGAGGGTGAGTGAAAGAAAGTTTGGGTAGATGGAATAAGGTCAGTGATTGAGAGGGGGAACAGTGGAACAAATGATTTAGGGCCATATGTAGGAAGAACGTGTTTTGCGATTCTCAAATTGCGATTTTTAGGGAATCGCAATTAGAGAATCGCAAAATGAAATGTAAGTAGGATTAGCAAAATATTTTGCGAATCCCACCCATTCCTTATTTGCGAATCACAAATTGAGATTCGCAAATAAGGAATACCTTGCCATTCATTCCTATGGGCTAGAAGACCCATAGGAATGAATAGAAAGACATTCTCAATTTGCGATTCTCAATTAGAGAATCGCAAATTGAGAATGCAATTTCAAGGTTGCAAGGGTGTCAATAGGACACCCTTTTGCACCCCTGAAATAAACATGTGTGCACATGTGGCGCACATACATGCGCTAAGGGCATGTATGTGCGCCACATGGCACTTTGAAAAATGAAATAAAGTGCATTTTTCAAAGAAATCGCTAATTACCACCAACCTGAAGTTGCTGGTAATTTGCGATTCCTTAAGCCAAAATCGCACAACTTGGGTGCTTCCTACATTGCATTTAAGGAATCGCAATTTGGGATTCCTTGAATGCATTCACAAAATAAGGAATCGCAAATTTTGCAATTCCTTATTTTGCGTGTGGGTTTTTGTGTGCTACATTGCACACTGCCCAAAATGCGATCGCAAACGCTGAAATTCTGCAAATTTCAGCATTTGCGATTGCAATTTGGCTTCCTACATATGGCCCATGGTCTTAATGGGGACGTGGAAGTGGATGAGTGGTAAATGGTGCTAGAAGAATTGATCTGTCTGGGTTATGTCAATGATTCGTATTTGAAATGTATTGTTAAAGTTAATAAAGTTAATTTAGTATGTAAGGAACCTTGTCCTAATGAATGGCATTTTACGCTATCACGACAGCGTGGAGTGTGGTTATTCCACGAGGTTGATGCATGAAACCCTTATGGACAGATGTTGTGCAACCCATGTTTTAACCAATGACCACGGCTCATTTAACAGTTGTCCTTGCTAGTTTTAATGGCCTGCTTGTGTAGCTCTGAATGCATTTCCTTTATTTTACACTTGATGCACAATTTGTATCCCGCCTTCATGGGGCTGCATGAGAAGTCAGCCAAGCCAGGTCTCAATTGTTCTTCCTGTCATACCGTCGATGGTCAAATGGTGGGAAAAGTCACTACTGTTTACTTTTTTATTCAAATATTACTGTAAATCATAATATCGTTACCCCTTGCAGATGTAATGCCTTTTCCCGAAAAAAAAGTGTGACTGCTCCTTCCATGTTTCTATTCAGTCATAGTTTTCTTCCTTGCAGCTTTCGTTCTCTGAATTATTTGCCCCCCGTTTTTATGCCAGTGCACTGAATTGTGTATGTCTGGGTGACACTACGCAGCATTGGTATCTGCACCATTTTCTCCACCGCCCTCCTGCACTGGATCTGTGTGGGTTTTGCAAGGGGCAGCGGTTTAACAAGATGCCCTGGGCCCTAATGCAAGAAAGCAACATGGCCCCCGTTTCCTGTTTAGTTAGTGAAAGACAATTGCAGCTGCGGTACAAAGGGCCCCTCGTGCTTCTCGGCCCTGGTGCCACTGCACCTGCGGCCCAAATGATAGCTAGGCCCCTGGCAAGGAGCTGCTTGTTACCAATCCTTGCCCAGGGGCGGAAGAGGTGCCACCGAGTGCCAGCCCCCCCTCGCTCTGCCTTCCCATAAGCAGCAGCTGTCACGTTGTCACTGGGCTCAGTGTTCGTCTCATGTCCGCTGGCGCGTCTCTCATCAATGGTATAGTTTTCCCTAATGTGCCAGCGACTGCCACAATGGGGGCGTTTCATGGGCAGCCGGGCGGCGAGCAAACCATAACTCCTAATCTCAACAATGAAACCTCAACATTTATTTAAATGAATTCACCATTCATGACATTCTGAACACCAGCATTCCTCATGTTATACTCAAGAACCATGAATATGGCCTCGGAAGATGTTATGTGCTTGATTTGAGATAAATTGTTTATTTGATGTTTTTTTTTAAAACGCCCTTTAGAACACCATGAAACATCACGCTGTTCATACAAAGTATTCATTTACCATACAAATCACAAATAATCATTTAAGAGCACAGGGCAGGTGCTGCTATACTTAACAATGGTATTCTATTCCCCAGTTCTGTTTCTGCTGAGCGGAAGCAAACCATCCTTTTTGTTAGCAAATAAAGCGCACGAGGCAAATATTTATACAGAGATAAAGGGACCTAAATCAGAGTACCACTAGCCCGGGAAACTCCATTTTCGGAGATACAAAATTAATCAACATGTTTTTTTCGATCCTTTAGAGAGGCTTGAAATGTTTCAGGGGTAACAGACAGACATCCTCGCAAATATATTCCAAATTAATGACTAGAAAAGGAAAAACGTAGTTGCTTATCACTGAGACTGGTGGAAAGAAATGTTATCTGTCAAGTTGCAAACTTGGCAGTGTGGCTCATTTCTGGTGAATCTTTGCCAAGCACCTTGGACGCTTAGAAGCCTTTCAGTGTGTTGCCAATGCCAGCATTATAACAAGGGCTTGCACATTACACAGTTGCTTCATTAAGCCACTGATCCAGCCTTTCTCAAAGAATCCCTGATCTGTGCAACAAAGATGCAAAATTCAGCTGTTTAGTTCCCCCTCCTTATCCCACACCTTGATGACATGCCAAGGAAGACACGGTCTGCCATGGCTGTGCCAGTTTCAGCCCATGTCTCACGGTCATCATCTGGAGATTAAGGGCTTGTCCGTCCACAATAACGTGAGAGCAGGCACACACCTTCGTTAGCACCAGGAACAACAAACAGGAACACCAGGGTGTAGGATTAAAAGAGCTAAGAACAGGGAATGTGAAAGGAAGAGTGGTTACATTGCAGAAGAGGGCGGTGAGGAAGGCGAGAGCAGCAGAGATATGAAATCACTCCCTGAAATATTGTGGAACAGGTGCATAGCTTTTGAAACTGAAGTGGCATATGTCCTGTGACAGAATAAGAATAATTCTTACATCTGGTCAGCCGGCAGAGTGATCAGGGAGGCGGCGCCAGCAAAATATCAGGGTTAGTGGAAGTGACAACATGCACCCTTTGATCCGCCTCCCATTGACTAGAGATGTATAGTGCTCTGTAAAGCCCCTTGATAAATTAATAAATACTCCATTGTCCAGCATTTGTCCAGCTACTACTTAGCTAAATGTGAAACAAAGCGAAATGCTGCCAATATGAGAGCACAAGCCACAGTTTATCACGTCTATTAGTAATTATGTGTGAGGAGAAACAGTCAGATGACCTGAGTAGAAAAAAGCCCCCCCCTCCTAGAAAGGAAGGTGGGATTCCATCGTTGAAAGGGAAATAGATTGTGTAGTACACTAAGGGCCCGATTATGGGTTTGGCAGTGTGGGAGTGGACCGCCATGCTGGCGGCCTGCTCCAGCATCGTCAAACCCATGGTCGGGCCGCCCGCTGTGTTGTTCATCTTCCCAACTTTCATTCAATCATACTTTTGGCTTATGTTTGCTGAAGTACCCTCCTCAAGTAATTACCACAACCCTTGTAAAGGAGAGCCACAAAAATCCCTAAATTAACCTGAGCTCAACCCCCTAGTAGCTATGTCACAGAACAGACAAGCTTAACTTAGAAGCAAGGCGTAAAGTATTCATGCATCACCCAAACAATAATAACAAAAAAACACAACACAAGTAAAATCTCAAATCAGTTTAGAAAAACAGAGTAAATTTGAATACATTAAAGGACACCAAAATACAAAACTCTAATAAGTTGAATTGGAGTTATGAGTTTTTAAAGCTTACGTTTATAGCACTAAAAAGTGGTCAGCGCCAACCATGGGTATCTGGTTGCGCTTGACTGGAACAAGAGTAATGTTTCAGGACAACTGTGATGGAGCGTGGCCTGATTCTAGAGAACAGGCTCATCCCAGTGAAAAGTTTTACCATCGCAGGGCAGGCTAGGAGCCTGTGCCCAGAGCCAGAAGCAAAAAGAGCCAATGTGCGGGAGACGACGGCAGCGGCAGCATTAAGGTAAGTTCAAGTTTTTATTTTATTTTTGTGCTCAAACCCTCCCCACCTCTCGCTTCCCTCCTCAGGTCCGGCCCACCCCCCCACTGTGTCAGGGGTTGGGCCGCTGACAGGATCCATCTAAATTGTAGGCTCTTCGGCATCACACCTTCACCAGATTGGCTTGGCAATTTTCAGAGCAAAAAGTTAGCAAAAAGTTTCTAAGTCCCAGGTATCAGGAAGCTTCAGGAGAAGTACACTTTGACACCAGCCAAGGGTCGAGGACCTTGGGGACAACACTTGGGGGTCAATACTCACCCCAGCAGAGGCCAGCAGCAGTGTCCAGGTCAGGCAGAGTTAGAACTGGTCAGCTGGAAATGCAGAAAATGGCCTCTTGAAGCTTGTTGTGTCCCAAAACAGGAGGTAAGCCTTATGACCCTTGGAGTCGACATTTGTGTCCACGAGGGTGCACAAGTCCAGTCTTAAGGGCTTTTCTAAGATCACATACAGAAGATCCAGCCTTCTTCTGTTCTTCCACAGCTCCAGAAGTGATCTGAGGATGATACTGTGTGTGCCACATGTATGCCCAGTGGCAGCCTATGGGTACACTCCTGGCTACTCCCTAACCAATGTGGCACAAGATTCCAGCATTGACCCAACCCCCATTTGCAGCCTTTCCTGTGTGTGTTCAATGCAAATAATCCCAAAGTGCCTCTCTCTGCCAAAACCAACATAGCAGAAACGTTCTTCCTTTGTGCAGAGCTCCTGTGCCCCCCATATTTGAAAAATTCCAAGAACGGACTCTGTAGCTGTGTTATAAGCAAAAATAGAGAAATTACATGTAATATTGTATCCCAATGCTTTCCTATGGAACAGCTAGCCCTGCTACAGTCAAAATATCCCTGTGGGCCCTTTCACTGTAAGGACAAGTTTAACACTAAACATTTACATGTCCTACTCTTAAATACCATGCACCTGCCCCTAATGGGAAGTAAGGCCTACTTAGGGGTGACATCAATATTTTAAAGAAGTGTTAAAATGGTTTATTTTGTCAGGTCGTTTTTGCAGTCGAAACCTGCAACACTGTGGTATACATGGCAGGTCTGAGATCATGTTTACCCTGTCACTTCAATGCCAAATGTATACATTTAGCTTACAGGCCCTGTGCACACATTAGGTGCCATATACTAGGGACTTATGGGTAAGTTAAATATGCCAATTAGGGGTATGTCAATCTCATCAGGTTGAAAGAGGGAAAACAGGCACTTTACCTAGTTGGCAGGGGTAAAGTGCAGAGTTCTTGTTAGAAATGTGATTTATGGTTGTCAGGCTATGCAGCCTGTACAAGCAGGAACCACCACTTTAGTCAGTGTAAGCTAGATACACACTAAAAGATAACCTGTGCTCGCCCCTAGTAGCTCGTCAAAAACAACAGGGTTATACCCAAATCACCCTATGATACCTGGGTATAGGGGACAATATATATATGTATGAAGAAAAGTATCACAGAAAAAATATATCTACAATCGTTCATGAGAAGAGCACATTTAATTACCCCTTCAAGAATATCAAATAATCATATAGAATACATCTGGCATCATTTACAATATATCACAAGAAAACAGGCGTTTATACAATGAAAGATACAAACACATATATCACACAACATCAATTAAATGTATCACACACAACAATTAACCCAAACGCAAACAATTTTCATCAGTGTCCCCTTCTAAGTATCAGGCGGACCACTTGGAGGTAGTCAAACTAAAAAGTGGGGGACACAAGCAATGAGGGCAATTATGACCCAAACGTTATTTCAGGTGTCCCAACGACAATCTGTGAATCACTGAAGCTCAGGTGACTCCTCCATCCAATATCTGTCGACGTGACCACGTTTCAGCCAAAGAAAACTTGAGGCCTCTTCAGGACAGGGGTTAAATGACAAATGTATCCTCTAAATATACCACTTCCAAGGCTGCTCACTAGATATCGAGGAAACGTTCTTTTAAAACGCTACTCGCGCTTCTATTCTGGTCCTTCCCTAGAGATCAAATCACCGTTTCTCCACACAGTTTTCGGTCAAAGTCGGGCAGTCTCTACGCGGGAGTCTTCATTAACACGCCAATCCAAACCACAACGGGGGCCGAAGCAACTCTGCACAGAGCAATCAGTCTTATACAAAGAGGCAATGTGTAAAGTATTTGTGCAACACACACACACACACACATTAACAGCATGAATTCACCACAAAAAGACTGCACACAGGTTTATAACAATAGATTTTTTTATTAAAAAACAAAACAAGTCCAAAACGAGAAAAATCCAATAAGTAAGATTTGAGATATCGACTTTCGAAAGAATAAATGCTTTAAAGCTCTTAGAAGCACGTAGCGCTAAAAGGTTACTTGAGGGCGCAGGGGACTGGTGCAAATCCAAACTTCAGGCCGACCGCGATCGAGGGCAGACCGGCTACAGAACTTAGACAGGTCTCGTGGACAAAGTACCTTGGATGGAGCAAAGTGTTGATGTCGAAGACCTGAGGCGAGCAGTCGAGGAGGCGCCGCGTCGACATAGATCTGTGGATGGAGGCGGGCATTGGTGACAATCTGCAACATAGATAGAATCTTCGATGTCAAACCCCTTTTCGATGAAGGCGCTGCGTCGATGTTGAGCCATGCTGTCTGTCTAGGCAATGTCAACGATCGGCTCCTGCATCGGTGTTGAAGGACATCCCGGTCTGTTCTGGTGACGTCGATGGTCAGCTCCTGCATTAACGTCAAAGGGCAATGTGTCTGATCTGATTGGTGCAAAGTCATCACTGCGTCAATTTTGTAGCAAAACAGCTGTAGCACCCACTTCTGAAACCCAGACCTGGAGAGGGCACCTCAGACAAGGGCAGGACTCACAGACAGCAGAGTCCAGCAGCAACAGCAGAATTGCAGGAAGTCTTTTGATTCCCTGGGACTTCAATAAACAGAAGGCAAGCCAACAAGGCCTTGGAGGGAATGCACAAAGTGCATTTGTCACCCAGTGCAGACGTCTATCAGGGACAGGCTGTCAGGCACAAAGAGTTATAAGCACAGAGAAATGTCTACTTTCTAAAAGGTATAAAAGTGGCATTTATAAAAAAGTACTGTGAAATACAACTTCACCAGTAAGGAGGATTTATCATTACGATTCTAAACATACCAAACGTGACAAAACTACTCCTGTCTGATCAGGAATTACCACTTAAAAGTATATAAGGGAATTCCCTATGCTAACCTATAACAGGAGTAGGCCTCACAGTAGTGAAAAATCAAATAGGCTCTTTGTCACTACCAGGACATGTCAAACATAAAAGTACATGTCCTACCTTTTTACACAGCACTCTGCCCATAGAGCTAACTAGGAGCTACCTTAGGGGTGACTTATATGTAATTAAAGGGGAGTTTAAGGCTTGGCAAGTAGTTTTAAATGTATGTATGTATGCGGTGCACACCTATGAATCTGTACTCTAAACCTGTGAGTTGAGAATATGTTTAAGGTATTTGTCACTGATAAACTGGATTTTAGTGTGCCACGCAGTATCTGTGGGCTGCCTGTCCCACATGTGAGAAACTCCAACAAAATCAAGCCAACACTCACTTGAAAAACTGCGTGCACTACTATTATGTGTTCTAAGAGCTTAATCAATATTTCAACAAAGTTAGCAATGTAAATCTTAAACAGTTTAAAATAAAGCTTTAGACAAAAAAGCAAATTATGTTCAGCAATTTTTCTTATTGTGTTATACCAATTCTATGAAAATCAATATCAATCAAAAACAAAACGGTAATGATACATCAAATTGCTGGTTTCTTCTTTAACCTGTACATAAATCACTTCGTTACATTTACATAGTCCAAAAATGTATAGGAATACAATGCTTGTAATTCACAGACAGTTATGGGTAGCCCAATGCATTTCGGGACCCTATGTCCCTTCTTTGGGGGCCACTGCTATAGAAAGAAATGAATTTTTTTATTGCATGAATGCTAGTACTACATATACTAGAATAGTCAAAACATTCATACATGCAATTGTTACATAGCTACCAAAATTGATGTAAGACACCATTATAACAATGCGAAAAGATAATGGTACGAGTACCGTGTTTTTTGTCATGAGTGAAAGAAAGTAAAGGAGTTGCCTTCACCAATTGATATGCTGCTCCCTCTGTGAACATGCAGTGACATAGTGAACAACAGACAAGTGGAGAAGGAAGTGCAAGATACCTGCTAGGCGCACAACTGTGCTAAGACAAGCTGTATATGGGGTCTGTGATTTCTGGGGTAAGCATGTACTCTAGGGAGAAAAAGCACACAATGTAACCAGAAAAATAACCTAAGAACTGCTGTCAATGAGATTGGGCATACAAGAATGAAAATGAATAACCAATTCATTTACCTGATGTACTGAAGTGCGGAGCGAAAACTTAAAAAGAGCGGAAACGTAGAATGAAAATGAGCTCCAAAAAGTGAAAAGCTAGTTACCGGACACAGAGTGTGAACCCCTCGAGTACAGAAAGTTGGCTACCTGATATTACCGAGAAAACAGCGTACCATCTGAAAATAGTTAGAAACAGATGTGCTGCAAAATAGAAGCAAGGAGACTAAAAGACGTCTGTTACATCGGAACGAAACAAAACTCACCGATTGCTTCTGTAGAAAAGTCCTCCTAATGAGTTCTCCGTGTAATGTCAGTCAGTTGCGTGCAAGACGCTTTCACGGTATTTACAGAGTACGAGACCCGCGAAACTAGAAGGTCACGTGATGTCGTCTGAAAAAAACTGACACTAACTGTGGGTGAATGTAGCCGCCATTTTAGAAAGGTAGGGGAGTAATAAAGCTGTAATAGAATTCGAGTGGAATCTCTAATAATAGGATCCTAAGAATAGAATAAATGCACCCACTGGCAAGCTTTATGTGTGAAGCTTAGAAAGCCTACGGTCAAGGCTGGTAAACTACCGAAAATACACGGAAACTGAGAAAGGAAAAAAGCTGAAACGTACGACCAGAAGCCTAGATTGATAAACTACCTAAAGTTAAGAGATAATTGAAAATAAGAAATAACTAAAAAAAGCTACGGAATGCTAAGGTGCGCAGCAAACTAAAGGGATGCTGCGTGGCTGCGGTGATTGTGAAACGAGCTGATAGTGAGTGGATACTGGATAAAGGAATGGAAGTAAAACCTGAAAAAGCTGACTAGTGACACCTGAGAAAGGTGAAGACTGTAAAGGGACAAGATACAGGAACTGTCAAAACATGCATGCTAATAAAGCTGCCCAGAAAGTGATCAAACAAATCTGGATAGGTGCTGAAGGTGACGAAAGACGAATCACGTCGGGGTGGAAACAGAGTGAAAGCTAGTGTTGAACAGTAAAGAGAATTGTTCAGAAGGACCTCATACCCCCTCAAACAGTGTATGTTGTAAAAAGAGGAAAAAACAGAAAGTATGTATGAACATGTCAAGTTGCTGACTCGCAAGTCACATATATAAACTGTACATATAGTAATAATATACCTGGTTTGTGTCCTGCAACTAGAAATGTACTTGTGGATAATAGATCTATATGTGTTGCAGTGGAAAAAATGAATATTTCCTGAAACATGAAAACAGTGTAAACTTTAAAAATCTCTAGTGTAAAAGTGGTTGTGTGTGCAAAATTGATGATACTGAATGGTGAATGCAACTCGAGAAAAAGTGATGATTACAGAAAACAACTCAAGTCCAATTTGTCATTAAGACCCAGCGGCATCATTTTATTAAGTTTCCTAATCCAGAACACTTCTCTTTGGGAAAGTTTTTTGCTTGGGTCAATTCCTTTCTTGAATGTAAGTTTTTCCACAATTAAAAAACGGACTTGGGTGATGTTTTGTAGGTAGGTACAAAGGTTGTTCCTTTGTTTAAGATTTGTGTTTGTTGGTTAGTGAGCGTTTGAGAACAAATGTTTATGATAATTGTTTCTGACTCTGTAAGTTCTGTCGCGGTTTCTCTTTGGTTTTTTCTCTTTCCTTGCCTGGTTTTGCAGAACTTCCGCTTGTCTTCCCTGCTGTTAAATTCGGTGGATGCGGAGGATGCTGGCCTTTGGACAAAAAAGATTCAGTGGAGCCTGTAGCATGAATGTCACTAATCTCAGTACTTATTTTGGTGGTACTTGCTGATTCACTTATAGCTCCATTGATGTTTAAAGGAGGTCTGATTGACTGTATGTCTCAGTCTGACATTACACTTTCCTCAGATGAAGCATTCGGATTTTTGTAGGGTCTTCGCTGTGCGTACATCTCTGCCCATGTATATACCTCATTCAGGCGGTAGTCGACGGTATCCCTTTAAAATTTGCGGAGTTTACGCTCTTGAAGTTCTTTACCATAATTATCCAATCTCATATTGATTTGTTCTAATGTGTTTGCCCAATCTTCTGAGTCTGCATTTATTCTATTCTTAGGATACTATTATTAGAGATTCCACTTGAATTCTATTACAGCTTTATTACTCCCTAACCTTTCTAAAATGGCGGCTACATTCACCCACAGTTAATGTCAGTTTTTTCAGACGACGTCACGTGACCTTCTAGTTTCGCGGGTCTCGTACTCTGTAAATACTGTGAAAGCGTCTTGCACGCAACTGACTGACATTACACGGAGAACTCATTAGGAGGACTTTTCTATGGAAGCAATCGGTGAGTTTTGTTTCGTTCCGCTGTAACAGACGTCTTTTAGTCTCCTTGCTTTTATCTTGCAGCTCATTTTCTGTTTCGTACTGTTTTCCGATGGTACGCTGTTTTCTCAGTAATATCAGGTAACCAACTTTCTGTACTCGAGGGGTTCACACTACGCGTCCGGTAGCTAGCTTTTCACTTTTTGGAGTTCATTTTCTTTCTACTTTTCCACTCTTTTTAGGTTTTCGCTCCGCACTTCAGTACATCAGGTAAATGAATCGGTTATTCATTTTCATTCTTGTCTGCCCAATCTCATTGACAGCAGTTCTTAGGTTATTTTTCCAGTTACATTGCATGCTTTTTCTCCCTAGAGTACATGCTTCCCCCAGAAATCACAGACCCCATATACAGCTTGTCTTAGCACAGTTGTGCGTCTAGCAGGTATCTTGCACTTCCTTCTCCACTTCTCTGTTGTTCACTATGTCACTGCATGTTCACAGAGGGAGCAGCATATCAATTGGTGAAGGCAACTCCTTTACTTTCCTTTATTCACGACAAAAAACACGGTACTCGTACCGTTATCTTTTCGCAGTGTTATAATGGTGTCTTACATACATTTTGGTAGCTATGTAATAATTGCATGTATGAATATTTTGACTGTTCTAGTATATGTTGTACTAGCATTTAAGCAATAAAAAAATTCATTTTTTTGTATTGCTGTGGCCTCCAAAGAAGGGACATAGGGTCCCAAAATGCATTGGGCTACCCATAACTGTCTGTGAATTACAAGCATTGTATTCCTATACATTTTTGGACCATGCAACTGTAACAAAGTGATTTATGTACAGGTTAAAGAAGAAACCAGCAATTTGATGTATCATTACCGTTTTGTTTTTGATTGATATTGATTTTCATAGAATTGGTATGACACAATAAGAAAAATTGCTGAATATAATTAGCTTTTTAGTCTGAAGCTTCATTTTAAACTGTTTCATATTTACATTGCTAACTTTGTTGAAATATTGATTAAGCTCTTAGAACACACAATCGTAGTGCACGCAGTTTTTCAAGAGAGGGTTCGCTTGATTTTGTTGAAGTAGTTTTAAATGCCAAGTCAAAGTGGCAGTAAACTGCACACACAGGCCCTGAAGTGGCAGGCCTGATAATGTTTAAGTAGCTACTGATGTGGGTGGCACAATCAGTGCTGCAGGCCCACTAATAGCAAATAATGTACAGTCCCGGGGCACATATAGTGCACTTTACTAGGGACTTATATGAAATTAACAAGCATTTGCAATGCAATAGGTCTCGCATTTTTGCGAGAGTTTAAGCTATTAGCATTGCAAATGACAATGCCTTTTTTTATGTTTTAAAAACCAAAAACAAATAAAAGGCATTGTCATTTACAATACCAATAGCTCAAACTCGTGTAAATGCAAGACCTAGTGCATTGCAAATGTTTTTTTATTTATGTTTTGTGTGTTTAGAGTTGGCAGTGCCTTTTTGTATTCATATGACCCTAATCTGTTAAGAAGTTGAAGAATGAGTTTGCTGGGCAGGTAATGAGCAGCAGCAACAACAGAAAAGGGCCGGAAGTGGAACTCCTGCTTCATTTGGTTTAAATGTGTAACTACACTATCCCCAGGGGGGTCCAGAGGGAGGGAACTAGAGGCGCGGGGCACTAGGAGCAGGCCAGCCTCCAACATAAAATGTTCAACACAAAATGGGGCAGCTCCCAGATATAGTGACCTAGGTTTAGCTGAATGCAAATTCTGGTAAAGTGACCGCAGATGTTCTCATTTAATCTTTTGTACTCTGTTTTCCTTTCAGGCTTCCAATTGAGCCCTCCTTTCTGTGGAGTGTGACATAGGTCACCCCACTTAGTGGCATCATATCACCACAAGGTTGGTAAGAGCGGATTCCTTCACTTCACTTTGGTCCTGATGAATGCCACGGACATACTGGGCCACACGGCAGAAACATGTCGACCACACCCATAACGGTGAGGGGACAATAAATTCCCCACTACACCGTTCACTTGTTTTTAAAGAACCATATAGCTGCCTACCACATTAAAACTAATTTGACAGCTATAATGGCCTTTTAACTCTCACTCACTTTTAATGGGCCCCCACCTAGGTTAGAAGTGCATCCCTGTCATCAGGTGTATGCCCGCCCTCCACCAAAGCAAGTTTCTGGAGGGCAAGGACTGATCAATGATGAAGCATGACACCAGGTGGTGTGTGAGACCAGTCCGTGACATTTTGTGAGATGCCTACACTCACAATCTAAATCCTCTGCACCTAGGTCACTATATCTGGGAGAGGCCCCATTTTGTGTTGATCATTTGGTTTAAACCCTGATAAATACTACTCTGAGAAAAGGAGGCAACTGAGAGCGTGTGAAAGGATCAATGCCGCATAGGAATGGAAGTTAGGAATGCTGCCTCATAAAGTTAAGTTAATATATTGATAAAATAAAAGCTGCGTGTGCTGATTTTTTAAAAGCTGCGTGTTTGCTGGTGCATGGTTAAGACATCGAGCTACTTAAAACATGTAGAAGGGAAGGAATGCTCCTAGCTACTTCTGCTTGAATGCTAATTAGTTTAATCAGCTGGTGGGAGAAGGATGAGCAAGGAGTAGGTAACAGGCAGTGTGTCAGCCAAGTGTCAGGGAGAGACTCCTGGGGGCATCCTGGTGCTGAGAACCATCCGAGCACATAGTTTAATTTATAGTAATATAGCATTGTTTTTCGTCTCGGTTACTCACACGTGTATACAAGCACCTTCTAAGCAGATCTTTACGATTACACGGCCCGCTCTACCAATGCTGGAAAAACTGTAATTCGAACAAAAAATGGAGTATGTAATATGTATAGATTTGTTGTTTACGTTACAACATTCACTGTCCGTAGCAGAATGTACAAATCCAACGCTACAGATCTGCTTTTTAATGTAAGAAGGCTGGCTGTTATCAAACTGCAAAAGGCAGAAAGGGCTCTTGTTGTGACTGCTATGCATTCAAAGCTCCGTACCTTGCGAACGATGCACTCAAAAGCGCAGATCACTGGCTGTGTTAATTACAATTGGCCTACAGCACAAAGTAGCTGGTGAAGAACACATTACATCACCCATCAAAGAAATAAAATGTATCCTAGTGCCATCTTTTGCACTTTTACAAAAAGTGTAGACTGGAGATCAGCTGTTAGAAAAGTGCTTGGTGCGCTACCAGACCATACAAGCTCTTTGGACAGTAAACCTGCTCCATCTGTTTCCCTTTCTAAAAGCACGCCCAGGCACAATAGACTGGGAAGAAGGACACGCGTCAAGGGAACTATTTATAGTACTGGGCCCGGTACTCGCTTGTGTGTTTTTGCTTGTCAGTGTTTGTGTTACACGCTTTCCCAGTGCTGAGGACCATCCGAGCAAGCACATGGGAATAGTTTATTTTCCATTACAAGAAAACTAATTTAAACACTGTTAAAAGAGAGACACCCACGGCCCCTCCATTAGTGCCCATACCCTTTGGCCCTTACCATGAGCCCACTAACGTTCCACTTTTACACCTTGGAGGGCCGGTGGGGCACCAGGGTAGCAAAAGTGACTGTAGAAGAACAGCTAGCAGCCACCACAGACTGCTGCGTGCAGCCATTGTGAAGAATGACAGCACCACGGCACTGCTGCACCTCCTGGTGGAAGGAGCGACTGATACAGGCAGCTGCCAAGACTACACCCACTCCAGGGCACCACCGGTCGACCTACGTGACGGTTAGAGTATAGAAATAGATGATGACAGTGTCTATTATAGTTAACGCGTTGGCCATCTTGGACAAGGTCTTTTTGTAGTCTATATGATGTATGTTAAACAAGATATTTGAAAGGCACCACAGATGAAAACACTATTTAGAAATACTTGTTACAACTTACAACTGTGCTGATTACGGACATTAAATACTATTTTGGCTTAAGTACTTTTTTTCTTAAAATGCTTGATTTTTTATTTTGAACAGTGGCAGACATTTTAGATGTGCTTTGTTGAGTAGTATCAGTCTGCCACAACAAATACTAAAATAGTACTTTAAATGTACTGTGGCGCTATAAATTAGCATAGACTGTGCCGAATACAAAGATCAGAGACACCGGAGTAACACTTTCTCAGGAAGCTGTCCTCGGTAGCACATATGTACCGCAAATCACTTATTCGCCCCTTTTATATCATTCTACAAATGTACATAAAAAAGCAGCTGAGTCGGGGTAATATAAATTAAAGTTAAAGTAAACAAGCATTGGTCAATGCAGGATAATATGCTACAACCAATAGAACTGGAGTAAAAGTAAGTGGCCCGCACAGGATCCAATAAAAAGCTAGGAAAGAGAGGGGGCGGTGTGTAAAGTCTTTGCAGGCATACCTAAAAACAAGTCCACTCCTCATTAGAAGGAAGCCCAAACCAAGCAAATATCCTACTAGAAAAAGCCCAACTGTCCGTGGAGATATAAAAATGCAAAAAAACCTAATTAAAAAAATACAAGGCGTACACGGTGGCGTCTGGCTGAAACTCCGCAGTGCGACTCGGCGGTCCCGCGCTTCCAGGCTGCCGTATGTGAATTAATGAGGCATGGAGGGCTGCTAAAGGTTTGGTGAGCAACCTGTTATCTTCCTTGGTCCTGTGAGCAGTGATTAAGACGAGGATTCTCCGATATGCGACCTCCTCCCCGTGAGGCGCGAAATCGTGGTAACGGCTGCCATTTTGTTTTTGTGTTTTCAACAGCGCTTCGTTCTTCTGCAATGCCTTTTTTTTTTTAAATCACTCAAGTCTCCTTTAACACTCTGGCTTCAACCTGAGCCTCTTGTTGTGCCCCAGGACTTGCAGGAGATGCTGCATGTTTATATTTCTTTCTGTCATTTTGCTGGATGGGGAACTCTGTCAGCGGCCATTTTGTGGTATCTCAAGCACTTTCCTCCACTTTGACAATCTGCTGGCACATCTTCCTTACCATTATTGAGACTTCAATTATTATTTGGGCACACTGCTTATTTTTTATTTATTTATTTATTTTTTCTCTATTCCCTGGAGTATTTTTGCCTCATAGTGGATCTTTAACATTATTTTGCAGTTGAACGCATAATTTTGACTGATATATATATTCACATCTTTGGCCGGTTTCTTCTATGGTTTCTCCCCTCTCACTCGCAGCATTGGTCTTCATCACCCTTGGTTTGCTGTGTGAGGCAGTGTATGACCGATGGGCAGATTGAAAGGTGCTTCATCTAAACATCACAACTCAACACAAACTTTCGTAAAAATTCAAGAATTTTTACTACATTTTCCAGGTTGGAAGACTCTCTGATATCTTCGTCCCATACTTCTGAGACTGGCATGGAGCCCTCTACGGTTCCCCCTGGCAAATCTGTTACTAAACGTCTAAAACAAAATCCACCCTCTCCTCCTAAATCGACCTCACCTGTCTCTATGGAGTTACTCTTGGAAGAAATCAGAGCCCTTCGACCCTTTATGGAGGAAACTAACACCAAGTTACAGATTCTCACAGACAATTGGTCTCAACTTGACACGAGAGTCACTGCAGTTGAGCATAGTGTGTCCTCCTTCAGAAATGCAAATGTCTCTCAGCTACAATCACAGGTCTCTGTGCTTCAACGTCAGATCGAGGACCTTGAAAATCGCAATAGGAGGAATAATCTGCATATTTACGGCCTGGCGGAAGGAATTGAAGGGTCAGACCCTCTCACCTTTTTTAAGTCTTTCCTCCCCAAACTGTTACACCTAGCAGATGACACATCTCTCAACATACAAAGAGCTCATAGGTTGGGCAGACCTCCTTCAATTACTTCATCTACGGAAAGACCTAGAGGAGTCATTCTATACTTTCTGGAGTATACAGATCTAGTAAAGGTTTTATCAGCGGTCAGATCTTCTTAACGAATTACCTGGTCTGGTTCTACCCTCTTTTTCGCACAGGACTATGCTAAAGCCACCGCCAACAGACGCAAGGCGTTTCTTGACATGAGACCAATTTTGAGGTCGATGGGAGCTCGCTATGGTCTTTTCATCCTTGCCTTTTCAAGGTTACTTACAACAATAGAACAACATCATATGATGATCCTGTGCGACTACAGAGCTTTATTAACTCCTGCGGACCAAGTGCTATGGATTCTGCAGGATCCTCATCTTCGAATATTACTTGACTTTCAATATCTGTTGTAGTTGTACACTGCTCCACTCTGTTTAAAAAAAAAAAATGATTGCATCTTTTGCATGTTTTAGAGCTTTTGTTTCCTCCTCTATGCGACTTATGGTACCTAATAGTCTAGTTATTCTTGTTCTGTTTGAATTTTTGCATTTCAGAGCTCGTTTTCTCGTTGGATACATTTTTATGGTTTCTTGTGCTCACAGTGCGTTCCTTTTTGTTGTCTTATTTTTTGTTGTCCTTCGCCTTAATAGATCTTTCACCTTTATGGCGTGGTCTCCCCCTGGTCCTCCGTTGACTGATTCCGGATGCCCCGTTTGTTCCATGTGGCTCCATCCCTCCTCCCGTGTTGTTTCCCTGATTCCTCTATGTGTAAGTATGTTATCCCTACACATTTCTTTTTTTGCTCTCATCTTTCTCATTCTATCTTCTTTTTCCTTCTCTAGATATTTTTCTGACTCTATTCATGGGTGTTGTTACCATCTTTCTCTTTTGCTTCTCTTGTCATCTTCCCCTCCGTGTTCTTTCGTATTTCTTTCTCCTATTTCCTTGGTTTTTTCTTATTACAATACAGTTCTCCTCTACCTTCATTTTCGGCCTTTGCTTCTAGACTTATATTTCTCTCTTCCTTTTCCCTTTGATTTCATTATCTTCTTCTTATTTATCTTTCCTCATTCTTTTTACTGTTGCTGTAATGACTTGGATTCTTGTTTTTTATTCTTGGACCATGTTGTGTTTAATAACCTATGTCACTGAAACTGGTTACATGGAATGTTAGGGGATTAAATTCTCCCATTAAAAGGCAAAGAGTTCTGACACATTTGGCTAAGTTAGAAGTTGATATGGCATTTTTGCAAGAAACACACCTCACAGAGGCTGAATCATTTAAATTAAAAAAAGGCTGGGTGGGTGAAGTTTTCTATTCTCCAGGTGATGGCAAGCATAATGGTGTCATGATACTTTGCCGCAAATCCCTTCCCTTCACACTGGTTTCCCAGGAATCAGATGATGATGGTAAATGGCTGAATGTCAAATTGTCATTGAAGGGTGTTCCAGTCTCTCTTTTTAATGTTTATGCCCCTACGTGTGGTGAACCCTTCTTCTGGTCCAATTTAGCTAAGCAAATATCTCATTGCATGGAAGATAATTTCATTCTAGCTGGAGATTGCAATCAATCTTTTGACCCTTTTATGGACAGGAACTCCAAAGTCTCCTTTGTTCCTAATAAACCCCATAAGTCCTTTGTTCACACCATTACTCAATATAAACTTCTTGATGCTTGGCGTCTTTGTAACCCGACTACTAGAGAGTATACTTTTTATTCCCCTTCTCATCACACTCAATCAAGAATTGATTATATTTTTGTTTCCCATAACATTTCGCAAACTCTCAGGCATGCAGAGATTGGTCCCATCTTGCTTTCTGACCATGCACCTGTCTCAATTGGCTTGGACATTATACCTAAGGTTAAGGGTCCTCGGAGGTTGCGTTTTAATAATGCTCTCCTCTTAGATCCTAAATTTACTGCTTCCTTCATTACCTTCTTTGAAGAGTTTTTTAAGATAAATCAGACTCATTCCATGCCTATGGGATGCTTTTAAAGCATCCGCAAAAGATTTTATAATTGGCTTTGTTGCTAAGAAACGAAATGGTGCCCGTAAATTTATTAAGGATCTCCTTCAGGATATTAAGAGACTGGAGCACTCTTATTATACTTCACACTCGAAAGATTGTTTGACAGCTCTCATTAATGCTAAAATGCAATTTAATAAGAAATGTACTGAGGATGCCTCATTGTACTTATTAAAATCTAGCCCTAAATTTTATGGGGAGAAAAACAAAGCAGGGAAAATTCTGGCCAATTATTTAAAAGTCAGGCACAACAAATTAAACATTGAATCAATATACAACGAACAATCAAATTTAAAATTCAAGGATGTAGAAATTTTGGACGAATTCTCCTTTTTTTATAAATCACTATACACTTCCGAAACGCAACCCACTGATCATTTCTTGTCACAATTTTTCTCAAACATCCAACAATTTCAACAAACTCCTCTGGACCTATCCTCTCTGGAGCTAGATTTATCACAGCAAGAATTATTAAAGGCCCTTCAACACCTTAAAAAAGATAAGGCACCTGGACCTGAATTCTATCTCCACTTCTCTAAACACCTAATGCCCAAAGTTCACTCCCTAATACATTCTTTTATTTTATTGGGCAGCTCCTCAGGATCCTTCTCAGAAGCGCACCTATGCCTCATCCCCAAGGAAGGTAAAGACTCTAAATACTGTAAAAATTATAGGCCTATTGCCTTGGTCAACATTGACTATAAAATCTTCACTAAAGCTTTAGCTATACGGCTAGATTCCTACCTACCGGTCCTGTTGGGGAAAGAACAATCTGGATTTGTCAAGGGTCGATTTATTAATGACAATACACAACTTCTCTTCAATGTTTTGTCTAAATCCTCCCATTCAAGACAACCACTTGCAGCAATAGCGCTGGATGCCGAAAAAGCATTCGATAGGGTTGAGTGGACCTATCTATTTTATACCCTCAAGTGGTTTGATTTCGGTCCCTAATTCATTTCATTGATTTCCCTCCTCTATTCTTCTCCTCGAGCAGCAGTATGTGCCAATGGTTTAATTTCTCCATTCTTTGATCTGGGCAGAGGAGTTCGTCAAGGGTGTCCTCTTTCCCCTTTCCTATTTCATTTGGCTCTGGAACCCTTTCTCTCTAAATTACGCCAAAACCCCAATTTATATGGTTTTCAGACTTCCAATTCCCACATTAAACTAGCAGCTTATGCAGATGATATTTTGCTTTTTATGTCGCAACCGACTGACTCAATCCCTGCCTTTTTAGCAGAAGTGCGAGCCTATTCTATTATTTCCGGTTACAAACTAAATAACGATAAATGCGAGATTCTCCCCCTGACTAAGTTTACTTTTAAGGTTGATTTTAGTGCTTCTAATTTCCAATGGGAACCTGACCACATTAAATATTTAGGATTATATATTACCCCTACAATTTCGGATACGGTAGCACTTTGCATGAACAAATGCACTCAACAAATTTCAGATTTATCCACTAAATGGCATCCCTTGTACCCATCCTGGTGGGGTCGTTTGGATACTATAAAGATGATGTTGTCACCTATAATCTTGTATACTATTTCTAATATTCCGGTCCCTATTCCCGCTAACTTTTTTAAGAAGATTAATTATATTCTCTCTTCTTTCTTATGGAAAAATAAGAAGTCTCAAATGTCTTTATTTAAAGTAACACGTCCTAAAACAGGAGGGGGAGTTAACTTTTCTGATTTTCAGAAATATCAGAAAGCATTCCTCCTACGTCAGGCCTCTCTTTGATTGTCAGATTCCACAGAGGATTGTCCTCTTTGGACTACAATTGAGCCTCTCTTCTGATCCCCCTTTTCCTTTGCTGAATATCTCTCCTTTTCACGTAAACCACAGACCTTGTCTACTCCCATAATTAAATTAACCTCCAAACTTCTGGAATCTGTTCTTCCCCCTACTCGTAATGTTACAGACTCCTTTCCTCAATTCACCAATTTGGCATAATAAGAATCTACTTATTAGTAATAAACCATTTTACTGGAGATCTTGGAGAAACAACAGTTTAATCTGGATCCACCAGCTCCTTTCACAATCAGAATTTTTGCCCTTTGCTTCACTCAGTCAAGTATTCGATTTGCCGGTCTCTGTCATTCGTAAATAATTTACTCAAAAAAGCTGTGATGGACATATATAATCAATTTCCTGTTGCTCCTGTTATTTCTACCAACTTGAACTTGTTATTCCTCACAACTTTGCTCATTGTTAGAATCTCTACCTAAAGCTTCCGTGATATACAGTTACCTACAAGGTAAAGATATTGCTAGGCAGAAATCCAAGGTAGAAGAGACTTGGGAAAAAGATTGTATGCTTTCCTGGCCAGTATTCCTATGGAATAAGATATGGACCAAGATTCGTAAGTCATCTAGAGCAGCTAATATAACACAAACGCTATTTTTTGTTTATAATAGACTTATATTGACACCTAATGCTTTAAGTAAGCGATTTATAACTGTACCGGATGCTTGTTGGTCATGTACTTCCCCAAATGCTGATTTTTTTCACATGATCTTCTCCTGCCCAAATGTGCATGATTTTTGGAAACAGGTATGGTCTCAAATTAACTTGTTTTATGGAACTAAGTTTTCTTTTTCTTTTGCTAATGTCTTCTTAGGAAGTCTATCATCTTGCTGGGAGAATGTTACGCTTAATGTTAAAATTATCGATTTGTTATTGGCGGTTGCATTTCAACAAATTACTGCAAATTGGAAGGATTTCACAAAAATGTCTTATAAGGCATGGTGGTATACCGTCTGTCATAATCACAGGTTAGACACAGCTTTTGTACATCCCTTACATATGACAGCGAAACGCTTGGACTTATGGGCACCCGTCACAATGTACCTTGACATGAATGCCAAGCGGTCCTTCCAGTTGCAACCTTCTCGTCAAGAAGTTCTAAAACCCCCTTGACTCCCCTTAATGTTCCTAGATTTTTCTTTTTACTCTGGTTTTTCAGTTTTTATATTTTAATAACTCTCATGACATATTTATATTACTTCATTCCTTTTATCTTGTGTTTATGAGTCCATTTCAAATAACTGTATTGTAGCAATTTCAATTGCAATGACAAGAGTTTAATATTATGAACTGTATGTTGACACCTTTATACTTGTTAATAAAACTTTTCTGAACTTTAAAAGAAATACAAGCAATGGAGGCAACGGAGCAGGAGCCACAATGAGGGAGGCAGCAGTAAATAAAGGCAGCAATAACACAACTGTAGCATTAAGAGGAGGTGGGAAGAATGCTATATTTGAATGTAAGCAGCTAGGGCACTGAAGCTAAACACAGGCAACAGTAACAGAGCAGGAAACCTAGAAAAAAAATAGTCCCACAAGAATAGATAAAGAGCCATAGCGGAATGAGACAGTAATAAGTCCCTGCTCTGTGGGAGGAACAGGAGAGAGAAAGGAGGGACAAAGAGGCAGGACTGACTACTAGCAAGCAAGGATTTTTAAAGGACACTGACATAGATAAATGAAAAGCAATAGCAAGAAAGGGGATGGACTTGATGGCCACATACCGATAATAATGGAGTCGAAGAACAGGAGTAAACCCGTTAACCCAGCTGAGCCCCGGGTACAGTTTGTAACCAAAAGACAACGCCTCAACTGGTAATCATTTAGGGGTGCAAGTACTAGGAGAGTACCAATCAATCAGGGAAGGGAAAGAAGGGAGACCACAAAAAGTTTCATTAGGAAGTAAATTTATTTGTTGTAAGTAGTTATATCGGCACTACAATACAGTTTATGTGAAAGTAACCGGAACACACAATTGTGCACTGAATGTGCTAGTTACAGTGAATGGCGCAGTGACACAAAGGGGTGAAATATACAGAGATAGTGGTCAAGCAAACGATAAGGATTTTATACAATGGGGGTTTCTTCGTTAAAGCTGTTTAAGTAGATCACAATGATGCCAAGTATACACTGAATAGTCGTTGGCGTTTCCACCTGTTCAATTCCAGGTCATCATCAGGACAGGGTTACTTTATTCAAAGTAGTGCTGTATAAGGAGAAAGAAGAATGAGGCCCAGAATTCAAGAGAATAAATCAAGAGGTAGTAATTGTGGGAGCTGAAAACTACCTGTGACGGTAGGGGTGAAGAGATCCAGACGGTACTGAGAATGAGGGTGACTTCTGCAGAACTCGGAGAGACAGCTGCGCTGTTTAGCTCGATGTAAAAATATGCCAATTTGGTATGAGCCAATGCTACCATGGTTTTAGGGAGAGAGCACATGCATTTTAGCACTGGTTAGCAGTGGTAAAGTGCCAAGAGTCCTAAAGTCAACAAAAACAAGGTCAGAAAAAATAGGAGGAGGATGCAAAAAGTTTGGGTTAACCCTGCAAAAAGGGCCATTTCCAACACAACCCCTAAACTAAAGCCAGAGTCGCCTAATCAATACTTTGCTGGACTTCCCTGCCTACAGCCATAACCTGGACAATGGCCCACTAATGCAGGGGCACTTGCCAGTTCTATGCCTCTCTGAACCCAGTTGGATTCCTCTGTCTATGCTCTCAGGGGCCGGTGACCTAACTAATGGGGACTCCTTTTCTCACTTGTGGACCCCATCTGAGAAGCACCTAACTTTAATTTGCTCACTGATGCATCCCGGTAGGCAGACAGTACCACCATGGCCAACAAAGTGATGTGGCCCATTCCATCCCTTGGGTCTGACTTCTGTCCCCAACCCAAGGTAAACTCTGTCCACATGGGCTGCAACCAACAGAGTAAACTGTTGCCCCAGGTGCCTTTCATCCTTTCTCCACTCCACCTCCCACCAGTTCAGGTGTGGTATCCTACAACTGGTCCTCCAGCCCAGGGTCGGTACCCTTGGGCTGGACAGGAGTCAGGGGGGAATCTTTCCTCCCCCTGACCCTCCATGCTCTGTACCCTCCTTTTGTGAGTGGTACACCCAGAAAACTGAACTGTCAAGGTGCTTATGGCAGCTGCCCTGCCCAGTTCTCCCACCAGTTTAGTGGTGCCATCCTGTAACTTGTCTTCCAACCCAGGAACTGTACTCTTCGGTTGAATAGGAGTTAGGGGTGAGTCCTTTCTTCCCTTGCCCCTCCATATGGGCTTCTGCACCCTCCTCTATGGAATGGTACCTCCAGAAACCAAAACTGATTGGATGCTTGAGTCAGCTGTCCACCTAAGTTCTCTTGACACTGTGAGACCCCCACCTCAGTGGATGGTCTCCCGGCATAGACAAGACTCTCCAGTGGGGCCCCCTCTGTGGATGGCCTCCCGGTACAGACTAGACTCCCCTGGTGGTGCTCCCTCTGGGAACTATCCAAGCTCTGGGGCTGGGGATAGCTGGGGATAGGACCCCTAGGCCTCTGCCCACCTCCACCTCTCCTTCTACTCTGAGAACTAAACATGGAACCCTTTACTGCCCCCTACTAAACAGGGACCTGCCTCGGCTACTCTGATTCTCCCCTATCCTCGGTTGGCGGGACCCTGAGCCACTCCCTTTAGGATCACTCTCAAGTGCCTTTCCAGACACCCTGGTACTTACCCAGAGTTAAACCTCCTATGCAAGTTCCCTGGGGTCAGAGAACTTACACTCAACCAGTTGTTGGCGCTGCCTTGGAAAACAATAACTGAACATGTTCTTTCTGGCAATCAAATTGTACAGCCCTTCAAAAGTGTTTACCATGCTACCATTTACCCAACCATCCAGTGCTCTGCAAAAGTACTCCACAAAATCCCCTCAGGTTGGTGAGACAGTTTCTGACTGCCCCTGAATGTAAACCTATACTTTTCTGGGATGAATCCATACCAGGGCTTCCTTCATGGGGATATACCTCAACCTGTCCCCCTTTTCAAAGACCAGTAGTGTGCCCCTCCCATCACCAGGAATATGACTCAATATGCCAGTTCCCCAATCCTCCTTAGGGATCCTATGCACCTCTAGAGCTACCTCATATGACTGAAACCACTGGTGTATGCCATTCCGCTCTTTGAAGCTAGGAGCCAAATCTCTTGGTATGTGGGCTGTGTCTTCAGCACTACACACAGTAGTTTTGTTGCACCACAAGACTCTACGTGTTTGCTCGTAAGTCCAATTTCTTTAAACTTAGCTCATGGGCCAATTTCTTCTCCTCAAGAGCAAGGTTTTCTCTGGTTAAGGCCCTTTAAGCCTCAGCCATCCTTTCCTCAGCCAGGGCTTTGTCAGCCTCAGCTCTTCTCTCTTCTGCAGCCAGTTGGGCAAGCCTCAGTCTCAGGTTCCTCTCCATGTGTCTGTCCTTGAGCTCCTCAGGTTACAAGGTTTGGGAGGAGACACTGCTCCCAGCATGGGATCCTTCTCTGTGGTCTCCCCTCTCTCTTTTGGAGCCTTTTCCCAGCCATCTTTCTGCGAGCGACCACCGTTTTGGTGTTTTTATTGTTTGGCAATCTCCGTGAGGTTCCAAGGCATTGTATCCTTTAAAATTCCAAAGGGGTCCTCCCCTCAGAGTTCTTATTGATCTCTGGATCCTCCTCAGAGCCTTCTGCTGCTTTTGCCCCCGCGTTTGAACTCAAATGAACGGAGGGTCAGCTTTAGGTCCAGGTTAGTGGAACTTCTCTTCACTGGCAGCTCCCTCTTCTTGCACAACCTCCTCAGCTCCCTAAGACTACAAGGTGGCATGCAGGTAAGATCTACTTCTAGTCTGACAAGGTAGGTGAAACAACAAAAACAGAGTCCTAAGTGAATAAAGATAAACAGGAGTTAATTTAGAGAAATGACCAATCTGGGAGAACAGGAAAAACACGTAATGGTTTATGCATAGAGTAATAGTGATCACTGAGTTACTATGGGATTGCACAAATTCAAGTCCTATCCTCACCGCTGATCACCAATGTTAGAAATGGGATTTCTGGTGGTCAGAGTATGCATCACGTACAAGTAGGAACCGCCACTCTAATCAGGGTAAGCTAGATACACACTAAAAGATAACCTGTGTTCACCCTCTGGTAGCTTGGCTCAGAGCAGTCAGGTTTAGCTAAAGAGTAAATGTGTAAAGTGTTTGTGCAACACACACACACACACACACACTGTAACACAATGAATACACCACAAAAGACCCCACACAGGTTTATAAAAATAGATTACTATATTATAAAGAAAGCAAGCCCAAAACATCAATAATACAATAAGTAGAAGTCAAGATATGGATTTTAAAAGAAGAAATGAAGTAAAGCGCGTAGAAGCAAGTAACGCTAAAAGGTTACTTGAGCTCACGAGGGACCGAAGCAAATCCAAAGTTCAGGCTGACTGTGAACGAGGGCAGGCTAGCTACAGGATTCAGACAGGTCCCGCTAACAAAGTACCTTGGATGCAGCCAAGTGTCAACGTCGAAGACTCGAAGCGGGAAGTCGCGGAGGCACTGTGTCAGCATCGATTCGTGGATGCAGGCGAGGGTCGTACCAATCTGCACAGTCTATTGAAGCCTTGGTGTCATACCCTTTTTTGATACAGGAGCTGCGCTGTCCGTTGATGTCGAGCTGTGCAGTCTGTTGAGCTGATTTAGATGATCACCTCCTGAGTCGGCATCGAAAAAGGGCCGCATGGTTTGTAGAGGCAATGCCGACGGTCGGCTCCTGCATCGGCATCGAAGGGCAATGCATCAGTTTTGATTGGCACAAAGTCGCCACTGTGTCAGTTCTGTAGCAAAACAGCTATAGCACTCACCTCTGAAGCCCAGAACTGAGGGCACCTCGGGCAAGGACAGGACTCACAAACAGCAGAATTGCAGGAAGTCTTTTGTGTCCCTGAAACTTAAAAAAACTGGAGGCAAGCTAACAACCCCTTGGAGATCAGTTTGGATGGAGGTCAGAGTTCAGCTCTCCTTTAGCAGAGTTAGAAAGCAGCAGGTAGCAGAACAACATCAGGCAGCAGTCCTTCCAGAAAAGCAGTGAAGTTGAGTCTTTTAAGCAGCACAGCAGGTCTTCTGACAGAAGTCCACTTCAAGATCCAGAAGTGTCTGATGTGATAGTGTCAGATCCCTGGTACTTATACTCAAAAGTACCTTTGATGTAGGGAGTGACTTCAAAGGAGTTCTCTAAAATGCACACTGATCCCTTTCAACCCAGTCCTGGCTCCAGACTACCAGTAGGGAGTAAATCAGCCCTTTATGTGAGGTCAGGGCACAACCTATTTCGATGTAAGTGTGAACCACCTCTCCCCCTTCCTGCCCAGGAAGTCTATCAGTATGCAGATAAACGCTGATTAATCTCCTGTCACATCCAGCCCTTCCTGTGTTGTGGCTGTCTAGAGGGAATGCACAAAGTGTAGCTGTCACCCAGCTCAGATGTGTATTGTAGACAAGCTGTCAGGTGCAAAGCGTTATAAGCACAGAGAAATGTCCACTTTCTAAAAGTGGCATTTCTAAAACAGTCATGTGAAATCTAACTTTACCAGTAAGGAGGATTTATCATTACCATTCTAAACAAACCAAACATGACAAAGCTACTCCTTTCTGATCAGGAATTACCACTTAAGAGTATATAAGGCAATTCCCAATGCTAGCATATAAGAGGAGTAGTCCTCACAGTAGTGAAAAACAAAATAGGCTGTTTGTCAAAATCAGGACATGTCAAACATAAAAGTACATGACCTACCTTTTACTTACACAGCACCCTGCCCATAGGGCTACCCAGGGCCTACCTTAGGTGTGACCTACATTTATTAAAAGGAGAGTTTAAGGCTTGGCAATTAGTTTTAAAAGCCAAGTGAAAGTGGCAGTAAACTGCACAGACAGGCCCTGCAGTGGCAGGCCTGAGTCATGTTTTTAATTTTTCTTTTTTTTCTGAGTTTTATATAGCGCGAACTAGACCCGAGACATCGTATATCAGAGCGCATTACATGAGCACCAGTTACGTTACAGATGGACACGTTCATTTTCATTAGGCACGGGGAGATTAAGTGATTTGCCCAGAATCACAGGATTTTTTAATATTTTTGAATTTATTTACAGAGTTTTATATAGCACAAACTTGACCCGAATTGTGTATCCAAGTGCTTTACATAGCACCAGTTGCATTACATGAGTACACACTAATTTTTGTTAGGCATGGGGAGATTAAGTGATTTGCCCAGAATCACAGGATGTTGAGCGTCGTTGCCGAGACTGGAACCCGGTTCCCCAGTTTCGAGGTCGACCGCACTAGAGGTAAGGCTACATCCTATATTGTGGTCTGAGTGTGTCGTAGACAGTTTTGGTAAGTGCTGGCTTTGATGAGCCAGTCGGCTAGGTAGAGGAAGACGTGAATATGTTGTCTTCTGAGATGAGCTGCTACTACTGCAAGGTAAATACTCTGGGAGTAGAAGTCACTCCAAACGGTAGTACTTTGAATTGGTAATGTTTACCTGCTATCACAAATCTGAGGCATTTGCGATCAGCTGGATGAATTGGAGCATGAAAATATGAGTCTTTTAAGTCTAGAGTAGACATAAAATCTCCCTTCTGTAAAAGTGGAAGTACCTACTGAGGGGTTATCATGTGAAAGTGCTCTGACAGTATATATTGGTTTAACTCTGAGAGATCCAGAATAGGTCTTGAGGAGCCATCCTTTTGGGAATAAGAAAATAAAGAGAGTAAACCCCTGAACCATGGTACTGTACTGGAACTGGTTCTATGGCTCCTTTTAATAATAGAGATTGCACTTCGTGTTCAAGCAACTGCAAGTGGTCTGGAGACAATTTGTGAGAGCGAGGAGGAATGTTTCGAGGATTGGTGGTGAGCTCCAGGAAATAACCATGTTGGATAATTCTGATCACCCATTTGTCGGTTGTTATAGATTGTCAAACGGGGAGAAATTGTTGAAGTCTTACTCCGACAGGTGTGGTATGGTCAGAGGGAAGCGTGGGGAAGTCACTGCTTATTAGGGGAAGGGGAGTTACGGGGTGTGACACCCTTACCCCTACCTCTAGAGTTGTTTCCTCTATATCCTCCTTGAAAAAAGCCTCTTGAGGAAGAGGACTGGCTATTACCTTTGCAAGAGGAGGTGTTCTGGTCTGAGGGTGTGGTTTTGGACCCTGCTCGGTAAAAGGAGCATTGAAAGGACCATCTGTTTGAAAGAGACTGGCCTTAGAAACTTCAGTGTCCTTTTTCATTTTCTCAAGCACCTGATCTACCTCAGGACCAAAGAGATGTTTTTTCTCAAATGGTGTATTTAAAATAAATTATTGGACTTCGGGCTTAAACCCGGAAATCCTTAACCAAGCATGTCTTCTGAGTAAGTGTTGACCTCCCTAGCTGTGGTATCGGCAGCATCTAGCGCACATCTTATTGAAGAATTGGAAATTAGCTTTCCTTCATTTACCAAATCTTGCACTTTTGCTTTATACTCATCTGGGAGATATTGGAGTAATTGCTCCATTTCATCCCAGTGTGCCTCATCCTATCTGGCCAAAAGGCCCTGCGTATTAGCAATGCGCCAGTGATTGGCAGCTTGAACAGCTATGCGTTTACCAGAAGTGTCTACTAGCTTGGATTCTTTGTCTGGGGAGGGGCGTCCCCTGAGGTTTGGGAATTAGCTTTTTTCAAGCATTGGAAACCACCAGTGAGTCTAGTGGCAACTTACCTTTAAAATATTGGATCTGTTGGGGAGGCTTTATATTTTTTGTCGACTCTAGGAGTCAAGATCCCTGCACATACACAATAGTTAAAAATGTCATCAGTGTTTCTCATCATTCCCTTTAAGCATAGGGAGTGTTTGTGTTGACCTGTGTATGGATCCTAATTTCTCAAACAAAAATCCTCTTCTAAGGATTCTTTGTGTAGTACCACCCCATGGTATTCTGCAGCCCTGGCAATGAGTTCCTGATAAGATACATTGTCATCAGATGAAGATGGCTTAGCAGGGGTTCGGTTTGGATCATTGTCTAATGGCGGGTCAATTGTGTAATCCTGCCATGGACCTACTGGTAAATGCGTGTCCCCCTCATCAATATCGTCCCCATCATGCTGAGATTGTGGAGAATCCTGAGGTGTGATGTGCAAAGGATTTAAAGTCTGAGAAGAGGGTGGTGGAGGGGATGCTGGTGGTGGATGAAAAGGACTGGTACCAACAGTCTTCTTTTTTAAAGGGATCTTGTAATGACTGTCTTCATCAGGAAGCTTGTGTTTACAAGGCTGTTTGGTATGAATATGACCAGTTTCTGGGTAAATTTAAAGTCTCTTCTGTTTGGCATCCATTTTCAGTGGAACAATGTCTACATTTGGATCAAAGAGGACATATTTTGGTTTCGGCACTGGCGTTTTGGGTGCCGATATGGACTGGCCTCTGGGTGCGGAAGATTTCTGCTCCGAAGGAGGTTCATTTTTCCGAGTGGAGGATTTCAGCTCTGAGCCCTATTTTGACTTGGAACCGGAGTGCTTCAGTTCCAAAGAGGTTATGTGTTGACTCGGCCCTGAGCCCGAAGGCTTGAATGGGGGTTTCGGAGCCGAGTTGGAAGGAGGGGAGTCGGAAACATTGTCTCGGGCTACTTATGTGAGTGGCACAAGCAGTGCTGCTGGACCACTAGTCGCATTTAATTTACAGGTCCTGTGCACATATAGTGCACTATACTAGGGACTCTCCAGGACTCAGGGACAGGAGCACACCGGCAATGGCATTTGCTAACTACAAAATGTATTGTGACCAATTGTGTCTATCCTCCAGGAATACATCCGCAGGGATGGCATCAGGTCCTGGGGCTCTAGCTACTGCATCTAGTACTTTAGGAATATCAGTTAAATCAAAAAAGGGGTTCCTTTTGGAGGGCCGCGTAGTCAATTGACAAATCAGTATATTCCACTTCCGCATCCACTATACAAGAGCCTTCAGCAAATACATTTGTAAAATGTTCAGCTCATGCTGCTGGGGCTATGTGATTTTGGGGAGGAGGACCTACACCATCATTGCCCTATGTAACAATGGCCCAAAGTCGATGAGAGTCCTTGGCAGAGCAACCTACCCTAAGATCCTGCCACCTCCTCTTATCCCAGTCTCTCTTAGCTAGTGCCTGAGTAGATTTATACTGCATTCTTGCCTCACGGATGTGCTGGACATCCTTGTCTTTGATTGACTTGATCAGCAGGGAGCGCATCCATCTGCATTCTATGTTGAACAAAGGCTTCGAAGTAAGAGAGGATTCTCTTAAAAAGCTTATAGTGCCAGGGTATAAATATGCTTAAATCCTCCTGGTGTGAAGGCTCGTCTGGCCACTTGATCAGACAGGAAGATATATCATCGCTAATGCTAGATAATATTTCTGGAGGACTAGCAATCCGAGCCCACTTGACACGTCATTTGTCATTGGAGAGTTGGATACTACTAGTGGAGATGGCCATAGTCGGACATCCAGCAAAATATAGTCTATGCAGTGTTATCAAATGTATTGGCCCCTTTCCTATCAGACTCTGTTCTACCATTGGCTGCTTTTAAGCTCAATTCTATAGAAACAACCTTAAGTTGCATGTCCATTTTTTGATTTATGGCAGCTCTAGACTTGGGATGCCCCATATTTTATCCTTATCCCTTGTAAAGTTAATGACATCACTGTACATGGGTTCGAAAGTTTTATTGAAATCCCCTGCTATCAAGAGATATGCACAACGACTTGTGGGCATGAAATAGGCTTCCAGGGACGAGAAATTGGATGATTTAGCATCCCCCTAGACACCCCAGAATACACATTGTAGAGATATATTCTAGTGTGTTTATCGATCACCAGGCAGGTCGCTCCCCCCATCCGCCACACAGCCCCCTGTGGGTTGAACCTCCATTGCCGCTTTTGCCGCCTGACTGCTCGCTCCCTTTTTTATTCTGTACCCCTGCGCTTGGCTTTCTGTGCCACTTTGCTTTTCATTCTGTGCCCCTGTGTTTTGCTTTCTGTACCCCTGTGCTCTGTTGTCCCTCTGCCGCCGTCTTTTCCCGCCATTTTTTCCCCGGGTTTTCCCCGGGTTTTCCCCCGTCGCTGAGCCCCTGCGGTCCTGCCCCTTCTCTCCCATTGGCCGCCCTGCTCCCACCTCCCAGCTGCTCCTCCCTCCCTCTGCCCTCATATGGAGGCCGTGAAGCGGTGGTAGAGAGCGACCTTTGACCCTGTCACCAGGCAGCTC
The DNA here is from genome assembly GCF_964204655.1 of Triturus cristatus. Taxonomy (NCBI): domain Eukaryota; kingdom Metazoa; phylum Chordata; class Amphibia; order Caudata; family Salamandridae; genus Triturus; species Triturus cristatus. The sequence continues at coordinate 427,628,219 of NC_140582.1, read as the reverse complement.
GCTCCATTTATCCGCCACGCAGCCCCCTGTGGGTTGCACCTCCGTTGCCGCTTTTGCCGCCTGTCTGCTCGCTCCCTTTTTTATTCTGTAACCCTGCGCTTGGCTTTCTGTGCCACTTTGTTTTTTCATTCTGTGCCCCTGTGTTTTGCTTTCTGTACCCTTGTGCTCTGTTGTCCCTCTCCCGCCGTCTTTTCCTGCCATTTTTTCCCTGGGTTTTCCCCGGGTTTTCCCCCGCTGCTGAGCCCCTGCGGCCCCGCCCCCTTCACTCCCATTGGCCGCCCCGCTCCCACCTCCCAGCTGCTCCTCCCTCCCTCTGCCCTCATATGGAGATCGCGAAGCGGCCGCACAGCGGACGCGCGCCGAAGGCGCGCCTAAGGCAAGCTTGACTGCGCTCGTCCGCGCCTGGACCGCACCCAGCGCCAGAACCCCTGGACACCGCACCCCTCGCAACACCAGACTGCACTACGACGCAAGCACCCTCCACGCACTCAACACCAGACGAGACCACCCCTGCTACCGGGCCACCCCGAAACGCACCCAGGGGCCTTTCACCTGCCGGAACTGCAGATTCACCAGCATCCAACCCTCCACACCACCAGCCAGAGAACCCAACCACCTCCGCTGCATCCTCCTCAACACCCGCTCCACTCGCAAGCACGCCATCGAACTCTGGGACCTCCTAGACTCCACCGCCCCCGACGTCGCCTTCCTGACGGAGACCTGGCTGAATGCCACCTCAGCACCAGACATCGCCATAGCCATCCCACAGGGCTACAAGATCTCCCGCAGAGACCGCACCAACGGAGTGGGAGGAGGAATCGCCATCATCCACAAAGACTCCATCAAAATCTCAACGAACACCGATGACACCCTCACCACCGCCAAGCACATGCACTTCCAGATCCACACCGACCCCAACACCACCCTCAGAGGAACTCTCATCTACAGACCTCCCAGACCCTGCCCACAGTTCAGTGACACCATCGCCGACCTCATCAGCACTCACGCCCTCGCTTCCACGGACTACATCCTCCTCGGGGACCTGAACTTCCACATCGAGAACAACAACGACGCCAACTCCACCGCCCTGATCGACAATCTCGCCAACCTCGGACTCAAACAGCTCGTAACGACACCTACTCACGCCGCTGGACACACGCTCGACCCATCTTCTCCGCAAGCCCCCACATCTCCTTCAACCACACCACCGAACCACACTGGACCGACCACAGATGCGTCCACTTCACCTTCAGAAAACCCACCACACACCACCGCACCCAACAGCTACCACGCCGCTGCTGGGGCAAGGTCACCGAGGACCAACTGAATACCACCCTTGCCCTGAGACCACCCACCGACCCCACCGACCCAGACACCGCCGCGACCAACCTCACACAGTGGATCAACGACTGCGCCAACACCCTCGCCCCTCTCAAGACCTCTACAACCAACCACACCAACAATAAAGCCGCCTGGTTCACCAAGGACCTCTGGATCTCCAAGCACACCTGTCGGAAGCTGGAGAAGAAATGGCTCCACGACCGAACACCAGACAACCACACAGCCCTCAAGAGCGCCACCCGAAGAGACCACCAACTCATCAGGGCCGCCAAGAAGACCGCCTAGACAACAACGCACACAACACCAAAGAGCTCTTCAGCATCGTGAAAGAACTCTCCAACCCCAGCTCCAAAACCAACGACATCGCGCCATCTCAAGACCTGTGCGACTCCCTGGCCACCTTCTTCCACCGCAAGATCACCGACATCCACGACAGCTTCAACTCCGACCCCCCCGCACCCACCACCGAGTCCACCACCCCTGTGACTACCACTCGCACCAGTCGCCTGACCGTCTGGTCTAGCGTGAGCGACGAAGACACCATCAAAACCATGAACTCCATCCACTCCGGATCCCCATCGGACCCCTGCCCTCACCACGTCTTCAACAAAGCCAGCGCAACCATCGCGCCCCACCTCCAGAAAACAATCAACTGTTCCTTCGAGACAGCAACCTTCCCAGAAAGCTGGAAGCACGTAGAGATCAACGCCCTTCTGAAGAAGCCCAAGGCGGACCCCAAGGACCTCAAGAACTTCCGGCCCATCTCCCTGCTCCCTTTCCCGGCAAAAGTGACCGAGAAGATTGTCAACAAACAGTTGACCCGCTACCTCGAAGTTAACAACATCCTGGACCCTTCCCAATCCGGTTTTCGCAGCAACCACAGCACCGAGACCGCCTTCATCGCCGCCACTGATGACATCCGGACCCTGATGGACAAAAAAGAAACAGCCGCCCTCATCCTCCTGGACCTATCAGCAGCCTTTGACACGGTCTGCCACCGCACCCTATCAGCACGCCTCCATGACTCCGGTATCCAAGAGAAGGCCCTGGCCTGGACCACATCCTTCCTCTCCGGCAGAACCCAGAGCGTCCGCCTCCCACCCTTCCGCTCCAAAACCACCGAGATCATCTGCGGCGTCCCACAGGGATCCTCCCTCAGCCCGACGCTGTTCAATATCTACATGGCCCCCCTCGCCCACGTCGCACGACAACACAACCTCAACATCATCTCCTACGCCGACGACACCCAGCTGATCATATCCCTCACCGAAGATCCCCACACCGCCAAAGCTAACCTCCACAGAGGAATGAAGGCCGTAGCCGACAGGATGAAGGACAGCAGACTGAAGCTGAACTCAGACAAGACAGAAGTCCTCATTCTCGGACCCACCCCATCAGCCTGGGATGACTCTTGGTGGCCCACGTCACTAGGCACAGCCCCGGAACCCACGGACGACGCACGCAACCTGGGGGTCATCCTCGACTCCACTCTCTCCATGACCAGGCAAGTCAACGCCGTCTCCGCGTCCTACTTCAACACCCTCCGTATGCTCCGCAGGATCTTCAAATTGATCCCCATCGACACGAGAAAAACCGTTACCCAGGCCCTCATCACCAACAGACTCGACTACGGGAACGCCCTCTACTCAGGAACTACAAACAAGCTCCTGAGACGACTCCAACGCATCCAGAATGCCTCGGCCCGACTCATCCTCGACGTCCCCCGCTGCAGCCACATCACACTCCACCTGAGAGGCCTGCACTGGCTCCCCGTCAACAAAGGATCACCTTCAAGCTCCTGATCCACGCACACAAAGCACTGCACAACACCGGACCCACCTACCTCAACAACCGACTCAGCTTCCACACCCCCACCCGAAACCTCCGCTCAGCCAACCTCTCCCTCGCCACAGTCCCTCGCATCCAAAAAACCACCGCCGGCGGCAGATCCTTCTCCTACCTCGCTGCCAAGACCTGTAACACTCTCCCCACCATCCTACGACAGACCCAGGACCTGCTGGCCTTCAGAAGACTCCTCAAGACCTGGCTCTTCGACCAGTAGCACCCCCCCCCCTCCCCAGCACCTTGAGACCCTCTTGGGTATGTAGCGCTCTTTACAAATGCAGTGATTGATTGATTGATTGATTGATCGATTACCAGGCGTATAGCAAGACATCTTGTATATCAAAGTTTATTGTCTGTATTTTACAGGAAAGACTAGCTCTGGTACAAATGGTTAACCCCCCTGTAGGCTGACCAACATGGCTGTGCCTTGCTTGGGTACAAAAATGTAAATAGCCCGACTTATATGCTGGTTCCACACTTCAAGTTTCTTGGAACAAGCATATGTCTTACGGCTCAATTAATTTATTCCAATCTGGGAGAGAGATCTTAAAACCAAGGCCTGCCACATTTCATGAAATAAGTGTCGTAAGGGGTCTTTGATGGATGTCAAAAAAAGGCTGTCAACGAGGTTCTTATTCCTCAATGTTAACTCAAAAATGTCAAAATCCGACTTTTTTCGTAAATACCTTGTTGCAGCATTAATGTTCTCGCATATGAGAGAATGACATCCCCTAATTTTCTCTATCCAATGAGTTACCTTATTAATCAATGTGTCCTCGCCCTTGCTACGTGTGGACTGGCTGAGCTTGGGGACATTAATCATAAAACCTTTGCCAGGAATTTGTTAAGCTGATGTGACCGCTTGGTATTGAGAATTCTGGCCCTGTTACAAGGGGCGCTCAAACTCTCTAATGAGAGGTTTAATGTCATGGCTAGAGGGGAGGGAAAAGCAGGGTGACTGAGTTGGCCTAAGAATACTGTTCATCTCGATTTCCCCTAAATCACTAGACATTCTCAACGGGGGATCAATGGGCCCGATTCACAGAACTAACTTAAGACAAAATCCTAAACTTACTACCATTTTGGTATTCACAGAAGGCACTTACTCATTTTGGTATTCACAGAAGGCACTTACTCATTTCGGTATTCACAGAAGTTAGGACTCCTAACTTTAGGACTCCTAAATGCCTTCTGTGAATACCGAAAGTCTTAAAATTAGGATTTTTTCCAGTTTAGAAGTAGTAAAGTTAGGACTACTAACTTTAGGACTCCTAAATGCCTTCTGTCAATACCGAAAGTCTTAAAGTTAGGATTTTTCTCAGTTTAGGAGTAGTAAAGTTAGGACTCCTAACTTTAGGACTCCTAAATGCCTTCTGTGAATACCGAAAGTCTTAAAATTAGGATTTTTCCCAGTTTAGTAGTAGTAAAGTTAGGACTACTAACTTTAGGACTCCTAAATGCCTTCTGTGAATACCGAAATTTTTAAAGTTAGGATTTTTCTCAGTTTAGGAGTAGTACAGTTAGGACTCCTAACTTTAGGACTCCTAAACTGAGACAAATCCTAACTTTAACACTTTCGGTATTCACAGAAGGCATTTAGGAGTCCTAAAGTTAGGACTCCTAACTTCTGTGAATACCAAAATGAGTAAGTGCCTTCTGTGAATACCAAAATGGTAGTAAGTTTAGTATTTTGTCTTAAGTTAGTTCTGTGAATCGGGCCCCAAGTGTTTGGAATGGGAAAAAATGGAATGGGGCCCATTTTGAAAATTGTTTGTCCTTTCTGGAAGAAAGCTATTATTCCGTAATAGTGGAGTTGAAATTAACCTATCAGTTGGTTATCTTAAGCTTTCTGATATGCTTTTTAATGATGCTGTTAAATGAACAATCAGCACTTTTAAATCTCCCACTTCCCCCCTTAGATTTTTAATATGTTAAAGATTGTGAGTGTTATCTCCCATAACAGAGAATGCGAGAAGGTGAGACCCATGAACATACTGTACAAGTGGAAGGCTATTGGCTTCTTCTGTAAGTGGTGAAAAATGATTTGCACAGGGGATTGAGAGAGAAGTCAGCAGATGACTTGGTTGAACATTTTGGGCTTCTACGATGTGCTTTTCTAGGACTGGTGGTATGCTAGGGTTATAATGTTTGCTCATCTGTTGCTTAACATAACTGGAAATGGATTGTAATTTGCTCTTAGACTTAGCTACTCCCAATTCTGTAAGGTAATTATTTTGCAGGCTTTTCTTTTTTTGGCGTAGCCCCAGATTTATTAGCCAAATTAGCAAATAATTCAGCTGATTTGGTGTTTCCAGCGATGGACCTTTGCTCTAATCTAGACGGAATATCAGAGCTGAAAAGCAGCTCAACTTCTTTTATGAGAGTATTGTTTCCTGGGCAATTTTTTGCAATTTTGGCGGTGCCATGTACCTGCTCAGCTGCCTTGCGTTTCTCCATGACGGCGTACTTAAGGCAAACCGCTACCATGCAGAACTACCCACTAAAGTACACTGAAAAATATGAATACCACTTTTTAACCCCTCACACTCTACTTTCTGGAGGGCCTGTCCAATTAGCAAAATTACTGGTCAGCTGTCCAATTATTCCAGTGCATTAAAGTTTCCCAAAGTCAATCGCAAAACTAGTTCAATGGTTTAAAAGTCACACTGCCACACAATATAACTATACTGTGTGAGGCCTGCTCAGGCGCCTCCGTGGGAATTACGATACACCTTTCCAACAGCCTTTTCATGTCGGTTCCTCTGCCATGAAAATGCTGGCGGAAAGGGTCTTTTGGGGCCCCTGTCCCTCATGGCCCTCCGCTTTGGGCCATGGGGTGCACCTGTGGTGCCCCCTTAAACAACCATGCATTGTGTGGCAAGTACCACATGGTTCCTGCCACACAGTGCATGGATGTTTCAAAAGTGTATTTTTCCTATTGCAGCTTGTGCTGTGGCCCCTAGACACAATCCACAATAGGAGGAATACACTTTCCAGCCGCCGTGAATGCTGTCGCATCCAAACCATAGTAGCGGGACCGCCAAGTCCTTGTTGGGTGGCCCCTTTACTGCTACGAAGTCAATCGGATGCTCGTCCGACTGGCATCGTAATGAGGCTCCAAATTCTCAGAAACCTCTGACAGCTGTGCAAGGCCCTGATTCACACTGTTCTCAAATTGCTATATTTAACCCTGTAAAGAGACCAGAGGGAGATTCTTAATTTCACACATATCACCTCTTCAGCATTAATGAAGTTAGGTCTTCCAATTCAGTTATTATGAGGACATAGTTTGCCAGGTTGTCTAAGAAATACGTGATAGCAGTGGCAATCTGCAGAGTTTCCAGTCTGCTGTGGTAAACTGATTGTGTGGATCCTTAATATCGATGATAATATTGATGGTACTTAATATCTCAGTCATATTATTGTGTGCACAATTAGGGGGTCATTATGATAGCGGGCGGATTGCCACTGCCCGTATGGCGGTGGCAATCCACCCGCCAAAATCTAGCGCCCGCATGACTTTTCCCCCCGCCACATTACGATGGCGGGGGGGGACCCCGGCGGACGGGAAGACCGTCAACCAGTTTTCCGCCGGTAGGCAATCCGCCTGATTGTCTACCGGGCGGAAAAGCCCAGGAATATGGTGGTGGTGCCTTGCAGGCACCGCCATCCATAGTATCATCATGGCGGTGAGCTGCCTTTCCATGGCAGAGACTCCGCCATGGAGTGGCAGGCGGTTTTGTCTTTGGGAGCCCGTTGCTGACCCCCAGGGTGTTCGGGGGGGTGGGGGGTCCACCTGCATTTGCGTGCACAAGGTGGCAGGCACCGTGCAGTGCCTATCACGTTGTGCATTCAATTGCACAACATGCATTTTACACATTGCGGCGGGTGCTGCTTGCAGTACTGCCCGAAGCAATGTTTAAAATGCGGGATGCGCCCGCCAGTCTGGTGGGCGCATCCCAATGCCACTTGCGGGACCGCCGCGACAATGGTGGGCGGTCCCGTTTCCCGAAACGATCTGCCCAACCGCCATCATAATAGGCCCCTAAGTTTGAGGCTATGAATACCAATCGTAAGTATATCTCTAACATTAATATTGTGGTGTTTAATATTGCTGTACGTGTTCTTTGTATCAATAATTTTTAACTTATATGATTATTGTTATTTTTTATGGATGTATTTAATTATTTTTTATTTGTAAAGATGCTATTTTCTTTTTTAACCCAGTTTTCCAAACTTGTTTTGATTTTGTATTTTCAATAAAATATGTAATTGGACTGTATTTCAGTTTCTAAGTCTTATAGGGGTTTTGTCTGGCTGGTGTTTTAAATAAATGTTCTAAATGTTTTGCATTTTTCAAAATTATTTTATTATTTTCGTAATAATATTTTTTATTGTAATGTTATGTATTTTTTAAATTGGTAACCTTTAAAGGGGTTTGAGAGGGTAGTGTTTTTAAGTTGTTTATGTTATTTAAAAAAAAATGACATTTCTAATTACTTTTTAAATTATGTGTTTCTTTTTTTGTTTATTTTTGGGTTGTTGGGTTTTGTTGATGTTTTGCCTGTGTAGCATTTTAAAACCTATATAATTAAAAGTTTTGGTTTCAAAATGTTTTGTGTACATTTTATTTTTTTTAACGTGTTTTTATTGGTATTTGGTATGATTCGTCACATGACTACACAAAGGAAAACAGGTGAATGTGAACATTACATTAAATGATGTTTAAATCGTATCATAGATCGTTACAAACATTAATTCACAGGCATCAACGATAGTTTCCATTGCAGTTTTTTCCTAGGAGCAGAGAACCTGGGGGTATATGTATCATACTCCCGTTTAGCGAATCCCAATTTGCGATATTTTGCGATTAGCAAATTGAGATTCGCAAAACGGAATGTAAAAAATAAATCGCAAATATTTTGCGATTACTTAAAAATCGCAAAATATTCTCAGAAACCCCATTTGCGATTTCTTAATAGCGAAATTCGCTAATTAAGAAATCGCAAAAACGTGAATCTGCAATCAAGGTGCAGCCTGATGACATCACAAACAGGAAACTGGAGTGATTTCCTGCACCTGCTCACCTGAGCCACACCCAGAGGCTGCTTGGAGAGTGAGAGGAGGCATCCCAGGAGAGAGCAACCAGCAATGGCTTCCCACAAACAACAGGAGGGCAAGGATGCAGAGAAGAGGAAGAGAAAGGATAAGTTCTCAGAAAAGGAGCAGGAGGTCCTCATTGAGGAGATGGTGTGCAGCCATGAGCTCCTTTTTGGCAAGAAGGCACTGCGTGTCCCAGAGGCGAGGAAAAGGAAAATTTGGCTGGACATCCAAAATAAGGTGAATGCAGTGGGGGTGACCAATCGTACCATTGAAGAACTGCGCAAGCGGTGGTACGACATGCGCCAGAGGTCGAAGGAGAGGGTGGCAGCCAGACTGAAGGACGCAAATCAGACTGGAGGAGGATCATCCACAGCAGAACAGCCAACACCCCACAAGGAGCTTGTGGAGTCAACTCTCCTGCCTGAGAGCGTTGGTGGTGTGGCTGACATAGACAGCTCCGACCCTGCATCCAGCAGCCAAGGTAAGATGCATGCAAAATCAATCTGCACTCATCCCCATCCCATGCACACTTCCCCAAATGCACATAGTAACCTCCCAAAATGTCATTCCAGTCCAAGTCTTACAGCACACCCAGCAATGCATCATGGGACTCGTAGTACTATGTCTGACAGTGTGTCCATGAGACAAAGGAAATTTAATGCAACATGTGGGTTGGGGATAAGTGAATGATACAGTGTCAGAGGTTAGCCAAAACAAACTGTAGGAACTTTATTGATTGCCAAATGCAGACAAAGACACAAACTCATGGAGTCCCCTTTACATCCACAGCACAATCCAGGGCACGGGAAGACAGCGCAGAGGGAGAGGAGCCTGCACAGCCTGAGGACACCAGTGACGACACTGAGCAGAATCCAATCCAGCGCAGGAAGCACGCACATGTGCCCCCACTGCCTCCATTTGAGAACGAATTACCTGCCACAGGGGATGACAGTGACAGGAGAGAGGGGAGTCAGGGTGTGTCACACATGCCCATTCAGGACACAGAAAGGCCAAGGAGTAGACCACAGGACACACGCAGGTCAAGGCCCAGGAGCAGCACTGCGACTGAAGCCGAAGGATCCGTCTTCTCAGGGCTGGAACATAGCATGCTGCAGGAACAGCGCCTGCAAAGCAAAGCACTGAGGTCAATCAACAGGCAGCTATGCCGCATACACAAGGACCACAAGAACATGGGGGAGGGCTTCATGGCCATGGCAGGGGCGATCCGTGAGCTATGTGACACTTTGCGGCACAACCAAGCCGCCAGTGATAGGGCTGGCCGACGTGCCAATGCATGCCTCAACAACTATACAAAGGCCGTGAACCGCCTCTGCACCACCACCAGCACCCTCACACGCAGAAGCGTCACTATGCAGGTCGAAATGGCGCACTGCTGCCAGGATATAGCCCGAGGACTTGCACAGGTAACCACTGCTGTGGAGCAGCTGCAGACGGCCAACGCAGGTGGCAGCGCACTCATGGCCTCTGCCGAGAGTGAAGACACCTCCAGTAGGAGCAGCATCACTCCTACATTGCCAGGGGACAGACGACACAGTGCCAGACAGGGTGCAGGACAAGGGAACACCATGGGGGGCACTCAGCCTGGACGTCACCGAAGGAGGTGAACATGTGCGGTGACACTTACTGCAACACGGGTGACTGAACCCTACAATGCTGTTTGCACAGTTACTTGTGCCTTACCTGCACTGTGTGCATAACATGTGCAGGGACAGCTACAATTTTCTTTATTGTGAAGTGTGATTAAACACTGCACACATTATCAAGCTTTTTTGTCTAATTTCATCATTACTCACCTAGAAGTAGTTTTGTGTGATCTCAGTCCGTCTCTGGCGTCCAGCAGCTGCCCCAACTCCTGATGCAGGTGTGGCAGGGGGAGCAGGGCGCTCGTCATCCGATGTGTCTGTATCGCTCACATCAATTGTGGTGCCTTTCCTCATTGCCATGTTATGTAGCATTGCACAGCTTGCCACGATTTTACAGCAGGTCTAATGGCTGTATTGCAGTGCGCCTCCACTTTTATGCAGGCACCTGAAGCGGCTCTTCAGGATTCCAAAGGTACGCTCAAGGACGAAGCGTGTAAATCTGTGTGCCCTGTTGTAGCTCCTCTCACATGCATTTGCAGGACCCAGATATGGGGTCAGGATGAAGTCCCGCACTGCATAGGCACTGTCACTTGCAGGGACAGACACAATAGGTAAGTCAATGTCCCCCCCCCTCAAGTGATGTAGTGGATGTATTGATGTGTGCCATGTATTTACCTAGCAGGTATCCCTCCCCAAACTCTCCAGCACTCAGACGTCTGTGTATTCCACTGTGTCTGAAGATGAAAGAGTCATGTGTACTGCCGGGGTGTTTTGGTACGATGTCAGTGATTATATACTTTGCGTTGCACACAATCTGTATATTGAGGGAATGGTAGCATTTTCGATTTCTGTAGACATATTCAGTTGCTGATGGGGGTGTGATGGCCACATGGGTCCCATCGATGCAGCCAATGACGTGGGGGAAACGTGCAATTTGGTAGAAGTCCAGTTTTGTTTGCTGTAATGCCTGTTGGGTGGTGGGGAAGTATATGTGATGTGAGAGCCTCTGTAGCATTGCATCTAGAAAGGCATGTAAGAAGCGCGAATGTGCACTCTGTGACACCCCACCAACCTCCGCTATTACCCGTTGAAAACTCCCTGACGCCAGGAGGTGCAGGGAGCACAGGACCTGCACATGTGTGGGAATTGTTTGTGTCCTGCGTGTAGGGTGCTCCAAGTAGGGTTTCAGCTCCTCAATCAGGTCCATTATGGTCTGTGGGTGCAGTCTGTACTTGTCATAGATGTCCTCTTCAGTGTGCTGGAACAGAGTGATGCGCAGCCTGAATATACGTTCCTGTCTCATTCTCCTCTGTGCAAGGGCCCGAATACGCAGCCTCCTGGCTATCACGAACATTGCTGCAATTGTGGGTGGGTCTGTTGCATTGTGGGGTGGTTTAAGTACCTTGCACCAGTTTACCACCTGCATGCAATTGGTGTTAATAGCGATTTCTTAATTTGTGAATTTCGTGAAATCACAATTTGCAACTTTTTCATACATGTGTTAGCGAATTCTTATTTTGCGATTTCTTTTTAGCGATTTTCGCAAAGTTAAAAAATCGCAAATTTAGTATTCGCAAGGAAAATCGCAGTTTTCATGTTTCGCAGCCTAAGAAATCGCCAATTTAGTGATTTCTTTTCAGTGTGGATGTGTGTCATACATATGAAATTGCGAAAAATCAGTCGCAAACGCTGTTTTTTGCGATTTGCAGCATTTGCGACTGATTTTTGCTTTCATACATATGCCCCCTGATCATCTAGAAGCCTGCGCCCCACCTACTAGCCTTATTAACAGGGGTCAAAGAAATTACTAACATCTTCGAGTATTGACCATATTATCTAGTACTTGCTTCACTGACATCTGTTCACGACAATGTGTAAATGGGTGTCCAGTATGTACGCATACCAGTTGTAATCGTTTAAGAGCTACTTTATTTATTGAGTACAAACCTTATACCCAAAAGGGAAACAGTATGAAACAGAATATAAAACCTGTGCAGAGGAGAGGGGTGAATAGTAGTTGACAGTACCACCTGAGGGGAGAATCATAATGCGAAGAGAACGCTTTTGAACCCGAAGGGGGGGAGGGCTCACCGCTACCGCCATGTCTCCCTCGCCTGATCATCAGAACTCTAACTGACAAGCACTCATGATCGACTATCACTTGGTTCAACACTCAGGGCCCACTGGGGACCGCACCAGACTGCCATGCCTAGCGCCCCCAGAACAGGCCCCCGGTCCCAGCCCTGCCTCCTCGCTATCAGTATCCGCAGGTTTCTCCCATGCCGCCAGCGCCTCTCTCCATTGTTCAACTATTGAGTGCTTCCGCGGTCCCTTGGACTCTTCCCAGCTGAGCCCTCTACCTTCTGCCCCAGCCCACCTGATGACGTCCCCATTCCAAGTTTCGAACTGAGGCCCCCTTGGAGACTTCCGTTCAATTGCTATTCTGCGCTTAGCGAGGCTCAGTGCGAGATCTATCAGCCTATTCCCAACTTTGGCAGCCTCGGGAAGAGATCCAATAGACAAGTCTGCACTGTGGGGGCCAGCACCCTGCCCAACGCCACCCTAAGCTTGCCCTGGACTGCCTCCCAGAAGGGACGCAGGCCACGGCAATCTCATGTCATGTGGCCAAAGTCTGCATCAGGGTGCATGCATCTGGGGCATTGTCAGACTTCCCCACCATAAGTCACATTAAAGCGGTGAGGTGTCATGTTGGACATATGTGTATAATTGAATTGTATGTATTTTAAACCCCCTCAGACAACGGCAAGAACATCGGCATCGTACTCGACTCATCACTCACCATGAACCGACAGGTCAATGCCGTCACCTCCAGCTGCTTCATCACCCTCCGCATTATCCGCAAGACCTTCAAGTGGATCCCCCCTGAGTCAAGGAAGACAGTCACCCACCCACTCATCACCAGAAGACTGGACTATGGAAATGCACTCTACGCCGGCATCAACACGTCCCTACTCCGCAAACTCCAAACAATACAGAAAACTGCCGCCAGACTAGTCCTCGGCATCCCCCGACACGAACACATCAGCCAACACCTAAGAGTCACTTTCAAAATCCTCCCTCACGTCTACAAATGCCTACACAACAACGAACCCAAATACCTCAACGACAGAATCAATTTCCACATACCCAAAAGAAACCTCCAATCTTCCAACCTCGCACCTGCCAAAACCCTGCGCATCCTCAGAACCAGAGGAGGCGGAAAATCCTTCTCTCACTTTGCAGCCATGACCTGAAATGAGCTACCGGCAGACATCAGACGATCCCCCTCCCTGAACACCTTCAGGAAGACCCTCACGACCTGGCTCTTCGGCTAAACAGATCTGCGCCCCTCAGCACCTTGAGACCCTCACGGGTGAGTAGCGTGCTTGCAATTCCCTGATTGATTGATTGATTGATTGATTGATTTAACGAGTATTGCGGGAGATCTTTTTGGGATAATGCAAGACCCTGAGCCATTCTGAATCTGAGAGTTCTCTGCCCCCGACTCTGTCCCACTTTGCCCATAACTTACTCAGGAAACCCACGGCCGTTGCTTGCATATAGCCATTTCACTAGATGGCCTGCTGTACCAAGGGTAAATAAGGCGTGTACTACCAGGTGAGTCTCCGGTTCTTCCCTCCCTCTGTTCTACAACTGTGCAAACGTGCTCGTCAGGGCATCATTTTGTAAAAATTGTCCTGGGGAAAGTCCACAGTCCTCGATCAGCTCTCTAAACGGGAGCAGGACTTTGTCCCGGTAGCAATCTCCGACATTGTCCAACCCTACGGCTGACCAACGAGCCAATTGCTCACTCGTGAATATAACTTGGGGGTTGCCATATGGTAACCCAACGAGGGGCAACATGGGGGTGTACCTGGCGGATCGCTGCTCCTTGCTCTGGCGCCGCCTCCTAGTGTGGAAGGCTGTGCGCTGCAACAGTGAACAATAAGGAGTGGACGTTGCCGGGATTAGTAGCTTTGCTATCAATAGACTTGGATGGGACTCTGGATACTATAAGCATGTGCCCTCCTCGTTTACTCCCTCTACCCATTGCGCTAGCTACTGCAGCAGAGCAGCGAGCATATAAAGTTCAAAGTTCAGTATCCCTAGCCCCCTTTCCGACATAGGACGTTGTAGCGTTTTAAGAGACACCCTAGGGTGCCCTTCTCCACACACCAAGCCCCATAGAAGGGCATTTAAGGAGCGGAACCAGCTGCTTGGCATAAGGACCGGGAGATTAACAAAGAAATACAATAGTCGTGGCAGCATGACCATTTTAGGTAGAGGGAGCCAGGCCATTATGGGTAGTTGCAATGTGCGCCAAAAATGTACACAAGAGTGTAGTGACCGCAACGCCCTGCCCAAGTTTCCTTCCTTCAAATCATCCAAGGAGTGGAAGAAGTGTATGCCTAGGTATTTAAACGTACTCTGAGCCCAGAGTATGTTGGCCATCAATGCCTCCCGTCTGTGCAACGGTCCTGCTATTGGGAACAGATATGTCTTAGCTTTGTTGACCCGAAGGCCCGAGAGAAGCGCAAAGTCATCCAGGGTTTGCATGGACGTGGAGGTGCCAGTGGCTGCGTCTGTCAAGTATATCAGCAGATCTTCAGCGTATAAAGAGACGTGATGTAACAGCCCTCCCATAGACAAACCAATCCTGTCACCTCCCTGGCAGATCCTTTCTCGATTGCCAGGGCGAACAGGAGGGGAGAAAGGGGGCACCCCTGCCTAGTTCCGTGGGATATCTTATACTGTAAGGAAATTGTTCTGCCTGTTTTAACCCTTGCCATAGGTGAAGCATAAAGGAGTTGCACCCACCCTTCCCCCAAGCCCATGTGCAGCATCACCTCAAACAAGAACTCCCAACCCACTGTGTCAAAACTTTTTCTAAGTTGACAGATAAAACCGCCGACTAGTTTTTGGTTGGGACCTCAACATGGTAGAGTATGAAGTAAAGCCTGCGGAGGTTATAAGAGGTACTGCGAGAGGAGATAAAGCCATTTTGGTCACGGTGAACCAGAGTCCGTATGTGAGGGAGTAGCCTGCCAGTTAACACCTTACTGAGGATCTTAAATTCCAGAATGAGCATGGAGAGAGGCCTGAAATCTTTCACTCCAGCCTCTAACTTCTTAGTCTTTGGGAGAGGGATCACTAGAGCAGTCTGGGTGGAGCAGGGCAGTTCACCACTATCGTATGCGGCTGCATACAACTTGACTAATTGTGGTGCTAATATATCGGCGAAGCATTGGTAAAATTCTGCCGGAAGGCCGTCTTGACCCGGCGTTTTACCAGCTGCAACGCACTAATAGCTGCTTTGATTTCTTGCAAACTTATCGGTTCTCCCAATTCCTCCCGATCCTCCTCCTCCAATGTACGGGGCGGTAGAGGGCCCAAGAACTCATTTATATCCAGGCAGGGAGCCGCAGCGGGGCTGAATACAATCGCTCATAATATGCTAAAAAGGAATCGTTGATCGCGTCCAGGTCGTACACTCCTTCTCCCGTATCCAGGCTAAGTTGGGTGATTGGTGATCCTGGTAGTTCAGGTTTAATTAACCTAGCTAGGAGTCGGCCCGCCTTCCCTTCCTCCCTCTGCACTCTATCCAAATACTCCTTATAGTTGTAACATCTCAACCGCCCAATAGCATCATTATATTTTGTGCCTGTGACCTGTAGTGACACGCGAGCAGCGGCATCAGTACCCTGGATGTTATCTAAGCTGCGGATGTTACTTCCAGGTCTAAGAGTTCTTGACAGAGCTCCCTGTGGGCACCACTTGCCTGCCCCATACAGTGACCCCTTACAACCACTTTAAATACCTTCCACTCCACTTGAGCAGAAGATGCTGTATTGCCGTTGATGGGGAAGTATGTGTCTAGGAGTGTATGTAATGACGTGCGGAAAGTAGCATCCTCAAGCATTGTCGGATTCAGTTTCCAGGTGGGGATCGGAAGGCCACTACCCGGGAGCTGATGCGTCATAATCAGTGGACTATGGTCCGACACTGCCCTAAATATTCAGTGATTATGATGGAGCTATGAAAGGCAGGAGAGCAAAGAAACGTGTGAAGCCTAGTGTGTGCCTGATGGACCGGTGAGAAGAAGGAGTACTCCCTATCTTTATTGTGTTGCAATCTCCAGGTGTCCTCAAGGCCCCAGTGGGATATCCAAGCGCGGAATCCCAGAGCCATCCGATATGGCTGAGACCCAGACATGGGAGGGTGCAAACAGTCAGTGGCAACATCCGCAACACAGTTAAAGTCCCCCTACTAGCACTATGGCACCATGGAAGTTATTAGCTAGCGAGGCTGAGAAGGACTCCAGGAAACCGATCTGGTCTTGATTAGGTGCATATATATTGTCAAGTGTCACTCCCTGACCAGCCAATCTCCCCATGATCAGGGCATACTGTCCCTCTGCATCCAGCCACACCTGCTTGAGGGCAAAAGAGACCCCTGGCTTGACCCAAATCAGTAATCCCCTGGCTAAAGCCGAGGTGGTCGCGAAGACCTGGCCCCTCCATCCTCTCTTCAACTTCCCCGCTTCCTCACTATTCAGGTGTGTCTCCTGGAGAAATGCAATTTCTATGTCCCTGCACCTCAGATAGGAATAAATATTGTGGCGCTTTGCAATAAAACCCTTACCTCAAATGTTCCATGTGAGGAAACGCAAAACTTTATGACCATCTGCCATTGATGTTGGGTAGCACAAGACAGCCCCACAATGGAAGCCTTCCCCTGCATCCCCCATTCATGCACCACCACCCCCCTCTGCAAACTTCAAAACAAACAAATGGACCACCACGTTGGTCAAATCCCTGACCCCCGGGCTGTCCGACAACAGTCGGCCGCACAAACAGCATGTGAAACATTTGTACTAGATGAGGCCCCAGCCTAGGAAGGCACTCAGCAGGGGGTAGCCAATGAAGGCATAGTTCAGGGTGCCCAAACCATCCAGAGCACACCGGCCCCAAATAAGTTGGGGCAGCTCGGGACCTGGATCAGCAATCAACAGACAGGCACCCCTACAGATATCAAAGTCACTGCGCTGATCTAGCTGCTTCAGATAATTTTGTCGGATATCTTCGGCATCACCACCGGCAACTTCACACTGTCACTGCCGGAGATGTCTGACTCATTTTCTTCAATCTTTTTCGAGGAGCGGGCCTTCACCACTGGGGAGGGACCCTTGCCCTGCATACGCCCTGCCACAGCCTGCAATGCTTCAGCCTTCTTCCTCTGTGTCTGCAAAGAGTTCGGTTTCTTCGTGGCCCCTCTACGAGGTCGTCTTTGGGAGCGCTTCCCAAACTCTGTGGCTTTCTTCGGAGCAGTTCCAGGGCCCATGCACCGTGGAGACCCAATCTTGTAGGCCTCTAACCAGTCCCAGGCGTCTTTGGGACTTTCACAGTAGTGAGTGTTCCCATCTAGGATACGCACCCGGACTAGGAACATCAGAGAGTATTGGAGGCCTTCCTCTCCTCACGCCTTTTTGACCTCTAGGTAAGAGGCCTGTTTCGTCTGCACTTCCAGTGTATAATCCGGGAAGAGGGAGATTCTGCTGTTGTCCATGGTGAATTGGCCCTCCGCGCAAGCTTTTTGCAGGAGGAACTCTCTATCTCGAAAATGGGGCAATTGAGCCACCACGGGCAACGGGGGTCTTCCAGGGGCCAGTGGCTTGGCCAGCACCCTATAAGCCCTCTCCAGTGTATAGAAGGTGGACAGCCCTCAGGTGCCACCACAATATGTAGCCAATGCTCCAAGAAGGACACCATATCACTGCCTTCCGCCCCTTCTGGCAGCCCAGGACCCTGATGTTGTTCCTCCGGTTGCGCCGTTTGGCGTCTTCGGCCCTCCACTGTAGCACACCCACTCTGTCTGTAAGGGCCCCCAGCTGCTGCTCTAGTGCATTCTGGTTTCAGTCCTTTTCACTCCCTCCAATAGCTACTTGTGTTCTTACCGCAGTAGGCCAAACCCCACTGCTACCGTGCTGATATCCTGGTGGAGGGTGGCCTTCTTGCCGGCTATGGCCTCCAGGATTTTGCACAGCTGTTGTTCTCAATGGTGGGGCAGCCTCATGATCAGATCCCACAGCCACGTGGGCACAGGCCCTTATTCAGTCCCCTTTGTGGGTTGCCTGCGTTCCCTAACACCCCCAGGGGCTGGAGTGCCACTCTGCACTCATTGTAGGTATCGCAGTAGGCAGTTTCCAAACTTCAGGCAACCCTCCAATGCAGGCCACAGGTGTACCAGGTAGCAGACCTCTCAGGCAGCGACTTCAGTAACTGCCTCCTACCAGCTGGGAGCAAATACAACCTCACCCAGTCTTCACACAGGGCTGTGTCACTTCTCCTGTTGTGGCCCAGGTCCCCAGGAGGTGGATAAACCAATGCCAGGTCCTTCAGTGCGCCACCGGGCTCACGCGAGGAAACAGCTCGGCTCACGCAGCGCCCAGAGCTAGCGCAGGTCGGCACAAGCCCCGATCCAGGCTCCGATCCCCAGCCGCACCCAGCTCCTCACCTCCGGGATGATTTTGCCGCGCGCCGTTATGCCGTGCGGGGGGCCACACCTCAGCCAAGCGCCCAAACCAGACTCCAACACAGTAGCTGTAGGGCGCCCGATCTATGGGCAGGCAGCAACCCCCCACAGAGTTACTCGTCACTTAACTCCGGTCGTCTGCTCCGAAGCTGCCATCTTGAGGGCTCTCCAACCAGTCGCGGTTCCCAGCTCCGCTCTCTCGCCATGCGCCCGACGATCTGCGAGCTTGTAAAGGCCTGCCCTTCACAGCATGGGAGCCTGGGGGTACGTTTTCCGCCGTCGCCCAGGCCCCGGCTGCCAGTAATTAAGCCAATAAGTGACGGGCCGGCAGGGAGATCCGAGACCACACGTCCGCCATCATAGACTCCACACCACGCCCCCCGTATATTTTATTTTAGGTATTTACTTTTAATTAATCCTTTTCTGATTAGGTTCCAATTAATTTAAATTCTTACATTTTTCAAATGTATTTTTTTAAATGACATTTATTAAATTAACAAATTAATAAAAATGTAAATCTCCCAGAATCCAATACTTCTCCAATGTTGCTTAGTTTGGAGTGTGACTAGTAACCCTTAACTCACTATAGCCCAGGAGTTTACTTACTATTTTTTTTTCGTTTTTCACATATTTTGTTTACTTTGTATTGGCAACAGTTATTCTGGATTTTTTTATTCAAAATACTACTTAATTGTCAACAAAATAACATTTCTATCTGTGCAATATATTTTGTTTAAATACATAAATTATAAATATTTCTTTAATACAGATTGCATTTAATGTATATTCAATTAATATTATACGTTTGAATAATTAAACTAATGTATACCATGTTTTTGTATCCATTTATGCAATTGTTTCACTAAGTATTACATTTTTTGATTTTCATATTAACCATTTTTCATGTTTTCTTTTTTTCATAAATACAGATTGTTAAACTTCATAAACATTTTATTAAAGTAGCTTTTCACCTTTTTTGAGCATTTAATACAAAACATGTTAAATATTTCACATTAAAAGATATAACGCAAACATTTTATATACCACATCGTTTAATGTTTTTTAAAACTTTTTTCTTACATGTAAACTCTTTTTACATAGTATAATTCAAAAAAGAATTGTTTTATTTTCATTAAGACAGCATTTTTTTTTATATCTCATATAATACTTTCCATCAATCTTTTTTCATCAGTCAGTAGTGATTGTTGTGGAGAATAATTGTTAAGGTGTTAAATATGGTTAAGGTGATAATATGCTCTTATTCTGCTTCTTATAAAGTTACAGTGTTTTTGAGGTGGAGGTGAGAATGTATATGTTGTGTTTATTTTATAGGATTAATGAAGATTTCAATCAAGTTGTATTTTTTCTACTGTCCCCTTTTTGTTTTGTTTTGTTTTTTTGTGAAAAGAATTATTTTAGATATTTCTTATACCTAACTTTTAAGCAAATTCCTTTTATGTTTTCTTTTTTGGTATGCATACCATTTTTGGATTGCTTTTTAGCCTGCATGGATTATGTTCATTTTTTAAATATGTTTGGATTTGATGTTTTCATTTTGGGGCTATCTCTAATGGATACATGGCTTTTAGGATGATTTGTGAAGATGCCCTACTGCTATACAACTGTCAGTAATATTTTACATTTATCTTTTTTTTTTGCTGGAGGGAAAATTTATATTGCATTATGTAAGTAATAAAATGATTATGAATGTTTTTATGTACTATGGCTTGAATTCAAAGACTGTAATATTGTTATCCATGCATTACTTATATGTTTGATATTTTCATCTATATTGTATTTGTATATATTGTTTTTTAACTACCTTTGTGAGTTTATGGGAAAATTAGAATTTTGGTGAAGATGTATTTATTTAAAGTAGGTTGTCTAGAGGTTGAAGATCTGTAAATAGTGTTACTTTTTTGCATAAGATTTCTACATGTATTTGATTTAGTTGGATAGTTTGGTTTTAAGGTTTGAGTAATTAATTACTTATTAGAATATTTAAAATTATAATTATGCAATTACATAACTAAATGACAAACTAAAGCTTCCGAAAATAAAATGATATATTTGAAAACACTGCCCATCCAACACCTCTTTAAAACCCCACGAAATAAAAACATACATAATTATTATAAAATGTAAAAATATAATTAAGAACTGCTAAACGCTTAATCATTATTCAAACATTTAAAATAATTTTAAAACATTGTTTTTAAACACTACCCACCCAAACTGAAAACAAATTGGAAAAAAAGATATATTAAAAATGTAAGACTACTATAAATTTCACTTCCAAATGAAAAAATATAGAAAGAGAAACTGCGCCCTCAATAACCAATGGCCATAGCCAGAAGCTGTGCCCAATGGGTACCGAGGAGTCTACCTGCAGTGGGTGACCCAAGGCCAGATCATGTGACCTGTGGGTGTTGGCCATGTTTGAAGGTAGTGCAGAATGAGAGCTGGAACATGGCCAGATGCTGCACCCTGCGCCGTGAGCCTAACGGCAAAAGTTAAAAATGGTGGTAAAATATTGAAGGCCTGGTATTGGGTACAGCTTATAAGTATGAAAAAATTGTATCTTAGCCGCATTTGTCTTTGGTCACTTTAATCATAATTTTGGCCTTAGCCTTAACGTTTAGGCTATTCATCATCCCTACTAATTTAGGGGGACTCCAAAGTACAATAGGATTGTGAACAGAACCTCCCACTGTATTCAATCAAAAGCCCTCTCATCATTGAGCATAATTATTGCAGCCTCTATCTCATTGGTTGAATAATAATCGATTGCCTGAGCAAGAAAATTTACATTCAGTGACATTGATCTCCCGGGCAAAATGCCGGTTTGGTCACCATGTACTGATGATGCGGCAGGGGCTAGCCTTAACGTCATGATTTATGGAAGAGTTTAAAATCGCAATATAAGACGATGATACGAACCAAGTTGATCAGGCGGTTTGTCCTTTTTGAGAAAGCGTATGATGACTGCCTTCGTGAACGCCTTAAGGATTTCACATCCATCCAGGATTTCTACGAATACTTTATAGAATTTGAGCGGTAGGCCATCATTGCCACATGCTTTGGCATTATGCATAATTTTAATAGCATCTTTAATCTCAGTGCTTGTAATGGGAACCCACACCCTTTCCCGAAGTTTCAGTGAGGGAAGTTTTATCCGGTGCAAGAAGGCTTCAATCGTGCTAGGCAATGGGTTGCTAGTAGAAGCATAGAGATCTGCATAATTATCTAGAAACACCCTGCCAATCTGATCGATGTCCGTTACCGTGCTATTCTGATTTAAGTCAAAGATTGCTTTAATGACCCCCTGGTTGCGCTTCATTTTATCCGACCACGCCAAATAACACCCTGAATGCTTGCTCTCTTCGTAGAATTTCTGCAAACAGGAATTCTGATTGACCATATCTCTGGAAGTAAAAAAGTATTTAAGTCTTTGACTTACCAATGTCAAATTAGCATTGGATTCAGCAGTGTATAGACTAAGGTCATCCCTATGAGCCTGCTCAAAATCTTGTTGCAGGGTGGCAATTTCTTCCCGTCTTGCTTTATTGGCTTTGACTGTATAGGAGATTGCTTCTCC
The DNA here is from genome assembly GCF_964204655.1 of Triturus cristatus. Taxonomy (NCBI): domain Eukaryota; kingdom Metazoa; phylum Chordata; class Amphibia; order Caudata; family Salamandridae; genus Triturus; species Triturus cristatus. The sequence continues at coordinate 427,606,196 of NC_140582.1, read as the reverse complement.
CCAAATGAAGGCTTTACATGCCCCAAACAGAAAAACTAGAGGCCGTACCAACATTTCTCTGAAAACACTCCTCCAGCGCATGCCTGTGATCCATCCCTTTTGCGTTAAAAAAGATTTGTCTAATGACCACCATGGTCGCTCTTTCGGAGTGCTACTCATTTTGAGATCTAAAAAAGGAAGAGTGTGATCTGAGAATGGGTTCAAGAGTATACCTGATCAAATTCTTCCCCCAACTAATCAATACTAAGAAATAATCCATGCGAGATGCAGAATTGAAGCATTTGGAAAAACAAGTATACTCTCGTCCTGGAGGATGGTCAGCTTTCCAGGGATCAACCATTGCGAGATCCCGTCCCAAATGGGCCAAAATGCTTATTTTGGCGAGGGCAATTATATCAGACTTCAGAGAACTTCTCTTTTAAGATTTTTTTTTACATGTCAGTATTTTCGTACTGACATATTCGTACTGACTTGTCCGTTGGGCCTCGGGCATGGTGCTGCTAAAAAGTGTTACAGTTGTTTGCATATACATATTTCTTATATTATTGTGACCTGGAGTGCACCCTGTATCTGTGTAGTATCAAATTATAACTGCTAGGGTGGACCTGGGTTGACAGCGCGTTGCACCACATAAGGGTGCTGGGGGAGTGGGTTAGAATAGGATATTTCCCAAGTGTGAATATTACTGATGAAATTTCAGCATGGTTGGGCCTAGTCCTGCTAATAATATTTCCAAGTGGTGATTTATGCCCTGAAATACATGATGTTCATGTTGTGTTGATTATTTTGTGTGTTGAATATAAACATTATTTGCATACATCATGTGTGAAGTCTCTTTTGTGATGTTTAGTGTATTTATTGTGAGTGAGTGCAGTGCCAATGCTTTACACATTGCCTTTGTGACAAGCCAGAATGTTCAGTGCCAAGCTACCCAAGGGTCAGCGCAGGTCATTCAGTGAGTGTAATCATCTACCTCTGATTGGAGTGCTATGTTCTGCCTGGCTGGGGCCTCACCTCAGCCCACCAGAATGAGCCAATTCCAACACTCATAGAAAAGAGGAGAGAGACCAAAGTGAATGTATGTCATTGGGGGTGAGTCACTGGAGGCATCAGCGTTTGCATGAACCAGAGAAAGGCGGTGTGTAAAGAGAATACAACACATGTGTGAAGTGCCTCCGTGCCCCTCCGCAAACCCATTACCATGAGGGCTGATGGCAAGCAAACATTAAAAGGGAGCACCTCGATGCAGGGTGATAGTGATATTCCAGGTGGTATTTTGACGGTCGAAAGCACCAGAAGCACATCCAAAGACAAGCCACAAGACGCAGCGGGCCCAGAACCACAATGGTATGCACAGGCGTCAATCACAGTGCTACTGCTATTTAGCCAGCTGGTGGATCCCACGACTACTACTTTTTTGCCACGCATAAGACAGATAGAACTGTCAAAAGTGCGTGCGTGATGCTTCACGGGGGCGACGCAGAACTATATGATCTATTCAAATATCTCCCTAACACAGTGGGAGATGACTACCTCGATGCGACTGTGGCTGCTCTGAATCAACACTTTCACCCCCAGTTGAACCCCGATTACAAAAGATTCAAGCTGTGGCAGGCCTGACAGACTGAAGCCGAATTGGTGGATGTGTTCTGTATGCACCTATGCAAACTGCAAAGCACCTGCACGAACATCGACCGGACAGATTAAATCAGGGCTCAACTGATTTAAGACTGCCATTTGTCCACCCTCTGGAACTCATCCTCCGTCAATCAGGCTAACATTGGATAATATATTGATTCTGGCCAGGTCTCATGAACTAGCAGACAGCAAGGCTGAGGATATTGAGGCAGCCCTCGCACATGGCGCAGGCGCGTCAACCACACCAAAGAATGTAAACGTTAAAGAGGAACAAGTGGATACTAGTCAACGCTGCCCTGATCGGCCGTGCCCTGCATCCGCTCCCAAACAGGTCGAGAAGGTCTGTGGAAACTGCAGCATGGCCCTCCGCACACTCATGCGCCCAACACAAGGTAAACCCTGTCTGAAATGTGGCCGAATTAATCATTTTGCTAGAGGAAGCCGCAGCGGTGGCCGAGGTACAAGCTCAGGTTACCGGGGACAAGGGTGGTTGACTCTCCGCCAACTTTCCATTAAAGATGGAGAAGAAGGACAGGCCTGGTAGTGTGCAGAAGCTGTGAGTCGCCCCGAGGATGATGATCAGGCCTTCACGATATCATTCACAAGCAAAGGAAACCATCGCAAGAGGCCCCCACTGATATGCAAGGTGGAGAATGGAAGGGTCCAGATCATTGCCCTCATCGACACGGGCACGTCTGTTAATATCATTAAAACTAGTCAGTCTAGCAAACTGGTGCCATGGCCTAAGCTCATGCCCATAAAGGGCAGGGTCTATATATATGGAGGAACAGAGCTGATACACCTAAGAGGAGTCATGGAGGTTATGGTAGAAAATTAAGGAACAAAAACACAAGCCAGGTTCTACATGACGAAAGGAGACACCAGCACCTTTCTGGGATGTCACACAGCAGAAGACCTTGGCCTGGTCTTCTTTGCCTGTTGGGTGCATCAGTTACATGTGGAGGATATCCTAGGTGAATTCCGGGAACTATTCAAGGGCCTAGGTTGCCTAAAAGGGGTGAATCTAAAGATACACATTGAGGAGACAATATGGCTGGTGGGCCTGCAACACATGAGAGTGCTGTTCCACCTACACCCGCTAGTCGAGGAAGAGCTAGAACAGCTCGAATGGCTAGAGGTGATTGAAAAAAGTAACCAGGCCGACTACGTGGGTATCGCAACTCATAATAGCTCCTAAGCCCAAACAACCTTGGGCCATAACACTCTGTTTAGACATGAGTTTTCCAAACAAAGCTGGTGAGAGGAGTTGGCCTAATGGCTAGGGTGGTCGACCTCGAATCTGGGGAACCGGTTTCGAGTCTCGGCAATGACGCTAAACATCCTGTGATTCTGGGCAAATCACTTGATCTCCCGGTGCCTAATAAAAAAATTAATGTGTCCTCATGTAACGCAACTGGTGCTATGTAAAGCGCTCTGATACCCGATACCTTCAGGTCAAGTTCACACTATATAAAACTCCTTAAAAAAAAGCCACTCGCCAGAACTGCACATCACTGTTACAGAAAACAACATTGTGGCAGATCTAAATGGTGCTTGCTGGTTTTTCAAGTTGGACCTTAATGCCGTATATCACCAGCTTGTGCTTGACAAGGCAAGCAGATATATAATAACCTTTTCAACCCAAGTAGGTCTCCGCCGATACCGGTGCTTCTACTTCAGGATCTCTTTGGCAGCCAAAGTCTTTCAAGAGGCTAATCGAGAAACCCTGTTGGGGCTGGTCAGAGTGATCAATGTGAGCGGCAACATCTTGATTTTCTCTGACACTTTGGAGGTGCACCATGTGAGGTTGAGAGCATCCGCAAATGCCTGGAAGACTGTGGGCTAACATTACTACACCAAAAAGTGTTCCTTCTACACAAATGCTGTTGAGTTCTTTGAATACCACTTCTTGAGCGAAGGACTGCAGGTTGATCCCAAGAAGGTGGAAGCCATTCGATTTATAGAGGTTCCCCGAAATGCATCTGAAGTAGGAAGTTCTCTGGGGATGGCTAGTTACTGGGGACGTTTTATCCCAACCTGGACTCCTTGTCAGAACCCCTATGGGCTTTGACTAAATGTGACTGCTCCTGGGAGTAGGACAGCAGGACGGGGCAGGAGTTCAGGAAGGTGAAGGAAGCGCTGCTAGATAATGTCACGATGGTATACTGCAATCTCAGGTGCTGGATCGAGCTGGTAGTGGACGCAAGCCCCTTGGGCCTTTGTGCTGTCCTGCTCCAGGAGGAACATGAAGGATCATGGGTCCCCATTTCCTACGCCAGCAGGGCTCTCACTGACACTGAGGCTCTGTATGCCCAAACTGAGCGGGAGGCCCTCGCACTTTGCTGGGCTTCTCAGCACTCCCACCTATATCTCTGTGGAGAAAGATATCATGTAGTGACAGGCCACAAACTATTGGTCCCCTTGTTTGCCGGCCCCGCTTGAAACAGGCCACCCCGGATCGAACAATGGGCAGTTAAACTTCAACAGTACTCATTCGATGTGGTGTATCACCCAGGGGTGAACAACCCTGCAAACTACCAGTCTCAACATCCCATCATTCTCATTGAGACCCGCAGCAAGGAAAAAGATGAAGGCTCAGAAGGCTTTGTAAAGATGATTGCTTAGGATCCCTGCCCAAGGGCAATGTCTCTAACAGAAATCCAGGAGGCTAGCGCAAGCGACACTCCAATACCAAAGTGGTGCTTCAGAGATGATAGTGGCACAACTTTCTGGATGGGGGCTGAGCATTCGCTGTGGAGGAGCAGGCAGTGATGAGACAAATCTGCTGGATTTGTGATGAGCTGTGAACGAGTGATGAAAGGCTGTTGCTGTCAGTACAGCAAATTGTGGCCCCACAAAGCCAATGGGCCTGAGCCATCAAACTGGCTCACCAGGGGCACCAGGGCATCAACAAGACCAAAGTCTGCCTCCAACACAAGTTGTGGTTCCTTTGTTTGGACAAGTGGGTAGAGGAGAAGGTGAGAAACTGCCATGTATGCGCCATCACAAGTGGAGACCCACTGCCTGCACCAGTGATTAAAGAAGAAGTGAGCATTAATCTATGGACATCGGTCAACTTGGATTTCAGCAGTTTCCCCAATGGCTAACTCACCGCAGTCATCATCGAGAGCCACAGCAAGTACCTCGCTGTAGAGCTAGTGAGGTCGACATTGTTTGGAAATGTCAAACCCACACTGGAGAAAATATTCGCACTATTAGGCATGCCAGATGAAATTAAGACTGACAATGGTCCGCCATTCCAGGGCAAGAGTTCCAAGCATATCCCAAGATCCTCAATGTAAAACACTAGAAAGTGACCCCTCAGTGGCCCCAGGCCAAATGAGAAGTGGAGAGATCCAAGCGCACTTTAAACAGAGCTCTGAGAATCGGGGTAGAGAGAGAAGAAGATGCAGAGTACAGCCTGCACCGATTTTTGAGAACCTATTGTCAGATACCCCAGAGCCCCAAGGGTTGCTCTACAAGGGACCCCTTCATCAGGAAATGTGCTCGGACATCATTCTGGCAGGGTCTAGCTGGAAATTGCCAGTCGTTGATGTTCGGCCTACACAGGATAAGTGCCAGCTGCCACTAACGATCAGGGCAGCAAAGACTGAAAGTCAGTGGGGTCTGACATTGTTGTTGGTGACAAAGTGATAACAAAAGATCGCCATCTGGGATGGTAGTTCCGCCCCCCTGTTTGAGAAGGAAGTGTGGGAAGTCAAACGAGTCCAAGGTACGATGGTCACAGTTCAGAGAGGATTGTCCCTAGTGTCCAGAAACTTTTCATGGTTCAAGAGAGTCAGATCGGCAGAGCATGAACAACCAGAATACCACAACCCCATGAATGACGCCACCAGCCTGGAGGACACTCATTCCAACCCAGGCCAGGATACCCCACCAGCGACGCCTCTACAAGTAGCCCATACTACAGCCCACAGCCAGCTGGCTGCCGTGCAGCAGAGTGGGAGTGATGGATGTACCATGAGCCAGGATTTGAGCGGTCGCAGCCAGAGGTATGAACGATGGCTCAATCCTGCATCAAGTCAGAGGCTTGGAGACTATGTATGCTGAGTCTCCGTTCCATGATTCTGTTATTATTTTATTCTTTTTCCTTTATTGCGATCATGCCAGTAAAATTTAGGAGGGATGTAGAGTGCCACCCGGAAGCAAAGATTTAATGTATCGAGATTGCAGCCAGAGGGCCGGGCGCGGCCCGATGGTATAAAAAAGGCTGGGTGATCGCTCGTGTTCAGTGTGTCTAAGACCCTTATTTTATGACCCAGTGTGGGGCCTGCAAGCAGTCTGTCACCAAGGTGCACCATTCCCACCCTGACATCCCTGGGGAGCACCTAACCATCTTTTCATTTTCCATGCTGGGAGATCAGCAAGTCTGTCAACTGGCAGAACTATCCGCTTAGTGCTCAGCACCGCGTGATCATTGCATAAGTGTTCCTCTTGGAACTACTCATGTTCATGTGGAGTTTTATTGCCCGATTTTGCCTTTTTGGCATAGAATTTTACACTGGGTTATTTGAGATGACTTCCTTAAAGAGTGTTTTTTTTGCAGTACTGTCTTTCTGGCATTACTTTTACTTCCAGGTATTTAATATTGCGACCATTTGTGGGAGTTCCCATATGGAATCACTGAGGGAATTTGGAGCCTGCTGGTTTTGAAGGAACACTATTTGTTTTAAATATATTTTTTTAATTTTTATTCCTAATGGTAATATTCTGTCAGCAAAGTTGCTTTTCAATTCAATTCAAAAAGTGCTTTATTCGAGAATTACTCATAAAAGCAGACATACAAACATATAATAAAAAACAATTAAATCTGAGATGTCATATTGACAAACGCACAGTTCTTAAAAAGATACAAATTATTTTCAAAGATGAAATAAAATTAATCACAATAATAAAATTCATTATTGTAGATAATGCAATTCTGTACAATTTATATAATCTTTGTGCTAATGAGAGAGCCATTTAGACATACATTTCACAGGTGTAAAGTTCATTAATGTTGTTAATACAATTAAGTATAATTTTATAAAATCTTTGTTCTAAAAAGAATCATTTAAAATTGTTTTTTCCAGATGACACGATAAATTACACTAAACAGAGAATAGACAATACTCTAGCAGTCTCTGTTCATCTAGGCAGAGAGTAATCACCGGACTAGCAATCTCTGCCTGATTGTCCATGCCCACCCCATATACTTGGCGGTGGCGATTATAATCCAAGTTAAAGAAGTCGATTTTACTATGCGCAAAGCCACCATACTACTTTTGGTACCCAGATTCCTACACATAGGTGCCAACCAAACACGCCTTGGAGTAGAGTATGGTTTGCAGGAAAACAAAAAGTGACCAAGCGTTTCATTACCTTCCCCACAAGCTGGGCATATAGCAGGGCCTCCTTCCCTCCATTTAGATGTTAGGTAACGAAGAGGAAGAGAGCCCGCCCTTAATTGAAAAAGCAATTTCCTATCCAAAGGTTTGGATATGTAATCCCAATACAGTGCATACATGGGGTACAATTTAACCTCGAGAAAACTAACAGTCATGGCCCACAATTGATACTGAGAAGACTTTTATTAGCGACATTATCCCAAAAAATATTTTTTAGGGTTGTCTTACTAGGGAATGATGTCCCAGCTGGGTCGGACCATAGTGCATTCAGGCCTAGTTCAAATAGTACTAGTTTTAATAATTTGAACCATCTGATTTTGTTAAAGCAATCTGCTCTAATAACATCAGTGAACCCGGATGCATAATGGGTGAGCTCAGGTGTGGTCCATAACCTACGCCAGTATAGAATTGGTCGTAGTTTGGCCATTTGCGAGATTTCTTTTCTTCCAAGCTCGTATCTCAGAGGCAATAACGGACTACTCTGAGGAGTACCCGTTAATTTCCTAAGAAATTTATTCTCTGAGGTTTGCAACTCCTGCAGGTTATCATGCCCCCATAACTCAGCCCCATATAATGCCGACCCAATTGCTTTTGCCTCGTATATGATCAGGGGTGGTTTGATCGGTTTAGTTAATGATTTCCTATGCTCCTTTATAATGGTTCCAGCAAGTTGCTTGTGCCTCAAAGTTGCAATATTTAGATGCTGGTTCCACCTATTATCATTAGAAATAAGGATTCCCAGGTATGTGAATGATGATACGACCTCAAGAGTGCGTCCACTCATGGTAATGTTAGATTTAAAATTACGATACGGATTAAAAACCATGAGTTTTGTTTTAGACGCGTTCACCTCCAGACCGTGATCCCCGCAGAACTTATCGAAAATATCCAATGCTTTTTGCAATCCACTTGGAGTTTTAGATAAAATTAACGTGTCATCGGCAAACATTAAAATCGGAACTTTTACACCTGCAAGAGAAGGAGCATCAACTGCCTGTGATTGGATACAGGGGACTATGCCATTAATAAAAAGGGTGAACAATGTAGGTGCCATTGAGCACCCCTGCCGAACCCCACGCTCAACAGGAAATTCGGCAGTGTCTTTGCCGTATCCACCCCATTGAATTTTAGCATAGGTGCCTTCATGTAATCTCATGATCATAGTCAACAGGACTCCTGGGACCCCCAAGGCCGCAAGTACTTCCCACAGTTTCGCCCTTGGTACCAGGTCGAAGGCAGCCCTCAAGTCGACAAAAGCCGCATAAAGACTGCCCCCGCCTAGCACCACAGTCCTCCACTGAATCAGCTGGAACCGAAAAACTTGGTCCACAGTACTAGTGGCCTTACGAAACCCAGCCTGAAATGGAGATAGAATATTAAATTCTTCCGCCCAATCGAGCAATCGATTAACAATCACTCGCCCAACGATTTTTTGCACTGTGTCGATTAGGCTAATCAGGCGGTAATTACAAGGCTGGGAACGGTCACCTTTTTTGTACACAGGGATGATAACAGCACCCCGCCAAGATGCCGGGATAGCTGCTCCCCTCGCTATGTGGTTTATTAGTAAGTGAATATATTTACACCACCTATCAGTGTCGTTTAAGAAAACGTCCGCGGGGACTCCATCAATGCCAGGAGCACGTCCACTGTGTACAGTTTTGAGGGCCGACAGAATTTCACCCGTCGTAAAGACATTGTCCTCAGAAGTTATATAGATAGGGCAAATGTTATTTACAATCTGGACCCTGTTAGCATATTGGTCACTAAAAAAGTTTACCCAGGCTTCCTGCGGGACATAATTATTGCAAGCCTCTTCAGGCCTTTCTTGCCCCCATTTGACAATATGCCAAAATAATCTAGAATCTTTTCGATCACTAGCACACTTCAGCTTTTCCCAATGGGCTTCATCCCAATCCTTTTTTGCTTTAGTAATGCAAGTTTTATATGACTTTCTTGCAGAGCGGATAGCCCCCGGGTTTTTACTCTTAATTGCAGCTCCCAAAGAAGTTTGTGCCACCTTACAAGCATGATTATACCATTTGGCTACTCGGTGAACACGGGTCACCTTAGGGTTTACTGGTTTCAGGAAGTAGCTTTTGATTTCTTGGAAAAGGGACTCATGTACTTCAATAATATTAACTTGACTTGTAGTAATCCCTGCTTCGCCGTCTAGGGCCGTAATAGCCTTATCGGTCGCAGCTCCTATATTATCTATAGCTTGCTGGTCTGTCCTAACACTTGTCCATCTTAGCCTACGCATATCATTTGTTGGGACAATGAGCGGGGGTAGGTAATCATCCAGAAAAGTAGAGGCGTTGGATTCAGACAGCCACCATTTATGGGTGACGCATAACGGATTATGGTCACTCTCTGGCATTTCTGTTACAACCATGTCTTTAACAGTAGGCCAAAGGGAAAAGCTACAAATAATATAGTCAATACGACTTTTGCTTCTCCCATTGTCAAAGGTCATAGCTGGTACTCTGTCTGACTTTGTCCTTCCATTCAAAGCTCTTAATCCATGTTCAAGGCACATTGCGTTCAAACCCAAAATATCCTCTGACCAACGAGTTACTGGGATGGTATCTAATGGGGGATGTCCCATTGTTTGTCTTCCTCTGCACCTAGAAAGGCTTCGCCTGTATCTAGAGGTTCAAACGTACGGTTTAAATCCCCAGCAATTATTATGTTTTTACCACCTGAATGTGTCTCAAGGAGATTATACAGGGCAAGAAGAACCACAGATTTTCCTACGTTTCCACCTCTGGCATAAATGTTGTAAATATCGATGGATAAGGATAAATCACTCATGAGTCTAATGAGCTGAATATCTTTCTGACCAGTCTCTACGTTTTTTACAACGGCCTTTAAGGATTGTTTGACCCATATAGTAAGGCCCCCCATCGGACGCCCTTTAGGGCCCTTAGCAGCTGGTACATAGAAATTTAAGTACCCCAAAGCGAAAACGGGGTCACAAGCCCATGTTTCCTGAAAGATACAAACGTCAAAATTACTAACAAAATTAAGCCAATCACCGCAACCCTGCTTTGAGCCTAGCCCGGCCACATTCCAGGATAATAAGTTTCCAAAATCATGTGCCATTACAGGTTTAGGGCTAAGAGTACGTACACTCATCACATTATCATTTAAACCATTATATATTAGATTTTCAGTTATTAAACCAGCTATGGCCTCCGAGTTAACAATGTCAGGACGGGAACCTTTTCGTTGGCCCAGCTCATCAGTACAGGGCGATTCGGATGAACGGAGGGATGGTTGTCAATCACAAGCATTCAGGTTTGACAGGGCAGAAAACCTATTTTCCACACATAGACCCCATTCACGAAATCCAACATCATTACTACTCCTATTGGTCACAACATTCCATTTAGTTCTTAGAATATTAGGGTTCGTACCTCTTCCTTTCCGAGAATAGAAAAAGTCCAGGGTCAGTGGTACAATTGAAGTTGACCTTCGCTGTGGAGGCAAGATGTTAGGTAAGATATTTGATAAAACCTCAGGGTCAGTGAAGGTTAGAATAACACAATCCCCTCTGAACCTCTTCACGCTGTTACCAATCCACTCAACCCTTCTGGCATTAGCAAGTTCAACAGCTAATTGTTGCTTCCCCCAAGGTGTTATTACCATGTTATTAGTAAGCCATGATAAAGATTTGTTTAATAGAGAAGGGGCAGATTCGACCTCCCCAGAAGCCAAAGGGGGAACATTTGCAAGAACAAGAACTAATGGAGAGGCTTCAACTACAAGCTCGGAAGACCCTTTCCCCATGTTAGAATTATTAGTGGGAGCGACAGGGGGTGGATCAACAAAGGCACCACTAGGTACTTTAGGCAGTGGTACAGGATTGGAGACAGATCCCCTATTCTCAGCAAGTGTTGTTTTGCTCAATACTGGCTCTACAACAACTTCAGTAGTATTTCCTTCCTTCATCAAAGTTTTCTCTAATAAACCACCTAGTCTGTTGACCTCTGCGGTTAATTTATCAATTTTACTAACCAGGGGTTTGACTATACCTTTAATTTTTGTATCCATCATACTCCATAGTTTAGTAAATTGAGCGTTAGAAAGGGTAACATGAGCTTCACTGAGCAGATCAACCTCCTCCTCCTCGTCCTCTGATATTTTCCTCGGAGGGGTTGCAATTTTGTTTCTGCCTGATCTTAGACCCCCTCTTTTTTGGGTAACCTTGCTTTTACCCCGAGTAACCCTCGGAGCTGGTACAGGGATAATAGAAGGAGGGGACTCTATGTTGGTGGATATCCCTGACACACCTTCACTATCGCTGTTGGCTTCAATAAGAGCGACTACACCACTAGGCAGGATGGGGTCTGTATCGAATAGAGGGACATGAGCCACACAGGATGCACTACTATTGTGTAAAGCCAAAGAATCCCCATACTCTTTATCGGCCATATGGGATTGGTTAGATGAATCCAATCCCAATGAGGATCTCCTGTCACTGTTGATTTTAGCAACAACTTGGATCAGGTAGTTATCTAAAGTATTATTTGCTGGGGTTTGTTTTTTCCCAGGCATGAGTAAGACCAATAAGGTGGCTAAGATAATCAATACACTTAGAGCACAGGATACAGATAGATGTTATGATTACCCTGTATAGACCGCACTGCTCGTGGGTACGTAAATCGTACAAAAGAAATTTCCGGCAGAGTCCCTGGCCCAACCCAACCTAGTCCGACCTCGGACGGCCTCAGACGGTCCCGCCCTTGTCCCGGGCTTCGCCCGGGCGCTGCCCGCGCGCGTCCCGCGCTGCGGGGCACTCCGGTGGTTTAAATGCAGCCCGGGCGCTGCCTGATGATGTCAGCGGCAGGCGCCCGGGGCTGGGAGCGCTGGGTAATGTAGTTCTGAAAAGCCGTTTCCCTCACGGCGGTGGAATAGGCAGGAGTAGGCAAGAATCCGGGTTAGCGTGCTCCCCCACGACAGGCCGTTCCCCTCACGGCGGTCTTGCTACAGGATTCGTCTCACCAGGGCTTGAAAAGCGGTTCCCGCGCTGCGGGGCACTCCGGTGGTTTAAATGCAGCCCGGGCGCTGCCTGATGATGTCAGCGGCAGGCGCCCGGGGCTGGGAGCGCTGGGTAATGTAGTTCTGAAAAGCCGTTTCCCTCACGGCGGTGGAATAGGCAGGAGTAGGCAAGAATCCGGGTTAGCGTGCTCCCCCACGACAGGCCGTTCCCCTCACGGCGGTCTTGCTACAGGATTCGTCTCACCAGGGCTTGAAAAGCGGTTCCCGCGCTGCGGGGCACTCCGGTGGTTTAAATGCAGCCCGGGCGCTGCCTGATGATGTCAGCGGCAGGCGCCCGGGGCTGGGAGCGCTGGGTAGTGTAGTTCTGAAAAGCCGTTTCCCTCACGGCGGTGGAATAGGCAGGAGTAGGCAAGAATCCGGGTTAGCGTGCTCCCCCACGACAGGCCGTTCCCCTCACGGCGGTCTTGCTACAGGATTCGTCTCACCAGGGCTTGAAAAGCGGTTCCCGCGCTGCGGGGCACTCCGGTGGTTTAAATGCAGCCCGGGCGCTGCCTGATGATGTCAGCGGCAGGCGCCCGGGGCTGGGAGCGCTGGGTAATGTAGTTCTGAAAAGCCGTTTCCCTCACGGCGGTGGAATAGGCAGGAGTAGGCAAGAATCCGGGTTAGCGTGCTCCCCCACGACAGGCCGTTCCCCTCACGGCGGTCTTGCTACAGGATTCGTCTCACCAGGGCTTGAAAAGCGGTTCCCGCGCTGCGGGGCACTCCGGTGGTTTAAATGCAGCCCGGGCGCTGCCTGATGATGTCAGCGGCAGGCGCCCGGGGTTGGGAGCGCTGGGTAATGTAGTTCTGAAAGGCCGTTTCCCTCACGGCGGTGGAATAGGCAGAAGTAGGCAAGAATCCGGGTTAGCGTGCTCCCCCACGACAGGCCGTTCCCCTCACGGCGGGCGGTCTTGCTACAGGATTCGTCTCACCAGGGCTTGAAAAGCGGTTCATGATGCACCAACCTGCGGTGTCAATTGAAGCACATATAGGAAGAGGCGTCTTCCTTGCAGTGCTTCACATCCTCCATCACAACCCAAATGCAAAATCTTGGAGCTTTGCCTGCCAATAATACAGCCAACATTGTCAATGCTGCCATGCTGCTGTGCCCCCTAAACATTATATGCTAGCTTGCATCTCACTGAGAAACCACACCATGGTGATATCCTTTCTACATGTATGACTTCCATCCTTAGGGGGTTTTAACCCCATTTATTTCCCCACAATTCTTGAGGGGAGCTTATTAGGTTTGGCAGAGTGGGAACACCTCTAAACATCTGCGTGCCCCTGCAGTGCCAAGCTCGCTGGTTCCATGTCCCATTGGAGATAGAGAGAACCACTGGTATTTCAAAGGTAGAACTTCAGCTTGATCTGGAGCTGGTGTAGAGTTATCAGCAATGTTTGACTTGTAAAAAAAACACATAAGTGTTGGGTCTAAAGCTTTGCTCAGAAGCCTGCGGTTGGCCCTATTGAATGTCAGCATGAGGAAAATCAATGCTGCATAGCTTTTGTTTCATCTCATGCCTCATTAATCCACAACCGTACACTTTCAGTCCCTTTATCTCACTATTGCAGGTCTCTGCTTTCTCCCTTTCTGTAGGTGTTCCATTTTTCATCTTCCTCCTTCCCCTTGTGTATTTTGCTCTTTCTTGCTCTAAGTCAGAGTCTGATGAAAAGTGCTGGTCCCCAAAAATTAGCGCCGGTGGACCCCACCTCCAACCATCGGCACAAATTAAGGACTAGTTATCGGAAAGATAGGCTGATAAGGAATAGAGACTATTTAATATCCTCTTACCTATCTATTCTTAGCTTGAAGATAGAGTGGTTGTCAATATTCTGCAGTCAATATTGTTTGAGATTGCTATTTTGTAACTCCATATGGTGACCTGAACCGGCGCCTCACTTTCCAAATACCCACCAGACAACTCCGATCCTCCAAAATCGCCCTTGCTTCTGTCCCCTGGATCCACAAGACCAGAACTGGAGGTAGGTTGTTCGTCGCCTACCTCACCGCTAAGACCTGGAACACAATGCCCCTCTACCTCAGGCTATCTGCGTCGCTGACCCAATTCAGGAAGGACCTCAAGATCTGGCTCTTTCAATTATCCTCCACCCAGTCAGACCAACAGCCCCCTCCCCGTGCCTTAAGACCCTCACAGGTGAGTAGCTGCACTAAACAAATCCCTGATTGATTGATTGATTGATTGACTCACCATATGGTTGGATCTCATGGCTACCATAATATTAAAGGATTGATTGCTCTTCATACATATGCTACCATATTTGTGCGTATTTATGCATATGCCACATTAATTACATGCTGTACAAGGTTGTTATATAATCCAGCTCATTTATGTTTTTTCTGATGTTAAAGCGAATATGCCTTGTTCTGTATTCTGTACTGGGGGAATGTATGACATTGTTCTGCATTCTGTCCATCAACTGTTGTTTTTGCATTTGTCACCCGAGTGGGACGGGTATGCTCAGACGTGAGTCCCGTGCTCTCCATGCCTCTGGAATCAAGCTATCCTGGCTGAAGAGGGGTGAAGCCCCGAAACCGGTCCTAGGATGCTTGGTTCCAGTCCAGGTGGGACCTGGCTTGGCAGTCGGGCTGGACTGTTCCCATGAGGCACAGGGTCAAGACTGATTTGCATATGGCTGGGTTCAAACTGGAATGGCATGGTGAGCAAAAAAACGATGGATTTAGGCCCAGATCTCTGTACTGGGGTGAATGTATGACATTGTTCTGCATTCTGTCCATCTACTGTTGTTTTTGCATTTGTCACCCCGAGTGGGACGGGTATGCTCAGACGTGAGTCCCGTGCTCTCCATACCTCTGGAATCAAGCTATCCTGGCTGAAGAGGGGTGAAACCCCGAAACAGGTCCTAGGATGCTTGGTTCCAGTCCAGGGAGGACCTGGCTTGGCAGTTCGGGCTGGACTGTTCCCATGAGGCACAGGGTCAAGACTGATTTGCACATGGCTGGGTTCAAACTGGAATGGCATGGTGAGCAAAAAAACGATGGATTTAGGCCCTGATCTCTGTACTGGGGTGAATGTATGACATTGTTCTGCATTCTGTCCATCAACTGTTGTTTTTGCATTTGTCACCCTGACGGGTATGCTCAGACGTGAGTCCCGTGCTCTCTATGCCTCTGGAATCAAGCTATCCTAGCTGAAGAGGGGTGAAACCCCAAAACCGGTCCTAGGATGCTTGGTTCCAGTCCAGGGAGGACCTGGCTTGGCAGTTCGTGCTGGACTGTTCCCATGAGGCACAGGGTCAAGACTGATTTGCATATGGCTGGGTTCAAACTGGAATGGCATGGTGAGCAAAAAAACGATGGATTTAGGCCCAGATCTCTGTACTGGGGTGAATGTATGACATTGTTCTGCATTCTGTCCATCTACTGTTGTTTTTGCATTTGTCACCCTGACGGGTATGCTCAGACGTGAGTCCCGTGCTCTCTATGCCTCTGGAATCAAGCTATCCTAGCTGAAGAGGGGTGAAACCCCAAAACCGGTCCTAGGATGCTTGGTTCCAGTCCAGGGAGGACCTGGCTTGGCAGTTCGTGCTGGACTGTTCCCATGAGGCACAGGGTCAAGACTGATTTGCATATGGCTGGGTTCAAACTGGAATGGCATGGTGAGCAAAAAAACGATGGATTTAGGCCCTGATCTCTGTACTGGGGTGAATGTATGACATTGTTCTGCATTCTATCCATCAACTGTTGTTTTTGCATTTGTCACCCTGACGGGTATGCTCAGACGTGAGTCCCGTGCTCTCCATACCTCTGGAATCAAGCTATCCTGGCTGAAGAGGAGTGAAAGCCCGAAACCGCTCCTAGGATGCTTGTTTCCAGTCCAGGGAGGACCTGGCTTGGCAGTTCGGGCTGGACTGTTCCCATGAGGCACAGGGTCAAGACTGATTTGCATATGGCTGGGTTCAAACTGGAATGGCATTGTGAGCAAAAAAACGATGGATTTAGGCCCAGATCTCTGTACTGGGGTGAATGTATGACATTGTTCTGCATTCTGTCCATCAACTGTTGTTTTTGCATTGTTCTGTATTCAGGCAACATCCCGTTTGGTCACTGGGGACCCGCAGGCATGTTAGGTTCCATTTACGAAAGCATGTAAGAGTAGATAATTTTACGTACTCTTGCACGCTTCTATAAATTGGCTCCTTAACCCAAAATATTTTAATAGAATAGGACTATTCAAAGAATATTAATATACAAGATGCACATATAGAAAGGAATGTGCCCTTTTGCACTTTTGCTAATAGGGAGATGGAAATTTTGGGTCACTTCACAAAGGAGTGTAAGAGTATGTAAAAGAGTTCTACAGGGCTACTACTTCCCTTACTTTGTGACTCGACCCCATTGTGTCCACTTGCGTATGGGGAAGGACTGACAGTTATGGTGTACTCTCCAGTGCTTTGAGTCTTCATCAGCACAGTCCCTCTGTACTGCACGCAGGGCAGTGTTTGTTGGCATGAGGTGTGATGGTGTAAGGGCTGGAAGATTTCGCACAGGGCAATATGCAACGCATGTGTCCTTTCATGGTGCAAATGTGTAATACACAATTTGCGTACAAGGATGCACACCATATGTACATATTTCTACCGTCACATTGGGGGAATACGATGACTCTGCACATTCATTGTTTATTTATAGACACAAATAACACGTATTAACACTTTCACTGGAATTATGCGGCAGGGTAGGACCAAATAATGCAGCAGGGTTTAGTAAATTATACGGCAAGAAAAGGAAAATTATGTGGCACAATGTGGCCCATTCTGTGATGGTATTACTTCATGCTTTTGTCATTTTCACAAATATTAGCACTATCTGAGCAACGGTTTTTGTCTCATTAGTACCAGCCTGACACCCAAATACAGCAATAAGTAACGGGCGATGATCTTTGTGAACAGCTGGGCAGTAACACGTGCCGCTTTGTTTGCATTAATTTTCCAGCCCTCTGAGCTTGAACCTGTGTTTTTTTTGTTCAAATCTAACCATCATGCAGCAGCAGATGGATTATGTGGCAACTGCGACACATGCATAATTATGCGGAAAACGCCCCAAAGTGGCATCATTTCAGTGGTTCTGCTTATAAATCAGGCGCAGCGCGGTGTTCGATGAGCGGTGGGTAAGAGACGTCCAACCTCGAAAGAGAGTTTCGATGAGTGGCAAACGAAGGGGGCATGCAGAGGTAAGGGTGGCATACTACTAAGGGGCGAGCGATGACAGCACAGCAGAGACGGAGTTGTCCTCGCCGGAGAGGTTTTCGTCGCTTTCAACCTCTGAAAGCAGCAGCGAAACTGTTCAATGGTGCTGGAGCCATACTTTGAGTCGGGGTGCTGATTTTAACCCACAGTATTTAAAGCCAGCAGCACCTTTAGCATCACGGGGCTACAGGTTCTGCGTGCCCCTCTTTTCTTTATTTTCTACCACGAAATCATTCGGATATTGAACTGCAGCTGATGGAATGTTGATTTTACTAACTTCGTTAAAAGGAGGTTCCGAGCACCCGAAAGGGGCTCTCTTAAGAGCTCGGGGAGGTGCTGATCCTGGCTGCGCGCTGGGGGTCCCCGTCCTCTGCGCGTCTGAGCGCGCTCTGCCCGATGCCCCCCGTGCCGCCGGCCCCTGTCCTCACTCTCTTTGCACTGCCCTCCCTCTTCTCGTGCGGCCCTCCCTCCACCTCCCACCCCTGTGCGGACATCGCCCTCCCTCCGCTGTCAGGGCTGACACCTGCCGGGAGGAGCAGTGGGGCGGTGGCTGCGCGTTCATCCACAGGGACCGCTGCACTTCGCCCTCAGCGCCGATCTGATCCCGCGGGGAGGGGGGCAAATTCCCATGAGTCAAACCGGGAACCCCGTAACAGCCACTAGCGCCTCGAAGGAGCCCTCCACCTCGCGTGTCGACGGGACAGTGGCCAACGAAAAGCAGGGTCCCTGAGTCCATCCACTGCGCGTAATATATCACTTTTAAGTTGGAAGGGTTTACATTATTTATTTCTAAGTGGTCGGCGTGGACACTGCTGAGGAGCGAGAACGCCGAGATCAAACAAAGTTTGGTGTCAAGATAAGTTGATACGACTGGCTGGCTCTTACGCGACCTCGGTGAGGCAAAGGACACGGACATCCGTCTGCGCGCCCAGGAAGAAGGGCTTTGCCCCGGACAGCGCTGTGAGGTGCTACCGCGGCGCTGGAGGAGCAGGTGCATTGCTGAAGAGACGAGGTGAGCAGATGTTCCTTAGGAAGAGACGGGAAGATGGGGGTAATGACGCTTTTTTGGGGTAATTTCTGGATTTTTTCAGAACATGGTACTAGCTTCCTAATTCATCTACGCATAGGCTCTGGACTAGCTGATAGAATGATGACATGCTTGCCATAAAATTAATCTGAAGGAAACCTCGTAGAGTGGCAGATGTGTGGTTAGGCAGGGTGTACCCTGCTGACGTCACGTCCATAGGTAAGAACTCAGGGGACCCTGAACCCGGCAGTACTCCGCCTGGTCCTTTCGTTCCACGGATCAGCTTTAGACCTTTCATTGGAATCTGTCTGAGGTGAGTTGGCAATGGCAACTACATACCTTCCAGCCTTTCATCCCCTTTCCGCCCCCCAGCCACCGCTCTGGTCTGTCATTGCCTCTCGCGCGCGGAGGAAAGGGCACCAGGACAGCCCGTTGCGAACGCGGCTTCCAGTAGGTTGCCCTTTCCAGAGCTGTGAGGTCCAACAGATTCCCGCTTTTTTCAGCACGGTACTATGTCTTCAGTCCTAAACTTACTTTTCTCACCGCCTACTATGGGATTTACAACAGGTATTTCACAATTCAATGATAGGATTGCAAATGTTTGCAAGTGTTTCTCGTGAGGAAAGTGCAGAGTGAATGGTCGAATTTTATCAAAGGCACAGGGACTTTAAAGGCGCTCCAGGGCCGTCTAGCAGGGTTCCTCCCTCTTGACGCCACGTTTCTGGGCAACACCTGGAACGAGAACCGATGTAGAGGTAGAGGCGGGCGAGTCAGCAGGTTAACAGGGAGAAAGAACCGAGCCCAGAGTGGGTGGCAGGCAGAAGTCACATGAAGGCTCAGCTCGTTGTGGGCTCGAGGGCCCAAGAGGACCTCGAGCTCAGCCAGAGTCAGTCAGTCTCGAGCCTTTAGTGGGTTGCCTATCTCCATCCAGAGCTCGGCACAGGTTTGCTAACACTTGTCTGTGACCTTCTCCTCGCCCTTGTGGAAGGTACAGCATTCCTCACCCCCCACTATTTCTACTCTTAGGCTTGCCTTTAAATCCTCAGATAGGACTACTCTTCAGTTCGCACCTCTTTTATGTGTCCCCATTCGCTTATGGACAAACGTGTCTTCTTCTCCCTACACCATGTCAGAATCTCTCTTTTCCATTGTGTGGTGATTCTGTACGCACCTGCTCTGTCCCGTTTGCCACCGATGTACCGTAGTCCGTCCTCTGTGTCACCTGGGTCCAAATTACATAAACTGCCACAGAGCGCTAATTCGTCGAGAGGCGCCCTTTATTATTTTATTACATTGTGAAGGCACGTACTATTTTGCACTGTTTATTTCTGCAACAGTCAGTGACGTTTTGCAGAAGTAAAAATTACTTTTATTTTGTCTATGTCTACGTCTACGTAAACAAAATAATAGGAATATTTATTGATGGCCACTTAAGATCAACAGTCGTTCCATGAGGAAATGGGGCGCTGTAGCTAGCACACCCTCTGATATTGTAATACGGTGCAAAATTGAGACCAGTGAAATGTGTTAAAATCTGTTGTGAATGTTTAAAGCTAAAATTGAAAAAATATAATATCACTGCGCAAGAAAAACCATTGTGGATAACTGTCTGCTCCTTGCTAGCTCTGTATGTGTGCCACAATTAAACAAATAGACGACTAAATGCTACACATAGGAACATTTCAGCAGCATTATGAATTTTGCACAGCCTCTTAGATGACTGCTGTTTTTAGCAGAGCTTTTCTGATCAATGCGCGTGCTCGTGGCTCCACATTAAAACTTTCCGAGCTCACATCTTAAACATCTCCCAAACCAGTCAGCTTTCAAGAAACAAGCGTTGGCAAAGCCAATATGTCTGGCATTGTCAATCAGCCTTTTGAATTTGTCAATGCTTCTTTTGTTTCGTTATGGTTATACTTTCGTGTTGGGGAAGCTGTCGGACCCTTCTCAATCTAAAAAAACATGTTGAAAAGTAGAAATATTGTTTTGGTTTCAAAATGTAGACATTAGTCCCTGCCACTGATGGAAGCTACTTTGTGTATGAATGCGCTCCTTGGGAAAGGGTAAAACACCGCCTCTCACAGTGAAGTTAGCCAATGACTGAAGTGGGCTGACCCCCTACCCCTCGCTGTAGTGGGCAGATGAAAAATGTGAATTGCTTACCAAAAGACCAATGGGTGAAGGGGGATAGCTGAAAGCCACAATAAGTTAGTATATTATAGATACATTTTAGTAAAATCAAAAGATCGTGGCTAATGCCAGACAGAAAAAGCCATAACAAGCCTAATCTTTGAGTCATTCATCAGCCTGTCCAACCACTGTGACTAGCACTCTGCCCTCCCCTCCCCTCCCCCAATGAACGTCATAGCCCAACTCAACGTAGTTTGACCAGCGGCGGCTGGCACAGGTAAGCGCATTGAGGTGAGGCAGGGCGTGGCGGGGGAGAACCTGACGGAATAGGTATTGTTTATTTAACTATATCTATTCCGGCATCTGTCAACTCCCCCTCCTCCCACCCTAACCTGCCCACCCCACCTCCCTACCGCGTTTACTTGTGCTGCCCGCCTGTGTGTCACGCATGTACCACATTGCATGGTGTAAAGGTGACGCAACCCTCTCATAAATAGGCACCTCAGTATTCACCTGATAGACAGATGTGGTACATCCCCTACTGCTCCCCTGAGGCACATGATTGAGCGGCTCTCCTGAGGTGAATCACTAGGACTTCCCTAATGCATTTCATCCTCAACCACCCTGCTGAACATGAACCTGCGCTGCTGATACGCATCACCATGTGCCCCCTGCATGACACAATCCTGTGCTCTGTTGATGCACATCATTCTGTGCCCGCTGCTGTACAGGGTGATGTGTAATTGAAGGTCTGGGTGCACTGAAGCATGCATATGTGCTGATATGCACGTAAAATTGTCTGTAAGCTTGTTAGATTTTGTAAAAACATGTATCTCGGTGTGTTCATCTGTGTGCCTGTGGGCACGTTGTGCATGCTGGATTATTTGTATGTTGTATGCCTTTTTGTACATGCACTTAACAAAAGGCAAATGACTGCATCCTCCTGAGGCTTGAGCCGGGAGTGACGCGACTTTTACCGGACATATTTGCTTATTTGCACAGTTCTCTTGTACCTCTTAGTTTTTTTACCTGTTTGCCTGTCTCCTGTGTTTGTGTGGTGTAATTCCTGTCGTCCTGTTTGCTAATTCCTTGGACACAGCGCAGTAGTGGAGATACAGTGCCTGCGCTTCGCGCATGCGCACTGACACTGTGGGCTGCCGAGGGGGTGTGTGACGCACGGACCAATCACGAAGCACAAAGGGGTATTTATCTGCAGGCTGGCGCGAGCGCGCACTACTGCATCCTCCTGAGGCTTGAGCCGGGAGTGACGCGACTTTTTTCGGACATATTTGCTTATTTGCACAGTTCTCTTGTACCTCTTAGTTTTTTTACCTGATTGCCTGTCTCCTGTGTTTGTGTGGTGTTATTCCTGTTGTCCTGTTTGCTAATTCCTTGGACACAGCGCAGTAGTGGAGATACAGTGCCTGCGCTTCGCGCATGCGCACTGACACTGTGGGCTGCCGAGCGGGTGTGTGACGCACGGACCAATCACGAAGCACAAAGGGGTATTTATCTGCAGGCTGGCAAGCTCGTCTGCGCCCGTCCGCGCTCGTATCGCGCTCAGCGCCGGACACGCTGCTCGTCACCCTTCCCAGGGGAGAAAAATCTGGTCTAGAGACCAACTGCTCGATCTGTCCAACTCAAACTGCGAAAGGCCAACCTGCTTTTCGCTAGATATATTGCCGACAGTGGGTGGAAAACCTTTTAAGTCACAGTGTGAATCCTGCAAGTTCAATCTGTATAGGCCGGCCCTGACAAAAACGATTGACATTAATAAACTGCCAAGTGCCGATACCCCGGGTAATGTCAACCATGAACAACCAATTAAGGCAGCTTTGATCAACTGCAGATCCCTCCCCAAGCATGCCGCTGAAATCTGGCTGCTTCTAAAAACCTCTAGTTGGGATCTGCTATTTCTGACTGAAACTTGGCTGCGAGAAGGCTCAAACCCGGACATCTGTCTAGCCATTCCCATGGGTTATAGAATGGTTACAGCTAACAGAGCTGACAATAGACTTGGGGGAGGCCTGGCAATAATTCTTAGAGAGGACTGGGAAATTTCCTACAAGAAAATAGGAGAGCTAGGTCCTATAGAGGCCTTGTCCTTCCAAATTAAATTTGCCAAAAATCTTTTGATGGCAGGACTACTGATCTACAGACCCCCTAGCACTGCGGCATCTTACTGGCCACTATTATTTGACTGCATCGCCAACCTCTCGTTACGTTATTCCAATTACACTGTGCTAGGAGATTTTAACGTACATATGGACCTGGCTAACTGCCCCTCTGCCTCCCTAGTAGGTGATGCTCTAAAAAGTCTAAACCTGGTGCAAAAGGTACAATCTCCTACTCATGCTGCTGGACACACCTTAGACCTTGTCTTCACTAATGACATGGCCATCATAGTGGAAAAGCCTATACCAGTACCTTGGTCGGACCACATGCTGGTCACGTTCAAGTTGGGACTGAAACGCCCTGTTAAACACAGTGGGCCAACTGTAGAAAACAGAAGAAACTGGAGGAAAGTCACTCCTGATTCAATGAGCAGTGAACTAGTCAATACAACTCCAACTCCCTCCGGAAACCCTACACGAGATGCCTCCCTTTTTAATGCATGGCTGACCTCAGCCCTTGATAAGATAGCCCCGATTAGACCTTGCAAAGTGCCTAGGAGTAGGCCCTCAGCACCTTGGTTTAACACCGAACTCCGGATGGAAAAAAGCCATTGCAAAAAGCTGGAGCGTACCGGGAGAAAAAACTATGAAACCTCAGCTAAAGAGATTTACAAGACGGCACTGAGGAAATTTCACACCCTCAAACGCAGGACCATGAGAGACTTTATGGCTAAACAAATTGCAGAGGCAGAAAACTCTCCAAGGGAGATCTTTAAGGTAGTGGAAAGTTTCTTGAAACCTCAGTCTCTAAAAAGTACTGTCCCGACGTCTCTCCCGTTGTGTGAAGAATTGGCTTCATTCTTCCACGATAAGATTATGGCCATTTACTCTACTTTCCCCACTATTGATAAGCAGGTTGTGGCTTTTCGGGTAAATGGTCAGACTTCCGCCGGTTTGACAAGGAAGCTTCCTTGAGGCAATTAATGAAAGTTAAGTCTGGTTGCCCTTCCGATCCTTGCCCGGCCAGAGTTCTTAAACTCCTAGCCCCTGTAGTTAATAACGCTTTGAACAATGTTTGGAATACCTCCCTGGATACAGGAATCTTCCCAACTGACTGGAAGAAAGCTTTCGTCCGTCCTATCCTTAAAAAAGAGGATGCTGATCCAACAGAGCTGAAAAATTTCAGACCGATCTCTCTGCTCCCGGCCCCAGCTAAAATTTTGGAAAAAGAGGTCCAGAGGCAGCTCTCGGATTTTTTAGAATCTAATAATCACCTACATGACTCTCAGTCGGGTTTTAGGGCAGGCTACAGCACCGAGACAGCTCTTCTAGAGGTGGCAGAGTCAATACGTGAAACGATGGTTACAGGAAACTGCGCCATGCTTGTGCTGCTTGATCTTCGGCGGCTTTTGACACGGTCTCCCATAAGATCCTTCTGAATAGGCTCCACCTACTAGGAGTTACAGGGACCGTGTTACGTTGGTTCCAGTCGTTTCTGGAAGACAGATCTCAACAAGTCTTCCTCCATCCCCATGTTTCCAGTTCTAGGGCACTGCTACAAGGGGTCCCACAGGGATTCGCTCTGAGCCCATCATTGTTTAATGTGTATTTGGCCCCTCTGGCATCTATTGTGGAAGGCTCGGGTGTCCGTGTAGTTTCGTATGCTGACGACACTCAATTTATCTTTTCCTTCAAAGAGCAGAGTAAGAATGCCTTCACTAATTTCAGGCAGTGTCTTTTGAATATCTCATCTTGGATGACGGATAACTGCCTGAAACTTAATACTGACAAGACCGAGATACTATTTTTTCATCAGCCTCTCCCCCCTCAATCTGAGCTCTGGTGGCCAGTAGAACTAAATCCTCCTCCAATTCCGGTCAACTCAGCCAGGAATTTGGGTTTCAGATTTGACACCCAACTAACAGGTAAGGCCCAAATATCGCACATCTCCTCGCAGTGCTTCTGGAAACTGAAGGCACTGCGCAGATGTCTTCACTTCCTTCCTATGGAATGCAGGAAGACGGTGGTCTATGCTCTCATCACCTCTCAACTTGACTATGCTAACAGCCTCTTCATTGGTCTCCCTGACTGTCTTATGAGGAGACTTCAACAGATCCAAAATGCTGCAGCCAGACTAATTAGAACTGTGCCCCTACGATATCACATCACCCCCCATTTGCAAAGCCTGCATTGGCTGCCGGTGAGGAAGAGAGTGATGTTCAAGGTTCTGGTCCTAGCCCACAAAGCTCTTAGAGAGGTCGGCCCACTCTATCTGAGGCGTAGGCTCCAAAAATACCAGAATGCCAGAACTCTCAGATCCAGCAACCTGAACCTCCTGGCTATTCCACGCTTTAGAAAAGCGAGGATGGGAGGGCGTGCCTTCTCTGTAAGAACGGCTACGCTGTGGAATATGATGCCCAATTCCCTGCGTCAGATAAGGGCGGAACTACCTTTTAGGAAGGCCCTTAAAACGTGGCTGTTTGGCCTTCCTAGTACCGTCTAACACTATAGGCCTCTCTCTCGGCCCTCCCCCCTCACTGGATGGATGCTAGCGCCGGGACACCTCCGTTGGAGGTAGCTGTCGCGCTTTACAAATGCTAATAATAATAATAATAATAAATAGGCTTAGTTAATGTTTATTATTGAATTAATTTAGAAATAATTTATGCAATGTCAAGCTTCAATGACAGCCAACATTAAGGTTATATTGTTCTTTTAACTCATTCTGTGCCCTAGACAGTCTGTACCGTTTGATTAGAAAGGATGTGACTGAAGTTAATACATCCATAACCTCTTTCAAAAGCCGACTATTCTCAAGAATACATTTATAGATATGAACGTGAGTTTTGAAGATTGATTAGTTCCTGCATACCATCACGCATTGCAAACCAGAGGATCTCTTACAGAGTTTAAAGTATGTGGAAGGGGACCATGTGACTGATCTCAGTGCACTCAGCTGCCTAACTTCCCCAATCGGCAACTTGGTGGCAGAGTCCAGATGTAAGGGTCAATGGGCAAACCTTGGCTGTAGGTCAGGCGTACCAATAATTCAGCTCTAACTACCACCCATTAAACGCACAGCAGATATAAAAAATATGTGTACTTCACTGTCGTATTTGCCACAAAACGTTTACTAGTGTTTATGTTATGTCAATTTGTAGAGCTCACTATTCACGTGCAAGGGTATCCTGGCGCTTGAGCAGGTGTGTAGGAGTGTGGTCCCTGAGAATTATTTGAAGAGCCAGGTCTTTAGCTTCTTGCGAAACTCAAGTAGCGCGGAAGAGGCTCTGATATGTTGTGGAAGGTTGTTCCATGTTTTGGGTGCGAGCTAAGAGCACAGAATGCCCAGGATTGAGTCATGCAGGAGGCACATGGTGATGTGTATTAGCAACACAGGTTCATGTTCAGCACTGGGTGGTGTGGGTCAGTGGAGCACTGGTTGATGCGGGAACGCCTTTGCATGGCCGGAATGCCTCATCTGTGTGTGAATTGACGTGTTGCTTTCCTAATAATTTTCATACATTTACCTAGAAGCTGAAACAACAGGCATGCATGCTACACTACTCCTTGCTCTTGACTAGATATGCAGGTTTTTTACCATTAACCCATTTTAGTGCTTGCATCAATAACACAACCTCCTTACAGAAGTTACTGTCACTAGGCAACCATGACTAATTATTGAATCCCAGTTGAGTGTATCATGGAGGTCCCACATTCTATTTACCACTGGTGCATTGATAGATACATGGAACAAAGCATGTTCTCATAGTCAGAACCAGTTTTGCCACATGGAGTACTGTGATCCAATATGTTGAAACCCTTTAGAAGGAGGCACGGACTTCGGAAATATGTCAGAATGTCTTTTGCAGCAACATCTTCTCTGGCGTTTTGAGCACTGTTTGTACTTTTGTGGTAGAGAAACTCATGAGTGGCAGACAATTTTAAAGCTAGACTACTTGAAGGCTAGGTAGGCAACATACCAGTTGCCGTTTGTATATTCTGTGAGTTTTTTGGCATTTGCGTTATTATATTACCCATAACGTCACTCCTGGAAGTGAATAGTGGATTAAGAAACCTTCCAGGACCAGTTCAAGGCACTCAATCCTGCACTCTCTGCCAGGGCTGGCTTTAGCGCTGGTGGAACCCAGTGCAACAATAATTTTTGGCGCCCCCACTCCCCATGACCACCTCCTCGGATTCTCTAACTACCACTGGGCAAAAGGGATATGTGACGATACAACGCGATCATTTAGATCGCGGTTATTACAACGCAAGTCACTACAACGACTTGCGCTAGAGGCGCTGGATTTAGGAATAGTTTGATCTACTATTCCGACTCCAGTAAATCATACTATTCCTTAGTGTAGAGCTCCATCCAGCGCAAGTCGTTGTAACGACTTGCGTTGTAATAACCACGATGTAAATGTATCACGGTGTAACAACCGCGTTGTAAAGGTCGTTTCCCAGCAAAAGTGCCCCTCATCTCTCCAAACATAAGTTATTGCTAAACACAGTGCCCCCCCTGAGGTCAGCGCACCCTCCACAGGTCAGCGCCCAGTGTGGCTGCACCAGTCGCACTTCCCTGAAGCCGGCCCTGCTCCCTGCAATGGCTACTTATCAAAATTTGTTACACACAAATTACTACTTGACATGTAATGAAATATCTTTGCTCAAATCATCCTTGACTTGGGTCTTGTTCTGGCTTCTTCTTCTTCTGTGTGCAAATGAAACTCCAGTCCTTTGTGGAGTCTTCTGAGTGGGTCCTCAGACAGCATATAATCTTATAAGAACTATTGATTAAATGGTGGTTTCAGTCCTGGACAATCTGAAGGTGGAATTAGACTCAGCACAAGGACTGAGTTTGCTCTACCACAGTGTATCATTTGACAGTCTTAACTATATGATAACTGCTGCACCGCTTCAAACAGATTGGAGTTTGCCAAATAGCCATAGTGTGGTTAAAATAACTTTGCGTAATTAATGCCCATGCAATAGTCACCCCATCATTTGGATCATCACATGGCACTATAGCCCTTCTTTAAAGCATGTCTCCTTACATTTTTAAGGTATACACTTTGTTTAATGACCAAACGTGTAGTTACACAGGTAATAGGCATCAAATTGTCCGCTAACACCATCCTAATTTTATTATTGTTGAACTTATTTTATCTTCCACAAATTTGGTTATACTGATCGCCTTTTCTTTCCTAGTTTTGAATGCTAATTTTGGTGGCAGGTTGGAGCCACCTGGGTGGGTCCAAACTGGGGTGGCATAGTAAGAAAAAGACCAATGGATTAAACCCAGATCTCTTGGCTGGGGGTGGATGGTTGAAAAATGTTAACACTCCATCCATCATCTTCTTGTGTTTGCTATGATGCTATGATGGAGCCTCCCTCCATCCTCAATCTGATAAGTAGTTTGTTTAAAAGGTGCACCAAACGATCAAATGTAATACATACAAATGGCTTCTGCTAAAGAGTTTAAAGGTGATGACCATAGGTAATATGAATAATTAATGAGACCCTGATCTGAAAGTATTAAAATTGCTGATCAGCCAATGTTTTGCCGACACAGCACTGAAGAGTCCCAGGACCAAATTAAATATATTTCTGGGCATTTTGTATTTCAAATCGCCCAAGCACTTACTTATAACCTCACCATACACTGGAACACTGTATAAAATATTGGTTACAACATATGACGAGAAAGAGATTAGAGCAGCTGTAACATTAAATTGTCATTACCCCAAGCATGAAATAGTGCTTTCAAGATGAAGTCGAATAAAATGTTAGCCACAAAAAAGCTTATTTATTCCCCTGTTAAATTTTTGATCCTAATTACTCAGGGAAAGGTACCAACTCAGAAAAATAAAAAAGTGATAGGGGGAATGCTTTGATTCATCTCACTGGTAATTAACCGAGCTACATTCCAGTTTATAGTTTTGTTGCCCACTATACCACTTTAGACAGAGATCAGCCAATGCAGATTAGACTCGCCCACTAGGAAGAGTCTGACCTGAAATGGAAGGACTGGTCTCTTCGAGGAGGGAACACAAGCAATATCAACTGGTTTTGAGTTACTTGGGGCTCATTAGTGAAATGCAGCTTCAGTTCTATGGGGTTCAGTGATACCTGCAATGTGTAGATTAAAGAGGTTTGGGGCAGAATAATACAACAGTCCGTTCATGGTAAAAGGTTTAGTTGACAGCAAACCATAATGTCCACTTTGCATCCTGATCCACATATGCTTGATGCAAATCTTGGGCAACAGGTCTATTTCCATGGAAGCCAACTTCTGTCATAAACATGCTATAGTGTACTCCACTCATTTTAAGACAGGATTTTATGGTTGCACTAATAAAAGAGTTTAACAGAAAATCCAAAGTGATTTAAAATCAATTCCTGAAACTGGAGAAGGTTAGGAGAGCTAGGTGTTCGGAGGCTAGGGCTTGTACATGAAAATCTACACTTCTGAATGCAACACTCTAGAATTCCGAGCATTGTGATAAACAGATTAAATCTGCACAGTAAATTTAGGAAAAACGTTGACATATTCATTTATTGCATTTTCATTAAATGCAGATCTACCTTACTAGAAGTACGAGTGCCCTTCACACAATAGAACAATTGATAGACTGGTACCTCTTTACAAAGAACAGTGAAAATACTAAATGATCTGGAAAAAAGCAGGAACAAAGAATGTTAAAAATTCAAATAAAGAGGTTCAATTAATTTAGGATGTCACACATTTTGTATCAGAATTATTATAGACAAAAAGCCGAAAAGCAAGGAACGTGGTTTGCCGTAAGATTGAGAACCAGTGGAGATGAAGAAAAGGAAGTCGGCAATAACAAAAATCTAATCCAGTTAGCTTATTGAGAGAAGTAAGAGCCTTGATAGAGGGGTCAAGAAGGAAGAAGAAAGAAACAAAAATGAATTGTGCTTAATAGGGATAGTAGAGGTGATTACCTCAACTAAAAAGTCTGAAAGGGTGAATTGTTTGTTTTTCTTGAATTGAGAGAGATCTGAACTTCTCAAGTCTTGGGGTCCCTGTGCCCTTAGTAACTCACGAGGGGGGAGGGGACATAAGCCCCTAACTCCTTAAAAAAAGAAAGGCCCTGGGGGATGGTGTACCTGGGGTCCTAGTGGCTTGGGGAGAGGAACCATTCACCACCTCCCTTTAATAAAAAAGAAAGACCCTGGGGGATGTGGTCTCCGGGGTCTTAAAGGCTCTGGGAGAGGGCCACGTGCCCCCTCTCCTTAATAGAAATGAAAGGCCCCAAGAGATGGGGTCCTCAGGGCCTTTAAAGCTCATAGAGGGGGGCTCCATGCCCCCTTCCAATCATTAAAATTAAGGGTGTCCTGAGTGGGTACGGGAACACCAAAATGAATAATAAATGAGCGGCAGTAGTACCCAATAATGCCGTGTGAGGACTTTTTGGTTTATTGTTTTTTTAGCTTGGAGGTGCCCCGGGAATAAGGAGGGGCACCACCAAACTGGCAGTAATGATTTGGGGGTCTGCAAGGAGTGCTTCAGTCCCCCAGCAACATTAAAACAACTGTAAGTATCCTTGGTCATTAGTAACATGACCCTAGGAGAATTTATCATATTGTTTTAAAGCACTGTACTCTCTTCATGTCAAGTGAAAGGCCCTCCTATGGTTGTTTTTATGATTGCATTTTGTGGGCTGATAAACATTCAAAGAAAGACTCATAGACATGTTGATTTTATTTATAAAAAAAAAAAATGTCACTGAGTTTTTCTTGTAACATTTTTCAGCCCACAAAAACAATATTAAAAACTGTGTTAAAAAATAAAACTCCCAGACATGTTTAAAAAAAAATCTTTACTAAACATTTTAATAATAATGACTATTATTTTTTTTTTCTTTTTTTTTTTCTTTTGTATTCATCCTCATATGCCTCATGAAAAGATAACCAGATTCCATTTGCACACCTAGCTGGACATAGCCGTAGCTCTCTGTGCTTGCGTGCTGGAAAAACCGGAAACAGGAAAGGGAGGAGAGAATACTCAGCTCTGTCACTTTATGGCCCGGGTTTTTGAGAGCATCGCACTCCACCTCGCCTTCCCACTTTTCTCTCCACCGCATTCCCCCAAGCGTCTGAGCGCTGAATAGGAAGCATCAAATGGAGAAATGCCAAGGTAGCCGGACGAGGCTTAGCAGGCGTAATCATCGGATATTAGAAAGTGTTTGCTGCTCGCACCACGCCAAAGCGGGGGACCAGAAATGGTGATTCTTAAAAGCTCTCGTGTCCAGCCCAGATACATTTTTAATGGAAAGCACCCACTGTTATGACTATTATTAAACATTGCATTGTGTGAATTATTGAAATAAACATTAGACTAAAAACATTGGTTATTTTTGGGGAAAGATGATAAGATCTTCTTTATATATTAATATACTCACCCCAAGAGAAAGACAATAGGCTCACTTTTTATATTTTGGTGTAGTCACTCTTTGTCAAAGTCAGTATGTCTGCCTGAATGCAGCCATGACCTGTGAGACCAATCAAATGCCAGAAGGCTGTATGCTGCGTGGGGTTGGTTGCTGCAATGGGGTTGAATGTAGGGCCTGACCTCAGGCCAGATCCTGCGGTCAACCCAACGCTGTGCACAACCAAAGGCCATGCACAGTGGATGATGGGGTTGGACAGAGGACCTGACCACAGACCAGGTTCTGCAGCCAACCCCACACTGCCCACAGCTGAAGGCCATCTGAACTGTGGGTTGCTTGCCTGTGATAGGTTGGATGCGGGACTGGCCACAGTCCAAATATTGTGCCTGTAGGGGCGTTGACTTTACATATGGTAATAAAATATTACATTATGTTAAAAAAAACTTGAAATTCACTGAGAAAATGCAAAGGTTAAAGTGACTGTTAGAAATGGAATACCCGGTTGGCTGAGGTACGCACCCTGGCCAGGCAGCAATCACCACTCTAGTCAGGGTAAGTTAAGCACAGATTAAAAGATAGTCTGTACTCACCCTCTGGTAGCAGTCAGGCTTATCTAAAGAGACAATGTGTAAAATACACACACACTCTCTCTCTCTCTCTCTCTCTCTCTCTCTCTCTCACACACCCAATGGATACACCACAAAAAGACTCCACACAGGTTTAGGATGATAGATTATTATGGTCTGAACAAAACAAGACCAAAACAACAAACATCCAATGTATAGAAGTTGAGATATTGAATTTCAAAAGAATTAGCAAAAAATGGCACTTAGAAGCAATAAAAGCTTTAGGGGTTACATGAGGTCACGTTGGACTGGGGCAAAGTCAAAGTTCGGGCCGACCGCGATAGAGCACCAGCCGGCTACAGGACCCATGCAAGCCCCGGTGAACAAAGTACCTTTCTGGGTCGCAGCAGTGAGATGCATCGTGAGATGCATAGATGCGGGTCCCACAAGTCAAGGATTAGTTGATTTTCTCCATGCGCTGATCTTGATGCGTCAGTTCCACTGACAGGTGCCAAAGTCGAGAGGTGTCGAGCTATGCGCCTGGTTTCTCCATGGAGTCAAGGAGATGTGTCGATCTCTCCAAACTGCAGCAGCGGCAATACGATATCTGATGTGTCGATCTCCAGAGGCAAATCGCTGGTTCCTATGCAATACACCGATTTTACTCCCGCAACCGGGTCAATGCGCCGGTTCTCCTACACGCAGACATTAGATGCATCGAAGTCTGTATTGCAAGTATCTGGGCCACTTCCAGTGAGCCAGGCACAGGAGCAGCGGTAGAGACTTTGATATACCTGAGTCTCAAGCAACAGGAGTCAAGCCAACAAGCCCTTGAAGCATGGTATCTGCTAGCGCATAATTCATGCATGATACATCCACCATGCATGATGTGTGTATACACCGCTGTTCATCGCAGGCATCCCCTCTACAAACAGCATTTTCCATGGCTATCTTTGACTCACCAAAAGCATCAGAGCACAGCAATAACGCACAGCATGCAAGTAAGGAAAGCCACATGCCGAATGTATATATGTTCTACATGTTAGTATGGCCTTTATGTTGTGTGTTTTTTCTTACAGATCGCATCTAATCATCAACGTGAATAAGACTAAATACATGGTCTTCCATGCAGAAACCATCAATTGTCCAATACCAAAACTGGACGGCCTACAACTGGAACGGGTGAATACTTTTGATTATCTGGGTTTGACCCTTAATAACAAAATGACCTGGGCCACCCAGATCTCCAAAGTAAATTTAAAACTTGTCCAGATATCAGGGGGGATTTTAAAGATGTTTAAAAATAGTCATCTAAAATTAATTAGCCCTCTGGTAGAGAACTACAAAACTCAGGCTAGGGGGGTGGCAGCATATGGTGCTGAATTATGGGGCCATAATCCAGTTTTGATTTTAACTAAATCAGAAAATCGTTTTTTTAGACATTTGTTTGCATTACCGACAAGCACCCCCATTCAGCCACTTAGGATGGGCTTGGGTATCCAACCAATTGCGGACATGGTCTCCTCCAGACCTGTAATGTACTGGCGACGACTATGGAGCACTCCCGAACTTGTTAACTTTCAGGAGGAACTGAAGTCCATTCTATTGCTACCTAGGGCAGGCGCTATTCCCTGGGTAGCCTATGTTAAAAAATTACTTAGGGAGATTGGGAGAGAAGACCTCTGGCTCTTACCTGAGGCCACTTGTTCCTCTCTCCCAAAAAGAGCATTGGCAAAAATCCTGGAGGAATACAAGCTGACTCAGATCATTCGATCGGCTAATACTCCAAACTTGACCTCGGTTTTTCTCGAGGCCAAGCTTGGGTATCGATTTGAGCCCGCAATAGATCTGATTCACCCGGTAATTGCCAAAAAATTATACCTACAATTTAGATACGGGTCTCTTCCCCTTCGTTCAAGAACTAACAAATGGGCTGGCTCAATCACACAATCCTGTCCTGGGTGCGGTGCCATTGATGAAACCGAGGTTCATACTATAATCTTCTGTCCGGCATATAAAATCCCACGTAGAAAATGGATAATTCAGCTAGCTAAGAACTTAGGGGTCTCGAATCACAGAGATCTCTTCAGGTTGTTGAAATACGATTCGACCCCCGTATATGTTATTGTGATCTCCAAATTTCTTTTTTCTATGTGGTTAATCAGAAGGCAATTACTACCTCATTAAGGTAATTTTATCGATATCATTTTTTTTTTTATTTTTTTTTTTTTTATCTGCTTTTACTATGTATTATGGATTAAGGACTGTACTTATATTCAGCACCATGGTTCTATTCTTGATTAATTCTTTGTTGTTGTAAATACTATTTTATGAACTTTTATGGCTTGTAGCCGAAATAAAGTTTTTTTGACTGACTGACTGACAGATCGCAACCTATTAATGGGTCCGTAAGTACGGTTCGCCCACTACACTCACAGCACACCTTAGCGTGTGTGCTGATATTTCACTCACGTGGCTACCTCCACTTTTGTAGCCACCTCACAATTTTTTCACTCCATGGTCCTGATGAAAGCATTACAATTATCGTAAAAGGCTGAAACATGTTGACCTACATCTAAGGGATATTGAAGTACAATTTTATCTTCACTATATCCCAACTATATTTTTTAACCATGTCCTAAGACCCTTTTAATAAAGATTTTCACTTTGGCACTTCTTGGAGACATTTTTAATCTCACCACTCTCTGAGTACCCAATCCTCAGAGCACTCACTTCACTCAAAAAATTCCGCTCTTTTCTGTAATCAGGCGTTTTAGACCAGCTGGGTTGCATTCGGCAGCCCAGCTGAGACCAATGATGAAGCATGCCACCAACTAGGTTGGTGGGTGAGGGGTCTTTTTACAAATCCATTGGATGTCTGTACTCTGATACTGGATACTGAGTCAACACAAATGGTAACAATTTTTGTGGGTTCGTCCACGTTGTTTTCTACTACCTTTTACATACACAGCACCCTGCCAATACAGCTACCTGGGGTCTACCTTAGGGGTGACAAAAGTGTAATAAAAGGGGAGTTTAAGGCTTGGCAAAGTGGTTTTAAATGCCAATTCACAGTACACTGCACACACAGGCTCTGCAATGGCAAGATTGGGACATGTTTGAAAGGCTACTTGTGTGGGAGGCACAATCAGTGCTGCAGGCCCACTAGTAGCCTTTAATTTACAGGCCCTGGGTATATGGTATACCACTTTACAAGAGACGTATAGGTAACTTAAATATGCCAATCATGTATACACCAATTACCCACATGTTTAGGGAAGAACCACATGTACCTTAGCACTGGTCAGCAGTGATATAGTGCTCAGAGACCAAAGGCCAACAAAAAGTTTCAGCAAAAAGAGGAGGATGAAGGGAACAGTATGGGGTGACCCTTCAAAGAGGGCCTTTTTCCAATAGTGGCATTATAGTGAGGTGAAAATTTCAGTGGCAAGGCAAGATTTTAAACCAAAAAACAAATGAAATACACCTGTTATAGTTATCTCTAGCAATGATAACATGTGTCTTAATTACCCCACCTTTTACATCACACATGACATATTCTATAGCATAATTTTTTTGTTTAAATTTGTTTTATTGAATTTTGGTTTTTCACATCTCAGGTCGTACATTCTATAGCATCATAGATAACATTAGTGCACATTTATGACATCTTGAGATCACTGTGCATTGGGGGATGATTTATAGTTACTTTTTACATTACTGCACAAGTTATAGTTAGCAGAGATAACTATAACTGGTGAATTTCAATTATTTTTTTAGTTTAAAATGTTACAGTGTCACTGACATTTTCACCTAACTATTACGTCACTTGTTTTTTTTTACACACACACACAAACACACACACACATATTTCTTTTTACTCCACGTCGACATACCTTATAGATAATGCAAGAGATGACCAAAAGGTTTTAAGATACTCAACTCTTACAATAAAATATGTTCAATCACTGCATTTACCAAAGTTTTTCTTTTGTGCTTTTCTTAATCAGTAACAACTGAGGAACCTTAAAAAATTAACATTTTACTGTCATGATAGAAGAAAGCAGATTTTGCTGGGTCTCTGGGTTAGAACAAATGATATTCCCCATGGGGAGCTGCCTTCAGGTTGTCAATAAAAACTTGACTACGAATTTATTGTCTGCTGTTGTATCCTCAAAGTGATACAGAGCAACCTTTGGAACTTTTTATGCTCATTCACATGGCGTGATAGCTGTAAATTCTGTTGCTTTGAAAACAGACCTGGGGCGGACAGGTTGGGCGAGGGCCCAGATCTTATCTACTCTACTTAAGGTGGGCTTATCACTGTTCCTGCGCTCCCAGAGGGCCCCACCCTGAGTGCGCCCACTCATTAAAAGGAAATACATTGGGCCCGATTCACAGAACTAACTTAAGACAAAATCCTAAACTTACTACCATTTTGGTATTCACAGAAGGCACTTGCTCATTTTGGTATTCACAGAAGGCACTTACACATTTCGGTATTCACAGAAGTTAGGAGTCCTAACTTTAGGACTCCTAAATGCCTTCTGTGAATACCGAAAGTCTTAAAATTAGGATTGTTCTCAGTTTAGTAGTAGTATAGTTAGGACTCCTAACTTTAGGACTCCTAAATGCCTTCTGTGAATACCGAAAGTCTTAAAATTAGGATTTTTCTCAATTTAGTAGTCCTAAATTTAGGACTCCTAACTTTAGGACTCCTAAATGCCTTCTGTGAATACCGAAAGTCTTAAAATTAGGATTTTTCTCAATTTAGTAGTCCTAAATTTAGACTTAGGACTACTAAATTGAGAAAAATCCTAATTTTAAGACTTTCGGTATTCATAGAAGGCATTTAGGAGTCCTAAAGTCAGGAGTCCTAACTATACTACTACTAAACTGAGAAAAATCCTAATTTTAAGACTTTCGGTATTCACAGAAGGCATTTAGGAGTCTTAAAGTTAGGACTCCTAACTTCTGTGAATACCGAAATGAGTAAGTGCCTTCTGTGAATACCAAAATGAGTAAGTGCCTTCTGTGAATACCAAAATGGTAGTAAGTTTAGGATTTTGTCTTAAGTTAGTTCTGTGAATCGGGCCCATTTTGTTTGAGTGTTTCCTTTAGCTTCGTCGGGTTAAAGGTATTGGAGTACACTGATTCCGCTATAAAACAGAGGATGTTGCAAATAGGTAATAAAGCAATAAGAAAACAACTACAGAAAAATGTTTTATGCTACCAAAATGCATAAATGAGAGTGTAGTGTTAGAACTCATGGGATTTTATTTGCAAGCCCCTTTTGCAGCGGGAGCGTCACTTTTAACATGGGAAAAATGGCATACCTGCAGTGCAAGGGGCTTGTCAGTAAGCCCCCATGGTGTATTGGTCTCTTGGGTATTAATTTCTGCTGGTGTTTGCTGGTGCTCGGCACAGGCACCTATTGCTGACAGTCCACAACATAATGGCGCTGTCTTTCTATTTTTAAGCACTGTAAAGCAGCAGAGTGTTTAAAATATCAATATATATTAAAATCAAAGTAATAATTTATAGCTTTGGTTAACACAGAATAGACCAAATCGACACATTTGTTAGAGAGTGATGGTTAGTAAAAAACAGAGATAATGCATTTGGCAACGTTTGCAGGCGTAGTGGGTGGTTCAGGTTGAAGTTGCCTTCCATGCTCACCTTGATCACTGGCACTTTTTAATTTTTTTTTTCAGATGTAGCAATGATTACAGAAGATTTTATAGAAATATCCGCTGTTCATTGTTCACTAAACAGGTTCACACATAGAAGCGACAGTGGCTTCTAACACTAAAACCAATGACTAGAATCATAGGTTGCAGAAACCGATATTGACAATAGTGAAATCAATGTGTTTTACAATGACACAGACTTTACATTGGCACTTCATGAACCACTTCTTCTTTATAATGTTTCACTATCGTTTTTCATTGCTTTTCTTTTCTGTATTTAGTTTCTAAGAGCCTTGGTTCCACACAATTCTCAGCTGCAAAATCTGGGGGTAATGCATTCGATGGACATCATAACTGATGACATCAACAATGCACTTTAACATATCATGAGTGATGTAATACATGAGGTCATAAGCAGTGCATGGCAGGGGCATAGGTTTTAGTTAGCGGAGAAAACTATGAATGGTGAATTTGAGTATGTTTAAAAAACAAACAAAAAAAACATTCGTTTTCATCCATAACTATAGCATCAATTTAACCTTTATTTTTGTTAAGTAATGTAAGAACTTATTACCATATCTAACTATAAAGTCACAGTAAACTCCTCCTGGAGACTTGTATGTCAGTAAAAAATGAAAGCAATCTCACCTGCAGTCAATGTTGGTGTGTGAGTGATCTACCAAAGTATGTCTATTCAATGAATGGTTTACACGGTAACATACAGAGGTGTTTTATACCAGCTGTCCACATGTCCTAGGTATGTGATCACACTCAAGTGTTTTGTGGCTAATATTTGTTGCCTATACATCATTGTTTTGTGCGGTCACACAATAGAATAATAGTTCATAATTTATAAATCCACTAACCCTGTGTTTTTCCACCCACTAAAAAAGCACTTTGAATGTCTCTTTAGCGTTGGAAAGCCCAATATAAATACAATTGTAATGTATTACTATGATCACACTTATCCCAAATTAATTCGCTCTACCACAAAGAAACTTGATTGAAGGGTTTCCTTAAGAGCACAAAACGAATCCCAACAAGCTACAATAACCACTGGGTTAACCACAAACCTTGGGTTCCAGTTGGAGCAGCATGTCACTTGCCCTAAAGCACTTGTTCTTCTCTAATCCCACTTGATTACTGGTTCTTTGGAAGTGCATGGTAGTAAGCCCACTGTTTTGGGGTGACCCATAGCAGGCCTTGCCCACTCCCATGGAGTCTTTAAGGTACCGAAACCTGTTAACCTCTGAAAGATGGGCTGCTTTACCTTACCATGAGCGTTCTTCCTTAGTGAGGCGTTGATATCCCCATTCTTACAAGAAAGTGGAGATCTTCGGTTAAGTCTTTCATCTGGCTTCCTTTCTTAGTAGACTACTGCGGACCTGATATGACTTCTGCAGTGTCCAAGGCCTTCCTCTCCTTTCTGGTGTTGGAATACAAATCCCAAACCAGCATTTAAGTCTCTTGGATCTGACAATATTAAATTCAGGAGCTGCCCGAGAGACGACCACGAGGGAAAAGTAAATCCATCGAAATACCACCCCCCCACCCCGCCCCGTCACCCCACCACTCTTACCTGCACGGGCCACGGCTGATTAAATTATCCAAATACTTATGCAATTGCACGAAACCATTGCCAAAGTAGGCTTAACAGTGTTCAAATTCGTCTTGCTGGATCTGTGCACACACTAGTGCTGCCAACTTTTTTCTGGAAGCAATGGTGCAAAGCATTTTTAAGATTTGTGAAACCTTAAACACAATGGCATATTTTTAAAGATTTGATCTTCCATTGAGCTGTAAAGTATTGCTAAATGCTAAATGCTAAATTGCTGAAATGCCCTCGTCCATTACGCTGATAAGATAGCTCATGTTTAAAAAAATTAATTTGCTGTAGAGATCTGTGTGTCCCCTGAACATCCCAGGTCCGAGTTCTGGTAAGGCTGACTCAGGCTACTGGGTTGATAACATTGTTGTTTATTGATTTACACCTACTGTTAAGTGCAGAAATACCAATCAATTATGTGTGTCCTTCTTTGCACCTGTCAACCCCACAAATAACTGGTCAGCCACTCATTGTTCTTTGGTGCGATCAGTGTAATGATCTAAGTGGTTAATATTTTCATTACGTAAACTCTGTTCATATCAATTTTAAAACCTACAATGTGAGAGTCAGAGCCCCAGGTCATTAACAACCTATGGTTGCTGCATAATTAATGCATAGTTAAACATTTCACATGAGTGTAACTTCCTTAAAGACATATTCAGCTCTATTTAAATGAGCAACAGTTGCTTCTGAAATAGAATTACCCGTCACATGCTAAATTGCAAGTGCTTTTCAGGTCTTGCCTACAGAGAGCTTTGGCTGTCTGATTTAAAAAGACCTTTTGTGCCTATTGCAAATATTTCTAGTGGACTTTGGGTCAGCCATTGCTTATCACTGGTTAGCTTTTTTTCTCAATCTCATTTGCCAGCTTCCGATTTAATGGCTTTACTTTATCTTATTCTTCTTGTACCTCCCCTGGAGTATAGCTGTGTTATAGAGTTTCTGATTGGATGTGTTATATCCTTCCACTTCTTGCAATCAGCAACAAAAAAAAATCTTCCCCTTTTGGCATTCATAGGGAATACATGTGTTTTTCCTCTCTCTATAGTGTGCTTATTTTAATTTATTTTTGCCACCCCATTTGCTTTTGTTGAATCATAGTAGAAAGTTACTTTTACACCCCTATAATGCACACACGAAGTACATTACCAATTAATGAAACTAGCTTTTCAACACTTTTCAGAGCACGTTATTCGTTCAATAACACTGTCCTTCTCAAAGTTTTCTGTTCCTTCCCTACCTCTTCTGACTCTTTGCTTTAATTTTTTTTTCTATGTATTCCCCCTCCCAGTGTCACGAGTGTGAGGGCGCAGCAGCTGCACACTGCTGCCGCACTGCTCAAGCCGCTGATCATTGCTCTCCAGTGTTCCCCCATCCAGTTTCTCCTTCCTGCTCCCCGGCCTACTCCTCGTTTTCACAATCTTTCTCTTTTTTATCCCGAAAGGACACCGCCGCTGTGAAGTGCTAAGGGGGCCACTCTTTTCCTATTTTACGTGCTCCTGCGTATTTTATTTGATCTTTTAAATTTATTTCCCTAACAGGACCATCAGCCAGGCTGGAACAGTAAGTTATCAAGCATTTGCAATGCAATAGGTCTCGCATTTGAGAGATTTTGATCTATTGGCGTTGTAAATGACTAACAGCCTCATGCATCAACCCAAAATCCAGTCGGTAAAATACCGATTCGGTAATAGCTCCCGGTATTAAGTAAAAAATACCCAATCCCAATGCATCAACCCAAAAGCAGAAATCGCTATTTAAGGAATCCTTAAATAGCGATTCTTTAAATAGGGATTCCTTAAATACCGATTCCTTAAATAGCGATTGCATTTAAGGAATCCCAAAGTGAGATTCCTTAAATGCAATGCATCAAAGTTAAAAAATTAGCGATTTCGCTAATAGGGGGAGCAAATTACCATGAAGATGAACTGCATGGTAATTTGCAAAAACTTTGAAAAATGCACTTTTGTGCATTTTTCAAAGTTTCATGTTGCGCACACACATGCCCTTAGAGCATGTGTGTGTGCAACATATGAGCACATATCATTTTCAAGGGTGCAACAGGGTGTCCTTTTGACACCCTGGCACCCTTGAAAGTGCTCCCGCTATTAGCGATTCGGTAATACCGAATCGCTAATACAGAATGGCTTTACATTCATTCCTATGAGCCTCCAAGCCCATAGGAATGAATGGGTAGGTATTCCTTATTACCGATTCGGTATTACCGATTCGGTAATAAGGAATATTAAGGAATCGCTATTTGAATAGCGATTCCTACATGCATAGCCTTTTGCTATTCCTTATTAGCGATTCCTTATTTTTCGCTAATAAGGAATCGCAAATGGCATTGTTGATGCATAGGCCCCAATGTCTTTTACCCATGTTTTTTGGGTGGAGTTGTTTGGAAAAATAGGCAATATTTGCTTGTGCAGTTTATTTGTGCTTACCATAAGTTTGTTCTATATAAATTATGATTGTAATGTCACAGTGGTAACAAGAGCTCCTTACATTGTGCAAAATGCACAGTCTCCCCCTATTACTGATGTGAAACTTCACTTAATCCCTGATAGCAACACCCTTGGACAAGCCCCTCACTCTCCAAAACATTGGTCCTGTATACAATGCACAGAAGCAGTTTTATACCAGCAGTCGGGCCTACAGTTCACGCCACTGTATTTCGAATAATAAAGTCAGGAACCCTGAGAGGAGACAAACAGGGCTGTTTGTGCCTTTCTGCTCAAAGGAGTTTTAAAAAGTGTCCCTTTTTCTTCTGCCAAAACAGCCTTAAGCCCACGCTGCCGGACCCAAACCCAACATGATTTTAGATGCGCATAAAGCCTCCTCATTCCTCCCTCCATTCAAGTCCTGTCATAAATCAGAAGGTGCTAAATGAGGACTTAACCTGATTAGACTGTCCTCGTGGCCTGTGGAACAAGCATTGGCAAATGCACTAGGTTTCGCCTATATGATTAATAATGTTTTGATTTTTTTTTTTAGCTTGGTGAGCGGTGAGCAGTTTTGCAATATAAGTTTAAGAAACTCCATAATCTCCAGGAGGATTTCAGAGGCAAAGTCAGGCAATAAATGCCGGACAGTGTGTTTGTTAAACAGGCACAGATGCCCAAGGGCTGGGCAGACCAGTGCAATCTGAAATTTAAACTGCCTTTTAAAGCTGCACCCATGGGGGATTCTTTAACATTTCGCCTCTGTGGCCCACATCTTTTCAACTGAGCAGTAGTAGTCTTTTTGTGGCAAGGAAACTGCCAGAAACCCCTGCCTTTTGAACCTAAAGACCACAAAATAAACCAGACGCTAGTAAGAATGTGCAGTCACATTCTAAAGTGAGAGCAAGTAAGGTCTAATCCAGGGTTGTTCATACTGCTTACAAAACACAATTGTGTGAGATAAATACATCATCTTCCTTTCTGTTCAATGGACAGAGCTTTGTGTGCTCGAGAACGTTTTAATACATTCCCTCAGTTTTATTTCAATTTAAATGCATGCAAATCAGTGTGTGCTTTTTTAGCACAGCATCAATTAAAACAGAGATTTAATTCCGGGCTGTTCGAGGTCCATGCACAATTGAACCGAATGTGACGTCATCAGAGGACTAAGAAGGTGAAGGGCGACAGTAACAATCAAGTGAGAAAAAAGTTATCGCCTCCTTGTTTTTTCGGAACCTGTAGTACAATAGGGTTTGTAATTTTTTTTTAATGCAAGCTTAATTGTATGGCCATATGTGTTACTGTGGCTGTTCTTTAGATGGATGACCTAGTAGTACCTCCGAAAAGAACTTCCAAGGTGCTCCTCATAATGGCAGAACAAGCAGTGCGGCCGCACACGCAAACAAATATAATAAAAAAGAAATACAACGGAGTGTCGGCCATGAGAGAGCTTTTCGATGAAGCGAAAAACTTTATCCAGATGCTGTGCCGGCTCTGCTCTAATGATTATTTGCGGCTCGTGCAGGCTGTGGCGTAATACTTCATCTTTACTTGTCACACACTTAAGGTACATGTCCTACCTTTTACCTTCCATGCACCCTGCCCGTAGGGATAGCTAGGCCTACCTTAGGAGTGATTGACATGCAGTTTAAGGGGGTCATAGACGTGGCACACACTTTAGGTGTCAAGTCACAGCTGCAATAACTCTGCGCGCACAGGCCCTGCAATGGCAGAGGCCTTGACAGGTTTGAAAGGCTACTTTGGTGGATTGACCAAGCAGCGCTGCAAGCCCATCAGTAGCATTTAATTTACTGGCCCCGGGTATATGGGATCCCACATTACTGGGGACTGACAGGTAAATTAAATATGCCAAACAGGTGTAGACCAATCTTACCATGCTTACCACAGAGAGCACACACACTTTACACTGGACAGCAGTGCTAAAGTGCCCAGAGTCCTAAAACCACCAACACCAGGTCAGAAAAAAGACTAAGAGGAAGCCAAAAAGTTCAGGGATGACCCTGCAAAAAGGGCCAAGTCCAACACGGTGCTCTTCATAATGGCAGAACAAGCAGTGCGGCAGCACAAGCAAACAAATATAATAAAAAATAAATACAACAGAGTGTCGGCCATGAGAGGG
The DNA here is from genome assembly GCF_964204655.1 of Triturus cristatus. NCBI lineage: Eukaryota > Metazoa > Chordata > Amphibia > Caudata > Salamandridae > Triturus > Triturus cristatus. Next base: position 427,562,741 of record NC_140582.1, on the reverse strand, counting down.
CTTTTTGATGAAGCGGAAAACTTTATCCAGGTGCAGTGCCGTCTCTGCTCTAATGATTATTTGCGGCTCCTGCAGGCTGTGTCGAAATACTTCATCTTTTCCTAGGAGTCTCTGGGCTGCTTGTGATTGTAAAATAAAACACATGCTTCCCAGAGCCCACTCCTCCCTTACCCATCCCCTCCCCATACACACAAGAGTGGAAGGCACTGGTGAGCTCTCAGTACCTGCACTTTAAGCAGTGCTTTAAATGGGCTGGTACTCACAGGTACTGAGTACCAGCACTTTTCTATTGCCGAGGAGAGTACCAGTACTCATGAAAGGATAGGTGCATTGGCTGCTAGGGCTGGTAACCTGTCTATGACTGTCAAAACACTTATGTAGCCCTGAGCCGAGCCCCCGCTGAACTATTCAGCGTGGGCTCATGATATTGGGTGTTCACCATCATGCTGTGTTGTAAGGAATCGAGGCAGCCTAGTGACAGTGCAATTAAGAAAGCCATGGAAGGTAAGGAGGTCGAAATGGCTTTAATCCCGCCCGATTCTTTTGTGTGAGTGTCTGCTTATGTTTATCTGTTTACCTGTGCGTGTGTTGGTGTGAGAGAAAAGAGGGAGGACATCGAGACACTCTTGGGGCAATATGAAAGGAAATGTGTGGAATGCTTTGTGTGTGCAAATCTGTGTGTGTCTGCATGCTCTAGAATATATAGTATTGTGCCAAGTAACAGCAAACAACAGTACTCAAGCTGCAAATATTACAAAACAAGGAAATGCTAAAATATCACTGCATTTGTCTTTTGTTTGTGAAACGATTTAACCTATTTTGTTCATAAAAACCATTTCCCATGTGTTTTGGTATGTGCTACAACTAGTACAGAAGTCAATAAGTATGTCCTATCTTGCCTTTGGCCACGGCCCTGGCCACGCCCCTAGCCCCGCCCACTGGCCACATTTAAATGAGTACCTGCACAATTTTTTTCCCATTTAAAGCACTGACTTTAAGTTATGCAAAGTTACTGAGGCCGGAAACAATTAAAGCAGGCGCCATACTAAAATATAAAGTGCGGCGCCTGTGCCATGGTGATAAAAAAATGAAGTAACAGGAGGCAGGAAACAATTGAAATAAAAAAAAGCAGGCGCTGTGCTAACATATAAAGCCCGTGCATATTTAATTTAGGTGCATGGCGGCCCGTGAAGCGGGCGCCATGGTGATAACAAAACAGAAAAAAACCATGAAACTGGGTGCCGTGCTTGGCGTCGTGGTGGCACAATACAAAATAAAATAAGTAGTCCCTAAACAGAAGAAATGAAAGCTTACTGCATAACAAAACTGTTGTTGGTCGAGGCTCCTTGCGATACAACGGAAGTGATGTTTCAAGAACACCAACCAATGAGGAATCAGCAAAGAAGACTGATGCAGGAGTCAGCCTATGGTAAGCAGCAGGCGGGATTACACGCTGTATAATGACTACAGGAGGTCTTGAAGAAAGCGCATGTGCGCTGACGCTTGTCCTAAAAATGACAAAATGGCCACCTGCGCACCATCACCCAAAAGCACATATGCACACACAACAGTGGTCACCTTACAAAGTCTTTTCATTTTAGAAAACACAGTCAAAGATGGCTGGCTAATGCTTCCACATGCAAGGCCATGTGTCATCAGCCACTGGCGGCCACTATGGCCTTACCTAAAGTCAATATAAACAAGCACTGGCAAAGTCAATTGCTTGGCCTTTTTCATGGGTAAGACCTATCAGCTTTGCCATTCCTTGTTAATGGGACACACAGCTCTGGTGTGTGCCTATTGAACCTGAAGCAGGTGTGCTCGGAAGCAAATATAGTCCATGCCCACCTTTATAAATGTGGGTATTTGCATCAACACTATTTTTAAGTTTTTTCTGCACAGCAAGTGGGAACCTAAACGTTACCTCCCGATGTATCAATTTGCTTTGCTGAGAAGAATATTGAGTTCATGGAAAGAGGCTAAATGCTATTTATTATGTTGTATTTCTGACAAGAAACTGGCCAGTAATATTAGAACTGAAGAGTCCCTGGCCCTTTTTCATGAAGATGGTTGAGCTCTGCATCTGTAACTCTTTCAAAACATGGAGGCCATTGTAAAAGAAGTTCGGATTTTGATTGTTTTACTCAAAACTGCAAAGGTTTCCAGAGGTCACATAATTTCCACGTTGAAATATATTGCTGACCAGTGAGAAGGGCGTTTTTCATTGAACTCAGTTGCCCTCTGCAAAAGACATGAATCCCCCTACCTTTTGTAATCTTTTGGCAGATATTGTGAAGTGCCACATGTGCTTACTTAAACAGCTTGATTTTATAAAGTTATTACAAGCAATAGAACATTCACAGTGGCAGATTCAAAACAGGGAAGCATGCTTTACTGTCAAGGCTGGACTGGCAGTAGCGGCATGGGGCGTTTTCCCGGTGGGCTGGAAGGGTCGGGCTGGTTTTGGAGCAGTGTGGAACATTTTTGTTACTTTGGGCCAGTTTTGCAGCAATGCTGCAATTTCGGCCCCAGGTAACAAAAGCAGCAGTCAGGGGGTCCGGTTTAGTGAAGAAGCAGTGTTTCACACGAGCATCCCCCCCACCCTTGGAGCCGGTCCGATTGAATTGCCAGGGCTGCTTTGTGCTCTCAGTCTGGCACTGTTTACTGTTTTATATTTATGTTTTTTCAAGAGAAAGCAATACCAGATCAGGAGTTGAATTGCTCAACACATTTGAGGGATTGCAGTCAAGAGGCTGAGATTAATTTAAGCAATTCACCCATAAATATTTTGCTTTCATCAATCTGCTTTTAGAGACTTCTAAATCTTATTGGCATCAGGAAACACTATTTAAAGATTGGATTCACATAGGTTTTGCAGGTTCCAACAGTTTAACTAAATTATAGATCATGCTTTACAGTTGGTATAGTAGCTCAAAAAATGTGCATTGGTTTGTTTCCAGAAACTGTGTGAAGTCTGGGGCTGACAACAGTCTGGCTGCTTTGAAGATTTACTGATGCTTAGTTGTGAGTAAAGCCATGATTGCCTCTGTGCATAGCTAGCTTATCTGCTGCCTCTTACTGTATTTTGCTCACTTGTCCCCTAGGAGTACTCAACAGCTCTCCTATTCCACGTGTGTTTGGAGATGTATTTGCCCCCAGCTTACTCATCTGCGTCTGAACAAAGATGCCATTTTATAGTGATCATTGGGCATCACAACGGAGATGTAATTACAAACACGATACATCACAGTGACTTGTTTTTATTGGTATTTGTTAATGGAAGTACTCTTCATACTCTGATACCACATGTGAAGAATAGTATATTTATTAACACTTATTTATCATCAACTTGCACAAACTTCTTTTTTATTGTTAGAGAGCGAATTTGCTACCTCTCAATTGATGGATTCCTGCTCTAATATTTTCTTGACTTTCGATACCTGTGGAAGTGGGCTTAGTTAAATTACTCTGCATTATGCGGGTTAGTGTGATAAAGACAGCATCCTTCAGTTCTTTCATCATACTTTCAGAGGGTTTGTGCTGGGAGGAACAGCGTGGAACAAAAGCCAAAGTCATAATGCATTGTAACCCGTCTTCCACAATACTCGCAGTGAAAGGTATCCCAGGGGCTCGGATAATGCTCTTACGGCACTCCCTTTTGGAGCATGCCCAACCTCAAAGCTTAACCCTACAAGAGGTGCTGGTGAATGCAAGAAACAGCAAAATCATAGTGAAACAGGTGATAACGAACCTGAGGCTTGTTTTCTATGTTAGGACTTTGGCAGATAAAGCTAGAAGTTAAAATTCACCCAATCATCCAGTTGAGTTTGCTGTTGTGGAGCTCGAATAAAGATTTTTATTGGGGCCTATTAAAGCTCATTGGCTCCGATTCTGAGGCAGGCAGGTCAAAATTACCTCATGGAATTTTGCTATGCCTGATTCAGAGCGGGTAGGTGTTTAATACCTGATTGTTGTGGGTGTGGGAGATTCACACTCAGACCTTTATTTATGAGAGCCCTGCGTCACTTTTGCACCAAGTAAAGTGGTACATGTGTGACGAAGGCCTCTGAATCCAATTCATGAAGCGACACAGGGTGGCTTTGAGTGTCCTCATAAATCGTGAGTAAGACAACGCTGCACAAATACTGTGTCGCCTTACTCTGCGCCTGGGAGGCATTCCATGGACATTGCGGTGGGCTTTCCTATACAACACCCATGGATTTTGACGCTGTCCCAGATTTATAAAATCAAAAACCTGGGGAAGCGTCCAATCTGTTCGCCTTCCGAAGTTAGGCGTACAAGGAGAGATACGTTTATTTCTCCTCGTTATGTCCTCTATGTGTGCTACAAAATGCCTTTTAGGATTTTTATGTGCAGTAAGGTGTACCTTCCTGCAAAAAAACAACCCTGCATGCAACTGCAGTACGCAAGGGTGCCTTCTTTGACGCTAGACTGCCGAAATGGTGCCAGTGCAGGGAGAAAGGACAGGAATGCACCGTATTGTCTAAATACGGTGCATTCCTGCCCTTTCACTTTTCCGTAGGGCAGCGCAGCAAGAATCATACTCTAAAATTCCATAAATGAGGGCCTCAATTTTTTCATCCTGTAAATCAGGCTGGAAGAACTGTGGTAGGCTTTGGCTGCAGGAGCAGCCAAGCTACAGTGCCTTTAAAAAAATTGATTTGAGAGGCGGTGTATACAATGCTCCTGTATGTCAGATGAACCCCTCTTCAGCCCTCCCAAACTCCCCTCACTGCGCTCCCTCCACCCCACCCCACACACAGGCTCCACCATAGTTTTACAACCTGTTGAAACCAGGTTTTAAATGTATATGCTATAACTCAAAGGAATAGGGAATTCCAGGTTGTCTTGTGACTGGAATAATGGTCCCACATGGTAATTCCCCATTTCATGGTGTTTTACTTGTGCCTCCCCCACTGCCATCCTTAAGCCGTTCCTCGGCCAGGTACACTTGCATCCTTCAATCAGCAGCACTAAGCGGGCATTAAAGAATCGCCACACGCATGGCAGGCACCCCAAATGTCTATGGTCACAAAGCAATATGTGCTGGCCCCCAGCAGCGGCTATACTCGTGGCACTCTATGTAGAAACTGTTGATCACCAACAAGGCAGAAGCCCGTAAATTCCGCTCAGAAGCTTCGGATGCCATACTCTTGTGATCAATAGATTTCTTTATTTAACCATCCACGTTGCGGTTAGTTTAAAAAAAAAAAAATCTTTACTATGCTGTTCTTCCAAATTTCCATGAGCACATGAGGCATTGCAGCCCCTCCCACTCCACCTAGTTAAGCATGGCAGCAAGTTCAGGAGGCAGCGTGCTTTTCTTATTTACTGCACACACCCACTTGTATAAACCCTCTGCCTTCACAGTCCTTTGTTGTTCTCCCCACCCCCTTCTGCTGCTCCCCACTCAGGTGGCGACTGCTCCTTCCTAGCTCCCCCATCCTAAAACATTGCACTGCCTACTTGCCTTCTGTGTTGCTCCCAACCTCCCTGCTCCGTTGAGTCTTCTGCTTCTCCTAGTCTGTCTTTTCGTTTGTTTAACAAACCCCCCACCCCCCCTCGTTCTCAAAGATCCTTTGTTGCACTCCTTCACCCCCTTCCCTGGCTGCTACCCGCTCCGGCATTGCCCCCTCCTCCACGAGTGCCTAGCCCGTCACCATTCCGTTGATTAAAGGGGGGAAAAAATGCCCTGGATTGATGGATCCTAAAGAAAGTTGGTGATGTCAATGCTAACACTGCACGTTTTTTTAATTTTAATTTTCCAGTGTTCTAGTAAAGGTAGTACACAGTCCTGGCTCTGCTCTGTAACCTGCACTTTGACATAAGCAGCTGCGACTGGAAGACATGCAGTGTAATGTATTCTGCATATATTGTGATTAAAAATTAATTTATATAATCTATTCACATTAAGTGGCGATTAATGGTTACTTTAGTTACTCTTTTCCCTTGCTCCGTGCCATAAGCAGTGACTTGAAAAAAAGACCACTTATGCCATAGGTGGACTCACTCACACTGACTCACTCTCTCTCTCATGACTCACTCTCACTGACTCACTATCACTAATTGACTCACTCTCACTGACTCACTCACTAATTGACTCACTCACTGAGTCACTCTCTCACTAATTGACTCACTCTCTCACTAATTGCCACACTCTCACTGACTCACTCTCAGAGACTCACTCTCACTGACTGACTCACTCACTCATTGACTCACTCTCACTGTCTCACTCTCACTGGCTCACTCTCACTGACTTACTCACACTGACTCACTAATTGACTCACTCTCACTGACTCACTCACTCTCACTAATTGGCTCACTCTCACTGACTCACTCACTAATTGACTCACTCTCAATGACTCACTAATTGATTCACTCTCACTGACTCACTCTCTCTCTCATGACTCACTCTCACTGACTCACTCTCACTAATTGACTCACTCTCACAGACTCACTTACTAATTGACTCACTCTCAATGACTCACTAATTGACTCACTCTCACTGACTCACTCTCTCTCTATCTCACTAATTGACTCACTCTCACTGGCTCACTTGCTCACAAATGTACTCACTCTCACTGAGTCACTCTCTCACTAATTGACTCACTCTCACTGACTCACTCTCTCTCATGACTCACTCTCACTGACTCAATCTCACTAATTAACTCACTCTCACTGACTCACTCACTAATTGACTCACTCTCAATGACTCACTAAGTGACTCACTCTCACTGACTCTCTCACTAATTGAATCACTCTCACTGGCTCACTCTCACTGACTTACTCTCACGGACTCACTAATTGACTCACTCTCACTGACACACTCTCACTAATTGACTCACTGTTAGAAATGGGATTTCTGGCTGGCTAAGGCTTGCGCCAAAGTCAGGCAGAAACCACCACTCTAGTCAGGGCAAGGAAGTTACACGCCAAAGATAACCCCTGCTCACCCCCTTGGTAGCTTGGCACGAGCAGACAGGCTTATCCCTGAGGCGATGTGTAAAGCGTTTGCGCTCGCACCCAGCAACAACACCCAAGGCCCACCACAAAGGAAACTCCACACAAGGTATTCTATAAAAATAACCTTTGTATTATACACAACACATTAGATAAAAACACACACTTTACAATGTGCCAACAGGCACGGGCAGAATTTACAAGGGATTATATATACAGGGGACAGGGCCACATGGACCACTGTCAGGAATTAGCACTTTGTAGAAATAACACTTAGAATATAGGAATAATATTTTAGAACATAGCACATACAATCACTGTAGCACTAAAAATAGAACATATAGCACACAGCCAGTAACTACTGGTATTGGGCAATTACACCCTACGCAATCCTAATACACCTTAGGTACACATCACGCAGGGGGGGACCATGAACACATCAGCCTAACCTACACCGGGAAAACCCTCTCCTACGCATAGGCACAACTAGACTGAGACATCGCCTAAATACATTGCGCAGGCGCAAAAATACACAAGAAATAATGATCAGGTACCCTAGGGGAGGGCACAACACAAGAAGAACTGTCCCCAGGCCAACCTGGCCTCTCAGGGGCAAGGACGCCCTATGTCCAGCAGAGTCAGGGCGCACTTGCGCAGGCTGCGCAAGCCAGGAACACAAAGCACAACCTAAACGTGGCAGTTGCCCACTAAGTGCTGGGCAACTGGAGAAATGCGTGGGCACCACTGTGCCTTCTCAAAACCAAATACAGCAGGGGGGGTTGGAGCCTCCTTGAGCGTTCTAAAATGATATGCCCTCACGATGGAGCCTCACGGGCTCTAGAATGAAGGTGCCTCGGGGGAGTCCTTCTAGAATAAACAAGAATAATGCCCCCAGAGCCTCGCAGGCTCTAATCAATGAATGCCCCCAACGATGGAGCCTCTCTGGGCTCTAGGCGAAGCGGAATAATGGCCCCAAGTAACGTTGGAGCGGCCCGCTGCCTTCCGGGGCCGCTCTGCTGATCAACAAAATGCCCCCGTCCTGTTGGAGCGCACTTGCGCTCTGGGACCATCAACACGGTCCCTTCGGAGCCTCACAGGCTCGAGCAGCACTGACCTCAACTACCGGGATCCTGGCAGAGGCGGCGCTGGCGTCTCGGAAGGCGGCGGGGCTCTCCTCTTCCTCCTGAGAGCCCCGCTCGGGCAGCCAGGACCTCGGGGACTCTTCGCTTCCCGGGCGAGGGCACCGGGGCGCAGAGTCGGCTCCTGCCTGCTCCGGGGTCAACAAAACCGTCGCGAGTCCTCGGAGGGAGGCGGGGTAGGCTCCCGCCCTCCTACTTCCTGCTGTCCCGGAGTCCCGCCCCACGCCTGCCTGACTTCCTTCGAGCCCGGCCGCGGCGGTGACTTCTCTCGGCAATAGGAGGGGTAGGCTCCCTCGCGATATGAAATGTACGGCGGGGTGGGCACCCGCCGTGAAATTAAGACCAATAAGCGGGGTGGGCACCCGCCAACAACCACGGCAATGTCCCTGGCAGGGTGGGCACCTGCCAGGGGACTTCGGAATCTGTACAGACGGGGAAAACGCCGGGTGGGCACCGGCTTTCAGAAATAAAGCGCTCTGAGCGCTAAAAAGCGCTTCCAGGCGCTTGAGGGGCACAAATAAAGCGCTCCCAGCGCTTAGGCAAATCCAAACGCTGTGGGGGAAAGAAAAGTGCTTCCAGGCGCTTAGGGATGCAAATAAAGCGCTCCCAGCGCTTTAGGAAGGATAACAACAAAGTCCAGCAAAGTTCTCCCCTGCACACAGCAAGGCAGGGGTGGGGGGCAAGGCTGGACCCAGAGCCAGCTCACTGGGCCTCCAGGCAGGGAGGGAGTCCAAGTGGCGGTCCTCTGGTCCAGCGGCAGCAGCAGCAGCCCCCCTCAGGTAAGATCCTGGCAGAGAACAGTTTCTGTGGGGACACAGCCCCATTTTTATACAGGCAAACCCTTTGTTCTGGGTTCAGGGTGAGGGGGAAAACCAGTCGCAGCTGGTTGGGGAGCACCCTTGATGTGCTCAGCCCCTCACTCTATTCACTGGAAGGGCTAGGGTCGTCAGTCGCACCACAGGGGGCGGGGCCAGTATTGTGTTTGGAAAACCCTGTCCTATTCAGGACCCAGGTGGACTCCTCCCACCCATCTAGCTGCTGATCTCCCCATTCACCACTGGGTGACTCATCCTGACACTGGGGAATCCCTAGCCCGTCACATGACACGACCAGCCAATCACGCGACAGACACACTGCACACCGAAGTGCCCACTTCTAGAAGTGGCACTTCCACACTAGGTACATGCACGCCGCACACATCATCGCGCAGCATTCACTCCCACGAGTCCGCACATACCAAACTCGGGCCTGCACACCCCACGCATCAGGAACTACTAGGGACACATACATTCCCCATGCATTCCTATGGGAGGGCAGGCCTATCTCACCTCATGCACTCAGAGCACGCACGCACTTTACCCTGGGACACAGGGAAAGTGCGCAGAAACCAACCAATCACCACACCAAGTCACCAGTAAAAATCAAAAAAGTTCAGGGGTGAACCTGCCAGAAGGGCCAAGTCCAACACTCACTCTCACTGACACACTCACTAATTGACTCACTAATTGACTCACTCTCACTGACTCACTCTCTCTCTCATGACTCACTATCACTAATTCACTCACTCTCACTGACTCACTCATTAATTGACTCACTCACTGAGTCCTTCTCTCACTAATTGACTCACTCTCACTAATTGCCACACTCTCACTGACTCACTCTCACAGACTCACTCTCACTGACTCACTCACTCACTCTCACTGGCTCACTCTCACTGGCTCACTCTCACTGGCTCACTCTCACTGACTTACTCTCACTGACTCACAAATTGACTCACTCTCACTGACTCACTCTCACTAATTGACTCACTCTCACTGACTCACTCACTAATTGACTCACTCTCAATGACTCACTAATTGACTCACTCTCACTGACTCACTCTCTCTCTCATGACTCACTCTCACTGACTCACTCTCACTAATTGACTCACTCTCACAGACTCACTTACTAATTGACTCACTCTCAATGACTCACTAATTGACTCACTCTCACTTACTCACTGTCTCTCATGACTCACTCTCACTGACTCACTCTCACTAATTGACTCACTCTCACAGACTCACTTACTAATTGACTCACTCTCAATTACTCACTAATTGACTCACTCTCACTGACTCACTATCACTAATTGACTCACTCTCACTGACTCACTCACTAATTGACTCACTCACTGAGTCACTCTCTCACTAATTGACTCACTCTCACTAATTGCCACACTCTCACTGACTCACTCTCACAGACTCACTCTCACTGACTCACTCACTCACTCTCACTGGCTCACTCTCACTGGCTCACTCTCACTGGCTCACTCTCACTGACTTACTCTCACTGACTCACTAATTGACTCACTCTCACTAACTCACTCTCACTAATTGACTCACTCTCACTGACTCACTCACTAATTGACTCACTCTCAATGACTCACTAATTGACACACTCTCACTGACTCACTCTCTCTCTCTCATGACTCACTCTCACTGACTCACTCTCACTAATTGACTCACTCTCACAGACTCACTTACTAATTGACTCATTCTCAATGACTCACTAATTGACCCACTCTCACTGACTCACTCTCTCTCTCATGACTCACTCTCACTGACTCACTCTCACTAATTGACTCACTCTCACAGACTCACTTACTAATTGACTCACTCTCAATGACTCACTAATTGACTCACTCTCACTGACTCACTCTCTCTCTCACTAATTGACTCACTCTCACTGGCTCACTTGCTCACAAATTTACTCACTCTCACTGAGTCACTCTCTCACTAATTGACTCACTCTCACTGACCCACTCTCTCTCTCTCATGACTCACTCTCACTGACTCAATCTCACTAATCAACTCGCTCTCACTGACTCACTCACTAATAGACTCACTCTCAATGACTCACTAATTGACTCACTCTCACTGACTCACTATCACTAATTGACTCACTCTCACTGACTCACTCACTAATTGACTCACTCACTGAGTCACTCTCTCACTAATTGACTCACTCTCTCACTAATTGCCACACTCTCACTGACTCACTCTCAGAGACTCACTCTCACTGACTGACTCACTCACTCATTGACTCACTCTCACTGTCTCACTCTCACTGGCTCACTCTCACTGACTTACTCACACTGACTCACTAATTGACTCACTCTCACTGAGTCACTCACTCTCACTAATTGACTCACTCTCACTGACTCACTCACTAATTGACTCACTCTCAATGACTCACTAATTGATTCACTCTCACTGACTCACTCTCTCTCTCATGACTCACTCTCACTGACTCACTCTCACTAATTGACTCACTCTCACAGACTCACTTACTAATTGACTCACTCTCAATGACTCACTAATTGACTCACTCTCACTGACTCACTCTCTCTATCTCACTAATTGACTCACTCTCACTGGCTCACTTGCTCACAAATGTACTCACTCTCACTGAGTCACTCTCTCACTAATTGACTCACTCTCACTGACTCCCTCTCTCTCTCATGACTCACTCTCACTGACTCAATCTCACTAATTAACTCGCTCTCACTGACTCACTCACTAATTGACTCACTCTCAATGACTCACTAATTGACTCACTCTCACTGACTCTCTCACTAATTGAATCACTCTCACTGGCTCACTCTCACTGACTTACTCTCACGGACTCACTAATTGACTCACTCTCACTGACACACTCTCACTAACTGATTCACTCTCACTGACACACTCACTAATTGACTCACTCTCAATGACTCACTAATTGACTCACTCTCACTGACTCACTCTCTCTCTCATGACTCACTATCACTAATTGACTCACTCTCACTGACTCACTCATTAATTGACTCACTCACTGAGTCATTCTCTCACTAATTGACTCACTCTCACTAATTGCCACACTCTCACTGACTCACTCTCACAGACTCACTCTCACTGACTCACTCACTCACTCTCACTGGCTCACTCTCACTGGCTCACTCTCACTGGCTCACTCTCACTGACTTACTCTCACTGACTCACAAATTGACTCACTCTCACTGACTCACTCTCACTAATTGACTCACTCTCACTGACTCACTCACTAATTGACTCACTCTCAATGACTCACTAATTGACTCACTCTCACTGACTCACTCTCTCTCTCATGACTCACTCTCACTGACTCACTCTCACTAATTGACTCACTCTCACAGACTCACTTACTAATTGACTCACTCTCAATGACTCACTAATTGACTCACTCTCACTGACTCACTGTCTCTCATGACTCACTCTCACTGACTCACTCTCACTAATTGACTCACTCTCACAGACTCACTTACTAATTGACTCACTCTCAATGACTCACTAATTGACTCACTCTCACTGACTCACTCTCTCTCATGACTCACTCTCACTGACTCACTATCACTAATTGACTCACTCTCACTGACTCACTCACTAATTGACTCACTCACTGAGTCACTCTCTCACTAATTGACTCACTCTCACTAATTGCCACACTCTCACTGACTCACTCTCACAGACTCACTCTCACTAACTCACTCACTCACTCTCACTGGCTCACTCTCACTGGCTCACTCTCACTGGCTCACTCTCACTGACTTACTCTCACTGACTCACTAATTGACTCACTCTCACTAACTCACTCTCACTAATTGACTCACTCTCACTGACTCACTCACTAATTGACTCACTCTCAATGACTCACTAATTGACACACTCTCACTGACTCACTCTCTCTCTCTCATGACTCACTCTCACTGACTCACTCTCACTAATTGACTCACTCTCACAGACTCACTTACTAATTGACTCATTCTCAATGACTCACTAATTGACCCACTCTCACTGACTCACTCTCTCTCTCATGACTCACTCTCACTGACTCACTCTCACTAATTGACTCACTCTCACAGACACACTTACTAATTGACTCACTCTCAATGACTCACTAATTGACTCACTCTCACTGACTCACTCTCTCTCTCACTAATTGACTCACTCTCACTGGCTCACTTGCTCACAAATTTACTCACTCTCACTGAGTCACTCTCTCACTAATTGACTCACTCTCACTGACTCACTCTCTCTCTCATGACTCACTCTCACTGACTCAATCTCACTAATCAACTCGCTCTCACTGACTCACTCACTAATAGACTCACTCTCAATGACTCACAAATTGACTCACTCTCACTGACTCACTCTCTCACTAATTGACTCACTCTCACTGGCTCACTCTCACTGACTTACTCTCACGGACTCACTAATCGACTCACTCTCACTGACACACTCTCACTAATTGACTCACTCTCACTGACACACTCACTAATTGACTCACTCTCAATGACTCACTAATTGACTCACTCTCACTGACTCACTCTCTCTCTCATGACTCACTCTCACTGACTCAATCTCACTAATTGACTCGCTCTCACTGACTCACTCACTAATTGACTCACTCTCAATGACTGACTAATTGACTCACTCTCACTGACTCACTCTCTCTCTCATGACTCACTCTCACTGACTCACACTAATTGACTCACTCTCAATGACTCACTAATTGACTCACTCTCACTGACACTCTCTCTCTCTCACTAATTGACTCACTCTCACTGGCTCACTTGCTCACTAATTTACTCACTCTCACTGAGTCACTCTCACTAATTGACTCACTCTCACTGACTCACTCTCTCTCTCATAACTCACTCTCACTGACTCACTCTCACTAATTTACTCACTCTCACTGACTCACTCGCTGATTGACTCACTCACTGAGTCACTCTCTCACTAATTGACTCACTCACACTGACTCACTCTCTCTCTCATGACTCACTCTCACTGACTCACTATCACTAATTGACTCACTCACTGACTCACTCACTAATTGACTCACTCACTGAGTCACTCTCACTAATTGACTCACTCTCTCACTAATTTCCACACTCTCACAGACTCACTCTCACTGACTCACTCACTCACTCACTCATTGACTCACTCTCACTGGCTCACTCTCACTGACTTACTCTCACTGACTCACTAATTAACTCACTCTCACTGACTCACTCTCACTGATTGACTCAGTCTCACTGACTCACTCACTAATTGACTCACTGTCAATGACTCACTAATTGACTCATTGTCACTGAGTCACTCTCTTATGACTCACTCTCACTGACTCACTCTCACTAATTGACTTAGTCTCACTGACTCACTCACTAATTGACTCACTGTCAATGACTCACTAATTGACTCACTGTCACTGAGTCACTCTCTCTCTTATGACTCACTCTCACTGACTCACTCTCACTAATTGACTCACTCTCACAGACTCACTTACTAATTGACTTACTCTCAATGACTCACTAATTGACTCACTCTCACTGAGTCACTCTCTCTCTCACTAATTGACTCACTCTCACTGGCTCACTTGCTCACTAATTAACTCACTCTCACTGAGTCACTCTCACTAATTGACTCACTCTCACTGACTCACTCTCTCACTAATTGACTCACTCTTACTGATTGACTCACTCACTAATTGACTCACTCTCACTGACTCACTCTCACTCACTCATTGACTCACTCTCACTGGCTCACCATACCACAGGAATGTTCCACAGGCAAATATAAACTTTCTTTACAGTATCCTTGTTGCATCCTTTTGTAGTGTGATCGAAGTATACTACAGTTACACATATAAAGGAATCAAGGCCGAAAGCAAGTACATTAAAATGAAGTAAATATTGCCTACTTGACATTAGAGATATGGGAAATAGTAAGTGTGGTTCAAGCATGCAGACAGCGCGGCTCGTTTGCAATTACATTAGAAATGCTAAATTAACAAGTGTCAGCAGGAAACAGACCAGAGGCGCCACTAGGGCAGAAGCCAGACAGAACCATCCTCCTTGATTGCTGTTTCCCCTCAGCGGAGTCCGTGCTGCATATACTTAAGGAGCCTGCGAGGTTAATAAGGTCACATTTAAAATTCTGCTTTGGCTTACAGCGCTTAATATTTCACTGCTCCCACACGCAGGGTGCCAGAAGAAACGGATATGGTGTGATACATAGAAGTAAGAGGGAACAACTGTCAAAATTGAAATTACAAAAAAAGGAGTTTTAATAAAGGCGCGTTGTTAGAAACCTGCATGCCATTGTACAACATAAACGTTACACAAATATACTAAGAACTATACAATTTTCTTTGTACAATATTTCTATAGTGGATTAAACACTTTAAAGTTTGGTGAATGGGAGCCCCACCATAAATCAGTGTGACTCTGGCCACACCTAACCCATGGCTACCCTGCCTCGTCTATAGGAAAACATCTACAAAAAATGCTTTCATTTATTCCAAATTATAAACACTTAATTCTGATAACAGAAATCTACACATTTTTTCATACGGTACCATACGAAAATGCACCTCCTTATAAACCTTCCGTTTTGCTTCTACCTAAATGGAATTCTCTTTTCACTGCTCTTATGAGACAGAACAGCAACTTCTCAAGGAAATAGCAATATTAAGTGCCAGGCCACATGTCTTTTATTATGCTGCCACAGTCTAAACAATTGGAACTTTTGACACCACGCCAGACTTCTTGGGGCAGGGAGGAACTGATAACAGTCAACAGTTGTACACTGGCTCAGTTACTGCTCACACATTAAGCCACAGGTCACGACAAAGGAACATGCAGCTTTGCTATACCGCCGAGCCTGTAGCCAGGCGGGGTCGCCCCCACACACCACTGCTTTGACTCGTTCTGCTTGCCTGCATTGTGTCCTGACCTTCGTGGATGTTTGCTTTTTGCCTCTGTGTCTCCCGTTTTGATTGCCTGCATTGTGTGTTGGGCCTCGTGTGTATTTCTCTTTGCCTCTGTTTTTCCCGTTTTGCTTGCCTGCATTGTGCTTTGCCCTCCGTTGTGTTTTCCTTTCCCCCCCGTTTTTTCTAGCTCCCCGGACGACCCAGCCGCCGCTGAGCCGCCCTCTGCCCTCCTTTTCCCGCCGCTGACTCCTTGCGGCCCCACCCCCCTCCTGCCCATTCGCCGCCCTGCTACCGCCACCCAGCTGCTCCTCCCTCCCGGCTCCTCTCTTATGACGCCCACGCGAACGCGCAGTGGTCACGCGCAGCGGGCACGCGCAGCGGGCACGCGCAGCGGGCGCACCGATTGTGCGCCGAAGGCGCGCCAAAGGCAAGCACGTCTGCGCCCATCCGCGCCTGGACCGTGCCCAGCGCCAGGACCCCTGGCCCCCGAGGCTGCCAACCCATCCGCCGGTCCTACGACGCCGCTACACTCAACGCACTCAACCCCGGCCGAACCTCCGGATGCTACCGAGCAACCCCGAGACGCTCCCACGGACCCTTCTGCTGCCGAGCCTGCAACTTCTCCTGCATCCGGACCTGCACCGCACCCGCCAAGACGAGCACCAGCAGTAACCACCTGAAATGCATCCTACTCAACACCAGCTCCGTCCACAGACACGCCGTGGAACTCTGGAACCTCCTCGACACCACATCTCCAGACGTCGCCTTCCTCACGGAAACCTGGATGAACGCCTCCTCAGCGCCATACATCACCATCGCCATTCCGGTCGGATACAAGATCACCCGGAAGGACCGCGTCAACCAGACTGGAGGAGGCATCGCCATCATCCACAAGAACACCATCCGCATCACGACCAACTCCGACGACACCCTCTCGCCGGCCGAACACCTTCACTTCCAGATCCACACCGACCCCAAGACCACCCTCAGAGGCACCCTCATCTACAGACCCCCAGGACCCCGCACACAATTCACCGAAGACATCCCCGACTTCATCAGCCCACACACCCTCCCCTCCGCCGACTACATCCTCCTCGGGGACCTCAACTTCCACCTGGAGAACAACAACGACCGCAACACCACCACCCTGCTGGACAACCTCGCCAACCTCGGTCTCAAGCAACTGGTCAACACCCCCACCCACTACGCCGGCCACACGCTTGAACCAGTCTTCTCATCCAGCAAGCACATCACCTTCAGCCACTCCACAGGACTTCACTGGACCGACCACAGCTGCGTCCACTTCAGCTTCAGAAGAACCACGACCCACCACCACCCGCAACAGGTTCCCCACAGGAGCTGGAGCAAGATCACCGCCGAACAGCTCACCACCTTCCTCAGTAAGAACCCACCCACCAGCACAACAGACCCCACCGAAGCTGCACGCAACCTCACGAAGTGGCTGTCCGATTGCGCTGACGACCTCGCGCCACCTAAGAACCCTACCAGCAGACCCAGAAGCAAGAAAGCCCCCTGGTTCACTGACGAACTCAAGGACTCCAAGAAGAACTGCCGCACCCTCGAGAAAGCCTGGCTCCTGGACCAGACCACAGACAACATGACCGCCCTCAAACACGCCACCCGCAAGCACCACCAGCTTATCCGCACCACCAAGAAGAAATCACTGAAGGAACGACTGGACAACAACACCCACGACAGCAAGGAACTCTTCAACATCGCCAAGGAGTTCTCCAACCCCAGCACCGGCAACAACGAGATCACTCCTTCACAAGACCTCTGCCACTCTCTCGCCTCGTTCTTCCACCGCAAGATCGCCGTGCCCAGACATATGAGGGGTGGGTGCAGAGGCCTCCCAGCAGTGCCCAGACATATGAGGGGTGGGTGCAGAGGACTCCCAGCAGTGCCCAGACATATGAGGGGTGGGTGCATATCACTCCCAGCAGTGCCCAGACATATGAGGGGTGGGTGCAGAGGACTCCCAGCAGTGCCCAGACATATGAGGGGTGGGTGCATATCACTCCCAGCAGTGCCCCACTCCCAGGAGGATGGATCTCATTCACACACTGCATGACACACCACATGTGGGTGTGAGGACATACAACACATGTATACCCACCCATGGCGGATGCCCCACAATACACACCCGGATTTAATGCCAACAGACTGTATAGTCATGGAAATGCATACTAAAATAAGTTAGCCAAGGGGAACACACACTGTCACGCACATCACAGGAGTGATAGGAATGTCCAGGTGGTGGTCCAGCCACCCAGATGATGTCTCTCATGTAAGGAATAGGGTTCACTGCGACTAGATACAATGCCCACAAGAGTCAGGTGCCCAAATACCCTGCATTACACATGCCATTTGTGTGTTAGGCTGTGATTACACACATGCATAGTGCTGAAAAGGGCCAATTGCTCCCTGATGCCATTCCTACATACACAAAACACAAGTACAGTGACTGGCAAGGATGGCACAGACGAGTTAGCAGGAGACATCGTGAGCATGCATGGCCATTGGTGAAGGGATCCGTCACCAACAAAGGATATGTTGACATAGGTCAGCACAACAATTGTGCAACTGTTTGCAGGGAACATGTCAGGTGCCACAGAGGAAGGAACACTTCCTGGGACAATGTCTCACAATCCAAAGGAACACACACTACCAATTAATATTTTCACAGACATTGAAATGGCACACAGATACCATGGTCCACCTCATGACCATCATACTAAAACATTTCTCAGAACCCTAACACATTACCAGAACACCAACTTCATGGGCCTCATCACCAACATCAAGTACCTGAAATGCAATAGTGTGGAAACTAAAAGAAAAGGCTTTATTCAGCACACAAAAAAAGAACTTGTAATAAAACACTGTTTACAAAGGCCAATGGCCAGTCCATAGTTCGAGTCCACCCCTACCTTGCCTGCACAAAGTCACCTCAAGGGTTGTCGACCGGGGGAGGGCATCATCAGTGGGAGACAGACGACAACAACATAGAGAACAGAATAACAAAATCAAGGTCTGCCCTTATCTGCGAAGACAGAAACATAAAGGTGCGCCCCATTGAAATCCATGTTTGGCAAGAAATCAGTTGTTTAATCGGTGCAACACTTTTCAAGCAAAACCATTGTATACTATTCGTCCCCCTAAATAAGGATATAAACTGGGTTCAACCGATTACTTCGAGCTACACACGAAAAATAGTCTATTGGAATAACAAGGTGCTAAACTCAGAGCGGATTCCTGACGAAGGCCTAGCCGAAACGCGTTGTGTCAATCGACCGCCTATGTGCCCATTGTTTTACAATTGAGTATAACGTTGTGACAAACAAAAAAAAGTTTTTCACTGGCTTTTTGGATTTTAGTTCTTGTATATAGTGTGTGTGAGGAAAAACAATCATAGTAGAAATAATGAATTATCAATATGATCAATACTAGCAGGCTAAGGACAACTCTTATGATCAATCAATTATGAATCTATCATAGCTTGTACTGTATAAATAAGAATCAATTTGCACAGATGATCACTTGTAGATATATTATTGTCCATATGTATTGTTGAAAAAAAGAATATATTGTGAAAAAAAGAAATTGAAAAACAGAAAACGTAAAAAATAGATATTTATATTTTGTAAAAATAAAAAAGATATATCACATATTCATTAGCCTGTATGCCTATCTATTTCACAATTTGTATTTGTTGCACATTATTAGATGGTTGTTAATAGAATGAGTGATATGCATGTTTATTGGGAGTCAATTTGCAAGTAGTATTTATCCGACACTGTGCCCGGTGTTAACCCTTTCCCCATAACATCATCAGTGGGAGTACCAGGCACCGCAGGGACAGGGGTGGGTTGGGTAGGTGTGGTGGGTGCAGGGCTGGACGTATCCACCACAGGGGGTGGTGCAGCGCCAAAGGTGGTGGTGAGCAGCTTGCTGCACACTGCAGCCAGGGCGTCCAGAGGAACCCCTGCACCGGAACGAACACCAGGGCCAACGGAGGGGGGGTGTCCGAGGGATGGGGTGCAGCGCTCTCGGGGGAGGTGGTGGACATGTGGGGACTCAACTCCCCTGGCCGGAGACTTCCTCAACCGCTTGCGGGGTGGTGTCACAGTGGGGCTGAGGGACTGACTAGCCCTGTCGGTCACTTTGGGTGATGTCTTGGCAGGGGAGCTAAGGGGAGTGGATTTGGAGGAAGTGGGTCATGAGGTCTGCGGACTCTGACTGTGGCTGTGTGTCTGCCATTTGCCCCCAGACCCTGTGGGTGTGACTACATCCCCCTGAGTGTGCGTGCCAGGAGGTGTGCGCTGTGCCTTAGTTGGGGGTGTGCTGGATGTGTCTGTTGTGGTGTGTGCCTGTGACTGTCTGTGTGTGCTTTGGACAGGCATGGGAGAGGGCAGTGTGGATGGGTCTGGGGTAGGGGGGGACGGAGCACCGCAGGAGAGACACTGCTTCCTTCAGTGAAGAGTCCATGGACCGCAGAAACCTGCGTTGCTCAGTCATCGTTGATGACATGCCCTCCACGAACGACATCAACTGTGTGAGCAGTCTAGTGTGTTCATGGAGGACATGCAGCATCGATGCCTGACCAACCTGCAACTGGTGCAGTGTGTCCACAGACTCTTCACTGAGGGCAGCAGGGGTGACAGGGGCATGGGGCTGCGGTGCCTGGTCTGAAGGAGACACGGTGGGACTGTGCACGGACAGAAGGGATGGGAGCAACTGGGAGGGCGGAAATGGCAATGGAGGAGGCGGGTACAGATGGTGGGATGCTGCCAGATGTTGTTGCATCCTCCGCCTCCTCAAGGATATCAGCCTGGGACCCGTCGGTGTCGTACATACTCTCGCCTCTGGACAGGTCCTTCAACTGACTCCCCTCGCACTCCGTGCCACTGTCTCCTGCTGAATCCACAGCACTGGTGGCACTGTCGCTGGGTCCCTCCTCAAGGTCCATGCCGGTGTCTCCCTTGCGTGTGGATGATGATGCTGTGGGCAAGGAGAAGAAACCAGAAAGCATCAGTCACCTGTATACATCTGACACATGAGCACAAGACCAATAGGTCACAGTGCATATCAGGCAATGCATCATGAGTAACAGCTGGATTACTCCGCACATATGTATGCCCTGTACTGCCCAGTTGGTAGACCCACCATGCCACTTTGACACCAGGAAACTCAATACACAAAAGGCCACTACTTGAATTAGCAATACACTCTGAAGCTAGTGTCTGTGAACCGGTGAGCACAGCAATACAATGAAGTCATGACACCTCTTGTTTACCCTGAAATAAACAGGAGTGGTGCACTCAAGGTTAACTAACACACCTCAATACTCAAGGTGTCACCACACTCAGAGGACTGTAAGTCCCTTGGAACACAAAACAAACAAATGTTGGTACCTTGGGACTCACACAACTTCAACCAATCTACATGTTTGGGATGGCCAATTGGCCATTTTGCAAAAAGAACACTGATGTGCCTGCATGCAAGATGTTGCACAAGGCAGTGCACACAAATGTACATTGACACTGTCATTGAAGAAGCTGGCACCTTTTCGGAGGAGCCACTGTTAGAAATAGACTGTGTTGCAGAAAGTACATATACATGGGCCCACGGAGGTCTGGACGCCTTGACACTCGTTAGTTTGTATCACCAACAACTAATGAGTCTCACAAAATCAAGACCACCGTGGGCACATGTATATGGAGAATCTGTGACAACATTTATTTAAAACAGTGGCTTCATTGAAAATGTGCCAGCTCATTCCATGACAGTGTCAATGTACTTTTGTGTGCACTGCCTTGTGCGACATATTGCATGCAGGCACATTAGTGTTCTTAACACAAATCGACTAATTTCCACATGTGAAACATGAACAACTGTTGACAAGTGCTGTGAGTGCCAAGGTACAAATCATGAAGAGTAACAACTAGAATCATGTCAGTTGTCACCAGGCCATCCGTCACCTGATTACACAGTTGGCTACACATATGACCTACTGCCTGTCATCTGGAGTGGCACCCATGTCCACACCAGGGACAATGCATAAGCCAATGGGACTGCAATTGGGTGTTAAAAAAGGCCAGCTGTACTGTGGGGACACCCTCATGGCAAGCCTGAATGTACACACAGATGTCAGCACACACAGTCCAAACTGCGTTGCATCAGAACCACACACGTGCCAAAAATGTATGAGCAGGATTCGTGTTGGTAAAAACAATGACATAGGCTGCAAAGCACGTACATTGAGCACTTGCCAGCATCACAGGGGCACTGCCCAGTGTATTTTAGTCCAGGCAATTCTCCCACACAAGTCAGAACTGCCACTTAAAAATCTGAGTTGCACATGTATGCCTCTCCCGCACCCCCCTCCCCCAATACCTGAGTCTATGTGATATATTCAGATCAAGAAGTGACACCTCTTATTCAGGGTTACAACAACTGTGTTTGCAAAATTGCTTCATTGACACCACATCACCTTGTGGGGCTGACAACACATATTTGTGACAAACAACCATCAACAGATTGTTGTGAAGAGCCACACAGGCACTGCCCAGTGTGAGTATACACAAGCAAAATGTTGTATCCCTGTCCAGTGGACACATGTAGCACACATTAACCAAATCAAAGTAGGGCAGGGAACAATGCCACAGAGGCAGACCTATGCAGCACACACAGAGAATGTGCACTGTGTTGGATGACACACATGATTAGGAGGCCAGGGTGTTTCAGGGGACTGTAGTGGGCACACTGCTCCATGGTCCTGGACTGAGCTGACTCTACCATGTACAACCGTCATGGCACTATGCATATCTCACACTCATGCACATCATGTCTGAGGCCACAACATTGCACATGCATGCTGCAAGGGTGTCCAGTTGAAGGCTCACACTCCTATGTTGAGAATCAGCATCAGTGACAACAACTATGGACCCCCTACATAGTGAACAGGTCATGGCACAGGCAAAGTACCGACACAAGTCACAGACCACCCTCCCACATGATGCAGAAAGCAATGTGCACTTAGATGTACTGGCACCATCGATGACCATGTGCAAATGTGATTACACACACACCAGGGGACACATGTAAAGGAGAGGAAGGGATGAAAAAGATGCCCAGGTGACATTTAGAAAGAGAAAATGCACTGCACCTATGAACTCTGGGAGTGTATTCATGCAAAATAGCACTTCCTAAAGCTGGCGACACATAACACAACAAAAAGCCATGTACCTACCCCCTCCTTGCTGCAGTCCCTCCTCTAACTGCCTATCGAGGTCAGGGAAGACAACCGCCAGGACACGTTTCATGTGGAGGGTCAGTGGTCGGCGCCCGCCGTGGCGGCGAGGTGGAGAGAGCTTCAGCTGGACACGGGCGATCTGCTGGGTCCAGCACCGGATGTCCTGCCACCTCTTGCGGACCTGGGCCCACTGCCGATGACGCCCCCCGCAGTCCTCACGGCCCTGACGACGGTGTGTCCAGATGACCCCCTTCTCGTAGATGGTTAGATCAGTAGCCTTCAACATGCAGCTGTGGTGCAACACTTCACATAGACATTCACCCACATGACAAGGAACATTCACACACGTCAATGTCCATGAGGTCGTACACGTCATTTGGACACTCTCACCACAGGTCCACCCAACTCATACACATCTGTGGGTACAGTCACCTGTCACACCGGGGGGAACACTGAATCACCTCAGGACAACATGAAGAAAAGCCCCCAAGTATTAGCCAGGCTGAATGTCTCATGCACTATGCAGTGAAAGTCACTATAAGCACCATGCAAGTGAGGAGTGCACACAGGAACTACATGATGCACTTCATGAGTGACATGACATAAGCATGCCCCCCCCGGGACACACTCTGAACAACATTGCATGTCAATCCCACCTGGACACAATATTGACTGTCACACAACAGGTGCATAGGCAAGGGTAGTGGACTCAGAACTCACCTGCTCCCCTGGTCTCCCATACAGGCTGGTGTACTGTGGGAGGAGGACGTCCAGCAGGGCCTGATTCTCCTCCAGGGTGAATGGCTGGGCCCTCTCCACAGCACTAGACATGGTAGCAGGGAAGCAGAGACAGCAGCAATGTTGTCGACAGGAAAGTTGTGCAGGCAAGTGCTCTCTCATGGCTTCTGGCTGCCTTATATCTGTCTTGCTGAGGGCCATTCATTTTGAGGAGTACATAGTGATTGGTCTGAATCATTCGCATCCTACGTTTACTCCAATCCCTTTAAGCATACAGCAGTGACAGCATTTGCATCGTTCAAATTTAGAGCATCATGTCAAGTCAACAACCACTTTGCAACATTGTATATTGTGGCCAACTGACTTTTCCAGGACACCTGCTGGAAAAATTTGAAGAGAAAACTCGGTATCCATGGCAACCTGCATGCATTTAGGGCCTAATACCTGTCCCTTATGTGTCCCCTATGTAAATTTGAAAGCCACACACAGATACGGTGCGTTTCTCACGTACCCCTACGGCACCAGTTGCACAGTGCGTTTGACACGTACGTGTAGGCACTGTTAGTACACGTACGTGTACAACTGGTGCGTACACGTACGTGTACAAGTACGTGTAGGCACTGGTAGTACACATATGTATACGCACCAGTTGTGCACGTACGTGTACGCACCAGTTGTACACGTACGTGTACTACCAGTGCCTACACGTACCTGTACACGTACGTGTACAGGTACGTGTAGGCACTGGTGGTACACATACGTGTACAACTGTGGCGTACACGGACATGTACAAGTATGTGTAGGCACTGGTAGTACACATACGTGTATGCACCAGTTGTACACGTCCGTGTATGTACCAGTTGTACACGTACGTGTACAACTGGTGCGTACTCATATGTGTACAGGTACGTGTAGGCACTGGTAGTACATGTACGTGTACGCACCAATTGTACACGTCCGTGTACGTACCAGCTGTACACGTACGTGTACAACTGGTGCGTACACGTACGTGTACAAGTACATGTAGGCACTGGTAGTACACGTACGTGTACAGTTGGTGCATACATGTACGTGTACAAGTACGTGTAGGCACTGGTAGTACACGTACATGTACAACTGGTACGTACACATATGTGTACAGGTACGTGTAGGCACTGGTAGTACACGTACGTGTACAACTGTATGTGTAGGCACTGGTAGTACACGTACGTGTACGCACCAGTTTTACACGTCCATGTACGCACCAGTTGCACATGTACGTGTACAACTGGTGCATACACATACGTGTACAGGTACATGTAGGCACTGGCAGTACACGTATGTGTACACACCAGTTGTACACGTACATGTATGCACCAGTTGTACACGTACATGTACTACCAGTGCCTACACGTACCTGTACACGTACATGTATGCACCAGTTGTACACGTACATGTACTACCAGTACCTGTACACGTACGTGTATGCACCAGTTGTACTCGTACGCGTAGGCACCGGTAGTACACGTACGTGTAGGCATTGGTAGTACACGTATGTGTAGGCACTGGTAGTACACTTATATGTAGGCACTGGTAGTACACATACGTGTACAACTGGTGCGTACACGTACGTGTACTACCAGTGCCTACACATGCGTGTACTACCAGTGCCAACACGTACGAGTACAACTGGTACGTACATGTACGTGTACGCACCAGTTGTACACGTACGTGTACTAACAGTGCCTACACGTACGTGTACGCATTTCACACGCTTACAATGGTCATACAGCCGTACACATTCCAGGAATGGAGGGCTACGAGTCGCACATGGATGTCCATCAAGTACTTATCATTGCATACTTTCAGGTGCAGGCCCTAGGTGTGTTAGCATGTGATCTTGCACAGGTCCTTCCATCTCGTTTCACAATTGATGTGTTCTGACCTGTGGACACATGTAATGTTTGATGGGGCACGATGTGGCACACATCACCTTGACACGTGCCACATGTGTTTCTGTAGTCCAACTGTGTCATGCATAGCAGCAGTGGGTGGCACAGTCATCAACACCCGCACCTGTCTCCTGATGCCAGGGACAGGGACACTTTATGAACTGACCTGTCACGATCAGCGTGCCCCTTTGGGACTATGTCGGCTGTGTGTCATGTGTTCCCATGAGCTTCATGTCAGTATCCCGTCAGCGGCATCTGCTGTTGGTGCATCCAACAGGGGTCTGTGTGGAGATGGGCATGTAACACATCTACGCACACCATGCCACATGTGGATTCCCAAGGCTGTAGGGTCTGTGTGCATGGGGCATCATATATTTTCAGTCATACATGTGTTTGTCGTCTCAATGGCAGTGTCTTTGTGTTGTCACGTGTACCCCTTCATCGCACTGTGTTTGACATGTACATTTGACATTCCATGTGACCTGTGCGTGTGCCTTGCAGTCAGCTGACTGGATGAGATGACATCCTTCAAATGCAGCTATGTGGTTGTGTGTCACTCCGGTGATATCTGTGGCTCTTCACTCAGACTGGCCCCCAAATCTTTTCAGGGCATGTCATGTTGACTTGACAATCAACAGGTGTATCATGCATTTTGTAGGAGTGCCAGCAAGCTACCATCTGTGTCCTGGATGTATTGCACACACCCGACTCCATAGTTACCTGATGTGTATTAGCAGTGTAGCATGTGCTATGTTCATTGACATTGATGTTTGCCTACTCTCAATCTTCATTCCTCAAAACTATGTTTTACAGGGCACCACCTGTCCCAAGACTAATGCCAGACTTGGGTGCCATGATGGAACGTTCTTGCATCCACTGTTACAGATTCACTCAACAGTTGATTGAGGACCTGACAAACAGGCTGGCACCACACCTCCAACCGCAACACAGGTATCCTACTGCGCTGACCCCCAAGATGAAGGTGATGGCAGCCTTACATTTCTTTGCAACAGGTACGTTTCAATTGACCATAGCTGATGTGGGTGGGATGTCCTAGACTATGTACAGCCGTGTCCTGCGTGATGTTTTAGCAGCCATGTTGGAGCACCTTGATGAATTCATCAAATTTCCAACTCCAGAGGGGTTGAGGGATGTCAA
Organism: Triturus cristatus; assembly: GCF_964204655.1. Classification (NCBI taxonomy): domain Eukaryota; kingdom Metazoa; phylum Chordata; class Amphibia; order Caudata; family Salamandridae; genus Triturus; species Triturus cristatus. The sequence continues at coordinate 427,535,748 of NC_140582.1, read as the reverse complement.
GGGGGATTTCTATGCCCTGGGTGGGATGCCCCATGTAATTGGGTCCATTGATGGTAGACATGTGGCTTTTGTACCACAACAGGCACAGGAACAAGCCTATCACAACCGCAAACATTACCACTCGATAAATGCCCTTGTGGTGTGTCTTGCTAACATGCTGATTTCACTTCTGTGCACGTTTTCCAGGATCAGTACACGATGCCTACATCATGAGGCGTAGCAGGGTGCCACAAATGATGCTGCGGCTGCACAACGAACGAGCATGTCTTGTTGGTGGGTATAGTCTTTTTGTTCCATGTGTTGCGGTATCTTTGTCTCTTACGGCATCTCGTGACCAACTTATTTACATGGTGTTTCCATGTAGGGGACTCTGGCTATCCCAACATGCCATGGCTGCTGACACCTCTCCGCAACCCTAGAACAGCTGCAGAACACCGGCACAACGATGCACACGGCCAAACCAGGCGAGTGATTGAGAGGACGTTTGGACTCCTGAAGAGCCGATTCCGGTGCCTGGACAAGACAGGCGGGTCCCTCCCTTGTGCCCCAGAGAAGGTCTGCAAAATCTTCATTGTGTGCTGCATGCTGCACAACATGGCAGTTGAGAAGGCAGTGCCACTTTTCCTGGATCCAGATGAGCAGGAGGATCCACCCGAGGAGGATCAAGGGCTTGGTCACGAGGCTAGTGATGATGAGGAGGAGGGGGATGATATCCGGAGTCAGCTCATACGCAACTTCTTCTCATAATGGTGAGTCACTGGCTATGAGTGTGCAAGCTTGTAGTGTTGAGTGGCATGTGTTGCAATGTGTGTGTCCAGCTGACTGAATGCACAGTGACTTGGATGTGTGTTCTGATGTATCACTCGAGTGATGATGTCATGCAACACAGTTTTGTAGAGAGACTTGATTGGCAATTTACATGTGTCCAGCATTGTTGCTGTTTTGTACACTTCCATGTGTGCGTTGAGAATCTTTTTTTGGTGACTTCTCGTGTGTCTGTCATTCCCAGGTATTTGGCACATGTTGTCTGGTTGTGTCATCGTTGTCCTCCTGCTATTCCTCGTGTGGATTGCAACGTGTGCTGAATCAGCGTTCCATGCACGGACATGTGGAAATGTCAGTTTGGGTAAGCATTGCAGCAAGGCTTTTTTGTGGTGATACAGGTTGTGAATGTGTGGTGACTGCTTCTGTGCATGTTGTGGTACCATGCATACATGTCTTCTCACCATGGAGCATATGACATGAAGCATCACTCCCATGACATGATAGTCAGCCTTCTTGACAGTCATCTGTAGTGGAATATGGCGTCTGATGAAGGCTTCAATGTGTGTGTACCTTGGCTCTGAAACATTGCAGAGGCTACGGGTGGACATAGTGGGGGACATCACAACAACATGCTCTATGGGGAATTGCAGCCTCTCAGTGTGCAGCAGGATGTGTTCTGCTCATCCCCTTACCTTGTGTGCCAGTTCATTGGGATTGACATCATCCGTGTTGTGAAGGGAGGGTCCAGCGTATGTCCCACATGTTCTGTCAACTGACCTGTGAGTCTGTTAATATGGAGGCATATCCCTTTGTGTGTGTATGTGGAATAAAGGTGTTCAGCACAATCCAAAATGCCTCATCTCGGTCACTGCAGATCTCTTACCAGTTTGCATGTGTCATCTATGGCAGAATTGACAAAGATTGAGCATATGAGTGTATGTGTACTTTGGCAACATGCATGCAGTGCTTCATGGCTAATGATCTCTATTGTGCATGACGTGCCTGCTTGTGTATGTATTTGTGCAGGTTGCTGCCCACAACGGGACGTGAATGCCTGCTGATGGTGTGTCTCCTTTGCGCATCTCCGCATTTTGTTGCCTGAAACAGTGGCTGTCATTTATGGTGATTGATCATACACTTTCTGGGAGTGACCCATGAGTGAGCTGACACTCCTTCCTTGACATACACCTGCTGCACTGTGCCTTGCAGACCTCCTTGTCTTTGTGTGTCGAATTTTCCATGATTTCTAACCCCTTCCGCCTGCTGCTGCCTCACATGCAGCCCCGCCACTCCGAGTGCCCTGATTCTGCAACCCCCACGCCTCAGAAATGCTCAGCCCTTCCCCCTCCACCCATTTGTAATGCAGCCAGCAGCTTTTCTGTATCACTGTAGCCCCAGCGCCGTGCAAAAGGCCGGACCGTCTGCGCCTGCAACATGCACAGTGCACGACCCTCTAGTCTTTGCATGACCCACATCACACAACAGGCTCATGCTGCAGCCACTCTCCAAGCAATGTCCTCGTGACAATCATCCTCCTGCCATCAGGCAACCCCTAAGCACACACACGACACCTTTGCATGCTGAGTGTGCTACTCCAACTGCCTACACAGCACTGCCCAGCCTCCCAGACCCTGTCATTCCAACCAGGTGATGTGCCTCCTACTCCACACCCGCTCCATCCACCAGCACGCCATTGGACTCTGTTACCTCCTCAACACTACAGCCCCACACATCACCTTCATGACAGTAACCTGGACAAAAGCATCCTCAGCACATGACGTCTTCATTGCCATCTCAGACGGATACAAGATCACCCGCAGGGACGCCAACACCACTCCCTGGGGCTGAATAGGTAATTATTGACAAGTACACCCTCAGAGTCACAAGTCCGGGTTCGCACCAACTCCCTAGCAACCCTCGGAGTAACACTCATCTACAGATCTGCAGGCCTACATCCACAATTCCGCTAAGCCATCAAGACGTACATCTGCACGCAGGCCCTCACCTCCACAGGCTACATGTGGCTGGGGGCCAGTAACTTCTTGCTGGAGGGGACACACACCACCATCCATCATTGGTCCATCAACATTAGCATCCACGTCTCCAACAAGCAACACAGTGCCACTCACCCCGCTACCGATCCCTCAAAGATGCCATATGTAAGTCGCCACAGACAAGCTGTGTGGGACTCTCAAAACAACACCACCGCCACACCCTGCTAACTCACACACTGGATCAGCAACTGATCCATCAATCTTGCCACATTGACGGACTTTCCTGTGAAGCACAACAACAGTTAAGGCACCTGGGACAAGGCAGACCTACTGGACTCCTACAGACCTAGCCGGACTCTTGTGCGAACCTTGCAACACAAAGAGCCATCATTTTCCTTACAGCCCTTGAAAACACCACACACAGCCATCACCATATCATCAGCAAGGACAAGTGGAGATCCTTCAGATAGTGCCGAGACACCCAAACACACAACATCAAGGAGCTCTTCAGCATTGTGAGTGAACTGACAGCAGATCTCCATTCAAGACACCCTACCCTTGCAAGGTAGATCCCATCCCTTGCTACTTTGTACCACTGCAAGCTCATGGCCATGGACAACAGCCTTGGCACACAGAGGCAGACAGCACTATTTTCCGCTGGACAAACCCCCCTCAGGTCATGGACTCCCGTCAGCAGCAAGTACACAACCGTGATCATGTGCACCATCCACTCTGGCTCTCCATCAGGCCCCTTCCCACACAACATCTCAACCACATCATTCGCCATCCTTGAAGCCCATGTCCTGCGCGTCATGAATGTCTCCTTTGAGTTAGCCACATTCCATGGCTGCAGGAGGCATGCAGAGCCCCAGGCCCTTCTTAAACAACAGACGGCAGTACCACAGGATCTCCTGGTACATCAGCCTACTTCCCTACCCAGCAAATGTCACCAGGAAGACACTGAACTAGCAACTGTCCAATTTCCTACATGCAACCAGCTCCAGCCAACTGGCACCCGACCGTTTTACACAGTAATCACACCACTGCAACCGTCATCATTGCCAACAACAACGACTACTTTGCCCTGCTCACCAATGGTGAGCCGAACCACCCTTGTCCTCTCAACGCCATTCTACACCATGTGCTACCACACTGTCAGCTCACACATCTCCAACAGTGGTATCCAGAGGAGGGCCCAGGATTCACTCAGGAAGTAGCTCACCAGCAAGGCCCAGGGAGTCTTCCTCCACCCTGCAACATGTAGTACACTGGGGGCATCTGGCCCATGCCACAGGGCTCTTCTCTCAGCGTGACGATCTTCAATGTCTCCATGACCCCCCTCTCCACCATCACATGCACACACAACCTCATCATCATCTGGTATGCCATTGACACCCAGCTGCTCATCAAACTCACCAAAGAGCCAGCCATTGACAGATCCAAACTTCAAGGAGGCATGAGATCCGTTGATGAATGGCTGAACATCAGCCATCTGAGGCAGGACTTGGACGGGACAGAGGTCATCATCTGAGGATTGTCCCCTTACGGCTGGGTCAACTCCTTGCGTCCCACTGGTCTGTGCACCGCACCAGCACCCAGTGGCCACGCAGGCAAGCTGGTGTTCATCATGGACCCATCGCTCACAATTAACTTGTACTTCACCAACATCTGTACCTCATGCTGCAACACCCTCCACATGCTGCTGATGGCCCCCAGATAGATCCACTCCAAGGCAAGACAGACCGTCCCCCTGGTCCAGGACGCCAGCCGGCTCAAATACAGCACCGGCCTCTACAGAGGACAACAGCAAACATGCAGGAGAACTTATCCACATCCAGGGGGCATCCGCACACCTCATCTGCAACATCCCCCGCCTCAGCCACATCACCGTCCACCTGAGAGAGGTACAATGGCTGACTGTGTGCTGCAGGATCACCTTCAGACTCCTCAACCACACTCAGGAGGCAGTCCACAACCCCAGACCCAAACTGACCTTGGACGTGTGTCATCCAACACCCCGTTGGCCCTACTCCATGCAGCCCACCTTGCCCTGGCCACCATTCATCACTTCAACATAACCTCTGCATGCAGGAGATAGTTCTCCCACCTCGCAAAACAGACCTGGTACTCCCTCCCCGGGTACATCAACATGACCCATGACCTCTACACCTTCATGTAACTCTACCAAATGTGTCTGTCAGAGCAATATAGCAAGCCCCCCCTCAGCAGCTTGAGGCCATCACGGGTGAGTGTTAGGCTCCATATCTGCATTTTGTGATACATTGTGAGCCATGTGTGTCCTCGACCGGACTCAGATCCAAGTGTATGGATGGCTGGAGTTAGTTCTACACTCAGGCATACTTTAACATATCCCCACACGTAGGTTGTGGACTCGCGCTAAATGACTGCAACATGAAATTTCAATTATTACATTTTTAATTTCGGACTCTGGGGCGTGATTTGTGCACAGAAAATGGGGAAATGCAGGGACCATAGAATCCAAAGTTCACAGGGGCAGATGGGATCCTTGGCATTTGAAGTCATCAGAGTCCAGCCCACAGTGTTTGGCATCATTGGTCAGACTGTGACCAGCAAGTCCATGTGACAGATGATGTCAGTCAATGGGGTGATGCTGTCGCACATGAAGGGCAGGCCAGGTGACCTGGGAGATGTGGATGGCCCGCTGCCTCTCACGGTCTTTTCCGTGGATGACCCATTGTTGGGGGGATGTTCATCATGTTGCCCTGTGTGTGAGAGAGAGAGACAGTGTTAAAACTGTTTAATGCAACATGATAATAATAATAATAATAATAATGTGATTTATAGAGCGCGAACAGCTACCTCACAGGGAGGTGTCCCGGCGCTAATGCATGCATGTTTCATACACATTCAAGTTGGCACAGTTCCTCCGGGTAGTTGTATGTGCCTAGCATTCTCCTCAATGTTCACTTGTGTATGGGTATGTTGCGGGAGACAGATTGATATGTTCGCCTGAGTCTTTGACATGTCCATTTGTGGCTTGGATGCTTCTTCGGCTATGTATTGGTGTTGTTGTGTTACATGTCCATTGTGGCAGTGGGTAAATCCATTGCCTGTCCTGGTGGTGTGTGCTTGTGTAAGGGGTGTGTGTGACAGGGCCTGCTGGTGGGTGTAGTGAGATTTGGCCCTGGGGCTCCCAGGTGATGTAGCTGTCCCCCCATGGAGCATGCTGCCATGACAGTGAGTGTGAGTTCCTATCCTAGATATCTGACCTTGTTGTGTTGGTGTTTGTGTTTGCACTGGTCACAGGAGGGCCTTGTGCTGCCTACACCAGGGCCAAGTGTGAGCTATCTTGTCAGTACTTTCCCAATCCCTGTGCATTGCGCATGGTGCATGGGTATGTAGCTGGGCCATACGGGATGAGGGCAATTGTGTCTGATTTGGAATTCAAACATGCGTTTTGGTGCACCCACCCTCCCAGCATACGGGACATCCATTCTTGAGTTGGTGCTTCGTGTAGCATGGGACATGGCATGGTCTTGCTTTCTCAATGGGGCATACACATGTTATTGGCATTTGCGTTGTTTGTGACTGTGGTTCTGGCGGGTGTGGGCTTGGGGGTAGTTGCGTGCATTAGGTGTAGTTGGGGTGTGGATGCCATTACCCCCATGTTGCGTAAGTGGTTTGTGTACTCACCAGGCTCTGGAGGTCCTTGGAGTCCATGTACTCCCACCCGCGGAAGCATGGCCACCACCTTCTCCTCCCAGGGATGGTAATGTACTGGTCTGCGGGGCGCGCCACCGCCAGTGATGTTGGTCTGGGCGTGCTCTTCATTCATTTTTCTCTTGACCGCCCTCCGCAGATCGTACCACCTGGCTTGGCATTCATTCCTGGTCCTTCTGATGGGTGCAACAGCATTCACCCTCTCGACGATCCTCTGCCACAGGCGTGATTTTTCAGCTATGCTGGTCTGTCTGACCAATGTTCCAAAGAGCTGTGGCTCGACTCTGATGACTTCATTGACAAGGATGTCCAGCTCCTCCCTTGTGAACTTTGGATTCTTGTCGGTGGGCATGGTGTGGGCTGAGGGTATGGATGGTTGTGGGTGTGTGGGTCTGAATGTGACGGTGTATGTGTGAATGTGGAGAGGGGGTATGTGTGAAGGGGTCTGTGTGTAGGTGTATATGTTTAGGTGGATGGGTGCAGTGGTTTGTGTGTGCTCTGTAGCAGTGGTGAGTCTGTTGCAAAGGCTCATGGTTTGTGTGTGTGGTCCCTTTTTATTGGTCCGTTTGTGGGTGGGGCTCAGCTTGAATTTTTGGTGGTTGTGTTATAAGGGGTGGTTGTGAGGTTGCCACTCTGTTTGCCTGTTTGGATGTGTCCAGGTCAGTCCTTTTCATTTTTTGTGCAGTGTAGACGTGTTTTGTGGTGTTGTGCGAGTCGAATAGGCCCTCCTTGTGCTGTTTTACAGTGTCCGTGGTTCAGTACAGTACAGGGGTATGAGTCGTACAGCCACACACCCCCATGCGTTGTGTATGTACGGCGCGTACACGGACATTGCTATGTACTGTGCGTACACCCCATTGCTTCTGTACGGTGCGGGTGCGTAGACCGCCAGCGCGTATGTACAGTGAGTACCCCCAGCACGTATGTACGCACCGTACCCCCATAGCGAATGTACCCGCAACATCGCGTACCCGCAACATCCACCATACATTCGCTATGGGGGTACGGTGCCTACATACGTGCTGGGGGTACGTACCATACATACGCGCTGGGGGTATGCACCGTACATTCGCACTGGGGGTACGGTGCATACCTACGGGGGGTACGCACTGTACATTCGCACTGGGGGTACGATGCGTACTTACGCACTGGGGGTACGCACCGTACATTCGCACTGGGGGTACGGTGCGTACCTACGCGCTGGGGGTACGGTGCATACCTACGCGCTGGGGGTATGCACCATACATTTGCGCTGGGGGTACAGTGCGTACATACTTCGCTTCATAGCGGCCAAAGTCATTCCCCGTGTACGGGACGTTTTCCGTACGAATCGTAAATTGTAACGCCGGTCCGGATCGTACTAGTACGGTCGGACTTCATTTTTACGATTTGTACGGAGAAGTGTCCGGGTCCGTCTCGTACTAATTTTACCGCTACGATTCGTACGGATCGGGCCGATCCGTATGTACTTTTTCCCGTACGGATCGTACTTCACGGGTCGGACGTGACTTGTACGATTCGTACGGAAAAAAATACGGATACGAGTCGTACGGGGAAAAAAATACAGGATCGGAATCGACCCTCAAGTGTTATAAGAAAAGTTCTTTAATCAAAGAGCCAATATGAGAGAGCACATAACCATCTATACACTGAGAAAAGTCTTTTTTACAAAGAGTAACAATTTTTAATACGCAGCATTCAGAAGTGGTGCTTAATATTAGTCCTTTAGAAGACATCCCAGTGGTGCACTATATATATTTGTGCTTCAAATATTAGGTTCTTTGTCAGTGGCAGCCGCTATTTACCGGGGGTGGTGGGGGAGGGGAAGTTGTAAATGTAAATACAAAAATACAAAAATAACACTTACCTTCAGGTTGGCCACCCGGCCAGCCCTGCCTCTCAGTCTGCTCGCCGCCGCCTCGGAAGCAGGAACTAGGAAACACTCAGGCTCCTGACTCCCCTACCTAATCACAACGCTGCAATGCAGTCTGGGTGCAGAAGAAACAAAGTGTGCATGACTGTTATATTCGTACCGAGAGGGCCAGCCAAACAGTTATGCGCACTTTAGAGTGGAGCAACCACTCCTCTTCCTGGCCCCCACTCTGGCAGTCCAGCCCCGCCCTGCACAGTTGCACCAGGAAACGGAAAACTTAAATGACAATAAGGCTGGTTGTTATCATTTTAGTTTTCCTTTCTACTGCTCTCGCAGTGCAGTGGGGCGACGCTCCTACGCCTTAGCGGAGGAGCCGCCGCTGTTCCTTGTATTTAGAAACAGGAAATAATGTCTGTGTTTCATTAGATAAAGACAATTGGCAAAGGCTGCAGTACATGGGTTTCTTCCTTACTATATACATTGTCACTAAAAGTCTAATTTTGTGTTCCACTGGCCTGGATATAACAATACCGAAGGGAAATAATGGGCCAAATCTACAAATGCTTTCCCAAAGTAGGGGTGAATGTTGAGGGAGCTTTTTTTACTGGCTGAGCTGAGTCTTCTGGTGTCAGGGGGAAGCGGGTTGCAGAGATCCTTTAACTTCAACTGGTGGGAGCAGAAAAGGCTACCCAAATTCCCTGCAGCTCCTTAGAGGTCTCCGGGTTCAGTGTCTCTAGTGTGAGAAGTTGGGCTGGCATATGCTGTCCACTAGATATAGTGGGCACCTTGCACCAGTCCAAACAACCCTTATTGATGATAGGTTTAAAGACGACCTTTATTGAAAGCTATCTTAGTGGTAGCTATGGAGAGCAGCCTTCAGTCTAAGTTTTGAAGGAGTGTAAAGCAGCTTGGTTTACCAGATTATAACCTCTTGAATTGCTAAATGAAAGGAGATCCACACAAGGTATATATAAAATATATGTATTTATTTCTAAACACTCACTACTAATCTCTTTATGAGATTAGAGTCAAAGATACACAATAATACAGTTCTAAAACGATAGTAAATAGCACAATATACAATGGGCCCTAGGTGCCGACCAAACCATATATGAAGAAAATGGTATAAGAACCACGACTTGACTAGACACAGTGCCTAGAGCATGTAGAATCGCTGGGACCCCAAGGAACCACCCAAGGTAGTGACATAGGAGACCCATGGGGGACGTGTGCAGTGTGAGAACACAGCCGCGAGCCCCGTACTATTCTATGGGAAAGTCGCGGTTGGAATTTTAGAAGTTAAGGGCACTTAGTAGAGGACTATGAGCAAACCCCTTTAGACTTAGGGGGTTCTAGGGCCAGCACCCACGGGAGCACCGTAGTACTCGAGTTACCTCACCCAGGAAGCCGGGTGCATATGTGTCAAATGGTGTTGGGAATTGTCGTTAATTTCAATGGGGATGTGCTGCAAAGTGCTGCTACCGGGAAGGAGAAAAGTGCTTGGTGTGATCCAAGCCTGGATCAAAGATCAGAAGAACCTGAAAGCAGAGGGGACAGAGTCTGGGTCACTTGCCAGTGACCAGGGGCCCGATAGACGAATGCCCACCGATGTCGGGTGTTTCAGGTGCGAAGAGGTGAAGCTTGACTCTGCAGCCACGAGGACCAGGAGGTGCTGATGACAACCAGGAGCTGGATTCGAGCCAAAGGATGTCGCGTGCTGCAATGTCGGTGCCGGGATGGACCCAACAAGCCTTGGCAACAGCAACCCACGCAGGAAGAGAAAAGATGCTTCGGTGCGGACCAGCAAGGTCCTGGGGACTCCCCAAGTGATGGACAGTCAGGGCACGTCTGGAGCAACCAGGTAAGCCCAATTAGAAGTAAAGTTGCCTTCACAGGGACCCACCAGTCGACGGACTAGGGATCGCAAAGGAACCTCAAGAGAAAACACAAAGGGCCCACTCACGGAGTACTCATGGAGTGTAGGCGGGCAATCTTCAGTGCAAATGTTGCTCGGGGTCAGGGCTACAAGTAACCAAAAGCTCAAATGCAGGAGTTGCTGGAAAGGTGATGCTGCTGCAAATGGTCGCGGTGTCCAGGTCTTCCACGAGGGATATGGGCCTCAGAATTGCGGAGTGCACAGATCAGCCTTAAAGACAACGGAAACCCACCTCCTGTGTTGCAAAATTCTTCGGAGTCCGGTGGGAGCTTCGGAGATGCAAACCGGACAGATGCGTCTTTGGTGCCTGCCTTGCAGGGGAGTAACTCCTTTACTCCAAGGGAGATTCTTCAGTCATCTAGTTCAATGTAGATCATCGAAGTACCAGGATTCAGTATCAGAGCTTCGTTCAGTTGTAATCTAAAGTCCTTTTGCCAGGGGTTCCTATCTTATATCCAAGTAAGGGGTTGCACAAACTCTAGGGACCCACCTATGGAAGGGTCAGGAAAGAGTGGTGGTGGCTACACCCATTTCCTTTATCCAGTTTCACAACAGAGGTGGGGCTGGTAGCCCTTGCAACCGGTTTGAACTGGACAGGGACACCAAATGTGCCCCTAGTGCAGACTTCAAAGCACTATTGGAGTGCACCCACGCAGCCCTAATACACTAAAGCCTGTCTGGGAGGTGGTGACACCTCTCTGTGACAGGAAACCTATTGTCCAGGTCTCTCCTGACGGAGTTTTATCCAGCAGCCGGAGGGCAGACACGTGTCTGTGGCTGGCAGCATCCATTTTGTGATGCCAAGGCTCTGTTAGCTGGTACCGGGTATACCGGTGCTGTCATGTCTCTCCCTCTAGAAGAGTGGGATCATACTCCCACACCATTTACTGGTGTGGGGGTATGATTCCAAGGTGTTTGACACCAAACACAACATGTTTCTGTGCAGCCATCCCAAAGTTAGCATTTACCGTTTAGTTATAAAGCACTTAAGAGTATATGGTTTGGCTGCAATACAAACAACCCCGGAATAAAGATTCCGAAGGCTGCAGAGGGGCTCTGCTCATGCATGGGCACCCTCTCACGTAAAACCCAGCACCCTGCCTTCAGGATTGATAAGGCCTGCCATAGGGGTGACTGATAGGTTTATATGTGCAGTGACATTGAGAGATATAGTGAACCTAAATCTCAGTAATGGGTGCATGCACCACCTTACCCAGGCTGCAGTAGCAGTCCTGTGGTGTCATTTTGAAAGGTTTCCCAGGGGTGGCATAATACATGCTGCAGCCCCTGGTAGTCCTCTGGGGTACCTATGCCCTGGGTACATAATATACCATAGACTTATAAGGGTACCCCAGAATCCAATCTGGATTGTAACTAAAGTAATGGGAATCAATTTAGAGAGGAAGCAGCTAGGCTGGGGTCCTGGTTAGCAAGCAGGGCCCCAGCCAGACTAAAGTTGAAAAACAGTGAAACATCAGAAAAAAGTGGGGGTAACCATAAGAAGCAGATCCTACTCTCCTACATCTAGGGCCAGAGTTATTGGGAACGGAGTTTGAGGACCCAATAATTCAAGCCCCTGAAACACCGAAAACGTTTAGTTGCCCGGAGTGGTATCATCCTCGGGATTCCACTCCAGGTAACTTGTAATGATGGCTTAAATAGTTTAAAAGTCACAAACATTTGGAAGAAGATTCATCTAAAAAGCCAACTGCCTTACTGCCTAATTAAATATGTGTAATATCTTAGTAAGTGGATTTAACTTGACAAAAACATTGTGTTTTTTTTAATAATTAGGTTTTTGAACTATACATGGTAATGACCTCACTAAAAATGCAAACATTTAAAAATAAAACCAAGTAGCGTATGTCATAGATATTGAATTACCTGAGGCATTTGTTTAAATATTGTCGCAAAGTCAGCAACATCATTTTTGCATAATTTTCAGAAGGAAAAGAATTTGTCTGAGTTTACTGGCTGCAATTAATTGGCAAAGTGCAAAAAATTAAGTAAAACGGGAAACATCCTTAACCACGAAGGCTTTTCTATGCGTTACGTTTACAACGGTACACTTACCACGTAAACGTCTTTACCACACGTATGCCTTCCACGACCGTCTTTAGCACGCAAGCTGCTCTGGAACGTCTTCATCTTCGTCCGGTTCAGTCCTTTTTTGATGTCGGCGAAGACGTGTGTTAAAGGGTAAAATTATAACAAGCATTTGCAATGCAATAGGTCTCGAATTTATAAGAGTTTGAGCTATTGGCAGTGTAAAATTACAATGCCTTTTATTTATGTTTTGGTTTTAAAACAAATAAAAGGCATTGTCATTTACAATGTCAGTAACATAAACTCGCATAAAAGCAGTGTGTGGAGTGCAGCAGTGTGCGGCGTGCAGCAGTGTGCGGCGTGCAGCAGTGTGTGGCGTGCAGCAGTGTGAGGCGTGCAGCAGTGTGAGGCATGCAGCAGTGTGCGGCGTGCAGCAGCGTGTGGCGTGCAGCAGTGTGTGGCGTGCAGCAGTGTGCAGCATGCAGCAGTGTGTGGCGTGCAACATTGTTTCGTGTAGCAGTGTGAGGCATACAGCACTGTGTGGCGTGCAGCGGCGTGCAGCAGTGTGCTGCGTGCAGCAGTGTCGTGCAGCATGCAGCAGTGAGTAATGCAGCAGTGTGCAGCAGTGTGTGGCGTGCAGCAGTGTGCGGCATGCAGCAGTGTGTGCCATGCAGCAGTGTGTGGCGTGCAGCAGTGTTTCGTGTTGCATTGTGCGACGTGCAGCAGTGTGTGGCGTGCAGCAGTGCGTGGCGTACAGCAGTGTGTGGCGTGCAGCAGTGTGTGGCATGCAGCAGTGTGTGGCATGCAGCAGTGTGAGGCGTGCAGCAGTGTGAGGCGTGCAGCAGTGTTTCGTGTAGCAGTGTGAGGTGTGCAGCAGTGTGCGGCGTGCAGCAGTGTGTAATGCAGCAGTGTGTAATGCAGCAGTGTGCGTGCAGCAGTGTGTGGCGTGCAGCAGTGTTTCTTGAAGCAGTGTGCGGCGTGCAGCAGTGTGCTGCATGCAGCAGTGTGCGGCATGCAGCAGTGTGCTGCGTGCAGCAGTGTGTGGCGTGCAGCAGTGTGTGGCATGCAGCGGCATGCAGTATGTGGCGTGCAGTAGTGTGTGGCGTGCAGCAGTGTGTGGCGTGCAGCAGTGTGTGGCGTGCAGCAGTGTGAGGCGTGCAGCAGTGTGAGGCATGCAGCAGTGTGAGGCGTGCAGCAGTGTGTGGCGTGCAGCAGTGTGTGGCATGCAGCAGTGTGTGGCATGCAGCAGTGTGTGGCCTGCAGCAGTGTGAGGCATGCAGCAGTGTCAGGTGTGCAGCAGTGTTTCGTGTAGCAGTGTGAGGCATGCAGCAGTGTGCGGCGTGCAACAGTGTGTAATGCAGCAGTGTGTAATGCAGCAGTGTGCACAGCAGTGTGTGGCGTGCGGAAGTGTGCAGCGTGCAGCAGTGTGCGGCATGCAGCAGTGTGTGGCCTGCAGCAGTGTGTGGCATGCAACAGTGTGTGGTTTGGTTTGTAAACAACAAGAAAAGCGGACATCAAAGGAAGGGTGGGAGGGAACGAGCATATGGGGTGTGAGTTATAATGAAAGTTAATTGTTGTAAGAGGGGATGCAGGAAGTGAGGCCGAGCGCACGCTGGCAAAAGCAGTCTGCTGCTCTCAAGTCCGATGCCAGATGCCAGCTTCGCGCTTGAATGCCTCACATGCACTGGCCATAAACCGCATTCCTAAGGTCTTGTGCCCCCTACTAAATCTCTCTGAATGCGTGAGGCGGCGCACGCGCAGGAAGTAGCTGGTGGCAAATGGAATGCACGTGGTTGTGCGCGTAACCGCCACCCGATCCGCCTGGGAAGCCTTTGGGAGCATTTTCTGAAGCCCCTACATAAGTCTCGCTGAGCGATCGCTTACGCGATAGCCAGGCGAGACCTAAAAAGGGGGCTTGGGAGGTCTCCCCCCAAAAATAAAAAAAAATGCGTGAGGAAAAAAAAGGGAGCTTGGGGGCCCCCCCCCCCCAAAAAAAGATGTTAAAACATCGGGAAGTGGTGAAAATCGGCGTCGTTTTAGAGGAGACGGAATGACGCTTCCTCTTTACGACGTAGGACGTAAGCAAGGAAGATCGAGGAGAGGACGTGAAGAGGTAAGGGGCAGGGGTAATTATAATAAGGATTGGGGGGTCACGTACAGGTACAGGGGAGGGGTATAACCTTTACCAAGAGTATGCCATTACCATGCAAGTATGCGTGGTAAAGGAATATTCGTAGTAAAGGTTGTGCGAGGAAAAAGCAATCCGTTGTAACGCATGCGTGGTAAAGGCATGCGTTGCAACGGAATGCGTTTTAACGACATACAACCAAGTAAAACCTCAGCGAATCCTTAGGCTTTTTAGGAGTCTGTTCGGAAATGCCACAATATGATACTGTAGAGCTTAGATCACCTTGCTCTGATATTTCAAGGCGTGTACTGTTGGGGTTAGGGCGAAATGTGATGTTCCCCAAGCCCCAGCACGCCCTGCAATTCAATCTGAACAAAGTTTCATTTTTAGAGATCGTCTTAAACTGAAAAGATCTAGTCATCACGTATTCGATGAAAACAGCCTACACCAGAGGATCCCACACCTGAATCCATAGGGAGGTCGCACCAACAACTTTAACATGCCACCCACATTTTCAGTTTTTCAGTTTTTGTCGAATTTTCATGTCGCCTCCTTTATTTTTGTGTGAACAGTATAGAGACACCCCTGACTGCGCGTGTATAATAAACTGATGACCAGTGCTGTTTAATGGCGTTGAGACTTTGTGTATGAAATGTTCATTTAGGACTTGCCTACGAAGAGGCAGATAGACATAGACATTCGCACCTGTAAGTCGAGCTTACATTTACAAATAGAATAATTTACAAGTGCAAGCAATTCACAAACTCTGAAATTGCACCAATTTATTTAATTATGCAGAACAGTATCCCAGTGCGGTGTTATATTATGCAAGAGTAAATATCCTGCTGAGGTGGAAAGTGGTGGTGTCTGGGCGAGAATGCCTTGGAAACTCTGTGGGAACACCCACACATTCGTTTGTGGGTATTTACAAGCTTCTCAGTGACCTATTTTCACCCCGCAAAAACTCACAGATTTGCCCCTATCAAGGGTAGGGAGCAAATATGTTTCCAGGTTTGTACCTAACTCTAAAGTTCTGCATTAAATGCTGTGACAAGAGCCGACAGGCCGTCGTTGCCCGGTTAGGGGATTCCATCATTCCCCCATGATGCACCTGCATGTACTTTCCAGAGCAGAGGTCCAACCTTACTCGATAAGAGATGACGACCCTTCTTCATGCCTAAGAGAAATGTATTACCGTTTATTCTTAACTGCTGACTGCGTACAATCCGTGCACGCTCATCCACAGCAGACCCTGGTGAGCTCCGCGGCCAGCCGCCTCCTCCCTCTGTCCTCCTGGCGACATGTATTGTGGGCTGCGCGAGACGCGCGCAACTTATTTAAATATTGAAGAATGTCCCCCTTGACAACGGACTCATACTATTACGGGGTAATTAACTGCCCCACCAACTAATGCCTGGCCCGGTTGTCAAAAGCCCCTTGGAAGGACAATACAACAATTCAGAATGGGAACATTCCTCTCCTCTGTGTGGGATTTTTGAAATGATATACTGTTCTGAGAATATCTTTGTTTGGACCCTGAATTCCTCAGTGAACGAGAAGGAGTTGCTGATGCAGGGGAAGATATGGCTACGGAAGTCATTCGTATTCTGCAGAAATCCCTGATAATTGGAGTGACGTCGCTGCTGGAATGGTCAGGCTTTATATTCAGTCCCTGAGAGGGACGCGTCACCCTGAATTCCAAGCTTGCCCTGGTGCTACTCACTGCCATAGAAAGACTGCTGGCGTTTGACTGCAGAAGATACCCCTGCCAAAACCCAAACCTTTTTCTAAGAGTAGCTGTGTCCTTATCTTGTTTTAGATATAAGTTAAACCTCAATATACATGTCTGATTCACAAAGTGTGCTTATTCACGGGAAAGTGATTCACAAAGTGCTGACGTAGCCAGGGTGCTATGGGCAGTGGCGTAACAAGACTTGAAGGGACTCCCCTGC
Organism: Triturus cristatus; assembly: GCF_964204655.1. Lineage (NCBI taxonomy): Eukaryota > Metazoa > Chordata > Amphibia > Caudata > Salamandridae > Triturus > Triturus cristatus. Next base: position 427,519,352 of record NC_140582.1, on the reverse strand, counting down.
AAAGTACATGGAGGCCCCCATCCGGGACTCTCTCAGGCCGGGGTACTGAGCTGAGGGGACTCCCTGGAGCTCGGTGCCCCCCGCACTGCAGGGGCCTTTGTTAAGCCACTGACTACAGGCCCTAATGCAAACAAAACTATAACGAAATTTGCTCCCCTCCGCCTATGATAAATGGGGTGCAGTGGGTGCCTTATATACCTGTGCCCGTTACCACTGCACAGCTGCACTATTGACAGTGACACCCCTGGTGCTGAGCTGCCTTTCCTCTCAGAGTGAAACCACCTCTCAGGTTCCGTTGTCCAAAAAGTGGCACCAGAACCAGGACCCATCTCCTCACATAATGTCATCAACGCAATAGCCAAGTTTCACAACTGTATGGTAAAGGGTGAGGTGACCATTCTAAACAAATGCCCCGCAGCCCGGTGCAAGGCAGGCTGGCCTCCCACCTCTCGGTGCCACTGCACTGTCTGCACCACAATAGCTAAGCCCCTGCCACAAACCTTTTTTTCTGCAAGCAAGCATGTCTTAGTTGATTGTCAATTCAAACTTAACCCTGCAGTACGACACAGGTGCATCCATGCAATGCTTTCTAAAAACAATTTGTCAATCAGGCCCCCATTCTCTAGTTCCTGGGACAACACTGTTGTACAATAAAATGCCAATGGAACTTTGTCCCACTCTGTAGATCAGTGTTCATATCAGCATCCCACACATATGTTTAATTTAAAGAAGACTATATTGGATGGCGCATGGTAATGAAATACATAGGGGCTTATTCACAAACTGCATTTTGTAGTATGTTTACTAGTACTATAGTAGTACTACTAATGTACTACAAAATGCTATTCACAAACCTACTCGTGAAGGTTCCACCTTACCTATCTTTTTCTGTGTTTAGGTCTCTGTACCGATTTCGGAGTCTCCGCACACTTAAGTATGCGTTTAAGTAGTAGATGTGGAAGGGACAATGGAGAATGACTGGGAAATGGGAAATGCATACTACTAGCTGGGAGGGAGGGGTAAAGGGAGGAGTAAGGAGAAGTGAAGGCAAAGCTGGGTTACAGAGAGGTTTATGGAAAGAGGTGCACCCTTCCACAAAAGAGTAAGGCAACTGTTATTCACAATCTTCACTTCTAAAGTTACTAAAGCCAAAAAGGACCCAAAACAGTGATAAATATACTCCAGCTTAGAGCTGGAGTAAGTCTAGCATCACACATGTCCAGTTACAGGTACGGCACCCCCTGGAAAAATAAAACCACATAGAAATTAATGTTAAGTTAATTAAATTATTTAAAACAGCTAAAAAATATAAATATTTAAATTTTAATGTTCAAACATTATTTTCGAACCAAATATATTTTTATTTAACATATTTCAATAATCTTTCTTTTTTAACAAAAAAATTATTATAACCATTTTTTATTAAAATATAATTAAACAGCATTTAATTGAATTCTATAATTATAAAATAATTCTAATTCCATGCAGCTCTCCCTAAGTTAAAATAACAGGAAACTATAGGATCTCCATGGAGGTCTCCTTATGATAAAGTATAGGGAATATTCAAAACGTTTATTAAACTTAAAGAAATATTGAAGATATTTTCATGTTAAATAATATTGTAAAGTAATTTTAGGTATTTATATTAAATGTAGAACAAAGTAAAAAGCTACAGCACCCAATTTTGTTTTAAATTAGATATTTAATTATTTGAATAACGTAAATTTTAGATCATTGTTCTGAAGTTTAAAATAAAGAAAGAAATTCCAAATTATAGTTTAAAACAATTACATTTTTGATTATGTATTAAGTTATTAAAATATTTAAAAATAATATAGAAATAAATAAAAAATAATGTAATTATATATATTTTTAAATGTTGTTACATTCCTTATTACATTTAAAAAAAATTATTAGAATATGTTACCATAAAACAAAAAATGTGTTTTATTTTCAGATAATTTGTAACCATTAAATTAAAATTATTTCTATTTTTAATTATTTTAAATAATTGTATTTAATGTACCATTATTTCCTATGGTATTTTATTTTAATCCCTACCTCCATTATTTTCTATGGGAGTGTGTTGCAGTATCACTAATTGGCCATGTGTTGTACTGGACTTAGTTCTGCTCCTTTTTGTCAGTAGTACTGTTACACTCATAAATTTGACTGCAGTCCTTGTGGAGGCATAAGTTTATACTTTTGAGTAACTTTACACTCATGTTGGGAATAGCCCAAAGTAGTAAAGTTACTCAAAAGTGTAAGAGTACATTTACTAGTAGTAAATCTAGATGTGTAAATGTACCTTTTGAATAGGCTCCATTCTCTTTATGAACACATTTAGTTCTGGGTTTTCAACTTTCTTTTGGGTACCTCAGAAATCTTCCAGAGTTTCCTTCCTGGAAACATCAGGTCATAGCTGAAACTAATCCAGTCAGTCTTTCTATCTATTGTCAAGTTGCCCCACTGTTGTATTAAGGGGGTCCGAGTTTATTATGAATCGGAAGCTCTGAGATTTTTTTGTCCCATGAATAACTTAATTATTTGCACCACGTTCTCTTTTGGGGTCGTTGTACCTTCCAAGAGCATAAATATTGAACAGAAACATGTGTGTCTTAATAAGCTGTGGAGGAGTTAAATCTGAGATTTCTTGGCATTCACTGCAGTTTACTCAGCTTAAAAAATGGCAGTGCAATCTGGTAAATTAGAGGGAACCAAGGGTATTGTGAGAGTGGAGGACGTTTAGGGGTGCCAGTGGGAGGGAGGGTGATATTCTGAAAAGTAAATAACATGCTTGGTGTAATGTACATTACATTACATTACATTACATGCTTGGTGTCACTAACATATAGCACCATATGCAACAACATAGTAAATGCAAGACCCAGACTGCGACAGTATCACAATGTATGTTATAAAACTGCGTGCAAAAAGAGAATGATCAAAAATAGATGTAAAAGGTAGTGGCACACATGTCTACAGTAAATGCTGAGATAAAAAAGTCAAATTTAAATCACTATTTTTATATTTTCATATATTCAACTTTTCTGTAGTCTAAATATGTACTTGTCTATTTTTGTCTCTACTTATTTGTTACTCTACTGTTAGAAGTTAAGTAAGTAACGTTTATTACTTGACATGGAGTCCTCTTCACATACGAACGTTCAGGTAGCTTTACACCAACATTCTAAGGTGAACTTCACCTGAAGGTTCCAATTGGAAAGTGGACCATACCAATGAGAAGGAAGGGGGAGAAGGGATTTAGACAGAGAGGGAAGGAATGTACCATTATGGATTACAACATCCACCTTTTTATTACCTTTTTACCGCAAATCTTTACTAACAGCAAAGTATTTTATTACGCCAGTTAATAGCACTCATTCACTTTATGGGTCGGAGCCACAATCAAGTGTGCGTAAGGAGGCTAAGGGACAAAAAATAACATTATTTGGAAGCTCCAAGGTCAGTAATTCTACTAGCGCATTAATACTTCATCCCCTCCCCCTCTCTCAGTCTACAGTCCAACAAAATAGTAAGTTTGTGTATGAGAGCTGGAGATGAGCACCCATAATGGCAGTTTTGAACCGCCTTCTAGTAAAACTATTTGGATGTCCTATTTGCAATTACTAATACTCGACTTCCCCAACAAAACACGTGACAATACTGAATATTAGAACATTGGTATGTTGGAAGCTCCATTGAAAACAATGGAGTGCTCCTGGCTTATAATGGCTGGTATAAGCCCGGAGCTCCATCATTCCAATGTTTCTTTGTTCACAGCTCTGGCTGGATTTGAATCCCCTCGCGCTCCCTGAAGGCTTTGTTTTATTTGTTAGAACATTCTGCCCTCTAGTGGCAGAATGTTCTAATAGCCTTATAGCCCTTTGTAGCAGGGCTATACCGGCTATTAAAGTCTCGTTGCTTTGTTAAAGTCCCTCGCCTTCGGCTCTGGCCTTTAACAATGCAGCGGGCCTTTAATAGCCGTTATAGCCCGCTACGGCGGGCTATAAGGCTATATTAATACACCAAATGGACGCCCCATTGCACATTTCACACCTACTGTAGATACTTGATTGCCACTAAGTGCCCCAGGCACCATTCTCTTCACAGGGGAGAGTTTCCTACGGTGCATATCCATAGAAAGTCAAATTATGTGTCATTTGTTAACATGGGCAGAACACAGACCCATTTGACCCTGAAGCAGAAATCAGTTAGGGCCATCCTTCACTGCTTTGCATTGCCCAATATGTTGACTATTGTGATAGGTGTGAAGCTAAAAGCCATGTTGCGTGGTAGTACAGAGTGAGAAACTAGAACTCTGTGAATAAAACAAGCAAGATGTTTATGTTCCGCCAACAACTCTACAAACACATGAATTGTATGACTTATTCCTTGCAAGCCCTCAGACGGTGAAATCGCTGCATCACTCTGAGGACCTCACACCATGCCCGCTTTCTGATAGCGGCTATTGTCACTCAGAGCATTGTCTTACTCTCCAGAGCCGTTGCTACCCAGGAGTGCGCCGGCCGCACCTTTCACCGAGTGCTCAGTTTATTGGGTTAATGTGCTCTATCGTAATCAATGTGCTGTCCTCAATGCAGCCGCAAACTTGCAACTGTCCTCGGGCAGTGCATTAGTGAAAGATGGATTGGCTGTTTGAAGCCGCCTGTCCAACTATAACTGTGCAAAGTGCAACCTCATCTGACTTTAAATGTGGGGCAGAGATCCCTCTGTGGCCGGGTGCAGCGAGTGACTGCACCCGCCTGCAGGGGGGATGTTTGGGGCGGTTCTTCTTCCCTTCCCATGGCTTCCCTTAAGGCGCTCACTGACTACACTTGTTTTGCGCCTCCTGAGGGACTCTTCTGTAACCATGTTTGTGATACAGCATGGGTGCAGAGGCAAAGTGTTTCTTCATTTGGATGGGGCAAAGCCCCCATGCAACCCTTCTGTAATACCATAGAGCCTGGGGTGCAGAAAGCAGGTGCATATGCTGTTGTGGCCCTGGGGTACTTAGTGTGAAATGGCCCGATGACTCTTTACAAGGAGCGTCAGCCAATATGACTCAAAGATGTAAATGTTTTTTGAATTCTGTGAATAGCTGCCACTAGAGGTCACTTTCCCATGGGAAACCTGCTATGAACTGGAGAAACCCACTTTGTGGTTCTGCTGGTAACTTATCCAGCAACATACTCCAGAAGAATATTTTCCCATCAGTAGCGTTTTTCCCTCTCACCCTCGTTACACAGAAGTTTCCTGTAAATCTGCATCTCAAACCTGCCACTCTGAAGGTTCCTGTAAATCTGGTCTAATTCCTTGGGACACACTTTGGACATTTGCTATGGCCAAACAAAAATATTTTGAATAGGGCAAAGCTTTCATGTACATACTAGTTTTGCTCATGGCGTGTGTTAGAAATGGGGTTATTAATTTGGGTGGAGCATGCCTACCAACTCAATATATCCATTTTGAGTAGCTCACACCCTGGGAGCTATGGCTCATGCAGCAGGCAAACCCAAGTGAAGTGTGTGCAGTAAGCTACCAATGCCAACAATCTGAAAGTAAAGAACATGAATAAAAAAAATCCCCAAACCAATTTAGGCAAATTTACAAAACTTTAAGGAGCAAAAGACACCAAGATCATCAAAATAGTTTATGGAGAAGTGAAGAAATTGATTTTTAAAGCTTTAGGCAAAAAGCGCAGAGAAAGAACCATGAACTATGGGAAAACAACAGTTTTCAGTGGACCAGGACCTAGGCACAATATCAGGCGGACCACAATGGAGCAGAGGTTGGATACATCACATTGGCTGTACCAGTCAAAGATGTTACATTCAGACTTAGGGCCTGATTTCGAGTTTGGCGGACAAGAAACTCTTTCACAAATTTGACAGACATCCCTTCTGCTGTATTACAAGTGCATTATATCCCTGTCACATGTATGACAGAGTATCCCAAACACCAAACTCTAATTCAGGCCCTTACTCTCCAACTTCTGTGAAACCTTCTTCTTGTCAGCCCAGCTGTCCTTAGCTCCTCAAGGCAGCCTTCTGGGCACTAGATCGCTCCCCAGCCAGGTCTCCTGCAGGGTCTAGTCCTCTTTAGTCAGCTGTGGCCTCTTGAAGTCTGCATTCATTCTGCTTTCTGTGTCCCTGAAGCAGGTAAACAGGAGGCCACCTGCTTGACCCTTGGAGATCAGGTCCAGGCCCTGGATGCCAGCAGGATTCAGGGACCACCGAGCCCTTGTACGAGTCCTTTTCTTCCATCAGGTGTCAGACTCGGGATTCTTCTTCCAGCAGGGTTGTCTTCAGATGGACACCTCCCAGGTCCAGGAACATTCTGAGGAGGTAGTGGTAGAAGTGATTGATTTAGCCCATGCGCTAATCAGTGATTGGAGGAATTCACCGGCAATCCTTACAATTTTCTCACAGTCCCCCACCTCCTTTTGCAGCACTTCCTCTTTGCATTACGGTAACATTTTCCAGGAGCCGCTGCTGGCCCCTCAAAATGGCAAAACACAGCTGCCACTAGTCAGTCCTGTCTTCAGCTTCTTGGCCAATTCCTTACTTGGCAGGATGTAATTAGGATTAAAACTGGTTTCACCTCTTACCGTGGCTGGAGCCTAACTGCCTAGAAAGGTTATGTAAATAAATAGAAGGAGCCCTCCTTAGCATTACTAACTTGAAAGAGGTAGTGCTGATGCTGTATTTTCTCCTGCCAACTGTTGCTGTCGACTCCCAGGACACGAATCACCTACTATGTTGTCAGCTGTTAAAACCCATTGGCCTTTCCTGGGCCCCTTGGCAAGCCACTGAATTTCTAATATCACTATAGCCCTTTAGGGTTAGACTGTACTGTTGTCAAAGGTCCTCTAAATTGTTATAGACCCTTGACTGCAAACGTAGGCCTAAAACTCATATAGAGGGCATTTAGCATTCAATCCCTGGTAGCCCCGGCTCTTCCCTCCGCAGCTGATTGTATAGAGAAGTAAGGGGTATAGCAAGGGCTGCTGGGGTGCAGAGGTACAACTAGAGCTATATTTCGGGGGTGGGGCTAATAGAAATATCGGGGGTGGGGGGCTAATTCTTCCAGCAATAGGCAGGGTGGAGATGCGGGGGCACTAAGAAGGGGTGAAAACACAACAAAGCCTCATTAACAAGTAAATGGTCTTTTACAGACCTGTAATGTACTCGGGTGCGGTTGCAATAAGACGGTCACCAGCCCTGGAAGCTGTCTCAGCCCGGGCTGGCACACACAACGGGGGGAGGGGGAAAAGGGTTTAAGCCCTTTGAGCCCAGTGGGCGTTTTGCACCTGCTGGGGTGCAAGTGGTACAGATAGTCCCTCACATTCAATAATAATAAGTCCTGCCAGCAGATCCTGCTCTCTCCCCTGCTACCTCAAGCATCATTGGGACACCCAAATCATCTCTCAGTCTGGCAGTCCTTCTGGAACATTCCTTGTGTCCCACCTGACCAGTCTGATCATGTATCTATGCAAACTTGTATATTTTCCTCTTCCTCTGATCTCTTTTTTGACAGCATTGACTGAACTACAGTTTATGGGCCTACACTTGGCTGAGGAATTAAAACGGAACCTGCCTATTTAGATAGATTCTAGCCTGCATCCTGAAACTTGAAACCAGCAAATAATATTTAACAAACATAAAGTGAAGCACTTGTGCTATTACGTACAGCTACCAGTAACACCTCATTCCAACGTATACAGTTCAACTTTGTACACAGAACATATATCACACCAGCAATTTGCCATAAAATTGTCCAATCCAAAAGTCGTGAATGTCGCAAGTGTCAACAAACAAGTGCTTCATATTTACATGTGACCTGGGATTGCCTGAGAGTGGAAGAATTCTGGGAGCGAGCAGGTGTTAGCTGGATTTCAGGACGAGATACATGCAGAATTCCAGTAGAGCCCCAAGACATGCTTGTTGGGGTTAAGTGCTGGTGGCACCGAAAGTAAGATGAAGAGAAGGTACATGCATGTTATGTCATTGCCAGCAAGGAGGAGGTGAGCAGCACATTGGTTAAATCGCAAAGCTCCAATCGGAGCTGACTGGCTGAGGGATGTGGAAAAATGGAGTGTGACTGTAGAGATCCCATTTAAAAAAACACAAGGGATCAGAAACAGCCAAGGGATCTAGAAACCCCACAGACATTAACCAGAAGCATACAATTCCCGCCACAAGATTGACCTCTCTGAATGCTTCAATAAATATAGACTTGATATGCATATGTTTTGCTGGCAAGTTGGGCCTACTCACAAAATGAACTGTGAGGCCTTTAAAGGGACACACGCGAAGGATAACGGGGCACTGCGTGTGGCAAGCTGATGTAAAGTTACGAAACGACACGTTTATTTGTATGTAAAATCGCTCTTCACCAATGGCACGAATTAAGATGTTTTTAAGGTTGTGGGTTTTAATAAAAAATCAGAATATAAGGTTATGTAAAAAATAATAAAGTGCTTACCTGTTGTAACTGTGCTCATGCGAAGCGCTCTGTAAATAAATAAATAAAATGCACACCAATTAAGTTCGACGTTTTCACACCGCATAAGCTCTCGCTCCCTGCAACTCATTGACTTAGGTCAGGACTTCGGGTCATTCCAGGCACGGTTTAGGCAGCCCGCTGGGCATTTTCTTTATTAATTTAAATCCCCCCAGGGAACCACCAATATTATGCGCATACCCTAACTTAGAAAAACATGCAGTGGCAATTTATGCAAATAAAAAACACAAAGGAGGGTGAACCGTTCCAAATTAAACTCACCTTTTACTTCCCTAAAACATTAAAATTCCTAATTTTGGTGAAAATATTCTACCACGTTGTTGTTTTTTAAATTCCTGGAACTGAGGGGTATTTTTCTCATCCTCGCTGTAGCGTAAACTGTTTTGAGGAACATAAGATAGTGTGTCCAGAACACTAGCTGCCTCCCTGTGTGTGTCGCACTTCCTGGCCTTCTCCGCTTTGTTTTGTGAGCCGCATGCACAGCTGTGGGAGATAACTGAGGAAGTGTATTCTTTCTTTTTAGTGCCACTCGGTGCCACTGTAGTATATGGTGGGCAGCAGTTGGGTGCTGTACCAAGCTCATGCACGACTGTGTAAACACACATTCAGCTTCCTTGTAGAAACTCTTACCCATGAGCCTCCTCACTATGGGGCAGATTTACAAGCCCATTGCATCACTTTTGCGACACATTTAACATGAAAAAAGTGACGCAAAAGTGGCGCAAGGGGCTTGTAATTCTGTCCCTATGTTATTACAAAGGAAGGCCGTGGGAACTTAAACTGGCGACAATCCACGTAACAAAGCTTATATTCGGATGTATACACTTCCTTCAGATCTGATGCTGGTCACGCGCTTCATTCTTAAAACGGTTTTCTGACCTTACTATACTAAGCAAAATGCGTTATTGATGTGTATGTGCTGTGACGTAGCATGAACTGGTATTTTTAAGAAACAAGGTCCCATTCAATTTTAAAGATAGGTATAATCTCACAATTTTCCAATCAAAAATTGGATTATATGTTTTATTCAAAAAATGATTCAGATATAATACAGTTGCTACGAACCAAAATACACGTGGTGAAATAAGTGAGCAGCCCGTGAGTTGTAAAAGGAAATCAGCCGATTTCCTAGCCGCAGGCAAGTGACTTAAAATGTGACTTTTTGTGTTTGTGAAA